>NC_137154.1:41597754-42954769 GCF_951394435.1 Stenella coeruleoalba | reverse complement strand
AAGGGATCAATACAAGAAGAGGATGTAACACTTGCTAACATATATGCACCTAAATATATAAAGCAAACATTGACATAACAGGAGAAATTGACAGTAATACAATAATAGTAGGGGACTTTTTTAAATTTATTTTTTGGCTGTGTTGGGTCTTCGTTGCTGCACACGGGCTTTCTCTAGTTGCAGCAAGTGGTGGCTACTCTATGTTGCAGTGTGTGGGCTTCTCATTGCAGTGGCTTCTCTTGTTGTGGAGCACGGGCTCCAGGCACACAGGCTTCAGTAGTTGTGGCACGGCATGTGGGATCTTCCCAGACCAGGGCTCAAACCTGTGTCCCCTGCATTGGCAGGCAGATTCTTAGCCACTGTGCCACCAGGGAAGTCCCAGTTGGGGACTTTAATACCCACTTACATCAATGAACAGATCACCAGAAGAAAATTAGTAAGGAAACAGTGGTCTTAAATGACATATTAGATTAGTTGGACCTAATAGATATCTACATTCCACCCAGAAACAGCAGAATACACGTTTTTTTCAAGTGCACATGGAATGTTCTCCAGGATAGAGCACATGCTAGGCCACAAAACAAGTCTCAACAAATTTAAGAGGATAGAAATTATATCAAGCATTTTCCCAAACACAATGGTATGAAACTAGAAATCCGCTACAGGAAGAAAAATGGGAAAAGCACAAACATATGGAGACTAAACAATGTTCTACTTTAAAAAAACGGTGGGTCAATGAAAAAATCAAAAAAGAAAGCAGAAAATACCTCGAGACAAACGAAAATGGAAACACAACTTTCCAAAATCTGTGGGATGCAGGAAAAGCAGTTCTAAGAGGGAACCTTATAGCAATACAGGACTATTTAAAGAAATAAGAAAAAAATCTCTAATAAACAATCTAACTGACCATCTAATGGAATTAGAGAAAGAAGAACAAACAAAGCCCAAAGTTAGCAGAAGGAGGGAAATAATAAAGATCAGAGAGTAAATAAATAAAATAGAGACCAAAAAAAAAAAAAACCCAAATATCAATGAAACCAAAAGCTGGTGTTTTTTTGAAAAGATAAACAAAATTGACAGATTTTTACCCAAGCTCACCAAGGGAAAAAAAGAGAGAGAGAGGATACCAAAAAACAAAATAAGAAATGAAAGAAGAGAAATAACAACCAATATCACAGAGATACAAAAAAATCATAAGAGAATACTATGAACAGTTATATGCCAAAAACTTGGACAACCTAGAAGAAATGGTCAAATTTCTAGAAACATACAACCTTCCAAGACTGAATCAGGAAGAAACAATCTGAACAGAGTGATCACTGGTAGTGAATTGAATTTGTAATTTTAAGAAAACCAAACAAACAAACAAACAAAAAGAAAAAAACTCCCAGCAAACAAAAGTCCAGAAAGCTTCACAGGGAAATTCTACCAAACATATAAAGAAGAACTAATATCATCCTTCTCAACTATTAAAAAAATTGAAGAGGAGAGAACATTTGTAAATTCATTCTACAAGGCCATCATTACCTTGATACCAAAATCAGGCAAAGACACTACAAAAAAAAAAAAAAGAAAAAATTGCAGGCCAATATATAAGATAAATATAAACAAAAATTCTCAACAAAATATTACCAAACCAAATTCAACAATATAAAAATCCCAAAATCAAGTGTGATTTATTCCAGGAATGCAAGGATGGTTCAATATCCCCAAATCAATATGATACATCACATTAACAAAAAGAAGGATAAAAATCACACGATTATCTCAATAGACACAGAAAAGGCATTTGACAAAATTCAACATCCATTCATGACAAAAATTCTCATCAAGTTGTTATAGAAGGAACATATCTCAATATAATAAAGGCAATTTATGACAGACTCACAGCTAACACCATACTCAACAATGAAAAGTTAAAAGCTTTTTCTCTAGAACCAGGAACACGACAAGGATGCCCATTCTCATCACTTCTGGTTAACATAGTTTGGAAGTCCTAGCCGTAACAATCGGAAAAGAAATAGAAATAAAAGGCATCCAACCAGATGGGAAGAAGTAAAACTGTCACTATTTGTAGATGACATCATACTATGTATTGAAAACTCTAAAGTCTCCACCAAAAAATGATTAGAACTAATAAGTGAATTCAGTAAAGTTGCAGGATATAAGAATACCTAGGAATAAACTTAACTAAGGAGGTGCAAGTCCTATAATCTGAAAACCATAAAACACTTACGAAGGAAATTGAAGACAATACAGAGAAATGGAAAGATATCCCATGTTCATGGATTGGAAGAATTAATATTGTTAAAATGTCCATACTACCCAAAGCAATCTACAGATTTAACACAATCCCTACCAAAATACCCATGACGTTTTTCACAAAACTAGAACAAATAATCCTAAAACGTATATGTAACCACAAAACACCCCAAATTGCAAAAGCAATCTCAAGAAAAAAGAACAAAGCTGGAGGAATCACTCGCCCTGACTTTAGACTATACTACAAAGCTACAGTAATCAAAATAGCATGGTGCTTGCACAAAAACAGACACATAGATCAATGGAATAGAATAGTGAGCCCAGAAATAAACCCACACACTTATGGTCAATTAATCTAAAACAAAGGAGGCAAGAATATATGATGGGAAAAAAGTCTCTTCAATAAGTGGTACAAGGAAAACTGGACAGCTACATGTAAAAGAATAAAATTAGAACGCTTGTTCATATCATATGCAAAAATAAACTCAAAATGAACTGAAGACCTAAATTTAAGACCTGAAACCATAAAACTCCTAGAGGACAACATAGGCAGAACACTCTTTGACATAGTTGTAGCAATATTTTGGGGGATCTCTCTCCTAACACAAAAGAAATAAAAGCAAAAATAAATAAATGGGACCTAATTAAACTTAAAAACTTGCACAGCAAAAGAAATATTGACAAAATGAAAAGACAACCTACTGAATAGAAGAAAATATTTGCAAATGATATTACCAGTAAGTGGTTAGTTTCCAAAATATATAAATAGCTTATACAACTCAATATCAAAAAGTCAAACAACCTGATTAAAAAATGGGCAGATGTGCATCTGGAGCTTGTGCTCTGCAATGGGAGAGGCCGTGACAGTGAGAGGCCCGTGCACCGTGATGAAGAGTGGCCCCCGCTCACCACAACTAGAGAAAGCCCTTGCACAGAAACAAAGACCCAACACAGCCAAAAATAAATAAATAAAGAAGCTTTCATTTAAAAAAAAAGGGCAGAAAACCTGAATAGACATTTTTCCGAAGAACATGTACAGATGACCAACAGGCACATGAAAAGATGCTCAACATGGCTAATCATCAGAGAAATGCAAATCAAAACAATAATGAGATATCACATCACACCTGTCAGAATGGCTACCATCAAAAAGTCTGTAAATAATAAATGCTGGAGAGGGTGTGGATAAAAGAGAACCCTTCTACACTGTTGGTGGGAATGTAAACTGTTGCAACCACTATGGAAACAGTATGGAGCTTCCTCCAAAACTAAAAATAGAACTACCATATGATCCAGCAATTCCACTGCTGGGTATATATCTGGAAAAGATGAAAACTAATTCAAAAAGATACATGCACCCTGATGTTCACAGCAGCACTATTTACAATAGCCAAGACATGGAAGCAACCCAAGTGCTCATCAACAGATGAATGGATCAAGAAGATGTGGTATATATATAATATGGAATACTACTCAGCCATAAAAAAGAATGAAATAGTGCCATTTGCAGCAATGTGGATGGACCTAGAGAATACTATGCTTAGTGAAATAAGCCAGAGAAAGACAAATACTATATGATTTCACTTATATGTGGAATCTAAAAAATAAAACAAATTAATATAACAAAACAGAGACTCACAGATATGAGAACAAACTAGTGATTACCAGGGAGGAAAGGGAATGAGGGAGGGGGAAGATAGTGGTAGGGGATTAACAAACTACTATGCCTAAAATAAATAAGCAAGGATATACTGTACAGCATAGGAAACTATAGCCATTGTTTTATAATAACTTTAAATGGAGTAAAATCTACAGAAATATTGAATCACTGTGTTGTATACCTGAAACTAATATAACACTGTAAATCAACTATACTGTAAATCAGCAATAAAAGGAAAAAGAAATAAATTGGAGTAAATTAAATGGTCATTTTGAAACATTCTCCCATATTGGACATTTTCTTTCTCTAGCAATCTTAGAACTCCCCTGTCTTTAAAGGGAACAACAGTGCTTCCCTGGTGGCGCAGTGGTTGAGAGTCCGCCTGCCAATGCAGGGGACACGGGTTCGTGCCCCAGTCCGGGAAGATCCCACATGCCGCAGAGCGGCTGGGTGCATGAGCCATGGCCGCTGAGCCTGCGCGTCTGGAGCCTGTGCTCCGCAGCGGGAGAGGCTACAACAGTGAGAGGCCCGCGTAGCGCAAAAAAAAAAAAAAAAAAGGGAACAATAAATCCTCCCGCCTCCATCCATAGCTCTCCTTCCTCAGTCTCCCAAGTTCATCCTTTGCACCCATGCCCATTGCCTCCACCTCTCATCTGCCCATTCTGCTGTTCACACCTTGCCACCACCTGCACATGGCCTTGCTCTCTCCCAAGCCACCAGCAGGACCATGTCCCCTGGGAACTCTTTCCAGCCCTTACCCTCTTCACCCTCTTGGGAGCATGTGGCTCTATTGGTCATCCCCTCTTTCTGGAATTTTCTTTCTTGGCTTCCAGGACATTGGGAAATCATTCATGCATTTATTTATTAATATCTTTTGAGGTCTGTGCATGCCAGGTACTGGGCCAGGCACTGGAGCAAAACAAGATCAACTCTCTGCAGTCACGTTGGTCACACTCCCGAGCAGAGGCAGATTTCATTAGATAAGCACACAAACCACTGCTTGAGAACTGGAGTGAGTGCTATGAAGGAAGAGTGTGGGGGTTTTGAGAACATAAGACAGGATGCCCTCACCAAGGCCAGGTGTCAAGGCTTCACTCAGGAGGCAGTGCTTTGAGCTGAGGTCTGCAAGAGGATCAGGAGGCAGCTACTTGGGAAGAACAATCTAGATGTTGCAACAGCATGTGCAGAGGCCGAGATGATGGAGGAGCACAGCCTATTGGGACGTTGTGAAAGGAAGCCCCTGTGACCAGTGCAGAGTGAATGAGGGGGAACGTGGCATGAAGTGAGACTAGAAGGGTGGGCCGGAGTCAGCTTTTGCCTTGTAAAACCATGGATTAGGATTCTGGACTTTATCTTATGTGAAATAGCTGTGTGGGCATACAAGTTGTGACCTGCACAATCCCTGGGGCCAGAGTTGTATTGTAGTCTGTGGTAATGATACCTTGGAAATATGAAGATGTGCCCTGGAGTTGTGCAGTGTGCATCCTGCACAACCATACCCAGAAGCCAAATAGTCTAGCTGCAGTGGGTAGAAGGGACTGGAGAGGGCAAGAGGCTTTGAGGAGCCCAGTTAGGAGCCTGCTGCAGTGGCCCCAGTGTCAGCCTACTTTCCCCTTCACGCTCACTCCCTTAGTGAGCTCACCTTTGTCCCTGTCTGCCTTTCTAGCAGTTCCTTCTTAGGGTAACTTCCTAATCTTTGACTTGGGTGGAATTTAAGGAACACTCATCGCCAAGCAGTCAGCGGAGGACAGGAATCAGCCCAGAGGACATAGGACCTACCTGACAGGGCGATTCAGCATTAGCAAGGCAAGGTAGCAGGGCTCAGCCACTGGGCAGGGTCCAAGCTGGAGGCTCACGTACGTGCACAAACCAGCATGGGAGCAGAAAGGAAGCTGAGCTCCAGGCCTCACGGGTGGTCCCTGAGCCCCTGGTCTATCGCAAGAGAGCTTGAAGCAGAGTCTGAACCCAGCAGGGGTGGAGTAGGATTGGTCTACAACTGGGACTAAGGCCTGGGAGGGGGCAGGCAGGATGGGGCCCAGGGGTTTGGGGAGCCCTAAGGAGATTCCCCAGCCCTGGGCCCTTGGCTTATGGCCCAGTAGGTGTTGATCTTTGCGGGGCCTAGGGCCTGGGCACACCTGACTGTGGCAGCTACAACTGCAAGAGTCCCAAGGCTAAGACCTGGAACCACAGCCCAGCCTGCCAGAGCCACCGGCCTCCCGCTCTGCTGGTCCTGGACGATCCCTGTTCCTGTTGACCATGCCGCTGCTGGAGCCCTGACATTGTCCCCCAATCCCTTCCCTCCCAGTGACTCAGCCTCCCACCTTTGAAACCCAGAGCATTTATTATTTTCTATTATTTTCTCTTACATCATTTACTTCATCAGACCTTCTGCACAGTTAGGGTTTTTTTCAAATAACTTTAGTGAAATATTATCCAACAAGCCACCATATAACCAGCACCCAGCTCAAGGGATACAGCAATCCCAGCTCCCCAGACTTCCTTCCGCTTGCTCTTTTTGGACACAATCTTCAACCTCAACTCTCCTGACTTGTATAGTCATCAGGCTTTTGCCTTTTTCCTTCTTTTTTTTTTTTTTTTAAACTTTTCCTTTTCCTTCTATTACCTCAGTCTGCATCCCTAAGTAGTAGGCAGAGTTCCTTTCTTTATGTTTTCACTATGCCAGTTCCTCAGGGAAGGCGCTCCCACAGGGGTGTGAGTGCAGAGGGGCAAGTGCAGGGTGGGGCCTTGGGGGGCAGGAGAAGGCAGAGGAGTCCACAGAGGGTTAGAGAGGCAGCCAGAGGAGGTGACCAGTAAAGAGAAGGAAGAGAGGGAGGGGTCAGGGGAAGTGAGGGCGGGAGGAAATGGTTGTATAAAAGCTCAGGACCCACGGTGGAACTCTCCTGAAAATATAATCCAGCTCCCAGCCTCAAACCTGGCCGCCTTGCTCTGTCCTTAATCTTTCGGATGACACATAATCTATTGAGTGCTCCCTGCCGGGTGGGCTTCTCTGCCCTTTAGGGGCCCTCCCTCCCGTCTTAAGGGAGAGGCAGCTTAGTTCTCCTAACTCACCACCTCGTCCCCCAGTGTAGCTGCAGGCCCTCCCCTCCTTGCCACCCCTCACGGCTGGCTCTGTGGGGCAGGGTGAAGGCAGAGGGAGAGGGGCCCCCGAGAGACAGGTGAGACCCAGGGCACAGAGTCGGGTCAGGGTCCTCTCGCCTGGGATTCTATTTCCAGGGCGAAGACTACATGCTCTGGGGTCTGCTTTCTTTCAGTGAGAGATGAGACGCCCATGCCCCAGCACCTCTGCCCCTCGCTGCCCCCTGCTCTGAATTCTTGCTGCACACACTGCCCATCCTTCAACACCCACCTGCCCCTGGTTGTCTCATGGGGATGCTCTTCTCTCCCGGCAGGACAGGGAGCTAGCTCTTCAGGAGCACAGAATGGTGTCCTATGGGAGAGGGGAGACACCCTCCCCAGGACCATGCTGGGCACATGGTGGGTGGCAGAAGGAAGAGGACACCCAATGCCAGTTTGGGGCCATGTGGCACCACTGAAGCAATGTGTGTTTTTTCGTTTTCTATGCAGACATCGTCAACTGTGACCTGAAATCCACACTGCGAGTGTTGTACAACCTCTTCACCAAGTACCGGAATGTGGAGTGAGGGGCAGACTGGACCGTCCCCTGGACCGCCTTAACCTGCTTATTCCTGTCTCTTGCTCTGTGCTCTCTCCCAAGTCCGCCTGCTCTATTCCCAGAGATAGTGGAAACTGAGATTAGGAAGGAAATGATCAGTAACTCAGGGGGCTGACCCACACCTCCCAGGCTCTAAAGCTGACCCTGCAATGGCTTGTGAAGGTTGTTGCCATCCTAGTGCCAGGTCCAGATTTCCCTCAGTGTGATCTGGAACCAACGTAGGCACAAGAGCCCACCCCCCCACCCACCCTCAGAAGATGAAAATAAAGGTAATAGTTACCATTGAATGGGTATAACCTATGGGCTGGGCACCACACTAAGTGCTCTGAGCTACTCAGACTCACAAATACTCATGACTCCCATTGAAGCAGATGTTATCAGCCCCTTTTACAGATACGGAAACTGAGGCTCAGAGAGGTTACATGACTTGCCAGTAGCTGCCATTGGTTTTTCTTCTTTGAAGAACATATGTGTTAATAACCAGCCCATTGCATTACAGTCTCTGCACATTCTATCCGTGTGTGTGTGTGTGTGTGTGTGTGTGTGTGTGTGTGTGTGTGTGTGTCTACGTGTGCACCTGTGCGCTCCAAGAAGACAGGAGCCCCCTGATCTCACCACCAGGCAGGCTAGGTCAGGGCTCAGTGATTCACACTGAAATTGGCAAATCAAATTTCACCCAATTAATAGTGTGTGCGTGGCAGGAGTCATGTCCCTCAAATCCTTTGCAAATGAAAATTACTCTTAATTCCTTCAGATTTGTAATAACCCCTTACTCTGGTTTCAGGGTGACATTTGGGGTAGATCCTGTTTAAAATTAATGGAGTGGCACATTTTGCAGCCTTCTTGCTTGATTGCATGTAATGGAAGTGCCCTATATTTTCCTACAAAATAAGTCCTCAATTCACTATCGTTAGGCAAATGTGCAATATACCCAGGCACCACAGAGAGCTGGGTGCGGGCCCATGCGAGCAGGGCTTGGGAAATAGGGCTCTTCAACAGGGACCCTTGAGCTTAAAGAAAGGAACTCCTTTTTGCCCTCTAATTGATCATTTAGACCATTTCTGGCTAAGTCTGCCCACATGCAATTACTGGCTAATTCAGGTGAGGAAAAATGTAAGTTATTTAGACCCAAGCTGAGTGGTTTCCTTGCGTGGGTTACCCGCAGACTTGCAGTTACATGGATCCCCTCTACGTGAACCCAAGTTTGGAATACAGGGCTCTAGTTGTCCCAGCCTGTGGGGCCTGGAGGGATAGGAAAGGGGCTGAAGTGGGGGCGACTAGGAGGACAAGAAGCGTGGGGCAAATACTTGCACACTTAGTATGCATGGGACCCCCTTAGACCGAAGGTTCCAGCTTGGGGTACTTAACACTTGTACTCATAAGTTGACCAAGCCCTTAGGATAATTAATAACTTGTACTGATATTATATCTTCATTATAGAATTTTCCTAAGTATGCTCAGTGGACACCAGTCTGTATCCCCACCGCCAGAAGTCTATGCCTGCTTTGTCACTACTTTAGGCCCAATTGCCCAAAGCCCATCCCTAGTTTGAGGAATTCACTGTGATCTCTGTCTACCCCACCCAGAGGGAGGCCTCCCATCATGTCCAAAACATTCCTTCCAGCTTTTCATCACTTCTTACTCTATGGTCTAGCTGCAGTCACTCAGAACCCATACAATTTCGATATACTACCTATTTCTGGGGAGATTTTGCTCTAAGAAAGAAGTATTAGCATAATGAGCATTAAGCATAGAAAGAAAATGTACTCTCTGGGTCAATTTGTGCAAAAGTATACAATTCTTTTTACATAATTAGTGAAATATTTCATTTGTCATTAGGAAACACTAAATACTGTGATATTTGTTTGCTCTCTTTTAAATTCCTGATAGCAAATCAACATAAATAATTGCTTTGTCTCCTTGAGCAATACTAAAGCGGGATGAAATAAATAATGCATTCATTTAAACGTGCTTTGCTGTATGAATTTTGTCTCCTTTTTTTGTGTTCTTATATTCAAGCTGCAAGTGGACAGTGGACAAGTGGCCTTATGAAGAGCATCCTTTTTTTATATTTTACAAATATACTGTATGAAGACACATCAGAACACTCGGAAACTTTTTTAATAGCAGGTCTAGTTTATCAGAAAATTGTGTTTTGAGACTGAGGTCTTCGCCACAGTCCAGAATCCCAGGGCCTGGGCCTGGTTTTATGATGCTGCTGTCTCATTTAGAGGTTTTGTTTACATTCTGGAACCTTCTGCCTAATACATGACTGTGTTTTTGAAGGGGGGTAAAAGGCATCAGGAAACAAGCCAGACTTAACCCTCATCTCTTTTAAAAGAAAAAAGAAAAGCTGAGGCAAGAATCAAGTCTCTGTAGGCTCACTGGGTCCTTTTTTCCCCCTTTTCCTCTTTTCTAAATTTAAATTCATTGATTTTTTAATAGCTGATGTATAAATGGTACAAAATTTAAAAAGTGTGAATGGGTATCTAGTGAAAAACCTACTTCCTCTCCCTCCCCTCCCCCAGCAGCCAGTACCTGTCCCCAGAAGCAACTATTTTGTTCTGTTTCTTATATTCACTTCCAGAGATGCCCCAACAACATAAAGCATATAATTATTTGTCAACATACATATAAAATCATTCTTTAAACATAAATAGCATATTATACACAGTATCGTGCACATTGCTTTTTTCACCTAATGTTCTATCTTGGAGATTATTCTGCACTGAGTATTAAAACTTCTTACAGTTTAAAATGAGAATATGAGTACTTTATAAATACAAATGCACACCTCTGGTCTGCATGAGCTAGAAAACGAAAGCCCTACCAGAAGGAGGTAACGTTGCCTAGGCAGTGATTTCAAAAATCAAGACTGGTACCTACTGGGGTGGGGGGGGGGGGTAGGGAGGGCATTACCAGAAACATTCTTCTGTGCCCTAAACTGAATTTATTTTTTTAAAGGCCTCCTTTGGATTATTATGGCAAATGATGTACAGTTTGATTAAGCTTTCATTTGTACATATTACTAGGGCTACTAATTTGTAATTGACTAAGAAAGTGCTAAAGGTTACTGAGTGCCCCACAGTATCCTGCTATAAGCCTGATGCCTGTACAGTGCCTGTCCACTCTATGAGAAGGTCCAATTTCACATGTGCAGGCACAGAACTGACACTTCCAAAATGTGAGAGAAGGACTTTTTATCAGGATATCATCGGTGTTGTCTTGAGTTGGTTGCTATTTGCAATTGCTGCTTTCAGTACTTTTTAATTATGAATTACAGTTAGCTTAGCTTTATCATTATCAGTTTATTTTGTTGTGGGTTGCTTGGTTAACCCTACAGAGTATACTGAAGCTTATTTGCATCAACAGTATTCTGGGGCTGTAATTTTCCAATAACTTGACTCTCAGACATGTATACATTGTGGTTCAAATATGAATCATCCATACTCCAGTGCTAGAGCAAATGTATACATAATCCACTCCCCCTATATTATCACTAATTTATTTTTCCACTGGAAAATGAGACTAGATGGAGTCAGTAGGTCAAGCGGTTTTGCCCTGCCTAAGTAGGGGCTGATCAAAAATAATCTGATGTTTGCAGATGACATGATACTATACATAGAAAATCCTAAAGATGCCACCAGGAAACTACTAGAGCTAATTAATGAATTTGGTAAAGTAACAGGATACAAAATTAATGCACAGAAATCTCCTGCATTCCTATACAATAACAACGATAGAAAGAGAAATTAAGGAAACACTCCCATTTACTATTGCAACAAAAAGAATAAAATACCTAGGAATGAACCTACCTAAGGAGACAAAAGACCTGTGTGCAGAAAACTATAAGACACTGATGAAAGAAACCAAAGACAATACAAACAGATGGAAAGATATACCGTGTTCTTGGATTGGAAGAATCAACATTGTGAAAATGACTATACTACCCAAAGCAATCTACAGATTCAGTGTGATCCCTATCAAATTACCAATGGCAGTTTTTACAGGACTAGAACAAAAAAGTTTACAATTTGTATGGAAACATAAAAGACCCCGAATAGCCAAAGCAATCTTGAGAAAGAAAAATGGAGCTGGAGGAATCAGGCTCCCTGACTTCAGACTATACTACAAAGCTACACTAATCAAGACAATGTGGTACCAGCACAAAAACAGAAATATAGATCAATGGAATAGGATCAGAAGCCCAGAGATAAACCCATGCACATATGGTCACCCTATCTTTGACAAAGGAGGCAAGAATATACAATGGAGAAAAGACAGCCTCTTCAATAAGTGATGCTGGGAAAACTGGACAGCTCCATGTAAAAGAATGAAATTAGAACACTTCCTAATACTATACACAAAAATAAACTCAAAATGGATTGAAGTCCTAAATGTTAAGGCCAGACACTATAAAACTCTTAGAGGAAAACATAGGCAGAACACTCTAACATAAATCACAGCAAGATTCTTTTTGACCCACCTCCTAGAGTAATGGAAATAAAATCAAAAATAAACAAATGGGACCTAATGAAACTTAAAAACTTTTGCACAGCAAAGGAAACCATAAACAAGATGAAAAGACAACCCTCAGAATGGGAGAAAATATTTGCAAATGAAGCAACTGACAAAGGATTAATCTCCAAAACATACAAGCAGGTCATGCAGCTCAATGCAAAGAAACAAACAACCCAATCAAAAAATGGGCGGAAGACCTAAATATATACTTCTCCAAAGTAGACATACAGATTGCCAACAAACACATGAAAAGATGTTCAACATCACTAATCATTAGAGAAATGCAAACCAAAACCACGAGGTGTCACCTCACACCAGTCAGAATGGCCATCATCAAAAAATCTAGAAACAATAAATGCTGGAGAGGGTGTGAAGAAAAGGGAACCCTCCTGCACTGTTGGTGGGAATGTGAATTGATACAGCCACTATGGAGAACAGTATGGAGATTCCTTAAAAAACTAAAAATAGAACTACAATACTACCCAGCAATCCCACTACTGGGCGTATACCCAGAGAAAACCATAATTCAAAAAGATATATGGGGCTTCCCTGGTGGCACAGTGATTGAGAGTCTGCCTGCCGATGCATGGGACACGGGTTCGTGCCCCGGTCTGGGAAGATCCCACATGCCGTGGAGCGGCTGGGCCCGTGAGACATGGCCGCTGAGACTGCGCGACCAGAGCCTGTGCTCCGCAAAGTGACAGGCCACAACATTGAGAGGCCTACATACAGAAAAAAAAAAAAAAAGATATATGAATAAAAAAAGATACATGTACACAATGTTCATTGCAGCACTATTTACAATAGCCAGGACATGGAAGCAACCTAAATGTCCATCGACAGATGACTGGATAAAGAAGATGTGGCACATATATACAATGGAATATTACTCGGCCATAGAAGGGAACGAAATTGAGTTATTTGTAATGAGGTGGATGGACCTAGAGTCTGCCATACAGAGTGAAGTTAGTCAAAGAGGAAAACAAATACCGTATGCTAACGCACCTATATGGAATCTAAAACAAACGGTACCGATGAACCTAGTGTCAGGGCAGGAATAAAGATGCCGGAGGGGAAGCTGGGACGAAGTGAGAGAGTAGCATCGGAATGACCTCTGTGAAGAAGTACAAAAAATTCTGAAGGAGATCTCATTCAGATTTTGAGGTCAAGAGAGGTCTCTGGCAAAGTGATGTTTTAAAGTGACGCCTGAATCATTGAGCCGCTCGAGTAAAGAGCTATTAAGGGAAGGGTCCCAGCTAGGAGAAAACTAGGTTCCCTGGAGGAGCTGGTAGAAAGCCAGGATGGCTAGACTACAAAGAGTGAGCGGGGAGAAGAGGTGTCAGATCAGAGGATTACAGATTTTATCATAGGAGAAATGGGACACAACGTGTGTTAAAAAGCCTTCTGGCCACTATGTGGGAAAACTCTGGAGAAAGCTATGTCAGCAATATGGAGGCCTGAGACTGCCCTTCCCATCTCCATACTGTGGTCATGGCTGGAGGGCAAAGGAGACCAGGAGAGGAGCTCCAGCTTCTTCCCTGCCCCACAGCTAATCTGGTCTCAAGCATGTGCAGGAAGCCTGGCTGTGCTATCCAAATGCAAGGCCTGCTGGGCGCCCCTAATACTCCACCTCCTGCTGGGACAGCAACTCTTAGGCCATCTCCATCCTCTCTACATTTGGGTCCTTTGAAAAGAGCTGAGGGAACCAGAAGACTGGACGAGGCTGCATATGTAAAGCAAAGGAAAGGAGAGGACTACCAGCCAGAAAGCTGATCTCTGGGTACCAGGGCCTCCAACCTTCTCACCAGAGGACCTGTGCTATTTTATCCCTGTATGGATTCAATGTGGGCATTGGGAATGCTGTCATCTAGCCTGGGGGCAGGGCAAGGTATAGGGTTCCTGAAGGTGGAATAATAATTTCATTTTCCCAATTCAGATTCATCAGTGTGAACTACTATTGCTATATTACATAAAGCCTATCAAAACGGTCACTTATGCTTCACAGTTAGGGTCTTGTGAAATATCTTTCATAGGAAGGTAGTATATTATTTTATTTTCACTGGGAGTTTTGAAATACCAAAAATATCCCAGGAAACCCCTGCTTGGGAGCTCCTTGGGTGGAAACCAGTCCAGTGGGTACCTGCCCCAGAAGGATACAGATTCTCCTTAGCAGGCTCCCTGCCCGAGCAATCGGTATTCTTGCCTCGACTCCCCTAGGCCTTCTGCAAACACACAGGCACTAGCCTTGATGCTGGCATTTCAAAGGGCACTTAGGAAATTCTAAAAAGCCCCAATGATTAAGATAAATGATGTTTTATCAGTGAAATGAACTTTTCATTTCTTGTTATCGATTTTCATGTTTTCACATCTTCAGATCTGATTTGTTCGCCCTGGGTGGCATTCCAAGACACACAAACGTCACTAAGGCAACTGCTTTAAAGAGTGCCCTGTTTTATTGAGGTGGACAGGACAATAGAAAACTATTTAATCTGCTACACGTTTGCTCAGTCTGGGAGTCAGGGTTAGGACCGCACGACACTCAGGCTCTTGTATGTCTTCCTGGAAGCCCTGACAATGGCCTCACTGCCTGCCCTTGGCAAACATTTGCCAGTGTTTCTGAAAAGCAGCTCCTGGAAGGCTTTTTTTTCACTCGCGCTTCAGAGGCTATCCCATCTTTCCTTATTTGCCATGGTATTGGAGAATATAAACTCTCATAGAACTGGGGACATTTGGCTTGAAATAATGGATAATAAGACGGTGACCAGTGAACATGTGCTAAGCTAGGTTACTGAGGCCATGTACCCCTCATCTCCTCCACGTTGTGAGTCTCTAGATGATGCAGCGCACTTGGGGGCAGGGGGTGGCTGCATCCTCTGTACAGTACCTGAGCCTATACTTCCTGCATCGTTGGTTCTCCAGCTAATTCCCATAATGTCCTACTATCTGCATTGGAATTGCATGCAGTCCAGACCCATGATCAAGGTTGCCATTGCCTGTGAGAGACCAAGCTTACCAGCAACCGCTCTAATCTGGGGACCTGCCAGATTGTTTTGGTTTATAAAATTTACCTATTCATGTGTCTTCATTTATGGAATAAATGGCTTTCTGACCTGCGTACCTTTGGTGTGATTTTCCAATAAGATACAGAGCTTTCTCTCCTGTTCTTTTCATGATGATTCCAATTCCTACATGAAGTGTTCCCACCCATGGCAGCACAGGCCTGCCCTAGCATTGATGACCAAAACACCGAACACCACGGGACAAGAAGACTCCCAGTCAACTCCTTTGGCAAGGCCCCAGACTGCACACGATCAGAATGCAGTCAAGTCTGGGAATATTTGTGGAATGCCTGTTCTAGGTCCAGGCCCATTCTATGCACAGAATGGGATCAGAAATTACAGGGTCCCTTCCCAAATGGAGTCTTCCATCCTAATGGGGTTGACAGATGCAGTTCATTTGAAATAATTCAGTGACGTGATGAGACAGGCCAGATACCTTTGAGGGTCCCTAGTTAGATTCTCCCAGAAAATACCCCAGCTCCAGCTGCCATGTAATCTCCAGTGGCATTTGCCCCTAGGGTCAGCAATTTCATGTTCCATACAGATTTGGTGCTTCAAAAACCACACAACTCACCCTAAAGCCAAATGGAGACTTAGGAATAGTTTTTTACAGTTCTTGCTTGTTGCTGGGAAATCATTGTCTTTGTTCCACAGGTCCCAACTAGCCAGCAAGGACCCCAACGTCTAGCCTGGGCTCCATTGCCAGATGTTTTGACTCTGTCATTGCACTCAAAGCTCCATTGCCTCTCCAAGTCTCCCTTCATTCAGCCCCACCATTAGGCATCTCTAGTCTTCTTTCCCAGCACAGAATTGTTGCAGAAAGTCACAGTGTGGACAACACCAGCTGCCCACTCGGTCATCTTGGGTGCATCTTCAGTTGCCATTGGGTGCTCCCTGGCTTCTGCAAGTCCTCTCTCATCTCTCGTGAATTGCCTTCACCTTTACAAGCACCTATGCCCTACATTTTCCCCATGCCACTTCTCTCACTTCCTCCCGGTTTATGTCTTCAGCCCTTCCTTCACCAAAAAATCAAAGCTGTTTGCTTCATGTTCTTTCCACAAAATCTCAACTTCTTGCTGCCTCTTGCTTCTTCCTACCTCAATCCCTGGACTGTCCCTTCCTCCACCTGCCTCATCCAGGACCAGCTTCCTCATCCTCCTACAAACTCGAGCCTCCCTCCTCCTCCAGCATCTTGACTTTTACTCCAAACCATTCATATTTCTAGGATGACAAAAACTTGTATCGATATTTGAGCCACTCCTCCCTGCAATTCCATCTTTTTCCCTATTGAACTCTTCCTTAAGACATTCTCCTGGAAGTATACAGATCCATACTGATTCCATTTCCTCCCTTTCTTTTATGAATCCCTAAAACGTATCACTAGTTTTCCAGAAGCTGAAACTGCTCTCTGAGTAGTCAGCTCTCCACCCACTGGGCTAAGCCAGCCCTTATTTCCCAGGCTGTGCAGCGTCTGACCTTATTGTCCATCGCTTCCTTCCAGGAACTCCGCAGCCAAGGTTTCGGAGGCACTGCATTCTTCTGCTTCCCTCCCAGCCTCCGGCTGCTGCTCTGTTTGCTCCTAGGTACCCTCTTCCGTTCCCCAGCCCCCAAATGTGAATGCCGCCTGGGGGCGTGCTCCATACTTCTCTCCTTACATCTCTCCCTGGCATCTCCTGCCACCTGCTATCCCCTGGCCCCAACATCTCACCGGCCAATTGGGTATTTCCAGCTTCACAACATCTCCTTTTGAATGGGGTACCCCAAGTCCAACTTGGCACACCCCAAACTCAATTTTTATCCTTCCTACACCAGCTTCTTCTTTAAACATCCCTTGTCTCTTCCAGAGGTGCTTTCTCCTTTCCAGGCCTCCTAGCTCTCAGATGCATGTGTCCTGAATTTTCTGCTCCCCACCCCACTGCAGCCAGTCAGTTCTACTGACTGCCTCTTCATGAACCACCTGTTTTGCATTGATTCCCTCCTCTCAAGCACTCAATGATTTCCCTGACTTAGACCTCATCCTCTCATTCCTGGACATCACAATGGCCTCTGAACTAGTTTCCCTTTGGGCTAATCCATGCTTCACATGTTCCCTGCTTAAATGTCTTGAAATGCAGCTCAGATTATCTCACAACTTATCAAATAACACTAACGGTGGTGCTTCTTGAGAACTGACAGTATGCACTTTACACATGTAAATCTCATTTAATCCTCTCAACAACCCTAGGAGGTAGGTACCACTATCATCCTTATTTTACAGAAGAAAAAATGAAGATGCAGAGAGATTTAGTGACTTGACACAGGTCATATGCCTTGTCAGTGACAGAGCTGGGCTTTGAGCCTGGGCAGCCCGGCCCCAGAGTTCAGGTTCTAACTTCATGAACTCAGAACCATTAGTGGCTCCCACTGTCCATAGACCAGAATCCCTTTGCCTACTCAAGGCCCCCAGAATCTGGTTCTTTGCCACCTGAGCAATCGTTAACTCTTTGCATCCAGACAGAACCATCTGTTGCCAGAGAACCTTTGTTTCCTGCCAGCAGCTGTTCTCCTTTGCCTTGTTTTAAAGTGGAATTCCTGAAAAAACCAGGTTCTGATTGATAAGGTTGTCGTTCATTCATTTATTCTTTGTTCAATAAATATTTAGACATTACCTATACTGCCAGACACTGTTCTAGGCACAGAACACCACAGAGAACAAAACAGACATGCCTCGTCCCGACATGTATACGCTCCAGACCCCACGTGGAACTGGGCTGCACCTCCTGTGCTTCTGCTCAGTCTTGACCCCCTACAGCTGCCATCTCTGCTAGGAACCTGCTAATCCCTTTGTCTCTGGGACCAGACCCCCTTTGCTTGTGTCGTACATAACCTGTGCTTTGCCATAGCCAAGAGTGCTGCCAAGGGACAGATGCTCCCTCTTGGGAAGGCTCAGCTCCAAGCCCCTTTCTGCTCAGGAGGCCATGATTCAGTGACGAGTGGCAGTGGTAAAGCAAAGACTTAACCCTTGTTGGACTCCAACCATGTGCCAGGCACAGGGTTGGCTCCTACACACATCTCAGCAACCTCTCAGGTAGGTGCTCTTGTTATCCCTATCTTACAGAAGAGAAAACAGAGGTCCACTAGAGGTTCACCAGCTGGGACTCAAAGCCAGCTCTGTCGCACTCTGAAGTCTCCATTCTCTCCACAATTCCCTGCTGCCTCGATGTTCTTATAATCGTGGCTGACCCAGGGCACACGAGATGGAGACAGGGGTCAAGAGCAATGCCAGTGGGGTTTGACTTTAACTGTGGGACAGTGTCCCTTTTAATGTCTTAAATACTATGTTTCTTCTTGACTTTATTTTATGTATTTGTGTATTTCATTATTTGATTGGCAGAGGGGGAATGGTAGGGCTTTCCTTAACTGACTGCAAGAAACTCTAATTGGATGAAGAAAGGTTTAACAAAACTCCAAAGGTGTTCTTTCGAGGGTATGTTCCGTGTCTTTTCTGGCAAACACCTGGTTATTGGGACGCTCTGGGAAGGGGTGCAAGTATAAATGCCTGAAGGAGGCTTACTTCCTTTGCAGCAAAGACATGGCCTGTCACTTCCCTGGAGTGGGGATTCAGGGGGCTGTGTGACTTTGGGCAGAACGCAGGAGACAGGCTGAGCACGAGGCACGTGGCTGGAGGGAGGGGAAGGGCCTGGGTCTGGGCAGGCTGGGGCAGCTGACCACTGCCGGGCAAGCAGCCAGACCTGCTGAGGTCCCACAGGTGAGGCTCACACAGGCTCCACCCAGTTCAGGC
Organism: Stenella coeruleoalba; assembly: GCF_951394435.1. Lineage (NCBI taxonomy): Eukaryota > Metazoa > Chordata > Mammalia > Artiodactyla > Delphinidae > Stenella > Stenella coeruleoalba. The sequence goes on along the minus strand of NC_137154.1, from coordinate 42,935,792 downwards.
AGGTATATGGGGAGGAGGACCTCAGCAGGTAGGGCTGAGCCCAGGCAGTAAGCAAGGCTTGAGAACACAGAGGGAGGCTGACCAACTAGCCTTCTGAGCACCACTGGGGAACAGCGATGTAGGGCGGGGGTCCAGGCAGGAGCCTACGCCTGTGAGGTGGACAAGAGAGCCAGGGAAGAGGGCGCTGCCATTAAAGTGCCCAGGTGCTCTAACGTGACACTGGGTCTTTAACAACCAAACCTTTCCAGGGCTGTTGAGCTGCCATCTGCCTGCGAACCCTATCCCCACCCTCTCCAATCTTCCTCCCCAAATTCCCCCAGTCAGGGAGTTGGCTCCCACATCTGGCTGGGCATATCAGTGGACCCAGGACCCAGCAGTGGGGAACTGAAGAAATGTGATGACAGCCGTCCTGGCTCACAAATCCAGGCCCAGCCCAGCCTCCCTGCCTAGAGTACACGGCTCTGTCGGCAGGGCCGGCGTCCATGTGTGAACGGCTGCACCGAAAGTCTCTGCTTCCTCCACTCACGACCCAAGATTACTCACACTGGCCTCCGCCCGCATAAATGCAGTTCCAAAGTTAAAGGTGCCACACAGATGCATATTTACAATAACTCTATGAGATCACGTTTCAGAATGGATTTCTAGGGGACAAAGAAAGCCACACACAGCAGCCATTCTCTCCTCCTCTTAGATTTTCCCGATGGGTCAGGGAGTTAACTTACATGAACCAGGACAAACCCAGGACAGAGGACACAAGCACTAGGTGTAGCCAGAACCCCTGAAAACTTCTGTTTCGAGCAAAGGACCTGGACTCAAGCCCTAGCACTTGCTAGCTGTGTGTCACTGGGTAAGTCCCTTTACCTCTTTGAGCCTCTTTTTCTGCAGTGAGAGGTAAAGGGGGGTCGTCACACATTGAGTATTGGGCTTGGTTCTGCTTGCCTGACTCAGAAGGTGTATCCTTCTAACCTCACCCTCTTCAGGCCTCCCTTCTGAGGGCTGTGTTTCAACTCTGAGGGTAACCATCCCAAACCCAGCAGGACCATTCTATAACCCAGTGCTTGTCAGGACAACTGAATGAGTGTAGCTACAGACATTCAGTGAAGCCGAGAGCGCCAAGGTGGATGTGAAGTTCTTATTATTGTTATTCCTACAAGCATAAGACCAGGGTAGGCCAAAAGCAGCACGCTCACTCAGCTCCTCACATACCTACGGCAGACATTACTAATCAATCCAGCACTCTTCCTCCTTAGATTGACCAGCGATGTCTGCAGTGGAGTAGGAGGGAGGTAGGAAAGGAAAGCTCTTTGCCATTGCAATGCTGCACAGAGTTTACAACTTGGATACAAACACAAGTCTCCAAATAGGTGCCTGAATGCTAATCACTGGCCCTGTTTAGCTCAGATACCTACTCCTGGGCCAATTAGCTGCACCTGGGCATAGGGGCAGAAGGCAGAATCTATAAGGAGGTAGTAACTACCATTCAAACTTGAGAGAAGGAAACATCTACTAGAAGAAAGCATGTTGTTCTGCTCAGGTGGAACTATTGTTCTCCTCTGGAAAAGCCACTACACCGGGTTCTGAGGGTAGCACCAATTCACGTGGGAGATGAGCCAACAAACCCAGGGAGGTTAAGTGGTATGGACAAGATGACCCTCTAGAACCATCTGCCCCCAGCTTCTGTGCTTTTTACCTCTGGGCAGGCAACAAGGTTTGCAAACACCCATGTGTTACCCAGACAACCTTGCAGAGACCTGCAGACCCTGCAGCCAGAGGGCAGCCTGAAAAGTGAGACCCAGGGAGCCCTTGGCCAGGTTCTAAGAGCTGAGAAGCAACCACAATGAAATCCAGAAGGCTCTTTATAGAGAAGCCTGCAGCTTGGGAACAATCCCGCTAAGTCATAAATGCTTCAAATTCCTCAGCTTTTGCCTTCAGAATTTCTGGCAGCCCCAGGCAGAGGGTGAGTGTTCGTGGACAGACACTGATTTTCCTCTGCTGGGGAAGGCCAGGCTTGAGACAAAGAAGCCAGCAGACCAAGTCTCTCCTCTAGAAAAGTCTGGAGGGGGACTTCCCTGGTGGTCCAGTGGCTAAGACTCCGCGCTCCCAATCCAGGGGGCCCGGGTTTGATCCCTGGTCAGGGAACTAGATCCCACATGCATGCCGCAACTAAGAGTTCACATGCGGCAAGGAAGATCCCGCACAGGGCAGTGAAGATCCTATGTGCCGCAACTAAGACCTGGCACAGCCAAATAAATATAATAAATATTTAAAAGGAAAGAAAAGTCTGGAGGTGGGAAGGGTTTCACTGTGGAGGCTATGGTGCCCACCCAGATTCCCCTTAGGACCCAAGCTCTCATTCCCCCATTATCTCCTCCGTCCCCCTCCCGCCATAGCTGTCTCCCACACGGCCATCAGCCCCAGCCAAAGAGGCGGCTGGGTCCAAGTCTACACGGCGTCCCCTGGAGACCCAATCACCGGTCCACGTGGGCACCAAGGCCAGTACCTTGTTTCTGTCCAGGACCTCTCTGCGCAGCCGGCCCGGCTTCGGAGCTCCCGGTGAGAGTTGCAGCGGCCGCGGGGCTCACCTTCCCTCCCGCCGGCTCCGGCTCCCTCACCGCTGTGGGCCCTGCAGTCAGCGCTCCCGACAGGTGGATCTTGTTCCCCGCTCCCCTGTCTGCCTGGTATTGGCAAACCTCCATCTCAGAGCCTGCTTCCCAGGAAGCTGAAATGTAGAGCCTGGAAAGGGAAGGAAGAGTCATGGGGTCTGGTTACTGAGAGCACTGAGACTTAATCTCACCCAGCCCCACCATCCCACCCGTGGAAACAGCCTGCCCGAGGTTGCAGAGCTGATTGGTGGCAACGCTGGCCCCAGGGGTATTTGACCCCATTGCCCTCCACCTTTGTGGGATGATACTAAAATTCCTGACATGTTCGATGTTGGGCTACACCCCACAGGCCTGCAAGGCTTGTAGTTGCCCAGCCTCAACACAACTAACTGGCCCAGAGACAGCAACAGAGACATCAGTGGTTTAATGGATAGGGAGGTCTTACATACCTAAAGCAACACTCCACCATGTGCGCCAGATAGCGGGGAAGACGTGACAACACCCTCCTCCACCCAGAGGAGATGGAGGCTACCATTTATAGGGGGAATTAACATCAGGTTGGCTCATCAGCTACCAGGGAAACCAGCAGCAGGGGCAGATCCTTCACAGCCCCTCAGGTTAATGACCATCAGGAGAGCAGATGTTTTCCTTTAATAAACTCACAGGTGGAGCTGCTCTGGCCAAAGGGGCAGGGAGCAAGCACCTTCATGTCAGTAGGGCAGAGGTGAAGCCAGTGTAGGTCAAGCAGGAGGATGTACAAAGAGCAAGAGAACAGCCATCTTGAGCGGCCTGACCATACATTTGAATACCTACTCTGTATATAAGCATTTCCCCTAATCTTCACAGCACCCCTGTGAGGGACATGTCATCAGCTTCACTTTTCACAGATGTTATAAATGAGTTGCCTGAGGTTGCACGGCTTGGAGATCGTGGAGCCAGATTCCAACCCAGGTCTGCACATCTCCCCAGCCCAGACTCTGTGCACAGTGCCACTAGCTCTTTGGGAGAAAACGGGTTGTTTATGACACATACGAGACCCACGTGGGTCCCGTCCCCTGTTGCCTCTGGGTGAGGATGGCCTGGGGAGGTGCTCTGTGGACGAGGCTGCGCTCCAGGCCGCAGCGGGTCCTGAGCTGAATGTGGCCCACATGTAGTCATTCCTTTTGCAGATCAAGTTCCCACGTACTCCTCGGGGCAGCCCTGTCAGGTTGGCCTTCCACCCCAGGAATGCCAGAGCTTGCAGAATCAGGAATTAAGCCAAATCCGCTGCCGCTCCCCAGGGAGGTCCCCAAAGGTGACAGAAATGTGTCACACTCGTGCTCTATACACTAGGCTGAGTCAGAACTGCTGTGACTCAAGACATGGCTCATTGAGGAGGCAGCAGGCTGTATGTCCAAGACGAGGTACAACGGGGAAGAGGAGGAGGATAAAAGCCTCCTGACAAACCAGCCAGGAGAGAAAAGGGAGGGCTTACCTCTGCACAGGCAAGAAAGGGAAATGGGCAGAAAAGCAGGGGGCAGGCCCACCAGTTCCTGCGGGTGCCCCTGCACTGCTTCTGCATGTGCACACACACCCCGACCCTGCGCACCTCAGGCCATGAGGCCTCTACCTGCCAGGTCAGTCTCCTTTCAGGCCCTGAGCCCACAGAGGGCCCCGCAGCACCCAGCGATGTTATCCTCCCACGCCTGTGAGCCTGCGTGGCTGAGGCCTCAGACGCTGCGAATCTGAGCAGCGGCCTCTCACCGCTCCCCAACACACCTGCGTTTCTGCCCCAGTTTCCTTTCCTGGTTCTCACATTTCCCAAAGAAAGTACTGCTGATCCTGAGTCCACCCCGCTTGACTGAGGTCCTGACATCATGCCCAGCCTTGGCTCCCTTCCCCAGGGGTTAGGGGTAGGGATGTCAGTATTTGTGCCCACTGGTTGTGGCCTCCTCAAAGGGATAGCGTTCCCAGCACTCGGCCACCGATGGAGGGTGTTGGAAGCTGACGATGGAGGGTGGTCAGAGGAGGTGGCGCTATATGGCTGCGGAAGCTCAGACAAGGTTTAGATGGGGTGGACCTGGGCAGGGCCAGCCCCATAGGCAGACGTGGTATCCAATATCCAACATCAGGCAGAGGGTGGAGATGCTGGCCACCTACCCAGCTTGGCAGACTGGGAGCTTCAGGGAAATCCCTGGAGTTCAGGGCTGAGCCCCAGGCCAGAAAAGGCCTCTAGGCCCAAGGACTGAACTGCATCTGGATCAGCAATGAGAGCCCTGGAGAGGTGGGGCCAGCCAGGGCAAGAAATAAGGGGTCTGGACCCTGAGGTGCTCACGCACTCAGCAACGTTTGCCTGAGAAAAGCCAAGAGTCATCAGTCCCCGAAAAGTGACCCAGGGTAGGCAGGGGTGTACCCCAGGAATGCATACAAGAGACGAGCTGTCACGGTGCTCAGCCTGGTACAGAAGCATTGGGGCTGCAGAGCAGGGTCAGTCCAGGTAACACGTGAGATGTGTCATCAGGCAAGGAGTCCTGAGACCCGTGTTCAAGAGCCAGCTCCACCCCTGAGATGCCGGGAGACCTTGGGCGAGTCGCAGCACCTCTGTCTCAGGTGAGTCCCTGCAGAAAATGCATGGGGCACTCAGAAGGAGTGAGAATTTAATGAAGTCACTGTTTTCAAAGCTGCGGGCAGGGCTGAGGGAGCAATGAGGGACAATGAAGCGCTGGAGACAAGCAGCTCTGGGGACCTGGTACCACGCCAGGGGCAAGAGTAGGGGCCCTCACAGGGACCCAACAAAATCTATAGCTGCAAGAAAGGGCCACCAGACAGGAGCCATGGCTTTTTTTTTCCCTTTTTTTTGGCAGTACGCGGGCCTCTCACTGTTGTGGCCTCTCCCGCTGCGGAGCACAGGCTCCGGACGTGCAGGCTCAGCGGCCATGGCTCACGGGCCCAGCAGCTCCGCGGCATGTGGGATCCTCCTGGACTGGGGCACGAACCCACGTCCCCTGCATCGGCAGGTGGACTCTCAACCACTGCACCACCAGGGAAGCCCAGGAGCCATGGCTTTTGGTGGTGGAATCTACTCACTACTGCCAAACCAAGGTCAGGCAGGCAGATGAACACCCCCTCTTTCTCCTCCGGCCCTTGAGTCTCCTGCCGGAGGCCAGGGGAGCCCAGGTGTTGCAGTCTCCTGGGGGCACAGAGAAGCATGAACAAAGTTTAGAAGCAGACCTGGAGGGGCAAACAGAGACGATCCAGTACATCCTCTGAAAACATTTCCTCATCCAAAAAAGGAGGAAACCATATCTGTCCTGCTAACCTCCAAGGAGGCTGTGAGGATCCGGCAGACGGGGGACTGGGGCACTTCTGAAGTCCCGTTCAGCTCTCGGAGCCTAGGATTCTCAGCAAATAAATCCACTAGAAGGAAGGACTGAGAAGGGCACCTGGGACAGAAAAGTCTGTGGATGCTCACAGAGCCAGTCTGGAGACCCAGAGTTCAAACTTGAGTGTAAATTTAAGTGGCCGCCACAGTTGGCACCAACTTCCTCAGGAGACAATGGGTATATGTAAAAGGAGTAGTTAAAAGGCCCAGGTTCAAATTCTGGTTTTGCCACTTATTAGGTAAGAAACAGTACTAAAGAAAGACACTATCCTAAACTGTAAAAATGGGAATAAACTCTCACAGCCTTGTTATGAAGATTAAATTCAAAGAGATGATTTGTCACAATGCCTGGCATACAGTTTGTTCTCATTAAGTAGGAGCTCTTCCCTTTCCTTTCTTAGGGACACAGGACATGGAAGAAAATGGCACAGACTTAGTGTGAAATGGTGAAAATAAAAGTGAAAAAGCAAGTGAGCTCGGCTTGTCTCAGGAAATGGGTTGCCCATGAAACCAGTCCCCCTAAAGGAGGGCTGGGGAAGGTCTGAAAGAACCCCCAAAATGCTTTAAGACAGGTAATATGAGACCATAGAGTGACCCAACGTGAATGTCCAGAGATGACTCGGCCTCAGGGCAGAACGTGGTCCAAAGCACATACCAGCCAAAGTTGCAGGTCCTCCGGCAGCCGGCTCACCAAGTCTTGGTGAACACACACTCCTTCAGAGGGCATCCTGCGGCTTCCAGGTGCCCTGCTGGTTGGGATAGGCATCTAGGATAAACCCTTGGGCGTGTGCTCTCTCTGCGTGAGGGGCCAGCTCCTCGTTAGTTGCATGAGGGACGTGAATCGGGTGCTGAGGAAGTACACCTGGATGCAGTGCCAGCAGTTCTGGGTGCAGTTCCCACTGTGCCACTAGTTGCGGCTTCTCCTTGAGTCTCTTTTTCTCAGAAACAGCAGAACAGGAGTGATGATAATCTCCACTTCACAGAGTTTCCATGATGACTCTGAAAGAGTGCATGGAATGTGGAAAAGTACTCACCCAAGGGTGCGGAAGATCAAGGGGGAGTGTCCCGAGTTCCGTGCTCTCCTCTAGGTGGAAGTGCCCAGTGGGGAAATGACTCTCCCCATCAAAGGCAGAGGGAGGGCTAACTCTTCCCTGCCTCAGGGCAGGAGGGAGTTTATGCTGATTGGTATGGAGAACAGACATCCAGGTCCCAGAAATCTGAGTACCAAGGTCACAGGGAGAGAAGTCATTTGGGGATTTGGGGTGGTACTAGCAGGGCAAGCCGATTAGACAGAAGTAACCTCCAAGAGAGCTAATTCACCAAGACTGTGCTCACAGCCAACTGAACCACTGTAGATGCTGAGAATTCCCTGCATGGAAGGGGCATCCAGTGAAACTCGGCAGTGAGCTCCCAGTCAGGGAATACAGCAGCTGGAATGAGAGGACTCCTGCCTGAGTCAGGGCAGAGATAACTCCCCCCGTACCTCTCAAACCTGCCCTGACCCATGGTGTACAAACTGGGTAAGGTTCTCATTGTAGAGTGTGGGATCAGTCATTCCCAGCAAACCCTTCTTTATGCTCACAAGAGCTCCAGGTGATTGGTGATGAGGGAAGCCAACCTAGGTAGACTCTGTCTATAAGCTTAGTGATTCTAGTTCTCAGGATAGGCCAACTGAAGAAGCTCCCCAGTTCCCAGTCTTTGTTGGAAAAAAATGATCTCTTAGGCAGACTGGCTTCTCTCTGGACGTGCTTCCTGGGATACCAGCTCCCAGAACAATTCCTGGCCCCTCACCAGCAGTCAGTGAACGATCGTGCTTTCATTCCCCCATGGCATGTACTGCCATCTGGACCCAAGAAAACAACACTCATGGTCTAATATTTGTACCCAGGCTATTGGAGAAGGACTTCTGGAAGCAGTCTGCACCCAATGCCCCAGAAAGAACCGAGACCCCAGGCCCCAGCACATCTTAAAGGAGAGAAAGCCAAGCATCCCAGGCCCAGGATCTCCAGCTGTCTGGACCCAGTTAACAAGGCAGACAGCTTTTGCTGCAGTCCCTGAGCATCACAGCTCCTCCAGATGCTAGGCTGGGCTCTGGGGGTTCAGAAAGGCATAAGACACATCTTTGCCCTCAAAATGGCTATCCTCAGACTTGTAAACAGGTCTGAGTGATAGGGAACGGAAGGCGCGGAGTAGGGGTAAGTGTTGAAAGAAGGACAGGGGTTGGGTCGTGAAAGACCTTGAATGTCAAGCTAAGGGACTGTCTTTGTCCCGCGTTCCGGAGAGAGAGGGTCTCCAAGTTTCTCTAAGCTCAGAAGTGATAAGATCAGGTGTGACCATGCAAGGAGAGGGAAAGAGGGGCCCTGCCTGTTCCCTGGGCTCACAGCCTGGCCACCAGAGCAGCGCCGATGGGCATGTCAGCTCCCCTGGCCCACAGAGTCCAGGTGCCAGGTGGCTTCATCCCTGCTCTCTTGCTCACTTTACCCCCAGGCTCATTATGCTTCCTGCCAGCAGGATCAGAGGATTTGGATGGTCTTGTTAAGGCCCAGAAATCTTCAGACTTCACAGTGTAATATAAATGTTAGAGCACTGGCTTGGAGACAGGCAGGGTGGGTTCTAGAACCAAATTTCCTTTCTGAATGACTTTGAACGGGACATGACCACTCTCTGAGCTGGGTTCTGTTACTGGAGAACAGCTTTGCTCATTGCTGGGGGGAGGGGGTGTGCAATGAGATCACGTGTGTCAAGGCAGCTTGTGTGCCCTGAGCACCCAGAATGAGGTCAATCAATGCTTGCCGAACACGAACCTAGCAGCTCAGGCTGGAGGCTCTTCGGGAGGAAGTCTAGCCAGGCCCAGCCCAGCAGGAAAAAAGTTCCCTAACTGGGAGAATTCCGGGGATCACCAGTATTCTGAGACCATATCAGGCAGTGCTCTGACCCCTCCACTGTCCCCAGGGTAGGAGAGGCTGGGGCCCTGCTCCAAGTGTTTATAGGCTATTAATAGTTCGTAGCAGCAGGGCTGCAGGCCACTGTCCAAGGGACTTCTCTTTTCCCCGCTGCTCTCAGCTACTCTGCTCTTTAAACCACTTAGAAAGAGTTGTATTATTTGGGAAAGCTGGTGAGGGAGAGGGCATGAAATCCTTCCTAGAGAAGACCACCACTTTCCCCCCAATTTTTGTTTCCCAACAAATATCTATATATTTCTAGTAAGGTAAATGAAAGTCTTCCTTTTCTGCTCTTTGAGGCCTTTTTTAGATTTTGTATAAAGAGGAGTTCACACTGTAAAGCACTTTGACATTTTTTCATTTAATCCTTATCCTCAGGTAGCGGCTCCTTATATCCCCATTTTGTAGGTAAGAAAACTGAGGTTCTGAGAGCTTATGTGATTCAGCAAGAGCTGCAGAGCTGGCAACGGAATCTCCAGGATCAAGGTCGGTATTTCTTCCTCCAAGTCCTGCACTCTCTCTAGTGCCCCCGCCCACCCTCCCTTGTTTCCCTAAGGAACTCCCTCCAATGGCTTTTCAGAGTTTCTCTCTGAAGAGCACAGGAGCAAAGAATTCAGAGTTTGAAAGGACCTGCTGCATTTCCCACACAAGGCAGGAACCCGTCCCACAATATTCCCGGCAGATGGACGTCCTGTTTCCGGGAAGGGGAAGGGAGGAGAACCAACATTAACAAACCCGTGAAGGAGTGTATCACATACGTCGCCTTCAACTAGAGAAAGCATAAGTTCTGACTTGACCGGCCTAAATCAGAAGGAAACTTCATCTATTGTATGTAACAAGAATTCCAGGGCTGGTTAATTCGGTGGCTTTGTGATGTCATCAAGGGCACAGGTTCCTTCTGGGGTTCAGTGCTGCCATCCTCAGGGGTCAGTGTTTCTCCATATGGGCCTGAGACGGTTGCCTCCGTTCCAGACCTCACAGGCAGACTCAAGGAAAGCCAGTGGAAACAGAACAGGATTTATTTCCCCCTATGTGTCTTCTTCTTCCTCTTTTTTAAAGCAAAAACACCTTTCCTGGCATCCCTTAGTGATGTTCTCGCATGTCTCCTCGGCCAGGACTAAGCCTCACGGCCACCCTTAAAACAATCTCAGGCAAAGGGAGTGAGATCACCAGGGTGACTGGCCTGAAATCATGAATATTTATTATGCCTCCCTGAGTCACGGAGAGGGAGCATGGAGCCCTGAATACAATCAGGATTCTGCCAGCAAGGGAAAAGGGGAGAATGGTTTGGGCGGAGCTGACCAACTATCTCTGGTGCTGGTAAATGCTATTTTCTCTGGCTTTAGGTGGAAGAAAAAAATGACATTGAGAAGAACTCAATGACTTGAATCCTTGTCTGTTGGATTTTACCCAGCCTCTCCCTCACTTCTGTAACCCCAAGCGTATCCAGAACAATGCTTTTCAGATAGGTGGTGCTCAACAAACTAGCTGGATTTAATGCAAGACATTTAGGGGTTGCCTACTATGTGCCAAGAAGTTTGTAGAGTGATGGGGGTACAGGGATGAACAAGGCCGAGTCTCTACCCTTGAGCTTACAATCTGGCACCTTTGGGTTATTATCTTTTATATTGTTGTTATTATTAACTAACATTTACTTAAACACACATAATGTGCTACAAGTTTTAGAAATATATAACATTCATGTCAAGATTCAGGGTATTTTTTTGTACCCCATTTAACAAATAATTGACACTGTGGGGCAGGAAGTAACTTGCCCAAAGTCTCAGGGTTCATGGGCGTCAGGCACAAGGACAAACTCAGGTCTGCCTAATTCAGAGACCACTCTCTTTCTGTCAGTCGTGTTCTCCATGCCCCTCGCCCTACTGATGTTCTAGCTTAGCAATTAAAAAATGTATAAAGTTAAACTAGCATGTGGGTACGTAGGTCTCAAAAGTTATTGTCATAAGGCCAATTTTTGCTTCTCTCTCCTGGTCTTTTTTGATCTACTCAGTAGGGATTGCCCTTCCCCTTCCAAGAGATGCAAAGTTGAGCCATTTCTTCTGACTCTTAATGCCTCACATAAAGATTCCAGCAAAATAGTTGGAAGATTCAAATATCTCCCCTCCCTCAGCTGGAGACATGTCAGGGAGAGCCCACAGTCAGGGATGTGGGATGCCTCTTCTCTCTTTGCTCTTTAGACAGCAGATTTTCCTCAGGTCAGAATCACTGGTGAGCCATCTCTGGAATCCAGCAGTTCCTCCACTTTACCACCAGCCTCTGGTACCTCTGGGCCTTCTAGAACTGCCTCAGGATGATCCAGGGGACACGCTCTAAGATGCCACAGGAGAAAATGAAAGACATTTGTTGGCCAGCTTTGCTCAGAAGTGTCCTTTTTTTTTTCTTTTTTTTTGCGGTACACGGGCCTCTCACTGTTGGGGCCTCTCCCGTCGCGGAGCACAGGCTCCGGATGCGCAGGCTCAGCGGCCATGGCTCACGGGCCCAGCCGCTCCGCGGCATGTGGGATCTTCCCGGACTGGGTCAGGAACCCGTGTCCCCTGCATCGGCAGGCGCACTCTCAACCACTGCGCCACCAGGGAAGCCCAGAAGTGTCCTTCTTAACATGTCATGTGCCTCAGGGTCCCACTGGGTCTGCTATGAACCCATTCTTCTCTCTTCACCAGCACACACTGCTGGATGTTACTGGGATATGCTCAGAGTCCATCTCCCTCTCTGGATTGAGGATGATTTGTGCCTTAAAACAGATCTGCTGCCATCCTCCTGGGAGCCCAGAATCCCAGGAGTGGGCACTCAGCCACCCATCTGGCCCAGGAAGTCTGTTTGAAAGGGATTGTAATCCATAAACATCGCTCCCTAAACCCCAGTGAATCCCACTGTAGGTCTCTCAGTGCCCTGGGCCGTCGTGTCTGGAATCTGAACTCCTTAGAGCACAGACGTATCTCTATGTTGGGTGCACCCAGGAAGCTTCCTCCTCTCCCTCGGGGGCAAAGAGCAAGGGCTGCTTCTCAGAACACTTCAGGCTCTGTGCCAGTCGCTCAAAGTTCTTCTCCTTAAATAAGTGCTTTCCGGGGAAATTTGGTCAATGACCTCCCACTGGGCTCCCAGGGCTCACAAGGTCTTCAGAGGTTGGGCTCGGGGTGAATGTGGGCCTAGCCTCTGTCATTTTTATCATATGCTCTACCCACCTACCTCTACCTTCTCTCACCTGAGTTCCAGTTTCCCCTCTACTGTTCACCTTAGTTTTTCTTGTCTCAGTCTCCTTTCCTGGATGCTAAATAAGACCTTCTTGCTTATGGCCAGTGTTGTAACATAGTGAGAACAAGCAGAGGCCTGAGATTCAGGCTACAGCCAGGTTCCAATCCACATACTTCTACTTACCACTGAGTTCTAAAGTAACTCTCCTGAGACCCAATTTCCTCTTTTGTAAAATAGGGATAATAGTTCCTACTTCACAGCTCTGTTGGTGGATTAAATGAGATCTTTTGCGTAGGGGAACTGGTACATAGCCTGGCATATTGTCGGATACACAGTCCGTGTCATTCAGCATCACACCATGTAGCCCACCTAAACAGACTCACTAGTGTTCCATATAGGTTTCTTGAACTAACCTGAAATAGACATTTTTCAGATTTCTGGGCTGCACTGGAAGGGTTTCCTCGACCATCCCTACTTCAGTTTTTTTTTTAAAAAATCAAAAGCTTGAAAGTTGAGGAGGGACTGGAGAGAAGGCAATGAAGTAAGCCGGATGCTAGAAGCCCAGACTGCCTTTGGCTCAGTCCAGATTTGAGGGAAACCTGGAATTACTGCAATTTCATCACAGCAGCTGGTCCAAGATAAACCTGCCAGAACTGCTCAGAGGCCAGATCTGGATTGCAGTGATAGCCGGGGCCTGCTGAGAAGCAAGGAGAAACTATTTATCTGACATTTCTTCAACCCCAACCAAGAATTGTGTTTGGCTCAAGACGCCGTTGGGACTGGTTTTCATTTGCATGGAGCTCATTTGAGCATCGCGCCTCTGACAGCAGAAACTTCTTAGAAAGACTTCCATTCCCCTGCCTCCCTTCCACGTGTGTCTTTCTCCTAATTCGGAAATAATGATTCATCCAGGAAGGCTAATCCCCTGGTCTTACTTGTACTTGGATAGTGCCAGAACCTCACATATAGGTTTTCTCTGATTCGGTTCCCCACCCAGCCTGTACAGGCCTGGGCAGCAGTGAAGATGGCCACCAAGGAATATCTGCCCTCCTTCCAAATTGGCAGGCTTCAACTAATCGAACCCATGTTAACCAATGTGGCACATTTTAATACACTTCGCTGTTTCAAGCTGTGACAGAAAATTAGAGTGGGAATCTCCTTAACAGCCGCTTCTAGAGTGGCTGTCTGAAATCTCTGCATCTTTGACTCTTTGGTGCCAACCAAAGAAAGACTATTCCATTTATTATATATGTTGGAGGGGTTTTAAGACAGTCATGTCTGGACGAAAATGCCACCATTCTTGTAATATTATTATGTAGATTCTACACTTTTCAAATAGGCAGATTTGGGGAGTGGTATGAATAATCTAGGAATAGAATAGTGAGGTATTTTTTGAGACAACAATCCAGAATGAATCCAATCAGATCAGCATTATCTGCTTCCAACTAGTCACCTTATTCCAAGGGCATTGACCGGAGCTCCTGGAGCTGCCTTAGGGGCCTGTTGTATGTCTTTGGTTCATCATTTTTAGTCAAAACCAAGTGCAAGAATGGTCTTTGCTGCACTGCCATGGCCAAAGGTCAGAAACAAATGTTCATCAAAAGGGGACTGGCTAGCGGAGCAACTAAGCCTGTGTGCCGCAGCTACTGAGCCTGCGCTCTAGAGCCCGTGAGCCACAACTACTGAGCCCGCGCGCCACAACTACTGAAACCCCCATGCCTAGAGCCCGTGCTCCGCAACAAGAGAAGCTACCGCAATGAGAAGCCCGCGCACCGCAACAAAGAACAGCCCCCACTTGCTGCAACTAAAGCCCTCGTGCAGCAACGAAGACCCAACGCAGCCAAAAATAAATAAATAAAATTTAAATATATATATATATATATATATATATATATATAAAGGAGACTGTCTAAATTAATTATGATACATCCAGCCAATGGAATGCCAAATAATCATTAAAAAAAGAATGATGTAGCAAGAATAAACCAGTGTTGTTAGAGATCCATGTTGAAGAAATAGATCCTAGCCATACTGGTTATCTCTGGGGAGGAAAACTAGAGGCAGAGGGCCAAGGGAAAGCAAGAAGTTTTGTTTTCATCATCTGATTTTTATAGATGTTGCATTTTGTACCTTGTATTACCCATATACACAATAATAAAATAACTGATTTTTCCAAAATACATTCAGAGTCCAGTCCAAAGAAAGATGGTTGAACTAGCTATAGAATTCAAACAATTATAATCACTAGCATTCTCATCTGCTGAGCATTTAACCTGTATCAGCCTTTATATTAAAGCTACTTACTACACACTTTATCTTATTTTCTCCTCAAAGTAATCTTATGAAGTAGATTTTACCATCTTTATTTTAGAAATGAGGACACTGTGACTCAAAGAGTTTTTAAAAGTTGCCTAAGTTTACACAATCCACACAAGGCAAAACTGGGATTCAAACCTAGGTTGGGCTAACTTTTTCCTTTGGCCCCTGGGGGCCTCCTACCATCACTCAATGAGACTGCATCTCCATCGTCATTCCATCCCCAGGGCCTGGCAGAGTACTTGGCACACAGGAGGTGTCTAATACATGCTGAATGAATGATAAACAGAAAGAAAAACAGTGAGAACAAGACTCAGACAGAAATTCCCTAAAAGGAATGTTACACATGTTTGAGCATCTTAGAATTGCAGGATAACATCCCTCTGAGGTTACTTGGAAGACAGCAACCTTCATTTGGAGGGCTATATTCTGCTGTGTTTGCTGAAAAATAATAGTCACGTTGTTTTTAGTCACACCTCACAAAGCCTCATTACTTCAAAATGCTTTCCGCTGGAAGAGGATTTCACAACAAGGAGAACCAGAGAATATGGTTTTCATTAGGCTACCTTTAAAAAGAACTGTCTTTCCGATGGGATCATATGAACAAATAAGTATTTCTCTTTTGTTTTATCTTCTGTTTTTCTTCATGATTGTTGGAAAATTCCAACAAGCTTAGCCATTCATTTCAGGGTGAATTTGGGACCCAAACAGTTAAACATCAGCCAATTTGGCTTCCTTGCTGCCTCCCAGCCAAGGAGATGAATGGAATGTTCATGAGGTCGCTTGGCAGGCATCCACATTCCTATGGGAACGTTGCAGCAGGGAGAGCTTTGGGACACTAAGAGGCAAATGTGTGGGAGTTATGGGGCAAACTGCAAATGATCCAAAGTCTCAGAAAAATGTGTGGAGTGCCATTGGCCCAAGGATGCTTTGCAGAGGACCAGCTAAGTCTCCTCCCTTGCTCACATCCCTGACACAACAGGAATCACACTGTTCAGTACTTTCCTACAGCCTCCCAGGAGTGGAATGGTATGGGCCACTTCCCTCACCACTGCAGATGGAAGCTTATTAAAAGAATTTCATCAAAGAGTCCCACTTCTTCAGCTGATCTTTCTATTCGTTCCTCTTTCTCTCATCCTCAAGAAAATGACTAGGGGAATGTGCCCAACCCCCTCTTCCCCACCCCTGAAGCTTTCTCTGTCCTTCCTCAAGAAAGGGACTCAAACCCACTGCATTTTCATTTTCCTGAAGTGCTTCCTTGTGTCCTTTAAAATGTACTCGAGAGACCAGGTGAGCTCACCAGATTTCCGCATTACGATCCCCTCCAGCTTTTAGAAAAGGCTACATTTAATGGAGGATGATGGTAGAAGTGGGATTTTCTGTTTAAAATTAGAAACTGTGATATTCGTGTTCTCCCCCAAAGAGCAGCTCAACAGAAATTTTCTTACCACCACACTAAAAAGGAAGCTTGAGCCTAGAGTTAGGCATCCAGAGACTTCTGTGTGTCCTCCAAACATCTCCTGTGCTGGTCATACTGAGAAATGCTCTCTGCTGGGAGCCCTGTGCTCTGATTCCCCCTCCCACTTGGTGGCATTGGTACCAAGGAGTGGTAGACACTTGAGAAGAGTTCTCTGTAGTAAGCTGGGCTGTTAAGACTTTTTTATCTTGGCACCAGTAGCCTAGGACATGGATCATCTTAATCTCCAGTGTTTTCAAAAAGACACCTTTCCATTTCATCTCCAAAGGCTAAGAGATAAACTAGTAGGTCACTGGCTTTGTTGGTGAGGCCCTAACTAATTAATGTCCCTGAAGGCAAAACTATCAATCTCTCCCAAGGCCAGCAAGCCAGACTAAGTCCTTACAAGGAAGGACTATCTGGGGGAGAAACAGTAGTTTGTAGGGAGCGAAACAGCACCCTGGCTCTGTTGGTACCATAGGGCACCAAAACCTTAGAAGCCTTCAGGACCAGAACAAAAAGCATAAAGGAATAAAATGGCATGGAAATTACTTTAATATAATATAATATTAATGTAATATAGTCATCTGCTGAGCCCATAATCTATCTTCCAGAGAAGCTGCATTTCTTTGGCCACAAAAGTAGCCCTTGGCTACAGCATTAGCTGAACATATGCCCTGCTCCCCACCCCCTGGCTAATTGATCACTGATGGACACTTGACCCAAACTGAACAAATCAGATTCTCTGTCCAGGAGTTTATATTTGGGATCCAAAGATGCTACATGTCCCAGTTAGCCATTTGAATTGAAGAGATGTATTTTAGCAGCAGTGGAGTAGCCATCTTTTGTCCTGTAGATAGAGAAGCCTAAAACCCCCTCTGTAGAAAAAGAAGAAGAATGAACTGACCAGGTGAACAGAAGCAGAGAGAGACCACGTAGAGTCAGACAGCCCCTGAACGACCCTGACCCTGGCTCCTAAGGGTATCTTTGCTCAGGTCTGGTCACATCCTTGGATTCTACAAAACCCATCTATTCTTATAATAATCCCCCTCCCCCTATTTTCTTTGACTAAGCTTGTATGAGTGGGTTTCTGTCACTTATAACCTAAAGAACATTGGCTAAGACAGAAGCCCAGAAAGGTCCACAGGCCAAGGTAGGAACAGAGAGCGTCCCGGTAACATTTGTAAGGTGAAGTGGTTGACCTGGGCGTCAGGATGGAACTGCAACTGTCCTCACCTCATCTAGACTGCCCTCCTCCACAAACCCTGAAGAGTTTGTTGTTGTTGTTTTCTTACACAACTAAGATATATATACATACACATACACACACACACACACACACATATATATATACTCTTAGTAAAGTTCCCAACAATATAAAAGTATATAGAATAAATACAGATGTCTCTCATCACTTACTTAATAATCGATCCTACCTCCAAGATTACCTTTGCTTGCGCCATATTTCATGCAAACTGAAATGCCGTCAATTGTCAGATACATGCTCATTTCTGAGATGTTAAAAGATGCAAGGAGATACAGTAGTATGTTGGGTATCTTTTCACATATTTTTCTCAGCATTCCACATATCCATAGATTTTTGCATGGTTATTAGTTTTTATCATTAATACATTCATTCCAAGCACATTGTTCTTCAACTGCCTTCTGAACATTTCTTCGAGCATCTTCCTTTTCAGTGAAGATTTGATTCTCTCCACGACTGTATCTCGAGTGCTAGAACCGTCCCTGGAACATGGTAGGAACTCAAGAAAGAAAGAAAGTTTCAACTAATGAATGTCCAGCCTCTTTTGTTCTAATATCTACATGGTCTTCAATAGTATTTACTCAACCTTTCGCCATTAAAGTAACCAGAATGTTTACTTTATTCAAAGAGATGGTTCCTTCCCATTTTTTTTAACCTTTTACAAATAATACTACTTACAAATAATACCAAATATCCTGGCTCCACTGGGTTTATAGAACAGAAATGGTCATCATCATTTAGTTACAGATGCTATTATAAGCACTTTACATGTATTAACTTATTTAATATTCTCGAAAGCCATCTGAGGTTGGTGCTATTATTATCATTTCCATTTTTCAGATGACAAAACTGAGAAAAAAAGAGGTTAAATGACTTGCCCCCAAAGTCAGCAGGGAATAAGTTAACAGGCAAGGATTTAGATCCCAGGCAACCTTGCTCCAAAAGCCAGGCTCATATCACTGTGCTCCTTTGGCTGGATATCTTGAAGTTGAATTGTTATGTCTGACAGAAAGAACATTTGAATCCAAAAATGCTGCATCAATTTAATTCCCTCCCTCACTGTTTGAGAATAACTGCTTCCCACCACCCTGGCCAATAATGGATGCTATCAGTTTTTAAGTCATTTTAAAATATAGGTAAAAAAATGGTATTTCAGTATTCATTTCATTTGTATTTCCAGATTTACTGTGACATTAAGCTTGATTTCCATTGATTATTGGCTATTTGTATTTTTCCTGTGAATTGCCTGCTCATTTTCTTTGCCCACTTCTTCTATTGGGTTTTCTGTCTTTTAGTTATTGATTTTTAGGAACTCTGAGTATTATTATAAATGTGGCAAAAAGTTTCACCTAGGCCATTTCTTTGATATGATATAGTTTGTCACACAAAAGTTTTTAAAATCTGATGGAATTAAATTCATCCGTTTCTTTCTACATATGGCTTCTGACTTTTGTGCCCTCTCCCACTCACAATGATAAAGGATTCTATTTTCTTCTTCTAACATTTTATTTTTAGGTTTAACTCTATATTCCATCTGGAACCTATTTGGGGATAAAACTTGGGCTCTAATTTTTTTTAAGTGAAGACCCAGTGTTACTATCACTATTCTTTGCTCTGTTTATCATACATTGAATTTCCATAAATGCAAGGATCTGTTTCTAGACCTTCTGTTTCATTGTTTTAATGGTCTATTCCTGGCCACAGTATGTATGTAAAGCACAGAGACACAGTCAGCACATAATTAATGTCAATGATCTCCTTCATCTCTTGTTATCCTTCCTATATTCTTTTTCTTTTCACAGTTCCAATCTATAAATTCATGCCTCTGTTATTTTTCTTATCTATTTAGAATCTTTCACCCTGAATTTTAGAGTACACATCTGACTACCCTCGTCTCTAATGAAATGAGATAATGTGGTCACTTAACCAAATCATTTTTGTGTAGCTTTATAGCTGTAAATAACACAGCTCCCTCCCAGTCTTATTAAACCAGCCAATCTCTCCTCATTGATCAGAATAACAAACAGATGAATTTCTTCAGGTCACTTCTTAGGGTTCCTGGAGATAATATCATTCACAAGTCTGCTTGCCAATCATTCTGCTGTTAGCTGAACCTGAGGTTTTGGGAAAGGATCCAGAGAGACAACTCCCCATCATGGCTATAGTGCCATTTGTGTCCTTTCTGTTGTTGGTTCAGATGGGATCACTGGATGTCTCCCCATGGCCATGTGACCTACCACAAAGTCCCACAGGTGTCCTCACCACTGCCAGGTTTATTGATTCTCACTCAAGTGACCCACGTTCCACCCCTGCCCCTTCTCATAGGGCTGTTTCTGTGAATGAAGGTGATTCTTCTGTCAGCATATTCCAGTCCAGCTCCAGCCTCCACAGAGTCAGTGACACTATGAGATCCCTCTCAAGTCATGAATAAAAATCTCACATTTATTCTGCAAGTTACCTATTTTCTACACATTGGTGTTTTAATATTTGGGGCCATAATAACCTAGTCCCTATTCACTGTTTCTCCGTATAATGCAGAACATCTGGCTAAGAGCATGGCCCCAGAAGCCAGTCGGCTCTGTCTGATCCCAGCTGCCCCCTCAACCAGCCGTGCAATTCAAGCCTCTGTCTACCTCAGTTTCCTCATTTGTAAAACGGGGGCGATGATGACAATAAACCCATCTTATAGAGTTGCTGTGAGACTAAATAAATTAATAATTATAAAGTACTTGGAACAGTGCCTGACACATAATAAAGCCCTGGAATTATTTGCTAAAATAAGTTAAATGAACCATAAAGCCTTTCCTATATTTTCATTAATCTCCCCATGTCATTCCTTCTACTCCACATAAAAATTGCTTTATTTACATTTCTCTCTCCTTAAATATTCATGTGAAAATATTCTTTAGTTATATCAGCTAGGCTTGGAACATATACGCTTTTTCCCATCCTCCATAGATGTCCTGCAGATTTCTGAGATTGATAAGCCCATAGAAATAATAGTAGTGAAAGCATAATAATAATAATAAAGAAGTTTGCAAGGCCTGTATGAAGAAAACTTTTAAACTCTCCTGAAGGAAATAAAGGATTTGCCTAAGTGAGTAGCTTCCTATCATAGTAGCTTCAGTATCATAAAGATGTCAATTATCCTTGAGTTAATTTGTAAATTAACTCAATAAAAATACCGATAAGTTTTTCAGAACTAGGTAAGGTGATTCTAAAAATTATGTGAAAGAGAAAAACAAACATATCCTGGAAAACTCTGAAAAAGAAGAGAAATGAGGAGGGAACTATACTTAGCAGATTTAAAAACTTTTTTATAGAGTCTCATGAGCTCTTGGTACATGAAGTCACAGACTGACCAGTAAAACAGAAGAAATTAGCCTTTAGTGTACAATAAAGGAGACATCTCAAATCATGGGGAAAGATGAACTATTCAGTGATGGTGTGGGGGGCAGTTAGTAGCCATCTTGAAAAACCATAGCAGTCAATTCTCATCAGCAGTAGTTACATTCTATAAAAATACTGCAAACACTGAGTTAGTGAACACTGAACCACTTTTGCTAGGAGAAATACAGGGTTCTGCAAGCCTCTGGTCACAACCATTTCATCAGCTGATCAACAGATAACCTTGTTTTATGTGTCTTTCTGTTTAAAGACACCTTATTAATATACATTGTTGACTCAACATTTAACTCATGGCCAATAACACTATAACTCATGCCTGAACAAAGCTTATCTAGCACCCATATTTTCCCTGTAAGGCACTATAATAAATAACAAGCTTCTTGTGCTTGAGAACACTAGATAGCACTTCAGCGCTACACTTGCGGGCCATTTTAAACAGCAAAATTCCCAACAAACACAGCACGGAAACGCGAAATGTGGTGCTAAATAGACCACAGAAAGGACATTCGTTTCCAGTACTAGAGCTGAAACAAGAAAGCAGAGCAACATCTTGGTCAACCTCAGCTGGCAACATGCACATGACAGGCAACTCAAATTTCCGCCACTCCTTATATGTCCACAAGTGACAGCACAAGCACTGTGAGTATTGATTTTGGAGTTACAAATGCATTTTAGCAAGTAGGTGAATTTGTAAATGCAGAATCTGTGAATAATGAAGATAGATGTAGGTAGAACCATATCCCACATTACATACTAGGATAAATTCCGAAGCATCAAATCTTGAAGTGTTAAAAAAAAGTAATCACAAAGTATTAGAAAAAATAATGGACATTGTTCTTTATAACCTTGGAATGGAGAACTGTCTAATCAAAGCACAAAATCAAAAAGCCACAAATAAAAATTGTTAAATTTGACTGCAGTAAAAGAAACAAAAACAACTTTAAGACAAAAAAGAACTACTCTAACAGAAGTCAAACTTAACTTATTAAACAATCGAAATAACAAAAGATAAATGACAAATTGGGAAAATATTTGCAATTCTTATAAGAACAGAAGGCTAACCTCCTTACAAAATAAAATGTCCAAGACATTGACAAGAAAAAAACTAAACTCCAATTTTAAAAAAACTGAAAAATGCAAAGAAAAATTATACAGACAGTTCACAAATCATATGATAAGGTGCTCAACTTTCATAATAAAAGGAATGTAAAGTAAAGCTATATTTAGATATTATTTCTCATCAGACTACCAAAAATCCAAAAGATTTTAGAATGGTGTGATGACACTGCTTTGAAGAAACAAGCATTTTATACATTTCCATTGGGGGTTTTAATGGTACAACCTGCAGTGAGGACAAGTTGTCAATAATTATCAGAATTCAACTGGATATAACCTTTGACCCAGAAATTCACTCTTAGGAATTTATCCTATACTTAGGCACATGCAAAATGACCAATGGACAGAATTATTCATTGCAACATTGTTAGCATTAGCCAAAGATTAGAATGTCAATAAAATAAGGATTAAATACACTATGGTTATTTAAACAATGGAAGACTGCAGCTGTAAAAACACATGAAAGAGTTCTTTATGGATTAACACAAAAAGATCCTGGAGATACACTGTTAAGTGAAGAGCAAGATGCAGAAGTATATTCATGTTATCCTTTGTATAAAAAGGAGAGAAGAAAAAATATTATGCATAATATTATGCAATATTATGCACTGGCTTGCATATGCATAAAAATTCAATGAAAGGATTATTAAGAAACTAATAACAATGAATTATTAAGAAACTAATAACAATGGATTATTAAGAAACTAATAACAATGATTACCTATTCATAGTAATGGAAACTGAGCAAATATAGGAACAAAGTGGGAAGGAGCTTGTTTTAGAATTACCGATATTCAACCCTTGGAAATATACACCATATTCAAAAAATTAAGTAGAAAATTTTATTTGAAAATGGAAGCTGGATAGATTGGATTATAAAATGAAGGCACATTATCCTTTTATCGACACAAAATCAGAAAGGCAATTAGAAACTCCAGGAAGGGGAATTCCCTGGCAGTCCAGTGGTTAGGCCTCACTGCTGAGGGCCAGGGTTTGATCCCCGCTTGAGGAACTAAGGATACACGACCCGCGCGGCATGGCCAAAAAAACAACTCCCGGAAGAAAACAAACAAAAATACTATATACAAAAGTCCTGGTCCAAACTGCAAGCAAACTAAAATTCATCATGATAGCTGTAGATGATATGCTATATGCAAAGTGAATCCATCTAGCCTTGATGCTTAGGACAATGTCATTCAGGACCTATCCATTCTCTGGGTCCCAGATTCTTGAGCAGTCAGATCAGGTCAGTGGGTACTGATTTCAGCCCCTCCTGTGACACACTCAGTGAAACTAAGATCAATGACATTCAAAAGGGAAGTTGTCATGACTGGAAAGTCACTGTGTGGCCCAGCCACCTTGTCTTTTTGTAAAATTACTAAACTAACTGTTAAAATTAACATTAAATCTAACTGTAAACAAAAGCACCTTTCTTTAAAACTCACACACTTCTCTAACAAGTAATAATCTAAAAACCCAACCTCGCTTTGGTCATTCTACCAGCCCCAGCAGGCTCTGGGAAGACAAGGATGATTCAAAGACGCAATGGAATAATGTAACTATATTTGTGAAAATTCCCTGGCCATCACCAGCATAGTTTAGCTTCTCTTCACAGTCAGGCTGTGATAAGAAAAGAGTTGTGTGCCAGAGAGTTCCATCTCATTTTCTCTCCACTCTTGCTGGGGTTTCAAGAGTTGCCATCCAGACTTTCTCTACCTGATTCAGACAATCCCTGAGAGGTCCCTGAGTACAGAGGAAGCCTTAGTTTATGGATATATGTGTGTAATTATGGCATTTCATCGTGGAATAGACTCAAGAGCAGTGGTCAGCAAACTACAGCCCACAGACCAAATCTGGCCAGCTGCCTGTTTCTGTAAATAAAATTTAATTGCAACATGGCTACATCCATGCATTCATGTATTGTTTATAGCTGCTTTCATACTACAATAGCAGAGTTGAGTAGTTGCAACAAGAAAACATACAGCCTGGGCTTCCCTGGCGGTGCAGTGGTTGAGAATCCGCCTGCCAGTGCCAGGGACACGGGTTTGATCCCTGGTCAGGGAAGATCCCACATACCACAGAGCAACTAAGCCTGTGTGCCACAACTACTGAGCCTGCTCTCTAGAGCCCGTGAGCCACAACTATTGAGCCCACGTACCACAACCACTGAAGCCGCGCGCCTAGAGCCCGTGCTCCACAGCGAAAGAAGCCACCGAAATGAGAAGCCCGCGCACTGCAACGAAGACCCAACGCAGCCTAAAATAAATAAATAAATAAATATTTTTTAAAAATAAAAGAGAACATACAGCCTGCAAGCCAAAAATATTTACTACCTAGTCTTTCACAGAAAAATTTCACTGAACCCTGTGCAAGAGTATCTAGGGCTGGCATCCAGCAGATTCCCAATGACAAAATCAGACAGACATGTAGCCTGAATTGCCACTACAAATCCTGCTTTGGACGTATAGATATAGGTAAAATCATCATTATTATCATACATAGTAAGTATATATATGTATATGTCTGTGTGTGTATATGTATGACAGCACACTCTCACTACAAAATAACAGTAAGATCCAGAACAAGAGGTTCACTCAAAGGGATGTAGTAATCTTATCCTCACTCTTCATTCTCACAAGAATCCAGTGCGTTCTACACAGCTAAGGGAGGCAGCATAGTGTAATGCAAATAGCAGACAGATCTGGTTGAAAGCAGCCCACTCACATCCTGGTCCCCTGGCTCAAACAGTGAGACACCACATGTGAAGTGCACCACACATTGTCAGCACCCAGTAAGTGGTGATTATTAGTTTTACATCACCTATACCCTTCTGCCTGGATCCCACTCTTCTTTTCTTGCTTTTTTCATTCCCTGGTCCCATTTCCCAATCAGCATTTCCTTTCATTACTAACAATATCTTTATTAAAACACTTTCTCTTATCGGTATTTAGGTACTTAAAATTTATTTATTTATTTGGCTGCGTCGGGTCTTAGTTGAGGCACGTGGGATCTTTTGTTGCGGTGTGCGGGCTTCTCTAGTTGTGGTGCACAGGCTTCTCTCTAGTTGTGGTGTGCAGGCTCCAGAGCATGTGGGCTCAGTAATGATGGCACACAGGCTCTCTAGTTGTGGCGCATGGGCTCAGTAGTTGCAGCACGTAGGCTCTCTAGTTGTGGCGCGCAGGCTTATTTGTCCCGTGGCATGTGGGATCTTAGTTCCCCGGATAGGGATCAAACCCATGTCCCCTGCACTGGAAGGCAGATTCTTAACCACTGGACCACCAGGGAAGTCCCAGGTACTTATTTTTTAAATGCAAATTATTGAAGGCTGGAAGCTTCACTAAGTTGCCACTAACAGGCTTCTACTGGTGGCGCAGTGGTTAAGAATCTGCTTGCAATGCAGGGTCATGGGTTCCATCCCTGATCCAGGAAGATCCCACACACTGTGGAGCAACTAAGCCCGTGCACCACAACTACTGAGCCTGTGCTCTAAAGCCTGTGAGCCACAACTACTGAGCCTGCATGCCACAACTACTGAAGCCCATGCACCTAGAGCCCGTGCTCCGCAATAAGAGAAGCCACCACAGTGAGAAGACCATGCACTACAACAAAGAGTAGCCCCCGCTCGCCACAACTAGAGAAAGCCCTTGCGCAGCAATGAAGACCCAACGCAGCAACAAATAAATTAATTAATTAATTAAAAAAAGAAAAAACTTGACACTAGCTAGTAATCAAAAAGAAGTCATGTTGTTATCTGGAAGAGATATATTATATATATATATATATATATATATATATATATATATATATATATATATATATATGCTTTTAATAGTTAATACCATAAGAATAAAGAGAAATCTCTACATCCTAGAAATGAAGAAGAAACTGAAAATCAGAACAATAAATATGAGAAGTGACTCTGTGAAGGTCCTTGAGGAAAGGAGGTGATGCTAGTTTCAGTAATCTAGGGATTTCAGCACCAACATAACGACAGAAAAGCCTTCTATAATGCTAGGAGTTAGAAATGAGATATCTACACAAGGAGAAGTTTTCTACACCTCCTAAGGGAGGGAGAAAACTATCTATTAGCATGTAAGGAGCATAAGAAAGTTTGTCAGTCTTTTCTTAGGCTCTGGATTGAAAAAGAGGAAAAGTCTCTTTTGACAATTCAAAAATGAGAGCCCACAACATACATGGCTTTGGACTTTGAATTTATATACTTCATGTGATCTGAGGACATCAAAGATGTCCAATGGCTCAACACAATTATTTTATATATTTTGTGAGCTTATCTTCGGTGGGTTTTTAATCCGTGGGAATACTGTACAGCTGAGAAATTAACATAATCCAGTATAAGGGAATACAAAACTACCCTGGAAAGACATGCCTTCAACACTGGCTACACAGGATTTTTTAAAAAAGCCCACTAACAATGAGGTCATAATAAAAGATAACAATGTTAGATGTTTGAAAACATAACACCATGAGTAAACAGTATTCACCACATAAAACACAAGGTAATCATTTAAGTCTTAGATACAGTCTGCATCCATAATACAGATACTTTTAAAGTTATTAAGGATGAGAACTTCCACTTCTGGTCAATATGAAGTAACAGAGACGGCATATGCTTTTCATCTGAAACAATCCAAAAAAGGACACCATATATGAAACAATGGTTTTCAGATACTGGACATCAGGCAGTTCTGGACAGTGACACCTGAGAGAGAAGGAACACAGAAGATGAGTCCAACAATTGCCTCAGCTTACTGCTTGGAGGGAATTTCCTGGCCACAACATAGGAAGAGAGAAGGGAGGCAGAGGCTTGCAGTTTCCTTACGCTGAGAAGAGAGAGCTAGAAGACAGGGAGGCCGAAGAGGCTAGAGCTCCCAGGACAGAGAACCAGAGAAGAGGAAGACCAGCCAAGAGAGAGCTCCAGAGATCATCAGTGCCTCTTGAGTCTTCAGCTGAATACAGATCAGAGCATGTTTGTAAGAAGACTACCCAAGGATGGGGAAATAATCAACCAAAAATAGCAGGGGGAAAACCCCCAAAGCTCACACCAAGCCAGAAATAGTTCATTTTCCTACCAGCCAACATGAAAAACCTTCTAATTCATAAGCATTGACTAGAATACTTAGAAGGATGCCACTTCGTTAGTAATATCAAGATTTAAAACAAAAAAATACATAGTGATGGATAAAGAGAGACACAACAACAATAAAGATATCAATTCATCAAAAGGAAATAATTATTGACTTGAGGAGATGTAACTGAGAGCTTGGGGAGACCAAGGTGACTAATATTTGAAGGACAGAGTACAAGAGAAGACCGAGCATCACAAAAAGAGAGCTCTGGGGTCTGCAGGGGGTCTCCTTGAATATTCAGCTGAGTATGATAAGCACATGTGTGTGAAGAAACTAGACAAGGCTGGGGAAACAACCATTTAAAAGATTTAGAGGTAACAATGCCCAGAGCTCTCACATAGCTAGGAATAGTTCCCACTAGCCAGGCTGGGAAACCTTATGATTCTCAGAGTGTGAGGTAGAAATACACAGAAGACACTTGTACCAATAGTGGGGAATAATTAGTCCTCTACTGAACACTGCTTTAGCTTTGCCTAATAACTCTTAAAAGCAAATCCTGAGGACTTCCCTGGTGGTGCAGTGGTTGAGGGTCTGCCTGTCGATGCAGGGGACACGGATTCGTGCCCTGGTCTGGGAAGATCCCACATGCCGCGGAGCGGCTGGGCCTGTGAGCCATGGCTGCTGAGCCTGCACGTCAGGAGCCTGTGCTCTGCAACGGGAGGGGTCACGGCAGTGAGAGGCCCGCGTACTGCAAAAAAAAAAAAAAATTCCCAGATACAAAAAAGGAGAAAAAGTTGACCTATAATGAGATAAAATAAATACATACATTAAAACCAAACCAGAACTGAAACAGATATTAAAATTACCAAACATAGTCATTAAAACAGTTACAATGACTATATTCCACATGTTAAAAAATAGTTAAGTGGGGCTTCCCTGGTGGTGCAGTGGTTGAGAGTCCGCCTGCCGATGCAGGGGACACGGGTTCGTGCCCCGGTCCGGGAAGATCCCACATGCTGCAGAGCGGCTGGGCCCGTGAGCCATGGCCGCTGAGCCTGCACGTCCGGAGCCTGTGCTCCGCAATGGGAGAGGCCACAACAGTGAGAGGCCCGTGTACCGCAAAATAAAAAAAAAAAGTTAAGTGGAGATATGTAAGATATTAAAAAAAGAACCAAATAAAACTTCTAGAGAAGAAAACTACAATGTGTGAGATGGAAAATACACTGGATAGGATTAATGGCAAATTAGATTTTGTAGAAGAAAAGGTTAATGAATCTGAAGATGGAACAATAGAAACTATACAAAAAAAAAAAGAAAAGAAACTAGAAAGAAAAGAGAAATTTTCTTAAATGAGCATAGCATCAGTGAGCTATGGAAAGACTTCACAGGACCTAATAATGTTTGTAATGGGAGTCCCTGAAGGAGAGGAAATGTAGGAGCAGAAAAAATATATCCAGAAATAATAACAATAATTTTTCAAAATTTGATGAAATCTATAAGCCCACGAATCCAAGACTCTCAGCAATCCACAAATGCAGAAAAAATTAAGAAAAATATACCAATGCCCATCATAAATTGTTCAAAACCAGTGATAAGAAAACTTAAAAGCATCCAGATTTAAAACAAAACAAAACAAAACAATATGTCGCATCACACTTTCTGATTTCAAACTATATTACAAAGCTATAGTCATCAAAACAGTATGGTACTAGCATAAAAACAGACACATAAATTGATGGAACACAACAGAGAGTCTAGAAATAAACCCATGCATATATGGTCAATTAATTTACAACAAAGGAGCAAATAATATACAGGAAAGGACAGCTTCTTCAATAAGTGGTGCTGGGAAAACTGCACAGAGCCAAACGCAAAAGAATGAAACTGGATCACTATCTGACACCATATACAAAGATCAACTGAAAATGGATTAAGGACTTGAACGTAAGACATGAAACTGTAAAACTCCTGGAAGAAAACATATAGGGAGTAAGCTTCTTGACACTGGTCTTGGCAATGATTTTTTGGATTTGATACCCAAAGTGAAGGCAATAAAAGCAAAAGTAAATTAGTGGAACTACATCAAACTAAAAAGCTCTGCACAGCAAAGGAAATGATAAACAAAAATGAAAAGGCGGGCTTCCCTGGTGGCGCAGTGGTTGAGAGTCAGCCTGCCAATGCAGGGGACATGGGTTCATGCCCTGGTCCAGGAAGATCCCACATGCTGCAGAGCAGCTGGGCCCGTGAGCCATGGCCGCTGAGCCTGCGCATCCGGAGCCTGTGCTCTGCAACAGGAGAGGCCACAACAGTGAGAGGCCCACGTACCACAAAAAAAAAAAAAAAGAAAGAAAAGGCAACCTACTGAATGAGAGAAAATATTTGCAAATCATATATTTGACAAGGGGTTAATATCTAAAATATACAGAGATTCATAAAACTCAATAGCAAAAAGCAAATGAACAATCCAATTAAAAAACAGGCAGAGGAAATGAATAGACATTTTTTCTCAGGAAGACATACAAATAGCCAACAGGTACATGAAAAAGCACCCAACACCATTAATCATCAGGAAAATGCAAATCAAAACCACAGTGATATTACCTCATACCTGTTAGAAGAGCTATTATCAAAAAGACAAGAGATAACATGCATTGGCAAGGATCAGAGAAAAGGGACCATTGTGCACTGTTGATAGGAATGTAAATTGGTTCAGCCACTATGGAAAACAGTATGGAGTTTCCTCAAAAAATTAAAAATAGAACTACCATATGATCCAACAATCCCACTTCTGTGTATATATCCAAAGGAAATGGAAACAGGGTATCAAAGAGATATTTGCACTCCCGTGTTCATTGCAGCATTATTCATAATAGCCAAGACACGGAAACAACCTAAGTTTCTATCAATGGTGAATGGATAAAGAAATAGATAGATACACACATATATACATACATACATAGGCAGATATACATATACACATACATCAATACACACACAATGGAACATTATTCAGCCATGAGAAGGAAGGAAATCCTGCCATTTGCAACAACATGGATAGAAATTGAGGGCATTATGCTAAGTGAAACAAGCCAGAGAAAGACAAATACTGCGTGGTATCACTTACATGTGTAATCTTTTAAAAAAAAAAGTCAAACTGATAGAAACAAAGAGTAGAAAAGTTGTTGCCAGGGCTGGGGGTGGGGGAAATAGGGAGAGGTTGGTAAAATGGTATAAATACTGAGCTATAAAAAGAATAAAGTCTGAGGATCTAATGTAAAACATGGTGATTATAGTTGATAATACTGTATTTTATAATTGAAATTTTCTGAAAGTAGAATTTAATGTTCTCACACACAAAAAATGATAATATGTGAGGTAGTGAATGTGTTAATTAACCAGATGGTGGGAATCCCTTCACAATGTATATGTACATCAAATCATCACAATGTACACTGTAAATATCTTACAATTTATTTATCAACTATACCTCAATAAAGCTGAGAAAACCAATATGTAACATATGGGGAACAAAAATAACTTGCCAGAAACAATGCAGAGTAGAAGACATCAGACAACATCTTTAAAATGCTGAAAGAAAATAAACATCAGCCTAGAATTTGATACCTAGCAAAAATATCTTTCAAAAACAAAGATGAAACAGATTTTATTCAGATACTCAAAAGCTAAAAACAAAATTACTACCAGCAGACTCACACTATAAGAAATAGTAAAAGAAATCCCTCAGGCAGAAGCAAAAAGAAATAAGATAAAAATATGGATCTGCACAAAGGAGGAACGAGCACTGCAAATGGTAACTACATAGGTAAATACGTAAGATTTTTCTTTTATTATATAAATTACTGTAAAGGAAATGACTCTTTAAACAAAGGCAATAACTAGTTAATGTGGGTTTTATAACACATGTAAAAGTAAAACTTATGACAAAAATAGCACAAAGTTTAGGAGGAAAGAGATGGAAGTATACTATTGAAAAGTTCTTATACTATATGTGAAGTGGTATAATATCACTAGAAGGTAGAATGTGATAAGTCAAAGATGTATATTATAAATGCTAGAGCAACTTCTAAAATAATAAAAAGAATAATAAAAACTATAATTAATAATCTATCATGAGATAAAATGGAATCACAAAACATATTCAATTTATCCAAAAGAAGTTAGAAAGAGAGGGAAAAAGGGAACAAAGAAAAATGGGACAAATAGGGGGAAAAAAAGGAAGATGATAGATTTAAACATAACTATATCAGTAATCATGTTATGTGTAAATGGTCTAATTGCCCTAATTAAAAGGCAAAAATTGTCAGATTGGTTAAAAAAAATTGTGAGGCCCAATTATATGCTGCCTATAAGAAACTCATTTCAAGCATAAAGAGCAGAAGTCACCTTCCCTGGTCTTCTTGCCAGAAGGAAAAGGTTTTCTCTGAGTTTTACTCTTCATATTACAGTTCTATAATTGGGGCCACACTTGGGTTAAAGCTGGGATACAAAGGAAGAAGCAAAACCAGGAAATTCAATCTCATATTGATTGCTCTGCAAGATCTGACTTCCCGCCCCAATCTAAATATTATTTTTTTATTTTTCAGAGTCTTTAAGTAGTTTTTAAAATTTCTATTCAGAGTTATTAGTTTGTAACCTGTGGAAAACATAGGCTGTAGTGGATTTAATCCATCTTGACCAATGCTGGAAGTTACGAATATCTTTTCAAGGCAGGCGAAGTTTATGAACATACTTTCAATAGTGGCAGAGAACAATAAACTGATAAACTCATGAAAAAATACTGACATTCATTTATAATCATGGAAATGGCAGTTAATGTGATAAAATTTGTACACAGCAGTTTGGCAATTTTTTTTTGTCATCTGATAACATCAAGAGTGGAAGAAGATATAAGGACACAGGAACTCTAATATTTTAGGTGGAATTGTAAATTGGTATAACCAATTTCTAACCAAAGACAAAACAGAGATTAAAAGAGCTAAGAGAATATCACATGCAAAATCCATAGGCACAAATTTGAAAATCTACAGAAAACAGATAAGTTTCTAACAAAATAAAAATTATCAACATTAACCTGAGAAGAAAAAAAGTCTGAACAGACCAATTATAAAAGTGGTTGAAAAATGACAAAAAATCTACCATTGAAAATGGCACTAAATCCAAATGCATTTAGAACTGAGCTTCATCTAAGCTATAAGACAAATTATTATAATTCTATTTAAATTATTCCAAACCACAAAATAATATAGAAAACTCTCCAACTCATTTTACTAGCAAATATTTTAACAACCAAATTGGTTACAGACAGTACAAAACAAAGATGATTGAAATCACCCATTTATTTAGAAAGAAAAATTCTAAACAAAATATTAGCAAATAAAATGCAGCCATGTACAGTAAAACCATATGACCAATTGGTATTTATTTTAGAGATTCAAGGATGGTACAATAGGAAAAGATTGACCAACATAATCCATTACATAAAGACATCAAAGGAGAAAAACTGTGTCATCATTGAGCTTCTATCAACACCTGTCAAGATGTTCAAGACTAATAATCATTAAGAAGCATAGCTGAGAGAGAGAGAGCACCTAATTATCTTTTAAGTTGAATTCTGATCGTGTATGATCAGCACTTCGTCTGTCCTTCTTGATTACATAAACGGATACATTTCTCTTTTATTTAAATTTCTCTTAATTACATAAACCAATACTTCAGCCAGTTTGATTTGGAATGCTGTCACTTGAAATTGTGAGTACATATTAATAAAGCATCAACAGAAAAAACACTAAAAGAAAAGATTATTCAATAAGATAGTCACATACAAAGTAAATATATTAAAATCAATAGAGAATCTTCACACATTGCTGGTGGGAATGTAAAATAGTGTAGCCACTCTGGAAAACAGTTGGGCAATTTCTCAAAAAGTTAAACATAATCAATAACAAAAAAACAACAACCCAATCCAAAAATGGGCAGAAGACCTGAATAGACATTTCTCCAAAGAAGATATACAGACTGCCAACAAACACATGAAAGAATGCTCAACATCATTAATCATTAGAGAAATGCAAATCAAAACTACAATGAGATATCATCTCACACCGGTCAGAATGGCCATCATCAAAAAAATCTAGCAACAATAAATGCTGGAGAGGGTGTGGAGAAAAGGGAACACTCTTGCACTGCTGGTGGGAATGTGAATTGGTACAGCCACTATGGCGAACAGTGTGGAGGTTCCTTAAAAAACTACAAATAGAACTACCATATGACCCAGCAATCCCACTAGTGGGCATATACCCTGAGAAAACCATAATTCAAAAAGAGTCATGTACCAAAATGTTCATTGCAGCTCTATTTACAATAGCCAGGAGATGGAAGCAACCTAAGTGTCCATCATCAGATGAATGGATAAAGAAGATGTGGCACATATATACAATGGAATATTACTCAGCCATAAAAAGAAATGAAATTGAGTTATTTGTAGCGAGGTGGATGGACCTAGAGTCTGTCATACATAGTGAAGTAAGTCAGAAAGAGAAAGACAAATACCGTATGCTAACACATATATATATGGAATCTAAGAAAAAAAAATGTCATGAAGAACCTAGGGGTAAGATGGGAATAAAGACACAGACCTACTAGAGAATGGACTTGAGGATATGGGGAGGGGGAACGGTAAGCTGTGACAAAGTGAGAGAGTGGCATGGACATATATACACTACCAAACGTAAAATAGATAGCTTGTGGGAAGCAGCCGCATAGCACAGGGAGTTCAGCTCAGTGCTTTGTGACCACTTAGAGGGGTGGGATAGTGAGGGTGGGAGGGAGGGAGACACAAGAGGGAAGAGATATGGGGACATATGTATACGTATAACTGATTCACTTTGTTATAAAGCAGAAACTAACACACCATTGTAAAGCAATTATACTCCAATAAAGATGTTAAAAAATAAATAATAAATTAAGTAATTAATTTAAAAAAAACACATGTCCCCACAAAGACTTCATGCAAATGTTCATAGTAGCATTATTTATAAATAGTCCATAACTGAAAACAACCTAAATGTCCATCATTGGTGAAAAGATAGACAAAATGTGATATAAATGTGCAGTGGAATACTATTTGGCAGTAATAACAAACAAACCGCTAACATAGGCTACATCACAGATAAATCTCAAAAAACATTGCGCTAAATGAAAGACAGATACTTGAGACTACATATTGTATGATTTACTGATATGAATTGTTTAGAAAATTTATAGAGACAGAAAGTAGATTAGTGTTCACCTGGGGCTGGGGATGAGAACTGGGATTAACTGTAAACAGTCACGAACGATCTCACTAGAGGAAGGAAAATATTCTAAAAATAATTTATGGTGATTGTTGCACTATTCAGCAACATTACTAAAAATCATCAAAATGCATGCTTGAAATGGGTGAATTCTACCATACTGTAAAATTTATCTTAGTAAAGCTACTAAAAAATTTAAAATAAAGCTAATAGATTTCTGATATACAAAAATAATCAAGTAAAATATATGACAGAAGAAAACATTCCATTCAAATCATAGAAAATCATAAATTATCTAGGAATGCTGTAACAAGAAATGTTTGGAAGTTGTTGGAAACTATAAAATTCTACTAAGAACATTAAATCTTGAATAAATGGAAAGAGATATCTTGTTTTTTAAAAGTAAATTTCACCATAATAAATTTTTCCTAACTTAAACTATAATTTCAGTGTATTCACAATCAAAATCCCAGAATTATTCTTTTAGAAGGAACTTGAAAAAATGATTCTTAAATTTACCTAAAATTATAAACATGTGAGACTAGCCAGGAAAATTCTTAAAAGAACAAGAAATGGAAACATGTCATAAAATACATTATTATCATAAGGCTATCATCCTTAAACAGTAGAATAGAATTTAGAGTTATATCAATGGAATGGAATAAAAGTTAGTAAATCAGCAAATAAATATGCAAATTTAATATATTATAAATCAAAGTTCAAAGCAAAGGGGAAAACATAGAATATTCAATACCTGGTGTTTGGACTGGTGTCAAGACATTTGGAAAAACACAAAGTGTGATTCTGACCTCACTTCATATGTCAAAATAAAATCCAGATGGATGCTATTTCTATAATTGCTGAGTAGAGAAGACTTTTCTAAGCATTTCACGAAGATCATTGTCTATAGCGAAAAGGTTGATACATTGGATTGCATTTTAGCTAACAGTATTTGACAGCTCACCCTGTACGAGGCACTTTTCTAAGCTTTTAAAAACTAGTAAAGTGGACTTCCCTGGTGGTGCAGTGGTTAAGAATCCACCTGCCAATGCAGAGGACACAGGCTCGAACCCTGGTCCAGGAAGGTCCCACATGCCGCAGAGCAACTAAGCCCGTGTGCCACAATTACTGAGCCTGTGCTCTACAGCCCGTGAGCCACAACTACTGAGTCTGTGTGCCACAACTACTGAAGCCCACGCACCTAGAGCCCGTGCTCTGCAACAAAAGAAGCCACCACAATGAGAAGCCCGCGCACCGCAACGAAGAGTAGCCTGTGCTCACTGCAACTAGAGAAAGCCTGCGCGCACAACACAGCCAAAAATAAATAAATAAATATTTTAAATAATAATAAATAAAATAAAAACTAGTAACGTATTTAATCCACACAACAACCCTATGATGTAGGTACTAGTAGTAGCCCTAAAAATAATCCTATTTTGTGCACGTCCTCATAGTCTCTCAGCCTCACATCTCCTGCACGCTCAGCCATTTGCTCTGGCCAACACCCTGGCCAAAGGACTTCTTGTAGGCCCTTGTGGTCTTGATGCCTGAGGCTGGCCAACCACTTACCTGGAGTCTATGGCTCCTCCCACAACCTCCAGGCCCAGAGGAAATGCCACTCCACAGGGTAAGGGATTCGGTTGCCCACAGTTGCCAAAAAGCCTGATGATGCAACAGAGAAGGAGGGAAACTTAATTCCCAGTGGGACAAATGTTGACCCCCCCAGGAAAAAACAGGAAGCTGGAGGATAGAATCCCTACCCTTCCTTTTACCCACAGACTGTTCTGAGACTCAGGTTGTCATTCAGCCTATCTGGAGACATCTTGCATGGCTGACAGACTCACCAGCTAAGCCACTGCTTACATCCTTGTAGCTCATCAAGAGACAGTGGCCAGGGTAGTGAGACATTACTTTGCGTTGCTTCCCACACTGCCTGGCCTCACTTTCCTTTGCACTCATTCTTGCTATTCTGGAATTACACCTCCTTTATAAAGCATTAGCACTTAATCCTTGTCCCAGTCTGTTTATCAGAGAATCTAGAGTAGGACATCCATCTTTTTCTCATGAGAAAACTCACAGAGAGGTAAAATTACTTGCCAAAGATCGTCCAGCTAGTTATTTACAAAGCTTGGCTTTAAACCCAAGGAAATTCATTAATCTTATGGAATATAACTCTTAAAAAGAAAAAAAAAAAAAACCAAGACCAAAAACAACAGTGAACACCATCCTTACTGTTGAACTATGGAACACTACTTTGGGGACTGGGAACAAGACAAGACTGCCTTATTCTACTTATTACCACCTCAGTTCAGTATTACACTGGAAATCCTAGCTATTCATTATGGCAAGCAAAAAAACAAAAGAAACAGCATTGATATTACTCACAGATGTTATGATTGTATATGTAGAACAAATTTTTAATCTATAGGTAAATTATTAGAATTAATAAACTTGAATTAATAAAATATTTTTGAATACAAGGTCAATATACAAACCTCAAGTATATTTTTACATATCAGCAACAAAACACAAATACTGCTTTCAATAGCATAAAAAGTACCCAGGAATAAGTCTTACAAAAAATGTGCAAGGCATTCTCAAAACCATAGAACATTATCAAGAGAAATTAATAAGGACTACTCCAAAATGGAGACACATATCATACCAATGAATTATAAGAGTCAATATTATAATGATGTCATTTCTTCTCAAATTTATTCATAGATTCAATGTGATC
Organism: Stenella coeruleoalba; assembly: GCF_951394435.1. NCBI lineage: Eukaryota > Metazoa > Chordata > Mammalia > Artiodactyla > Delphinidae > Stenella > Stenella coeruleoalba. The sequence goes on along the minus strand of NC_137154.1, from coordinate 42,898,976 downwards.
TTAAAGTTTTAGCAATTTTTTGTTTTGGAGGTATTTTGCATGTGTGTGTAATAAATGGGTACAAAGGATCAAGAATAATCAAAATGCCCTTGAAGAAAAACAAATGAAGAGGGACCTGTTCTAACAGAGGCTAAGCTACAGAAAATTCAATACAGTATTGACACAAAGGTTGAAAAACAATGGAAAAGAATAGAACCCTGACTCAAACTTATGCATAAGGAAATAGGCCATAATAAATAATACACTCTTGGACACTTACTTCATACTATACCTAAAATGAATCCTAGGTAAAGATGAAATGAGAAAGGTAAAACTATATCACTTTCAGAAAATAATATATCTTCATTATTTCACAGTAGGAAAGGCTTTCTTAAGATGCAAAAAGGAAAAAAACACAGAGAAAAAAGTAGATATTCTAAAACATGACACAAATGAACCTATCTATGAAAAAGAAACAGATTCACAGACGTAGAGAACAGACTTGTGGTTTCCAAGGGGGAGGGGGGAGGGGGAGGGAAGTATTGGGAGTTTGGGATTAGCAGATGCAAACTATTATACACAGATAGATAAACAACAGGTCCTACTATATAGCACAGGTAACTATATTCAATATCCTGAGATAAACCATAATGGAAAAGAATATAAAAAAGAATGTATATATAACTGAGTCACTTTGCTGTATAGCAGAAATGAAAATGACATTGTAAATCAACTATACTTCAATAAAAAAATTTTTTAAAAAAAGAAAAGAGACCTCCAGAGGGCTTCCCCAGTGTTTTACTCCTGACCTTGATTGGTGGTTACATGGGTGTTTTTTTCTATTTGTTAAAATGTACAGTTGCACAACTCTGTGACTATACTAAACACCATTGAATTGTATACATTAAAGGGGTAAATTGTATAGTTGTAAACTATATCTTAAGTTGGGTTTTTTAAAGATATGTGTTTATTAAAGTGAAAAGTTAGGCAGGGAGACCTTCAAGATGGCGGAGGAGACGTGGAGATCGCCTTCCTCCCCACAAATACATTCGAAATACATCTACATGTGGAACAACTCCTACAGAACACCTACTGAACGCTGGCAGAAGACCTCAGACCTCCCAAAAGGCAAGAAGCTCCCCATGTACCTGGGTAGGGCAAAAGAAAAAAGAAAAAACAGAGACAAAAGAATAGGGACGGGACCTGCACCTCTGGGGAGGAGACGTGAAGGAGGAAAGGTTTGCAGACACTAGGAAGCCCCTTCACTGGCGGAGACGGGGGTGGCAGAGGGGAACCTTCGGAGCCACGGAGGAGAGCGCAGCAACAGGGGTGCAGAGGGCAAAGCGGAGAGATTCCCGCACAGAGGATCACTGCAGACCAGCACTCACCAGCCCGAGAGGCTTGTCTGCTCACCCGCCGGGGCGGGCGGGGCTGGGAACTGAGGCTCGGGCTTTGATCAGATCCCAGGGAGAGGACTGGGGTTGACTGCGTGAACACAGCCTGAAGGGGGCTAGTGCGCCACAGCTAGACAGGAGGGAGTCCAGGAAAATGGAACCGCCTAAGAGGCAAAAGACAATTGTGCACGAGGAGTGCACAAGGAGAGGGGATTCAGAGCGCTGCTTAGAGGAGCTCCAGAGACGGACGCGAGCCGCAGCAATCAGCGCGGATCCCAGAGACAGGCGTGAAACGCTAAGGCTGCTGCTGCCGCCACCAAGAAGCCTGTGAGCAAGCACAGGTCACTATCCACACTGCCCCTCCGGGGAGCCTGTGCAGCCCGCCACTGCCAGGGTCCCATGATCCAGGAGAACGCACGGTGCGCCTCAGGCTGGTGCAACGTCACCCCGGCCTCTGCCGCCGCAGGCTCGCGCTACATTCCGTACCCCTCCCTCCCCCCGGCCTGAGTGAGCCAGAGCCCCCGAATCAGCAGCTCCTTTAACCCCCTCCTGTCTGAGCGAAGAACAGATGCCCTCAGGCGACCTACATGCAGAGGCGGGGCCAAATCCAAAGCTGAACCCCAGGAGCTGTGCGAACAAAGAAGAGAAACGGAAATCTCTCCCAGCAGCCTCAGGAGCAGCGGATTAAATCTCCACAATCAACTTGATTGTACCCTGCATCTGTGGAATACCTGAATACACAACGAATCATCCCAAATTGAGGCAGTGGACTTTGGGAGCAACAATATATATATATTTTTCCTTTTTCTCTTTTTGTGAGTGTGTATGTGCATGCTTCTTTGTGTGATTTTTGTCTGTATAGCTTTGCTTTTACCATTTGTCCTAGGGTTCTGTCTGTCTGGTTTTTTTGTGGGGAGGGGTTGGGTTTTTTTTTAGTACAGTTGTTAGCACTTGTTATCATTGGTGGATATCTTTTTTGATTTGGTGGATCTCTTCTTTCTTTTTTTATTTTTAATAATTTTTTTATTTTAATTAATTTAATTTTATTATTATTTTTTCTTTCTTTCTTTCTTTTCTTCTCCCTTTTCTTCTGAGCTGTGTGGCTGACAGGGTCTTGGTGCTTGGGCCAGGTGTCAGGCCTGTGCCTCTGAGGTAGGAGAGCCGAGTTCAGGACATTGGTCCACCAGAGACCCCCCCCCCCCCAGCTCGATGTAATATTAAACGGCAAAAGCTCTCCCAGAGATATCTCAAATCTAAGACCCAGCTCTACTCAAGAACCAGTAAGCTACAGTTCTGGACATCGTATGCCAATCAACTAGCAAGACAGGAACACAACCCCACCCATTAGCAGAGAGGCTGCCTAAAATCATAAGGTCACAGACACCCCAAAACACACCACCGGACGTGCTCCTGAGCATCAGAAAGACAAGATCCAGCCTCATCCTCCAGAACACAGGCACCCGTCCCCTCCACCAGGAAGCCTACACAACCCACTGAACCAACCTAGCCACTGGGGGCAGACAACAAAAACAACGGGAACTACGAACCTGCAGCCTGCAAAAAGGAAACCCCAAACACAGTAAGTTAAGCAAAATGAGAAGACAGAGAAACACACAGCAGATGAAGGAGCAAGGTAAAAACCCACCAGACCAAACAAATGAAGAGGAAATAAGCAGTCTACGTGAAAAAGAATTCAGAGTAATGATAGTAAAGATGATCCAAAATCTTGGAAATAGAATGGAGAAAATACAAGAAACGTATAACAAGGACCTAGAAGAACTAAAGAGCAAACAAACAATGATGAAAAATACAATAAATGAAATTCAAAATTCTCTAGAAGGAATCAATAGCAGAATAACTGAGGCAGAAGAACGGATAATTAACCAGGAAGATAAAATAGTGGAAATAACTACTGCAGAGCAGAATAAAGAAAAATAATGAAAAGAATTGAGGACAGTCTCAGAGACCCCCGGGACAACACTAAACTCACCAATATTCGAATTATAGGGGTCCCAGAAGAAGAAGAGAAAAAGAAAGAGACTGAGAAAATATTTGAAGAGATTAGAGTTGAAAACTTCCCTAATATGGGAAAGGAAATAGTTAATCAAGTCCAGGAAGTGCAGAGAATCCCATACAGGATAAATCCAAGGAGAAACACACCAAGACATATATTAATCAAACTATCAAAAATTAAATACAAAGAAAGCATATTAAAAGCAGCAAGGGAAAAACAACAAATAACATACAAGGGAATCCCCATAAGGTTAACAGCTGATCTTTCAGCAGAAACTCTGCAAACCAGAAGGGAGTAGCAGGACGTATTGAAAGTGATGAAAGGGAAAAACCTACAACCAAGATTACTCTACCCAGCAAGGATCTCATTCAGATTCAACAGAGAAATTAAAACCTTTACAGACAAGCAAAAGCTAAGAGAATTCAGCACCACCAAACCAGCTTTACAACAAATGCTAAAGGAACTTCTCTAAGTGGGAAACACAAGAGAAGAAAAAGACTTACAAAAACCCAAAACAGTTAAGAAAATGGTAATAGGAATATACATATTGATAATTACCTTAAATGTAAATGGATTAAAGCCTCCAACCAAAATACACAGGCTTCCTGAATGGATTAAAAAAAAAAGACCTATATATATGCTGTCTACAAGAGACCCACTTCAGAACTAGGGACACATACAGGCTGAAAGTGAGGGGATGGAAAAAGATATTCCATGCAGATGGAAAGCAAAAGAAAGCTGGAGTAGTAATTATCATATCAGACAAAATAGAATTTAAAATAAAGACTATTACAAGAGACAAAGAAGGACACTACATAATAATCAAGGGATCAATCCAAGAAGAAGATATAACAATTGTAAATATTTATGCACCTAACGTAGGAGCACGTCAATACATAAGGCAAATGCTAACAGCCATAAAAGGGGAAATCGACAGTAACACAATCATAGTAGGGAACTTTAACACCCCACTTTCACCAATGGATAGGTCATTCAAAAGGAAAATAAATAAGGAAACACAAGCATTAAATGACACATTAAACAAGATGGATTTTATTGATATTTATAGGACATTCCATCCAAAAACAACAAAATATACTTTCTTCTCAAGTGCTCATGGAACATTCTCCAGGATAGATCATATCTTGGGTCACAAATCAAGCCTTGGTAAATTTAAGAAAATTGAAATCATATCAAGTATCTTTTCTGACCACAACGCTGTGAGACTAGATATCAATTACAGGAGAAAATCTGTAAAAAATAAAAATTCAAGGAGGCTAAACAATACACTTCTTAATAACCAAGAGATCATTGAAGAAATCAAAGAGGAAATTAAGAAATACCTAGAAACATATGACAATGAAAACACGACAACCCAAAACCTATGGGATGCAGCAAAAGCAGTTCTAAGTGGGAAGTTTATAGCAATACAATCCTACCTCAAGAAACAAGAAACATCTCAAATAAACAACCTAACTTGACACCTAAAGCAATTAGAGAAAGAAGAACAAAAAAGCCCCAAAGTTAGTAGAAGGAAAGAAATCATAAAGATCAGCTCAGAAATAAATGAAAAAAATGAAGGAAACAATAGCAAAGATCAATAAAACTAAAAGCTGGTTCTTTGAGAAGATAAATGAAATCGATAAACCATTAGCCAGACTCATCAAGAAAAAAAGGGAGAAGACTCAAATCAATAGAATTAGAAATGAAAAAGAAGTAACAACTGACACTGCAGAAATACAAAGAATCATGAGAGATTACCACAAGCAACTATATGCCAATAAATTGGACAACCTGGAAGAAATGGACACATCCTTAGAAAAGCATAACCTTCTGAGACTGAACCAGGAAGAAATAGAAAATATAAACAGACCAAACACAAGCACTGAAATTGAAACTGTGATTAAAATTTTTCCAACAAACAAAAGCCCAGGACCAGATGGCTTCACAGGTGAATTCTATCAAACATTTAGAGAAGAGCTAATACCTATCCTTCTCAAACTCTTCCAATATATAGCAGAAGGAGGAACACTCCGAAACTCATTCTACAAGGCCACCATCACCCTGATACCAAAACCAGACAAAGATGTCACAAAGAAAGAAAACTACAGGCCAATATCACTGATGAACACAGATGCAAAAATCCTCAACAAAATACTAGCAAACAGAATCCAACAGCACATTAAAAGGATCATACACCATGATCAAGTGGGGTTTATCCAGGAATGCAAGGATTCTTCAACATACACAAATCAATCCCTGTGATACACCATATTAACAAATTGAAGGAGAAAAACCATATGATCATCTCAATAGATGCAGAAAACGCTTTCGACAAAATTCAACACCCATTTATGATAAAAACCCTCCAGAAAGTAGGCATAGAGTGAAATTACCTCAACATAATAAAGGCCGTATATGACAAACCCACAGCCAACATCATTCTCAATGGTGAAAAACTGAAACCATTTCCACTAAGATAAGGAACAAGACAAGGTTACCCACTCTCACCACTATTATTCAACATAGTTTTGGAAGTTTTAGCCACAGCAATCAGAGAAGAAAAAGAAATAAAAGGAATCCAAATCGGAAAAGGAGAAGTAAAGCTGTCACTTTTTGCAGATGACATGATACTATACATAGAGAATCCTAAAGACACTACCAGAAAACTACTAGAGCTAATCAATGAATTTGGTAAAGTTGCAGGATACAAAATTAATGCACAGAAATCTCTTGCATTCCTATACACCAATGATGAAAAATCTGAAGGAGAAATGAAGGAAACACTCCCATTTACCATTGCAACAAAAAGAATAAAATACCTAGGAATAAACCTACCTAGGGAGACAAAAGACCTGTATGCAGAAAACTATGACACCGATGAAAGAAATTAACGATGATACAGATGGATAGCTATATCATGTTCTTGGATTGGAAGAATCAACATTGCCAAAATGACTATACTACCCAAAGCAATCTAAATATTCAATGCAATCCCTATCAAACTACCAATGGCATTTTTCACAGAACTAGAACAAAAAATTTCACAATTTGTATGGAAACACATAAGACCCCGAATAGCCAAAGCAATCTTCAGAAAGAAAAACGGAACTGGAGGAAACAGGCTCCCAGACTTAAGACTATACTACAAATGTACGGTAATCAAGACAGTATGGTACTGGCACAAAAACAGAAATATAGATCAATGGAACAGGATAGAAAGCCCAGAGATAAACCCATGCACATATGGTCACCTTACCTTTGATAAAGGAGGCAAGAATATACAATAGAGAAAAGACAGCCTCTTCAATAAGTGGTGCTAGGAAAACTGGACAGCTACATGTAGAAGAATGAAATTAGAACACTCCCTAACACTATACACAAAAATAAGCTCAAAATGGATTAAAGACCTAAATGTAAGGCCAGACACTATCAAACTCTTAGAGGAAAACATAGGTAAGACACTCTATGACATAAATCACAGCAAGGTCCTTTTTGACCCACCTCCTAGAGAAATGGAAATAAAAATAAACAAATGGGACCTAATGAAACTTAAAAGCTTTTGCACAGCAAAGGAAACCATAAACAAGATGAAAAGACAACCCTCAGGTTTGAGAAAATATTTGCCAATGAGCAACTGACAAAGGACTAATCTCCAAAATTTACAAGCAGCTCATGCAGCTCCATATCAAAAAAACAAACAACCCAATCCAAAAATGGGCAGAAGACCTAAATAGACATTTCTCCAAAGAAGATATACAGACAGCCAACAGACACATGAAAGAATGCTCAACATCACTAATCATTAGAGAAATGCAAATCAAAACTACGATGAGGTATCACCTCACACCGGTCAGAATGGCCACCATCAAAAAATCTACAAACAGTGCTTCCCTGGTGGCGCAGTGGCTGAGGGTCCGCCTGCCAATGCAGGGGACATGGGTTCGTGCCCCGGTCTGGGAAGATCCCACATGCCACAGAGCAGCTGGGCCTGTGAGCCATGGCCACTGAGCCTGCGCGTCCGGAGCCTGTGCTCCGCAACGGGAGAGACCACAACAGTGAGAGGCCCACACACCACAAAAATAAATAAATAAATAAATAAATAATCTACAAACAATAAATGCTGGAGAGGGTGTGGAGAAAAGGGAACCCTCCTACACTCTTGGTGGGAATGGAAATTGATACAGCCACTATGAAGAACAGTATGGAGGTTCCTTGAAAAACTAAACATAGAACTACCAGACGACCAGGCAATCCCACTACTGGGCATATACCCTGAGAAAACCATAATTCAAAAAGAATCATGTACCACAATGTTCATTGCAGCTCTATTTACAATAGCCAGGAGATGCAAGCAACCTAAATGTCCATCATCGGATGAATGGATAAAGAAGATATGGCACATACATACAATGGAATATTACTCAGCCATAAAAAGAAACGAAACTGAGTTATTTGTAGTGAGGTAGATGGACCTAGAATCTGTCAAACAAAGTGAAGTAAGTCAGAAAGAGAAAAACAAATACCATATGCTAACACATATATATGGAATCTAAAAAAAAAAAAAAAATGGTCATGAAGAACCTAGGGACAGGACAGGAATAATGACGCAGATGTAGAGAATGGACTTGAGGACTCGGGGAGGTAGAAGGGTAAGTTGGGACGAAGTGAGAGAGTGGCATGGACTAATATATACTACCAAATGTAAAATAGATAGTTAGTGGGAAGCAGCCGCATAGCACAGGGAGATCAGCTTGGAGCTTTGTGACCACCTATAGGGGTGGAATAGGGAGGGTGGGAGGGAGATGCAAGAGAGAGGAGATATGGGGATATATGTGTATGTATAGCTGATTCACTTTGTTATAAAGCAGAAACTAACACACCATTGTAAAGCAATTATACTCCAATAAAGATGTTAAAAAAAAAAGACGCAACGGCAGCCAAAAATAAATTAATTAATTAAAAAATAAAAATAGGGCTTCCCTGGTGGTGCAGTGGTTGGGGGTCCGCCTTCTGATGCAGGGGATGCGGGTTTGTGCCCCTGTCTAGGAGGATCCCGCGTGCCGCGGGGCGGCTGGGCCCGTGGGCCATGGCCGCTGGGCCTGCGCATCTGGAGCCTGTGCCCGCAACGGGAGAGGCCGCAGCGGTGAGAGGCCCACGTACCGTAAAAAATAAATAAATAAATAAATAAATAAATAAATAAAGTGAAAAGCTAAAAAACCCTGAAATTTCCAACCAATTATAGAGTTTAAGATCTGTTGGCATTTCTTCTTTATTTTTACACTGAAGGTAAAGTACTGTGCTCAAAATTACCTGGATTCATTTACTTTTTTTCTCTGAAGTTATGTTTATTTGAAATACAACGAGGTTAATTTGTTTCTCTTTATATTCAATATTAGAGTTGTAGCTACATCCATATTGATACAATTCTAGTTTTGAATACTTGAAACTTTTGTTTCCAGAATAAGAACTATACATATTATACTCAGAAAAAATGAATAAAATAAAATGCACATAGTGATTTATGCACATTTCTGTATAAATGTCCTATCTTGAATAAAACAATACAAAATTTTTTCAAAAGAATACAAGTTAGACTTCATTAAAACTTAGAACTTCAGTTAATCAAAGGAGTCATAAAGAAAGGGAAAAACCAAGCCAAAAATTGGGAGAAGCTGTTTGCAGCACATAAAACTACCAAAGGTCTTGTACCTAGAATACCATATTTTTTGTTTTTAAAACATTTTCCCAGGACTTCCCTGGTGGTCCAGTGGGTAAGACTCCACGCTCCCAATGAAGGGGGCCTGGGTTCAATCCCTGGTCAGGGAACTAGATCCCACATGCATGCTGCAACTGAGTCCACATGACGCAACTAAGAAGTCTGATTGCTGCAACAAATATCCCACGTGCCACAATTAAGACCTAGTGCAACCATAAATAAATTAATAAATAAAACATTTTCCACATTTTACCATCACAGAAATTGGGTACATATCATGGTCAATGGCAGGTTATAATTTAATTGATAATGTTCTCTTTCTTTTAATGTAACGTAAAATAGCAGAGCATTTTTAATCAATGGCATCTCAGCTTTGATTAAAAACTACATGTAATGAATACTTAAGAATCACTAAATAAAAGATAAACAACTCAAAAGAAAAATGGACAAATGACTTAAATACTGTATAAAGGGACAACCAAAATGGTCATCAATTATGTGAAAAACAAACCTTAAAATCGTTAGGAACAAGGTAAATGCCAATTAATACCATGATGAGATTCTACATATAGGCAAAAGGTTTCAAGTCTGGCAATACCAAGTGTTGACAAAGATGTGAAGAAATAGGACCTCTCATCCACTGCTGGTCAGAGAGTAAATTGGTAAAACTATTCTGAAATACAACTTGGGTTATCTAGCAAAGATAGACATGTGCAAACCCTATGATCCAACAATCTCTCTCCTAAGTACATATCATAGGAAAACTTTTATACAGTTACACCAGAAGATATAAATTACTTATAATAGTATTATTCATAATATGAAAAAACTGAAAACACAAATGTCCATCAACAGTTCAATGGATAAACAAATTGACATATCCAGGTAATGAAATATTATACATCAATGAAAATAAATGAACTACAGCTACATGAAACAACATGAATGAATCTCATTAACACTACTGAATGAAAGAAAGAAGTCACAGGAAAATGCATTCAGTGTTATTCCTTTTATATAAAGTTCACAACAGCCAAAACTAAACAAAATATTATTTCGGGATACACAGATATATGATAGAAGCATAAAGAAAATCAGGGCAATGATCGTCACAAAAATCAAGGTCATGATTTCCTATGGAAGACTGAGAAGTGCTTGTGATCATGAAGGGACACAGACAACTTCTAAGGTGCAGGATATTTTATATTTCTTAACTTGAGTAGAGGTTGCACTGGTGTACATTTAATTATAATTCATTAAAACGTACACATCCATTTATATAATCATCTGTATGTATGATAACATATCACAAAATTTTAAGAAGAAAAGACAAAAAAGCAAATTGCAGAGTAATATGATCTCATTTAATTTTCATACTTCTATATGTTAAGGGCTAATGGATACAAGAACTCTGGAATACTACATAAACTGCTTAACTTATGGGGTCTGACCTCTGGTATCCTGGGTTGTGAGCTTCTAAGATATTCATGGTCTACGCTGTTTGAATTTTTACAATAAGCTCATATTACTTTGTAATTAATTACTTTGTAAGTAAAACTTTTAAACAACCAGGAAAATCATGCTAGGAAAAATGTCCCAGGTATTGAGGCTAGCCAACTTTCACCCAAATAACTGAAATTGAAGATTTCCATAAATTTTTATATTCTTTACCATATTGCCTGGATTGCTAAGAATCTGATTTCAAAGGCCAAATAAAGCCCTTACAGAAAACCTATTATATCAATACAAGCACAGCCAAAATTCTGGTGCTGACAGTAACTCTAACTGCGGCCCCACCATCACATTGTATCACAGTAAGCTTTATCTGCTATAAATAATACTCAGCTACTTCAGACACATTCTAGAGCTTTTTCCAAATATAACAAGAGACAAAGACATTCCAAAATTTACACAAACATCTTGTAGCTTTCCAAAGACATGGACAACAGGGCAGTAGCAGGACAGTGGCAGGATGCGGCAAGTGTAAAATTTGTAAACACAGATTAAATCTCATGCATCACCTCCAAGCTTAATCAGCTCTAAAATAAAATAAAAAAGAATCCTATCATCCCATCTATAGCTATTTAATGAGATTTTCTAGCCCCTAAAATTTTTTTCCAATTGAGTTTATATTAATAGTGTCTAATTTCTACTTCATAACTACATTCTCATCAGCGTTTTATTTTTCTTTTCTTTTTTAACTAAAGAACACCCATACAAAACATTTTTATTTGTAAGATACCAAGCCCCCTTTTTTAGCCCCCTGAGTGTTAGCTATCCCAAATACAGAAGAGAGCAACCGCAGGCAACAGTAGTTTTAATCATTACTGTTCTTTTGACATTGGCTCTGAACCTTGCCCTTTTCCCAGGGATTAAATCAATGGTGTCCTGATAAATGTTTAGCAACCAGCTTTTGGGAGAGTGGAGGTTGGTTGGTAGTATTTGCTGATTTCCATGGTGTAAATACTTCACAATGGACCATTTCAAGGTACTTATGTAATGTCACTGAACACATAGTCAGAAAGAGATGCACAGTGGCACACCAACCACTACATAGTATTTCCACCATTCAGTGTTAATAGATAGAAACAACTCAAAAGCATAGATAACAGTAAAATGTAGTAAAATAATTAAGAAGTGATGAGTTTTGAGCTTGTAGTTTCTTTGTTCTTAGTATAATTTTTAATTATTTTATGTTTATAAAACTTAATTTTTAATAATGGCTGCATCTAATAACCAGCTCACAGAATTCCTGCAAATTTAACCATCAGCTTTGTGAGCTGGCACATCACTGGATTTGACCTTCCAATTTGAGCTTAACTTCCCACAGAGACCTCTCTTGGCTCTGTGGTTAGGAGACGTACACTTTCCACACTGGACTCCTTGAGGACTCTCACACCTCTGCATAGACAGGTCCCTCCTTTACTTACCTTTTGCCCAGGAAAGAAAGTTCCCTGAAGACTTTTTGTTATTCACAGCTTAGGTCATTTCCCTCCCTTTGAGTTAGAAAAAGGGGCGAAATACCTCCTACATTAAGCTTAAAACTAGTTATTTAGAAGTTATAAAAGTTAGTTATAGGGCTTCCCTGGTGGTGCAGTGGTTGAGAGTCCGCCTGCCAATGCAGGGGATACGGCTTCGTGCCCCGGTCCGCGAGGATCCCACATGCCGCGGAGCGGCTGGGCCCATGAGCCATGGCCGCTGAGCCTGTTTGTCCGGAGCCTGTGCTCCGCAACGGGAGAGGCCACAGCAGTGAGAGGCCCGCGTACCGCAAAAAAAAAAAAAAAAAAAAAAAAGTTAGTTATATTGTTGATAAAAACAGAAAGACCTGGGTCTTAATTCTTATTCTACTATGTATAAGCTGTAGGACATCATTCAGCTTCTCTGAGTTTCAGTATCCTCATCAGTAAAATGGGAATTATAACAACCTCATGGGTGGTTATGAAGATTAAATTAAATAATGTCTACAAAACAGCACAGTGTCTGGCATTGACTAAGTGCTCAACACATGGTAACTGTTGATATTACCTGTTTTTTTTTTGTTTGTTTTGTTTTTGTTTTGTTTTTGCAGTACGTGGGCTTCTCATTGCTCTGGCCTCTCCCGTTGCGGAGCACAGGCTCCGGACGCGCAGGCTCAGTGTCCATGACTCACGGGCCCAGCCACTCCGCGGCATGTGGGATCTTCCCGCACCGGGGCACGAACCCGTGTCCCCTGCATCGGCAGGCGGACTCTCAACCACTGCACCACCAGGGAAGCCCGATATTACCTCTTTTTAAAGGCCAATGTTATGCAGGTACACATATGATACAACTTATGAAAGTTTAGAATAATCTGAACTCCTGGTTAACTAGCTCATTACCAAAGCAAAATGCCTTCCAAAAATCACATTATTTCAATATTCACACTCAAATATTAAAATCAGGAATATGTTCTTCAGCCACCAAAACACCCAACCTGCTTTTTCATACTAATGTGGTAGAGAGGCACGTTCATTTATTCGTCCAGTTTTCCAGGCATGGGAAATACAGCATTTAACAAGGTTGATACACTTTTTGACAATCATGGAAATTAAAGGCCTGGTGGGGGACAGGGGAATGGAAGATAATCACATAAATATATAATTTCATACTGAAATTGAAGAGCAAGGAAAAGATGTTATAAGAAATTATTATAAACTGGAGTGATAGGGGAGCTATCTGTTCAAAAGAGACATTTAAGCTAAGATCTAAATAATGAGTTGGAGTTAACCAGCCACAGATTAGGTGGAAAAGCATTTCATGGTAAGGGATCAGCCTTTGATGAGGCCTTGAAGTGGGAGAGAGCTTGGTGTGTTCAACGCAGTGAAAGATGGGAGGTACATAGTGTAATAAGCAAACTAAGAAAATAAAGAAAAACTATGTCTGTTATTAACATTCACTATATTTGTTATTTCCCCATCACTCATTCCCCAGCCTCTCCAGTTCTTTCTAAGAGGGTGGATCCTATACCTAGAGAGCTCTTTGTGATATGTTTGACTGCACCAGTTTGGAGGTAGAAATTGGAAACAAGTTGGGATCAAGCTTAACAGCTCAGCATATTAACAGAATAAGTTTAAGAGCAACCTAGAAGGAGAAGCTGAGAGCCAGGGATGCAGTATGCTATACTGAGGAAGGGAGTTTCAGCTGGTAGGAAAAGATCAGAGGCTAGAAGGAGGGCAGAAGCCCAGGGTATTGACTCCCTATCTATCTGCCTCCAGCTGGGTCTCCAGCAGCAGCTGCACCTTTGCTGGTCACTTCAGACCCTGCCAGACAACCTCTTGGTCCCAGCTCCCTTCAGGAAGGCATGGCCATGTTGCTAGCTACCACCAAGGCACCGACTTCTAGTCTTTGGTAACAACGTCTCCTCTCGGTATTCCTTCAACTCTGAGGAAAACTGTGGCTTCCTGCTATTGGTAATCTCTGTTTGACTCAACTTCCCCTATTTCCTTGCTATTCAAAATGTGGCTCATGAACCAGCAGCACTGACTTTATTTGGGAACTTCTTAAAAACACAGAATCTCATGCTCCACTCCAAATCTATTGAATCTGCATTTTAAAAAGACCCCAGGTGGGACTTTCCTGTTGGCACAGTGGTTAAGAATCTGCCTGCCAATGCAGGGGACATGGGTTTGATCCCTGGTCTGGGAAGATCCCACATGCCACGCAGCAACTAAGCCCGTGCACCACAACTACTGAGCCTGAGCTCTAGAGCCCGTGAGCCACAACTACTGAGCCCGAGTGCCTAGAGCCCATGCTCTGCAACAAGATAAGCCAACACAACAAGAAGCCCATGTACCACAACAAAGAGTAGCCCCCGCTCGCCGCAACTAGAGAAAACCCACACGCAGCAACGAAGACCCAACGTAGCCAAAAATAAATAAATTAATTAATTTAAAAAAAAAGACCCCAGGTGATTTGAACACATTAAAGTTTGAGAAGTAAGGCCCTATTTGTGTCTTCAGGAAGACCATCCTCTAAGTAACAAATAGCCTGTACTAAATTCCCTCTGTTTGAAATGCCTAGATGGTCTCTGCAGGACCTAACTGACACAGTTAAGTTTTTATGTTCGCATGTTCACTTGTTTTCAATGCTTACTACCTACCCCTTTATACTACAATTTAATATTCTTGAATTATTTTAGACTCACCTCTCTCTTGGTTTCTCTGACCAATACTTGTTTCACATTTTTTTCCTTCAAAACTACACAGACATTGCTTTATTGTTTTAAGTTATTCAGTGTTGCCAAAGAGAAGTCTGATTTTTGTTCCTCTGTAGATAATCTGGGTTGTTCTATTTTTGTTTGGGGCATGGATTCTTACAGAATCTTTTGTTTTCCTTAAAATTCAAAATAGGTCATTAGGAATATATATTAATATCACCTGGAACATACCAAATCCTATTGTTCTCCAAACACTGCCCTTTTCTCCCAATAAAGAATAGTTTCTTCTATTAAGACTTAGATTTTTATCCTTTTTTATTTGTTCTAATCTTTTCTTCAGGAACAGTTCAATTTTATAAAATCATGTCCAAATTGATATTATTAATCCTGCTTTTGGAGTTGAATTGCAAGCTTCCTTTTTATTTCAAACCATTGCTGATAAAGCTCACTTATCCTTCTTCAGAGAGAACATGACTGCCTGCATCTTGCTGGAAAGAGCTAGCAAATGTCTTCCAAAAACTTTTCTGACTCCTCTAGTAGGTAATTTTTACTTTTTTTTTTTTTTTTTTTACTATTTTGTTCCAGTTTTATTGAGATATAATTGACGCACAGCACTGTATAAGTTTAAGGTGTACAACATAATGATTTGACTTACCTACATCATGAAATGATTACCACAATAGGCTTAGTGAACATCCATCATCTGATATAGATACAACATTAAAGAAATAGAAAAATATACGGATTTTTTCCTTTTGATGAGAACTCTTAGGATTTACTCTCTTAACTTTAATTTATACCATACAGCTGTGTTAATTATCTTTATCACATTACATAGTAAGTAATTTCTAGAGTAAAGATTTTCTTCTGAGCCTAGACAATAATTTTCCATTTCTTTTATGCTACAGTAATTTTTATAGGGTTCCTTTTTTTTTTTTTTTTTTTACTTTTGACTTATCTTTTAACAAGGCTCAACTTTTGCCAACAGGTAGAGGCCATGGGATCTCCTTGGTTTCTCTCCCTGTGCACTTGGGTGCTGGAGCATACTTCTCTAAGATCCACACTTAGAGTAGGTATGATATACATGGTCCCTAGTCCTGGGCCGGGCGGGTAATTTGTCTCACTTGGCTAAGGAAGACTGAGGTAAGCTCTCCTCTCCCTCTGACGTTTGGGTCAGATGCATTTGTTAGTTCTCTTGTCAGAGCATAAAAGACCACATCCTTTTTCCTGCCTCTGCCTCCATCACTACTAGCTTCTCTCTATGTGTGGAGTGGTATTTATGGAATTGAGAGGATAGGACCAGTTCTATCAAGTTCAAAAGATAAACCCCAGATGCAGAAGGGATGTAGCTGCACAAGGTTTGCTGATATTTGGGGTCACTTTAGACTCCTTCTCCAAAGGGGGCTCCATGCTTTCTAAAGGAGAATGTAGTTAGTCTAGGATGTGTACCTTTACCAACAGTATAGCTGGAAGGAATTCCCCCACAGACTTTGGCTTATGGTCTTCCCTTTAGCCTCCAGTGTTTGTCTTTTTGCATAACTTCGTGGATATTTTAATGGAAGGATATCAGACAATACACTGGGGCCTGCTAATCTGCTGTTATAACAACAACAACAATAAAGGCTAACATGGGTTGAGTGTTTACTATGTGCCAGGCACTGTGCTTAGTATTTTGTGTGTATTACCTCATATTTCATCCTCACAAAAATACTTTGCTGTAGGTGTTGGAAGCAACCTCTCGTCCTCTGGTTTCATGTTTCCACATGGAAGGATCTCCATTAGAATAAAACTCTTGGCCTCTTGCTCACCTCTTCAGTCTCCCTGGGGACAGTCACTCACCTCATTGGCTTGTTATGAAGAAGGAACTAGACACATCTGGCTCAGCCGCATCCAGGACCACTCTTCGATCTGCCTCCTAGAGAAAGGATGCTCTTTGTTCTGCTGCTGAGTCTCACCGTGAGCTGAGTGGAGTAGATCTGCCCCAGGAGAGGGGCCCGTATTTCCGTGTCTTCCTGTGCCTAGTGAGTGTGTTTGATGTTGAGGTACAGGACTAGGAAACACATCATTTCTAAAACATCCAAGTTTTCAAACAGTCTTATTAGTAGTAAAGCAACATTTTGATATCCATCCCTCTAATTTCTGCCCTTTCAGTTATTCAAATTTATATGGGGAAGATGGGAAAGTATTTGTAATCTTTTAAAATCCCCAGAGTAGGAATTATTGGCGTCTCTAGTTTAAGTTGTGAAACACAAGCACTGAGCCAACTTATCCAAGGTTCCACAGCTCATCAATGACAGAGCATGGATTCTTACTCAGTTCTGGCTAACTCTAGAGCAAACACTTGACAACCATGCCAAGCTAATCCCTGTAACTTCCCTGCTCCCCACGGCTGAACTTCACAAAATCTCATCATACCTTTAAGACTCAGTGTTGGCCCCATCTGAGGAAAACCCAACCTACCCTTCCAGGATCTGCTGTGGAGCCTTTCCCGATTCTCCCAGAGTTAGTGAGTCCATTCTCTGTGTTCTTTGTACAGCCTTCTGTTGGAGAGCAAAGATTAACTCAGTTACTGAATTATTTCATTTCTCTCTCTAACCTTAGAATCTAGCACAGAGTAGCTGCCAGCTGGGTTTGTGTTAAATGATACTCATAGAAACAGATTAACTAATACCAACTTCTTCAAAGCAACGACTTTCAGCACAAGGTCTTACACAGATTCCAGGATGGATTCAGTTGCACTCTAGCAATGTTTAAGTTACAGGGCCTCCCTCTGTTCCATTTAGTGTTGGGGGACGGGTTTTTGCTTTTGTGTGTGTTTGTTTGTTTAAGTTCTTTCTATTCTTGCCTTTAGAAGCTGTTGTGCTGAGAAGCAGTAAGCTGGCAGCATATCTGATGCCCATTAGCATTGTTTTACTGCACCTGATTTAATCTCACCCAGAATTACTACAAGAACCCGAAATAACTGCAACATTTACAGAACATGAAAATAATAACTACCACTTATTTTTTTATGAGTTAATTTATTATTTTTTTAATTAATTTATTTATTTTGGGGGGCTGTGTTTGGTCTTCATTGCTGCATGCGGGCTTTCTCTAGTTGCTGCGAGCAGGGGCTACTCTTCATTGTGGTGCGCAGGCTTCTCATTGCGGTGGCTTCTCTTGTTGTGGAGCAGGGGCTCTAGGCATGCAGGCTTCAGTAGTTGTGGCACATGGGCTCAGTAGTTGTGGCTCACAGGCTCTAGAGCACAGGCTCAGTAGTTGTGGCACACGGGCTTAGGTGCTCCACGGCATGTGGGATCTTCCCTGACCAGGGCTCGAACCTGTGTCCCCTGCACTGGCAAGTGGATTCTTAAAGTCCCATAACTACCACTTATCAAGCACCTATCATGTGCCAAACACCATGCCACATGGGTTATACCCATTAGCTCTAACCATCACAAGAAGGCTGTGAGGTAAGTATTATTACTCCCATTTTACAAATGAGAAAACTGAGGCTCAAGGAGATGAAGAGATCTGCCCCCTTCCACACACCAGTAAGTGGCAGAGCAGAAATGGAATCAGTGCTGTCTGGATCCACAGCCGGATTTCTTTTCCTTTATTCAGTGCCCTCTGGAACATATAGCAGCTGTTGTGATGATTAGAAAAGATAATGGATAGGAAAGTGCTTGGAAAACTCCACAGAGAACCAAGCATGTAAGAGATTATGAAGACTTGTTGAGAGCTTTGGCAAGGGCACTGTGATAATAGCCCTGGGGAGGGGGAACAAATTGATCTGGCTGGAGTTTAGGGACATTTCCTATTATATAATTGCTCTGAATGCAGTATTTCTCAAGCAGTGGAGATGCAGACCCTCCTTTCTTTGTGAAACAGTCCTCATCTCTGGGAACAAAGATGGGAGAGGTTAGTTTGGTTTAAACTAGTAATTTTCTTCCAGGACAAATGAAAGGGTGGGGGAGGATGATGGTGTTGTCCACTTGCTGTTGGGTCCTAGGCGTTGATTGGTTCCGGACTCTGCTTTGAGTGAGAGCAGTTACTACAACACATGCTGAACGTTTTTCCATTTAAAATGCATTTCAAAACCACAATAGGCCTGTGTGTTTATTCTCTGAAATATAGCACAACAGAACACATGGTTGTTACATATGTTCTGAATGCTTCACCAGAATTCAGAGGCAGAGAAAGGCATTTTTGTTCTCTCATTCACACAACAAATATTTATTGAATGATTTCTGTATGTCAAGCATTGTACTAGGCACTGAGGAACAAGACAAGGGCCCTGTTGTCAAAAAAAATAAGACTAGAGTAGGAGAGATATACTTATAAACTAATTTTTTAAATATTATGATACAACGTAAGTGTAACAATAGAAGTACACACAAGATAAAGAAAATTGAATGAGAGAGTGATGCTCTCCACCAATGGAGACTCTTTCCAAGAATAAATGATGTCTGAGCTGATTTTTGATGACCAAACTGGAATATTAAGCCCAATCCCTATAATGTGCACTCTGCATATATATATATGTCCGGTGCATGGAAACACACTAAAATATCATTTGTTATTTTAATAATTATTTATTAAGCACCTAGTACATGCAGAACACTATGTTAATATTTGTGCAGGATGCAAAGAATAAAGTATTGTTCTATCTACCTGACCTATCAAAACAGATTATATTAGAATAGAGAAAACAAGACATGTTCCATAATAATAACAGAATAAACAATAATGGGGAAAATATTTGCCCAACACTGGCTATGAAAGATCAAGCAGACAAAATATAAACTCTGAATCAACAGAGAGGCAGAGAGTGGGGTTAATGACTTAAGCATCCACCTTAAGAAGCTAGAAAAAGTAAATTAAACCCAAAATATGTAGAAGGGGAGAAACAGTAAAACCATTTCTGAAATGATCAATAGAATTGAAAAAAACTCTAGCAAGACTTCTCAAGAATAAAAGAGAGTAGACACAAAGTGACAGTTTAGGAATGAAAGAAGGAACATCACTTTAGATACTGTAGATACTAAAAGAATACTACTATGAACAACATAAGGTCAACAAATGTGACAACTTAGATGAAATGGACAAATTCCCTAAAAGAATACAACTTACCAAAACTGACTCAAGAAGAAATAGAAAATATGAATAGATCTATATTTTATTTAAAAATTGCATTTATACCTAAATACTGTTATGGATTAAATATTTGTGTCTTCCTAAAATTCATATATTGAAGCCTAATCCCAATGTGATGGTATTTGGAGGTGAGGCCTTTGGAGGGTGATTATCTCATAAGGGTAAAGCCCTCACGAATGAGATTAGTGCCCTTTAAGGGGATGAAGAGACAAGAGTTCTCCCTTTCTGCCACGTGAGGACACAATGTTGATGAGGATGTAAAACAACTGAAACCCCAGCAGTGCTGGTGAGAGTGTAAACTGGTACCACTTTGAAAAACATTTTCTCAGTTTCTTAAAAAGTTAAATACATTGCATGAAGCCCAGAAATTCCATTCATAGGGTTTTACTCAAGAGGAATAAAAACTTATGTCAAACAAAGAAGTATACACAAATGTTCACAGCAGCATTTTTCATAATAGCTCAAAACTGGAAACCACACAAATGTCTATCAGGAGGAATGGTGGATAAATGAAGAAACTGTTGTATATTGACCCAATGGAATACTACTCAGCAATAAAAAGAAACGAACTACTGATATATGCAACAACATGGATAAATGTTAAGCAAAAGAACCCAAACCCCAAAGTGTTCATATTGTATGAGTCTATTTACATGAAGTTCTAGAGAAATCAGGTTAGTGGTTACCTGGGGTGGAATTGACCCCTGAGGCAGGTGTCCCCAAGCCCCTGGCCGCAGCCTGGTCCACACAGCAGGAGGTGAGAGGCGGGCGAATGAACGAAGCTTCCTCTGCCGTTCCCCATTGCTGGCATTATCACCTGAACCATCCCCTCCACCCCCGTCCGTGAAAAAATTGTCTTCCATGAAACCGGTCCCTGGTGCCAAACAGGGTGGGGACCACTGCCCTAAGGGACACAAGGGAACTTTTGAGCACAATGGAAATATTTATATTTTTATTGTGGTGGTAATTACAAGGGTGTATACATTTGTCAAAACTCATCAAATTGTACATTCAAAATGAGGGCATTTTTTTTTGGATTTTTGAATTTTATTTTATTTATTTTTTTATACAGCAGGTTCTTATTAGTTATCCATTTTATACATATTAGTGTATACATGTCAATCCCAATCTCCCAATTCATCCCACCACCACCACCCCCGTCGCCACTCTCCCCCCTTGGTGTCCGTAGGTTTTTTCTCTACATCTGTGTCTCTATTTCTGCAAAATGAGGGCATTTTATTGTAAGTTAATTAGATCTAACTAGAGTTGACTTAAAAAGGAAAAAAAAAGAAACTAAACAACAAGGAAGTGTGATACAGGAAATAGATTATAGACTGATATTCAGACCAACTGGGTTCAAATCTCAGCCCTTATATCCCAGAGATGTGACTTCGGACAGATTACTTTACCTCTCAGATTTTCAGTTTCCTCATCTATATAGCGAGAGTACTGACATCTATATCAAACAGTTGTGTTTGATAACACACAGTAAATATATACACAGAGAAGTAAGTACATATATATACACATATATATATATATACATATAATACACTTATATACTTATAAATATTTATATGTAGGTAAATTCAACATATAATACTATTAGTGTTCTAATAATATTCATTCTCTTGTATTTAACTTCCACCAGGAGATGAAAGAACAGGAAGGCTGTGGTATTTCTTGGAGATGTTTAGCCAGCCTTTTGGACCCAAACAGTCCAGAAGTAATTATGGCCCCGAGTCACAGATCAGGCTGGCAGACACTACTTTCTTCCCTGGATAATAAAACAAAACACAGGAAATTGTGGCTTGGCAGTGGTTCTTAGATAAAAGGAAGGCTTGTAGGACAGACCATCCGGAGGGAGGAAGATGGGTAAGAAGCAGGGAAAGGAGATACAAGTCCAACTGTGGATAAGAAGGCTTTTCCTCTCTGCTGCGATTCCAAGTTTTTCTTCAGTTCTATGATTGATGGTGTCTGTAGG
Source organism: Stenella coeruleoalba (assembly GCF_951394435.1). NCBI lineage: Eukaryota > Metazoa > Chordata > Mammalia > Artiodactyla > Delphinidae > Stenella > Stenella coeruleoalba. Next base: position 42,877,076 of record NC_137154.1, on the reverse strand, counting down.
TAACAAATAATTACAGTGTCCAGTGCAGGGTAGCCTGGTAGAAAGAAAACAGCCTTTGAAGCTCTCAGCCTTGAGCTTGTATGCCAACTTTCCCATTCCATGGGTGTGTGATCCTTGGCAGGAGAGATAGGGTCTCTGAATCACAGTCTCCTCGTCTCAAGACAAGGATAATAAAAGAATCTAGCTCCTAGGGTGTCCTGGGTATTAAATTAGTACAGACTTCCACCAAAATCTATTACAGACAGAGTTCTCAAAGACAGGAGTTCCCCTGCATGCAGACCAAGAATAGGCACAGAGCTTCTGGAGGGGGTTCCCCAGAGGCAAGTCCAGATTGGACGAGAATGTTCCCTCAGCCAATTGGCCAAACACCCCAGCCCGGAGGGTCTTGAGTGAGCTACTCAAGATTTTGCTGGGTCATGAAAGTCTCTGTCCTCCTCACCCCGATTCTCACTCACATTTCTCCTGCAGGATCTCAGCTCTGCCCCCTACCACTGTTGAGCCTCTTGGCCCTGGAACCCCCAGAGCAGAATGTAAGTGTATTTCCCGTGGGGAAGCACTGCATCACAGCTGGGTACGTTCTGTGAAGTGTTTGTCCTGCCTGCTCTTGGTAAATGACCCCTCCCCTCTGTGGGCCCAAGGCCTCCTGTCCCAGTTGGCGTGCGCACGTCCCGCAGCGGCCGCTAGGGGGAGCCTAGTCCAGGAGCTCTGGGAAGTTGGACCACTCTGCTGAGGTCATCATCCCAGTAAGAAATCTTGCGGTGGCCCTATGTCTGTGCCCGAAAGGACCTCACTGTAAATAGACCAGTATTCGCAGAATATCTGAGAAAGGAAAACTGTCCAACGCTGAACGAAAAAAATCAGGAAACATACTATTATCTCTACACTCTCCCTTCACCGGCTAAGATAGTCAGCATTTTCCCCATTCATCCTTTCAATAGTCACTTCAGAAGCTGTGTAGTGTAGTGGGAAGAACAAGGGTCAAAACTCATGGATTCAAGACTGTTTTGAACTCTCCCTGGTTATGAGAATGTGGACGTGTCTCTACTTTTCTGAACCTTTGTTTATTAATAATCTCTATTACCATTCATTGGCTCTGTTCCCTGGGTTATGCTGCTAAAAATTACCTCATTTAATCCTCACAACAATTACATGAAGGAAGTGTTTGTTTTCCTCATTTTATAGACTAAGAAATGGAGACATAAGAAGTCACTTGCCCAAACTTTTAGGCCAGTAGAGTTGTTGAGATCTTTCTGACTCCAAAGTTTCTGCTGAAGCAGTTTTATCTCCAGTATAGTCTCTTACTTTTCAAATGTGCCTTAGTAGTAGTAATAATAATAATAATAACAATAATAATGTCTTCATCACATATTTTGTCTTCCAGACTTTAAAGTTATTCAAATGATTATTTATATTCAAGATTATGTTCAAGGTCACAAAAAGACCCTGTGTTTCAGAATGAGTCACCTCCACAGATGGCTGTGTGTGAGCAGGAAGAGATCTGTGGAGAGAGCTGAAACCAAGACCACGACCCAAGCACACACAATGGCAGCGGGCTTCTCCTTCTGCCTTCTCTCCTCACTTGGCACAGGTGCTGAGGCATGTGGAATAGCCTTGTTTCTTCCCGGCCACTCCTTTGCTCCTGGGCAGGGGTCTCCAATCCTCTCCTGAAGAGTCTGATGCCGCAGTCCCTTTTCCTTGTCACAGCTAGGCAGGCTGGCTTTATTCTTCTTTTGAAATCTACTGCATCTCCCTCAAAACATTCCTCCCAGACATTTATCCAAACTTTTCCTCCATTCTCCTCCTCTGCGGAGCCCCCAGGGTTGCATGGCTCATAATAGCTAAAATCTGGAGCAACTTAAATGTCCATCCATAGAGGACTGATTAAATACATGACGCTACCTCCTTACATTGTTCATTAGTCACCTAAATTTTAAGTGTAGTTGAAATAAACACAACTCAAACTCCCAGAGGCCAAAATGGGGGCTTACCAGCTGATGTAACTGAAAGACACAAGGACATATGGCTTCAGGTCCAGTGGGATCCAGGTATCCAAAGAATGTTGTCAGGAACCTGCTTCTTTTCATCTCTTGTCTCTGCAGTCTTCTTCTGCATACACTTCACGCTCAGGCAGTAGAGATAGCCAACAGCAGCTCAGGCTTTTATCCCACAAAATTCACTACCCCAAAATGTAAAGAGTATCTCATGTAATAGTTGGAGCTATGGCTGCCCATTTCTTGACCAATCTTTGTGATTCAGACCAGGCCAAGTCCTAATCAAGGGATAGATATAACATGAAACTTCTAGAAGAAACATGATAAAATCCTTACAGCTTTGGAATAGGCAAAGGTTTTCTTAAACACCAAAAAAGAACTCGTCATAAAAGGAAACAAATATATAAATTAGACTTAAGCAGGGCTTCCCTGGTGGCACAGTGGTTAAGAATCCATCTGCCAATGCAGGGGACACAGTTTCGAGCCCTGGTCCGGGAAGATCCCACATGCCGCGGAGCAACTAAGTCCGTGTGCCACAACTACTGAGTCTCTGCTCTAGAGCCCGCGAGCCACAACTACTGAGCCTGCGTAACACAACTACTAAAGCCTGCGTGCCTAGAGCCCACGATCTGCAACAAGAGAAGCCACCTCAATGAGAAGCCCGCGCACCGCCAATGAAGAGTAGCCCCTGCTTGCCGCAACTAGAGAAGGCCTGCTCATAGCAACAAAGACCCAACACGGCCAAAAATAAATTAATTAAACAAATTAATTAAAAAATAATAATAATAAGGGGAGAGATCCCCCCTCCCTTTAAAAACAAATTAGACTTAAGCAAAGTTAAAAGCTGTTGTTTGAATGGCACTATTGGAGGTGAAAAGTCAAGACTCAGACTGAGAGAAAACAATAGATGCCCCTTAAATTGTAAAATAATTTTGTCACTGTTAAAAATAAGTGGCATGTATCTATATGAAAAGATCTTTGGGATAGGAATTTCTGTTTTGTTTACCACTACATCTCTAACACTTAAAATGGTGCACAATCAATATTTGTTGAGTGAATGAATGACCAAAATATATTACTAAGTTAAAAATAATGCTATGTGCAGATTGATCTCATTTATGTAAAAAAGTATTCTTATATGTGTGTAAATGCATAGAAAAAGGATTAAAAGGGGGAAGAGAGAGGTGAGCTTTTACTTTTCACTTCTTATACTTATGTAGATGTTGGATTTTTTACTAAAATAAATAGAAAACATAAAAATCATAAGGCTATCTTATTTCAGGGCCTGGCCTTTGAGTCCTCAGGCCAGTCCTACTCCAGACTCTGTCTTCCAAGCCTACTTCAAAATTTCACTCAAGATTGATTTTTCAAGTTTTAGTCCAATTTGTACACAACTGAGCTTCTCATTTTTGACCCAGCTCCTTCAAACTGACAAATTGACTAACTTTTAATTTGCCTTTTTTACAAGATCCTATCTCTCTAGTCATTCCCTCAGACCGTCCATTTCCTCTCTTGAATGAATGATGCTCCAACTTGTCACTGGCCCAGGTTCCCTGGAAACTGTATCCTGATGCAGGAAGGTCCCCTGCAGAACAGGATGAGGAATCAACATTGCTCTCTCTTGGGGGTGAAAACTTTGCAAGATGCCTTCAAGTCACTGGAATTATGTAAAACATAACAGCGTAAGAAAAACTACCCTATGTTTAACATGTTTACTGTTTCACAGACTATGAGCATAACAAGGATTCTTTATTGTTCCCATTTTAAAGAAAGGGGAAAGCTGAAACTCCAAGTTTGAATAACATGCCCTAGGTCACACAGCTAGAGTGGCTCTGGCTCCAATGAAAGTCTCTTTACTGAAGTTCATTCTCTCATGTTCAATTACACCAAGTTACTACCCGAGAATATGAGCAGATAGCAGGACCCTGCTCATCCCCAAGTCTCCTCATCTAAATTTGGAACTAACAGAATTCACCTAAAGAATGAAGGAAGTTTCTGCTATAATCTTATTATTACCCCTGCATGTCCCATCAATGACATTGCTTTGAGAGAGCCCAGGTACTAACCATCATGAGTAGATGGACATCCCATCACCTGGAAGGTATCCCAGGTTATGAAAGATTACCCAAGCGAGCTTGATTATTTCCCACTCACCCAAACCAAGAGGTGTGGTTTCTCTGGAAATATAAAGATTTCAGAACTTGCAAAAGTGCTTCAAGGATAGTGAGTCAAAATGTAAAAATGTGCTTTATAAAGAGTTTGCTCATAATGCCCTCCCATTCAATATCCTCTTGGAAAAATACCCTAACCTCAGTACAAAAGTGGCAGCTCTATACACTATGTGACTAAGTCCCTGATCACTGTTTACTGGGCCAGAAATGGACACCTGAAATGGAACTGGTCAGACCTTACCCCCTGGCTGAGGTGTTCTAAACTCAGGGAACAACTCAAGGAAGTGGGGAAGCACTGGCCTGAATATTGAAGAAAGAAGTGAAAAATCATCAAACTGATTGGTGAGACATCCCAGGACTTTCAAAGCTAGGAGTATACCCCTGCTCAAGAGAAAGGACTTACATATACTGACATTTTAATGTCCCCTCAAGGAAATGGCCAGGTTACCTTTAATCAGTGAAGTCTACTGCAGCCTTTCCCCTTCAACCTCTCTCTCTCTCTCTCTCTCTCTCACACACACACACACACACAATCTCCAAACAACATTTAGTGCCTTGTTTTTCAAATATATGTTTTTTAAAAATAAGTCTCCTTAGACATCTGGAGAAAGTTTATATTTTAACATAACAGACTGATGCAAAATGAAGAAACAGGAGAAAGAAAAGAAGAAAGGAAGGAAGAAAAAAGACAGTAATATAGACAAATTAGAAACAATACAGGAAATTAATGTACTTTTAAAAATTATAATATGCTCAAGAAAAAGGCAGGTGAGGTTATTGAGTAATGTGAAATTAGATTATATAACCACTCTTCTGCTGAACTGTTAAAAATTTTTTAATCTGCTCAGAGTCACTGAAGAACCCAAAAGATAGTTAAAAATTGCTGGACAAAGATGCAGGAGAAAGCAGAAATTTGGAGGTATCAGGAACTTAGGGTACCGTTAACCTAGAGGCACTTACCAACTCCAGAAGTGTGTTGAAACACCAAAAGCTAATTTTCTTACAGTCTGGAGGCCAGAAGCCCAAAATCAGTTTCACTGGGACAAAATCAAGATGTCAGCAGGGTCACATCCCTCCGGAGGCTCTAGGAGAGAATCTGTTCCTGCCTCTTCTGCCTTCTGGAGGCTGTTGGCATTCTTGGACTAGTGGTGACATCACTCCAATCTTCAAGACCAGCATCTTCAGATTTCTCTCTGCTGCATCTTCATATGACCTTCTCCCCTATGTGCCAATGCCAAATCTTCCCCTGCTTCTCATAAGGATGGCCCACCCGTGGTGGCATTTTGGGCTTATCCAGGTAATCCAGGACAATCTTCTCACCTCAAAATCCTTAACCTAATTACATTTGCAAAACCTCATTTCCAAATAAGGTCACAATTGCAGGTTTCAAGGATTAGGACCTGACATCATTAGGGGGCCATTTTTCAGCCTTCTAAAAGGAGCATCAAAAAACCTCAAGTATCCAGTAATAAATATAATGAAAGATATGCAAGACCTCTACACTGACAACCACATAATGTAATTGAAAGAAATAACAATAAATCTAAATAAGTGGAAGGATATACCATTTTCATGAATGGAAGATAATAGTTTAAAGATACCAATACTCTCCAAATTGATCTATAAATTGTGAGCACTCCTGATCAAAAAATAAGCCATGTTTTATTGGGAGAAATAGACAAGCTGTTTTTAAAATTTATATGAAAATGCAAAAGCTGAGAAGAGCCAAGACAAACTTGAAAAAAGAACAACATTGGAGGACTTGAACTACTAGATATTAATAAAAAGTTAAAATATAAATGAAGTTATATGACAATTGAATTCTAAAGCAGCATTTTGAAAACCTTAATGTATACAGGAGAACCAGGTAGGCATATCAATTATATCTTTTCTACTCCCTGTCCCCCACTTTCCAGGATAAGCACATTCACTGCAGTGAGGGCTTTTGTTTACAATATGTGGAAGAAGTGGGTGTTCAGTAAATATTTGCTGAATTGACTTTCATAACCCAGTTCTCTCGGCAATTTTTTAAATAATAAATATCACATCAACAAAAGGACGAATACCTTCCCATACATGTCCATTAGTGGTCTGGGGAAATGATAAGTGATCTTATACTAAACTTGGATATTGGATATTGGATGAGTCCGTTTTCTATGAAGGCTTTTTCCTGATATAATGAGCTACAGACCAAGAAGACAATGGGACCAGTTCTGTACTTCAGCTGATATCTAGGAAGCACAAGCCTTATTCAGTAATTCCCTCAGGTTAGGTGTGTATTTTACATCAGTACCTTTATCTACACAAAAGGCCCTGGGACCTCAGTCTATTGTGATTCAACAAACAGTACTAGCTAGTGATCTGAAATCAGCTGCCTATACCAATAACGGCTCCATTGGACCTTATCTTTCTATTGTTGCTCCTAAAATTAGTATTTCTTTCTGTTATAATGAAAAAATCAATCTCCATTGATTGCAAAGAGCAAACCTGATATTACAACGTGATTACTTTCAGAATAAATTGAATCCTGTATTGTTCAGTAATAATTATCATGTTAAAGAGATTTCAATTTGTGAGATAAGAAGAAATCCCGACAATTAGATAATAGCCAATAAACCAATAACCAAACTGTACCAGTACATTAAACATAATTAGCTTTAGGTTTTTAAAAAATAATTCAGAGGCAAAGTCAAGCCATTCCCTGGGAAGATGTTATGATTGCCAAGTGCAGCTACAAGTCACTCCTGTATCTGAGGCTGACAGAGGCTCAGAAGACAGCATGATGTTTAAGAACATGGTATGAGTAATGCTTTTAGGTTTATTGTTTTATTATTATATTTAATGCTTTATTGTCCTTTGTTCCCACTATAGTAAGCTAGTTTAGGCCCTTGTCACTTAACATACGTGTCTTTGTGCATTCAGGTTACTATGACAAAATACCTCAGACTAAATGGCTTATAAACAACAGAAATCTATTTCTCACAGTTCTGAAGGCTGGATGTTTTGATCAAGGTGTCCATATGGTCAGGTTCTGTGTCTGGTGAGGCCCTGCTTCCCAGTTCATACAAGACCACCCTCTCACTGTGTCCTCACAAGGTGGAAGGGGACTAGGGAGCTTTGTGCGGGTCTCTTTTACAAGAGCACTAATCTCATTCATGATGGCTCCATGCTCACGACCTAATCATCTCCCAAAAGCCCCACCTCCCAATACCATCACATTAGACATCAGGTTTCAACATATGAATTTAGGGGGGTGCAGGGCACAGATATCCAGTCTATAGCAATATGTTCCCATATCTAGGCTGTGCTTCTCTCTACCCATGTCTGTTGAACACCACAATTATATTATCTAAAAAACTAGAGTCATACTTTGCCAACCTGATATTCTTTGCATCAGTTAGGATTGGTTAGGTTACGGTATGGCAAGTGCATTATCTCCACGTCCTAGCGGTTTACTGTACCAAAAGTTTATTTCTTGCTTATGCTGCATGTTCATTGATGGTTGGCAGTGGGGCTGTGCTCTTTGTAAACTCTCAGATCTGGGTAGAGGAAAGCTGTAATGGGTCATAATCCCCACAGCTGAAGGAAGGAAGAGAACATGGCAAATTATACACTGACACTTAACTCTTCTGCCTAGAAGTGACATCCGTGGTGGCCACTCACCTTTCTTTGTCCAAGGCAAGTCACATGACTATGCCTAACTTCAAAAGGGGCAGGGAAATGCTATCTTATTATGTGCTTACAGAGAGAAATGGAATATTATCAACAGCCCAAATAATTCATACTTTTATAATAGGAGAATTTAAATAAAAGAAACATGCAACCTTATGGGAAAAGTCAAGTGAGGACCACCAAAATTAAAACTTTCAACAAAGTAAATAAATTACCTCAGCACACCATTAGCATTAGTTTTTTAATACATATTAAATTAGCAATAAAGATTCTCTACAATTAATTTCCTATTATCATTCTTTACTCTCTGGAAAATTTAAAATTTCTCTCCTCAGTAGTTTCAGTACTAGCTGTATATTCATTTTGCTTGGTATGTATAATGTATGTAGAATACACAAATATACAAATTATATAAATATAAGGTATGTGAAAAGGCATTTTTCTACTATTTAATATTCCATTCAGGTGTTCTGTTTTATCTTTAACTCCTCATAACAATTGAAAATTCACATATTCCCAGTCAGACATATTCATAGTCTAGAATAATATACATAATTTTATCTTCCACAACTCAAAATTTATAGAAAAGATATTTGAGATAGAAAAAAATATCTGGAGTGGCTTCTTGCTATTATTTTACTTCTCTGCTCAAAATCTTTAAAATTTTCCATTATCTACCGTTCAAATACAAATGCTAATGTTTGGTATTAAATCACTAAAAAAAAAAAAAAAGAAAGAAAGAAAGAAAGAAAAGGCTACACAACGAACATGGCTTTGTTCCCAAAAAACTTGATTTACAGGCCGGAGGGGAAGATGGGGGAAGAGTAAGACGCGGAGATCACCTTCCTCCCCACAGATACACCAGAAATACATCTACACGTGGAACAACTCCTACAGAACACCTACTGAATGCTGGCAGAAGACCTCAGACCTCCCAAAAGGCAAGAAACTCCCCACGTAGCTGGGTAGGGCAAAAGAAAAAAGAATAAACAGAGACAAAAGGATAGGGACAGGACCTGCACCAGTGAGAGGGAGCTGTGAAGGAGGAAAGGTTTCCACACACTAGGAGGCCCCTTTGCGGGCGGAGACTGCGGGTAGCAGAGGGGGGAGCTTCAGAGCCGTGGAGGAGAGCACAGTAACAGGGGTGCGGAGGGCAAAGCGGGGAGATTCCCGCACGGAGGATTGGTGCCGACCGGCACTCACCAGCCCGAGAGGCTTGTCTGCTCGCCCGCCGGGGCGGGCGGGGCTGCGAGCTGGGGCTCGGGCTTTGGTCGGAGCGCAGGGAGATGACTGGGGTTGGCTGCGTGAACACAGCCTGAAGGGGTTAGTGCACCACGGCTAGCCGGGAGGGAGTCCGGGAAAAGGTCTGGAGCTGCCAAAGAGGCAAGAGACTTTTTCTTCCCTTTTTGTTTCCTGGTGCGTGAGGAGAGGGGATTAAGAGCGCTGCTTAAAGGAACTCCAGAGACGGGTGCGAGCCGCAGCCTAAAAGCGCGGACCCCAGAGACGGGCGCGAGCCGCGGCTAAAAGCGCGGACCTCAGAGACGGGCGGGAGACGCTAAGGCTGCTGCTGCCGCCACCAAGGGGCCTGTGTGTGAGCACAGGTCACTATCCACACCCCTCTTCCGGGGAGCCTGTGCAGTCCGCCACTACCAGGTTCCCAGGATCCAGGGACAACTCCCCCGGGAGAACGCACGGCGGCCCTCAGGCTGGTGCAACGTCACGTCGGCCTCTGCCGCCACAGGCTCGCCCCGCACTCCGCGCCCCTCCCTCCCCCCAGCCTGAGTGAGCCAGAGCCCCCGAATAAGCGGCTCCTTTAACCCCGTCCTGTCTGAGGAAAAACAGACGCCCTCCAGCGACCTACACAGAGGCGGGGCCAAATCCAAAACTGAGCCCCTGGGAGCTGTGAGAACAAAGAAGAGAAAGGGAAATCTCTCCCAGCAACCTCAGAAGAAGCGGATTAAAGCTCCACAATCAACTTGATGTACCTGCATCTGTGGAATACATGAATAGACAACGAATCATCCCAAATTGAGGAGGTGGACTTCGAGAGCAAGATCTATGATTTTTTCCCCTTTTCCTCTTTTTGTGAGTGTGTATGTGTATGCTTCTGTGTGAGATTTTTGTCTGTATAGCTTTGCTTCCACCATTTGTGCTAAGGTTCTATCCGTCCATTTTTTATTTTTATTTTTTTCCTAATAATTACTTTTTTAATGTAATAATTTTATTATATTTTACTTTATTTTACTTTATTTTCTTTCTTTTGTCCTTCCTTCCCTCCTTCCTTCCTTCTTTCCTCCCACCATCCCTCCCTCCTTTCTTTCTTTCTTTCCTTCTTTCCATCTTTTCTTCTTTCTTTCTTCCTTCCTTCCTTCCTTCCCTCCTTTCTTTCTTTCTTTCTTTCTTTCTCTCTTTCTACTTCTACTAATTCTTTCTCTCTACTTTTTCTCCCTTTTATTCTGAGCCGTGTGGATGAAAGCCTCTTGGTGGTGCAGCCAGGAGTCAGTGCTGTGCCTCTGAGGTGGGAGAGCCAACTTCAGGACACTGGTCAACAGGAGACCTCCCAGCTCCACATAATATCAAATGGTGAAAATCTCCCAGAGATCTCCATCTCAACACCAGCACCCAGCTTCACTCAACAACCAGCAAGCTACAGTGCTGGACACCCTATGTCAAACAACTAGCAAAACAGGAACACAACCCCACCCATTAGCAGAGAGGCTGCCTAAAATCATAATAAGTCCACAGACACCCCAAAACACACCAGCAGACGTGGACCTGCCCACCAGAAAGACAAGATTCAGCCTCATCCACCAAAACACAGGCACTAGTCCCCTCCACCAGGAAGCCTACACAACCCACTGAACCAACCTTAGCCACTGGGGACAGACACCAAAAACAATGGGAACTACAAACCTGCAGCCTGCAAAAAGGAGACCCCAAATACAGTAAGATAAGCAAAATGAGAAGACAGAAAAACACACAGCAGATGAAGGAGCAAGATAAAAACGTACCAGACCTAACAAATGAAGAGGAAATAGGCAGTCTACCTGAAAAAGAATTCAGAATAATGATAGTAAAGATGATCCAAAATCTTGGAAATAGAATAGACAAAATGCAAGAAACATTTAACAAGGACCTGGAAGAACTAAAGATGAAACAAACAATGATGAAAAACACAATAAATCAAATGAAAAATACTCTAGATGGGATCAATAGCAGAATAACTGAGGCAGAAGAACGGATAAGTGACCTGGAAGATAAAATAGTGGAAATAACTACTGCAGAGCAGAATAAAGAAAAAATAATGAAAAGAACTGAAGACAGTCTCAGAGACCTCTGGGACAACATTAAATGCACCAATATTCGAATTATAGGGGTTCCAGAAGAAGAAGAGAAAAAGAAAGGGACTGAGAAAATATTTTAAGAGATTATAGTTGAAAACTTCCCTAATATGGGAAAGGAAATAGTTAATCAAGTCCAGGAAGCACAGAGAGTCCCATACAGGATAAATCCAAGGAGAAATACGCCAAGACACATATTAATCAAACTGTCAAAAATTAAATACAAAGAAAGCATATTAAAAGCAGCAAGGGAAAAACAACAAATAACACACAAGGGAATCCCCATAAGGTTAACGGCTGATCTCTCAGCAGAAACTCTGCAAGCCAGAAGGGAGTGGCAACACATACTGAAAGTGATGAAGGAGAAAAACCTGCAACCAAGATTACTCTACCCAGCAAGGATCTCATTCAGATTTGATGGAGAAATTAAAACCTTTACGGACAAGCAAAAGCTGAGAGAGTTCAGCACCACCAAACCAGCTTTACAACAAATGCTAAAGGAACTTCTCTAGGCAAGAAACACAAGAGAAGGAAAAGACCTACAATAACGAACCCAAAACAATTTAGAAAATGGGAATAGGAACATACATATCGATAATTACCTTAAATGTAAATGGACTAAATGCTCCCACCAAAAGACACAGATTGGCTGAATGGATACAAAAGCAAGACCCATATATATGCTGTCTACAAGAGATCCACTTCAGACCTAGAGACACATACAGACTGAAAGTAAGGGAATGGAAAAAGATATTCCATGTAAATGGAAACCAAAAGAAAGCTGGAGTAGCAATTCTCATATCAGACAAAATAGAGACTATTTTAAAATAAAGACTATTAGAAGAGATAAAGAAGGACACTACATAATGATCAAGGGATTGATCCAAGAAGAAGATATAACAATTGTAAATATTTATGCACCCAACATAGGAGGAGCACCTCAATACATAAGGCAAATACTAACAGCCATAAAAGGGGAAATCGACAGTAACACATTCATAGTAGGGGACTTTAACACCCCACTTTCACCAATGGACAGATCATCCAAAATGAAAATAAATAAGAAACACAAGCTTTAAATGATACATTAAACAAGATGGACTTAATTGATATTTATAGGACACTCCATCCAAAAACAACAGAATACACATTTTTCTCAAGTGCTCATGGAACATTCTCCAGGATAGATCATATCTTGGGTCACAAATCAAGCCTTGGTAAATTTAAGACAATTGAAATTGTATCAAGTATCTTTTCCGACCACAACTCCATAAGACTAGATATCAATCACAGGAAAAGATCTGTAAAAAATACAAACACATGGAGGCTAAACAATACACTACTTAATAACGAAGTGATCACTGAAGAAATCAAAGAGGAAATCAAAAAATACCTAGAAACAAATGACAATGGAGACACGACGACCCAAAACCTATGGGATGCAGGAAAAGCAGTTATAAGAGGGAAGTTTACAGCAATACAAGCTCACCTTAAGAAACAGGAAACATCTCGAATAAACAACCTAACCTTGCACCTAAAGCAATTAGAGAAAGAAGAACAAAAAAAACCCAAAGTTAGCAGAAGGAAAGAAATCATAAAAATCAGATCAGAAATAAATGAAAAAGAAATGAAGGAAACAATAGCAAAGATCAATAAAACTAAAAGCTGGTTCTTTGAGAAGATAAACAAAATAGGTAAATCATTAGCCAGACTCATCAAGAAAAAAAGGGAGAAGACTGAAATCAATAGAATTAGAAATGAAAAAGGAGAAGTAACAACTGACACTGCAGAAATACAAAAGATCATGAGAGATTACTACAAGCAACTCTATGCCAATAAAATGGACAACCTGGAAGAAATGGACAAATTCTTAGAAATGCACAACCTGCCAAGACTGAATCAGGAAGAAATAGAAAATATGAACAGACCAATCACAAGCACTGAAATTGAAACTGTGATTAAAAATCTTCCAACAAACAAAAGCCCAGGACCAGATGGCTTCACAGGCGAATTCTATCAAACACTTGGAGAAGAGCTAACACCTATCCTTCTCAAACTCTTCCAAAATATAGCAGAGGGAGGAACACTCCCAAATTCATTCTACAAGGCCACCATCACCTTGATACCAAAACCAGACAAGGATGTCACAAAGAAAGAAAACTACAGGCCAATATCACTGATGAACATAGATGCAAAAATCCTCAACAAAATACTAGCAAACAGAATCCAACAGCACATTAAAAGGATCACACACCATGATCAAGTGGGGTTTATTCCAGGGATTCAAGGATTCTTCAATATACGCAAATCAATCAATGTGATAAACCATATTAACAAATTGAAGGAGAAAAACCATATGATCATCTCAATAGATGCAGAGAAAGCTTTTGACAAAATTCAACACCCATTTATGATAAAAACCCTGCAGAAAGTAGGCATAGAGGGAACTTTCCTCAACATAATAAAGGCCATAAATGACAAACCCACAGCCAACATCATCCTCAATGGTGAAAAACTGAAAGCATTTCCACTAAGATTGGGAACAAGACTAGGTTGCCCACTCTCACCACTCTTATTCAATATAGTTTTGGAAGTTTTAGCCACAGCAATCAGAGAAGAAAAGGAAATACAAGGAATCCAAATCGGAAAAGAAGAAGTAAAGCTGTCACTGTTTGCAGATGACAGGATACTATACACAGAGAATCCTAAAGATGCTACCAGAAAACTACTAGAGCTAAACAAGAATTTGGTAAAGTTGCAGGATACAAAATTAATGCACAGAAATCTCTTGCATTCCTATACACTAATGATGAAAAATCTGAAAGTGAAATCAAGAAAACATTTACCATTGCAACAAAAAGAATAAAATATCTAGGAATAAACCTACTTAAGGAGACAAAAGACCTGTATGCAGAAAATTATAAGACACTGATGAAAGAAATTAAAAATGATACAAATAGATGGAGAGATATACCATGTTCTTGGATTGGAAGAATCAACATTGTGAAAATGACTCTACTCCCCAAAGCAATCTACAGATTCAATGCAATCCCTATCAAACTACCAATGGCATTTTTCACAGAACTAGAACAAAAAATTTCACAATTTGTATGGAAACACAAAAGACCCCGAATAGCCAAAGCAATCTTGAGAATGACAAACGGAGCTGGAGGAATCAGGCTCCCTGACTTCAGACTATACTACAAAGCTACAGTAATCAAGACAGTATGTACTGGCACAAAAACAGAAAGATAGATCAATGGAACAGGATAGAAAGCCCAGAGAAAACCCACGCACATATGGTCACCTTATCTTTGATAAAGGAGGCAGGAATGCACAGTGGAGAAAGGACAGCCTCTTCAATAAGTGGTGCTGGGAAAACTGGACAGGTACATGTAAAAGTATGAGATTAGATCACTCCCTAACACCATACACAAAAATAAGCTCAAAATGGATTAAAGACCTAAATGTAAGGCCAGAAACTATCAAACTCTTAGAGGAAAACATAGGCAGAACACTCTATGACATAAATCACAGCAAGATCCTTTTTGACCCACCTCCTAGAGAAATGGAAATAAAAACAAAAATAAACAAATGGGACATAATGAAACTTAAAAGCTTTTGCACAGCAAAGGAAACCATAAACAAGACCAAAAGACAACCCTCAGAATGGGAGAAAATATTTGCAAATGAAACAACTGACAAAGGATTAATTTCCAAAATTTACAAGCAGCTCATGCAGCTCAATAACAAAAAAACAAACAACCCAATCCAAAAATGGGCAGAAGACCTGAATAGACATTTCTCCAAAGAAGATATACAGACTGCCAACAAACACATGAAAGAATGCTCAACATCATTAATCATTAGGGAAATGCAAATCAAAACTACAATGAGATATCACCTCACACCAGTCAGAATGGTCATCATCAAAAAATCTAGAAACAATAAATGCTGGAGAGGGTGTGGAGAAAAGGGAACACTCTTGCACTGCTGGTGGGAATGTGAATTGGTACAGCCACTATGGTGAACAGTATGAAGGTTCCTTAAAAAACTACAAATAGAACTACCATATGACCCAGCAATCCCACTACTGGGCATATACCCTGAGAAAACCATAATTCAAAAAGAGTCATGTACCAAAATGTTCATTGCAGCTCTATTTACAATAGCCAGGACATGGAAACAACCTAAGTGCCCATCATCGGATGAATGGATAAAGAAGATGTGGCACACATATACAATGCAATATTACTCAGCCATAAAAAGAAACAAAATTGAGCTATTTGTAATGAGGTGGATAGACCTAGAGTCTGTCATACAGAGTGAAGTAAGTCAGAAAGAGAAAGAAAAATACCATATGCTAACACATATATATGGAATTTAAGGGAAAAAAATGTCATGAAGAACCTAGGGGTAAGACGGGAATAAAGACACAGACCTACTGGAGAACGGACTTGAGGATATGGGGAGGAGGAAGGGGGAGCTGTGACAAAGTGAGAGAGAGGCATGGACGTATATACACTACCAAACGTAAGGTAGATAGCTAGCGGGAAGCAGCCGCATAGCACAGGGATATCAGCTTGGTGCTTTGTGACCGCCTAGAGGGGTGGGATAGGGAGGGTGGGAGGGAGGGAGATGCAAGAGGGAAGAGATATGGGAACATATGTATATGTATAACTGATTCACTTGTTATAAAGCAGAAACGAACACACCATTGTAAAGCAATTATACCCCAATAAAGACGTTAAAAAAAAGAAAAACTTTATTTCCAAAAAATTCTGTTGCTTGGCTTTTGCAAAGATGGCTAGTTCTCTATGAAAAATTCAGAAAGTCCTTTCTCCTTTCAGAGTGTGGAGCTGTCACTGGGAAATGGCTGCCTAGCTCTCCTTACAGCCAGATACAGCTAGTGGAATGTAAGCAGGAGTTATTATTACTATAGTTTTTGCTATTATATATAAAACACTTGTAAAGTGCATAATATGTGTCAGGTATAGATAAGTGTTTGACAAACATCAACTCATTTAATGCACATAACAATTCTATTGTTATGTAGAAAGGAAAGTTCTATTACTGCCCCCATTTCACAGACAAAGAAAGTGAGGGTCAGAGTAGTTGAATAATACAGAGGAACACAGCTAATAAGTCACGGAGATGAAATTCCAGCTTAAGACATCTAATTCGAGTCCATACTCTTAACCATTGCATTATGCTTCCTCTTGGGCCAGGGCCTTTATAAAGCAAATGAGGCTTCTCTATGTACTCTGTGGCCCCAGGGGATGGCAGAGCCACATAACTGTAGGGTCCTGGGTTTCTGATTAGCCACAGGGAAGCAAGCTGCCCTCTGACCACAAACTCCCACACTAGACTAACACATGAATGAAAAATAAACTTCTGTTGAGTCAACGCACTGAAATTTTGGCTTTGTTTGTTACAGCATCTAGTGCTTGCCCTAACTGATACACTTGGCAACCAAGACCCACCATAATTTGTCCAGAGTCAAAGACCTGGATTCTAGCCCCAGTACAGGCTCTGACTTAATGTGTGACCTTAAAGAAGCACTTCCCTCAAGGCTACATTGGAAAGGTAAGAGGATTAGATTGGATCAACATTTTACAATCTGTATTTCATTTTCTATCTTGAATATGTTGCTTGAATCTTCTTCAAAATAGGACTCTATGGCCAAATAAGGTCGGAAAATTTTGGATACTACATTCCCACATTAGAGTTACATAAATATTCACTGAATGAAGGCTTTGAGACATCCTTCTGTAAGGACTTTAACAATATTCATTAGATGGAGTTGACCACAGAACCTCTTAATTTTTTATTCATTGGGAGAAATTTATTAATACTTAGAGAGTAACTATAGTTAATAATACTGTATTGTATATTTGGAAGCTGCTAAGAGAGTAGATCTTAAAAGTTCTCATCACAACAAAATAAATCTCTAACTATGTATGGTGATAGATATTAACTAGACTTATTGTGGTGATCATTTTTCAAATGATACAAATACTGAATCATTACACTGTACACCTGAAACTAATATAATGTTACATGTCAATTATACCTTAATTAAAACAATACTTAGAGGAATACTAGTGTAGTAAGAATTGTAGTTTGGAGAATGGTGAAATAGAACCCTAAAGCTATTCAAAATTCTAAAAATGCTCTGCATGGTTCTCTACCTTACCAAATTTCCCATACACAGCTCCAATCAAATTACCTCTTTATTGCTATATGTATGCAGCATATATCTCCACTGAGAGCTGGGAACGTCGCACATTGTTTCCTGAAGCTGGAATGACCCTTCTCGCCTCTAAATCACTCTGAGTCTTTCTTATATTTCAAGGCTCAACTCAACTCTGTGCCTGGTCCGTGAAGACTTCACAGTGTGATCTAGCACACACCATACTTTTCTCTTACTCAACACACATTAAACTGTGTGGGTCTTCCATAGACATTTTAGACTTGGACTCCCCTGAAAAGCTTCTTGAAAGAAAGTGTTTGTAGGGCAAGAGATAACTAGAAGGTGAGTTCCTTGAGCTATTTTGATATGCATTGCTTGAACAAAGATAAAATTAGACTGGAAACAGTCACAAACAAGAAATATGTGTATTTATTCCTTGGTGGAGAAGTGGGAGAAGAAACTACGTGGTCCTTGGTCAAGAGAATCCGGGAGGAGCAAATAAGGAGTGAGATGCAGTTCTAGTTGGAAATTCCAAAGATAGTCTGCAAACAGGAAGAGGTCGTGTGTTGGGATTGTCTTCTAAGGTAGGTTTATGTTTAACCAGGCTGAACATGCATTGACTGCATGGGTGTGGCCTATGTATTTAGTTTGCCTCCTCTACATTATGATGGCATCTCCTTTGGCATTTTGGGATATCTGATCTACCAGGATAAACACCCGGGTGCCAGTTACATTTCATGTATTGCCACACCACAGCCCAAAATAAAGTTCTGTTTTGGGGGTTTTATTTGCGGTACGTGGGCCTCTCACTGCCGTGGCCTCTCCCGTTGCGGAGCACAGGCTCCGGACGCACAGGTCCAGCGGCCATGGCTCACGGGCCCAGTCGCTCCGCGGCATGTGGGATCTTCCCGGACCGGGGCACGAACCCGTGTCCCCTGCATCGGCAGGCGGACTTTCAACCACTGCGCCACCAGGGAAGCCCTAAAGTTCTGTTACTGGCTGTCCAATATACTGACATATTTGAAAGAAAAAATAAATAATTCAAACATAATAGAAGAGGAATGAATACTTTCTAACTCACTCTTTGAGGCCAGAATTACCTTGATACCAAGGCCAGACAACGAATTCTCAAGAAAGAAACTACAGAAAACTATATCCCTTATGAACATGGATGCAAAAATCCTGAACAACACACTGGCAAACCAAATCTAGCAGCATATAAAAAGGATTATACATCATTACAAAGTGAAATTTATCCCAGGAATTCAAGGGTGATTCAACATATGAAAATTAATCAACGTAATACACCATGTTGATAAAATAAAGGACAAAACCACATTATCATCTCAATAGATGCAGAGAAAGCATGGACAAAATCCAACACTCTCTTATGATAAGAATTTTTAACAAAGTAGGAATAGATGGGAACTTCCTCAACCTGATTAAAGGCATCTATGAAAAACTCACAGCTAACATCATAGTTAATGGGGAAAGACTGACAGATTTGCCTCTAAGGTCAGGACCAAGATCGGGATATTTGTCTCACCACTTCTAATCAGCATTGTAGTGAAGGAGCTAATCAAGGTACAAGGCAAGAAAAAGAAAAAAAAGTCGTCAGATTGTTGAAACAAAATAGAGCGCCCAGAAATAAACTTTATATGGTCAATTAATTTATGGCAATAATAGACAACAGGGAAAGAATAGTCTCCTCAATAAATTGTGTTGGGAAAACTGGACAGCCACATACAGAAGAATGAAACTGGACCATGAACTTACACTATGCACAAAAATTAACTTCCAATGAAGATTTGAATTTAAGACCTAAAACCATAAAACTCCCAGAAGAAAACATAGGCAGTAAGCTCCTTGACATACGTCTTGAAATGATTTTTCGGGTCTGATACCAAAAGCAAAGGCAATAAAAGCAAAAATAAACAAATGAAACTAGATCAAACTAAAAACTTCTGCACAGCAAAGGAAACCATCAACAAAATGAAAAGGCAATCTATGGAATGGGAAAATATATTTGCAAATATCTAATAAGGGGTTAATATCCAAAATATATAAAGAACTCATAAAACTCAATAAAAACCCAAACAATCCAATTAAGAAATGGATAGAAGATCTGAACAGATATTTTCCCAAAGAAAACATATAGTTGGTTAACAGGTACGTGAAAAGATGCTCACCATCACTAATCATTGGGGAAATGCAAATCTAAACCACAATGAGATATCACCCCACATGTGTCAGAATGGCTACTATCAAAAAAACAAGAAATAACAAGGGAATTCTCTGGTGGTGCAGTGGTTAGGGCTCTGCGCTTCCACTCCAGGGAGCACAGGTTCAATCCCTGGTCAGATAACTAAGATCCCACATGCCACATGGTGTGGCCAAAAAAAGAAAGAAAGAACAAGAGTCAGCAGGGATGTGGAGAAAAGGGAACTTTTGTGCACTGTTGATGGGAATATAAATTGATACAGCTACTATGGAAAACAATATGAGGGTCCCTCAAAAAATTAAAAATAGAACTACCATATGATCCAGCACTTCCACTGCTGAGTATTTATCTGAAGAAAAGGAAAACCCTAATTTGAAAAGATAATGCATCTCATGTTCATTGCAGCATTATTTACAATAATCAATACATGAAAGCAATCATTGATGGACGAATGGATAAAGAAAATGTGATACACACACACACACACACACACACATACACACACACACACACACACACACACACACAGAGGAATATTATACAGCCATAAAAAATGAAACCTTGCCATTTGCGACAACATGGATAGACCTTGAGGGCATTATGCTAAGTGAAATGAGTCAGGCAGAGAAAGACAAATACTGTATGATCTCACTTATATGTGGAATCTAAACAAACAAACAAACAAAAACAAGCTCATAGATACAGAGATCATATTGGTGGTTGCCAAAGGGGAGGGGTAGGAGATGGGAGAAATCGGTGAAGGGGGACAAAAGGCACAACCTTCCAGTTACAAAATAAATAACTTATGGAGATGTAACATACAGCATGATGATATTGGGTTGGCCAAAAATTTGTTCGGTTTTTTTTTCCATAAGCTCTTACAGAAAACCCAAACAAACTTTTTGGCCAACGCAGTAGTTAATAATACTGTATTACAAATTTGAAAGTTGCCTAGAGAGTAAATCTTAAAAGTTCTTATGACAAGAAAAAAATGTTTTCTAACTATGCATGGTGACCGATGTTAACTAGACCTTGTGGTGATCATTTCACAATGTACACAAATATTGAATCACTATGTTGTACACCTGAAACTAATATTATATGTCAATTATACCTCATAACAACAAAATAAGTTTTAAAAGTTTATTTAACATTGTTAAGATGACAATACTCCCCCAAATTGATCTACATATTCAACACAATCTCTTTGAAAATTCCAGCTGGTATAGTTTCAGAAGCTGATCCTAACATGCATATGAAAATGCAAACAATCTTGAAAAAGTAAAACACAGTAAGAAGAATCACACTTCCTTCAAAACTTACTAAAAATTTACAGTAATCAAAACAGTGTGGTACTGACATTATAATAGACATACAGATCAACAGAATAGAATGTAAAGTCTAGAAATAAACCCATACATCTATGGCCAATTGATTTTTTTTTTTTTTTTTTTTTGGCAGTACACGGGCCTCTCACCGTTGTGGCCTCTCCCGTTGCGGGGCACAGGCTCCGGACGCACAGGCTCAGCAGCCATGGCTCACGGGCCCAGCAGCTCCGCGGCATGTGGGATCCTCCCAGACCGGGGCACGAACCCGTGTCCCTTGCATCGGCAGGTGGACTCTCAACCACTGTGCCACCAGGGAAGCCCTGGCCAATTGATTTTTGACAAGGATGCCAAAACCATTTAACAGAGAAAGAATAATTTCTTCAACAAATGGTGTGGGACAACTTAACACCCCCATGCAAAAGAATGAAGTTGGGTTCTTCCCTCACGTCATACAAAAACTAACTCAAAATGGAGCAAAGACCTAAATATCAGAGCTAAAACTGTGACACTCTTTGAAGAAAACATAAGGGTAAAGCTTCATGATCTTGGACTTATCACTAGATTCTTAGGTATGACATCAAAAGCACAAGTAACAAAAGAAAAATAGATATATTCTACTTTGTCAAAATTAAAAGCTTTTAGGCATAAGAGGACACTATTAAGAAAATGAAAAGAGAAACAGAATAGGAGAAAATATTTGCAAATCATATATCTGATAAGTGTCTAGTGTCTAGAATATATAAAAAACTCTTACATCTCAAAAAAAAAAAAAAAAGCAAATAATCCAATTAAAAAGTGGCTGAAGGGCTTCCCTGGTGGCACAGTGGTTGAGAGCCCGCCTGCCAATGTAGGGGACATGGGTTCGTGCCCCAGTCCGGGAAGATCCCACATGCTGCAGAGCGGCTGGGCCCAAGAGCCATGGCCGCTGAGCCTGCGTGTCTGGAGCCTGTGCTTTGCAACGGGAGAGGCCACAACAGTGAGAGGCCCACGTACCGCCAAAAAAAAAAAAAAAAAAAAAAGTGGCTGAAGACACTTCCCAAATATATATACACATGAAAGATCCAGAACTGCCAAAGCAATTCTGAGGGAAAAAAACAAAGCTGGAGGCACAACCCTTCCTGACTTCAGACAATACTACAAAGCTACAGTAATCAAAACAGCATGGTACTGGCACAAAAACAGACAAATAGAGCAATGGAACAGAATCAAGAGCCCAGAAATAAACCCACACACCTATGGTCGATTAATCTATGACAAAGGGGGCAAAAATATACAATGGAGAAAAAGGCAGTCTACTTAGCAAGTGATGTTGGGAAAGCTGGACAGTTACATGTAAATAAATGAAATTAGAACATTCCCTTATACCATATACAAAAATAAACTCAAAATAGTTTAGAGACCTAAATGAAAGACATGACATCATAAAACTCCTAGAAGAGAACATAAGCAAAACATTATTGGACATAAATCATAGCAATATTTTCTTAGGTCAGTCTCCCAAATCAAAAGAAATAAAAGCAAAAATAAACAAATGGGACCTAATCAAACTTAAAATATTTTGCACAGCAAAGAAAACCATAAACAAAACAAAAAACCTACAGAGTGGGAAAAAATATTTGCACATGATACAACTGACAAGGGGTTAGTATCTAAAATATACAAACAATGCATAAAACTCAGTCAAAAAACCAAACAACCCAATCAAAAAATGGGCAGAAGACCTAAATAGACAGTTCTTCAAAGAAGACATACAGATGGCCAATAGGCACATGAAAAGATGCTCATCATCACTAATTATTAGAGAAATGCAAATCAAAACTACAATGAGGTATCACCTCACACCAGTCAGAATGGTTATCATGAAAAAGTCTGCAAATAATAAATGCTGGAGAGGGTGTGGAGAAAAGGGAACCCTCCAAAAGTATTGGTGGGAATGTAAATTGGTGCAGCCACTATGGAAAACAGTATGGAGATTCCTTAAAAAACTAAAAATAGGCTACCATATGATCCAACAATCCCACTCTAGGCATATATCCAGAAAAGATGAAAACTCTAATATGAAAACATACATGCACTCCAATCTTCATAGCGGTACTATTTACAACAGCCAAGACATGGAAGCAACCCAAGCACTCATCAACAGATGATTAGTTTAAGAAGATGTGTGGGGGGGGTGTGTGTGTAATACACACACACACACACACACACACACACACACACACACACACACACACACACAATGGAATATTAGTCACCCATAAAAAAGAATGAAATATTGCCATTTGCAGCAACATGGATGGACCTAGAGAATATCACACTAAGTGAAGTCAGACAGAGAAAGACAAATACCATATGATATCACTTATTTGAGGAATCTAAAAAATAATACAAATGATTCTATATACCAAATAGAAATAGACTCACAGACATAGAAAACAAACTTATGGTTACTGAACCAGGAAGGGAGGGGAGAGGGATAAATTAGGAGTATGGGATTAACAGATACAAACTAATATACGTAAGATAGATAAGCAACAAGGACCTCCTGTATAGCCCAGGGAACTATATTCAATATCTTGTAATAAACTATAAATGTAAAATAATCTGAAAATTTAAAAAATATATATATGTATAACTGAATCACTTTACTGTACACCTGAAACTAACACAATATTGTAAATTAACTATACTTCAGTAAAAACCAAGAAAAGTTAGAAAATATTTTGAACTTTTTAAAAATAAAAACCTAATATCAAAATTTATGGGATGCAGCTAAAGTAGGGATTAAAGGGATACTTTTAAACACCTATATCAGGAAACAATCAAGTTCTTAAAACCATTTGAATAGTATACTTACAGTTGGTGAATTTCATGGTATGCAAATTATACCTCAGTAAAGCTGTTAAAATGTGAAAAAAAAAATATATATATATATACAAATCACCAACAATCACATGAACAGACGTTCAACATCATTTGTCATTAGGGAAATGCAAATCAAATCCACAATAAGATACCACTTCACATCCACTAGGATGACTATCATCAAAAGACAGATAATAACAAGTGTTGGCAAGTATATGGAGACACTGGATTTCTCATATATTGCTGTTGGGAATGTAAAATGGTGCAGCCACTTTGGAAAAACTGTTTGGCAATTCCTCAAAAAGCTAACCGTAGATTTATCATATGACTCAGCAATTTTACTTCTAGGTATATACCCAAGAGAATTGAAAACATATATCCACACAGATGTACACAGATATTCATAGCAATTTTATTCAGCAAAAAAGTGGAAACCACCAAAACTTCCATCAACTGATGAATGGATAAACAAAATGTGGTCTAGCCATACAGTGGATTATTACTGACTCATAAAAATAAATGAAATATTAATTTATGCTACAACATGAACGAACCTTGACACATAATGCTAAATGAAAGAAGCCAGACACAGAAGGTCACATCCTGTATGATTCTATTTATATAAAATGTCCAGAAAAGGAAAACCCATAGAAACATAAAGCAAAGCACTTGTTGCCAGCATCCAAGGGAGGGAGGAATGGGGAGTAACTGTTAATGAGAATGGAGATTCTCTTTGGGGCAACGAAAATATTCTGGAATTAGATAGTTATACAGTGGTGATAGCTGCACTTCTCTGTGAATATAGTAAAACCCACTAAATTGTATACTTCTAAAGGTGAATTTCACAGGATGCACATTCTGTCTCAAAAAAAAATCATAGAAGACATGTTCACTCCTTGGAAAGAATCCCAGCAACATGACTTGGGACAAGGTACCTAGTCTTTTAGGACATTATTCCTTCATTTGCCAGTTAGACGCAATACCATCATCTCCACAAGCTTGTGGCTAAGTCAGTATATGTGATGTTCTGAGCCCTGTGCTCTTCATCCTGTTAGTACTCTCAGTTGAATCTGAATCCTTCTTCTTTTTTTATTTTATTTAAAAAATTTTTTTGTTTGTTTGTTTTTTTGCGGTACGCGGGCCTCTCACTGTTGTGGCCTCTCCCGTTGTGGAGCACAGGCTCCGGACGCGCAGGCTCAGCGGCCATGGCTCACGGGCCCAGCCGCTCTGCGGCATGTGGGATCTTCCCGGACCGGGGCACGAACCCACGTCCCCTGCATCGGCAGGCAGACTCTCAACCACTGCGCCACCAGGGAAGCCCCCTTCTTCTTTTTTTAATAGTATTGCCCTCTGTCCAATCTAGCCTCATCTAAGCCACTAGATGTTTTTCAGGTTTTTTGGTTTGGTTTGGCTTTTTATATGCCCTCTCCCTTTCTCAAAGTCCTGAAAGTCCTCTCCCTAGAGAAAGTAACATTCACTGAGGACCTATTATGTGCCAGACCCTGGTGTAAAATACCATAATTTAGGCCCCCAGACAATGACCTGGGTCAGCGGTATTTATTTCTACTTTAAAGAATAGACACTGAGGCCTGGATTACAAAATTCTCTCTAAGTCACACCATTAAAAAGGGTAGGATGTTGGAATTTAGATGGGCCTCAGTTCAAACATGCCTCTCAACAAATTTGATATCTCCCATTAATTACCTAAGCCTCCTGATCTTTGGTTTCCTCATCTATAAAACAGGGACAATGGGAGAAACTTTGCTGTGGAGTGGCTTTGAAAATTTAGTGATACAGAAGATGTACTTAGCACAGATCCTGAAATACAAGTTAACTATTGTTCTCTTACATTAATCTGACCAGTGGCTAAATTTGGATTGAAGCTGTGGCATTCCAAAGCCTTCTCTCCCACTTCCCCATGTTGCCTCTTCTCTTTTCTGTAGCTTCCAAGCAACTTGCCCTATCAGTTGACAAGCAGACTGTGTGTTGAAATGTTGAGTCAGCAGGGAGAAGGACTAAGAACAAATTATCAATAGGCATACACATCCAGTTTCCCCCAAACTTGTCACTTGCCAATCGCAGAGCTTCTTTCACGGATGCTCCCATGCTGCTCTTGCGCAATCTCTCGCTCTCTCTCTCTCTCTCTCACACACACACACACACACACACACACACACACACACACGCACACGCACACGCACACACACACACAGAGTTTTCTTACTTTTTCTGAGTAACCAGCCTTAACAGCTTCCTGGAAAAAGGGATACAGCTTGAATCAGAGTTTCACTGGAACGTCCCCAGAAAGTCTCACTTCTTTGGCCCTTCACAAAAACTCTGAGCCACAATCAAAAAGCTTGCACAAGCCTCTCCACTCCCTCTGTGTCTTCTAGTAAACTGGCTTCTGGCCTCTCACAGCTACATCTGTTCTTAGTGGAATGCGCTTATCAATCTTACTCCAGGGGAATGAGTCCAACAGCCTGGTGCCCTGGTGGCTGAGGAAGCTTATACAACCTTGTGACATGTCATCAACAAGTGGGTTGACACGGGATTTCAATTTTTTATCTTCTGGTAACTTCCATAAGACTCAGAATTCCTCCCCACATGCACCCACACTTCCAGATTCATTCTCTTTTTCTGTCTCAATCTCACTTGCTTTCCCGATCAGTCTATTAGCATCAATTGAGCATTAGCTCTCACTATGATCATTATTGTGTTGCTATTGTGGCGTACAGTAATCACTGGTCCAGCTGGACTCCCTGGTAGCTCAACAAAAGGATTTACCATTCCCCGGAAGGCGCTATGGAGTGGCAGAGGGCTTTAGGGTTGGACACCTCTGGCTTTGAATCCAGCTTTCAATACTGAGAGAACTTGAATATGGTTCTTCTCCTGAACCTGTATCCTCATTCGTAAAAGGTAGTTATTAGTCCCCACATAGCCAGATTTTTGGTGGGAAATAAATGAAATGATATAATAGGCTCCATGGCAATTATTGACATTGTCATTGCTGTTGTTGCTCTCAGGATTCCAAGAACCACCTGATAGGAACATATTCCAAAGCACGCTCTCAGCGCAAACTGTTACATCACTGTTAAAAATTAACCAGGAGATGTCTAAACCTCAAGGGTATACAACGCTTTATATGCAGACGCCCAACTCCTAGAACTTGAGTCTAAAGAAATAATCACGGATATAGGGCAAAGATTTAGCTACGAGAATGATCATCACTTTTTTTTTTTTTTTTTTTTGGCCGAGCTGCACTGTCCAGAACTAGGATCTTAGTTCCCTGACCAGGGATCAAACCCATGCCCCCTTGCAGCGGAAGCATGGAGTCCCAACCACTGGACTGCCAGGAAAGTCCTGATCACCACATATTATTGTTTATGACGCTGAAAAATTAGAAAAAACCTAAACATGAAAAATGACTTTGTATATAGACTATGGAACTCCAATTCAGTAGACAACTAGCAACCCTTTAAATGTGGTAAAAGAATGCTAATGACATGGAAAGGTGTTGACTGTATATATGGTGGAAGTTGCAAAACGCAGTTACAAAACAGAATCTAGAACATGGTCCTGATTTTTTCTGAAGGAAGGGCTGGAGAGGACATTTGAGTGTATAGAGAAAAGGCCAAAAGGATAATGATTAAAATGCTTGAAGTGGGTATTCTTTTGCAATATTTATTTTTCTATTTTGTATTTTCTAAATTTTTGATAATGAAAATATTGCGGAAAAAATTAACTTTTGGGGTAAGTTTTATTGAAGCAAAACATACACATTGAAAAGTTGTACAAATTCTAGTACAACTTGATGAATTTTGATAAAGTAACATACCTGTGTAATTAGCATCAGCTCATGAAACACCCCAGTCATTACTCGCCCCACACAGATAACCACTATTCTGATTTCTAACAGTCTAGACTAATTTAGTTTGATTTTAAGCACTTTACAAGTGGAATCATCCCATATGCTTTGTACAGTCTGTCTTCTTTCATTAACAATGTCTGTGAGTGTCCACGTTGCTGTATGTAATAGTAGTTCATTCATCCTCAACCCTGTATTCTGTTATATGAACATACAAACACAATTTATCTACCTATTCTTCTCTCAGTGTACATTTGTGTTATTACTTGTTTTTGGTACCATAAATAATGCTGCTGGGAACATTCTAGTTCCATCTTTTGTTGAACTTATGTATGCATGGAATTGCTGGTCAGAGGAAATGTGTATGTACAGTTTCATAGACACTGTCAAACTATTTTCCCAGATAGTTGTTCCAAAACACACGTCCACCAGTAGAGTGTAAAAGTTCTAGGTACTCCACTCCAGTCACATGTAAACACTTGGTACTGTCTGGTGTTTTCATTTTGGCCATTTCTAGTGGCATCACCTTGAGGCTTTAATTTACATTTCCCAAATAACAAGTGGAATTTAATATCTCTTCAAATGTTTATTGCCATTGGATACTCTCTTTTGTGAAGTACTGTTCAACTCCTTTGCCTATTTTTCTATTAGGTTACCTGCTTTTTTCATATTGACTTGTAAGAATTCATATACTCTGTACACAAGTTATAACAGATGCATGTACTGCAAACATCTTTTCCCATTGTGTAGACTTGATTTTTTTCAATCTCTTAATGGTGTCTTTTGATGAAAGAGAGTCTTAGTATTAGTGCCCGGTAGTTCTGTAGGATACTTGCTGTGTTCCCTGGCAAATGTGAGCCCCTGATCATTTTCCAAAGGCAAGAAAGGCAAACTCATAATCAGAATGAGTCTCTATCCCTGTGAGGATGAACTACTAGTCCTCCCAGAATGGAAAGAAGCCAGTAGTATTATTACCCCACCCTCAGTACTACTTTTGTTAACTGAGTCCTTGAGAAAGTCATGCCAAGATGGGATTAAGTGTGCAAAGATTTTCATTTAAGAAAATGGAGACAGAGCTGCAAACCACTGGGAGAGCCATCAGACCACAAATGCAGGAGACCCCAAGTGTTGGAGTAAGGAAAGAAAGCTTGGGTAGAAGCATCCTAGACTGTCATGGAACATTTCGCAAGGCTGTCAGGGAGTCCTTGAGCTGAAGTCAGTTGTCAAACTTCAGAATTATCCCACATCACTCAGAAATGGATCTGCCTCAGTATCCTGGCCACGCTTAGTCATTGCTGGCAGCAGCCCGTGGGAAGCATGGTCTCAGCCCAAACACAGTGAAGGATTTCAGAGCACAGTGGGCCCTTGGTCAATTACACTCCCTGTAGTTCACGTTCTGGTAGGTGCCCTCTCATAGCCACCACACCAAGGTAGGGAACATGGGAGAAGAAGTAGCGATAAATGGGGAAGGTGACTAATACGTTCATTTTTAAAATACTGAGTTTGATACACCTTTTCCTCTTAGCTATTCGGTAACCAACAAAATATACATAATTCAGCAAGTGGGTCTGGGTTGCTCAAATAAGACATTAGGGAGTGACCCCTAGAAGAGCTTTGAGAGTAAAGGACCCTCAGATATCTCCTTATAGGAGATATAATTGTACAAAGGGAACCCAGGGTTTTCAGTGACTTCCTGCTTTTTCTACCCAAAGCTCTTTCCGCTCAGTTGAGATGGTGGAGAACAGAGCGGGAAGAAAGAGATAGAGGCCTTGTGTGGTAGACCATGGGGCCATGCCCAGACTTAGTGCCCCTCCTTATTAAACACCTCCCCAAACATGAGAGCCCAATATTGCTGACATGTTTCTGCTCTATTTGTTTCAGCAGAGCAAATTGGTTTTTCCCATCTTAAAACTGAATGTGGCCAAAAGTAATTTGTATCACTATTCCAATAAGAATTTTAGAGGGAAGCCAATGTACATTCATTATACATATAAGTGAGCTTGCCCACATGCTTACACACACACACACACACACACACACACGGTACAAGGATATGAGCAGTCAGATGTGGTCAATCACAGAATTTATGCTCTGCAATCTGGAAGAGAGCGTGTGGGCCCACGAGTCAGGATTAAAACACCATAGCGACCAAGTCACTGAAGCTTGCACGAGTCAGACAGCAATTTCTGCTTAATAGAGCCCTTAGGTCTCAATAATTGCTTTGAAATCCACACATCAGCATGCAGTTCTCATACTGGGGAAGCCAGAAATCCAAGCGTGAGGACAGAACAGACAACCTCTCCTATGCACATTCTACCTCCTTCTCAGCATCTGTAAATGTGCATCTGAGACTATCCTTTTAGTACTGTCCAGTCACCCACCCTCACCTTTCGAAGTTTCAAGGCAGATTGGGCTGGTTTGTGGACAAGAGCAAGAAGTGGCCCCTGAATTAAAATTCGGCTTTTGCTAACAGAGCTGCCACTGAACCACACAACCAACGAGAAAAGGGCACCTTTTTCTCAAGACGCTATTCTTCTTATGTCTGAAAATTGTCGTAATATACTAACTTTGTTAAACAATTTAACAAAGCCACCTTTCAGAAAACAACTGTTGTAATAAATATGCAAATTATTAATGTTTACTTTTTGAATGGAAAATGTGGCAGGATTCAACATAGACAACAGTACATGGCAGCCGTCTCATCTCAGCACCCAGGAATTGTCCTTCTTCTGCTCTTTGTTTTCACACTGTTGAATTTAACATACTACATTTATATGGCTACCACTTGTTAGGAAAACAGCTATTCCAGCATGCCAGGTTCTGTGCCAGGAATTTCACAGCTGTAGATGCTCATGGTCTATCTGGAATGACAAGCAGAGCCTGGCGGGATAGAGGAGGCAAAGACTTCCAGCATCAGAGATACTCAAGAAACCTCAACAAACGTGGAGAACAAGGAAGCCTAGAACACTGTGCCCCAGATGTTTGCAGCCTAGAAGCTGCTCTGTGCCTGGCTTTCTTCCTTGGCCTCTGTCTTGCTGGCTCTTTCCAACTCTCCCTATTCCACTTCTCCTCACTCCCAGGGTCCCTCCGCAGCAGTAAATGTGGCTGCTTGAACAGAGAGGTCATTGCTTGGGAAACGGTGGTAGCCAGCATTGAGAAAGAGAGTGCTCTCCCCTTCTCTCCTGGACCAGCGGTGGTCACCATGGGGCCGAGCCCAGCCTGGCCAGAGAATGTCCAGGAACACATGCCTCTCACTGTGCAGGGCACTGCTCAGGAGCCTCAAGAAGAATTATGGAAACTCTGATCTAGAGTCCTGGATTAGAGTTTTTAAATCTTTTTTTTTCCCCCATATTTAAAATAATACAACACAGGGGAGTTCCCTGGTGGCCTAGTGGTTAGGATTCTAGCCTTTCACTGCTGTGGCCCAGGTTCAATCCCTGGTTGGGGAACTGAGATCCCACAAGCCACACGGCATGGCCAAAAAAAGACCCAAACAAACAAACAATAAAAAAAAAAAAAAACTATGGAAAAATAACAAAAAGAATTAAGAAGATGAGTTTCCCTTAATCTCACTAACCAAAGATAAGTTGCCTATTTTTTGTTTTGTTTACAGAAATAATACATGTAGTCATTATAGAAAAATCTGAAAAATAAACAGAAATATTAAGGAAAAAACTGTTTTATGTATCATTCAGCATCATTTAAATTTGTTCTTTGTCTTTTTCTGTGTACACCACTTTAAAAACAAATGAGGGGGGCTTCCCTGGTGGCGTAGTGGATAAGACTCCACGCTCCCAATGCAGGGGGCCCAGGTTTGATCCCTGGTCAGGGACTAGATCCTACATGCATGCCGCAACTAAGAGTTCGCATGCCACAACTAAGGAGCCCATGTGCTGTAACTAAGGAGCCTGCTTCCTGCAACTAAGGCCTGGTACAACCAAATAAATAAATAAATAAATAAATATTTAAAAAATAACAACAACAACAAATGGGATTATACCATATATATGGTTTACTGTGGGTTTCTTTTTTCATTTATTTTTATTCTATGAGCATTTTCCCAGGAATTTTAAAATTTATTTCTACTTCTTTTCTTTTTTTAAATTAATTTATTTTTGTCTGCACTGGGTCTTTGTCGCTGGGTGCGGGCTTTCTCTAGTTGTGGCAAGCAGCAGCTACTCTTTGTTGAGGTGCACAGTCTTCTCACTGCGGTGACTTCTCTTGCTGCGGAGCATGGGCTCTAAGCACATGGGCTTCAGTAGTTGTGGCACGCAGGCTCAGTAGTTGTGGCGCACAGGCTTAGTTGCTCTGTGGCATGTGGGATCTTCCTGGACCAGGGCTCAAACCCGTGTCCCCTGCATTGGCAGGTGGATTCTTAACCACTGTGCCACCAGGGAGACCCTCTACTTCTTTTTTACTTTTAAATGTTATTCTTATTTTTTATTTATTGATTTTGGAATGGGTTATATATCTACATTGTACAAAATTTGAAAAATATGAAAGGACATAAAGTGAATAATATGTTTTCCCTTCATTCCTATTTCCCACAGGAGCCATTATCATTAACAGCTTTTTATCTCCTTTCTGAGATAGATAGTCTACAAATTAACACACACACACACACACACACACATACACACACACACATTAGTAGTATATTAGTTATTGTGCTGTACTTTTTTCATTTCTTATATTGAGTTTTATTTAATACACAAAGTTCCACAGTAGTCATGAGGTAAATGAAGTACCTCATTCTTTTTAACAGCTGCATAGTATGCTACTTTTTTTCTTTTAATTTTGGCCATGCCATACAGCATGTGGGATCTTAGGTCCCCCCCACTGCATTGTAAGTCTGGAGTCTTAACCACTGGACCGCTAGGGAAGTCCCTAGTATGTTACTTTTGATAACTGTGCCATCTTGTATTTACCCAATGCTCTATTGATAGGCACTTAGTTGTTTCCAGCTTTTGCCACTGAAACAATACTGTAATAACTCTCCTTGTACATATATCATGAGACACAAATGCAAATGTATCTGCAGGATAAGTTCTTAAAAGTAGAAGTCTTGGGTCCCAAAGTTTGTGTATTTTAAAATTTGATAGAAATTGCCACTCATTGCAGCACTATTTACAATAGTCAAGACATGGGGCTTCCCTGGTGGCGTAGTGGTTGAGAGTCCGCCTGCCGATGCAGGGGACATGGGTTCGTGCCCCGGTCCGGGAAGATCCCACATGCCGCGGAGCGGCTAGGCCCGTGAGACATGGCCACTGAGCCTGCATGTCCGGAGCCTGTGCTCCACAATGGGAGAGGCCACAACAGTGAGAGGCCCGCGTACCGCAAAAAAAAAAAAAGTTACAATAGTCAAGACATGGAAGCAACCTAAATGTCCATTGACAGATGAATAGATAAAGAAGAGGTGGTATATATATACAATGTAATATTACTTAGCCATAAAAAAGAATGAAATATTGCCATTTCTAGCAACATGGATGGACCTTGAGATTATCATACTAAGTGAAGAAAGCCAAAGACAAATATCATATGATATAGCTTATATGTAGAACCCAAAAAAACAAAAGATACAAATGAACTTTTTTGCAAAACAGAAATAGATCCAAAGGCACAGAAAACAAACTTATGATTATCAAAGAGGAAAGGGGGGCAGGGAAGGATAAATTAGGAGTTTGGGATTAACATATACACTATATATATAAAATAACCAACAATAGATAACTTACTGTAAAGCACAGGGAACTATACTCAATATTTTATAATAACCTATAAGGGAAAATAATCTGAAAAAGAATATATATATGTGTATGTGTGTTTGTGTATGTACATGTATAACTGAATCACTGTGCTGTATACCTGAAACTAACACAACATTGTAAATCAACTACACGTCAATTAAAAAAAAAAAGTTACCAATCATCTTCCAAGAAGGGTGTGGAATTTATCTTCCTACTTGCGGAATATGTGGGCCTCCTATATGGCCCTGATAATCCTCATCTGGTATTCATGTCCTTAAGTGTTCTCCGCCCACATTAAATCAGAGTTTTTCCTGTATTTAAGAGAATTTACACCTACTTTCTTGTGAACCATATATTTTCTCTAAATACAGTGGACTCTCTGTATCCACAGGGAATTCGTTCCAGGATCCCTACAGATACCAAACTCCACAGATGCTCAAGTCCCACATATAAAGTGATGTAGTACTTCCATATAACCTACACACATCCTCCTGCATACTTTAAATCATTTCTAAATTATTTATTATACCTAATACAATGTAAATGCTATGTAAATAGTTGTAAATACAACATAAATTCTGTATAAATAGTTACTGGTGCAAGGCAAAGTCAAGTTTTGCTTTTTGGAATTTTATGGAATTCTTTCAAATATTTTCCATCTGCAGTTAGTTGAATCTGTGGTATCTCCACAGATATGGAGGACTGACTATGAATCATTTTTCGTGGAGGCGTGATATTCCACTATATAAGTTTAATGTTACTAATTTAATCATTCATCTATTATTAGACACTGAAGTAAATTTCCATTATTTTGGCATTAGCAATACTGGGATAAACATCACAAATCTGTGTTCATATAGCTGATCATTTCCTGAAAGGAGGTTGTTATAAGGACAGCCTCTTCAATAAGTGGTGCTGGGAAAACTGGACAGCTACATGTAAAAGTATGAGATTAGATCACTCCCTAACACCATACACAAAAATAAGCTCAAAATGGATTAAAGACCTAAATATAAGGCCAGAAACTATCAAACTCTTAGAGGAAAACATAGGCAGGACACTCTATGACATAAATCACAGCAAGATCCTTTTTGACCCACCTCCTAGAGAAATGGAAATAAAAACAAAAGTAAACAAATGGGACCTAATGAAACTTAAAAGCTTTTGCACAGCAAAGGAAACCATAAACAAGACCAAAAGACAACCCTCAGAATGGGAGAAAATATTTGCAAATGAAGCAACTGACAAAGGATTAATCTCTCCAAAATTTACAAGAACTCATGCAGCTCAATAACAAAAAAACAAACAACCCAATCCAAAAATGGGCAGAAGACCTAAATAGACATTTCTCCAAAGAAGATATACAGACTGCCAACAAACACATGAAAGAATGCTCAACATCATTAATCATTAGAGAAATGCAAATCAAAACTACAATGAGGTATCACCTCACACCAGTCAGAATGGCCATCATCAAAAAATCTAGAAACAATAAATGCTGGAGAGGGTGTGGAGAAAAGGGAACACTCTTACACTGTTGGTGGGAATGTAAATTGATACAGCCACTGTGGAGAACAGTATGGAGGTTCTTTAAAAAACTACAAATAGAACTACCATATGACCCAGCAATCCCACTACTGGGCATATACCCTGAGAAAACCATAATTCAAAAAGAGTCATGTACCAAAATGTTCATTGCAGCTCTATTTACAACAGCCCGGAGATGGAAACAACCTACGTGTCCATCATCGGATGAATGGATAAAGAAGATGTGGCACATATATACAATGGAATATTACTCAGCCATAAAAAGAAACGAAATTGAGCTATTTGTAATGAGGTGGATAGACCTAGAGTCTGTCATACAGAGTGAAGTAAGTCAGAAAGAGAGAGACAAATACCGTATGCTAACACATATATATGAATTTAAGAAAAAAAAATGTCATGAAAAACCTAGGGGTGAAACAGGAATAAAGACACAGACTTACTAGAGAATGGACTTGAGGCTATGGGGAGGGGGAAGGGTAAACGGTGACAAAGCGAGAGAGAGGCATGGACATATATACAGTACCAAACGTAAGGTAGATAGCTAGTGGGAAGCAGCCGCATAGCACAGGGAGATCAGCTCGGTGCTTTGTGACCGCCTGGAGGGGGTGATAGGGAGGGTGGGAGGGAGGGAGACGCAAGCGGGAAGAGATATGGGAACATATGTATATATATAACTGATTCATTTTGTTGTGAAGCTGAAACTAACATACCATTGTAAAGCAATTATACTCGAATAAAGATGTTAAAATGAAAAAAATAAATAAATAAAATTGTGCAACATCAAAAAAAAAAAAAAGAAATACTGGGCCAAAGTGCATTATGAGACAGATATGTATAACAGAGCTGTCTAGAAATCTGTCTAATTTTTTAAGGCTCCTTATACAAAGGGGCAAACTCCTTTTCGTAAAAGTTCTGTTAATGTATACTCCTACCCATCTCAACCTCATCCTTCACCGAAGCCAGTCTTATCATTTTCTTTTTTTTTTTAGTATTATCATTTAAAAAAAAAAAAAAACCATGTTGCTAATCTAAAAGACAAAAAATGGCCTTGTGCTACCAGTACTGCTTTTGAAAAGCACCCTCGTGGAGAACCCTAATTGAAACTGGGGTTGCATCAAGGCATGATTAGCCAGTAGGGGTATCTTAGGGCCTCTGGCATCACTCCAAATTCTCACTGTCACCTGAATGTCACCTGACATGAACCTACCTTGGACAATAGCAAAAGCAAAGGCAGCTGTTAGGGTTGTGAAGACCATAGAAGCTGGGACCCTACTGCTCAAAGCTTTGGCTACAACAGATGCCAGGTTTCTGGGGCAGCTCTGATTACACATATTCTGGTCATAATCCCACGAGCACACGCATGTTTGTCAGACCTTGTGTCCCCAGATGGGGTGTGGAAAATGTGGATGCAAATCTCATTACCCATGCATTGCCTTGGCTCACACTCCCCGAGCCCGGAACAGCAGGGCAGGCATTTAGGACTATCAGGACATCCCTATGAATGGAAGGTGGCTGGAGCCTAGGGCCCTGTCAGCTAGCTAGGGGGCAAAAGGCTCCTGACAGAAGAGCCCAGGCCCCCAGGGCTGTGAATTTCCTCTTCATGGAGGTTTGGAATCCTCCAGGGCTCAGGAGGCTCTTTGAGAAAGATTCAGACTAAGAGAGTCCATGTGGTAATATTTAGGCTGCAGGGCTCCCTTCTTGCCCAGTGCCAGTCCGTCCCACTGAGCACTAGGGATCCTGCCCTCTTATCTGACATGACCTCCCGATCCTGCCCTGAACATTCTCCCAGGCTCAGAGCCAGCCCTTGACTTGCTGGCCCTGCTTCCAGCACCCAGTTTCCCTGCCTGCTTTTCTCACTTGGAACAGGTGGATTGCAGGCCTTCCCCAGGACCTTGGGGGTATTAACAGAAGTAGGAAACTATCAGCCTGCTTCCCACAGCTCGAGTTAATTTGGATACTTTGGGACGAGGCACACCAGAGACCCTTAGCAAAGGCTCGGCTTTCCTGAGACAGTGGCTATAGGTCACCTCTTCCAGTTCCTGTATGTGTAGTGACTTCATGGTCCAAACAAACCCAATCAAGACATCAGACAAAGTAGGGTTATCTCTCATTGTACCACTTCAGAAATTCTCTTAAAGGTAAGAAATTATTAAGCAAGTGGTTTTTAGGTAGGGGAAGATCACTTATAAATAGGATATAAGGTAAAAGTTCTCAAAATGTTAATCTCCATCGTTTTTTCTTCCTGGGAACTTCCTGACCTTTTTCATAATAAACAAAATCATCTATGTGGCCTTAAGAAGTAAAGGTATTGACGGGGTGGGTTTGTAGAGCATTAAATATTAACCAATATAAGTGATGGGGCCAAGAGGTGGCTTCACTGTATCTTCCTCACTAATTATGCAAACTCAGCTTCCAGACAAATTCCCAGCCCCTGGGAAGACTGAAGGAAGATTGCTTCCTTTCTACAAATCCCCTCACTTCCTCTCTACAAATCCCCTCACTTGCAGCAGAGCAAGATTGTACTATTTAGTGGTTCTATTTCCAATGGGCCAAATATGCACATAGTAGGCCCTCTGTAGTGTTTGCTCTGCCTCATCAACTCATTGAATCTTCCAAAAAACAAAAAGACCTTCAAATATCTGGAGAAACTATCAACTTTTATCTAAACTTTCCAAACCCTTCAACTACATCCAGGTGATATCATTTGTTTATTCATTCATTTATTTATCCAATCATCCATTCATTCATTTGATAATTGCCTACCCTAGGCTAAGCACTGTGACAATCAATTAACTAAGGAACCATGGAATGACAGAGAAACATGACTCAGTAAAATGGAGTTGACTTCTGTATTTCATTAAATAATTATTTTAATTTGTTCTGTTTTTTATCTACTTCAAATTGAGGGAATCTAACCCAACCTTGTAAGCTAATGCTTATTTTCTTTTTCTCATTTTCCTAGGTTACCTAAGTAAGTGTTGTCATTATGAGTTCAAATTCTCAACTATAATATAGTATAGGTAAAATTATAAATTACTGATCTATGCTCTGATTCCAGGGCATTCGTTAGCTGCAATGAAAAACAAAAAGATATGTTTATCTATATATTTTTTTTCTTTTATTTTAAAGCTAATAATAGTTTTAAATGGAAATAGAACAAAAAAGTGAAGTAAAGAAAACCCGGAAAGCACAAATACATTACTCCTTTTTGGTACTGAGTATAATATAGGTGGTTCTGCAATTCAGAGCCAGTTGCACTCCAAAAGGGCACTTATAACTCAGTTGCTCGGAACGCAGATCTTGTTTCCCATAGGCAGAAACAATTGCACACATAGGGGTTAAGCCCCTCCACCCCTGGAAAATCTAGTGAAGGGAGAAACACAAACTGAAGCCAACATACTGTACGTTTCCCACTGAATACTGTTAGGAGACATGCTATGGCTACACACAAAATAGGAAAGCAACAAAATTCAATAAGAAAATTCTTTTTACTTATTTTTCTAGTTCTTGATTATAAGCGAGTATTATTCATTCATTCAAAATACATTTATTGGGATTTATTTAGAAAGAGATTTTAAAATCCATCTTGGCAAAATTTGCAGAGATTCTCTTTTATTTTGGGCCGCGCCTTGTGGCTTGTGGGATTTTAATTCCCCAACCAGGGATCGAACTCATGCCCCCTGCAATGGAAGCATGGAGTCCTAACCGCTGGACTGCCAGGGAATTCCCTTGCAGAGATTCTAAAAGGGACTTCTGGGCACTGTCAAGGCACTTGGAGAGTTATGCTACTTCTTTAATTATGAGTAATTTCATTTTTGAATGTATTGTTTTTCTTTTCCTTGATATAGGTAAACTACCAACAATATTTATGCACTGACTGGCATAAGCATGGCCACTTTGGGGGTTGTCAGCCAAATGAAACCAAGGTTATTGTTGAGGAATTTTCCAGAGATAACTGGGCAAGAGCTAGAAAACAATGGAAGGAACTCTAAGATCTCACTGTTACGTAACTAAACTAAAACAATTACCTATGTACTGGAAAAGCAATGAAAAGAGGGATATATTAAGTGTCTACTTGTACCAATAAACAAGACAAACATGTTTTTATAATTCTACGTGACACAAAAGAAAGAAGGCGATGGGAAGGAGACATGAGTCAGCATATTCCCTGTGGTGGCCTCCACAAGTTCTTCTCAGCCAGGGTGTCATTTGATTTCAGAGACAGATCTGGGAAAAGGAGGGAAGAGGCAAGTTCTCTGTGTTGGAGGTACTAGAAGAAGCATCCTACTGCTGTCTCTTTGAGTTAAGGGTGCTTGAACTGGTCATCCAAACTCCAAAAGCATCTATATGCCTTGAGGAAAACATAATTGCCGTAGAACAATTGCATAAATTGTGAAGAGATGAAAAGTAAAATAATAAATATTAGTAAGCATTGTATTGTTCCCCCACCTTATATTACAGGATAATTCAGCACTGTTCTCCATGTTAAAAGGCTCCACAGTAGATCAATCGGTCTATCAGTCAAGTCTTTGTTGAGCTCCTTGGGAAGGCACAATAGAAAACAATCCCTCAGGGAGCTTACAGTCAAATGGAGAAGGAAACATTATTAAACAATAAATAACTCAAAATAATAAATATTACAGGTGTGGAAAGGGATGGTCTCTGTTTCAGTGGGGCGCTGGATCTCCCCACATCAGGACACAATGAGAGGACTTTGCTGATGTGTGAGGCTTAGGCTGAATTCTGAACCATGAGTAGAAATTAGCCAGGTAAAAAAAGAGTGGCACAGCTTTCCAAGCACATGAAAGCTGTGTGGGTAGGTCCTGAGGCAGAAGACAGCTTAGCATGTTTGAGGAACTGGGAGAGATCTTGTGTGGCCAGTGGGAAAAGAGTAAGAAAGAAATTAGTTCAAACTGAAGCTGGAGAGCCAGGCTAGATTATGTAGGTTGGCCAAATTGAGAATTTTAGATTTTATTCTAAAAGTAATAGGGAATCATTAAATTCATTAAATTGCTTTAGGTTAGAGAGGAGGAATAGTTTCAGAGCAGGAAAATCATTTAGGTTTACATTTTTAAAAGATCATTTTGGGGGTGGGACTTCCAGAATGGTGGAGTAAGGAGCTCAGTGGGCCCTCTTCCCAGCAAAACATCAGTGTAACTGGAGAAAATTATTTTAAGAAAACAACAATTAAGTCTCTGGAAGGAGACGCAAGAGGGAAGAGATATGGGAATATATGTGTATGTATAACTGATTCACTTTGTTATAAAGCAGAAACTAGCACACCATTGTAAAGCAATTATACCCCAATAAAGATGTTAAAAAAAAAGAAGAAAAATGAAATAAAAAAAATATGTAAATTGAAACATAAAAAAAAAGTCTCTGGAAATTGTCTTAAAGACATACAGCAAATGGAGAAACATTCACTTAAGAAAATCTACTAAGTCTTGGTAAGAATAGTGAGCTACCACTCCCTCCTTTATACACTCTGATCTACATGTTATGGAAACTCTACCCTAGGTATTCAACTCCAGGCAGAAAGAGCTGTCAAGAAGCAGCCAAGAAAGTGAGGACTACGTCTCCCCTCAACCCCCAATCTGGGGTTATACATTCAACCCAGAGGGGGAATGCTGCTGGGGCTTCTCATCCACCACCACCACACCACATTCCAACCTTGTATTGCAGAGGCTCTATTCTATTCCATTCAGCCCCACTCATAGAATAGAAATTCTACCCTAGGCATAAAAGGCTGAGAATACTAGGAGTCAAATCATCCCCCACCCTCACCCCCACCCCATGTACTCACAGAGCAGAGTCTCCATGCTAGGAGAGTCAAGCCACGAAGATAAGGGATTGCTACTTCCCTCCCCTCCATTCCCAGTCTCCTCTTGTACAGCAGGAGTATCACCAAAATAAAAGTTGGTCTCCACCCCCAGTTAGATGCAGTGGCACAGGGTTATGCCTGGGAGGAGAGGTAGGCCACAAGATGAAGAACTCTGCAGGTCTGCCTGAGGGGACTGACTGGAACAGAGTGGAGAACTCCTTGCCTAAGAAGGTTGTCAAAAACCAAGAAGACTAGGTGGAGAACAATGAAGAGGAGGCCAGTAGCTCCATTATACAAATCAAATAATAAAGCAGACACAAGTTTAATAGAGAGAACCAGGGAAAGAGATAGTCAAGAAGAAGCTTCCTGGGATCACAGTCAACTCTGGAGTCAGGAAGGCTGTGTGCATGTGCAAGGCTGCACCGATGCAGGAGCAGTCAGAGTAGGACATGGGGCAGACTTGAAAACATTCCCTGAGCCACATATAGACCCATCAATACAAGGTGAAGCTTCAATAGAGTAAGGGGATTAAATACAGGCATACCATGGAGATATTGCAGGTTCGTTTCCAGACCACCACAATAGATTGAATACCACAATAAAATAAGTCACACAAATTTTTTGGTTTCCCAGTACATATAAAAGTTATGTTTACATATACTGCATTCTAATGCTATGTCTAAAAAAAATTATGTCTAAAAAACAACATGCACAATTTAATTTAAAACACTTTATTGTTAGAAAATGTTAACCATCATCTGACAATGCAGGGTTGCCACAAACCTTCAATTTGTAAAAAGAATGCAGTATCTGCAAAGTGCAATAAAGGAGAGGTCTGCCTGTACACATATGACCAAACACAGGAACAATAAGCTACTCTGCTGCAGAGACAATGCCTAAGAAGCCAATCTTAAAAATGAAATCACACCCATCACTGGCAAACTGGAAGAATGTGTGATGCACAAGACTGCACCCTCTCGGGAGTGATTAGAGAAGGAACATCCAAGTTACCAGTCCCTGGCTGAATGCGGTGCAAAAATGTAAATATCTTAAATTGTGATAGCAGACTGCAAAACACAACAGTAAAATGTAAAAAATCTAACTGGCTAAGGGAGCTTAAGCATGACCTTTGACCAATAAGTGACTTCTGCTGACCAAGGAGTGACTCTTAGGTATCCAGGCTAAAGGATAAAAACAAAAGGAGAAAATTGAGTAGGTAAATTAGAGGCTCCATACTACAGGAGAAACAGACTTTGTACAAAATTAGTTCATACAAGTCACTAAAGGAATAAGCAAACAATCAAGCAAAGAAAATAAACAACAACAACTTCCTGGGAATGAGGCAATAAGTATTCAAGCTGCCACAATATAATATCTAAGATGTCAAGTTTTCAACAACAACAACAAAAAAAACTATAAGATATGGAAAGAAACAGGAAAGTGTGACCCCTACATAGGAAAAAATGCAGACATTAAAAACTGCCATTCAGGGCTTCCCTGGTGGCGTAGTGGTTGAGAGCCCGCCTGCTGATGCAGGGGACATGGGTTCGTGCCCCGGTCCGGGAGGATCCCACATGCCGCGGAGCGGCTGGGCCTGTGAGCCACGGCCGCTGAGCCTGCGCTCCGCAACGGGAGAGGCCACAACAGTGAGAGGCCCGCGTACTGCAAAAAAAAAAAAAAAACAAAAACTGCCATTCAAAGGGGGCACAGCTGGTGGAATTAGCTGACAAAACTTGAAAACAGTTATTACATAAATGTCCAAAGAGCTAAAGGAAAAAAAACTTAAAGAAAAGTATGATGACCATGTCTCATCAATAGGGAATATCAATAAAGAGCTAGAAACTATTTAAAGGAATCAGTGGGATTCTGCAGTTGAAAAGTACAATAACCAAAATGACA
The DNA here is from genome assembly GCF_951394435.1 of Stenella coeruleoalba. Classification (NCBI taxonomy): domain Eukaryota; kingdom Metazoa; phylum Chordata; class Mammalia; order Artiodactyla; family Delphinidae; genus Stenella; species Stenella coeruleoalba. The sequence goes on along the minus strand of NC_137154.1, from coordinate 42,834,411 downwards.
AATCCACTAGAGGAGCTCAGTAGGAGATTTGAGCTGGCAGAACAAAGAATCAACTAATATGCAGATACAGCAACAGAAATTATGCAAATGTTTTTGAAAACAGAGTCTCAGAAAAATGTGCGATATCATTAAGTGCACCATCACATATGTAATGAGAGTATCAGAGAGGAAGGAAAGAAAAGGACAGGAAAAAATATGAAAAATGAATGGCTGAAATTTTCCAAAATTTGCTAGTAAACGTTAACCTATACATCAAAGAAGCTCAACATGCTCCAAGTAAGATAAACACAAAGAGATACATATATGGTCATATCATAGCCAAAATGTTAAAAGAAAAAGAGAAATATCTTGAAAACAGGGAAAGAAGAACTACTTGCCATGTACTAGGCAACACCAATATGACTTTTCAAAAAAATTTTATTATTTTTTGGCCGCACCACGCAGCACGTGGGATCTTCATTCCCCTGACCAGGGATCAAACCCGCACCCACTGCAGTGGAAGTGCAGAGTCTTAACCACTGGACAGCCAGGGAAGTCCCACCAATAAGATTAATTGTTGACTTCTTATGATAAACAGTGGAGGCCATCAAACAATGGAATGACATAGTCAGAGTGCTAAAAAAATTTTTTTAAGAAAAAAAGACCTGTAACCAAATATCTTATAATAAAAAACTATCTTTCAAAAATGAAGGTAAGACATTCTTATATAAACAAAACCTAAGTTTTTTTTTTTTATTGCTAGTAGATATGCCTTACGAGAAATACTAATGAGAAAGTAAAACTTAAGAAGACTGCCAAACAGGCTTGTTCCTGGCTTCAGCTTTTCTTAAAGGCGAGGCCAGCCCAGATCAGAGTGACTTCATGCAAAATGGTGAAGTAGGAATCTCCAACAGTTGGTCCCTTCACCAAAGCAACGGCTGAGCTGGAAAGAGTTGCTTGAATTAACTATTTTGGAACTCTGAAACTCTGACTAGATACTTATAATAACCAGAAGAGTGCTTGTTTCAGTAGATAAGTTTTTAAAAAACATAAGAGAATATAGTGAACAACTTTATGCTAATAAAATTTAAATGAAATTAAAAATACAGCAAACCATATCACCAAGATTGACTCCAAAAGAAATAGAAAATCTAAAGACTGTTGGCTCTTTAAGAAATTGAATTAATAGTCAAATATCTCTCAAAAAGCACCATGTGTTATCAGTGAAGTTTACCAAACTTTTAAAAAGAGAGATAACCTTCTTTTATATAAACTTTCAAAAGAAGAGAAAAAGACACTCAATTTGTTTTGATTCTAATAAAACATCGATACATAAACTAGACAAGGATGGTAGAGGAAAAGAAAATTATGGCATATCTTGCCAAGAAATCTAGACTCCAAAGTCCTAAAAATAATTGGCAAGTTGAATACAGATGTTTATCAAAACTGAATTTCTTAATTTGGATTTATCCAAGAATGCATGATTTCACATTAAAACCTCTATCAATTAATTTACAGCATTAATAGATTTTATAAACCATGTTATTACCTTCCAGTTTAGTGTGTGCTAAAAGCCTCTACAAAGAAAAGCTCAACTGTGTTGCAACAAATATATTAAACAATCTCTTTTTTTTTTGGCTGTGCCACACGGCATGTGGGATCCTAGTTCCCTGACCAGGGATTTAACCCCCACCCCCTGCATTTGAAGCACGGAGTCTTAACCACTGGACCTCCAGGGAAGTCCCCCAATACTTTTTTTTTTAGGTAAGAAGTGGATTTATTTAGAGAGAAACACACTCTACAGACAGAGTGTGGGCCATCTCAGAAGGTGAGAAATGCACCAGGGTAAGGGGTTGTCAGTTTTTATAGGAGTGGGTAATTTCATAGGCTAATGAGTGAGAGGAGTATTCCAGCTATTTTAGGAAGGGGCGGGCATTTCCAGGAACTGGGCCACCGCCCACTCTTTGATCCTTATGGTCAGTCTTGGAACTGTCATGGTGCCACTGGGTGTGTCATTTAGCTTGTTGATGTGAGCTTGCTGATACTGAGGTTCAAGGTCTAGTGGAAAAAGTTGACTTGTCCGCCATCTTGGATCCATTTGGTTCTAATCAGTTTATGTCATGTCCTCGGGCTATGTCATTCTTTCAAAGGTTGTGCCCTGCCCCCTTCCCTCCTGTTTCATTCCCCCGTCAGAGATTTTACTCCCATGTTCTTATGGGAAGCAGAAGGGCGATGGTCTGTCTTCTGTAACTGCTTCAAGGCTGAGTAGGGGTGTCAACCCTGCCTGTCAGGGAGTAAAAATCTCTGGATGCCTGATCTAGGGGCCCCAGGGGCAGGGAAGCTCCTTGTTAAGTCAGTATGGGCTGGAATCCTTGCAGAGCCATCATCTTGGTGTGGAACTGTTGTAATTGTTTCCATAGCCTTTCTATGAATCTCCTTGATGATGAAGCACTTTTTGTAACAGCATCAGAGTACAAAAATATCTATAAATGACAAAAGACTTAAAAGGCATGGTTAAACATCTGATTACAGTGTAACCGATAAAGAAACTTGGTTACAATAACCAGAATTACGAATGATTACATTTAACTTAACCTACCAAATAATCCTAGTTAAATATTTCTCTTTAAGATACCTCAGGGGACCTCTAAAGTACCCCAAAGTTAGCTGGAAATCAAAAGAAACAATTAAAATGTGATATTTGGGAAGTTCCTCAAAAAGTTTTAAAACACTTGGTCAAATAAGATCATAGGTCACTGTGAGACAATACTTATTCCTTAACCAAAGTTACAAAAGATCTTAAAAGCAAATACAAGTCACTTAAAGGCAAAGAAACTCATACAATCTGTTGTCAAAATCAGCATTTCAAGAATACTTTGGAGGGAGAAAAAAAATCCAGTCTTGTTTTAGACTAACAAAATCCATTTACCCAACTAAATTCAATCCAGTCTTAGAAAATCCTGATCATGCAAAACTCTTTTCAGTATTTTTCATTCTTCACACCTTTTACTAAAAACACATATTTTACTTTTCTTAAAAGTTTTTTTCACATTGAGTTACTTTTCTTGTTGACAAATTTGTAACAGAATAAGGTCTTATTTGACCTCTAATAAACCTAGGTACAACAGAAATATTATACTTGACATTGATGACTCTAACATGTCTATATTAATCAAATTAACAAGCTTAAAGCCACCTTCAATACCAGATATCAGTTTAGTACTGAATACTTTCCCAAAGACATGAACCTGAAATTCATTTTGGCCAGATTGTTTTTTATTTCTGAGTATTTATATAAGCACTTAATTTTTAAAAAGCCAATTAAGTAGAGCTCTTTTGTGAATTAATTCTTGGCAATACCATACACCTACAATGCACATGTAGGTACACAGGAACACACAAACAAACACAGAGGCCTCATAGTTCCCATTCCAAAATTTCAGCCCTGAGTCAGGTGCAACATAAAAGCCATCAGTTATGAGGGGCTGGATTCAAATTGGGCTTCTAGCAGATGGAACAAATCAAGGTCACCTGCCTAGATGGCTAAACCCTTTTTACTAGTGTTTACAGAAAAGACACTTAAGATTTCTATTTATCCTTGGCAAGTCAAATTCTAAATTACTTTACCCTCTTTTTATCTTTATTTAAGGTTTTAAAAATAACATTTATTTCTTAAAAGTTAACACGTGCATAATAGGAAACCAAAGAACACAAGAAGCAAAAACAAAGTCATCCATCATCACAAGCAGTTTACCATTTGATGTGTCCTTCTAGGTCTCATTTGTGTATTTAAACACAACTAAGCATCCATTTATATGTAATTAAGATCATACAGTTATGTATCATGCTTTTTCACACATCATGAATATTTACCATTTCAAAGTCCCAAAGCTATGAGTATTTTGATAACCAAAAATACACTACATCAACTCAATCTGGAAGGAAAAAAAAAATGTAATCCTTTCTTGGCGACAAAAATTTAAGAAAAGGCAAAAATAGCAACAGGCCTCTAGATAAAGATATTGGCAGAGTTATGATTAAAATACTACATTCCCTTAATGTTCAATTAAAAATGAGACATAGGGACTTCCCTGGTGGCGCAGTGGTTAAGAATCTGTCTGCCAATGCAGGGGATACGGGTTCAAGCTCTGGTCCAGGAACATCCCACATTCCATGGAGCAACTAAGCCTGTGCACCACAACTACTGAGCCTGCATTCTAGAGCCCATGAGCCACAACTACTGAGCGCATGTGCCACAACTACTGAAGCCCCCGTGCCTAGAGCCTGTGCTCCACAAGAGAAACCACCGCAATGAGAAGCGCACGCACCGCAATGAAGAGTAGCCCCAGCTCACCGCAACTAGAGAAAGCCTGCGTGCAGCAATGAAGACCTAACACAACCAAAAATAAATAAATAAATAAAATTGATTCTTTAAGGGAAAAAAAAGAGACATAAAGCAACAGAGTACACAAAGTATAATGCTTTTAAGAGGATTCATTATCCAATCTAAACTATTAAAGTATTAGGAAGGAGGTATGTATAAAAGGGAGGGAAGTATGTGGATGTGTTCCTATTTATATTTTGACAATAACCATTGATGTGTGTGCAATTCTTAGCTGTACTATAGGAATACATCGTTAAGTAATTCAATGGAAACATACCCTCTTTTTAAAATTTGCGTTTAAAAAGATGGCAGAGGTAAGCATTCCTGAGAAGACCAAGTAGGATATTTGCATCTCAAAGGAACGGGTAAGTGCCTCCTAGGATGACTTTGTTTCCCCTTTGTTTAATATTTACAAGCCTCTTAAGATAAATAGGGAAGGTTTGGGGAGTGGTAAAAGGATTGGTGGGTTTTGGATTATTTTTGGAGCCACACCTCTGGTCCTGTAAAGACTACATTTGTAAAACAAAGACAGTTTTCTTTTTCAAAGAATTGGGTGGTTACCTCAAGGATACTGAAGGGCTGACGTACCCATTCACCTATGTTAGAAAGTTTTACTTTTCCTCATGTAGTTTAGGGGAGAAGGCCTCCTCTAAAATTCCTATCAGACTCTGAATATCAGCTATGGTCAGTTTGGTCAGACCAGTGGCCTCCTATTTTGGTAATCTAGTTACAAACATTTTTGAGGATCTTCCCTAGGTTTAAGAAATTTGTACCTTATATTTAGACACACTATAACCCTTTTTACTTAATAATCACCGGCTGGATATCTTTGGCCAAGCCTGGAACCTCGATATTCCACATTCTAGGGTCTATTAAGGCTTCTGTTTCAGCTTCAGATTTTATCTGTTCCTTTTTGCTTTTTGTTAGAACCATTTGGTGATGAGGGTGTTCCCTTGCCCCTCAAGAAAGAGAATGGCCCCTAGCTTAATGAATCCCTCCCATTAAAGGGATGGGACAGTCAGGCACAAACAGAAAGGAATGTAAAAACAGTTGGCCATTGATCTTGCACAAAAGGGGTCCCAGGTTAAGTGTGCCCCTGTCTCTTCCCTGACAACCCCATTACGTATCCTTTATGATTGCTAAGGTTTCCAATCCTTTGGGTTAAGAGAAGGTTGTACCAGTGTCTATAAGAAATTCTATCAAGTAGCCCACCACATCAATGACCACCCAAGGTTAGACATTAGTTATGTAGATGGTATCTCTAGGCAGAGCCACTTTTGGCCTTGGGCCCCTTCAGTCTTCTGATTGCAAAACCATCGATGGCTGAAGGGGCCCCTTTGCTCTCTGGCATCTGGGGCATTCCCTCTTCCAATGCCCTGGATGTTTGCAAAGGGCACATCAATCACAGTCTTCCCCCCAGTGCCTTTTGTCCGCACAGGGTACACTGGCCTTGTATTGGTACCTGTGGCCTTGTGGTCTTCCAGGGCCAGATTAGCCCAGAAAAGCCAACTTCCCCTTTGGCAGTCTTTGAGCAGACAAAGCCACTGCAATCATTTGGGCCTTTTGCATATTTCTCTGGGTGCATTCAGGCTTTTTGGTCATATCCCTATTATTGAAAGCCTAAAAAGCCAATTGGAACAAATCATTCATTGGAGTCTGAGGACCAACAGTTGCTTTCTGAATTTTGTGCCTAATGTCTGGGACAGACTAAGTTATGAAATGCATAGTCAAAAGGGCCTGTACCTCGGAGGAGGAGGGATTCACATTCATTCGGGATCCATGGCCCTGTAGGGTGGGTCAGTTAAAATGTGCTCTGTGTCCTTCCTAGAGTTATCCCTCCAAGCTACACACGCCTTAAATTCCTTTTGGGTTCCATTGCCTAGATACAAGGCCATGAAAATTTGAACATAGGGTACTTCACTACATTTTAAATTTCCTAACTCATATAGTGGCCAAACCTGATTACATAACCTACTAAATGTTTTCCTTTTAATTCCTACTGTCCAATTCTTTCCCAGTCCTGGAGTATATGGCCCAGAGGGGTATTGGTTGGGATTGATACAGCCTGACCCATTTCAGACAAGCCTGAGGTGACGTCTGTAACTCCTGAGCTATCCAAAATTCCACCCTTAAGTCAAAATCCACCACACAATTTGGTCAATGTTTGCACTTATGATTTTAGATGTTATCCCTTCCAAGGTAGTCTCCCAACCGGGTGTTAGTGCCCCAAAAGTCGCAAAGAAATGCACAGAAGATGTCCTCAATGGTGTTGATGATGAGCAGGAGTTGGTGTAGCTATAAGTTGGGAATAAAGGGTCAGCACTTGTAAGAGTTAGAGGGAAGGGAGTAAAAGCAATAAAAAGTACACCTTGGTGGTCACACAGGTCTTCTGGGATTAACAGAACAGAGAAAGGAATAGAGCAGGAATGAATAAAAATGCAAGAATGTAGGAGAAAAACCTCAGAGTCAAGGAGAAGAGTATAGAGATTAACAATTCTGTCCTGGATCTGCTGTTGGATGTGCATAAGTATACGGAGTTGCCCTCTCGGTCTAAAATGAGCAGGCATGGGCAGAGTGTCCTCCCCAGTATGCCTGGCTCGTGGTGCCCCACGGGCCTCTTTAGGACCAAGACCTAACTCTCAACATTTTCTTACCTTATCACTGTCCCTTCGTGGTCACCAGCTGAAACCACGCACCTCAGATTGGGACTTGAACCCATGTGCCGGGACTAGAACCCAGCCAAAACCCAGAATGAGACTTGAACTCATGCGGCTGGGACTTGAACCTGGCCAAAACCCACAGTCTTCCCAACTGAGATCACACACCTCGTTTCAGGACTTAATGAAGCTCAAGTTCTTGATGTCTCATCACAGAAAGAATTCAGTGAGAGACAAAGTGATAGGTAAGAAGTAGATTTATTTAGAGAGAAACACCCTCCACAGACAGAGTGTGGGCCATCTCAGAAGGTGAGAAAGGCCAATATTTTTTTTAATAGTTGAAATTTTTTATTATTTTAATTGTAAAATACATGCAACATAAAATTTACCATCTTAACCATTTTAAAGTATACAGCTCAATAGTGTTAAAAGCATTTATATTGTTGTGCAATCTCCAGAACCCTTTTCATCTTGCAAAACTGAAAATCTACATCCATTAAACAACACGTCTCCATTCCACACTCCTCCCTCCCCCAGTCTTTGGCAACCACCATTCTACTTTTTATCTCTATGAATTTGACTACTCTAAGTACTTCATATAAATGGAATTACACAGTATTTGTCTTCTTGTAACTGGCTCATTTCACTTAGCATAATGCCATTAAAGTTTATCTATGTTGCTTTTTGTTTGTTTGTTTGTTTATTTATTTATTTATGGCTATGACAGGTCTTTGTTGCGGCACATGGGATCTTTCATTGTGGCACATGGATTCTTCGCTGCAGCATGCAGGCTTCTCTCTAGTTGTGGCATGCAGGCTTCTCTCTAGCTGTGGCACATGGGCTCAGTAGTAGAAGCATGTGGGCTCTCTAATTGTGGTGTGCGGGTTCCAGAGCACACAGGCTCCGTAGTTGCAGCACTAAGGCTCAGTAGTTGTGGCATGCAGGCTCAGTAATTGTGGCACATGGGCTTGGTTGCCCCCGCGGCATGTGGGATCTTAGTTTTCCAACCAGGGATCGAACTTGTGTTCCCTGCATTGGAAGGCAGATTCTTAACCACTGGACCACCAGGGAAGTGCCTATCTATGTTGTTTTGATAGCATATACCAGAATTTCCTTCCTTTTTAAGGCTAAATAATATTCCATTGTATGCACATACCACATTTTGTTTTCCATTCATCTGTTGATGGACACTTGGATTGCTTCAACCTTTTGGCTATTGTGAATAATGCAGCTATGAATATGGGTGTACAAATGTCTCTTTGAGACCTTGCTTTTAATTCTTTTGAGTATATACTCATAAGTGAAATTGCTGGATCATATGGCAATTCTATGTTCAATTTTTAAACACCATACTGTTTTCCCCAGTAGCTGTACAATTCTATATTCCCATCAACAGAGCACAAGGGTTCCAATTTCTCTACATCTTCATCAACATTTCTTATTTTCTGCTTTTTTAATAGTAGCCAACCTAATGCATGTGAGATGGTATCTCATTGTAGCTTTTAATTGCAGTTTCCTAATGATTAGTTATGTTTAGCATCTCTTCATGTGTTTGTTGACCATTTATAAATCTTTGGAAAAATGTCTATTCAAGTCCTTTGTCCACTTTCAGTCAGGTTGTTTTGTGTTGTTGTTGAGTTTTAGGAGTTATTTAAATATTCTGGATATTAACCTGTTATCAGATACATGATTTATAAATGTTTTTTCCATTAGGTTTCTTTTTCACTGTTGATTGTGTCCTTTGACGCACAGTTTTCAATTTTGAAGTAGTCCATATAACTACTTTTACTTTTGTACCTGCACTTTTGGTGTCATATTAAATAATACTTTTAAAATGTGGATATCAGTTAGGCAATGTCAGTGGTGGGTGTACGAGGTGAGGTCTCCTATCTGGGAGCTGCTACAGACAATAGAAAAAGATCCAGAGTAAATTAGATATTGGAGTTATCAAACAAGCATTTTAAATAACCATACTAACATGTGTAAAAAATTAAAAAATTTGACAGATAACTGAAAACTATTTTTAAGAAGTCAAATGGAACTTCTAGAAGTATAAAATAAACTGTAACTGAAATTAAGAATTCAAGAGATGGGCTTAAGGGCAGATTACAACATAGCAAAAAACAGGATTAATAAACTGGAAGTGAAAATATACAGGTTGAAATTCAGAGTGGGAAAAACAATGAATATTATATAAAACAGTGTAAGATAAGTATAGGATACAATGTGAAGATCTAACACATATATAATTGGAATTCCAGAAGGAGAGGAGAAGAAATAGGAACAGAAGAATGTTTGAAGATATACTAACCCCCAGATTTCCAAACCTAATGAAATGTATCAAACCACAAATTCAAAGAGTTCTTCAAACTCCAAGTTGGATAAATATAAAGAAAGCTGTATCTATAGTCAAACTGCTGAATTACAATTTCATTTGTAAATTATATCTCAATACATGTAAAATAAATAAATAAATAATAAAAACAAACTGCTTAAAATCAAAGGCAAAGAGTAAAATATAAGCAAATAGAGGGCAAAAAGGCATGCTACCCTCAAAGTAAAACAATAAAACTCAGTTACCTTCTCAGTAGAAACTATGAAAGACAGAAGACAGTGAATGATATCTTCAAAATACTGAAATTTTAAAGAAATCTGCCAACTTGGAATTTCATCCTTCAAAATTAAGGTAAAATTCTTCAAACAAACAATTTTTCAAACAAAGCTTCTGATGAAAAACTTTGTCACCAGAAGACTTGCACTATAAGAAAGACTCAAGAGAATTCCTCAAACTGAATGAAAATGATCCCAGATTGAAGCATGAAACTGAAGGAAGAAATAAAGACCATGGGAAAGGATAAATATGTAGATAATATAAATGAACCTTTACTGATAATAAAAATAATGTCGTAGATATTAAAATATAGGTAGTAATAAAATGTGTGACAACAATAACATAAAAGATAAGAAAGAGATGTGGGAATTCCCTGGTGGTCCAGTGGTTAGGACTCTGCACTTCCACTGCTGGGGTCCCAGGTTTGATCTCTGGTTGGGGAACTAAGATCCCACAAGCCATGTAGGGTGGCCAAAGAGAAGAACAAAAGAAAAAAAAGATGAGAAGGAGATAAATAGAATTAAACTGTTGTAAACTTCCTGCATTGTTCAGGAAGTGGCCAAAGTATTAATTTAAGTAGACTTTAACAAGTCAAGGGACATAGTGTCATTTATTTGGTAACCACTAAATGAATAATAAAAGAAGATATGACTCAAAAGCTAATAGAGAATAAAACTACAAATAAAAAAAATTTGGGACTTCCCTGGCAGTCCAGTGGTTAAGATTCCATGCCTCCACTGCAGGGGGCATGGGTTCAATCCCTGGTCGGGGAACTAAGATCCTGCATTCTTTATGGTGTGGCCAAAAAATTAAAATTATATTTAAAAAAAACTTGTTAATCCAAAAGAGGGCAAGAAAGGAGGAATAAAGAAACAAAGAAATAGAATGGACAAACAGAAAATAAATAAAAGGATGGTAGATTTAAACTCAGTTATATTACTAAGTATATACATTAAATATAAATGGATGAAAACTTTAATTAAAAGATAAATACTAAAAGACTAAATGTTTTTAAAAGGCCAGTTATGTTTATACAAAAACACTTTTATGATTATGGTTTTCATTCTGCAGGGTGCAGGATTGTAGTTCTTCTTGCTTCTGTTGTCTCAGGAAAACACTGTTAAATACAAAGTTAAGACAGACTGAGAGAAAAAGAAGGAAAAAGACATAAGATGCAAGTACTAATCCAAAAAACAGCTACATATATAAAATATAGCCCTCTAAGGAATCTAGGTGTATAATATATAGAACTCTAAGGGAAAAAAATATTACTAAAGGTTAAAAAGGAAATTTCATATGATAAAAAGGTGAACAGGAAGATGAAAAAACTCTAAACATGCATGAACCTAAGCTCACATTTGAAAATAGATAAACAAAAGTTAATAGAACTAAAAGAAGAAATACACAAACATAGTTGGAAATTTTAACAGACCTCTTTCAAGAACTAATAGAATAAGGAGACAAAAACTCAATGAGGATATAAAAGATTTGAAATGTATGATTAACCATCCTGACTTAATAAATATTTATAGAATAGCACACTGAACCACTGCATAATGTGAACTATTTCAAATACAGGTGGAACACCAAAATAGACTATAAGATGAGTTGTAAAGCAAGCCTCAACACACTTCAAAGGATTGAAATAATACGGAGTAGTGCTTCTCAAACTTTGTTTTTTTTTTTTGCGGTACGCAGGCCTCTCACTGTTGCAGCCTCTCCCGTTGCGGAGCACAGGCTCCAGACGCACAGGCTCAGCAGCCATGGCTCACGGGCCCAGCCGCTCCGTGGCATGTGGGATCTTCCCGGACTGGGGCACGAACCCATGTCCCCTGCATCGGCAGTCGGACTCTCAACCACTGCGCAACCAGGGAAGCCCTGTGCTTCTCAAACTTTAGTCAGCATAGATATCAACCAGGATCTTGAAAAAATGTAGATTTTTAATTTCCAACAAGTCCCCAAATGATACTGATGTTATTGGGCTCATGAATCACACTTTGAATACCAAGAATATAAAATATATTCTCTGAACACAGTTGATTTAAACTATAAATCAATTTTACAAAAGATTATTAGAAATTCTCCAGAGATTTGAAAGTTAAGCACTCACTTTTTAATAGCCCATGGATCAGAAAATAAATCACAATGGATGTTAGAAAAATATTTTAAATTGAATAATAGCCAAAAAAAATACTACATATACAGATGTGTAGGAAACACCTAAAGCAGTGCTTAGAGAGAAATTTTAAATGTTAAACGTATGTATTACAAAAAAAGAGAAAGGTTGAAAATAAATTATGAACGCTCCCAACTTTTGAGTCTAGAAAAAGAATAAGAAATCAACCTAAATAAAGTAGAAAGAAGGCAATAATAAAGATAAAAGCAGAGATCAATAAAACGGGAAGTAAACAGATAATAGAGAAATATAACAAAGTCTAAGTTTCTTTGCTGAGATTATTAAAATCAATAAATCCATAGAAAGATTGATGGAATAAAGAGAGCACTAATTATGAATATCAAGAATTCTAGAAATCCTACAACATAAAGATAAGAAGATATTAGGAATAACTTTGTGGCAATGAATTTGACAGAATAAAATGGATAAATTCCTATACAAACAAAAGTTAACAAAACTGAAATAAGAAGAAAAAATTCTTGAATAGTTCCATATCTATAAAAGAAATTCTATTTGTAATTTTTAAACTTTCTCTAGAGAAAACCTCAGATTTAAATGTATTCATTCCTGATTTCCTCTAAATATGTAATAAAGAAAAAGTACTAGGTTTTCCAAAAACTCTTTCGGGTCATAAAAATGTTAAGGGAATTTCCCAATTCATTTTATGAGTCAGCACAATTTTGATACCAAAAACTGAATAGGACATTACAAGATAGGAAAATTATAGACCATTATCTTTCATGAAACTAAACAATAATTCTATGTAAAATAATAGAAAATTGAATATAGGATTATGTAAAAGGGATAATCATGACCAACTGGACTTGTACCAGGAATGCAAGTGTATTACTTTTCTATTGCTGTATAATGAATTACCTCAGTATTTAATGGTTGAAACAAAAAATATTTATTATCTCATAGTATGGATTGGGAGTTTGAGAGTTGCTCAGATAGCTCTCAGGGTCTCTCATGGAGTTGAAGTCAAGATATTACCTGAGGCTATAGTCATCTGGAGGTTTGATGGAGACCAGATAATCAGCTTTGAAGATGGCTTACTTACATGGTTGTTGGCAGGAGGCCTCAGTTCATTGCCATGTGGGAAAGGACACAAAAGGCCACATATTTTATGATTTCACTTATATAGAATTTCTAGAAATAACAAAATTACACAGACGGAAAGCATTTCAGAGGGTGCTTAGAGGCTGGAATAAGAATAGGAATGAACTGCAAGGGAGAGCAAGGAAACATTTTGGGTGATAGTTTGTTATAGTGGTTGTACAACGGTGTACGTTTCCTAAAACTCATCAAACCGTACATTTAAAATTGGTGATTTTAAGGTATGTAAATTGTGCTTCAATAAATTTGTTAAAACATCAACCAATATAATTCACCACATTACTAAAATTAATGAGAAGAATTATATGTTTCTCAATAAATGCAGAAAAAGTATTTGATAAGATTTAACACCTATAAATGATACAGTCACAGAGGAGATTAGGAATAGAGGAGAACCTCCTTAATCTGATGAAGAGGTTATTACAAAAAAGGGAGAAGGAGAAAGAAAAAGCTAAATTTAAAAAAGACTAACACCAAATGTTGTTGAGGATACAGAACATTTGGAACTCATATATTGCTAGTGGTAATGGAAAACAGCACTACCAGTATGATAAACTGTTTTGAAGCTTCTTATAAAGTTAAACATAGACTTAATCCATCATAACTCAACAGTTCCTGTCCTAGGTTTTATCCCACCAGAAACTAAAATTTGGGTTCACAAAAGGACTTGTATGGAAATGTTTATAGTAGCTTTATTTATAATACCTTCAAACTAGAAATAGCTTAAATGTTCATCAAATAGATGAATAAATAAAAATGTATGGTATTTATGGTACATTGAAAATATTTTGCTGAGCAAATAAGCCAAAAAATAAAAGAATACATGCTCTACAATTCCATGTAAGTGAAAATTTAGAACAAACAAAACTAAAACCATGACAGAAATCAGAACAATGGTTGTCTATATGCTGTGTGTAGTGCCTGAAAGGAGGCAAGGGAGAAATAAAAATGTTTTAAATCTTGATTATGGTACTGGATATATGACTATATTATAATTCATCTAATTATATATATAATTATATACATGTGGATCTTTATGAAAATTTTACTTTGATTTAAAATACTTAAAAAACTTTAAACATGTGCTACATTCTCAATCATAATCAAAAGTAAATTATTTTACTTATTCTCTATTGGTCATTTTTTAAAATTGTCCTCTGAGTTTACAGTAGCAGGTCTTAATAATTTATATGGGGCTAAAGGACATTTTTTTAATGGTTCTGAATTTCGAACATGGGGGAAAACCCCCCCAAAAATCTATCATTGAAATCCTACTCAAAGGTGAAATATTGAATATTTTCCCACTGATCTCATAAATAAATCAAGGATGTCCACTATCACATTTATTCAGTTTTGTACTGGAGATCCTAACCAGTGCAATAAATCAAGTAAAACAAATAAAAATAAAGAGTAGAAAAGAAGAAAAAACTAAAATTGTCCTTATTCACAGAAATGTGATTGAGTACCTAGAAAATAAAAAAGAATCTACAGAAAAACTATTGTAATTATTAAGTAAATTTATCAAGTTGCTGGATACAAAATCAAAAATGTAAAAAAAATTATTTCTACATACCAATAATAAACATTTAGAAAATGAAATTAAGAAGTAATACCATTTACAGACAAAAACATCAAATGCACAGGAATAAACCTAATAAAAGATGTGTAAGATCTCTACCTTGACAACTATAACACTGCTGAGAGGAATTTAAAACATATGTAAATTGATTAAATATTCAAAGATCAATCAGTGTAACCACCATATCAACAGGCCAAAGAAGAAAAAACACATGATCATATCAGTTGGTGCAAAAACAAACATTTGACAAAATCTGTTTCCTGTTTGTGATAAAAACACCGAGCAAACTAGGAATAAAGGGGATCTTCCTCATCTCAATAAAGAGCATCTATATAAAAAACTGTCCGGTAATATTATACTTAATGTTGAAAGACTGAATGCTTTCTCCCTAAATTCAAGAACAAGACAAGGATACTCACTCCTTTTTTTTCCCCCTGTGGCTTGTGGGATCTTAGTTCTCCGACCAGGGACCAAACCCATGCCTCCTGCAGTGGAAGCGCAGAGTCTTAACCACTGGACCACCAGGGAAGTCCCAAGGATGCTCACTCTTAACACTCTTGTTCAACATAGTACTGGAAGGCCTAGCCAGCACAATAAGGCAATAAAAGAAAATAAAAGGCGCACGGATTGGAAAGGAGGAAATAAAACGGTCCCTATTTCCAGATGACATAATTATCTACATAGAAAATCCCAAGGAATCTAAAAAAAAACAAAACAAAAGCAACCTCCTAAATTAATAAGTGAGCCCAGCAGCAAGGCCACAGGAAACAAGATCAACACACAAAAATCAATGTATTTCTAGACACTAGAAATTAACAAGTAGAAAATGAAATTAAAAATATGGTATCAATTACAATCACTCAGAAGGAAAATATAATAAATTGAAGCTTAAATATTCCCTATCAATACACAACATTGAGCAAGCAAAAATGCAAGCCAAGGGCATGGGAAAGATATTTGCAGTGTACATCTCTACCAAAGGAATCCTATACAGAATATATAATATGTTCCAGCAGTTCACTAAATAAAAGTTGGGTGATTTTCACAAAAATGAGCTAAAATTTCAACAAGCACAGCACAAAAGAGGATGGGCAAATCACTAATAAATGGATGAAAAACTGTACAGTATTATCAACAATCTGGGAGACACAAATTAAAACCGTAGTCAATACCACTACACCCCCATCCTAAAAGACAGAGAATACCAAGTGTTGATGTTAATGTGGAGCAACTGGTACGCTCATACACTTTTTAGGAAGTTTAAATTGTTATAGCCACTATGGAAAACTGTTTGAAAGTGTCTCTTAAATCTGAATAAACTTATACTCTATGACCTAGCAATTCAATCTCTGAGTATGTTTCCAACATAAATAATTGCTTACATCCATCAAAAACACATCCAACAATATTCAAAGCAGGATTATTCACAATACCTCCAAACTCGAAAGCATGCTAATGTATATCAACAGCAAAATAGATCAATAAACTGTGCTTTTTCACACAGTGGAATTCTACATAGCAATGAGAAAGTACTAAATGTAATGAAATGGATAAATCTTTGAGACATAATGCTGAGCAAACAGAGACCCAAATAAAGAGAAAATCCTGTATGTGATATCCATATATGTGAGACTCAAAAACAGGCAAAAATGATTGGCATCAGTATAGCGGTTGCATTTCAAGGGTATTGACAGGGAAGGAGCATAAGATACTCTCATGGAGTACTGGAAATATTCCATATCCTAATCTGAGTGGTAGTTAGACAGGTTTATATATAGGTCAAACTTCATTTTAGCTATAAAACTAAGAATTGCATATTTTATGGTATGTAAGTTACAATTCAATAGGAAAAAAACTCTCACACACAAATCTACATAAACCTTTAGAATTTAAATAATTGAGCATTTGTGTAGTAATACACAAATGGATCAGTGTCCTGTGATAAAGAACTCAGAAATAGATTCACAAGTATGAGAATTCATATTATGAAGTGATAATCACATATCAGTAGGTAAAACAAGAACTATTTAGCTGTGTGTTATTGGGACAACAAAGTGGTCATCTAGGCAAAGGATGTGAACAATTTTAAGAAAAAGAAATACAGTTGGCTATAAAACATATCTTTTGCCTATTGTTCTTTTGGGTTGGTGGATTTATATTCTGGTTAATTTGTAGGACCTTATTGTGTATTATGGAAATTAACCCTTTGTAACAGGAGTTGCAAATATATAAGAATTTTACTGATAATTCCAGTTGATACTGTTGGAGATGAAAAAATTGTCCGAACTGAAATTAACAAAAAAATTATCTAAGAACCTCAATGGCTGAAGAAAAGTTGTCAAATTTGGCATTATGATCAATAGAAGACAAAGTACGTGAAAATCTTGACTGTAAGAAGATTATTAGTGATTTGCTGAAATGGAGGCAAGAAAAAAAACTTTGTGGGAAATATATAATTATTCATAGATTATATATATTTTAGTTTAGTAATCATCTAAATATCACAAATCCATCAGCAAACTCCCACACATACAGCAGAAACTAACAGAACAATGTACAGCAACTACACTCCAATAAAGATGTTTAAAAAAATTAAATCATATTTGTTATTTACTTACTTTTTAGTTTCAAAAAAGTATAGCCTTATAGTTTTTGGTCAGGAAAATTATTTGTCAGTGTAGGAGGGTAAAATATACTTTAACAGTTTGTTGTCCTGATTTAGATCTTAAATATTTAGACATAAAGTATGTGGGCCTCTATTTGTAATTTATCCAAGGCTATGAAAATGTAAGGAACTGACTAGAAGTAAATATGACAAAGTATTAGCAATTTTCAGTTCTGAGTAGTGGAAACACAACTATTTGTTACATTAATCTATTTGTTGTGTTTTACAAACAGTTTAAAAATTTTTTTAAATAATTTTTGTTTTATGATATGATACTTATTTTCTTCTTTATATTTTTCTCAATTTTCTAAATTTTAATATAATTAACATTTCAGTTTTGAATCAAAAAAAAGCATTCTAGGGCTTCCCTGGTGGCACAGTGGTTGAGAGTCCACCTGCCGATTCAGGGGACACAGGTTCGTGTCCCGGTCCGGGAAGATACCACATGCCGCAGAGCGGCTGGGCCCGTGAGCCATGGCCACTGAGCCTGCGCGTCCGGAGCCTGTGCTGCGCAACTGGAGAGGCCACAACAGTGAGAGGCCCGAGTAGCCCCCCCCCGCCAAAAAAAAAAAGCATTCTAAAATTTTAACAGAATAGTTTCGGGCTTCCCTGGTGGCGCAGTGGTTGAGAGTCTGCCTGCCAATGCAGGGACACAGGTTCGAGCCCCGGTCTGGGAAGATCCCACATGCCGCGGAGCAACTGGGCCCGTGAGCCACAATTACTGAGCCTGCGCGTCTGGAGCCTGTGCTCCGCAATAAGAGAGGCCGCGATAGTGAGAGGCCCGCGCACCTCGATGATGAGTGGCCCCCGCTTGCTGCAACTAGAGAAAGCCCTTGCACAGAAACGAAGACCCAACACAGCCAAAAATAAATAAATAAAAAATAAAAAAATAAAGGAATTCCTTTAAAAAAAATTAAAAAAAAAAAAAAGAATAGTTTGGAATGAAGATAATTTTAAGAACCCAATCCTGTTTTTACTTTTTGGCCACACCACACGGTTTGCAGAATTTTAGTTTCCTGACCAAGGACTGAACCCGGGTCCCGGCAGTGATAGTGCCGAGTCCTATCCACTGGACTGCCAGGGAATTCCCAAGAACCCAATCCTTGTACGAGCCTGTTTAAGCTTTTTAATATTTAAAGGAAAAACTGCTCCAACAGGCCTAGTCAGTCATTCACTGACATGCACCAGTAGCAACTAGGACAGGGTGTCAGAAGATAAAGATTAAAGGCAGGTCAAATCAAAGGACTTATTGGAAAACAAACTGCAGCACAATCCAATAGGGATGGGTAGTGGAAGTAATGAGTTGCCTGTAGGGAGACCAATCAAGGACCTTAGGACACATGAACTCATCCCCACTTTATATGATATTGTTGTCTATTATTTTAATTCTAGCCTGTATTCCTTCACAAACTGGACACTTAAAAAAATTTTATACAGTGTTTGCTTAGAGTTACTGAAATGTTTTTCAATATGTTCATCATTCCTTCATGCTCCTCAGATTTCCATATGCATTCATTTTCCTTTTGGCTGAAGTACAGCCCTTAAAATTTCTTTTAATGAAGGTCTGTGGGTGATGTAATCTCACATCTGTATCTGTCTGAAGTTTTTTTTATTTCTAACCCATTCTTGAAATATATAATATGTATATTATATATGGTTTGTATATGGTTTAGAATTGTAGTTTATTTTCTCTCAGCACATGAAGATGTTATTCTACTGTCTGCCAGCTTCCATCAGATCTTCTGCTGTTGAGAAGTCAGACAGCAATCAATATTGCTCCTCTGCAGGCGATGTGTCTTTTGTCTCTGGATGCTTTTGAAATCTTCTTTTTTCTTTGGTGTTCTTTAGTTATCTGATGATGAGTCTAGATATGTGTTTTGTTTTTATTCATCCTTCTTGGGATTCATTGGATTTCCTGCATTTAAAGATGTGTTTTTAACTCTTCTGGAAAATTATCAGTTATTATGAATTTGAATATTGGCTATTTCCTATTTATTACCTCTTTTTAAAACAGCTTTATTGATATGTAATTTATATAACATAAAGTTCACTTGTTTAAAGCGTATAGTTTCCGGACTTCCGTGGTGGCACAGTGGTTAAGAATCCGCCTGCCAGTGCAGGGGACATGAGTTCGATCCCTGGTCCGGGAAGATCCTACATGTCGCAGAGCAACTAAGCCCATGAGCCACAGCTATTGAGCCTGTGCTCTAGAGCCCAGGAGCCACAACTACTGACCCTGTGTGCTGCAACAACTGAAGCCCACGTACCTAGAGCCCATGCTCCACAACAAGAGAAGACACCACAATGAGAAGCCTGTGCACTGCAACGAAGAGTAGCACCCACTTGCCACAACTAGAGAAAGCCCATGTGCAGCAATGAAGACCCAATGCAGCAAAAATAAATAAATAAATAAATCTTAAAAAAACCGAAGTGTATAGTTTCCTGGTTTTCAGTGTATTTAGAGTTGTGTGCCACGACCATAATCTAATTTTAAAACACATTACACCCAAAAGAATTCTTGTACCTGTTAGCAGTCACTCCCCATTCCTACCTCACCTGCTGCCTAGTCCTGGGAAACCACTAATCTTCTTTCTTTTCCTATTTCTCTGCCTATTCTGGAAATTTCATATAAATAGAATCCTACAGTATGTAACTATTTGTTAACGGCTTGTTTCACTTACCATAATGTTTTTTTGTGTTTTTTTTGCAGTACGCGGGCCTCCCACTGTTGTGGCCTCTCCTGTTGCGGAGCACAGGCTCCGGACAAACAGGCTCAGCGGCCCTGGCTCATGGGCCCAGCCGCTCCACGGCATGTGGGATCTTCCCGGACCGGGGCACGAACCTGTGTCCCTTGCATCGGCAGGTGGACTCTCAACCACTGCGCCACCAGGGAAGCCCCATAATGTTTTTGAGATTCACTCATGTTGGAGTATTTATTTGTACTTCATTACTTCTTATTGGCAAATAATATTGTTGTATGGATATATCACATTTGTTTGTCCATTCATCATTTGGGTTGTTTCTACTTTTTGGCTATTGTGAATATGATGCTATGAACATTTGTGTACTAGTTTTTGCTTTTTTAAAAATATTTATTTATTTATTTGGTTGTGTTGGGTCTTAGTTGCGATAGGTGGGCTCCTTAGTTGTGGCTCGCTGGCTCCTTAGTTGTGGCATGCATGTGGGATCTATTTCCCAGACAAGGGATCGAACCCAGGCCCCCTGCATTGGGAATGCTGAGTCTTAACTACTGCGCCACCAGGAAGTCCCTGTATATAAGTTTTTGTGTGGCTGTATGTTTTCATTTCTCTTGTATAAATACCTAGTAGTGGCATTTCCAGATCATACACTAACTCTAAAGATTTTGAGGAATTATCAAACCATTTTCTAAAGTGTCTACAGCATTTTACATTCCCACCAGCAATGTATGAGGGTTCCAATCTTCCCATCCCCATTATCTTCTTTTGGAAATATGACTAGAGATATGCTAGACCTTCTCATTACATCCACCATATCTCATAACCTATCATATATTCAATCTCTTTATATTCCGTATAAATTCATCCAATTCTATCTTCAGTGGTAGAATCTACTTTCAGTGGTGGAACCCACTTTTCAAACAGGTGTTTTACTTTCCGTTATTATAATTTTAATTTTGAGAATTTCTATGGACTTTTCTCGATTCTGTCAAATTATTCCATGCTCCTATTTTAAGCTTGTCTTATATTTATGTAAACATATTGTGTTAGTCATCTTGGGCTGCCATAACAAAATACCATAGGATAGGTGGCTTAAACAACAGAATTTTATTTTCTCACAGCCTGGAGCCTGGACATCCAGAATCAGGATACCACCATGCTCAGGTTCCTGGTGAGTGCTCTCTTCCTAGCTTATAGGTGGCACTTCTGACCGAGTCCTCAGATGGTGGAGAAAGAGAACAAGCTTTCTGATGTCTTTTCTTATAAAGACACTAATCGTGTCGGGGCTCCACCCTCAAGACCTCATTTGACCTTAACTACTTCCTTACTCCAAATCCTTTCACACAGGGGGTTAGGATTTCAACATACACGTTTTAGGGGGGATATGATTCAGTCCATAACACACATTAAACTTAGTTACTTCAAAGTCCATGTCTTTTAGTCTTGTATCTGAATAATCTGAATACATAAAGGCTCTATTTCTGCCTTCTGTTTTTTCTGCTTGTTCTCACAGATGATACCTTGCTTTTTTAAAAAAAATTTCATTTATTTTATTTTTATTTATTTTTGGCTGCGCCAGATCTTCGTTGCTGCGCACGGGCTTCCTCTAGTTGCAGTGAGCGGGGGCTACTCTTTGTTGCGGTGCGTGAGCTTCTCATTGCGGTGGCTTCTCTTGTTGAAGAGCACGGGCTCTAGGTGCACGTGCGTCAGTAGTTGTGGCACGTAGGCTCAGTAGTTGTGGCTCGCAGGCTCTAGAGCGCAGGCTTGGTAGCTGTGGCGCATGGGCACAGTTGCTCCGCAGCATGTGGGATCCTCCTGGACCAGGGCTCGAACCCGCATTGACAGGTGGATTCTTAACCACTGTACCACCAGGGAAGCCCGGGTCCTTGCTTCTTAGCATGTTTTGTGATCTTATTTTACAATGCATTTCTCATTTGTGTTGGAACTTCATCTGTAGGAATTCTTGGAGGCCTGGATTGAGTTTGAATTTTTCCAGTGAGCATTCACTTTTGCGCCTCTGAGTCAATGAAGGGCCTTACAACAGGGGACCACTTTGAATACCATCATCAGCTTGCATTTTCCTTTACAGAAAACTCTGTAAACCCATATGATGGTCAGTTTTTGGTTACAAATTTTCAGATGATTCTTTTCCCCAACATCTAGCACCAAGGACAAGACATGTATGCAAGTTTTTCTTGCTGTCTCCTTTTTTTCAGTAAGATTGTTTTTCTCATTCACCTTAGACTGAGGGTGGGGTCTGAACTTTATGTAAGGGTCTGATATTTGATTCCCTTCTTTTTTTAACCCTTAGCTTTGCCTTCTATTTCCCATGCACCATGTAACTATTAAAATAGGAGCTCAAGTTCTCCAGTGATGCAGAAAATCTCAGGGAAAAAGACAAATCTTGGAGTCTCTTGTCTCCCAAGTTTCCTGCTATTATTTTGATTACAGCTCTGAGATTTCTTATATTCTTTCTGGTTCAGAGAAACATTTAAAATAATGGTTTAAAAAAATTTTTTTTAACTGACATTGTAATCATTTAATTAGGAAAGTGTGCCAAATTGTTACACTAATGGCCAGCAATGAATTGTCTCCCTGTGCTCCTTTGCAATGTAACTTGCTGCTCCAGCTCCAGCCATCAAAAAGTGAGGGTCTGGGGCTTCCCTGGTGGCGCAGTGGTTGAGAGTCCGCTTGCCGATGCAGGGGACACGGGTTTGTGCCCCGGTCCAGGAAGATGCCACATGCCGCGGAGCGGCTAGGCCCGTGAGCCATGACCGCTGAGCCTGCACATCCGGAGCCTGTGCTCCACAACGGAAGAGGCCACAACAGTGAGAGGCCTGCGTACCGCAAAAACAAAGAAAAAACAAAAGTGTGGGTCTGTTTCCCCACCCCTTGAATCTGGGCTGTCCTGTGACTTGCTTTGACTAATACAATGTAGTGTAAGTTACGTTGTATGACTTAAGAGGCCTTTCAGTTTTGCTTCCTGGAACACTTCCAGAATCATGAAAAGAAGTCCTAGGTGAAAGACCACACGAAGAGAGAGCTTGAGCCGTCCCAGCCATCTCAGCTAAGACCTCAGAAATGTGAATGAGGACATCTATGAATGGCCATTCTCCACCCAACCCACTAACTGAATGCAGCCAGATGAGTGAGCTCAGGTGAGATAAGCAGAACCTCCCAGTCAAGCCACAGAATTGTGAGAAGTAATAAATTACTTTTGTTTTAAGCCACTAAGGTTTTGGGTGGTTTGTTGCACATCTATTGGAAACTGATACAAAGGGTCATTTGGGATATCTAATTCACCATATTCCTGGAATAGGATGTTCCCAGTGTGAAGTGCAGGAACTTAACAAGGTGAAGACGGCATCCATGTCAGGGGAGGGGAGGCAGGAAGTGGTGAAGAGAAATTAGTTACAATAGGGGATTAATCAAATCATATATTAAGAATAATGGGGGGCTTCCCTGGTGGCGCAGTGGTTGAGAGTCTGCCTGCTGATGCAGGGGATACGGGTTCATGCCCCAGTCTGGGAAGATCCCACATGCCGCGGAGCGGCTGGGCCCGTGAGCCATGGTCGCTGGGCCTGCGCATCCGAGCCTGTGCTCTGCAACGGGAGAGGCCACAACAGTGAGAGGCCCGCAAAAAAAAAAAAAAAAAAAAAAAAAAGAATAATGGGAGCCAGTTTTCACAGTGTTGGAGAACGGAGATACAAATGTGGAAAAGAAAACTAGAATGAATTCAAGAGTATTTGTCTGGAATTGGAGGTACCATTATAAACTCATAGTTGCAAAAGATGATACCTAGCTAGCTAGCTAGATATACATGTAAGTATATATGTGAATGCATGCATATATTATCTAATTCTGTCTATAAAGATGCAATGAGAGAAGTAGTCACCCAAGAGCAATGAGCATACCTAGCACCCAGATCCTGACTTCTAAAAACCATTCTCTACTAAAAGGAATCATGTCTCTTTGGTGAAATGGCTAATTTGTGAGCTGGCCAAGGAAAGTATCAGATGTGTTGGGAACACTTTGGGGCCAGAAAGTTGTAAAGTGCTCAAAAAACGATGGAGACATGTCAAAAGGACACAGAAGTCAGTTGAAGGGGCCCTGACTGGCTAAATATGATATGAGTTGATCATCAAAATAAACACAGATAGTAATGGCTTATAACCACTGAATAAAATAGGAGTCCAGGGATCTATACAGATATAACAAAAATTGACGAATAAAGTGGAAGTTGTTTAAACACAGTACAGTCACGTGGTATCAAAGTACCTCCCCACAAATTACTTACTAATTACACACAAAAAAATATGCCTTTACAGTGGAGAAGCATGGCAGACACTACCTTAATCAAATGATCAAACCTAACCAATAAATTGAAATAATCATAGAAATGACAGGTTGCAATGAGAATATAGCATTACCACTGTGGTGTGCCTGCCATAGATGAATAGTTTGTATCTAATCATGAAGAAACAGACAAATCTGTATTCGTTAGCTATTGCTGCATAACAAATTATCTTTCAAAGTTTCTGTGGGTCGGGAATTTGGGAGCAACTTCGATGGGTGGCTCTCACTTAGGCTTTCCCCTGAGATGGCTGGAGAATCCACTCTCAAGGGGGCTTATTCCATGGCCAGCAGGGTAGTGTGGCTGCTGATTGGATGTTTTAGTTTATCTCCATGTGAGTTTCTCCACAGGAGTGTTGGAGTATCTTCAGGGTGCAATGACTGGCTTTCCCCAGAGAAAGCAATCCAAGAGGCAATCCAAGCAACCTGAGGCAAAGGTTGCAATGTCTTTTACCACCTGGTCTCTAGGTACATGCTGTCACTTCTGCAGTATTCTTCTGGTCACACAGGTCACCCCAGTACAATGTGGGAAGGGACTCCACAGGCCATATATACCAGGAGATGAGAATCACTGAAGACATTTTGGAGTCTGACTACTACAAACCCAAATTAAGGGACAAAATATTGATAGCTGACCTATAATCTTCAAAACCATTACCATCATGAAAGTTAAGAAAATGCTGAGGAACTAACTCAGATTAAAGGACCCTAAAGAGACATGACAATTAAATGCCACACATAATATGGGACAGGTTCCTTTGCTATAAAGGACTCTATTAGATAATTGAGGGAACCCAAATGCAGTTTGAGGCTTACAGGTCAGTGTTAATTTCCTAATTTAGATGACTGTATAAGGTTATGTATTGGAATGCTCATGTTTGGAGGAAAGACACATTGAAGAATTTGGGGGTGATGTGGTGTCATGTTGGTGGCTTCCACTTATCTTTTTGAATATTTGAGATTGTTGAAAGAAAAACACATACACCTTTCAATACATAGAAATGATTCAAACTTCTTAAAATATACATAATCAGGGGGTCTTATACTGCAATTCTTTAACTCAGATAATGTTTTTAGCAGACCTTCTTTATAAGAGTCACAGTGCTTTAAATTTGAAGAACACAGAAAATGCCAAAGAAAAAAATAAAAAATCACCTGTAATCTATAATATTCTGGCATGTACCTTTCTGGTCCTTTTCTGTGCACACATATACTTTTGTTTTTAATCTGAAATTTTATTTTGATTCTCTCATGCCTAATTTTTTAATGGATTAATTTTTAAATTTTTTATACAATTTTTAAAGTTTACACTCCAGTTACAGTTATTACAAAATATTGGCTATATTCCCTGTGTTGTACAATACATCCTTGTAGCCTTTCACCCAATAGCTTGTACCTCTCACTCCACCACCCATATATTGCCCCCCCTCTTTCCCTTTCCCCACTGGTAACCACTGGTTTGTTCTCTATACCTGTGAGTCTGCTTCTTTTTTGTTATATTCACTAGTTTGTTGTATTTTTTAGATTCTACCTAAATACTGTGATATAATACAGTATTTGTCTTTCTCTGACTTATTTCACTTAGCATAATGCCCTCCAAGTCCATCCATGCTGCTGCAAATGGCAAAATGTTTTTCTTTTCTATGGCTGAGCTGTATTCCATTATATATATGCCACATCTTCTCTATCCATTCATCTGCTAATGGATATTTAGGTTGCTTCCGTATCTTGGCTATTGTAAATAATGCTGCTATGAACATTGGGGTGCATGCACATTTTCAAATTAGTGTTTTTGTTTTTTTTCAGCTATATACCCAGGAGTGGAATTGCTGGGTCATATGGTAGTTCTATTTTTCATTTTTTGAGAAACCTCCATACTGTTTTCCACAGTAGCTGCACAAATTTACATTCCCAGAAATAGTGTACAAGGGTTCCCTTTTCTCCACATCCTTGCCAACATTTGTTATTTGTGTTCTTTTTGATGATAACCTTTACAAAAACAAATTATAAATGTGATATCATACTGTTCATGTTTTTTATCACAAACCTTTCCTTGGGCCAATAACATTCTTCTGCAATGTAAAAAAAAAAGATTACTTCTCACTTTTATACATCAATTCAGCAATGAGGCTGAGAGCCAAGCCAAGTTTGTACTGCCTCCAAAGTCTATACTCTTTCTCCTTGCACTCCTCCATCCCCCTGCCACCAAACAGTAAAATACAGCACAGATTTTTTTTTCCTCACCCACCAAAATGTATCAACAATGGCAAAGATGCTTGCCCGGTGTGCAGCTCTTTGCAGTTCCCAGCACCCTTTCACACCTGTTGTCCCAGGATCTACCAAAGAGGTGTATTGTTTTTTTTTTTAATAAAAAAATTGTATTGAGGGACTTCCCTGGTGATCCAGTGGTTAAGACTCCATGATCCCAGTGCATTCCTCAATCCCTGGTTGGGGTACTAAGATCCCACATACTGCAACTAAGCCCACAAGCCATAATAACTACTGAGCCTGCATGCTCTAGAGTCCATGCCCTGCAACTAGAGAAGCCCACACACAACAACAAAGAGCTTGCGCATCACGATAAAGACTCAGTGCAGGCAAAACTGAATAAATTAATTAATTAAAAAAGTAAACTAACTTAAAAAATTGTGTTGAAGTATAATTGATGTACAGTATGATGATATGTTACAGGTGTACAATACAGTGAGTCACAACATTTAAAGGTTATACTCCATTTATAGTTATTGTAAAATATTGGCTATATTCCCTGTGTTGTACAATATATCCTTATAGCTTATTTATTTTGTACATAGTAGTTTGTACCTCTTAATCCCCTACCCCTATATTGCCCCTCCCCCTTCCCTCTCCCCACTGGTAACCACTAGTTTGTTCTCTATATCTGTGAGTCTATTTCTTTTTTGTTATGTTCACTAGTTTGTTGTATTTTTTAGATTCCATCTATGAATGATAACATACAGTATTTGTCTTTCTCTGTCTGACATATTTCACTTAGCATAATAGAGGTGTACTATTTTTAACGCACCACCTTCATCCTCAGGACATTTACATAGCTAATAGCTGTCAGTCTCCATTTCATAATATTCTTTTCAGGAGGTTTATTTAAAATAGTGCTTCGTGGTTTACCACTGGCCCCTTTTGAAGTGATGATAGAAGGTGTCAGTGTATGAGTCAATCAAGCAATATTTGAATATCCACTATGCACAAAACTCTGCATCTCAAAACTCTTGGGAGAGAAAAGATGTGAATGCTAATTCCCTGCCAGAATGCACACTGAAACTCAACTAGGGAGAGAAGATAAATATGCATATGACAATACACAGTAGCACCAGGAAGTTCTGTGCTCAGTGACGGGAGTCAGTGAAGCACTTGGGATTTTATTATCAGAAAGACTTCATTGAGAAGGATGGATTGGGCTCAGCCTCCAATGATGAAGGGGTATACATGGAGCAAGTATTTTTGGTGAGAGAGATAGTATTAATAAAGCTGCAGGGGCAGGAATGTTTTAGACATGTGTGGTGGATGGTGAAGAGACGAGCTTGCCTAAAAGATGACAAAGAAAAAAGGGTAAGAAAAATGGGCCAGGGACTGATTGGGGGGAGCCTTGCATGACATATCCTGAACAAATTTGATTAAATAGGAAGCAAATGAATTAGATGAAAGTTAGGCTCTAGGTAAGAAATGAAGATGTAGGCAGACAGCTCCCCAGAACCAACTGGTAGGGAAAAGAAGGGGAAGATGGGACGGTGGCCTCAGGGTTAACTCAGGTTAACAACATTGGGTAATCTGTGCCTACTTGGTGGAGAGGGAAAGATGAAGATGATGAAGAGAAAGAGAATAATTAGTAAAGCAAGTTCTCCCGTGCGATGAAGGGCATAGAATCCAGAACACATCTGTTGATGGAGAAGTTGATGGAGGAACTGTATCTAAGAGGGAGAGAAATTACATACTCTGAGACAGGAGGGGCAAAGATTGGCCTAAGTACAGAGATGAAATGGTTTAAGGGTAAAGATGTGTTGTCTTGGCAGAGGAGCTGCCTAGAATAGGCCTAGGCTCAGTGGGTTCAGGGCAGCAGGTGTGGAGCAATCTGGTCTGGAGAGTGCTGGTGATTATTTAAAGTGAGATAGCTCAGAGGATAGATGGAGAAGAGAGAGAAAGCCTGGTGAGAGAGCACAGACCTGTAGAGGAAAATCCACACCCAGAGCCCCTCGATTAGGGACCATTTCCTTCAGGTGAGCTGGGGCTGTCTTTGCGATGGATAATTCCTCTAGCCCTTGGTTTCCTCTTCTTCCATGGCTTGGGAATTCTCTGGGGTTAGGATTATCTAGGTTCTCTGGCAGCACTATTCAATAGAATATTTTTGTGATAATACAAATGTCCTACAATTTGCACCTTTCAATATGGTAGTCACTCGCCACGTGTGACTTTTGAGCACTTGAAATGTGGTTAGTGCAACTGAGAAACCGAATTTAAAATTTTTATTTAATTTCAATTAATTTAAAATACACAAATGACTAATGGCCACCTCATTGGACAGAGCAGCTAATGAATGTCTCCTTTCTCCATAGTAAAGAAGGAGATAAGACTTTGCACAGGAGTGGAGGAATGCATGGGGTCAGATAGAAGAATCCGGTATTGAGAGCCACTAGTTCTCCCAGTGACCACTCTGGGTGATTCTCCCAATAGTAGATTGGTAGTTTCAGAAACTCCACTTTCTCTTCTTTTCATGATAAGAAAACTCAAAAGGATCAATTACTTTGGAGAACCTTTTTTTATCCATGACTAGATTCTGAGTATTATCTCACTTTAAGAACAATCTGTCCTTAAATTCTTACACCTGGGAAACTGAATTAGCTACCCCAAGGCTTCCTGATAAGAAAATCTAGAAACATAGGAGACAATTTCACTCAGACCAGAGTAACTTCTGTGCCTCTTTTGTTGTCATAGGGAGAAATTCTAGAGTCCTAGAAATAGTTCTGGCTTAGCAACAGAGGGATATGGATTCAAACTTTGGTACTTGAACAAGTTACCCAACAATTTTGACTCCACATCTATAAAATGGAAAGAATGATACCTACCTAAAAGGGGCATTGCAGGTGTCATTTATAATCTATAACTTATTCATATTTATTCCACACTAATTGCCAGATAGCGTGCTAGGTACCAGGAATCAGATGGAAAGAAAAGTAGATATGGTTCTTGTCCTACTAGCTTATTCCACTAACTTGTTTTAATGTGGGAAGATAGGCATTAATCAAATAGTCACAGAAGTATATACACAGACTGTGGCAAGTCCAGGAAGGGAGGGTATAGGTGAGGTGATTTTTAAAATATGTCTGCAGATTTTTTGACATTTCCCCTCTAAGCAGTAGAATCGAATTCCCCTCTCATTGGATATGGGCCAATCATCATGACTCACTTCTAACAAACAGAACATGGTAGAAGTGATACTATGTGGCTTCTGAGGCTAGTCATAAAAAGGATGCAGCTTTTTGCCTGCATGAGCTTTCTCTCTTTCTCTCTCTCCTTCCCCCCTTCCCTCCCTCTCTCTCTATCCACAACTCTCCCTTTCTCCCTCTCTCTCTGTCTCTTTCTCAAATCTTACCTTTGAATTCAAGCCACCATCTTGTGAGGAAGCCCAAGAAACATACGGAGGTCCATGTAGAGAGAAAGTGAGTCCCCTTGCCAAGAGCAAATACCAACTTGGTAGCCACATGAGTGAACAGTCTTAAAGTGGAAACTCCAATCCCAGTCAAACCTTCAGATAGCTGTATCCCCAGCTGATATCTGACTACAATCTCATGACAGATCGTAAGGTAGAACCACCTAGCCAAGACATTCCCAAATACTTGACCCATAGAAACCATGAAAGATAATACATGATTATTACTGTTTTAAGACATTACATTTTAGAGAGATTTGTTACCCCGCATTATATAACTAATGTGATAAAGGCTGGAGAATCATGAAAGACCCTCTTGACGAAATAACATTTGAGCTAATAACAGGGGGAGAAGAATGAATTAGCTAAAGAGGAAGGAAAAGTACTCCAAGGAGCTGTACTAACACAAAAAAGGACCCTGTGGGCAACTGATAAATTTGAGGAACTAAAAGTTTTCCAGTGTGCTAGGGACACACAGTTGGGAGGGAGAGATGCAAGATACCTGAAAAGGTAGGGAGAGGTTGGATCATGCAGGGCTTTAGAATGGCTTTTTGTAAATATGATAGAACACTATTGAAGAGTACTAAGCAGGTAGGGATGTATCAAGCCCATCATCTGTGTGCTTTTCTCAGAGATAGGAACCACCTGACAAGGACCACATTCATAGTGGAAGATCACAATTCTGGACAGGTTGTCTGACATACTTTTGAGATACCCAGATGATGTTGTCAAGCAGGAAATTATATATATATGTAACTGAATCAGCTACACTGAATCATGAGGGCTAGAAGGACACCTGTTTTGATGGAATAAGTAATGGAGGCAGAAGCCCAACTGGACAGGGTCAAAGAATAGTAAGAGGTAAAGAAATGGAGGTAATGGAGTCAGACAGTTCTTTTCAGATGTTTAGCTATGAAAGGAAGGAGAGAGGACAGTAGGAGGGAGGGCATGAGGTTAGAGCAATAGAAGGTTGTTTTTTATTGTTGTTGTTTTTAAGATGGGAAGACTTGTGTATGTTTAAATGCTGATGGAAAGGATCCAATATACAGTGAAGTTGAAAATCTGGAAGAGAAGGAATGATGTAGTCCAAAAGGATTATGGGAATGTGAGAAGGGATAGGATTCAGAACCAGGTCAAACCCTGGGCACATGGGAGGCATTTGAATATTGGCAGGTCTCTTTAACATTTATTTTTAATGTTTAAATATTGTGAAATATGGTCACCAAGGTGGCGACATCGGTTGTCCCTGACTTGGTCCCCCTCACAAGAGGAACAACTAGCAACTATTCCAGAACAAGACACAAATGATAGAATCCTAGAACACAGGGGTAAGGCTGGAGCACCTCCTGTAGCACAGAGACCAAGATAGATGGCATTAGAAGGTAAGAGAAGTGGTTACATGTTAACAGCATTGTCCCCACCCCCAACCCTGGGCCAGCATAGCACCATGGGGAAAGGTGTCCCCTGAGCCTCCAGTTCTTCCAGTGGGAAAAGAGAACCCCGGCAGGAACAACCAGCATCTCCCAGCATTGTGGGTCACTTTGTGGGAGCCCCTGCTCTGATCTCGTTCCATGGAATTGCAGGGAATCTGACTGACAGAGAAAAGGGTAGACGCTTGCGAAAACAATGGATCTTGGCAGATTGAGTTTACATCATGCAGTGCCCAAGTATTAATCCCAACCAGAGTTTTGCTCATCTGCAGAACCAAGCTGGGGGCACACTCTGACCAGGGAACTTGGCAGGGTGCATATCTGTCAGATTCGGACTTCAAACAAGGAGTTTTGCTGGCCCTAGACCCTGGTTTACCCATGCCCGGGCAAGCAGCTGAATCATAGCCCTACCCCCTGCTCTCCTTGCTGTGGAGAGTGTCTTGTGGCCCCATCTGACCAGAAGGGCTGGCAATAACTCCTGGAAGCAATGTGGCCCAGCAGTGCTCAAGCCAAGAGGTAGGCAGGCAGAGAGGACTGCCACCAGAGCAAAGCTAGTAGGGGACGGGGAATGTTCCCGTGCTACACACAGGCAGGGGGATTAACTCATAGCCAAGGTTGGTGATAGCTCTCAGCCTTTCCAACCTGAGCGCCTGTTCAGGAAATTGAGAGTTACCTAGAGCAGCCCCTCTCCCTCCTGTCCAGGCAAGGAAGCTGCTACATAGCCCTGTAGAGAGTACCTTCCAGCCTCATCTGACCACAAGGGTTGGACAAAATTCCTGGAAGCTGTGTGGCCCAGCAGCACTTGAACTGGGAGGCTGGTGGGCAGAGTTGACAGTTTGCAGAACACAGCCAGTGGCCCTATTCAATCAGGGAACTTGAGTGTGGGCTGGCTTGAGTTAAGATAATAAACACAGAACTTTACCAGCTTTAGGGCTGCTTCTCCCACTATCCCTGGGCAGGAAATCTAATTTGTAGCCCTGCTCATTGCAGAATACAGTCTTCAGCCTGTCTGACCAGGGAACCTAACCAGAGAACATGGGAAACATGTGGCCATTCAACAGTCCTACACACAGTGGCACTTGAACAGAGAGCACAGCCTATGGCTTCCACCATTTGTGTGGTAAAATGGTGGCCTCACCTGACCAGGGAATTCAGTGCACATTCTGATTTGGGTTCCCAAACAGCAACCTGTACAGGCTGGGGTCCTGTCCTGCTGTCCTGCCAGGGCATGGAAGCTAATTCATAGTCCCATCAGCTATTAAATATAGTACCCAGTCCTGACCATCTAGTAAACCTGACCAGGGAATCCACACAACCACGGACCCCATCCTAGAGCCTCACTTGGGTAGGAAACAATGCCAACAGTCCTATGCAACTGTTCTCAGTCAGTGGCACATGCCCTCCATCCATGTTCTCAGAGCTTGAACAGTTGCCTCCCCCCAAAATAGACCATAATAGCTGGTCCCACCTGCCCAAGGACATTACCAGCAGACATACCCAGAAATCCAACTAAGCTGACTGGTGAAGAACTGTTTCTGCCGAAGCAAACCTGTGAAGTCTGGAAGAGGAACCCCACTACTCAAATGCGCAGATACCAACATAAAGAATCAAGGATCATGAAAATCAGGTAAATATGACACCACCAATGGAAACTTTATTAAGCTCCAAAAACTGACCCTGAAGAAATGGAGATCTATGAGCTGTCAGACAAAGAATTCAGAATAATTCTTTTAAGGAAGTTTAGTGAACTACAAGAAAACACAAACAGACAACTAAACAGAATTAGGAAACTAATGCATGAACAAAACAAGAAGTTTCACCAAAAAAAATAGCAACCATCAAATAACAAAAACAAAAATGAAACTACCAAACAGAAATCCCAGAGTTGAAAAATACAATAACTAAACTGAAGAATTCAACAGAGTTTCAAAAATAGGTTCAACCATGCAGAAGAAAGAATCAGTGACCTGGAAGATAGGACATTGGAAATTACCCAGGAAGAGGAGCAAAAAGAAAGATTGAAAAAGAGTGAAGAAACTCTATGGGAATTATGGGACACAGGAAAAGAAACAATATCTACATTGTGAGAATTCCAGAAGGAAAAGAAAAAGGGACAGAAAGTATATTTAAGGCTGAAAACTTCCTGAACCTGGGGAGAGAAATGGACATCCAGATCCATCAGGACCAAAGGACCCCAAATAGCTTGAATTCAAATAGGGCTACAATGAGATACATTATAATTAAATTGTCAAAAGACAAAGAAAGAATTTTAAGAGCAGCAAGAGAAAAAAGAGAAGTTACATGCAAGGGACCATAAGATTATCAGCAGATTTCTCAAAAACTTTTCAGGCCAGGAGAAAATGGGATGACATATTGAAAATATTGAAGGAAAATAACTGTCAAACAAGAATTTTACACTCAGCTAAGCTTTCCTTCAGAAAAAAAGGAGGGATACAGACTTGCCCGAACAAACAAAAGTTGAGGAAGTTCATTACCACCAGACCTGCCTTACAAGAAATTTTATAGAGTTCTTTGAGTAGAAGTAAAAGATTGCTATCTAATATCATAAAAATATAAAAAGGTAGTATAAAACTCACTGGTAATGGTAAATATATAGTCATAGTTAGATTCTGCAATTTGGTAATAGTGGTGCATAATTCACTTACAACTCTAGTTTAAAAAAAATTTTAAGTAGTAAAATAGACATAACTATGATAATCTGTTATTAGTTATATAATACTAAAAACATGTAAACTGTAACAGCAATAACCAAAAATGTGTAAAAGTTTACAAATTCTATTGAAGCCAAGTTGTTATGAGTTTAAAATAGAGTGTTACACATTTAAGATATTCTATGTAAGCCTCATGGTAACCACAAGGGAAAACCTGTGGTAATTACACAAAAGAACATGATAAAGAAACCAAAGCACACTGATTCATAAAGACATCAAAACCCCCAGAAAGAGAGCAGGATAAGAAACAAAGAACAACAGATCTATAAAACAGCCAGAAAACAATGAACAAAATGGCAATAATAAGCGCTTATCAATAATTACTTTAAATATAAACAGATTAAATTCTTCAACTAAAAGACATAGAATGGATAAATGGATTTAAAAAAAAACAACAACAAGAAGATCCAACAATATGCTGCCTGTAAGAGACTCATTTTAGCCTTAAAGATATACATAAACCAAGAGTGAAGGGATGGAAAAAGACATTTCAAACAAATGGTAACCAAAGAAAGCAGGGGTAGCTATACTTATATCAGACAAAATAGACTCAAAACTGAAAATGGTAAAAAGGGACAAAGAAGGTCATTATGTAATGATAAAGGGTTCAATACATCAAGAAGATATAACAATTGTAATTATTTATGCACCCACTAAATATCGGGTTGGCCAAAAAGTTCATTTGGGGTTTTCTGTAACATCTTACAGAAAAACCTGAACGAACTTTTTGGCCAGCCCAATATATAAAGCAAAAACTAACAGAGTTAAAAGGAGAAATAAACAGTAATACAATAATAGTTGGGGGCTTTAATATCCCACTCTCAACAATGGATAGATCATCCAGAGAATCAATAAGGAAACTATTTGGACAAAATGGACCTAACAGACATATACAGAATATTCTATAAAATAACAGCAGAATACACATTCTTCTCAAGCACACTTGGAATATTTTCTCAGACAGACCATATGGTAGCCCACAAAACAAATTAGCAAATTCAAGAAGACTGAAATCATATCAAGTATTTTCTCGGACTACAATGGCATGAAACTAGAAGTCAATAACAAAGAGGAAAACTGGAAAATTTACAGACACACAGAAATTAAACACTCTCCTGAACAACCAATGGATCAATGAAGAAATTGAAGGGGAAATAAAAAAGTTCCTTGAGACAAACAAAAACTGGAAAATCAAGATACCAGAACTGGTGAAATACAGCAAAAGCAGTTCTAAGAGGGAATTTCATAGTAATAGACACCTACATGGAAAAGCAAGAAAGATCCCAAATAAACAACTTAATTCTATGCCTTAAGGAACTAGAAAAAGAGGAACAAACTGAGTCCAAAGTTAGCAGAAGAAAGAAAATAGTAAAGATGAGAGCAGAAATAAATGTAACAGAGAACAGAAAAAACAATAGAAAAGATTTTAATCAAACTAAGAGTTAGTTCTTTGAATAGATAGACAAAATTGACAAATCCTTAGCTAGACTAACCATGGAGAAAAAACAAAGGACTCAAATCAACAAAATTATAAATGAAAAAGAAGACATTACAACTGATACCACAGAAATTCAAAGGATCATAAGAGTCTACGAACAACTATAGAGTCTATGAACAACTATACACCAACAAACTGGACAACCTAGAAAAAATGTAAAAAATTCTTAGAAACATACAACTCAGTAAGGCAAATCAGGAAGAAATAGAAAATCTGAATACACCAATTACTAGAAAGGAGATTGAATGAGTAACCAAAAATCTCCAAACAAAGAAAAGCCCAGGACCAGATGGCTTCAGTGGTGAATTTTATCAAAAATTTATTTTTTTTCTTTATTTTATTTTATTTTATTATTTACTTTTTGGCCACGCCACACGGCTTGTGGGATCTTAGTTCCCTGACCAGGGACTGAACCCAGGCCCTCAGCAGTGAAAGCATGGAGTACTAACCAGTGGACCACCAGGGAATTCCCCTTTACCCAACATTTAAAGATAAATTGACACCAATTCTTCTCAAACTCTCCCAGAAATTCAAAGAGGAGGAAGCACTCTCAAACTCATTTTACTAGCCAGTATTATCCTGATATCAAAACCAGAAAAAGATACTATTAGAAAAGAAAACTACAGGCCAATATCCCTGGTGAACATTGATACAAAAATTTTTTTTTTTTTGATACAAAAATTTTTAATAAAATAACAGCAAACTGAATTCAGCAGCACATTAAAAGGATCATACCCCATGATCAAATGGGATTCAAGCCATTTGAATGGATTCAAGCATCTGGGATGCAAGAATGGTTCAACATAGGCAAATCAATCAATGTGATACATCACATTAATAGAATAAAAGAATTATATGATCATCTCAATAGATTCAGGAAAAGCATTTGACAAATTTCAACACCCATTTATGATAAACACTCTTAACAAATTAGGCATAGAAAGAATGTATCTCAACATAATAAGGGCCATATATGACAAGCCCACAGCTAACATCATTTTCAAAGGTTAAAGACTGAAAAATTTTCCTCTAAGATCAAGAACAAGACAGGGTACCCACTCTCACCACTCTTATTCAAAATAGTAATAGAAGTCCTAGCTAGAGCAATTAGGCAAGAAAAAGAAATAATGGTATTAGAATTGGAAAGAAGAAGGAAAATTGACTGTATTTGCAAATGACATGATTTTATATACAGAAAATCCTACAGACTCAACCAAAAAGCTGTTAGATCTAACCAATAAATTCAGTAAAGTCAAGGATACAAAATTAACATACAGTAATAAGTAGTGTTTCTATACACTAACAGTGAATTTTATGAAGAACAAATTGATCCCATTTATAACAGCATCAATTAAATATTTACGAATAAATTTAACCAAAGAAGTAAAAGATCTTTACTCTGAAAACTACAACATTTTGATCAAAGAAAGCAAAGAAGACACAAATAAATGGAAGTATATCTTGTGTTCATGGATTGGAAGAATTAATTTTGTTAAAATGTTAATAATACTACAAAAAGTCATCTATAAATTCAATGCAATTCCTACCAAGATTCCAGTGGAATTTTTTTTTACAGAAGTAGAAAGACCACTCCTAAAATTTGTATGAAACCACGAGAGACCCCAAATAGCCAAAGAAATCCTGAGAAAGAAGAACAAAGCAGGAGGCATCATATTTTCTGATTTCAAGCTGTACTATACAGTTATAGGCTTCAAAACAATATGGTACTGGCATAAAAACAGACATATAGACCAATGGAACAGAACCTAGAGCCCAGAAATAAATTCAGGCATAATATTTGATAAGGGAGCCAAGAATACTCAACGGAGAAAAGAAAGTCTTTTCAATAATGGTGGGATAATTATATATTCACATGTAAAGGAATAAAACTGAACCCGTAACCTACATCACCCCAAAAAATTAACTCAAAATTGGTTAAAGACCTAAATGTAAGACCTGAAACCATGAAACTCCTAGAAGAAAACATAGGAAGAGAGGTCCTTCACATGGTTCTTGGTATTGATTTTTTGGATATGACACCTAAAACACAAGCGACAAAAATAAACAAGTGGGACTACATCAAACTAAAAAGCTTCTACACAACAAAAGAAACCATTGACAAAGTGAAAAGACAACACATGGAATGGGAAAAAATATTTGCAACTCATGTGTCTGATAAGGGGTTAATATCTAAAATATATAAAGAACACATACAACTCAATAGCAAGAAAACAAATAACCCAATTAAAAAATTGGCAAAGGACCTGAACAGACATTTCTCCAAAGAAGATATATGAAAGGCCAACAGGTACATGAGAAGAGTCTCAATGTCACTAGTCATTAGAGAAATGCAAATTAAAAGCACAATGAGATATCACCTCATGTCTGTTAGAATGGCCATATCAAAAAGACAAGAGATAACAAATACCAGCATGGATGTGGAGAATAGTGAACCCTTGTGTACTGTTGGTGGGATTGTAAATTGGTACAAACACTATGGAAAACAGTATGGAGGATCCTCAAAAAATTAAATATAGATTTAATTTTGATTCAGCAATTCCACTTCTGGGAGTATATCCCAAGGAAATGAAAACACTAACTCAAAAAGATAGCACCCCCATGTTCATAACAGCATTATTTACAATAGCCAAGACATGGAAACAACATAAGAGTCCACCAGTGGATGAACAGATAAAGAAGTTGTGATACACACACACACACACACACACACAAACAGACACACAATGGAATATTATTCAGCCATAAAAAATGTGGAAATTCTATCATTTGTGACAACATGGATAAACCTTGAAGGCATTATGCTAAGTGAAATAAGTCAGATAAAGACAAACACTATGCGATTTCACTTATATGTAGAATCTTAAACAAACAAACTGAATAGCAAAAAGCCATAGAAAAAGATCAGACTTGTGGTTACCAGAGGTGGAGGAAATTGGAGGAAGGCGGTCAAATGGTACAAGCTTTCAGTTATAAGGTAAATAAGTACTAGGGATGTAATATACAACATGATGACTATAGCTAACACTACTCTATGATATAAATGAAAGTTATTAAGAGAGGAAATCCTATGAGTTCTCATCACAAGGAGAAAAAATTTTCCTTTTCTTTTTTCTTTCTTTTCTTTTTATTGTACCTATATGAGAAGATAGATGTTAGCTGAACCTACTGTGGTAATCATTTCACAATATATGTGAATCAAACCATCATGCTGTATGCCTTATACAGTGATGTACGTCAATTATTTCTCAATAAAACTTGAAACAAATTGTGAAATACAACAGATATGTAAAGAAGAATGCTTAAAACAAATACATAGCTTAATGAATCCTTATAATAAACACCCATGTAACCAGACAAAAATATAACATTGCCAGCACTCCAGAAGCCCCCTCTCCCAGGTTTCCCCTCTTTGCCAGAACATCCTATCATTTGGGATAACCACTACCCCAGATTTATTGGTAATTACTTCATGTTCTTCTATCTAGTTTTTTCCCCCCTTCTTTCTAGTTTTGTACATAATTATATATCCCTAAACAATGCTGGTAAATTTTGCTTATTTTTGAACTTTATATGAACGCAATTATACTTCATGGATTCTTTTATTTCATGCTGCTTTCACTCAATATTATATTTTTTAGCCTTTATCCATGTTGTTGCATGTAGCTGTACTTCATTCATTTTCAGCTCTGTATAGTATTCCACTGTATGATTATATCAAAATTCAGGTATCCTTTCTACTGTTAGTGGACATTTGGGTTGTTTCTTGCTTGGGGTTACTACAAAAATGCCCCAATGAACATTCTTGTACATGTGTCCTGGTGCATACATACCTGAGTTTCTCTTGGCTGTATTCCTAAGAACTTCTGGCTCACAAAATATGCATAGCTTCCACTCCACTAGCTACTACCAAACTTTTCGAACGTGGTTGTACCAATTTTTACACTCCTATAAGAAAAGGGGATCAACTTCTTAGAAACAAGACAAACTGTATCATTATTATTAATCATACATCTTTGTCTTCCAAAGCAGTATCTTCCTGAGCCAAGTGCTTCCTTATGGTAAATTCTAACCCACTGGCTCTCCTTTCTAGTTTCAGGTGGACTCAGAGTTTCTACCTCAGCATGACTTGTTACCATTAAGTGGATCACTGTTTCTCTTATATGTTACAAATTAGGTTCTTCCTTGGTAAAACTTGAAGGTAACAAACTTTCCTTTATCATAGGTGATATGTATAATTGTTACATTTCAGGGTAGGTCAGCCCCCGCAGATGGCTGATCTTTCTTGTTCTGTATACTACTGAGTTTGGGCCTTTGAGTGGAAGGTTAAGAGCATGAAATCTGGAGCTGGAATGCCTGGGTTTGAATCCTCACTCTGTACTTTCTAACAGTATGATCTTGACCAAATTATTTCACCTGATTCTCAGTTTGCTCACTGATAAAATGAGAATAAATAAAATCACCTACCTCATAGGGTGACTGTAGGGATTAAATGAGGTAATATATAGGAAGTACTTAGAACAGTGCCTGGCATTCTATTGTTTTGATATATATCCATTTCTGTTTTGTGGGCAATAGAGGGGTTCTGAACATGGGCTGAAGTCAGAAGAAATTCAGGACCTGGCTCTGCTCTTCCCTGACTATGGGACTGTAGGCAAGTCATAGTACCTTCCTATACCTCAGTTCTTCACCTGTATAAACTGAGCTAACGATTGCTACCTTGTACAAGTGCCATGAGGATGAACTGAGATGGCAAATGCAAAATGCCAAGGGCTAAGTGTTAGTACAGTACATGGTAGTTGCTACCATCTTAGCAGGTGGCAGCTACTTTTCCTGCCCTCAGATGCTGGGAGTGAACAGCTTCCGGGTCCTAAACCCTTAGCTCCTCTGCACTGACCAATGGGTAGCTGAGGAGACTGAGAATGTGTGGAGAGACCATGAAAGTTACTCCCATTTATGTGTAGGTCTCTGGCAGCGTACACATAGCTGAATGAGACCCAGTACACTTTCTAGAGGCTCAGATCTGGGGCACCCCAGTATGCTGGTAACTAACAGAATACAAGTACTTTGTCTGGAGAAAGGAATTTTGAGGGTGCTAGGGAGGAAATATCTACGTGAGTAGTCTTGCTGGAAGAAAAGGTTTTTAAGATGAGTCTCAAAAAATATGCTTGTAGATGGAAGTTGGAGAAAATACTGGTCATGAAGAGCTTTGAATCCTAGGCCAAGGATTTTTTTCCTGAATTCAGTAAGGATTGGGAGACCTTGTATTGCCATGTGGCTGTGAGATGGGAAATAGTGTCTGAAAGGTGCCCAGGTGTACTGGGCTAACCAACAGTGATTTAGAAACCCTACTGTCTGGCACTGTCATCGGACTCTATCTGGTGTATTTAGAAACTGATATTTGGAGAGAGATACGCCTAGTACAGCTGTAATGCCAAATTTTGTGTTTCCCTAACAAATTTCCCCAAACCAGCGTTAAGGTGGCTAGTCATTATTGTCACCCTCATTGTATCACCTCATTATTGCATGCAAACTAGATAGAGATAAAATGCATCTGTACCTGACTGTGGTGGTGGATACCTACACAGGTGAGAAAATTGTATAGAACGAAACACAGGCACACACAAATGAGTACAAGACTGGGGAAATGTGAATAAGATGTGGTGGATTGTATCAATGTCAATATCTCAATTGTGTTATTATAGTTAAGACATTACCACTGGTGAGAGAAATGGGGAAAATGAACAAAGGTTTTCTCTGTATTGTTATTTTTTACAACTGCATGTGAATATTTAATTTTATTCTCTCAACAAAAATTTCAATTAAAAATGCATTAGTAAAATTATGCCTTGTAGAAAATGTGCTGTCTCCAGTCACATTCCGCCTCCCTCAGTTACCCATATTTAGGGGATTCCTGGGGGCACACAAAATAGA
Organism: Stenella coeruleoalba; assembly: GCF_951394435.1. Classification (NCBI taxonomy): domain Eukaryota; kingdom Metazoa; phylum Chordata; class Mammalia; order Artiodactyla; family Delphinidae; genus Stenella; species Stenella coeruleoalba. Next base: position 42,792,900 of record NC_137154.1, on the reverse strand, counting down.
CGGCATTATGTATCCTGGGGGCCCCAACTGGAAAGGAGAGCGAAGTGCCCCAAGAAAAGAAGTCAACAGAACAGGAATTGCTATGCTACTTCGATCTAACTGAAACTGCCGGTTACAATTACCCCAAATTTTAGACAGTTCTGCCACAGTGGGTCAGCTTTACCCAGCTGTTTTCTGATTTACCCACGGAGTCTACTATGTCACTTCAGCGTCACTACCTCCAAAGGTAGGGTAAAAGTTATTCTATGTGTACATGAAGTTTATTCCCCCCATCACCAAAAAAAAAGAGTGACGTGAAATTGCCGGATGTAGCATTTAAAAATTTAGGGTTTTTACCTGACCCATTGCTTTCGAAAATTACAACTCGCAGGGATGAGTGAACTCGATTTCTTGAGCGACTCGGAGGAGACCGTGTTAGCAGGGCAGCATTATTACGAACTCCGGAATTATCCTTTCTTTGCTATGCTAAAGGTTTCCCTTTCCAACAGTAGGGCTGACTTCGACTTGAACGAGAGTCCTGAACTTTTATAAACTGAAAAAGAGGGGAAGACTTGGCAGGCTGGGAATCCGGCCCCGGGAAGGCGTCCACCGCGCTTGTGAACAACTACGTGAATTTCCAGAAGAGAAACTTCTCTTCCCCACACTTGCAGACTTCCTCCGAGTCCAGGAGCGCTCCAAGCGGCCGCCCGAGCTTCCGCGTCTCGGGACAGGGAAACTGAGGCAGGGCAGGAGCGGCGCGCGCATCTGCGGCCTCGGCGCCCGCCCCAAGGAAGGAACCCAGGATTCCAGAGTTCTTCGCGCTGCGTAGGCTCCTCCGAGGCGCCCTCCCCCCGGTCCGCCCCGCCCCGCTAGGGACAAAGCCCGGAGCCCGCGCCGGGAAGGGGCAGGGCGGCTCCCGCGCGCTCCCCGCTCCTCCGTGGGCGCGAGACTCCGCCCCGCCGCCCCTCCTGAGGGAGCCCGCGCGCGCCCCAACGGCTAGGCTGCCGAGCCGGGCCCGCCCCGAATCCCCATGACGTCACCGGCGGCGGCAGGCCCCGCCCCCGGCCCCGGGCGGCAGGCCGCATGACGTCACCGAGGCCCCACCCCTCCGGAGCGAGTTCGGTCCTGGCGTTCATTTCATTCCTGTCCTCATTCCGAACATTCTTAGCATCGCTCGCGCCGTGCCGCGCCGCCCGAGCCGAGCCGAGCCTCTGCAGCCGCCGCCGCGGCCCCGCCGCCCGCCGCGGGCGCCCACCAAGCACTTTGCAGACTCGCTTCCACCCTGCGGGCCAGTCCGCGCGGCGGGGCCCGGGCTCGGGGCGGCCGCGTCCGGGGACAGGCCATGCAGTGAAGCCCCCCCACCCCGTCCACCTTTGCCCGGAGCCGCGGGCAGCAGCCCAGTACGTCCAGCCGGCCCCGGGGCAGGAGTGGTGCTAGGTGGGGGGGGGGTGGCCCAGCCCGGGGACCGGGAGCCGGGCTCCGAGCTGAAGGCGGGGGAAGCGGCGCCGAAGTTTGCCTCGGACTCGCCGGGCGCTGCGGCAGCTCCCTTCGCCGAGGTAAGTTGGCGCGCGGGGCTGATGCTGGGTGCGGGGGGCGCGCGGGGCGCCGGGGGCTGGGAGCCCGTGGCGTACGGCACGGGCCGCTCTCTCTCTCCGGACTCTGCTTTGTGTGCAGAGGGCGGGTGGGCACGCGGAGGGCCGGGGCCGGGCCCCTGCGCCCGCCTCCCCGCGCCCCTTCAAGGTGAGCGGCCGGGCGCCGCCGCGGGAGTTGCCGGGACGCCAAGTTGGGCCGCGCGCTGCGGAGCCCGCGCGGCAACAGGCGGCCCTGGAGGCGCCAGGCCGGCCGCGCCCCCCGCGCCCCCCTCTCGCGCCCGTCTGCCTGCCAGCGCGCACACGCACACACCCTCGGGCAGTTTCCACGTTTTTCTCGGGGAAGTCAGAAGTTAGAGCGAGCGCGGGCTGCGAGAGCCGACGGCGCCTCCAGGGAGCCCGAAGCCGGCCCGATCCCCCCACCGCGCCTCCCCAGCCGCCCCAGGCGCCTGGGCCCCCCGAGGCCGGCCTGGGGGCTGCGCCGACTTGTGCTGCTGGCGGGGTTTCGCTCCTTCTTCTCAAAGATGAAAGGAGGCACGGTCGTCTTTGCCGCTTCTCCAGGACTGTTGCTGCCGCCGCCGCTGCTTCATTGCACATTCAAGTGGAAAATTTTCAGGAGTCAGCAGAAACATTGTGTCCAAAAAAGACTGAGTCGCAGTTACCACCAAACCCTGGAGGAGACTCTCCCTGGAAAACTTCCCTTCGGTAGGAAATACTGGGGGATTCGTTTGTTTATTGGAAGAGAAATGATCCCCAGGAGGGGAGAAAATCAGGGTGCATTTCTGCTCTTTGTTCGTAGCAGCAACATGTTTTGTTCTAAAGTCCAGAGGCCCGCTTTAAAGAAAGTACAACTTCTATGAGTTTCCTTTTTTTCTTTTTCTTTTAATGTGTTTTTATTTTTTTTTAAACCGAAGCAACATTTTAAATGAGTTGGAAACAGTGGAGGGGCTCACACCTCCCTTCTTTTTCTCCCACGAAAATAAATAAAATCCAGATCATAATTTTCTTCGCTTTTTAATTGTCTTTTTAAAGATTTATTTAAAGTTGAATGTCACTGTATAAAAATATTTATGAAACAATGAAATACCAGCCACCAGCATTTCTCAGGAGGCTTGTTAACTTCTCAGAAGCAAGTGGCTGCCTGTGATTTGCAGAAATGAAAATTGACCTCAGTAAGCACTGGAAACTTAGAGACAGATGATGTTCCAGGAGCGGGTAATGTAAAAAGGCCATGTTTTAAAAACAGTGCTTTGGAGGAAGCCCAGGTCCTGGCACAGAAAGGTCTGCAAAACCTATCAGATTTCAAAATATTATAGTTTAAAAAATATATGTATTAAAAATGCTACAGATATTGCAAATGAGTAGAACACTGTCAGTTCTGGACAACCACGTGTTTCTTCCTCCCTACCCTTTGCCTTGATTGTTTCTGGAAGTTTAGGTGGTCTGATGCTTGGGGTGTGCTGAGTGCCTGCAGGTGGTTACCTGAATAGACAGATCCCTTCAGGAAGAAGTGATCCCGCTGCGTTGTCCGAGCAGGGAGTGAGCTCTGTTCTCTAAAGCTTGCAGTGAATTTTGGCTGGTGTTTTATGCATGGGGGCTTGTCTGCCAGGGTACTGTGAGGTGGTTTGGGGAACAGACCTCAGGCTGTGCCAAGTGCTTCATCCTTTCACTATTGGATTTGTGCCTTTCTGTAAATAGCAGGATCTTTGAGCCCCAAGTACATCTGAATGCTTGTAAGGGCCAGACTTAGATCCAACTTTGGTAAGAATCTTTCCTTTTTAGATGGAAATAGTAGAATCAATTACAAAGTGACTCAGGAAAGACAAATGGATTAGTTGAACCTTTGTCAACAGTGAGGTTTTGAATTGTTGATTGTTTTTTAGGGGAAAGGCTTATTTTTCTAATCTCACTATTCCCATAAATGGTCACAGATATTTTTGTTTAGTATTTCTTTCTATGTGCAATTCTGTGTTGGACTCTCAGGTTTCAGATTTTAAACAGAGTTTACAATTCTTTTATTTGTTGTTGATGTAAAAGAATGAGCTGATAAGCTTCATCCATTACTGGTTCTTGCCGATGGTATAAAAATGCCCATGTAGACCATTTTATTTTTACGTTAATGATTAAGTATTATTTGATTTGCAGTTTTAGGAGAATATCAGCTACCTTTCCTTCCTCCCTTCCTCCCTTCTCTCTTTCTTTCTTTCTTTCTCTCTTTTCTTTCTCTCTCTCTCTCTTTTTACAAGTTTGAAATAAAACCAGTGTGACACTTTGCCTTGACAGTAAGAGTAAAAAACTATTAAAGGAAAGAATTTTTGTGTAGATTTCTCCTCTGTGTGATGTTTTATAAAGTAACAAATAGAACTCCATCCAGGAAACATGCCTGAGAGAGATTATTGGGGGATTTTTTTCTTCTTCTTTTCCCAAAACATAAACCAGGACTCACCGTGGCATATACTTAATGAAATTTAATTTAAAGAAGGAGGACACGCTAACTTAGTTTGAGCCAGACTGAACTGAATTTCTCACCAAGAGGTGCTTCCTGGCATTGTGGTGCTGTGTGTGCCTAGGCCCCAGCAGCAAATCAATTATATGTAAGGGCTGCTGGTGGTAGGGGGTTGGGGGGCAGCCTGGGGAAAGTCAGCTTCCTCCTTTCTTCTTCTCTGCCCCTCCCCCTCTTTTGCTTTATATAGAAAGAATTCTATATTCACATACTCAACTTTGGACACTGGTACCCCCACTTTTTTTTTTGGAAAAAGGACAAGTCATAAGGAAAAAAATGTTCGGGTTTTTTGCTGCTTGAGTTTCAGTCATTTATGAACAATTTTGAATTTTGTTGGCTCTGACGGTACAGGACAGCAAGTATAAGAGGGTATTTCTTAATGCGAAAATTTGGTGGAATATACTTGTATTGATATGGGGATCTAGATCATATTTGTTGTCACATTTTCAGTAGAAAAATGTGACAGTTCGAGAATGTAGATCCCAAATGTTAGATAGGCCTTTGGAGGAATGAGCTGTGCCGTTAACAATATTTTAAGGTTTCTTGCTTCTGAAATGGATTGACCTGTCATACATGGCAGTGGGACAAGAGTTTGTGCATCTGTGGGGTTACTCGTCTCTCTAATCTCTTGTGTTATTATGTGTTAATTGTGAGCATAATTATACTGCCTGCAAATGATAATTGTAGTGTCTTATCACTCCAAAGGTTGGTGCAAATAACTGTGTGTATGATCCCATGTATGTAAAATGACCGTGCTCACATACAGACAGTAGGTAGATAACACTTTTAAGCTTGTATTTTAGGCATTTTATCTTGTTTCCAATAAAGAGATTGCGAAAGGAGAGAAAAATATTGTGGATTGAAAGCTGTGCTTAGAAGTTGGATCTGTTTAGTGATAAAACTTTTTGGTTTTTTTCCAAAGACTGAAGAATACTGGCCCGAGCAAGTGTCCAGCTTTCTCTGTAGAATTGCAAGGAAATCAGAGCCCACCTTTTTGTTGATAAATGCGGGCATTACAGCTTCCTCTTTCGAGTTCAGAGACTGGAACTGCAGAGTGCTAATGGCCTACTTCTGAACTCGGCAAGAAAAGTATATTGTAAGCTTTGACAGACTCAGGCTGTGCTGCTGGGCTATTGGGGACTGACCGATGACTGGAGTAATCTCTTACAGCTGCGCGGCGCTTTTTCTTATTTTATCTGTAGAAGCCACAGATTACACTGTGGTGTTTAAGTTAGATCCCAAGTCAGGTTTGAACAGTATCAGTGATATATTTTATTTTCTTGTTCACGAAGGTGATAAAATCAAGTAATTCAGGTCCATCCTAAGCACTTAATGTTTCAGTATTTAGTATTTTTGACAAATACTAATTTCGACCCCCTTGTATCGCAATTACTGAATACTTCTGAAATCAGGGAAGTTTGGGGCCTTTCCTCTTCTGGGGTAGTTTGTGGAATGCTAGAATATTTGGATCTAAATACTTGGAGTGTTTTTTTCTTGTTTTTTTTTAAAATTTTTATTTATTTTTTGGCTGTGTTGGGTTTTTGTTGCTGCGCGCGGGCTTTCTCTAGTTGCGGGGAGCAGGGCTACTCTCCGTTGCGGTGCGCGGGCTTCTCATTGCAGTGGCTTCTCTCGTTGTGGAGCACGGGCTCCAGGTGCGCGGGCTCAGTAGTTGCCGCACGTGGGCTCAGTAGTTGCGGCTCATTGGCTCTAGAGCGCAGGCTCAGTAGTTTTGGCACACGGGCTTAGTTGCTCCACGGCATGTGGGATCTTCCTGGACGAGGGCTTGAACCCGTGTCCCCTGCATTGTCCCGTGGATTCTTAACCTCTGTGCCACCAGAGAAGCCCATTTGGAGTGTTTCTGCATGGGTTTTTATAATTTGTTTCAAAGCTGTGGGCAGTTGAGAGTTTTCAATGTGTAAGATTGTCATCATAAGCTTCCTCGACACTCTCCCTTGTTTGAACTCAGAGTAGAAATCCAACCATTTCTTCATATACATTCGGGCTTTGTAGTGGTGCAGCATAAGAGAATTTTGAAATGTGTATTTATTTTAGTCAAAGCAAATGGGTTTTCAGGAGTGTTTCTTACTGGGTGGGTCGCTTTCAGCTCTTAAGTTCTCCTTTTGTCCACTGGCTTTTTGCATGGTTGGGAGGATTCTCTGAAAATACTTTCCATAGTCTGGGAGTCCTGCCTGGCTAACTGTGAAACCACTGGTCTCTCTTCTGATTGGATAAGGGGTGGGGGGAGTTCCTAAGAGGCCGTCTTTTCTACTTTTGTGGCAGGCCCAGGGAGGAAGGCTCTATCCTGGCTGTATTTTGCCGCTAACCCCCCAGTATTAACTATCCTGATGCACTGCTTCCTGCCCTTTACACGTTAGTTTTTAAGGCTGTGTCCTAGGATTTCATTAATGGTTTTAGTATGAGGAGCAGAGCCCAGCATTGGAAAAGGGGTTTAAAAGAAAAAGCCAGTTTATTGATGAACAAGTTAAGCACCACCATTGTCTCCATTGGGAAGTTCTGGTTGCTTTGAGGCATCTGACAGGTTTAGATGTACGTGTAAAGTGACTGAAACATTATTGGCGGGGGTAGATACAACAATGGCGAGTGCTGTTGTTTTTACATATAAACTGAAAAACTGCTGCTAATGGTGGGAAATGTTAATTATGTGAGAACATATTGAACTTATATTCTCTGGCATGAACTTTTAAAAGAAATGCATGAACTGTGCTGCTTTTTTATAAGCACAGCTTTCTAATTATCATAATTCAGTTCAGCTCTGCTCTTGGATGGAGTTCAAGTGCAATCTCAATTTAACTTGAAAGGAGTTTTTTTTTTTTTATTTTAACTGAGAATGTTTAAGAAAATTTGAAAAGTTCATCCAAGAATGTTGTCTGCTTAGGTGTGGTTAATTGGGGGGATGAAATGAGTGGCTTTCTGTAATAGTTAATTAGATCTGAATATTAGGATAGAGGCTTTTTTTTTTTTGCTTTGTACTGTATCCAAACCTGCATCTTGTGCTTTTTTTCATAACCAGATGCTATGTGTTGTTGAGTTCTCTTTGAAAACCAGTGTCTTTTCCCTGATAGTAAACTAAATAGATATTCTGTTACCATCAATGATATAATCTCTGCAAAGATAGGAACCTGTTTTGAGAGAGTAGAAAGAAAGAAATGCAGAAATCTTATGAATTCATTTGCCAAAAATCACTTAATCTTTTATACCACCCAAGACTTTAGAATGTGATATCCTTATGTGGTCATACTTAATGGCATTTTGTAAAGGGAGTCATCTTTGACAGCATTCATTCCAGTGTCCTTTACATTTTCTGTGACCTTAGTGTCTTTTCAAAAAAAAAGAAAAAGTTAGTGAAGCCCAGGTGCCAAATCCTCTGTGGAATCAGTTTTAATTGGAAGAAAGAACATCTTCAGCTGGACCTTCCGACTTTCGTCCAGTCTGACTTCTGCTAAAATGCAGACTTCTGCCCGAGGAAACCAAATGACTTCATTTGCTCTGGCACTTGAGAGTCCGAATTCACTTCCCTGGTGGTGAAATAAAAGGAGCCAAGTGTTTTAAATAGCCACTCCCCGAGGCCCGCCTGCCCGAGTGTTTTGAGAAAAGCGCATTGTCTGCTTGCAGCTCTAGCTGGGAGCTGGCCTGGCTCGCCCTCCCCCCAACCAGACAGCTCCGTTTCTGAAGTTGACATCTGGTTTTCTCTCTGTTCACCTGATGTATACCACACACGTGCACACATGCAGCGTGCACGCATGTGTCCTGCAGGTAACACAGGTCTTTGACATTGAATGTGTGTATGTTTCAAGTCACTCCTGGGATAGGGGGAGGCTCACAGCTAATAGCACAAAATAAAATGTAAACATAGTAGCCACCCCACATGCCGCTGCTGCTGGGTTTCTGTCCAATGGTGCTTTCTGGGTAGGCGTGCCTATTGTTGTGGCAGCAACAGGCGGCAGAAGTTGGGGCACCATATGGCGGATGTGGGCCTCAGATAAGCTGTCTGGTAATTTAGCTCATCAATAGCATTTTGATATGCTTCATTTTCAGATCACCCATCACTGTGGCTGGGGCTATCTTGGGGGCTGATTCCGAAACCATTGAAACCTCTGGGAGCCGATGCTTCCTTTGGTGGAATCTCTTTCAGCCCTTTCTCCTTTTCATTTCAAAGCTTTTGGGAGACAATGGTGGTTGGTAAGAGTTAGAAAGAGCTATATCAGCTGAGGGAACCTTCAACCCCGTCTTGAAATCTGGAATGCTTAGAAGACCTCATCAGGTATTTCCATTGACAGAAAAGCAGAAAACAAGCTATTTAATAGCGTTTCATACTGGCAGAGCCAAGAAATTCCCATAATTCAAAATTTGCTTTTGTTCTAAATACTGGGAGGATAAGACCAATATGGTTCTTATTTTGACAAAATGTTTCTAGTTTTGTTGTGCATTAAAAATACCTCCCTAATTTTTTTCCACCTTTCATCAAGTGCAAAAATGATTAATATCTATGTAACTGAAAATCAGAGGAAGTATTATCTGTGATTCGGAGGCAAAAAGCAGCTTCCTTTATGACTAGGAATTCTTAGAGAGGGAAATGCTCCTAGAACATCTCTACTCAGATGTTCAGTGAAGCTGAAGCAAAACTAAAATCTCTGCCACTGGTGAATCGACTGGGGGACTCCTGCCTTGAGTTGCTGGGGCCATTTCAGGGATTCTGCACATAGTAGGTGGATTAGTGGAAATTTCATCATGTGCATGCCCAGGTGCTTATCAGCCATATGAATCTCATTCAGCAAACATTTGTGTCCCTGATGTGTGCCAGGCACTGGGGAAGCCAGGGTAAGACTGTCTGTCCCTTTCCCCACCCAGCCTCTCTGCACATTCTCAGTCTCCTTTCCAGGCCTCCCGCCTTTTGAATTTGGGGTTTCTAATTCTTGCTACACAGATCTGTTTACATGGCTAATGCAGGATGGTTCTGACGCAAACCCAGGGCAGCCTCTTTGCACGCCTGTCCTAGAGAGTCTCTGCCTCACCAGTGATTCCCGCCTGAGCGTGTGCATCACAGCCTCCATGGAGCTTTCCACAGACTGGGCATCAGCCCTGGAGCCTTAGGGCTGGGATAGGTGTAGTGTTTCTGTATTTCTAAGAGACCCCAGAGTGGTGTCCACCTCTGATTGGGAATTATTACTCTAGGTATTCTAACTTTTATCCTCAGATGGAATCAGGCTAAATTTGCCTCCTAACTCTAGATTTTTCCTGTATCTGTGAGGTGATGTACCTAGGAGCATATACTGACTGTTTATGGAATTCACTAAGATCTTTTTGGTTGGTTTTAAAGATATGGCTACACAAAAATGCGCAGGAGAAGCAACACAATGAGCAGAACCGCCTTCTCCGTGCTCAGCACACATCTGTTATCCCTTGGGAAGGTAGCAGTTGTTTCCAGATGTGATTATAGAGGTGAGCCTCAGGCTCCCTGGCAAGGAGTTTGAGGACTAATTCTTGCCTGGCTGTTTGCAGAGGTAGTTTTCATTTTTGAGTAGTGGGGATGTTCATAGAGGGTCTCACGTGGTGCGCCTTGATATTGCAGAGTGAGGGCATAGGAAGGGTGATCGTGACAACATCCCAGAGATGAGCATGGTTTTGCTGCTGATAAACCATACTCGGCTCTTATTCTTTCCTTTCTTCTTTCTTCCTTCCACCTTAGGCACTTTGAAATCTAGGGGCTCCCAGTTTTGCCTAGAACTGTTACATTGAAACATTTTCAGGGGTTACTGTGTGCCAGGGATTTGGTGATCAGCCAAGGGTGGTCAATGAATGGCCATCAGTAAAACACCCCTGCAGAGTTTCCAATTTAGCAAGGGAAACAGGCATGTGAAGAGATTAAAGAGATCATCACAATCCAGTGGGGAAGCTGTGTTTTTCATATTTCATGAGTTCCAAGGTGCAGTTTTCTTCCCCCATATTTGAACATTTCGAAATTAGGATGTGTCCTGCAATCATGGCTGGCCAGGTGGTGGTCATGACCCATGATGTGGTTGCGTACACTCATCACAGCCTGCAGAACAAATGCAGTGGAGAGGAAGAAAATTCCAGCGTCAGTCGCTAAGCATTCCTAAGAATGTATTTGATGTCGCCAGTGCTCTCATTGACACAGAGGGCAGTACTGTGTGGAAAAGCATGGATGTTGATCTCTCTGAGAAGTTGTTTTAGTATATCTTACCCACTTTTGTTTGCTTATATAGTTTCCTTTTTATATCTGCATAAGATTGACATATGATAAAGTTTCAATATTTATAAAATACAGTTTCTAAGTGATAAGGCTGTGCTCTGGCAACGTGTTTTGCAACAGTATTTCTTAGAAATAAAGTCATACTGCATTTAACAATCACTGGTGTCTTAGAGTTGATGAAATGTTGATGAAATATGTTTGCATCTCTTTCCAAAAGGATCTGGGAGATTATACATCATTGATGGGTTGCTTTGAGGGAGTGGATTGGGAAGGGGAGGGGCTTTCATTTTTACACATTTGTAGTTTTCAGGAACATACATTTTCTTAGGTAATATCAGAATAAAGGGGGGAAAAATCCAGTGGGGTGAGTGCTCATGATATATCCAAAGAGTTGTGTTTCCCAGTGGTGGAGACTAAAGAAACCTTTGTAGAGGAAGTGATGTTGGAATTGGGCCTTGAAGGGAAAGCGTTTTTTTTTTTTAATTTTTTTGGCCAGATGCCGTTTTGGGATTAGAGTGGGACTAAGTTGTTAAATAAACAAACAAACATCTCCCCCACCCCCTAAATACTCTCCAGAGTAATGAACTCAACCCTAAAATACTAAAAAAGAAGTTTCATCGCCAGTCGTGAGCCAGTATAGATCTAAAACTTGGCTATGAACAGTTAATGAAAGAAGCAAAAGGGAGGGAGGGGTCTGGTTGTGGGGAGCTGGAAGCTTCCTGATTCTGGTTTGGAAAAAGGCAGGATAATAACATAGGTTTAAAAGCACAGGTTTGGAGTCGGACACACCTCAGTGCGACTCTTGGTGCAGCCACACTTGTTCTGTACCCTTGGACAAATTACTTCCTCTCTGAGCTCTGAGCCTCCGTGTCCCCATCTGTACATTTTAATAGAATGCCTCCTGTGTGCCCGGCACATAATACATGCTCAGCAAACAGCAGCTTCATGTGCTGTCTTGTACACCAGGTCTCCCTGGAGTTCCTGCCAGGTCAGCCTGGACGTTGACTCCCGAAGAACACCCGAGGCTGAAGCAGTTGCTAAGAAGAGCCAGACTTATGGTCTCGGGCGAATGATTGAAATCCAGGAGAGGTGAGGCATCCCATAAAGTCCTAGACCATTTATCTCTTTGAACCACACTTCCCTGATTCATAAAGTAGAGGAAATCCATCAGTAAATACGCAATATCTGAGGTCATTCCTTGCCAAATGGTAATACCAGTTAAATGGGAATGCTTCCAAAGATGGGTAGCATGGTGCACCTATATCCACTCGAAAGGAAATGTCTTCCTTAGGTTCTTGCTTGGAAGCCACTCTCCCAACTTTGGGATTGGGTTCTGAAAGTTCTTTTCCAAGGTGTTTGTATAGAACTCGTCTTTTCATAGAGAAGCTATGCTCAAGGCCCTGGACCTGTTGGTAAAGCCATTATTGAGGAATCCCTGCTGGAGTTCTGAGGGCATCAACTCTGGGTGTGAGAGAACAAGAGGCAGAGAGGTACCTCCCCATACCTTTGCTGGCCTAATCGCACCTCTTAACCTGTTTAGAGGCAGACTGCTTAACTTCTCTGTGCCCTCAGTTTCCTCATCTGGAAAATGGGCTGGTGTGTTACCCACCTTGAAGGGCTGTGATAATATGTAGATAAGAGCTAGCTCAGTAGGCTAGAGCTGCAGGTGTGACTGCTGTTAAGACTTATCCTATTCCTCCAAGTACTCCAAGCTCTGGAGTTAAATCTCTGCCCCTCTCATCAGATTCCTTTCTCTGGGCCTTAAATATAATTCAAATAATAATTCACACTCATGTGTGAATGGCAGACCATCCCTCTGCCAGTATATTTGCATATTTTAAGAGAATGTTTGTTAGTCCCAGGTGAGTGTCTAAGTTGGGTTAGTACTGAGGTACTTCCTGGGCAGATGAGCTGAATACTTTCTGGATGCTGGTGGGTAGAAACCTGTGTTTTCAAAGCCAGAGGCCCTAGGCTGGTCATGCTCCACTTGACACCCAGGTACACTTCAGGGTGTGTCCATGTCCCCGTGTTTTCAGAGCGGGGCCACTCCCAGTGACTGGTTTGAGCAGTTAAGACTGCTTTGTGTGAGCCTAGGCTGAGGACCACCTGCATTTTTGCTCATGTCTTCTTAACCGGGGTATATAGAACTGTGTGTTAATCTGGTTTCCTAGTTTAAATTAAAAATTGAGGTTAAAAATTGTTAAGAGAGATGAGGAGACTAGTTGGGAAATAAAGGCTTTTAGAGGCAGGCAGACTGATAGTTGAAGAGGGGAGAAAGGTAGATTAAAAAAAATGGTTTACAACCTGTGAATCTACTAAAAGTCACTGAATTATACTTTTAAAAGGGTATGTGAATTATATCTCATAGAAAAAGATGGAGCACGGTACTCCCAGCACTCCTCACACGGCGGTACATTTGTTTTGCTGGTCAAGTGATTTAAGATTGATATTCAGAGCAATGACCTAATAATAAGGGTTTACATCTCTGCTAGTTTACTGGTTTTAGTGCGGAGCCTAAAGGTATCCATTAGAAGTATCTACAGTGGAAGGTGTTTTTACTTAAGAAAGAATAACTTCAGTAATGTGGGATGACTTGCTCCTTAATGATAAACGTTGACTATGTTAACCGCCCGTATGGCTTACACTTTAAACAGCCTGTGGACTAAATCATAAAAGATAAATAAACTAGGAGATCACGAGGGAGGGAGACCTGGAAGGCACGTGAGGCCACAAGTTAAGTATCGAATCTGATTTAAGTTGATTTAAGATGGGGAAAAGTTGAACCCAGCATAGGTTAATTTATACCTCCGAGTTTCAGGTTCTACTCTGCCCATTTTCTTCTTTTTTCTTTTTGTAAAACATCACTATTGGAGTATAATTGCTTCACAATGGTATGTTAGTTTCTGCTGTATAACAAAGTGAATCAGCTGTACATATACATATATCCCCATATGTCCTCCCTCTGGCGTCTCCCCTCCCCCCTGCCCATTTTTTTCTTAATTTTAACTTTTAATTTATTGCTGGGTCCTCCCACCAGATGCACACTGTCTTCCTCATAATAACTGTTTGTGGTAGTTTTTATCCACTTGTATTTCTAAAGGATTGTTCTCTACCATTCCTTGTGGCTGTGTAACTTCTGGCCTGGTGCAGTCCTGGTTTGGGCTGCTTGTGGCGCAGCCCTTAATCGCGCCCTCTTTTACTGTCAAAATGTCCCAGTTTGGAAGATAAGTGATATGGTCATCCTACGAATAGGAACTGTTGAGGAAACTGGCTGACTCTCTAATTAAGCAGAATAGAGAGAAAAATCTCAAGCAGGGGACTTTTGAGGTACCCTGATATTGAGCTCATAACAGTGTTATTCTTGCAGCATCCCAGGCTGTTTCTGAGCTTCAATAGAGGGGAGTTTCAGAGAACAACTTTTCCTATAAACCTGTGCTAGTTTCAACCAAATTGTTTCAAACCCTCTGCTATTCTGTGGATCAATTCATAACGAATTAAAAAAAGTGTCTCATCATTCATGGGAATGATTCAGCACTGGTTCATTTCCTTTGGGACTTGCAAAGTTCAATTTAGAAGTTTTTCCCAGTGGAATTCTGAAAGCTTTGTACTGTGTGAAATCTGGGGATTTCAGATTACAGATTTTAAAACCTGTAGTTTTGGCTCTCTTGACATTCTTAGTTTCAAACTTGCTTATCTTTGTTGTTTGGGAGACTGTAATGATGTCCTATGATGTGCCGAAATACATTGGACCCGGACCCAGTATCCACAGGGGATTGGTTCCAGGACCTCTGCAGATACCCAAATCCTCGGATGCTCAAGTCCCTTATGTAAAACGGTGTAGTATTTGTATGTAATTTACACACATCCTCCAGTATACTTTAAATTATCTGTATAGATTACTTATAATACCTAATACAATGTAAATGCCACGTGAATAGTTGTAAATACGGTGTAAATACTAAATGTTAATAGATACCAGCTTGTGGCATATTCACGTTTTGGTTTTTTTGAATTTCCTGGAAATTTTTTTTTTTCTCAGATAGTTTCGATTCGAGGTTGGTTGAATGTGGATTTGGAACCTGTGGATACAGAGGGAAAATGGAGTGGAATCTTAGAAATTTAAGAAATTTTAGTACTTTGCCTAAAACCAAAAATAATTGTAATGACACTGCTCAATTCCAGGTGGTTCTCTTAACAACACTATTCATTTAGTTATTTTATCATGTGCTCTAGGCAGTAACTTGGGCAGGTGTTCAGTTTGAAAGAATGGCTTCTGGCCTTTGCTGTTGAGAATTGGGAGAACTATTTCCTTGTTGGGGTGGTTCACTGGGAGAAGGCATTTGAGGGTCTTCCTAGGGCTGGGGTCTTGGTCCCTCCACTTCCAGCTGTGTGGGTTGGATAGCCCTTGGTCTTGGCTCTCCCTGTGACCTTGGGCAAGTCACTTGAAAATCTTTGCTTTCCCTTTCTGGTAAGATGATCCAGCCTGCTTTTGAGCCTAGCTTTAGATTAAAGAGATAAAGTGTGAGAGCCTTAGGCCAAAAGGTCCTGGAGCAGTGTTGTTATCTGAGCCATCCCGTCCACAACCCCACACTCCCTTCCCTTTTATGGAGGAGGAGCAGTACTGCTGAGTCTATTCCATACCTCTTCTCTCAGTTGTGCTAATTCCCAGGCCACCCTGGGAGAATTTGGATAAGAAAGGAAGGCTGACAGGCCAAGTTCTGTCTTAAGCCCATTCTTCAGCATTACCTTAATTTAAACCTGAGAGCTTTATTTGTGGTTGAAGAAAGTGAATCTCAGAGAGGTTTAGTAACCTGCCCAAGGTCACACAGCCAGTGCAATGGGGACCAAAATTTGAAACCAGTTCCTAGATCTGTGTGACTTCACGGCTGCCAGGCTGAAAAAGATTGCCTATTAAGTCACCTGTGGCATTTGAATGGTGTTTAGATTGTGACATTGAAACAAAGGTAGACTTCCCCTCTTTTGGTGTATTTGTGCAGAAAAGGCAGACTACTTAATACTTTATTTTGTTTTGTGTTCTTGGTGGCCCATTTTACTCTATTTTCAAAACAAACCTGTGGCTAAGGTCCTAAGATGTTAGGTGTGACCCACTCAAGCCTTTCCTGCCCCACCCTAGTCCTTCATCTTCTTGTGAAGGGGCAAGATTCACCTCCCCACTTTGGTGTCAGTCTTCAAAGACTGTGGGGACCCAGAACACCTCACCTCTCAGACTGGTTATATGAAAATGAGAGGCTATCTGGGGACTGGGTTGATCTAAACTGCTCTATAGCTGTGTTGGGGGCTCTGGCAAGAAGCTGATCTGGTTTGGAAGCCTGGAACTGGACCTGCCAGTTTATCTGGTTTTCCTTTGGAATGTGCTCTTGTTGGCCTGCAGGCAGAGTAAGTTAGCCCCCTCTACCACCCGGAAGGCCTGGATATGGAAATGCCTTCATGTTGGGGGTAGGGTTTTTAGGTAGATGACCTTTGGGAGTACTTGGGAACTAGGGAGATGGGGTGAATTTCTCCCCTCCCCACCCAGGTGACCAGCTGGAAATATGTTTTAGGCAGTGATGTGTGATGGACAGTGGCAGGGGCAGAAGGGAAAAGGGAGTTAACTGCTTTCTTCAGAGCCCTTAATAATCAGGTCTCTGAAATAGACAGCAGGGACTTTGAAATGGGATTGCTAATGGGGTTGCTACCCATCTTTGATGTCATGGTTGGTTTTTAGTGGAAGGTTGTGGAATAGTTGATACTGTCTTACTCCTGTTCACCTAATTCTGCTGACTCTGGGCCAAAAGGGGCTGGGGCACTGATGGCCAGTTTCTAGGACTTGTGCTCCTGTCTTCCCCTCCTTCCCTGTACTGGTTTGCCCCCTTCTTAGAGTTGTCATATATTTCCCAGTGCCTTTTGGGTACCTCTGCTGTTGGCCATTTTGGTGTTGCCCTAACGTTGTGTAGATCTCTCTAGTGCTATATATATTAAGCAAATATAAAAGCATGGCTTTGAAGTCAGACCCAGGTTCCAGTCCCAGTTCTGCTTATTGGCTGAGAGGTCTTGGGGAAAATTATTTAGTCTCTCTGGGCCTCTGTCTCCTTATCTGAAAAATGAAAATAAAAAGAATAAGTAAAATGATGGAGTATGGCGAATGGCCCACAGTGAGCTTCTCCATTGGTTGCCCCAACCCATTCTGAAGTCTCCTGCTTCCTCTGTCCTCCAGTTCTCTGTCCAAGATCCTGAGGGTTTTGTCCCAACCAGAATGGACCAGTCTGACAGGAGCTCATTTATTTGCTTTTCCATCTTCCTCCTTTGGGTTTAGTTTTAAGCTTTTTTCCAGCTTCCCTTCTTGCTGGATTTCCTGCTCTGTTGTTTTTCTCTCTTCAGACAATTTCCCTTTTGCTTTCATATTTTCACACACACACAGACACACACATGTGCCGTCCACTTTTTTCACCCTTTCTCCTCTGCTTTTATCACTTTGAGATCTTAAAGAGACTGCCCCTTCAGTTTCCTGGGTTTCACCAAAAATCGTCATCAGCAAAGCACCACTTCTTGATTCTGCTGTTTTTCACATTGGAAAGCGTCGGATCTCTTGACTTAGGGAGTTACCGGCACTTCCGGTAACTATTTTGCAAAGACATAACTCATCATGATTCTCATTACATTTTTGAATTTGTGGAATTACATACATTTCTTCCACTTACCTGTTTGACCTTGGGCAACCTCTTTATTTTTTTTGAACCCCAGTTTCTCACCTGTAAAATGGACATAGTAGTGCCCTTCTCATGGTTTATAGTGAGGGTTAGCACGATGCCTGGCAGAGTGTCTCATTAACGTTATCTGCTGATTATAATTACGGCTACTCTAAGTAGCCATGACTTAGAGTGCCAAGTATCTCTTCTCTTAGCATCTTTCTGTCTTTTTGAAGGAGGCGGACAGGAGCAGTGCCTTATTTTTATTTATTTCAGATTTTTAAAATATTTTAGATTTTATTATGAAAAGTTCAGTATAGTATATAGAGGGCAGTGAACGTCCCTGGACCATCATGACTTAGCAACAATCATCACCCCGTGGCCATTCTTGTTTCTTCTAAATCCCGGGTTCCTTTTCCACTAGATTATTTTGAAACAATCCCAGATGCCATACCATTTTATCTGTAAAGGTTTAGTATGTATTTTAAAAATATAACTCTTTTTAAAAAACACCAACTGTAATATCATCACGCCAATATTTTAATAATAATTCCTTAATGTAAAATATCTAGTGGCTCTTCAGTTTTTCCTTGACTGTCTCATCACTGTTTTTCCATAGTTGGTTTGTTTAAATCAGGGTCCAAACAAGATCAAAGGTTATCTTTGGTTGTTCTGTTTCTTAAAACTCTTTGAAGATCTCTTCCCTCCTTTATTCCCCCTTGCTGGTGATGTGTTTATAAAAGCCTATTTCTCTTGTCGAGTTTCTCGCTCATTCTGGATTTTGCAGTTGCATTCTCTTAGTGCTGTTTATCATGCTCCACTATCCTCTGTATCTCCTATAAATTGGAATTTAGACCTAGAAGTTTGGTCTGTTTGAGGTTTAATGTTTTTTGTTTTTTAAGGCAGGAATATTCCATAACTAGCAATCCACCAGGAGGCACGTGATGTCCAGTTGTCTCTTTCTTTGTGTGTTAGCCACTGATTTATGATCTCTACCTGTATCTGTTGTTTCATATGGGCTTCGTAAACTGGTCATATTCCAGTCCTCTCATTCTTACTTCATTTATTAGCCAAAATACTCATAGAAACTTTCTATCATCAATTGTTTGGTTAACCTGGCATATAGTTGTACAGAAAAGGCAGGTATGTGGTTTCTTTTGTTTGTTTGAATATCATTATGCAATCGTGGATTTAAAATTGTCAGATTTTTTTTTTTTTTTGGCGGTACGCGGGCCTCTCATTGCTGCGGCCTCTCCCGCTGTGGAGCACAGCCTCTGGACGCACAGGCTCAGTGGCCATGGCTCATGGGCCCAGCCGCTCCACAGCATGTGGGATCTTCCCAGACCGGGGCACGAACCCATGTCCCCTGCATCGGCAGGCGGACTCCCAACCGCTGCGCCGCCAGGGAAGCCCTGTCCAATGTTTTTGACTCTGTGTAGTTTCCTCTTCCTATTGATGCTCAAATTGTACAATCTTTGGGCAGTGAGAATTTCTTTAGTTGGCTCCTGTGTCCTTTTGATGGGACCCTTATTGATAGCAGCTTCCTTGCTATCCTGTGTCTTTTGTATTCTTGGAGTTAGAATGAACCATTTCCACAGAGCTTGGTTTCTTTTAGTGGGAAATGCTATTTCAGAGCTACAGCTTGGGTAGGATCTCTGTCACACACCCCTCGCCCCCTTCAGAAATGGATCCCACCTACCATGTCAACTTTTTGGTCCATGATAAAAACTTTCCTTGCACACTTGTCTCATGTTTGGCCCCTTTGGCTCTCATTCTGCCATTTCCACTCTTGTGCTTGTCATCGTGTCCTTTTCTCCCCTACGAAAAAGGCCAAACTGAATTCCCCCAGGACAGTTCATGACTTGACTCTCATCTTGAAGGCCAAAGCTCACATTAATTTAGGCTTCACGGAAGACTTTAATCATTGCTTTCAGTCCTGTCTCCCTGATGGTTTGTTCTGTGCCTTGTTTAAATAACCAGAAGGTGAGAGATTCCTTATCTTAAGACCGCTCTGAGCCATTCAGACTGCAAGCTGTATTTTGATGATATTGTTGGGGTCAATTTACACACATGTGTTTGAATAAATACTGGTTGAATTAAGTTTTGTACCTTTCTCTCCTAAAGTGTTTAAAATAGAATATATTTAATCTCTCACTCATTTAAAGAGTTTATCACTAACACATTATTTTTATAAGCTAAAAAATTTTAAAGCTCTGGTTTTAGGCAGCTGTATGCACTGGAGTCCTAGATGGAACACGGCTCTTCTGCTGTTGTGGGAATACAATAGTAAGCCTTTAAGTCTAAAATGAGTGTTTTTTTGTTTAATGAGTCTCCTATTAGACTTATTTTTAGTAATTTCTGTCTTTGCTTTTTGCAAATTGTTTGATGCCCCTGTTGGTGCGTCACAGAATATGCACTTAGGCCAAAAGAAAATCTCGTTTTAAATACATCTACAGTGGTCTCTCCTCAGAGGTTCCATTCAGGCCTGAAGTTTCAGTTTCAGTAATACTTTTTTGTTTTGTTGGTGAAACAAAGCCGTATGGGTTCACAGTCCAGCCAACACAGCCTCACAACAGAATGAGTGAGTAGTACTGAAATTATCATCATTCATGCCATCCCTGAGAAATTAACCAGCATCCTGTCCTGTGAAACTTTGTATACTCATTTAATATCCCTACCACACCCCTTCCCACCGCCCCCCCCCCTTTTTTTAAAGGCAGCAAGCTTCGTTTAATGGTTCCTCTGTGTTAAGGAAAGTACAGTAGAGTAGGGGTTTATTCCCTTCCCCTTCCTCCAGGGGCACAGAGAGAGGGTGAGGAGCCCTATAATTTACAGGCAGGCGTCTGTGCCCCGAGGTTAAGCTCGTTTCACAACGGGAATTTTCTTTATGGTCCTGTGGCTCCCTAACACAGGGGAGGCAAGTGGTAAAAGCTACCAAAGAAAAGCTGGACTGGAGCCACTGACGTCATGTCAGTAAATCTGTTGGAGGAGCCCAGCTGGGCAGGGCCTGCCAGGCAGCCCTTGCACTTTGGCCTTGCCTGGTCAACTGGTCTTACTGCTTCTTCCATCCCCCATGGCCCCCCTCCCCCCTGCCATTTTTGTCTTCTTTTCCCCCTTCCCTCTGTGTGACTGGACTGGTGTTGGTGTTGAAACCTGTAAACGGTTTGAAAGCCACCCCTGAAACTGGTCCTGTTCTTTTTTTTTTTTTTTTTTTTTTTGCTGTACGTGGGCCTCTCACTGTTGTGGCCTCTCCCGTTGTGGAGCACAGGCTCCGGATGCGCAGGCTCAGCGGCCATGGCTCACGGGCCCAGCCGCTCCGCGGCATGTGGAATCCTCCCGGACCGGGGCACGAACCCACGTCCCCTGCATCGGCAGGCCGACCCTCAACTACTGCGCCACCAGGGAAACCCTGGTCCTGTTCTTAATGCCCCTAGGGGGAGGGGCAAGGAAAACCCAAGGATTGGTGGGCCAGGGAGGCTTGAAAACTTTTCACTAGTGGGCTTTCTTGATGATGAATGCATCTATGGGGCAGTTACGGGGAGCAGCTAGAGGTGCCAGCTTCTGACTCTACTTTTAGAGAGTTTTGCTTTTCAGGACTGATGTGCTTGTGTGTGCGTGTGTGTGGAGGGGGGAAAGAGAAGACTGGTCAGAGGATGGGTGGAAATACTGAGTTGCAGTCTTCCTGTAGAGGATGATTTAAGAGAGTGAGTTCCACCATGAGTCCTTTATTACCCATTACTCATTGGTCAGCTAACCCTGAACTCTTTCCCTGGTTTGCAACTGTAGCAGTTAAATTTAGAGCTACATGCTGCTTTCCATCTTGGGTATTTGGAGTCACAACCCCAGATGCGCCTGAATTAAAACATTGCTGTGCTAAATCTATTTTTACATCTAGGGGAATGATATCTAAAAATAAACCTCATCCCACCTGTTATTCACTTTTGGGAAGTTTGGATGCTATCAAGTCACAGCCCACAGATTAGGCTTTTGATCATGGCTTCAAATGTGGCATCCACATTCTGCTTTTCCTGCCCTTGGTGTGATGTTTTCATTGTTTCATTAACCATTGTCCTCCTGTTTATTTTGCTGTGAATAGTCATTTGCAAATAAGAGTGAAGCCTAGGTTCAGATTGGTTTTCAAGTTCCTGAGTCTTAGGGTCAGAAACGTATTAAAAGCAGTATCTTATCCATGAATCATTAGATGAGTCAGTTCCTGAAACCACTACAAGCCTCATAGTTCTTGGCTACAAGCAAAAGCAGGAAATCCAGGCTTCAATAACTTCCTTTCCCAGTCCTGGCTATAGTCGCATTGGTGGTTAGGTTCTGCTGCCTGCCTTTGTAAGTGGTAGAAAGATGTATGTCTGAGGAACAAAGACACTCAAGTCAATTTACTGAAACTGTTTATAATTTGTGGTCTTGCTCTGAATGTCAGGCTGCATTGGCATACCCTGCCCTGCGCAACTCAGCCAGGAAAGGCAGCTGGCTCGGTCTGCCGAGGTGCCCCCAGAAATGCACAGGAAATGTTTCAGGGAGCTTTAGTTAAGCGTCCAGTGAATCCTAAAACTTGAGGGCATGCAAGCAGACATTAGGGGCAGAAAGCTCTGGAGTCCATATGAATAGCTGAAGTATCAACTTCTTTTGTTTTGTTCGCCTAGTCGGGAGACTGAGAAGGGAGAGAGAGAGAGAAAGGGAAGGAGGGAGGGAGGGAGGGATGGAGGGAGGGAGAGAACACACGAGTGCCAGCCTGCCCCGAGCTCTGGCTCTCTTGCTCTTGCTTTTTCTTGCAGTTTACTTCCTTATGTACAGGGTCTTTTTTTTTTTTAATTCCTTTTGCAGTGTTTCAGGCCAGTCTTACTGACTTCAAAATCAATTTGATAACTCTTTTATTAAATATTGTAAAGAGTGAGGGAGAAACGTGAAATGCTGCCTCCCAAAGTCATGCGTCTCCACACCCTGTATGTATTTATTCTCTTTTATGAGCAGCCCCCCCTTGTCTGCCTTCATAAGTGGGGGCAGACTCAGGCTGGTATCTCTCTGCTGCTTTATGGTTTGCTGGTGAGTTTATGAACTTTTTCCATCTTAAAAAAAATTAAAATTGAGTGTGATGCGTTTTCAGTTATTAACTCTAATGTTCTTCTCCGATGCTAATTGGTGTTGGCCAGCTGGAGGATTTGAGAAAGTGGGACTGAAACTAGACTTTTTTCCACTAGGTTTACATGGAGTCATTGGAAGTTCTGATAGGAGTCTAAAAATAGAGTGGGTAGACAAACCCTGTGAAAAAAGATGAGGAAAGAGAAGAGAAAAATGAACCTATGAGCGGTCACATATTGATGCTGTC
Source organism: Stenella coeruleoalba (assembly GCF_951394435.1). Classification (NCBI taxonomy): domain Eukaryota; kingdom Metazoa; phylum Chordata; class Mammalia; order Artiodactyla; family Delphinidae; genus Stenella; species Stenella coeruleoalba. Next base: position 42,770,573 of record NC_137154.1, on the reverse strand, counting down.
TTTTAAATTGAGCTTGTTTCCAATTCATAGTTAGCGATAGCTCAGAAAGGTCAAATTCTATTTCAGCCTTTGTAAAGGATAAAGTAAAAGCAAACGCAAAAGTTTGCCTGCCTTCTTAATGAAGCCTGGCTGATTCAGAGCACAGCCAGGCTGGTGGGTGCCACTTTGTTCTTACTGGTCGTTTGTATTTGGGTAATTCTCTATTCAACTTCAGTCTGAGCTGAGAGGTTCTGATGAGTTTTTGAGAAAGGTGGACTCATCTTCATTTCAGAGGCTGGACTGAGAGTCATAATATCTGACTTTGGTTTTCCAGATTTCAGGCTTGTCCAAAAAAACCGCTTAATCCTAGGTGAGTTTGTTAGGAAATCACTGAAAATATATTTCCCTTATTAATATGTGAAGAGTAACTGTCTAAACTTGGAAGAGATTTTTTCTTATGTTGTAAGAGATACAAACCCAATTATTTTTATTTGTCCTGCATTGATCTGAGAGTTAATTTCTTTTTAAGGTAGCTTTCAGGCTGGGAGTGCAGATTGAATCTTGAATTGCTTACCCTTTCTGGACCAAGTTGTTCAGGCTCAGGGATTGATTCATTAATTAAAATCAATGTAAATGGATTTGTAAGCCTCCTGTAACAGATTATCTTATTAGCAACCACACAGAGCAGCCCATGATCTGGGAGGAATGTGTTTGTTGCTCTAGGTGAAGTAGACCCCCCACTGATGGACTCTTTGGGTCTACTTTATGAAAAACCCAGACGCTTTTGTAAGGAAGGAAGGAGCCTTGCTTAACCTTTACACCGAACAGATTCTTCCTATGGAAAATTATTTTTAGTATGCCTGCCCCAGAAGGCTTTAGTTCTGTGTGTGTATTTCTCTACCATGACTGTGTCTCTCCCCTACCTCTGTATTCATGATTCAAGGACATTTTTGTGTACTGCCGGGTTCTGCCTGTTTCCAGGCAAGATTCCTGCTGAGAACCCTCCTGTAAAGAGGAAAGGAGGAACCAGAAATAAATTCCTATTTGATAACAACAAAGTGCTTTTTTTCTCCGACCCAAGCAACCAACAGGCAAACTACAAAGAAGACATTTATCTGTTATTTGAGGATCTGGCTGTACAGCTGTGCTTCCTTGGAGTGATGATAAGAAGACAAGATGGTACCTTTGGAAACCTTGTGGCTTTAACAAAGGTCAGAGTTCATTAAGCTGTTGTCATTTATATTGTCATTTTTTGTAATTGTGCCAGACAGGTAGATATCCTCTATAGTTAGACCAACTTACCCACCTTCTCTCTGATGTTTGGATCAAAGGGGGCTGTCTGATTCAAGCTGAGTTGAACTCTCTCTCCTGAATCTTTTGGGATTGAGACAGCAATCCTAGTTGGTCTTTGATGCTCACCCTACAGTTCAGGGAAAAGCTAACTGGGGAGTAGATGTTTGACCCATGGGTACACAGAAGCATAGAATTAAAACTGATTTGCAGAGAGAAAACAACAAAGCTGTTGTGCAGAGGAGGAGATGAGAGACCTTGGGAATAGTCTCATTTCCGGATGGTTTTCCATTTCCTGGTTTCCATTTCCCATGAGGGCTGGCTGCAGTTCCTGATTCAGGGTCATCTGATAGACCCCTTGGCCTTATAATGAACCCACGTTCCCCTACCCTTCTTTTTTTTTTTTCCTTAGGTTAGTGGGAGTGGGTTTCTGTTAATTGAAACCAAATGGTCTCTGGCCGACTAGTTTGCTGGGAAGTAAGCCCTGTGTGGTGTTCTGGAGAGGCCCTACTCAGTGTGATAGCACACAGCTTCTGCTTGGTCTGCAAGGCAGGGCTGCTGTCCTGGACCCAGTTCTCCAGTATGGGTTCTGTCTGAGGGAGCTAAGCAGGTAGTAACAATAGGGTTACCCTCCTAACCTGTGTTTCAGACTGGAACATTTCCAGGCTTTATGTAGGCCTTTCTGCTGCCTGGTTTGCCATGTGGTTTAGGTTGTACGGTGGCTTGGTTCAAATGTGGCAGGTGAGGAATTTTTCCAGTCATACCCTGGGGCACTGAGGAGTTCTGGTGGCTGAGCACCTGGAAGGAGGCAGGCCAGGTGTGTCATTAGACCTGGGTGTCCTGCCTAGTGGCGCCACCCTTCACTTCCTCCCCTGCCGTCTCTGATCAGTGTGGAAAAGCATGTGCTCAGTGGCCTTTGGCAAATGCTTCCTGATGATAAATCCAGTGTGTATATTGTGCACGTGCATGAAGCTTCCTCGGTCAGGGAACCTTCCAGGTTCCTTTTATTAGCAAATGGATTAAATGGCAAACGCCTCTCTTGAGGAGACCTATAAGATGTGTGTGTGTGTGTGCCCCTGGGGATGGTGTCAGAAACAAAAGGCCTGCTTCATCTGCTGTTCCCCAGATTGGGGGGCATTGGGGGTGGCAGTATAAATGAGCAGGGAGGAAGATTTAGGTGAGACTTAACATTTAGAAATAGCAAAGTAGAAGTTGTTAAAGAGGATAGAATTTGTTTTGGAAAACCCTTACCATGTACATTAGGAGACATATGCAGTATTTGTTGGCATCTTTTACAGATTTGAAGCCATTTTTAGTTTAGGCTTGATATAACACGTTCTACCTGCGGGTTTTTTTTTTTTTTAACTGAGAAAGTTTGGAAATGTTTCCTCCTTTTTTTTTTGATTGACATATAATTAAGGTATAATATTATATAAGAAAGTGATTCACAGTTTTTAAAGGTTATACTCCATCTATAGTTATTATAAAATATTGACTGTATTCCCCATGTTGTGCAATATATCCTTGTAGCTTATTTTATACATAATAGTTTGTACCTCTTAATCCCCTACCCCTATACTGCCCCTGCCCCCTTCCCTCTCCCCACTGGTAACCACCAGTTTGCTCTCTATGTCTGTGAGTCTTTCTTTTCTGTTATAGTCACTAGTTTGTTGTATTTTTTAGATTTCACATATAAGTGAGATCATACAGTATTTGTCTTTCTCTGACTTATTTCACTTAGCGTAATGCCCTTCAAGTCCATGCACCTTGTTGCAAACGGCAAAATTTCATTCTTTTTTTTTTATGGCTGAGTAGTAGTATTCCATTGTATGTGTGTATACGCACACACACCACATCTTCTTTATCCACTCATCTGTCGCTGGATACTTAGGTTGCTTCCATGTCTTGGCAATTGCAAATAATGCTGTTATGAACATTGGGGTGCATGTATCTTTTCCAGTTAGTGTTTTTCGGTTGTATGCCCAGGAGTGGAATTGCTGGGTCATATGGTAGTTCTGTTTTTAGTATTTATGTTCTACCTGTTTTGTTCATAGTGTTTAGTTTGTATATTTAGAAAGTGGAAACCTGGAGAATTTTTTTTTTTCTTTAAATTGAGAAGGGATTGGAAAGGGGGGCAACGTAGAAATTTGTTGGGACGTGGACATGAGGGGGTTCAGATTTAGACGAGTATGTTCCCAATGTCACATCTAGTAAAAACGTCTAATGTTTATGTGATGTTTTACAATTTACACAGTTCTTTCAATAGATTAATTTATTTAAACCCTCACAACAACTTGGTTTGTATAAGTGAGGAAATACAGTCCAGGAGGTTAGGAGGCTAACCCAGGATCACGCAGCCAATAACTGGTTAAACAGCAACTGGGTAAACCATCACTGGGATGCCACTTAACCATGCTGTGGGCCTCCTTTGCTGTGCTCCTGTACTTTTGTCAGCCTTTGTTGTGAGAGGAGAATATGTTAGGACAAGGCTGCAGGAAGGTGATGTGTGGGTAGGGGAGGGAGGTCTGGGGGTGGGAAAGAAGTTTGAACTACCAGTTCAAACATGTCTCTCTGTAGTATTCTGAGCACAGAAAAGAGCAGGAAGGGACTCAGATGATCTTGTCCACTGGATTTCAAACCAGGCTGAATATCTTTGTCACCTGGGGAGTTAAAAAAAGAAAATACTGACTCTTCCTGTTCACCTTGGATCTTCTAAATCAGAATGTCCAATGGTGAAGTTTGGACCAAGGTTCTGAAACTTTCCCAAGTGATTCTTATGAGGTATCTGAGCCCCACTCAGTTCTGGCCCCATGTCTCTTTAATTTGAAAAGTTCTGTAAAATTTAGCTACTTGGTATTCCCGGGAGCCTGTTAGAGATGCAGACCCTGAGACCCCCCACTCCAGGCCTGCCAAATTAGAATCTTGACTTTAACAAGATTCCAGGTGAAGAGTATGCACATTAAAATTTGAGAAGCACTGCTAATGTCCCAGCGAAACGTCAGGGGGCTGTAGGGTGGGGTAGTTGCACATATTCTTTCCCAGTTTGTCATTTGCCTTTTGACTTTCCCTGTTACATAACTTTCCATGCAGAAATTAATCTTACATCAAATTTATCAACTCTTCCTTTATGGTTTCTAGGTTTTTCATTTGCATGCAAAAGACCATCTTATCCTGAAATTATTGGAAAAATGTCTTCCACATTAAAAAAATGAAGTCATAATATACTTTACATAGTTGAATATGTCTAGATTTTGTTTGGTATGGTAGAAAGAGTGAGGTAGAGATCCCAACCTTTTAACTTAATGCTTGTCTTGTCCTAACACAATTCATTGACTCTTTTCTCTATAGATCGGTAAACTAAATTCACATGTGCTCCATTATCTACCTGGAGCTTTAATTACCATAGCTCTGTGAGAGGGGTTTTGCTGTATAATTCAGCTACTCACTTTTTCATCACTTTCTTCTTTAAGATTTTTTCCTGGCTTTTTTCACAGGTGTGTTTATCTGTTTACACTTTCAGATGCACTTTGTCTAGTCAAAAAATTTTTCAGAAACTATTTTTATTGGGGTTCTATTAAGTTTATAGATTAGTTTAGCCTCATTCTATTATTAAACATAATTTTGTCTTTTCTAAATTATATATACTAGTTATTCAGAAAATTTTTTCAGTAACAGTCACACCAACCTTTGTAACAGGTGTTTTGCAAGTTTTAAGGATGTATCTTCTGTAGGGTTTTGTCTTCATAGAAACTCTAACTAACCATCCTATATGGTGGGTGCCTATCCCGTCTCTTCCCCAGCCCAGCTGCCTGTTATCCTGAATCATGTTCCTTTCCCTCAATAAAATTCATTTGTTGATGCTCTGACTGCTAGATTGTAAGCCCCACAAGGGAAGGTTCCATGTCTGTTTTATTTTCCAGTGGAATTGCTCAGTGCTTAGAAAATTCCTGGCAGTTGATGCTCAATAAATATTTGTTAAATGAGCTGGAATGAGTGAAATCCCAGTAACCAGAGCTTCTGGCCCTCTAGTTGAAGATTAGCTTCTTGTGGGATGGTCTGGACTTGGATCCCAGTTAGAATTCAGCCCATAGTTTGAGAAATTATTCAAATGGATTAAAGTGAATATGTGGTTTTTGAGGGGAAGCAGTAGTTATCTACCAAATGAATCAAGGACTGGCCTGGAGTGTTTTAATCTATGAAAGTTGACGAAGTGGTAGAAAGTCACAGTGAAGCGTGGAGATTGATGGTGATCGATAGCTAGTGCAGGTCTCGTCACCGGCCAGTCCTTTGGTAAATTAATGCACCCGGTCACATCCCACCACTTTGTGTTTAGCAGCGTCTGTCTAATAGATCATTCTGGTTAGGTTAATTTTTTTTTCTTTAACTAGGGGAAATAAAATATTGCTGCAAAGAACTTTGGACCTTTTTTCTGTTACTAAAAGTCCCTTACTGAAATTCGTATCATCTATTTATTAAACCCTTTCGCTTTGGGTACAAATACCCAACTTGTGAGCACCTTATGGGCAGGAACAGAATCTTCATTCATTTTTTTTTTGCAAACAAATTTATTTTATTTATTTATTTTTGGCTGCGTTAGGTCTTCACTGCTGCGCATGGGCTTTCTCTAGTCGCAGCGAGTGGGGGGCTACTCTTCGTTGCAGTGCGCGGGCTCCTCATTGCGGTAGCTTCCCTTGTTGCGGAGCACGGGCTCTAGGTGTGCGGGCTCAGTAGTTGTGGCACACGGGCTCAGTAGTTGTGGCTCACGGGCTCAGTAGTTGTGGCACATGGGCTTAGTTGCTCCGCGGCATGTGGGATCTTCCCGGACCAGGGATTGAACCCGAGTCCCCTGCATTGGCAGGTGGATTCTTAACCACTGTGCCACCAGGGAAGCCCCTTCATTCATTTTTATAACTCTTAACATCCAGGTGCTTGACAAAAGCTCAAGTAGTGAGAGAAAAATCAAACTCTAAACATACCGTGTATTTTAAAATTGTTGGAAAAGTGACGTTTTATCTGTAGTGTGCATTGTGCAGTGGAAATAACTTTTGCGTATGTCCTAGTTTTTTGCTGGCTTTCTTAAAAGCCACACGGATCTTTCAGGCTTTCCCTCCTATGATGGAAGAATTTCTAGAAATTGTGTTTCTTGACTCTCATTTATTTCCCCCTCACTCTGAAATGAGAAGTGTGGGATATTTCGATGGAGTTGGTCAGTCATTTAAAACACTGCGGCTTTGGCTCTGTAGTTTGTGATTTCAGGTCTATATTTGGAATAAATCGAAACTCCAGTGCTATTGGAGGCTTTTAACACATTTGGTGCCAAGGGGCTTGGCTTTGCAGATTATAAGTAGTTCAGTTGATTGTTTCTTCAATAAAAATTATTTTGAAAACCATCACAGTAGCTCCACCGCATGATTCTGTGGTCATCTCCTTGAGCTCCATTCGAGATACCCTGAGAAAGCCTGTCTCTAACACTTGCCTGCCTTGTGGTTCAGCTTTCGAGCGAAAAACCATGGTACTTCCCCACTGATGACCCTGTTCCGCTCGCTTTGAATTTGTTTGCTTCTTCGTGTGGACAGTGTACACTGTTTGAAGAGTGTATGTAAGCCCGCTGTGTTTTCTTTAATAAAACTGCATTTATCCTTGTGTAGACAGATTGTGTTCTTTGAGTCTAAATTCTTAGAGAACTCTGGGAACTGTTTACTTAGATCTTTTTTTCTTTCTTTAAATAAAGCGCTTCCTCTAGTTTATCAACTTTAAAACTGTTAAAAGTCAGCCGAAAAAGTTGGTTGAAGGGAGAAGGCCCTGTTCTTGAGTGGTTTGTATTTGGTAACTGTATTTTGGAGTGATAAGGGCTTTTACTTCTCCACAACCTGTATCAAACAAATCAAAACTGTAAAATGAAACACAGGCTAAGGTCACAAATCTAAATTAGGCCTTTCCTTTGACCTCGGAAGTCAGGTTTTTGGAAAACCAAACAGGGAGGCTTGAAGACATGAGGTGCTGCTATATTAAAAGACTTCTGAGTAAGGGGCAAACTTGAGTATTTGGAGCAGGTTGTGCCTGTGGGTTCTCACTGCTTTTGGATTCCAAAGGATGGGGTGACATTTCAATTCATTATATGCTAGGGTCTGTGTTGGGTGGTGGGGACTCAGAGAAGGATGAGAACTCTAGGCTAGTTCAGGAAACTTCAAGGAACTCCAGGGTAGTGGGAGGGAGAGAGTTGTGTTAAGGACACCGTCCCAGTCTTCTGTGGTGAATGATGTGATAGGGAGGCGCACGGTCTGCTGGAGAAGAGACTCGGGGCTGGGGCTCCTGAGTTCCTCCCGAAGCTAAAATAAAGAGAACTTAAACAGGGTATGCGAGCTGCTGCTCTTTATGGTCTCCTGGACTCTGTAGACTACACTCAACATGAAAAAGATGAGTTTCTGTAAGAAATCCTATCCAGAAAGTGACAAGATGTTGCAGGAAATGTAAACAAACACTTGGCTTTAATGGAAGGCAAACTGCTGGGGGGGCCGCCTGCTGCAGCCCACAGGGGCTGGTTTTCTCCTCCCCATCCCTGGCTGGCTCTGGAACCCTTCTTTTGATCTGCTTACAGGCTTTGTAACTGGAGAGCTGGAGGAGGTAGAGCCAACTGGGTTTTCTATGGGCTTCTTTTATACCTGGTGTGCCCTGGAGTGGCGAATTCTGCTGTCGGCACTGGGGGTCTGCCCCTTGAACCTTTGTGTGTTCTACCCTCAGTGCCGTGGCAGCCTCAGGTGTCCCTGGTCCCGGGCTGGTACCAGCCGGTAGCTGTGCAGGGCGAGGATGTTGGAATTGCCCCTCAGTCTTACTCTCTGGGAACATCATGGACAAGGTTGAGTAGAGTGTCTCTCTTTCCTTGGGCTCGTTCCCCAGACTAGTCCCTTGTCCCAACTCATGCCTCCCATCTGTACAGTGCATTATGTGTTAACATCCTGTGGCCAAATCCACTGCCCTATTAGCTCCTCATGACAATGCTGAGAATAGAAAGAGTAAGGATTGTTGGCTCCGTTTTCGAGATGGAAGATTTGAGGCTCTGAGGACTGCCCCTGGGTGTGTAAGGATTGAAGTCTAGCAAAGAGTCCTCTGAGTCTTTGCCAAGTGCTTTTATGGCTGAGCAGCCCCTCCAGCAGCACTGCTTTTCTCCCAGGCTGCAACCCTCTCCTCCCCTTTCGAGTTCTCTGATCTCTCAGATCGCTGACTTCCTCTCCTCCCCCCTCCCCTCGCCCCCCCTCCCGGTAGCTGCTACCATCCTTTCTCTTGTCTGGATTACTCTAGTCATCTCTGAGATAATATCCCAACTTCAGGATGTCTCATCTGGTTAATTAAGGCTGCTTCATCATCACCATCATTATCCAGTGACACTTCTATAGCAGTTTTTATGGGTGGCATTATTCTTATTGCTTTGCAAATTCATTTAGTGTCACAATTCTGTGAATTAGGTAGTATTATCATCCCCATCTAATAGGTGAGAAAGTGGAGGCACACAGAAGTTAAAGACCTTGTCCACAGGTCAGAGCTGGCTGGCTCCAGTGGCTCTTAGCTGCTGTGCCTGATCCTGGGCTCTTGTTTCTCCAAAGCTGCTTCTTCCCTACGTACTTCATCACCCAGTCAACAAACACATTCGCCTAAGGCCAGGTAGATTAGGCCCCTGCTGTGTGGTTTCAGTGTACCTTTCCAGCCGGATGGCCTACAATGTGTCCTTCCAACATATTGGATTCTTCTCATATCCCATACCGGCTGTACTCATGCCACTCCCTCTACCAGAAAGGCTTTCTGTAGCAGAGAACGAGGGCTCTACCACCCATGATGTGTGTGACATTGTGCTCACCAGGATTTCCATGCCCAGTCCCTGCGGTATCACCTGGCACACTGGTTTGTTGTGGGATTGAAGTGATGCATAGCAAGGGCTCAGAAAAGAGGAGCACCTTTTCCAACTGTTTTGTGTTGAAAACCTCCTCCATTTCTCTGCAGCTACCTCCTTCAGGAAGTCTCTTCCTTCTTTACCAGAAGGGACCTTTACTTCCTTTGGCCCGTCATGGTCTTAATGGCACTTTTCACCATCCAGCATGTTTTACTGGCTTTTAATATTATTATTTTTTGCTGCACCACGCAGCATGCGGGATCTTAGTTCCCCAACCAGGGATCAAACCCACGCCCCTTGCAGTGGAAGCGTGGAGTCTTAACTACTGGACCACCAGGGAAGTCCCTTTACTGGCTTTTGTAGGTGTCCTTCCTCCTAGGCTGTAAGCCCTTTCAGGGCTTGGGCTGTGGCTTGCACACCTTTATGGTCTCCGTGGTACTTTGCATATAATAGGCATTCAGAATGTATCTGTGAAGTGAGTGAATTTGGGGGCAGTGGGATTTGGTTACTGCATTGCTTGGAGAGCTGGGTGAGCAGTGCCCCGCGTGGGTTCACCTGCAAGAGCAGCTCTCTATTGCATGGGCTCTGGGTTCTGCTCTTTATTAAAAGTCTTCCCTGTTATAGCTGAGATCCTCCCCTCCATTTCAAACCCAGGCTCATGGGGTGGTGCAAATTTGCACAGCCTAAGCAAATTGGCTAAAACCCCAAATCCCCTGGAAGCAGAGTGGCCTTGGGCGTACTTTTAAAAAACTGCATGGATTTTAGAGCATGGAAAGACTTATGTTAGAGGAACTCGACTCCTGCCAAGTCAGAGACATGTATTATATTTATCTTCTATTATGGCTGAGTCGGCATTGTGATTGGTTTGTTTTGGGAGCTCCCCTCCATGTACCTAGAGCAGAGGAAGATGATGTATGTATTGGCCAAGCCTCCTGCCAAGCACAGGGAGAATGCGGTGTGACCACTCAATTTGGTATGTGGAGTTTGCTGGAGGAGCCACTCTTTCCACTTTACAGATGATTGAGGTGTCTGAGACCAGGCGACCTGAATCATATTAAGCCTGCTGATGAGAAAGGCTTGGTGTTCCCTCCCAGCCTCCTGGCCAGCCACTCCCACCCATTATTCCTGTTTCAGCCACACTCAACTGTCTCTTCTGCCTCCGTGCCTTCTCTTCCTCCTGCATCTACCTGGGATATGTTCTTGCTTTTGTTCAGCTCTTGCTTCTCTCTAAAGAGAAGAATGTACAGCATTTCACAGAAGCCTTCCCGGTTCCTTCAGGATAATGTAACTAAGCCTTCTTTCCTTTCCCCTAGTCCCCCATACTGTTACTCTGCCTTTGCATTTATCACATTGTCCTCTGTATCTTGGGTTTACTCCATTCCCTCCCTCTGAGCCCCTTGAGGGCAGGAACTGGATCTTATCTGTGTATCCTGCCTGGCACACAGAAGCGCAAAAGCACGCTTGCACAAGTCAAAGTATTTGGATGTGATAGAAATGGTTAACATTTGCCAAGTGCTGTACCTGTTTGGTTAACAGAAGTGAGTCCTGGTTCTGGTGATGGTCACTCATTTTGGGTATCTTCAGGTTACTTTTAAGGGTATTGAGGAACTCTCCAAAATAAAATATAATTAAATTTATGTGATTGGAAACATACACCATGCATATGCCTTCCGAAGTAGACATCCAGTGGATGTCTGCAGGTTGACCAAATTAATGTGTGAGTGAGTGGATGAATGAAGTGAGCCTCCATCCTCTGGGAAGGAGGGAAGGGTGGGATGTACTGCACTTCTGCACCGCTCTTGAAGCTGCATTTGTTGCTTGGCTTGAGGGCTGAGGCAGGAGCTGAGCTGACAGCAGCTCTCGGGGAATCAGCAGGTCTTGTGTGTCTCCTCACATGTTCCTAGATCCCAAGGGTTTACCCTGTTCTTAAGAATCGTAGAATTCCACCAAGTTTCAACCTGACGTGGAACACGTACTTGTAGCTTCCCAGTCCTCACCTCACAATACGCTGTGAAGGTGGTTAGTGTCGTCGTAGAGTGATGCATACAGAGAGAACCAAATGCTCCCCGTTTAATGAAAGTGCTGGGGCTGATGATGAATGCTCTTATGATGTAGCTCAGCGGAAGTGTGGGTGGTGCAGTTGTCAACGTTTTGCTTGCATTTGTATGTGTTTATCCAGGCAAACATGAGAAAGACCAGTTTTTTCAAGTACTTGACACACAGAAGTGAAGAAAATTTCATCTTAATATTGTGAGAACAATGGCAGCAAAATTGCCGAAGGGCTGGTTTGTATACCAGCTGTTACCAAAAGTTGTGTGTTGTATATACAAAACTGCTCATTCAGTAGGTAACCTCTTAGAGCGATGCTATGTGTGTAATATACAGTGTGGGCATTATTCTAAGATATTATCTTTTTATTTTTATGAGTTATTTGTAATGGCGTGGATAATAATCCTTAGGAGTTTACTTTTTCATACTAGAGTTTGTTAACCACTCAAGGAAAGGTTGAGCTCCAGATATTTCAAATGAGGTAATAAATCACTTCTTTACATCGGCTGACAAACTCCACTACCTAAATCTCTCAAATATAATTTGGTACCCTCGCTTGTATATCTTGTTGAAACTTTTACAATAAATTGAATGAGTTCCATTAGGCAATATGGGCTTGTGTTCTCACTGTGCGTATTTACAAAGGCTGGTAGAATGGCAGTGATGAAGTCGAAACTTAGTTTGAACTTAGTGTGTGAAACAAAATAAATTTGACTCTTGAAATTTTGCATAAATATCTGTCAGAGCCTGGTACCAAGTATCTGGGGATTTTTAGAGCTGACCTCATTTGAACGTTGAATTATGTTCCAAGATACATTTTAACAGTGCTTTCCTCCACACATAAAAGCTTAAACTGGCCAGTGAAACCATTCTTCACCTCCCTCCAAACTGAACATTTCCTAATAAGAAATGTAATCCAACTTGAAATAAAAATTTCCTAGGGGCCTCCCTGGTGGCACAGTGGTCGAGAATCCACCTGCCAATGCAGGGGACACAGGTTTGAGCCCTGGTCCGGGAAGATCCCACATTCTGTGGAGCAGCTAAGCCCGTGCACCACAGCTACTGAGCCTGCATGCTGCAACTACTGAAGCCCGTGTGCCTAGAGCCTGTGCTCTGCAAAAAGAGAAACCACCGCAATGAGTAGCCCGTGCACTGCAAAGGATAGTAGCCCCCACTCGCCGCAACTAGAGGAAGCCTGCGCGCAGCAACAAAGACCCAGCGCAGCCAAAAAAAAAAAAAAAAATTCTTATTGTCCTAAGTTTAGGTTTCTGGTTAGTTTAATTGAATGGATTCTTGAGGCTGCAAGTAAAAGACTAAATAGATACCATTTGCACTATTTGAGAATCAGGATTTTGTATTCCTGCTTTATATTTCTTATACTGTCAGAAAAATAAAAGGGAAATATATTAGATGTTTCATTTGTAATTTAATCTTATGTTCATGAGAGCAGCCTCACTGTATTTATAATAAATAAATACTATAAATTAAATAATTAAGAAATTCAAATACCACTTTTTTTTTTTTTTTTTTGCGGTACACGGGCCTCTCACTGTTGTGGCCTCTCCCGTTGTGGAGCGCAGGCTCAGCGGCCATGGCTCACCGGCCCAGCCGCTCCGTGGCATGTGGGATCTTCCCAGACTGGGGCACGAACCCGCGTCCCCTGCATCGGCAGGCAGACTCTCAACCACTGCACCACCTGGGAAGCCCCAAATACCACTTTTTATCTGTTTTATATATTGGGGGCATATGTAAGGTTTCCTTTGACAGAGGGTGATTCTGCTGTTAAAAACCATTGCCAAGATATTTCTAAAGCAGACAGTGGAGCTTCTGGGCTGCAGCCTGCTGTGTTGAATTGGAAACTTGTCATTGAGCCCCTTTCCTACCTGGCTCCTTCTAGGACTCTCAAGATCCTCTGGTGTGGCCGGACCAGATGTGGTGCTCCCCATGCACGTGTCCTGCAGTTCTTGCAGGCTTGAGTGGGAGGGGCAGCCTGGCCGACTCGTGGTGGCCACAGCTGTATCTCCTCACACTCCCCACGACGGCCCTCTTTTCCCAGAGAAGAGCAGGTGTCATCCCCGTTTTATGCTGATGGGAAAACTAAGCTGAGAAAGGGCATATGATTGGCCCAAGGTCATCTCTTGACCTTGACCCCAGCACAGGCCATGTGACACTTGTAGATCTCAGTGGCTGTGCCTAGGAGGAGAGTTTTGGTTTGTAAAACCTGTTGGCTCTAGATTGTTGGCCATTTGGAGGTTTTCTAGAAAGCTTAAGGGAAAGGAATAACAACATTTGCGACGCTTTTTTTTTGTTAGCAGTAGCATGCCGGCAGAAGACTTGTATACTTGCGGTGCTGTGCTTGTGTGCCTGGATGATCCTCTCATTTTCTGTGGAGGAAAGCAGTTGATGTGTTCTTTCGAAAATACTGGACCCAAGACCTTAGGATCACCCTTCCACTCCTCCTCATGCTTTTTCCTTTGGCGGCCAACCAGCTCCCTGCCTCTATGTGTCAAAAACAAAATCCCTCCCTCCAAGGATGTGATAGAGCTCTCTGCAAGCCATTTTAAGGCACATATTCAATGTAATGATGGCTCTTGAATGAGTTTTCACAAAGTCTGTGCACCAGAACTTAACTGCTTCACTCACAGTGACCTCCCCAAGCTTAGCTGCATCACTCAGAGGTGATTTCTATGCTCTGTTTGTTCTTAATGTATTTTTAATTCTAACCTACTTAATTACTGCTTCGCATAGCATAAATGACTGGAGGGGACCATTTATGGCTCTGAAGTAGAGAGGGGGCATCTGCTGGAGAGAGAGAAGCTGATAGCTGATAGTATGGGGAGAGACAAACTCAATAGTAGACACATTTAAAAAGTATATTAAACTGGGGTTCTTTAGCCCTCATTGCCCTGTTGTTTTGAGTGGTCAACACCCCTGTGGGTCTTCATGGTATGACTGTGATCCTTAAGAAACATGCTTCTGTCTAGTGAACTCTATTTAAGAAGGCAGGGAAGAATTGTAGAAATATTCTTCAAAAATATAAAAAGTTTTGATGCTCCAAGTGTTGATCCGTATTCATACTGAAAGTATATTAATGAAGAATGAAATTGCAGCTTGCGCCCCCCCCCCCCGTCTCCTATTGCTGACGATCCTTCAGCTCTGCCATCTCCCACCTCCTCTCCCTCCTGTAGTCAGTAACTCTCCTTGCCTGTTCACTCGATGCCAGCCCCTGTATGCCAGCTGTTGTACTGTACTACTGAACTTTTCAAGATACTGTACTGTAAGATTAAAAGTTTTTTCTTTATTTTTTGTGTTTGTTTTTTTATGTATTATTTGTGTGAAAAGTATTATAAACCTATTACAATACAGTACTATACAGCCGATTTTGTTAGTTGGGTACCTAGGCTAACAGTTGGACTTATGAACAAATTGAACTTTCGAATGTGCTCTCGGAATGGAGCTCGTTCGTATGTAGGGGACTTACTGTAAATGCTCTTGGCTCTAGCTCTGCTGTTGCAGTTCCCAGAGTCCCTCAGAACACAAGAATGATGAGCGGGGGTATACGTACTTGCTGCACAGCTGCTCCTTCATGAGGGTCTGTCTTGCAGAAGCTACAGGCTCTCTGTATACTGACGAGGGATCCTACCTGTGATCCCTTTGCTTTGTGGTCAGAGCCCAGAGCTAAGGACCTCTCTGTGGAATAGTGGTCTTCACCTGAGGTCTGTGCAGTTATGTGTGCCTCTAGTACAGCCCAGAGTTAACCTTGGTAAGGCTCTTGAACCCTGGTCCAGAATAGAATTAATGCCTGCTTTTCTTGAAGAGGCAGAGTTGGTGAGGTGAGTATGAATTGGTGCCAAGGGTCAGAGATTTTATCCTGCTGAAGGCATTAACTCTATTGATCAAAAAAAAAACCACCCTTCGTTGAGGTGGGGTGATGGTGGAATTTTATATATTACTGGTCGGGGTCCACATAACTTTTCTGGAGGGAATTTTGACAACAGGGATTATAAGGTCAAATGTGCATATTCTATGACCTGGCAGTTCTACTTCATATAATTTATCCTAAGGAAAGATTTGTATGAGTATGTTCCTCACCATACTATTTAATATAGTGTCAAACTAGGACTTTATTCTACATTTTTTAAAAAAATTGAAGTGTAGTTTTTTTTTAACAACAATTTCCTTGCTTTTTATTTATTATTATTTTTAAAATATCATTTATTTGTTTATTTGGCTGTGCTGCGTCTTAGCTGCGGCGTGCAGACTCTTAGTTGCAGCATGCATATGGGATTTAGTTCCCTGACCAGAGATTGCACCTGGTCCCCCTGCATTGGGAGCATGGAGTCTTAACCACTGGACCACCAGGGAAGTCCCCCCCCCTTTTTTTAAAAACTTTTTTGTTTGTTTTTTTAAATATTTATTTATTTATTTGGCTGCACTGGGTCTTAGTCACTTGCATGCGGGATCTTGGTTGCCGTGTGTGGAATCTTTGTTACGGCATGTGGGATCTTTAGTTGTGGCATGCGAACTCTTAGCTGTGACATGCATATGGGATCTAGTTCCCTGACCAGGGATCAAACCTGGGCCCCCTGCATTGGGAGCACAGAGTCTTAACCACTGGACCACTAGGGAAGCCCTGTTTTATTTATTTATTTAGCCATTTATTTATTTATTTATTTAGCCATGCAGCATGTGGGATCTTACTTCCCCCACCAGGGATCGAACCCACGACCCCTGCATTGGAAGCTTGGAGTCTTAATCACTAAACCACCAGGGAAGTCCCAAAATTCAAGTATAGTTGATTTACAATGTTGTGTTAATTACAGCTGTACAGCAAAGTGATTAAGTTGTACACATATATACATTCTTTTTTTATATTCTTTTCCATTATGTTTTATCATAGGATATTGAATGTAGTTCTCTGTGCTGTACAGTAGGACCTTATTGTTTATCCATCCTGTATATAATAGCTTACATCTGCTAACCCCAACCTCCCACTCCCTCCCTCCCCCACTCCCCTCCCCCTTGGCAACCACCAGTCTGTTCTCTATGTCTGTGATTCTGTTTCTGTTTTGTAGATAGGTTCATTTGTGTCATATTTTAGATTCCGCATATAAGTGAGATGGTGTAATATTTGTCTTTCTCTTTCTGACGTACTTCACTTAGTATGATAATCTCTAGTTGCATACATGTTGCTGCAAATGGCATTATTTTGTTCTTTTTTATGGCTGAGTAGCATTCCATTGTATATATGTACCACATCTTCTTTATCCATTCAACTGTCGATGGACATTTAGGTTGCTTCCATGTCTTGGCTATTGTGAATAGTGCTGCTATGAACATAGTGGTGCATGTATCTTTTTGAATTAGAGTTTTGTCTGGATATATGCCCAGGATTGCTGGATCATATGGTAATTCTATTTTAGTCAAACTAGGACTTTAGAACATTCATTGGTAAAGGAGTAGTTGAATAAACTCCAGTAAAACCATGTAGTAAATATTATAAAGCTTTTGAAAATGATGAAGTCATCTTATGTATTGTTATGGAAAGATGGCAGAGAACTTATGTGAGAAAGTTAGATTACAGATCAGTATGTATAGTGTGATCCTATTTTTAATATATATATATGTGTGTGTGTGTATGTATGAAATGAGTACATATTATATAATTTGATATGCATTAATTTTGCGGCGGGGAGAAGAATATACATCAAATGCTAATAGTTGGGCTTCCCTGGTGGTGCAGTGGTTGAGAGTCCGCTTGCCAATGCAGGGGACACGGGTTCGTGCCCTGGTCCGGGAAGATCCCACATGTCATGGAGCGGCTGAGCCCGTGAGCCATGGCCGCTGAGCCTGCGTCCGGAGCCTGTGCTCCGCAATGGGAGAGGCCACAACAGTGAGAGGCCTGCGTACCACAAAAAAAAAAAAAAAAAAAGCTAATAGTGATCACTTATTTAGGATTTAGAATTACGTAAGGACACTCATTTTCCACCTCATTCATTTTGTATTGTTTGAACTGTTTATTAAATGGAAAACCAAAAGGTTTTTATTACCTCTTTATTTTTTAAATTGATGTATAGTTGATTTACACTGTTATATTATTGGTAGTGTCAGGTGTACAACATAGTGATTGAATATTTTTATAGATTATACTCCATTTAGAGATAGTTACTTCTTAGAAAACCAGCATGGGCCTGTTTTTGAGGTCTTCTAATTTTTTGACTTGCTGGAAACTTTCTGGTTTCCCTTTTTGTAAGGGAGCTTTTTATACTTTTTAAAAGTCCAAAACTGCAACACATTTTTTTTTTCCTCTCCTAAATTTGTATAACCAGAATGAGCAAAGACATATTAAATAAAAAGGAACGGATTTGTGGATGTCTTTTGTGAAAATATGTGGCAGTCACCACTGGGTGTCCACTTTGTCAGGTGTCTGGGATGCAAGGGGTTCTTTGAAGAGTTTGCAGTGAAGAGACATGATTATCAACTGGATGGTAGGTGCTAATGGAGCGCCACGGTGCACACAGTGAGAAAGCAGTGATTCTAACAATTCATTTATCCAGTAAAGACTGAGCACCTTGTCTGGCCAGCTACTGTTGTAGGCACTGGGGACAGAGCACAGAGCAAGGCAGGTAGGATCCTGTGCTCATGGAGCTCCCATGCAGCAAGAGAGGGAAACAGACATGTCATGAAGAGCATGATCAGTGCGATGACAAAGAGTCAAGAAAAGGATAGGTGAGGCGGTTGTTGTGCCCCATGAGTTAGGAAGTAACTTCAGGAGGAGTACTGATGGTGAGCAGAGGAGAGTACTGGTGTTAGCTGCAAGGAAGGGTATGGAAGAGATGGGATGGCATTCCAGGCAGAGGTTCTAGCGGGTACAAAGCTACAGAGATAAGAAAGCTTATATCTGGGGATCTGCACCTGTTGTGGATGGACCCCAAGTCTGGAACAGTGTTTCTGGGGCTCCACTGTGAACATGTTTAGGAGTCTGGATTGTATCTATTAGTGACCAGCTGGCCCGCAGAATTTATGAACTGGGAAGAGATGTGATTGGATTGGTGGTTTAGAAAGTTTTCTTTGACTTTGAGGCTGGATTGTAAGGGAAGGAGACAGGAGTCTCAGGATATGCTCACCAGGGAGGCCACTGCACTGGCTCGGGAGGAGGTGATCTGGTTGTGTCAGAGGGCCTCCTCCCATGAGGCCCATTCACATTTCCGCATCCACCCAGCTTCGGTTGATGCTTATGCATGGATGACTCTCACCACAGCTCTGCTCCTTACTTGCTGTGTGACCTCGAGCAAGTTACCTAAACTCTGTCTCACTGTCCTCTTTCGGTAAAATGGGAACGCTAATATACTTATCTCAAAGGTTGCTTTGAAGATGAAATTAAACAATGATGTAAAATACGTGGCACATTGGCTACAATATATAACGTGCTAAAATGTCACGACGACCACCGCCACTACTACTACCATTAGTATTACTACTGTCACCACCATCCTTTCTTCCCTTGGGAAATATATCAGTCACATGGGAGAATTGGGAAAAAGTAAAATGAGAGACCAGTTTTATTTATTTGTTTGTTTGTTTGCCGCAGGAAGTCCCGAGAGACCAAGTTTTTATCTGGGTGAGAATAAATCAAATCCAGTGTGCTTGGCATTAATTACGCAAGCGTCAGAGGGCAATTTTGAATTGACCACAATCGACGGGTACCATCTGGGAAGACTTCATTGGGGGAAGTGAGTCTTAAATAGTTCTTGGACCTGAATTGACAAGGAGAAGCATAAAGTGTGGACCCCAACTGAATTGGAAAGGTCTTTGGTCTTCTGTTTAGTCAGAGGGTTCTCAAGTTGGGGGCCAGATATTTTTTAGGGGCTGGGGGAAAGGGCTGTGCAGTTAGTGTGAGTGTCCTCAAACCCGTATGCCCAGCCAAGAATTGTCTGCAGGCTCACTTAATTTAATTCTATGTGTGTTGTCTAAAATTATGCCTGAGTGTTTTTAGATTTCCTTAGATAGAATTAGTTGTCTACAATGCAAATTCACTTCAAAACATTACTGGAGGGCTTCCCTGGTGGCGCAGTGGTTGAGAGTCCACCTGCCGATGCAGGGGACACGGGTTCGTGCCCCGGTCTGGGAGGATCCCACATGCTGCGGAGCGGCTGGGCCCGTGAGCCATGGCCGCTGAGCCTGCGCATCTGGAGCCTGTGCTCCACAATGGGAGAGGCCCCAACAGTGAGAGGCCCGAGTACCGCAAAAAAAAAAGAAAAAGAAAAAAAAAATTACTGGAAGTCATAGTAGTTTATTGACTGTTAGATATTGGATACTGAAAGTAGGACTGCTATTAGATGGGTGTTGTGTAGAATGTTTTGACGTTGAAAGGGGGTCCCAAACTTGAAAAAGTCAGGAACCACAGATTTTGCCTAATAAAACTGGAAAGTTGATACCGGTAGCATTCCGGCTCATGTAATGTAGCTGGAGGCTTTTGGCTGCAAGTAACAGACAAACCAACTCAAAATGGCTTTATAATAAGGAGAACTTTAATCTCATAGGACTAGAAGTCTGGAGGTAGGGTGATCCTAGAGTACCTTAGGTCAGCAGCTCAGTGACCTCATCAAGGACCTGGGTCTTTCCATTTTTCTCTCTGCCATCCTTCACATGTCAGCTCCCTCCTCTTATGTCAGCAAATGACTGCAGCAGTTCCAGGCATCACATCACACTAATGCCCAGAAGTATTTGTTCCCAGACTCTCTCATGGTCAGCAAATGGCTGCAGCAGCTCCAGGCATCACATCACAACACTAATGCCCAGAAGTATTTGTTCCCAGAGTCTATTCTTTCATTAAGGATAGAAGGTACAGGGTGGTAGCCAGTAGAAATCTCTCAAGCAGTCACATCTGAGGGCTGTTCTGCCAAGCGGCTAGCCCCAGAGAGCCCCAGGGAGCTACGAGAAGTGGGAAGTTCTGTTTGGAGGGTGGGATGCTGATGGTAGAGATTGTACCCATATCCCTGTTCCCAGGAGCTTCAGCCTGGTCAGCCTCCAAATGGTGCTCTGGGGAGAGACTGGCTGCTGCTTTGGCCTTTTAAAATGACAGTACACCATGAATACTGGCACAAGCTTCAAAGATAAAATGCAGAATGAGACAGGCATGGACTCATCCCTCTTTCATTCATACATGTATTTGTTCATCCCCGTTAGTACTTCCGTAGGGTCGCCATAACAAAATACCACGGGCTGGGTGGCTTCAAGATGAGGGTGTTGGTGGGATTGGTTTCTTCTGAGGCCTCTCTCTTTGGCTTGCAGATGGCTGCCTTCTTGTTGTGTCCTCACTTGGTCTTTCCTCTGTCTGCGTGCACCCCTGGTGTCTCTCTGTGTGTCCAGATCTCCTCCTCTTCTTAGGACTCCAGTCCTACCGGATTAGGGCCCACCTTATGACCTCATTTTACTTTCATTATCTTTGTGAAGACCCCATCTCCAAATATCATCACAGTCTGAGGTACTGGGGGTTAGGGCTTCAATATATGAATTTTGGAGAGACACAATTCAACTAATAACAACCCCAGTTGTCTACTGTGTGCCAAAATGTGCCCTGCACTGTCCTAGGCACTAGGCCTATAGCTGTGAGTGAAAGAGACAAAGATCCCCGCCCGTATGCAGCTTGCCTTGGGATGGGGAATCGAGTAGTCACCGATTCTGGCTTCTGTTTAGGACCATCTAACGTACTGTGATTTCAGCACTTCACTCTCTCCCAGACTCCTTATTACTGTAAATTCCACGCTCTGGAGTCATTCCTTCTTCAGAGACATGGGTGGAAACACCTTGTGACCTAGTGTAACCAGCAGAACAGGTGTGAGAGAGAGAGAAGACATCCTTTCTAGTTTAGAGGGGCTTCTTGGGTCAGAGGATGGAAGCCAGCCTGGAGGCTGGGGAGGAGGGGCCGGGGAGAAGGTGTAGGTTGGGTCAGGTGGTTGGAAAGGCGGGGCAGGGGTAGCTGCGTCCCCTTCAGCTGGGTGCTGAGCACAGGCACCCTGCTTCTGCGGAAGCTTGTTTCTGGAAGTTGCAGCAGACCAGCCACTGCACTGGGGGCCGGTCTACACGAAGCAGGATCCTCTACCAGCAAAAAGATTACGACTTGATGAAGCCTCAGATGCTGGTTAGCATTTTTTAGCAATAAAGTACTTTGAAATTAAGGTATGTACATTGCTTTTAGGTATAATGCTATCGCACACTTAATCGACGCCAATATAGTGTAAGCATAAGTTTCATATGCACCGAGAAACCAAAAAATTTGTGTGACTCGCTTTATTGTGACATTGGCTTTATTGTGGTGGTCTGGACGGAACCCTCAATGTCTTCGAGGTAGGCCTGTAGTTTATAGTGACCATAGGCTACAATACCAAGAGTAATTTGGGGCTAATAAATAAGTAAGCAGCAGAATTGAATGGGGAATAATTATATATCTCTGTTATAATGCTGCCTTCTACATACAGCTGTGTGTGTTTGGTACTGTGTTTTTAAATGAAAAGATCAGATTAAGTTTGACTTTCTGTCACCAGATGGAGTCTAGCTGTACCTGAAACATGGATTAGGAGGCAGGGCCTTTCATTCCTGGGTATCCTGACTGATGGGGGTCTCGTGTTTTATGGATATAAGATGTGCTGGGTGAGGAGGACAATGGAATTACGCTTCCCACAGAAATCACTCCTGGACTGAGAATCGAGTTTGCACGTGTGCCCTGTAGCATTCATTCTTGCCGAGTGCTGGGAGATGGGTGGTTATTAGGTTATGTCAAAGTGGTGTTTGCCTTAATACACGATCCTCCTGCAGTAACTCAATAATGGGAGGTGGAAGGAGGGAGGGAGGGAATGTGGTGACCTGCATATTTCTGAAACACGGTGCGTCTGGAAGTTGAGGAAGCTTGGTGTGGTACTGTCAGGGAGCTGTGAGGGACCTGTACCCAGGCCCACGACAGGTTTGAATCCACGAACACTGGCACCTCTTGTGAGGCAGTATGTAGGTTAGTGGTCAAAAGAACAGCATCTGGGCCTAGACTGCCTGGCTCCTGGCTCCTGGCCTACCAGTTTCCAGCTTTTTGCCTTTGGGCAAATTACTTAACCTTGCTGTTTACTGAATAGTACAATAGGGGTATTAATAGGAGTTCCTACCTCATAGAGCTGTTGTAATAGTAAAATGAGGCAGGGTACATGAAGCGCTTAGAATCATGCCTGGCTCGTGCATCTTTATTGAGATAAAGCAGGAAGGAGT
Source organism: Stenella coeruleoalba (assembly GCF_951394435.1). Classification (NCBI taxonomy): domain Eukaryota; kingdom Metazoa; phylum Chordata; class Mammalia; order Artiodactyla; family Delphinidae; genus Stenella; species Stenella coeruleoalba. The sequence continues at coordinate 42,748,114 of NC_137154.1, read as the reverse complement.
GGCTTTCTTTCCCTTTAACCTCATACTGTGAGGTAGGGTATGCACAGCTCTGGTAGGAATGGCTCAAAACAGGCTCACCATTCTACCCGCCCCCCCCCCCCCCCACCATCTCATACAGAGATGCATGGACATCCCTGGGAAAGATCCTGGGTGTTCTTTGTGCACAGTGGTCCATGGATGATGCTTGGCCCTGACGTGACCCGAGGCTCACCTGCTAGACCTGTCCCTTGCTGGCTGCGGGACCTTCAGCAGCTTCCTCCCCTCTCAGAGCTTGAAACAGATAAGCGGGCATCCCCACAGCCCTCACAGGAATGTCTTGGGGACATCAGAGAAGATAATGAAAGTGGAAGGGCTTTGTAAGCTGCAAAGTTCCTCTTCAGAGGGAAGGCATCACTGCTCTTAGCATCATCTTCCTCACTATGCTCCTGCATTCCCTTGGCCTCCCTGCAGCTCCCCCCACCGCCCCCCCAGCCCTTGTGGGACAGGGGCTTTGAAATCATGTTTATAGAATGATGTGGTTCTTCTGTAAGGATTTTGATATCTCCCATTTTTTTTTTGGTGGAATTATTGACATAATTCAAGTTTGAAGTTGTGTCAGAATAACATTTTGATTTCGTGTTAAGGGCATTTCTGAATCCAGTTCCTTCCTTTCCTTTTCTCTTCGCTAAATTACATTCTTGTTTTATCCCTGTAGGGTTCTCAAGCAGAGTGCAAGGCTAGTCTGTAGTCAGATCTAACTTTTCTCATTCATTTTAGTGTGACCCAGGCTTTTTTTTTAAAGGAGAAATTCCATCAAGTTCCAATAACCTCCATCCTAATGTTACCTTAAATATCTTCCTCTACTCTAATTTGGGCTGAGTAGTATAAATTTTACTTCCATATGCTTTACATGTATCATCATATTCAATTAAGGGCAGTTCTGTAACTTTTGAGAGTTGGAAGACTCTGCTCTGGAGTGTTCTTGGGGGGGCGTCCAAGAGTCTTTTGAGCAACCACCGTTGAATTGTGGTTGCTTTCTGGGATTGCCAGAGCTTGGGAGGCTATCTCTTAGACAGTGACATTTCCAGGAATCAGGAAAGGGCCCACTGTCCTGGTCTGGGTCACCCTGAGACCCCTCCTCAGGGTCTCTGCAGGGGCAGCAGCCCCTGTTTGCTCACCCCAAACAGTAGAATGAGAGCAGTTTGAGGAGGTGATGGAAGGTGCCTGGGGTTGGGTGAGGGACTGCGGTGGCATGCTGTAGCCTGCTGTGGAGGCATGTCCTTGTCCCAGAGTGAGAGAGGGAAGGAGAGGGCCCCACACACATCACTCACGTGAACGAGGGTAGGATACCGTCCCATAGGCTCCCCAATACCTGAGAGGGAGATGCTGCCCATGAGTCAGCCTCACGCCTTGCCGAGCCGCTGCACAGTCCCCGGCCACGCGGGGCATCGCTCAACGTCGGAGACTGTGTGCTGCGTGCCTGATTCCAGAGGGCTTCTCAGCACATCTCCGTCTCTCCCTCTCCTCCCCTTCCACTTTTTTGGTCAAAAGGCCAGGCTAGGGACAAGGATCGTTTTGCACTGAAAAGGACAAGCAGTGCTGAGGAAGATCTTGGCAGCCTTTTCAGAATTTGATCTGGGAGAAGCCCTGGGTTGGAGGTGGGGTAGGGGTAATGATTTAAACAGCAAAGAGCTTGACCAGATATACCAGCCTTGAGCTTTTGAGCCCTGAGACTTGAAAATTATGCTTTGGGAAATAAACATTGGGGGCATGGCCTCCCAAAAGAGGGGAGGGCAGGGCGGGAGGAGCATTTGCCCAGTAGCATTGCCCATAATGAAAATTCGAACCCTTCCACTTCACAAGCCAGGGTGTGTTGGTGGATGGAACAGGCTGTAGATTCCCTAATCTGCCATGTCCTTAAAGCATGAATGAGTCTTTGAATCCCCAGAGCCTATTGCTCCATAAATAGTTACTGAAGTGATTTGAATCGTAGATTTCTTTTCTTTGGGTAGGATGTTTGAAATCTAACTTGTACATTTTGCGGGGGCCCAGAAAGGCTAGGTGACCTTCCAGATCCCAGCCAGTAATTGGTCGAGGTGGAGCTCCATTCCCAGCTTCTCCTCCTAGGGAGGGGCATTTCTCATCATATCGTGTTGCTCTTCTAATTAAATCGTGGATAATGTCTATGGCATGTTTAATTTCTAATTAGATGACTTTATGGATCAATTTGCATTTAATGTTAAATCTAATGTGGAAATCATTAAAAAGTTAGATCCCTGGGGAGAGGAATAGGCACTTATTCCATGCCTATTAAAAATAACAGGTATATGCCCTGTGTTAATACATGATGCTTTTTTATGGGGAACAGGAAAAAATCAGTAGAAAATGCAGGACACATAGGTAGTGTGTGTGCTTGTGAATTGGAGAAACGTTAGGTGTCCAGATTTTACAATGCTTGTAGTGACTGTTGTAGTAGGTACCATTTACTACAACTTCATTGCATGCCAGTCCTGTGGTGAGTCCTTTAAGGACATTGTTTGCTTAACTCTCAAAACAGCTCTCTGAGGTGAGCATTATTATTATCTCCCTTTATAGATGAGGAAACCGAGTCTCGGGAGATGAAGGTCTCGCAGTCAGCAAATGGTGAATGCAGGATTTGAATCCAGGCCAGTTTGATTTCATAATTGATCTCAACTCTTCATTACATTGGGAAGTGCTCCCGTGGGTGCTCAATAATTATATAGCCAATAGAACCCTGCACGTGGTCTGGGTGTAAAGTCCATTGGATTCTAAAGTGTTTGCAGCTGATGGTAATTTGGGGGCAGCATCAGTGCTGCCATTACTTACTGCTTTCAAGGAGAGAGATGGCTCCCTAGGTGAGCAGCTGAGGCTCTCTCACAGCGTCCACAGGCTAAAGGGACAGTTCCTAGCAAGGGCGACCCCTGTCCACAGCTTGTGTAAGGTTGGCCCCAGTGCCTCCTCTTGGAAGCCTCTTTAAGTTAACTCCAGATCTTTGAACGTGTGTATACAGTGGGTTTCCTTTGGACAATGGATCCTCTATGGGGTGTTCTTTTAGACTTATATATTTTTTAATTTTCTTATTTTTCTTGTTTGACTACCCTGTATTAGTTAAGACTGCAGAGAATGTGGTTTTGAGTCCAGAGTCTCTTACTTACTGCCTGGGTCTTTGGACAGACCATTTAGACCTAGTTGCTAGTCTACTTGATGTCATTGTGGTTTCCTTGAGGACAGGTGAGTGTGGGAGTACGCAGCCCAGGGCATGGTGTGCACTTGGTAAAGAAGTTCCCCATTCCCTTCTCCTGTAGGAACAGTGTCCGTTTATTGATGAGATGACTGGATCCAGGAGCCCTCATACTTTTTCTGGCTCTTGCTGGTGCCTGTTGTTCATTCACTCAACCACTGTTCACAAATGCACAGCATTCCGGGCCCTGTTATAGCGTCTGGGGACACAGTGCCACTGTGCAGGACAGGAGGGATGCTCTACAGCCCACCCCCACGTCATGGGCCTTTCCCAGGGCTGCGGGCGGACAAGCACGCAAACAAAATAAACACTAAGTGTAGTTGGTTGGAAGATACTGCCACACTACCAGCTCAAGCAGTCCTTCATTCCCCTGTTTTTTCAGTAAGCGTTTTGAGCACCAGTTATGTTCCCAGCACTATGCTAAACATGGACATGTGAAATTGGATCATGTCTGGGAGCCCAGGAATTATTTCACCAGAAAAAGAAGTGTCTGAGGAATACAGATCACTCTCTTGTGTTCTTCCGTCTTAAACATTTTAACTCTTTGAGGTTAAATACTCATTTGAACAAGTACAAGCTTCTAACCCCCACCCCCCTCCCCAACCCAGGGAACTTTCCTGTGTGTGGGGAGATGGACATATGAGTTTGGGTGTTTGGATTTGGCAGATGTTTGCATGATTCTTAACTAGCGGTTCTCAAATATTCTTGTGCATAAGAATTGCCTGGGTAGCTGGTTAAATTCAGATTCAGGTGCTACACTCCCAGATACAGATCTTCCTTGATGGGGTTACATCCCGATATTCCTTAACTTTTACATTCTTTAATTGTAAATGTGAAATATGTTGGCTTAAAAAAAAAAATCAGACTACGTCTGCCATGTAAAGTAGAGAAAGTTCTATAATACAGATCTTCCTCCACTTAGGATGACTTTATGTCCCGATAAAACCCATCCTACATTGACAATATTGTAAGTCAAAATGCATTTGAAGCTTAGCCTAGCCTATCTTAAATGTGCTCTGAACATTTACCTTAGCCTACAGTTGGGTAAAATCATCTAACATAAAGCCTCTTTTATAGTAAGTGTTGAACATCTCATGTAATTGATTGAATAATACTGAAAGTGAAAAACAGACGGGTTGTATGGGTGCAGAATGGTTGTGAGTGTATCGGTTGTTTCCCCTTGTGATCGCTGTCCAGCATCATGAGATAGTGTGGTACCACTTATCACTAACCTAGGAAAAGATCAAAATTTAAAATTCGAAGTACGGTTTTTAGTGAATGGGTGTTACATTCAAACCTTGCAAATTTGAAAACTCCTTAAGTTGAACCATCCTTAAGTCTGGGATTGTCTGTACTCTGATTCACCAGGTCTGGTTTGGGGCCAACTGTCTGAGCTTTAACCTGGCGTGCAGGTGAGTTGGCTGCAGGTGGTCTATGAACCAAATGTGGATGGATCCACACAGTGCTGGAAGAAACTTGAATCTCTTCATTTTATTAAGGAGGGAAAACTATTTCCCAGTGATGGAAGGGATCTTGGAAGTAGTGGCAGAAGTAGACAGGATGGGCTGGGGCTTTGGAGCAGAATTGATGTGAAGTCTCATCCTGTCTCTGTCATTTGTAGCCTCATACAGACTTGGGTAGGTCGTTCTGCTTCTCTGAGCATCCGATTGCTCATCAGCCCGCCTCACTGGCTGAGAGATGTGATTGGAGGGACCCATGCAAAGCATAGGATAGAGACTCGTGCTAGGTATTGCACATGCCCTGAATTAGCGTATTGGTTTCTCAGATTCCTGATTCATCCTTTGAATGTGAGTTGAGCTGCTGCATATACACCCCGTGATTTCTCTTTATTTCACGAGATGAAATGCTCTAACCACAATAAAGGAAATGAAACAAAAGAAAAATAGTTCACCCACAAGCGTGCTATTCTAACACAACTGTTTTCATTTTTCCTTTTAGCCCTTGTCTGTATGCAGACATATTTCTGTATAGCTGTAATCATATGTAGACTCAATTTTGTATTCTGCTCTTTTCAGTAAACCTTAAGCAAATGTTTTCCAAATGGTTACAGAGTCTTCAAGATGATTTTTAATGGTCTTACAATCTGTCATCCCACAGGCTGAATTTATTTAACCATTCATCTATTATTGTACATTTAGATTTTTTTTCCCCTACAGTTTTGTGCTATTATAAATAATACTTGGAGATATGGCTTCATCCTATTGTAGATTAGTTCCTTGGGGTGAATTCCCAAGAGCATGATTTCTGGGTTAAAGGGCACAAACATTTTTTGGGGGGCCTCTGGATGGATTGCTAAACTGCTTTCCATAAGACTTGCGTCAGTTTACCATGCCACCAGCAGTGGGGTAAGGTACCCGTTTCAGCACTTGGCCTGCATGAGATAAATGGTCATTTTTACAAAGATTTGGCTCAGTGGTGCCTCGTTGTTTACTTGGTATTTCTTCTATTATGATAAGGTTGAATATGGCTTTATTATGGTCTCTTTTGGGTTTAATTTTTTTGCTTTTGTTATAGGCAGGACCTAGCCATGTGAGGTCAGGTTTTCTGCTCAGAATTTTTTAGATTCTTGGATTTTACAGTTAAAAAAAAACAAACCAAGCTACCATTACCCAGACCCAGAGCCCATCAGTATAATAAATACTTTGGACATATTTTACGGTTGGATTAGCTGTTTGTGATCTTAACATCCTTGCAGGTCACCGGTTAATAGGGTGATACTTGGAGAGGAGAGGGGCTCTTCCTCTTCTCCTTGGAGTCCGCTTTGTTCTTTCCTTCCACTGTCACTCCCCCATTTCCTGTCCCCCTCCTTCCCTGTAAATACTGTTTTTGTCTCCTTGGAGATAAAACATGAAAGGATCAGCTTTTCAGTCATGCTCCTTCAACTTATAAAATGCAGGTTGCCTAAATTATGTAGTACGGAACCAGGTTAAAGAAAATCACAGCATTGTAGCAAATTGCCTTTAACTGCACTGCAAAAGCAAATGTCTCAGAATCGTAGAAAGGTGTGTTTGAGGGTGTAATCTTAGCTAGTGGTGAAGGGGGAGTCTGACTTGTTTTTCAAGTCGGTCTTGAATAGCTTTGTTCTGGAATGCTTGCCCTCCTCAGCATGACAGAGTTTGCTTGATGACAGACTCTTTCACTCTGCCGTGCATACCAGGGCCGCAGAACTGGTTTGCTTATTTGCCTGGGGTAAATGATGGAAACGCCTCCCTCTTGCAGCAGCACCCAGCATGACAGGGGTGACTCTTGTCCCCCAGGTGCCCTTACAGTGGCCCCTGTGGTTGTCACTTCCCCCCACCCCCCAAGGACCACGAAAGCGCTGAAGGACACGCACTCCCTTGAGCAGAAGACACAGTTTCTTGGCACGTGGACGCCCCCCTTGGGTAGTGCTGCCCCAAGTGGGCGACAGTCTCATGTTGGCCGAATAGCCAGGCGTCTGTACATAAGAGAGTGGTCATGGCTCTATTGCAGTTTAATTCGCTAATGAAACAAGACGGAGCGCATTTTCCCCTCCTGCACACCTCCCGGGCTGTTTGAGATGAGGCACAATTAATTTATTTGTACTGTCTGTGGAGGCGTATGCCAGCTAATGTAGTGCAAAAGCTTTTATCTTTCTGTTTGTAATGAAGAGGGGCAGGCTGCTGGCAAATTGACAAGGATTACTGATGACTCATTCTCGGACTGCAAAGTGCTTTCTTCTGAAATGATAAAATGCGTGTACACACACACGTAGGTGCAAACCTAGTTCCTGTTTGAAATGGGCAGAACTGGTTTGGGAAAGTTCAGGTGCCCCTGAAACACTGCAGGAGAAAGAAAGAAAGAAAAGGCAGGTGAAGCTATTTCTCCAGCTCCTTGGCGTGGCCCGACTGAGGGCAGGACCCCTTGCTCAGTGGCGGCCCTGCCTTTCTGAGACAGAAACTCCCTGCCCAACCTCGAAAGGCTGGCTCCTTTGTCCGGTAGGCAGCCTTCCTCCACGGCCACGTCCCAGTGGCGCCGGGCAGACGCATGCCTGGTTTACCTGGGGGAGCCTGCCCTCTGGGCTGCTTCCTATCCAGGCAGCACCTTGGGGGCTCGGCTTTGTGAGGCTGTGAATTCTGGGCCTGTACAACGTTAGCCCCGGAGTGGAGTGCACTGGGTTCCTTCCGGCCTTTCCCTGAGTTCCCCAGGCCTGGGCCTTGGCCATGGCTGTGTTAGTTGTGAACTGCTCTGTCACCCCACTTTGACATGCTTTGGAAGAAGTAGTTTCTATAGTAGCTTACATTTGCTTGGCTCTGTATGGTATATAAGGCATTCTGGCATTACAACAACTCTGTGAGTTGGTTATATTGTTATCCCTGTTTTATGGATAAGGACATTGAAGTACAGAGAGGTTAAATAACACGTTGATGACCAAGGAACTAGCTGGTAAAAAGGCAGTTGTGATGAAAACCAGGACTTTGGAGTCTAAAACCTGATCTTGTGATCTTTTAATGACATTCATTCATTAAGGATAAAATTAAACATTTTCTGTATAAGAAGTATATAAATTATTGGCCAGGGAAGCTATTCAAGAATTACATGAGAGAATACAGGCATTTCTGTAGTTCTGTGGAAAAGAAGGAGGTTCATAGGATACTTTCTGAAGACCTGAAAACAGTCTGTTTTGCCCCATTTTGCACTGGTCTAGAGAAATAACCTCTCAAGTGCAATCTAAATGTTCCTTCCTGTGTCAGATGGCTAGTCAAGCTGGCTGTGCAATGTGGGCTCAGTATAAGCGCCCCAGTCGGTGCTGTGACCCGGGCGTAAGCAATGCAAGTCACTGCGTGGCCTTCTTGACTTTCAGAGCTGGAAGGAACCGTGGAGATTTTACAGACGAGGAAACTATGGCCTAGAGAGCGGGAGATTTTGTGTTAGGAGGAATTTCATTCATTTATCCCACCATCCATCCGTGCGTCTGGCAAATGTTTATTGAGGCTGTGCTGGGCTGGGAGATAAAGCTTGGGCTGTGAATGAAACAGAGTCCTGTTTCAAGGGACGTACAATAGTGGGTAACACAGCTGGGCAGGCACTCACAGTGTGGGGTTAAGGGCTGTGGTGTCTGAAGTGGGAGGGCTCTGTTGGGGGCATGGTCAGTGGGGGCTTCCTTAAAGGAGTGGTGCCTACGGTGAGACTTGAAGGATGGACCTGAAAGTCATTGAAACATGGAGAACCTATGTCGACTGACATTTGGGCCCTTCCCAGACTCAAATACAACAGAAGTCGGTGCCACTGAAAAGGCTTTATGTGCTTGGAAACAACAGGTGTTAGGCTCTGTGAGATTCAAGCACGTGTAAGAAGTGCTCGCTCCAGGTCCGTGCCGTGCAGTACGTAGCCACCAGCCACATGTGCTATTCAGCACTCAGAAGGAGGCTCCTCAACTGAGATGCTCCATCAGTGTGCAATGGCCACTGGACTTCAAAGACTTAGTACGAGGGCCTTCCCTGGTGGCACAGTGGTTGAGGGTCCGCCTGCCGATGCAGGGGGCGCGGGTTCGTGCCCCGGTCCGGGAAGATCCCACGTGCCGCAGAGCGGCTGGGCCCGTGAGCCATGGCCACTGAGCCTGCGCGTCCGGAGCCTGTGCTCCGTGACGGGAGAGGCCACAACAGTGAGAGGCCCGCGTACCGCAAAAAACAAACAAACAAAACCTCATTCGCAGCTATTTTTATATTGATTACAGGTAGAAATAATATTTGGGTTGTTGGGTTAGTAGATGTTATTAGAATCAATTAACACGTGTTTCTTTTTTCCTCTTTTTAACATCTTAATTGTAGTATAATTGCTTTACAATGGTGTGTTAGTTTCTGCTTTATAACAAAGTGAATCAGTTACACATATACACATGTTCCCATATCTCTTCCCTCCTGTGGCTTCCTCCCTCCCACCCTCCCTATCCCACCCCTCTAGGTGGTCACAAACCACCGAGCTGATCTCCCTGTGCTACGCGGCTGCTTCCCACTAGCTGTCCACTTTACGCTTGGTAGTGTATATATGTCCATGCCACTCTCTCACCTCGTCTTTTTTCCTCTTTTAATGAGGCTACTAGGAAATGTGCGATGACACGTGTGGCTCGTGTTGCGTTTCTGTTACGTGGCGATGCTAGGTGGAGAGTGAGGCCTGGGAGAGGAAGCGGGTAGGTGATGAGAGCACGGGATTTAGAGTGAAGAGGTGTGAGTTGGGTCCCAAGGGCACAGCCTATGGCAGGCCTGCGCATCACTGCACCTCTCTGCCCTCCTAACAGGGCACTAACAGTCTTACAGCTGGGGCTAAGAATGAAATAAAAATGCCTATGAGAAGTCCACCCCGTTATGAGGGGTGGCTCTCCTTGTAATAAAACAGTTTAGGGTGAAGACAGGATATGCCATGCAGTATATACCGATATTTTAAAAGACAGATGAGAAATTTGGCCAGTTGCAGAATAAGAGGCTGGTGTGTGGGAAATGCATTCAGTACACAATGAATTACAGACTGGGGGTGGATCTGTGTGAGATGCTGTGGATAAGAAAATTCCATTTCTGTTGCACTTGGCTTGCTCTGCTCCAGGAATTCCCTCACCCCTCACATCGGAGTTTGCATCCAGGCTTTTTCATAGTCCTTGATCCTTGTTTTGTTTAGTCTCCAAAGGCCAACAAGGGCTAACCATTTCTTTACTACTTTTTATCTTTGGGTATTTAGTATTTTAATCCTAAAACTCAGCACTCATTAAATGCTTGATGAACGAATTGTCATTCTGTCAGTATTTACTGAAGACCTGGATGTGTCAGGTATCTGCTGGGCTCCAGAGATGCTGCACTGAACAGAAAGCTACCCCGATCCCAAGATGCTCATTGTGGGGAAGGAGACAGTTAACAGGTTAAGGTAGAGAGGACTGCAGGAGATAGGAAAGCGTTCCTAACTGCTAGATCTTGTGGCCCAAAGGATAACTTGATTAAAGATAGCGAAGGAGAGAGCTAAGAGACAGTTGTAGCTGGCTGGAGTATACTTTCTTATAACTCCCTTTCAGACAGTGAACCCCAAGAGCTGAGTTTGCTTGGGATCTTACCAGCCCCCAGCCCGCAGGGGTTTCCAGCACTGTGGCAGTGTTCGATATTAACGTTACGTTTGTATATTAGTTACACTTTCCATTGTCGGTTTACAGACCGCAAGGAGCAAAGATGTTGCAGAACACATGGAGCAAACTGATAGCCCTTCCCATCAGGAGTGACCTGGGCTAATTGGAAGGCTCTCACAGGACCGGTGGGGTAGAGGCAGTTTGGCAGGGCCAAGCAGGGGCTATTTGGGGGCATGAAGTAGCTGTGACCTGGCATAGGAAGGCAGGCAGGCAGACAGTCATTTCAGCGGGAGAGAGCATCTGATACTCATCCCTTCGGGCTAGTCTTATAATAGTTGCAGATAAATAAGCTGCCTCCAGTATGTTCCCAGAATATCTCTGTCTGCAAGATGTCTTTGAGGGGATGTTTGACTTGCGAGCATGTGGTTGATAAAATAAATACATTTTGAAAATGTAAACCTCTCTATGAGAGGTTTTAGTCTCTTCTCTCCCCTGGGAAAAATAAGGCCCCTCTTGAACCTCTCTTCTCCCCTCAGTGTAGAATTCCTGCCATGCTTTATAAGAAGAAATATTTTTGGAATGTAGCACCTGCAGAAATATAAAGGGGCTGTGCCCAAACCATTGGGCGGTGGCTATGGTGTGGATGGGTCCTTGGTGGTTTGTGAAGAGATAGCAGCCCTGACACCTGCAAAGCATTTGAGGTGCTGGGCTAGGGTTGGAGGAGCTGGAATTCAGAGGCACTTAAATTGCTTTTAGCTGGATTTTGTGGGCAGGCAGCTGGATTGGGCCATTCTCTCTAGTATTAGAGAATCCTTACTGTTCAGTCACACCTGGCTAGAACAGGACCTGGCACCTAGAAAAGTGCCTGGCATGGTATAGGAACTTAATATATGGTTGTTGAGTGAGTGAATGACTGAATAAATGAGTGAGTGAACAAATGAGATGCTTTTCTGGGCTTTGGAGATCTTGTTGGATGAGCGTGCCCCTGGTCCTTGCTTCTTGAGGGTAGTCTGTAGACCACCAGCAGCCTCACTTTGTTAGCATAGGATTCATTCGAGGATCTTATTAAAATGCAGGTTCTGATTTAGTGGAGCTGGGACTTGGCCCAAGAATCTGCATTTTAACACGTTTCCAGATGATGCCAATAGTGCCAGTCCATAGGCTGTACTTTAAGTAGGGGTTCTATTAAGGTTCAGGCTCAGTAGTTGTGGCGCACGGGCTTAGTTGCTCTGCAGCAAGTGGGATCCTCCCGGACCAGGGCTCGAACCCGTGTCCCCTGCATTGGCAGGCGGATTCTTAACCACTGTGCCACCAGGGAAGCCCCTTCAGTGCAGTTTTCGATGTGTGTATATGTTGTTGTTTTTACAAAATGAAATTTGCCTGTAGTATTTGTCTATAGTATTTTGTAATTTTCTTTTTCTTATAAATAGAGTTTTCTTTTTATAACTTTCATGTCAGTAACTATGATATTGCAGTTGGTAACATTATTTCATAATGAGATAGGTAATTCTGTTTCATTTTGCCTGCTACCTCTCATTTTTTAAACCCCTGCTTTTGGGTTAACGTCAGTGCCTCTGTGGTTTAGGTCAACTGTATCTCTGTTAACCTATTCCTGCGAGTGGAATGGTAAAGCCCAAGACTAGTTTGAAAATGACTCTCATGGCCCTGTGAATTGTTCATTCTCCAGCTTCGTGATCCTCATTCCTATTAGCATGTGGCTTCACACTCCTGTCAGCGCTCTGAAACTTGCTCACTTTTGACCATTCATCCCCTGTGGTTGCTGGAATCCAGATTTGAGAGCTCACTTTTCTTACTGTGAACGCAGCAGTCTACTCAGGGCAGCCTGATACTGCATTAGCTTTTATAGGTGCCTCATCACACTGAGTCATTGAGCTCGTGGGCAACCCAGTCCCTTAAGACTTTCTCATGTGATCTTCTCTACCCTATACTTGTGAGTGAGTGAGTGAGTGTGTGTGTGTGTGCGCATGCGCGTGTTTTTTTTTTTTTTTTTTTTTTTTAGCGAGGTGCATAACTTGACATTTATCCTTATTAAATTTCCACCTTGTTAAAGTCAGCCGGTCATCATATCCTTTGAGATAGTATCAGGAGCAGACTCTGTTATCCTTCAGAGTCACTGTCCCTTCCAACTCCCAGTCACTGGCAAATTCCAGTGTCAAATGATTCAGCAAATCCCAGCAGTCAGTTACGTCTCCATCCTCCTCACTGGATTGTGAGTTGTTTGGGGCCAAGACCATACCATATTATTTTTCTTAAAAAAACCAATCCCTACTTCTGTTTTTATTTTACATGGCCTAGCGGATACCCAGAAAATGTTGCCATGTGGATATTTGCTTAAACTCCATGGTTGAAGGCATGGTGGTAGTGGTAGTATCATAGTGATGACAAATACAGAGAAGTCAAGGCTGGGTCTCTGGGTGAGGAACTTACAGTGGGGTTGGACAGCGTAAAAACTGAGTATCAGTTGTAGTAAAGATAAGTACAGAGACTTCTGGTGTTGCCCAAGGGTTGCCTGTTTTGCTTGAGTTCATTGTTGAGAAGGATCATTGATGCCTTCCAGGGAGGCAGGCGGTGGAGGGATTCCTCAGGGCACAGTAGGTGAATGGCAGGACGTCGATGGCAGGGGACGTGTTATATGCTGTGAGAGCTGATGACAGGAAAACCACCCACCCAGCCTTTGAGAATTGGGTTGAGTAATGATCACAGAGAGTGTTCCTATCTGACTGTCCTACGAGATACAGAACAAAAGTTGGCTTCTTTTTCCTCTTTTTATTTATGTATTTATCCCCCCCACCCCCTTTTTTTCTTTTTTGTCACACCTCGCAGCTTGTGGGATCTTAGTTCCTTGACCAGGGATCGAACCTGTGCCCCCCCTGCAGTGGAAGGACAGAGTCCTAACCACTGGACCACCAGGGAACTCCCTCTTTTTCTTTTTATAGTCATTGAGCTTAAGGCTCACAAAGTTAAGACCTACTCGCCATTGATTACACCTTAGATGAGAGGCTGAACTGAGACCAGAACCCAGGAGCTCAGATTCTTCTCCCTTGGCCAGTCGTCATGGTGTGAAGGTGGCCTGGTGGCTCCTCCATTTACCCACTTTGGTGTCTGCCTTTGGCCCCATCAGCTTTCCTGAACCTCAGACCCCTCACCTGTGAAAGGAATAATACCACCCCCCTTGCCTTTGTGGTGGTTGTGAAACACCCGAGATGGTGCTGTGAGAAGTGAGCCCTGAGCGCTGGGCTCTGGACACAGCTGCTTCTAAGTAAAGACCTACTGAGGTGGATGACAGTGAACTTGGCAGCATTTCTTAACCTCAAGAGAGTTAAGGGGCAGCAGCCTGAGGGTTCCAGCTCCCCCGGTGTGGCTGTGGTCTTTTGCAGGCATGAAGGCAGCTCTGGAGCCCCTGCTTCCCACCCCCAGCAGTTTCAGCTCTCCTGGTTGGGACAAAGGCCCTTGTTTACTAAAAGGAAAGCTTTCTTCCAGGAAGAGGGAGAGGTTCTTTAGGGGCTGGGTCCAGTCACAGGGAGTTCGAGCACCTCCAGCCCTCCAGCCCTGGTCTTCTTGGAAACTTCAGGGCTTCTTCATTGCGTGGGACCTTAGTTTTTGGTGCAGGGTGAGGTTGCAGGATTCTGGAGTAGACACTCAACTTACCTCTCTTGCTGCCTCCGGGTATGGTAGATACAGATACAGATGCTGGTATCTGTCACACTTGCCTCAACTACAAGGTTGGTTTATATTTGTATATAGATGCATGCCTACTTAAACAATGCACATATATGTGTGCATGTACATATATTTGTAAACATGTGCATTCACCACTAGATACACAGAAATACACAAACGCCCATTTTTTTTAAAAAAGAAAATGCAAGCTCTAAAATTATATTTGAGCTTGGTTTAGTCTTTCTTTTGTGTTGATTAAATGTTAATGTGCTGCAATTATTTTAATTTAGTAAAGGAAGTTCAAACAGGGAGATGGGAAGAAAATAACTACAGCTAATTGGCAAGAATCCGAGGCTATCCAGAAAAGTAGTCTAACCAGCAGAAGTTGAAATGTTTTAGGTATCTGGTTCAGGAGTTTTTTTGTTTTTTTATTTTTCCCTTTTCCAGTTTAGAACTACTGATGGCTTCCCTTCCAAAGGATGGCCATCTTCTCTTTTCTTTATTGTTAGCCAGGATTCTCTTTCCCACTCCCTTCCTCCCAGTTCCTTTTTGGTTCATTCACTCTGAGTCTTGCTCAGTCAGCATTGGGGAAAGGGGGGTTTTGCAGGAAGGATTAGAAAAGGGAGAGGAAGAAGAAGTGGCAAAAAAAATCTTATCCTCCCACAGTGGTTCTCTGCCACTCTGGTCCCTGCCCCAGACCTGGGGTAGCCATTGGGCAGAGATGGGGTTAACACATTTGCCATTCCAGATATTTCCATGTATGTTAGCTCATCACTACCCTAGGAGAGAGCACATGAGGACGCTGAGGCGTGGCAATGTGAAATGCATTGCCCTAGTACAGCAGAGTGGTGGAGTGTGCATTCCAGCCCAGCCCTCCAAGTTAAGAGTCAGGCTCCCTGCTAAACTCCAGCTCCTCAGGCCGATCTTTGCCTGCCCTCCCTGGCTCCTAACCTGCTTTATATTTTTTGAGTGCCTGCGATGTGCTATGCACTGTTCTGGGTGTCAGCTGATGTATCAGCCTCTCACTGAACTGTGAGATCTTTGAGGGTGGGGCCCGTGTTTATTACTCATCTTTATCTCTCCAGCACTAGTGCCTGGCCCAGAGTTGGCCACATGCCTGTTGAAGGCTAATTGAACAAATGCTTGTATGTTTTTTCTGACAGCCATCTAAATTTTGAGCAATCCAGATACCTACGACTTCTGTATCTCAGCCTTGCAGAAGTAGCATATAGTAGACCATGCTTTATCTAGACATCTAGAGAAGGGGATAAGGCAGTCCGTCAACCACTGCATTAGTATGTGTGAATTGTGAACAAAATTTCCTTTAAAATGTTAATATGATTATGGTATTTCTTTACTCTGGCAAAGTTCTTTCAGATTTCTGTCTATGAATCTACACGTAATATCCTGAAATTCCAACCGCATCCTTTTTCTTCCTCGCATTCACTATTTCTGTTCAAAACCGGAATATGTGAACATGTTTACAGCCTATTAAGACCAAAGAGATTTTTTTTTCCTAGACTTTTTTGTTTGTTTGTTTTGGTGCCACTGCCCCACCTAGAACAAACTTTTCAGGAAGCACAGGTTTGCCTGGAAGCAATGTATCTTAAAATAAAAAAGAACTCAATTTAAAGAAGGAATATGGAATTGAAAATATTATTTGTATTTAGGATTCTAGATATTTTGTTGAATTCAACTAGTTGTAAAGTGGGATAGACATGATCACTTCTCTTCCTTTGAAGATAGGATTTATCAATGGTTGTTCTTAAAACTAAAAAAACTCTATGAAAATTCACTGTATTCTAAGTTTCAGATGAAGGTATAATCCTCAAAGCTTATTGAATGGTGCTTGAACATATTAATTAAATAGAGAATTTTTATCAAATTTGATGGTCATGTGGAATGTGATGGGCTCCAGCTGGAACCTTGGTTTTTTATTCTTACCCATTCACAAAGTAATATACGTAAAGTGGGGTGGGGAGGGAAGCAGGAAATGTTGCTTTGAGATAGGCAGCCAAATGAAGCTTTTGCTTCTCTTTTATTTTATTTTTTTGTTTTTTAATCTTTTGGCTGCACCATGCGGCCTGCCGGGATCCCAGTTCCCCGACCAGCGATCGGACCCGCGCCCCCTGCATTGGCAGGGTGCTTCTCTTTTAAATGAGTTGTTATGCATGAGAATGTATTTTCTTTTTAAAATTTACCCATAATTTTCTTATAAGATTTTGTAAAACCTTTAAAAACAGTTGGACAAAATTATAAACACCATTTTTTATTATTTTGTGAGAAATAGTCTGCTTCTTCAGAAGCAAAAATGCTGTCAGAACATGTGTGTATATATATTGGGTTGGCCAAAAAGAAGTTCATTCGGTTTTAAGTAAAGATAGACACACTTTTCATCTTCACCAAGAACTGTATTGAACAACGTATTCACTAACAAAACGAACATTTTGGCCAACTATATATATATATATATATGATGTGGTCAATAATATTTTAGGGGACTTTAAAAATATTTAAGTGTTGGACAATCCACCCATGCCTGGGCTTGGAAAAAAAAAGAATTGCCAAAGGTTATACTCTTGTTCTGTCTTATCTTACCCAGCAGAAGTTAAGGGTCAGATTGTGTGCTGATACATCTCTGTCTCCATAATTCACATGTTTTGTAATAAGGATGGTTTGACTAAATAAATGGAAGATTAAGCAAAAAAAAAAAGAAGTAGTAATCAAGATCTCCATATAAAAATGTCCTCTGAGTGTCTGCTCCTCTATTTTAGATCCTCAAATATCCTTTACCTATGATTTTTATTGTGAATGGGTAAGAACAAAACCTAAGGTTCATGTGAAGACTTTGCTTACTGATTGAGGGTTTCCAGAAACCCACAGGCAGGTCTATCTCTTACCTTGATAATCTTTCCTTGTTACATCAGCATGACCTGTTTGGAGCTGTAACTCAAATGTGTGCACGTGCCCTGAAGTCAACTCAAGTCATGCTGGAAGTCATTTGTACTCCAGTTGGGTCCTATATGCTCTGCATGGTGGGGTTCCAGTGTGGATGAGCCTTGCTTGCCTCTCAGCGTCACTCTTATAGTTTGCCCGGTGATTGGAGGAGGAGGGGGAAAGGAAACACACTTTGCCCAGTAGCAAATCCAAAAATTTGTTCTCCTATGCAAAACATGCACCAAGAGTAGACGTGGAGATGTATACGGCAGAACAGATTTAGGGGTGATGAATTAATTTATATGGCAGAAAAACGTACAAGAGGAAATTCAGTACAGGTACCAGCTGCCTTAAAGAATGGACTAGGCAAAAAACAGCAGTTACTGCCCCCGCCTTCTGAGCTGACCCCTCAGTATCGATAAAGATTTACCAGCCTTTAAAGAATGTTTTCTAATTTTAGCCTGAAGAACAGGTGCCTGACAAATTGATCAAACTGCAGTTTAAACTTTTGTTCCTGCAAAGAGGAAAATACTCCCTTGACCTCAAGAGAATTTGAAGAGGTGATGTGTTTAAGCCCCTGTGCTGCGCCTGGCACCTGGGTCTCCGCCTGGGTATCAGAAGGTGGGCGTGGAGCTCTAACTTTGGTGGGGAGGGGTATAGATTCTGGAAATCAGCTGTTCACGAAGAACATCCCCTCTGTTTAATAGAGGAGGTAGAGGGGCAGTGGGAACCTGTCTGGCAATCTTCTGCGGTTGGATCCCCCACTGTTTTTTTTTTCAGTTTCAAGTTAGAAAATCTTTGGGTTTTCTGTGAGTTACAGTCGTCCTTTGGTATCTGCAGGAGTTGGTTCCAGGAGCCCACATAGATACCAGAATCTGTGGATGCTCAAGTCCCTTATGTGAAATGGCTTAGTCCAGTCAGCCCTCCATATCAGTGGGTTCTATATCTGAGGGATATGGAAGGCCGATGTATTAACTTGCCTTGTTGACAACTCCTTAAGACAACCCTGCGTGTAAGCTCTGAAAATCAGAGCAGTAGTCTAGCCTCTCCTTTTCTCAGCAGTTAATTAATTGACTCAGTACTTATTAAAGGTGATATTGGTTGAGTCAGGTCCTGTGGACTCATCTAAGCAAGATAAGGGTGCAGCCTTCACGGGCTTGACACTGGCTGGATAGACCTGTTGACGGGCTCTGGTACAAGGTCCTGGTACTATGGGAGCATGTGGCGGGCCCCCCAAGACTGGACTTGGGTATCCAAGAAGGCTCGCTGGAGGAAGTATCATCCTTGCTGAGAGGGGAAGAGTCTTGGAACGATACATGCAGCATCTATGTGCAGTGGTGAGTGTTCCAGCACTGAGGGCTATGTTTGGATTGCACTATAGGTATACTTTGACTTGGTCTGACTTCTTTGCTTTGTGGTCCTGTTTTACCTGTCTAATTATCTACCTACCTATTTATCTATAATTTTAATTATGGTAAAATGTACAGAACATAAATTTACTATTTTAACCATTTTTAAGTATAGAGTTCAGTGGCATTTAAGTACAGTCACATTATTTTGCTACCATTATCACTATCCATCTCCAGAACTGTTCTCATTTTGGAAAACAAACTCTGTGCCCGTGAAACAATAACTCCCCATTCCTTTCTCCCCTCAGCCCCTGGCAACCACCATTCTGCTTTCTGTCTCAATGAGAGTAATTATCCTAGGGACCTCATATACAATGAATCATACCGTATTTGTCCTTTTGTGACGGACTTATTTCACTTAGCATAATGTCCTCAAGCTTTATCGTTGTTGTAGTGGTTTTCCTTCCTTTTTGAAGATGCATACTTTTCAACGCCCTATTTTATTTTAACCCCAAGCATGTGTGAAATATTCACCCACCAACACATGAATTAGTTCTCTAGTCCCTTTACTGAGAAGTCATTCATGCATTTGTCCGGCCACCCATCCATCGTCTTCCCTCCCTCCTTCCTTGATTACATGTTACCTGCCAGACATTGGGCTAATGACTAGAGATACAAAGAATACCTCTATCTACTCCCCACCCCAAACTTGTATTCTCTGAGGAAGAAGGACTCAAACAATTAAATTACTAAGCAGTATCAGTGAAACGGTAATTGTGTGTTTAAAGTTCCATGAGATAGAGGAAACACAGCAAATCTGCATGAGAGCCAGGGAAGGCTTCGCTGAAGAGGTAGCACTTGAGGTGGCCTTTGTGTGGTAGCCTTAGAGATGACTAAGGGGAGGAAAGACGTTTCAGAAAAGAGGACCAGCAGAGCAGTGGCTGGGAGACTTGGCTATACAGACAGGCAGTCTAGTTGGGTAATTATCAGTTTAGACTCTGAAATCAGACTGTTCAGATCCTGGCTTTGAGGATGCATGAGCCAGGTGGGAAATTTACTTTCTCTTTTGGTGTCTTAATTTCCTTGTTTCTAAATGGGAATAATGATAGTACTTTTCTAATAGTGTTGTTATGAGAGTTAAATGCATTGACAGATAAAGTGCTTAGAATAGGGCCAGGTACAGAATATACACTCTGTAGGTATTAGCTATTATTGCTACTGAAATGTTTAGAGGAACATTAAGTCCTTAGGTCTACCTGAAGTAGGCTATCACCTGTGTATTGTGTTTGCATTTGAAGGTTGCAGCTAGACCTTGGAGATTGGTTGGGTGGATCCGAGTGGTAAAGAGGATTCAAGTATCCACAAATGTCTGACCTCTAAGCTTTCTTGTATTCAGATGCTTGAATACCTCAATTTGTACCTGAGTTTCCTTAAATTTTCTTAAAGTCGGAATAATTTCTTAAAAATTACAAAAACAATGGAACATAAAAAAGTGTAAAATAAAAATCTGTAATGTCACCCTCCTAACAGAGTAACTGTTTCCTTTTTATTTTCACTTTATTTCTGTAGAAATATGCATAAAACTAGAGTTGTAATTACATATATACATAATTATATATATATATACACATATACACACAATTTTGTATTTTGCTATTTATTTATGTATCTCTCTTTTTGCCGGCCTATCTGTCTATCTACCAATCTATCTAATTTTTTAGCCGCGCTGTGCGGCATGCGGGATCTTAGTTCTCCCTGACCAGGGATCAAACCCGTGCCTCCTGCAGTGGAAGCGTGGAGTCCTAACCACTGGACCGCCAGGGAGTTCCCCTGTATTTTGCTTTTTAAAATGAATATTCTTTGAGAAACTTTCCCTCATGGTTCTATTTTAAAAAATTTTTCTTGTAAAAGAATGCATAGTTTTCCTTTGCATTCATGTACTGTAGTTTTCTTAGTCATTCTGCTATTCATGGTATTATAGATGATTCTGTAATATAGATATTTGTGCTCCTAATTTTTTTTCTACCGTGGGATTTTCTCTTTTTGATAAATTTCTAGGGTTAAGGTTACTAGGTCGAAGAATTTCAGCCTTTTGAGGCGCTTAGTTAAGTATAGCCATTTGGATCTTCACATCCCCAACATCACTAGCATAGTTCCTGTGTCATGTTCACTACAGATGTTCTTATTGTCTTTTAAGGTTTGCTGATTAGGAGATTTAAAATAACACCTTAAACTTGCTTGAATTTGCCATTCTTTCCCCCTCCTAGCGAAGATGCGTATTTTGTCATATGCTTGTTCTCCTGTGTGACTTGTTCATTCACTTCCTTCTCTGGTTGTGTTCATGTTTTTTTCCAGTGCAAATGTGAATCATTAATTCACTGTAAATATAAGCTTTGTGTTGAAAAAAAAATTCAGGTGCAGGGATCACAACTCTTTCCCAGCCCTGCAGTAGCGAGGCTCTCATCCGTGCCACTGCATTTCTGGAGAGGGAGAAAGAGACACCAGTGCTTGCCATGTGCCAGCTCTGCTGGGGTCACGATGGCCAAGAGTCTGGACTCTCCACTGGCCTTGCTTTTCAGCTGCTTTTTATTGTGAGCAGAAAAATAGAGCGGCTGTCCATTATCTCAGCTCTAACAGTGTGCTCACTTCATTTACAGGGTCTCTCTTACTCCTCATGTCCCATACAGACACACCTGGTACAGAGCCAGCATACAGTAGGCAACTTGTTTTCGTGTGTCATAGATCAGGGGTTGGAATGGACCTTCCCTGACATTCTTCTGCCTACTCTAGTCCCCTGCACAGCATCCCTCCTCAACTGTTCCTTGATTACCTCCGGCGATGGGAGGTTCAGTGTCTCACAAAGACAGACCTTGGGCTCAAGGTGAGATAGATCTGGGTTTGAATTTCTGTTTGACCAGTGGATAAAAGACTTACTGTTTCTAAACCTTATTTGCTTCATTATCTGAATAATCAATATTGTAATATTACATCTCTACCTAATATAGATGTGATGAGGATTAGAAGAAATAATAAAAATCGAGTCTAGATCCCTGTTCCTCACACACAGTAGTGTTGAATAAATGTTACTTGTGAATATTATCTCCACTTACTACTACAAGGCATTTCCTTAAACTTTTGCCATTACATCTGATTTTATGAATCCAAAATATTTTTTATATCCGTTAATTAGAATTTTGCTTAATTGGCAAAGAAGCTGCAGCACCCAGAGTGACTTGGAATTTTGAGCATATTCTTCCATCATGGAGGTGTTGGATAGGCATTGTCTTTGAGCTGATTCCAGCTTGGGCCATGATCCCAGCTGCTGGGCTGGACAGTGCTGTAATGCATCCAGGTTGACCCCTTCTTGATTTTCAAAGTCTGATTTTACAGACCCCTTGTTTGTCTCTCTTCCCTTTCCTGGCTGGTGTTCCTGCCCTGGCACCCCCAGTAGAGGATGGACAAAAACATTTAGAGGAAACAAAACTCTCTTCCACTTATTAGTTACCTGTTCTCTTCCACAGAAAATAGCGTACTAAAGGGAGGGCTAAGGTAGAGGTCATGCTTCCAAGTGCATAGTCATATGCCCAGCCCTAAATGTTGCTTTGGTATTGTAGAGTGAGCCAGTACCAGGGTGGTCGGGGCATTAGTTAGGCTGTACCGACTCTTCTTATTCCTAGACTTCAGCATTTCAGTATTCTTGCTTTAGCTTGCTGAGACTATCATTGACGATCTGAGACCTCCTCAAAGTCTCATGTGATTTAAGCAGGTAGCTTTTACCCTCAGGGAACCAGTGTCACTGGTGTTCGTACTCTTAGGATGACTCTTAGGACTGTGATGTTCGTCTTTGTCTAACCCAGCTCACTGTGCTCTGTAGAGAATAACTTGGTGGGAACTGCCCCCCACCCCAGCCGCCGTCTCGGGAAGTTCTTCCCATTAAGTGTCCATTTCAATTTTAAAAATAAAATATTAGGGAATTTAATGAATTTCAGAGACAGCGCTGATGCGTTGGTGAATAAGATTTTAAGCAGTGGTCTCTGAGGAGCTGGTTGGAGGGGAGGATTAACAAAATTTAAAAAGCAAATCCCGGGTTATAGGTTATGTGTGGAGAGGGGTGATGTTTAAGGTATTTTAACAGACAGTGTGGACATGGACCCAATGGAAGACACTGGAGGCCCCCAGGTGTGCCAGGCACTTACATGTACTTGTTGTATACTGAGAAGATTGGGGGCACTGGAAGAGGGGTGGGAGGTAAGGAGACAGGCATTCAGTGGGCTTGGGCCACTGACTCTTTCCAGTTCGTGTGGAAGTATTTCAGTATTTGAAACAAGCAGGGTGGCTGTACAAGTGAGGTACTGATGGGGGCTGGCAGCATGAGGGGGTGGGAGCAGCATCTGAATCACCTTTGACAGGTGTTCAGAGGTGTTAGATCCATTCCTTGCTTGCCTTCCTTTATCTCAGTGCTTAGGGGACCTTTGTGGTGCTGACCCTGTTGACCTCTTGGTAGGCACTCGGAACGTGTCACATTAGACTTTAGGGTTCTCTGTTTGGAAAGCACTGAGACACATTGCTTTAATTAGAAAACACTACACGTGGCGGGCACCGTCCCTGTCTTCATGGGGTTCCCAATCTTCACCAGTGGCTTCAAGTTTTTCCTGCCCCTGGACTCTAGGAATTTGTCCATAGGAAATCATTACAAGGATGTTTGCTATACAGTGAAAAGCTGGGCAAAATCTAAATGTCCAGCCATGGGGAAATAGTCAAATAATGGTATATCCGTGACATGGAATACTATACCTCTTAAAATTCATGAATACAAAGGATATTTCAGGACTCAGGAAAATGCTGAATGTAAAATGTTCGGTGGACAATAAAAGAACCCGAAACTATAGGGAATAATAATAATAATGTTACTAGTACAAGGATGTACATCAAAATGCATTGTTAGCACTGACTATTGTTTGGAGGGCTGTGGGTAAAGTTAATTTTCTCCTATGTATGTTTCTGAATGTTCCACTTTTTTGGTCATCTGTGGGTATTAACTTTATAATTAGAAGCGTTCCATAAATATTATATTTCTTAAATCCAGTTTAGAGTTTAACAAGTTATTTGTATAATCAGCGACTGAGTATTTTGAATATAAACTTGGAGAAACACTTTTGGAGGTTGTGTTTATCGCCTGTAAAGGAAGCTGCTGACTTGGTGGGATAAAAATAAGAGCCTAGGTCAGCCTCGCGATGCGGGGGCCCCAGCTCCCCCGGCTTCCAGACTGCAAGGGTTCCAAGAGGCCCTAATACGCTTGTTGAAAGGCTCTCCTTGGCTTCTTATTAATGTCCCTCGCTGAGCCGTGCTCTGCTCTGCTGGCTAACCTTGTCAGAAGGTTACCCGTGGCTCTCCAGGTCTCAGCTAATTTTAAACCCAGTGTGCCGGCCAGTGCAGTGGCGTGGCATTGCGCTGCGGGGAAACGAACACTCCCTGGAAGACACGGCTGGGGAAAGATGAGCCGAGTCCCTGGGTTTTCCTCCTCCTCCTGTAAGTGACCAGGCACGCTGAACAAGCAAAGAGAGCTGGGATAATAATGAGAGCTTTTATGGTAAAAATCAGGACTATTAAAGATCTTTTAGCAGTGGCAATCAATGCTGGTTGATAATTGCACGGTGTGATGTGTCCTGCATGAGCTGTGTGAATTCTGACCACATGAGCAGGAGCGAGCTGGATGAGGTCCTCTCTTCCCGGAACTAGACTGACTGTTTTTAAAGCAGAATGAAACTGCCTCTCATTTCACTATTTATTTGGTGTTCTTCTAAATTTGTAGAGCTCAAACTCTGCTGGTAGTACGTTCCTTTTCTGAAGTTTTTACTGATTTGATTGGGAGAGAGCTAGTTTTTCTTAAAAGCTAAAAAATAAAACACACAGAATCTGCCTGTCTGCATGTCTGTTAGCTGCTGTTGGCTGCCACTAAGATTGTCATTTTAAGTACCTCCTTTTTTAAACATTTGCAATAGATAGAGTCCTGTTTAGAGTACTGCTGTGCCATATAAGGCTTGTAACCCTGATATTTTAACATGAAACATAAATCAGTAACTGCAAAATAACATGACATTGGGGAACCTTTCTCCATCTAAGTTAACTTAAAAACAAACAACCAACCAACCAGAGAATCCTTTTTCTCCCCCCTTTTGGATTTTATTTTTTTAAATCTTCTTTCTCTTTTAACACCTTCAGGCTGGGAATCTAAGGTGCCTATTAGAGTTAGCCGTCTTCCCCTGCCAGAGCATTCACAGCGTCTCTCACATGTAAGAGATTACAATGGGAAACTTCACCCACCCGGTTCACTGCCTGGTCTGGGGTTTACCTGCCCAGCTGGAAGAAGGGCATCTTTCCTAATAGCTGGGTCCCTATCTACTCTCTTATGAAACAGTTGCGAGAAGCCAATTAAAAAGGCATGGTGTGTGGAGTAAACCAAGATGAAAGCACAATGGATGGAGATTCAATAACCTGCTAACTCCCTGTAGTGATTGAAGTTAACTTTGTTTGAAGTACCCAGGCTGGGTCAGACCACATCAAGCCAGCAGTGTTCCTGCAAGAGGATAGCACAGGAGTGAACTGTAATTTTATTTTAGGGAAAAAAAATACATAAATGCTTTTTATTGGCCTTTTCTGTTTTGAAGGTCTGTCCCTCCTTCACTAGGCCTAATTAGCTCTGTCATGTTTGGATTTAATTTTGAGAAAATTAAAGCTGAGTAATATCAGGAATTTGTTGAATGGGAATACTTGTTAAAATCTTCACTGACCCAAATCTGACTTTTATAAATAGTATTAAATAAGCAAACTTTAAAAAAACCCCAAACAAACCCATCCCCCTCTTGCCTTAAAATAATGTTTTTAAAAGCACATTCAACATACTTAAGAATAATATATAAGCTACCCTGGATTGGATGCTAAATGAATGAGTTATTGCAGGGGCTGTAGTGGTGATGTTAGGAGTATACTTATGAATTTAAAGTACATTTTGTAAAGCCCAGTTCCTCTTCGACACAGACTCAAATGTCTGCTTTTCTTCTCCTGGTTCTCTCTTTCTCACCTTTCCCCTCCTGCGCTTGGCCTGCACGCCTGCCTGGTGTGGGCCCGCTGTTATTTTTGTGGTAACCTGACACTTTGGCCAGCAATCGCAGCCCCCAGGTCCCTGGGGGGTGAACTTGCTGTGAGCTGAAAAGGCAGGCTCCAGATCTGATCTCCCAGGTGGAGCAGCTGCTGCAGCAGGGCTGGGGGATGCCACAGACTGGGGAGGAGGGGTGTGTGTCACCAGTTCAGCCCTCGGATTGTGGCTTGTCAGGCAACAGGCCCTACCTTGAGATGGGGGGCCAGTAGAGGCCAGCTAGTCAGGGGTTTTGGAGACTGGAGGAAGGTTTTAAGCTACTACGTTTTTTTCATTTCATTCTGTGGGTCTGGTCTAGAGTATGCCTGAGGCTGTCTTTGTGATTCCTTAGACAAGGATGAGTTTCTTAATAGTCACGAAGATTGTATTAATATTTTATGTTAAACTAAAGCGAACAATTTTATCAAGCTGGGGTAGGGACGAGGTACAGAAATGAATGGGACAGAGCCCCTGTCTTCTGGAAATCTGCAGTATAGCAGGAATGACAGATATATAAGAAGTAGGTATTAATTATAGTTGTGTACGTTCATTCAGCAATTATTTGAGGACCTTCAGCGTGTCAGGCACAGCTCAAGACGTGTGCACACATACCCACTGATCTGTAAACATACAGATTAAGTAATGTATATAATGGTTGCCGAGGATTGAGACATCTATACTTACATGGATCATCTCGTTTAATCTTTCAACAGGTATGTAATGTTAATTCTCATTTTGCTTTGTACCTGCATGCGCACGCACACACACACACACACACAACACCCTGAGACACAGCTAACAAGTGGAGAACTCAAAATTAAAACCTCTGGGATTCTAAAGGCTTATATACTCTTTATATACACATATTTTTAACTGTTTGGCCATATAGACTCTCCAGATGCACAGTGTCCTCCCTGGAATTGCAGGGGTGCCCACAAAGGAAAGCACTTAGCAAACATTTTTGGAGTTCCAACAATTCATCTGATAGTGAGAGACGTTAAACATAGGAATGCCAAGGGACTTACCGATCAGCTGGAAACAGTATCTTAAGAGAAATTACAGTGAAGCGTACCAAGTATGATGTTGGAAGTTTGCTTGAGGTGCTATGAGGACATGGAAGTGACTTCTCCTAGTGGAGGAATCTGCCAAGGCTTCCCAGAGGAGAGGTTGGTGGCTTTGGTCTTGAAAGGACCAGTAGACATTCATTAGATGGAATTGCTGGTGAGAGAAGCAGCTGAGCAGAGGGGCCCAGGTGGCTGAGGGGGTGAAGTAGGCAGCCTGCTGTGTCTGGGCACCTTGGAGTGGTCTCTGGCTGGAATGTGGGGGACTGCACAGGTGCCTGAGAAGCAGGCTGGGGGCAGGTGGTCAAGGCCATGGGTGCCCTGTTATGCAGTTAGGTCCTGGAGGGTGTGGGCCTCTGCTGAAAGATTTAAAGTGAGCATAGGATAAAAGTCATATTTGCATTTTGGGAAGACTCTGTCTGAAGAATAGCACAGGAGAAGCTGACTAAAAATATATGAGCTGGAGATTCTGATTCAGTACTTCTGGCATCAGGGCTGAGATCTGTATTTTTAAGAAGCCATCTATGTACTTCCCAGGGTTGGGAACCTGGCAGAACTAGGTTGTTGGTAGTGGTGGTGTTTGGGGACATAGGGGACAGCCCACCTCAGGGAGGTGTGAAGAGGTCCTGCCTGTGAGACGGGAGCAAAGTTAGTGGGGGTGGAGAGGAGTGGAGGGGATGCAGTTGAGAGATGAGGGGCCGAGTGGACATTCTTGGTGACGAGTTGCATGGGAAGGGATGGGAGAAGCCTGAGATGATGGCCCTCCTTTGGGTGCTGATTCAGCGAGGTTCTCTGAGGAGCAGAATCCCTCAGAGGGAGCCTGAGGGATTGGGTTCCCTCACCCAGGGCCTGGGAAACCCTTTTTGGATTTTCTTGGGCGATTTTAGAGACAGATCCTTAATATAGAAACGTGACTTGGAAGGTGTCAGTGCCCGGTATGCCAGGTCTGTGTGTCTGTGAGGGTTTGGGTTTGTTTGCTTTGTCTTTGGGCCTTTTAGCCTCTCAAGTCTCGCCCTGTAAGTAAAGTCCTCATTAGTCGTTTGGACTGAGCAGGCATCAACACCGTGAATGTCCGAGACGGGGAGGGCTTTAGCGGCAGTTCACAGGTGTAATTGGAAATGGTGTAAATGTAATTGGAAATGCATTTTGATTAGAGAGAGGAGTTCCTTGTTCCTCTACCAGGGTTAGGAGAATCCGCAGGAGGAAGAGATCCTGGAAGGAAATACATATCTCTCCCCTTTATTATTATTTTTTTTCTAAAGAGACTCACTCCTCCTTTGTGCGTGTGTGCGTGTGCTGGGGAGGTGTAGAAATATTGATTGAATCAAGCTGTGGCCTTTTGCCTTTTTTGCTTGATACGACTGCCTCATTTGCTGGGGTGGGGAGCGTTGGGGATGAGGAGGGAGGAGTCCGGTGGCGGGTGTCATGACCAGAGTCCGCTTTCCTTCAGAGCACCTTGAGCCTTGCAGAAGTGAAGCAGATGTTTCGCCTGATTTCAGAGTTGGGTACCTCAGCTTTTCTGTCGATGCCTCTCTTTGCCTGGGTTTCTTGCCCCACTACATGCCCTGACGCGCTTATGGACTGCTTAGAGCTGGTGTTGTGCACACAGTAGGTGCTCAAGTAATATTTGTTAATTTGAATGACTGGTGTATTGTCTAAGGGGGAACAATACTTATTCTGCCTCAGCCAGTTTCCTGCCAAGATTCTTTCTCCTGATGAAGTCGCACTGGGTATAAAACAAGGACCGGTTTTCCATTTGGAGGGCAGGGATGGGGGCGAGGGTGAGGCTTTAATTGGCCCCTGAATTTGCATCCCTCTCAGTGTAAGACCAGTTTTGCAGCTGCTCTATCCCTGTATCATCATTAAATGGCAGATGTGTTTCTCATTGGAGGGGTGGGGGCTCAGTTGTATCAGTGACGCTGGGAACGGGTAGACATTTGTGAACAAGCAGTGTCATACATTTTTGGTTTGTTGATACACTTGCTCTCATTGCCATTTGCACGTTGGCCATGTGCACACATGTGTCACTGTGTAAGCATAGCAGTCTAGTCCCCACGTTGGGTTCAGGATGACCGCGCTATCCGCGAGGAACCAGGGAAATACGTGGAACCCTCCACGACCAACTCTGAGAGCATTTATTGGAAGAGCTGAGTGACTGGGCACCAACAGAGTGAATCCTGTGGTTCTAGGCTGTTTAAACAAGCACACCTGTATAAACGGTCATTGTCTTTTTGTGCATTAAAAGGCCTTTATAAATTTGGAACGCTTCAGGGATGAGCCACACTGTAACACTTGAATTTATCTAGAGAACTCTTTTGGACCACACCACACTGAAAATGCTTTTTTCTAAATGTCGGTTCATTGGTTTATTTATTTATTTTTGGCTGTGTTGGGTCTTTGTTTTTGTGCGAGGGCTTTCTCTAGTTGTGGCAAGCGGGGGCCCCTCTTCTTCATCGCGTTGCGCGGACCTCTCACTATCGTGGCCTCTCTTGTTGCGGAGCACAGGCTCCAGACGCGCAGGCTCAGTAGTTGTGGCTCACGGGCCTAGTTGCTCCACGGCATGTGGGATCTTCCCAGACCGGGGCTTGAACCCGTGTCCCCTGCATTGGCAGGCAGATTCTCAACCACTACGCCACCAGGGAAGCCCTGAAAATGCTTTTGATTAAACAATTTGGATTCCAAATTTATAAAATTGCCGGTTCTTCATCCTTTATCCCCCCAAATACACACATACACTAACACACACACCCCCCTTTAGGAGTTGCTTGCATACTCCTGATATTGCTGGCGTTTTCTTGTTGCCTTTGAATGAAACAACCCAAACTTTTTGTTGCTGTGTGTGTGGCCCCTTGTGGTCTGGCTCAGTTTACCTTTTGTTTTCTTGCTTTGTCTTTTCTTCACCACATCCCCTTCACAGATACCCATCTCTGCACAGGCCTCCCTGAGCTTTCTCATAATTGGCCTCGTAAGTCCTGCTCAGACTTCAAGACCAGCCTAAGCATCACCTCCCATGAGGCCCTTGTTGACCTGAGAGACAGAATCAGCTCCTGTTTCTGTGCTCCAACAGCACTTAGTTCATTCCTCTTTTGACATATTATATTCATGCACTTGTTCATTCATTTCTTCACCCGTGGGTTCATTATTTTAGGCACCCTTTGGGTCATTATTTTTGGGGAGCACTGACTGTGTGCCAGACCTTCATTAAATGCCAAGGACAGGAAAATGACTAAAGGCATGGACCTAAGCCTTAAAGATCTCACAAACCCCCAGGGTTGACAGCCACAGAGACGGATCATTCCTGTGCAGTGAGTGAGAGGGTTCATTTGTCCTGGGGAGCGAAGGTGCTTTCTGCAGGAACATGGCGGGAGTGGCTTCCCAACGAGTGGCTTGAAGTCTTGAAGGATAATTAACCTACTTCTGTGTCTCCCTGCTGGAAGGGTGCTCCTTGAGGGCAGGGAGGGGAGCATGTTTATTTCCTCTCTCTAGTGCCTGGCACATGGGTGGGGAGACATGGGATGGGGGGTTTCAATAAATCTTTGATCATATTGAATTGAAACAGATAATAAAAAGAAAACAGAAATTATTTCCCCTTCGTGATTCTGCCCTGTCCTGTTTCACAGTGAATTTAAGGCAGCTTGCAAGGCTGTAGAAGAGCACAAATTAAGAAGCAGGGAAAGAAGGAAGAAAAAGAAGAGGATTGAGGCAGGGACCTCAAAAAGCGGGTTTGGGAATGAAACCAAACTTGCCAACCATATAACCACCGTGCTCTGTCTGAGGGGCCTGCCAGTGGGGCTTAGTGCTCTTTGGCAGTGAGTGAGGAAGCCTAGTCGGGTGAACACGAGGTGAAAAACACGTGGTGTTTTGTTGGTTATTGAACTTTCCATTGGGACCTTTGTAAAGAGCAATCTGTGTAATGTGATGAAGGACATACTCAACTTCTTGGAGTACATCCAGTGACTAATTCATGGGATGTTTCTGGGTATGCTGATGGTATCACGTAAAAGCATAATTCAATAAAAGCAGTTTATCTGGAGCTCCTGGAATACACTTTCTCTCAGATAACTGTGGAATCACTATGGGACTGGAACAGATAGTTCTACCTGCTGTTCAGTCTGTCCCTCTTTTTTATCCAGTGTCCTAATTCTACATGCCACTGCCTTTGGTCCTAGAGGTCACACAAGCTCTGTTTCTGCTCCCAAGGAGTTTGATGATCATGTGTTGGGACTCAGAAAATACTCATGTATGATATGGGATCAGTATCTCTATGATCAGATGCATTAGAAATGGGTATTTAAAGTAAGATGGGCCAGACCAACACTCACACAAAAATGTAAACATATGATTTGTGATGGTTGAGAGGATGGAAAGGAACAACATTTGTCGCCGTGTATCGTGTTCTTGGTTACCCTAAGTTGGCAGGAAAGAGGAGTTTTTTCCTTCTGGGCATGTTGGAGCCTAAATTTTGGATTCTCTGATGCGGTGATGATGATAGTCTCATGGATCCATTGGGTCTTTAGAGAGCATTTGAATGCCACTGTACCCAGCTGAAGACTCTCAGCAGAGCTTGGTCCTCACAGTTCAGCACTTTCAAATGCCATCTTTTTCCAGTTTTCCTTGTCGATTGGCTTATGACCCAAGCAGAAGTCAGCCCTGGATTTACCTGTTGCTGCTTTCACCCAGCATGCTGTGTAATAATCCAGGGTAGACGGAGGCATGGCTAGAATGGGGGAAGCATCCTAAATCATAGAAACTGGAGAAGGCAGCCCAGGGCCGTTTCTCTGTGTAGAGTGGAGAGGGCCACTCCTAATGCAGCAGAATTAGGATTCCGCATCAGCCAAAGGAGCTGCATCCGGGCAGCTCAGCTGCTGGGACTTGGAGTCAGTCCAGAGCCAACACATCATTAAGTTGGCCGGCAATGAGCTGTGTAACACTGAGTGAGTCTCCACCAGCTTTTGTAAGAAGGATGGTGCCTTCTTACAACAAACGCCCCACCCCATGTCTCCCCACCCACGTGCCTACAGACTTGCCACCTAGGGAACAGCACCTTGATTGCATGAGGCCCATTTGTTTGGCATTCCTTCTGACCTGGGGCTGAGATGGACTCTTTTGCAATGCTTGTCTTAGGATCTGACCAAACGCAGCATATGTGTTTATCTGATGTGCTGGTAGCTTTTAAAATATGAACTGTCAGGATGTCCCTGGTGGTCCAGTAGTTAAGACGCCGTGCTTCTACTCTAGGGGGCACAGGTTCGATCCCTGGTTGGGGAACTAAGATCCTACGGGCCGCACGGTGTGGCCAAAAATAAAAAATAAAAAAAGTAAAACTGGGGCTTCCCTGGTGGCACAGTGGTTAGGAATACACCTGCCAGCACAGGGTACACGGGTTCAAGCCCTGGTCTGGGAGGATCCCACATGCCGTGGATCAACTAAGCCCACGTGCCACAACTACTGAGCCTTGGCTCTAGAGCCCGTGAGCCACAACTATGAGCCTGAGTGCCACAACTACTGAAGCCCGCGCGCCTAGAGCCCGTGCTCCGCAACAAGAGAAGCCACCACAATGAAGCCCGTGCACTGCAATGAAGAGTGGGCCCCGCTCCCCGCAACTGGGGAGAGCCTGCGCGCAGCAATGAAGACAGCCAAAAATAAATAAATTTAAAAAAAAGTAAAATAAAATATGAACTGTGTACTTTTGATTTTTAATTTGTACTCATTGTCATGTAAAATTCTGAGGCATCATGATAGGCTGATGGTGAATCTCACCACCTAAGAAAGTAACATTTCCCATGACTTAGTGACTAAAGAGTATTTTTTTCCTGGTATTTGTTTTCTTTGTTTAAGCATTAGGATTGGTGAGTCTACTTGAAATGTGTGTTCACTCTACAGACCTTTTGGAATGGAGGAGTTAGTTTGGGGTGTTTTCTTTGACTGTTATTCCTGGGAAAGGGCTTAGGAATGTTCCTTTTGAAATGCTACTTACTGCTAACTCTGTGGCATTGTTTTCTTTTTTCCCTCTTAGAGCATTAAAGAAGCTTCTGTTTCTGGCTTTGAAACGTGTTTCCCAAGGTTAAACAACCCACCTTCCAGGGATCCATGACTTGGGCTACAGGTCATGTCATCCAGCTTACGCTCCCCTTACAGGTGCACTGTTCTTGATAGCAAGTCTTCTCTTGGAATGGTCAGATGGCATAGATTGCCTGGACCCGAGTGTATGGCCTTGTCTTTTTGAAGGAGCCTACTGATGGAGAGCAGTGATTAAGCTTGCCTGGTGGTGGTGAAGAGGAAAGGAAGAGACAGGAATTTCTGTTCTTAATGGCTAACACATTCATTAAGGGGATGGGGAAGGTGATTCCCTCAAAGGCTGGTAATACAGAACCACATGGCATGAAATCAATCAGAGCCTTTCTCGAGCTGTCACCTGGGCAAGTACTTGGAGCTGATGGAGCAGAGAATTAATCAGGGAATCTCAGGAGGGTAATGCTAAGACCTCTGATGGGGTGCTCAGCATCGGGGTCTTGGTGAAGAGGTACTGGCTTGTTGATGGATCCTGTTGATAGAGAAGTGATTTTCGAAAAGGAGAAGGTGTAATTATCTGCTCCTTCCTGCTGAAATTAGAGGGAACCTATTGGCAGTTGGAGTGTATGACACTAAGGCTCACTGGCTGATACTACACAGCAGACGTTCCGTCTCTCTGGAGACTGCCTTCAAAACCAGGCTGCCGATCCTCACCTGTATTTCTCAGGCCACTTGTTAGCAAGTTTGGCTAGCCTCTGAAATGGTAGGAAAATAACAGCTCTCCCCATTTACATATGCAAAAGCGGTGAACCATCATTAGTGTCTGACATTCCTCCCAAGTACCCAGGGAGGTGAGTCAGTATCATAACTATTCATTAGGAATTCATTAGACTGTGCTTCATGGTGTCAGTTGTGGACAGAGCTGAGAATTCAGCACTGCCTACATTCTCTCCCTTTCGAATCCAGCCTCCAGCTCACTGTCTAGTGAGGATGTAGTTTGAGTCCAGTATTCCCATGGAACGTGCATTCTATCTGGAGCAATGACTATTAAGCATATGTGACTTCGGTCAACTTATTTAGGCCTCTGGACCTCATAAGGTAGGAATAATACCCAGTGCGGGCAGTGCAGTTACTAAATACGATCCTGTAGGTCAGCAGTCCCCAACCTTTTCAGCATTAGGGACCGGTTTCGTGGAAGACAGTTTTTCCACGGACCGGGGTGGGGCGGTGATGGTTCAGGCGGTAATGCGAGCGATGGGGAGCGGTGGGGAGCGGCAGATGAAGCTTTGCTCTCTCGCTGGCTGCTCACCTCCTGCTGTGTGGCCCAGTTCCTAACAGGCTGTGGACTGGTACTGGTATGCGGCCCGGGGGTTGGGGACCCCTGTCCTAGAAGACCCAAACCATATTTGTCCCTTTAACACAAAGGGCTCTTGGTTGTCTGTAATCGTGATTAATAAATAAGAAGTGGAATCAGACAGCTAACTCATGGTTATCCAAACTGTGCTTGGCATAAGTCTGTCCTCTTACATCTTCTTGGTTTGCTGATTTCCTTTGGGGCTCTTATTATTCATTAGAACCTTGGCCAGAGTCAGAGTGAGGAATGGGAAAGGAGCTGAAACTCTGACCCTTCTCATGGAAAGCTTGGGTGATAAGTTCAGTCATGTTGTTATCAAAGAATGTTCACATCATTTGGTTGTTGGTTCATTTTTTCTTTCTTTGAATATTTATTATGCCAAGTACTGTGCTAGCACAGGGGATACCTATGGTGACTGTAGTAGTCCTTGCCCTCAAGGACATTGGGATGTGGATGGGGGGAGTGATAACAAACCAACTTAATCTAAGATCTCTTATAGGTAGTCTTTGGAAACACAGGTGATGAATGATGAAGTTGGTTTCCTTCAGTGTTAACGGTGGAAACTGAGGCACATGGCGGATACTGTGTGGTCCAGGGTTACTCGGGTAGAGGCAGAGTCCTAACTTCCAGTCCACCTCTTTTCTTGTTGCCTCACAGAGTATGAAGATATTGGCTAAGATAAGCTTTATGGATTTTTTTGTTTTAGATCCTCACGTTCAGTGACGTTTCCCTAATCATGAGGGTTAGTTTAAACTAATACTTTTATTTAAGAGCTCTTAAATCACCAGTAAGTGGGTGAGATGCTTACATTATGAGAAACCCACAGGAATTAATATAAAGGGAGCAGCGATTCCTGTGTCCTGTGTCATACCCCTTGTGCATACGTTCCTTGGATAGAGTTGGTGTCAGAAGCACCTGCATTGACCATCTAACCTCCTTCTTCCCCTAGACTTTTAAATCAAAATATGTACTGGTTGAATACTATATATGTGTGTGTGTGTGTGTGTGTGTGTGTGTATGTGTGTATGTGTGTATATATATATAGGTGTGTATATATATATATATATATATATATATACACACACACACACACATATATATGTATAATGTTCATCATATAAGATGTCATTCCAATGTGCTCATGTTACCTGTCTTGAAATGTAAGTGGGTAATCCTGAAAGAGTGATTCATTTAGGCAGTGTGGCTATTAGCAGGAATGTTTGGGTCACTGGTAACATTTCTTTTTGGAGTTTATTCCAGTGTGGCTGGGAAGAGTTTCAGGAAAAAAGGAGGTTTTAGAAAAGTGTTAATGTTGGAAACTGAGGCACATGGGGGCTACGTGATATATAGTACATTTTCAACCAACAACATTTTCCCTTCTCTCTTTTGTTTTAGGCATTCGTTTAGATTTAGGGTTATTCCCCTCAACGAAACTTCCCAGAAGAATATGAAAACTATTGATTGTGTGCATTATAAGTGCAGGCGTTTGTTACCAATTTAAATTTTCCATTTAGGCATCTGAAGACCTTAAGGAAGAGGATCCTTTAAACTTATTTCCCAAAGGGAGCCATTAGGGAAGCTCCTTCATTTCTTTACCATCCCATTATCAGTAGGTGTTTGGGCATCACAAGGTCCATGCCACTGTCTAGAGATGATGGACTTGAAAACGTCATCTGTTCATGGTTTTTCAGATGATAGAGCACCTTCATTCATTATCTCACTAAATCTTTATGGAAACTCCATGGGGTAGAGTCCCTCCACTACTTAATGATTTTTCTGCACTGGGGTTGCATTTAATTTATTATTTTCATTTTATAAATTAAAACCTGAGCCTCTAGAGATTACCTAATTTAGTCTGGGCTGCGTGGCTAATGGGTGAGACAGGTTTGGAATCCAGATCAGTTTGAATCTTAATACCATACACCCCACCCCCCACCTCCGCTGCCTCCTCCACCCCCGCTGCCCCACAATGCTATGTTCTTCATTTACTGAAGTGAGTGAAAGTTGGCTCCCTTGCTCAAAGGATGTATGAGGCGGTGAGGACATCAGCTCTGCAGGCACAGATATTCTGTGCGTATATCACTTGATTAGATCTTATTGTTGGTAATAAGCAGGTGCTTGTTATTGTACATTCAGAAGCCAGGTAGATCGGGTGGTAGTTAACTAATTCCACACATTTTTAGGATGCTCCTAATGTGTGGCTGATTCTCTCAGAGCCACTAGATACAAGGATGGTTTCCAGGATGAGGTGGATTTTGAGCTGGGCTGGAAGGGAACTGAGGGATGGAATTTGGTATCCAGTACAGGGAGCTTTTCTCAGCCAGTCCTAGTCTTGTGATTGGAAACTCTGCCCATACAAGGCCTCATCTTACAATTGGGTTGTAAAACCAAGGGCCTGTAGAAGTCTGTGGATTATGTATCTGGTAGCTTCTGGGGCTGTGTCCTGGCCCTTGTCCAGAGTAGGTAATTCCATCCTGCTGAGCTCCAGTTCACCAAATGCAAGAGCCTGGACACGGAGTTCTTCTTCCCTTTGCAATAAATGAATAAAAACATGTGAGCATTTAGAGCAGCGCCTGTGGTTCCTAAGTGGATGGATCAATTGATGCTAGTTAATATTGCATTCCCCAACAACCAAGGAGTTGTGACCCTTAGCTTTAGAGGTAACTTGAAGGGGTTGTCTGCAAGACTCTGCTGCCTGTCTTATGAGGCCATCTACCACTTGTTGAACTAACAGGAAATTTTTCCTTATGTTGAGCCATAATCTTCTTTGGAACTTCTACAAAGCAGGTCTAACACCCTCCCTGTGTGTAACACCTTCAGAAGTTGTTTGGTGTCTGAGGACATTAAGCTTGGCAGTTATGATTCAGAAAGATCTTACCAGTTTTGAGCCACTGGCTAAGGCTAAAAATAATGGAATTTAATAGAATAGATATAAATTCCTGATTTTAGCTCCTAACCCAATTGATCAAGAGTCGGGATTCAGGAACAGCACTTGGAGGGTGGGAGCTTAGAAGTTTTATGGATCCTGAGTCTACCTCTGAGTGTCATTTATTGAAGGTTGTGACAAACTGGGCTGGGCAAGAGGGATGATGTGAATTGTGTCTAGTCTGGAACATGGTCAGGAGACTGGGGGCTGCTCTGGTCATACCTAAATGGGTGTCTTCGGGGAGATTTGCTTCCCCAAGGCATGGATAGACCTCAAGGCTGAATGATTAGAAGTTAACCAGGAGATGGGTTTTAGCTCGATAGATGGAAGAATTTCAACATGTTAGTACAAAGGAGGTGATACTGGGAAGGTAGTGGGTTCTTTGTTATTGTTATTGGTGATGTTCATGCATAGACTGACCAGTTAATGAGATGTGTCAGAGGGGACCTCAGCTATTGAATTAGGGTTGTTGTGTTTTGGTCTGGAGACTCTGAGGCTTTCAATTATATGGTAATGTTTTTTTAGTCAAATAAAGTTCCCCTGGTCCCCTGGATTCCATCCCTCTACCATAGTGGTTGAGCGCTGGACACAGTTTAATCTTAAAATGTGGCTCTCTGGAGTGAAGTCTTACTGCTGTGAGCTGCCTGGAGCTGAGGAATTGGCCTGTGTTTTTGTATGTGTCTGGTTGTGTTCGTTTTGTTTTGTTTAGTTTTGGGGTAAGGTGGAGAGGGAGAGGGTGAATGGCTAGTCACCGCTCAAAGAGTTCACACATATTCTTATAATTTCTCTAATAAACCTCTTTGGAGCTAGACTCTAGGGTAGCGTGCAGTTCAGCTTGGATTTTGTAAGACTCTTAGATCCCAACCAAGGAAAAAAATGTAATAATTTGAGAATTCAAAGGCCCACACTGCAGGCATTGTAGAGTTCATCTGGGGGTCAGTCACAAAACCCTTTCTTGTGGCATAATTTATATCTTTAACATTTGGCAGTTTTAAAATTCCTGTGTCAGTGTACATGTGTTGGTAAGAAGTAGTAAATATTTTGCTGACAAGTTCTTTGAAAGATGGATCAGTGGCAGCGTTCAAAGGCAGATAACCTGAGGGTTTCCTTTATCCAGGTGCTGCCAAATCTAAAGAGCTGTCAGGATGCGGAGCCAAAAGCACCCATTGGTTATACCATTTATTGTGTAATGTTCCTGTGCCTCAGACTTTCTGCACCTGGGATCTGTAGATATACACAGCAGGGGAAGGCAGGGGAAAAGGGTTCAGTTGGGAGAGAGAAGGAAAGGTCTGGCTCTCAGAGGTGCTGGCTCTCAGAGGTGACTGCCCTGGGATACAGAGCAGTGCCTGGTACCTAGTAGGGCTGCCTGCATCTGCTTCCCTCCTGGCCGCCTTTGTTGTGATGTTGCATGGACTTGAGGCAGCGGAAGGGGGTGGAATGGTGGTCGCACTAAGCTCTCCATACTCAGGCCCTGCGCCTCCCCTCTTCCAGTCAATCCCCAGGAGGAATTCTTATCCCCTTTTTGGGGAAGGCTTTGAATAAATGATCTGATGCCTTTTCAACAAAGGCATATTGATATGTTAGTGTGCAGACAGCAAGGGGTACTGGATTAGATCATTTTCACATTGGTGTTTGTGCCACTTTGACATTTGTTTGGAATGACCATAGGTTACATGCATAATTTAAGGAGAATAAATCTTTGAGAAAGATTTCTTTTGGTTCTGTAATCTTTAGTGCTACAGAAAAATAAACGAAAGCCTCCCGCACAGTTTTCCTGTGATCAGGAATTCCAAGGAGGCTACCAGACGAAGTGCCTCATGTGGGTGTGAAACATTTCTTCAGATGTGCTGGCCGCTTGCAGTTGTTGCAGGGAAGGCAGGAATTGGGGACAACTTGGTTCCAGCTTCAGGGTTACAATCTAGAAGCTGAGAGTGGCAAAGTGACCTGACTTGTACAGTGTAAAAAGCCCTGCGGATAAATGCTATAGAATAGCAGGTCCAGGTCTGCTGGCATTGCTGTTTGTAGAATGAGTATTTGTGATAAAATAATCTCCCTCCTTCTGTCTGCCATTCTGCCGCCATCTTGCTTCTTGGTGATCCCAGTGACAAATTCTCGGATGGTTTGACATTTTAGAGTTATCGTGCTAATTGCCACAGTGAGGTAGACGCCGTTTGTTTTACTTTATTTTCTTTTAAGCAACTTGTTCTGCTCTGGAGATTTGATTATCATCGAGCCAAGTGCTCCTGGTAGATAGTAGGTACTTAGCAAATTTTGCATGATTCATTGTGAACTTGCAATTCAGAGTGAGTACTGTTCGCAGATGAAAATTTCCTCTCATCTGTGAAGATTATCCAGCTTCTGCCTGCTGTTTTCTTTCTGTTCCTAACGTGATACATAGGAACAAAAGACACTTGGATCTCAGAATTCCATATTCTCTCCTAGGAGTTATCCTCCAAGCAGAGCTGGTGACTGAAAAGTCTGCGGTAGAACCAGCGAGAGCAGTATGTTGACGGTTACCGTGTCCTTATACTATCTTTTGATTTCTCTCTTAGGTTTATTTTCTTGAAAAGGCTCCAGGCTTCGGCTTGGAAAATCCAACCGCCAAAATTGAGCCCAGCAGCTGGAGCGGCAGTGAGAGCCCTGCCGAAAACATGGAAAGGATGAGTGACTCTGCAGATAAGCCCATTGACAATGATGCAGAAGGGGTCTGGAGCCCCGACATTGAGCAGAGCTTTCAGGAAGCCTTGGCTATCTATCCACCGTGTGGGAGGAGGAAAATCATCTTATCCGATGAAGGCAAGATGTATGGTAAGTGATTTGAAATGCTCCTTTGAAATGCTGCAACCTGCTTTTGTGGTAAGGGGTCAACGTAGCTAGCCTTCTACTGAGATCCATTCCTTGTATTGGGTTGAATGATCTTTGTACAATTTTAGTTGGCCATCCAAGGGACTGAATCTCAACTGAAGAGGAGAGTCAGTAAAGGACCTCTGGGAAATCATTCCCTGGAGTTTCTTCTTCTTCTTCATATCAAAAGCTCTCGAGGACCAGATAGGAACAGAGGTAGTTGCAGTGGCATATGCAGACACCAAAAGTGGGGACTAATTCTTCTGAATGCACGCCCCATGAAAAGGAAGTGCTGCTGCCTAGCTCCAGATAACTGACTGAAGCTCCGTAGAAATGGGGCCTCGTGCTGCCAAATCTAGCAAGATACATGTTTATATATGAAATGTACTCATTTTTAAAAGCCAGCATTTTTTTTTTAAACACAACCCTGTATAGGCCATATAAAACATGCCCAGGGACTTGATCAGACCTTTGAACCACCAGTTTGCTGCGTTGTTGCCAATTTGCAGTTGAATGGCCAGACAAGGCACTGACCCCCAGGCTACTCTGACCAGTCTCCCTTTCCACATGGGGACCCCTCACAGTGCACTCAAAACTCCAAGAGCACCCAAGAGGATGAGACCAGTTGACCAGATGGCTGGGGATGCCAAAGGTGGCAGCAAGCACCACCCATCCAC
This sequence comes from Stenella coeruleoalba, assembly GCF_951394435.1. Lineage (NCBI taxonomy): Eukaryota > Metazoa > Chordata > Mammalia > Artiodactyla > Delphinidae > Stenella > Stenella coeruleoalba. The sequence continues at coordinate 42,707,810 of NC_137154.1, read as the reverse complement.
TAGTCTGGGGCTTGCACACTGGGTTTGGACCTTCCCTGCACCTGCTGTAAAGGCTTCCAGCTGCTGACCTGTACTTTCTGCCTGCTTACCTTTTGGGAAGCAGATGGCAGGTGGTTGCAGATACATTCTGCTTGTCTAATTGGGCACGTTAAGTTGACAGTTTGCACTGTGGCTGAGTCTAAAGAGATGCAAACAAATAACCTAAACTCAAAGAGAACCGGCTCAGCAGCCTAGCGGAGCTTGTTAACTTATCATGGGAGTGATTTATTTCTAAATAATTTGAAAGCTTTTCCATAATAGGGTGTTGTACCTTTAATACCGCACCTCCTTTATCAGGAGCCGTAGGAGGCTGCAGCTCAAACTAGCACCCACTGCTGAGGAGAAAGCAGATGGTGGTGCAGCTGCCACCAGCTGTGCCCCCCACCCTGCCCTACCCCTCTCCAATTTGGATGATGTAATGGAAACAAGGAAAATTTTGCTTTCTGCAGCATTCGAGTCTCTCTCCCTTGGCCAGTCGGTGTCACACACACAGGAGAGAAAGAGAACGTAAACCTTCAGTATTTGTTTTATGTTCTCATGTGATCCTTCGTAGCCAAAGAAGCTTCTTCGTGTCTGGTGAAATGGACTCAAGATGAAACATCTCAGCTGCTGTGGGTAGAAAGTTTCAGGGCCTTCGATTTTCTGTGTGCTTGTATCTTTCCTGGGCTACCCTTCCTCAGCCTGGCTATTTGCTTTCAGGGTCTTGTTTTCATACCTAAAAATACAACTTCCCCATTTTAAAGGCAAAGAAAAGCACTTTAATCTTTGAGCCTTCTTTGAAGCTGATTTTATTAGGAGTAGTGAAGGTGGCTTCGGGCCATTCTACCTTGTACCAACACCCATTTGTTTACCCAGAGATTGTTTTAATCTAAAATACTGGCCTAGTGTTGGACATGCTGGTGGGAAGGACTACTGCCTTTCATTTCTCACTGGGAATATGGGAAAGGAACTGTCCCTTTAGGAAGCAGGTTTTTGGGCTAGGAATAAGAACATAATTCAAAGCTGGAGTTATTCTTTTCAACTCCAGTTTTGTTTTGTTTTTTTCCATTGATTTTACTTTTTAGGTGGCAGCCATGGTAGATTGAACTAATTTTTTTTGTGAAAATAATTTGTGAAAGAATTCTTGTTGGTATTTGGGGGTCAAAGGCAGCAGACTAGGAAAAAGAATTGTGAGAAGCTTTGGATTTGAGCCGTCTACCCACAGTGAACTTGAACAATCCTACCCCTTGGTGTGTGTCTGAGTTTTCTCCCCTGTACAAAACGAGGGTAGAGTAGATGATATCCGTGGTCCTTGGGGCGTATATGTTGTATGACGCTGGATTTTGTGACTTGTACTTCAGTAAGAGTGATCAGTCTGTTGACAAATGTGGTGCTGGTTGTGGAGCATGTCTTTAATACTGAAAGTAATCAGATTCTGAGTGCTTCCTGAGAGCGTGTGTTCTTGACGCATAGATTCTTTTTTTCCTGAAATCCACGTTACATTTATTGACTGTGTTGGTGACCAACCTGATTTAAAATTGGGCAGTCATTTTGAGCGAGTAGCATTAGGAATTACAACTGCAAGGTCATGTGTCCTGGTTAGGGGTGCAAGAGATGGATTTGCTGCAGTGGCCCTGAAGCCATCCCCATGTCTAGGCCACTGCCTTGGAGAGAAAACATCCCCTTCAACTCCCTCTCTTTGGCCAGCGTGGAGGAGCTTTGCTTGTACTGCTGCTTTGGAAGGGAAACATGGTGGTTATCAGGGCTATGGGAGATGGAGACTGGATCCCTTCAGAGAAGCTTGCCCAGGTGCCTGAGAGCTGCACGGGACCTGCCTGTAACTTTGAGGGCGAGAGACGGTTGATTTGGGAGCTTCCACAGTGAGGCCCCAGCCACTCGGGAATTGAGTCATGTGAGCAGTGTGGGACCAGAGCTACTGTTCCTTGGCTTCCAGCCTGTTCCCCATCTTACCACACGTGAATCAGGACACAAACCAGACCAGGAGTCGAGGTTTCTGAAGGTCCTAAGAGCATGCTTTTTCTCTTAAGCATTTTGGAAATGAAAACATTGAAAGCATTTTGGATTCCATGGAGTAAAATCAAAATAATTTAATGCCTTCTAGTGAGATACCAAGTGTTTTTGACTTGAGGGGGTTATTCTGGTGTTTCTGAGCATCTGTAGAGTATTGTGATGTCACTAATCCTGAGCCTTTGGAGAAGCAAGGTCAAGTGCAGTGCTGATTTATTTTGGTAATGAAGTCTCCTCCGTGGTTGATAGTGGGGCAAATGCGATCTTATAGAGGGGGAAAATGGAAAGCTCTCTTTACTTTGAGGTTTGGGCCATTAGAAAAGATGGCTTAATTTTCCCTATGCTACCTGGGTTGGTGGAGAGGCCAAGCCTTTATGTGGCTGGTCTCCACGTGGACAGATTATTTCTGCTTGCGGTACCCTATGGGTAGGCAGTTGTTCTTAGGGATTATTAGAAGGAGGGTGAGACTTCTTTGACTGTTCTTAAGAGGTTACAAGCTCACTCCCTCTCTTCTCTGTGTTTTCTTTTTCCTTTCTTTTTCGTACTTTTACATTGCTGTGTGTCTCTTTCTCTGTGGAGCAAGCTGTGGAGTAGTTAGCAGGAGGACAAGATGGCAGAGATGTTCTTGATCAGCAGAGTTGTCTGGAATTGAATTTCACAGGAGCAGGTCACAGCTTAAAACAAGACAGAACAAAACAGTGAATCATGGGAATGTCTGGATGTGTTTTCTATTGCACTTGAAAACCCTAGTCAGGCAGTGTGGTCAAATATCTCTCATAATCAAGTTAGGGACCGGAGCTAACATTCACTGGCTGCTTGCCTCAGAGACACGCAGTGTAGCACCTTAAAGTTTGAACTTTGGAATTGATATGAAGCCTGGCCCTACCTCTTCTAGACATCAGACTCCGGGCAAGTTGCTCTTCCTCTCTGTGCCTCCATTTCTTCAACTGCAAGAGAGATTTAGATAGATCTTCCTTCACAGGATCGTTATAAGAATTAAATGAACTTGTGGTTTGGGATCCTCCTACCACGCTTGAACAGTGTCTGGCATACAGTGTCTTAATCAGTGTTTCTGAAGTGAAAATAAAGAAGTGCTGTCTGCCAATAGCTGGGTTAAAGGCTTTACATAAAACTTCCGTCTCATGCTCACAACAACATTTTGAGGTGGGTATTGTGATTCCCACTTTATAGATGAGGAAGCTGAGTCTAAAAGGGATAAAGTGGCTTGTGCATGACCAGTATAAATGGTATAGCTGGATGCTTTCAAAACCAGCTCTGTCTGACTCCCAAACCCGGACTCTTTCCACTGTGCTTTCATTCCTTCCTTGCTGGAGGTCATTATAAGTGAATTCGACAAGTCAGCATTGAGAGTACCGCCTGTATTCCGGCCTCATACTAGGGGTTGTCAGGGATACAGCAACGAGCCAGACAGACAAGTCCCTGCCCTCATGGAGCCATCACAAGTTCATTTGCAGGAAGCACTGACCTGAGGTTAGGGCTGTGTGCCAGAGCTTTCTGGGAAGTCTGAGACCCCTTTGAAGATGTTCACCTTCCACTTAGCCTTTTGAAGCCTGTTCTTGGCCACCAGTGTCCAGGGCACCTGGCCCAATGCTGGCAGGAAGAAAGCTTCTCAAATATCGCAGCGGGGAGGATCCTAGATCATAAGGCTGGCCTTGGTGGTGGCCAGAAAGATGTCTGGAAGATTCTGGTGCCCTAGGATCCTACAGGCAGCTTGGGCAGAGCAATTGCTGGACAATTGATTTCTCCTTTTGTGAGCAGATATCTTCAGGGTCCTTGCTTAGGAGAGCTCCAGGGGTGCCCCCACTTTCTTGCTGGGTTGCTAGGCCTACTGGTCAGCCCTAGAGAGCTGAGTTGTGAGGCATAGAAAAGTTGAGGAGGAAGGTATCGCTGGGCCAGTCCTCCCTGGCTGGTCTTCCCCAGTTGCTGACCTGAGCCCTCCCAACCAGGGGAGCACAGGAGTCGGACTTGCCTCTTTTGCTTACTTCATAGAAGTACCAGATAGAGGAGAGAGGGGGCTGCTTCAGTGAGGTGGTGGCAGAACTGACAAGGGGACATCAGAAGGAGTGCACACAAGCAGGCACAGGTGTGCGCCAGTTCATCAGTGCAGACAAAGTGGCTGACATCTGAGGTCCCCATGCTCCTCCTGCTCCGAAGAACTGGGCAAGGCAGTGCAGAGTCGTCCCTCTGGAAGACGGGGTACTTTCATGTCATTTCTATGGGGACCAGGAAGGTGGGCTACCTCTGTGGAGGCCCCAGCAGCCCTGATGTGGACATGGCTGTAGAATCTGAGCCCTGTAGGATCTCCAGGCCTTGGGAGAGTGAGCCTTGGGGCCTGACCTGAACTTGTTCTTCCCATTTCTCTGAACATCATGTGGCATCTTTGATTTCCTCTTTCTGTCTTACCTGTGATTTGGGATATTATTTCAAATGAATTTGCTAGAAATGTGAAGGACAAAGTGCTGTGCCCTGAGAACAGGCTAGAAGCTCTGTAAGGCAGGGGCCCCACCCTGTCTTGCTGGACAGAGAAGGTATCAGTGATGTATGCTGAATATATGCATGTGTGAGTTATTATTTAAAATAAAGAAAGGTGAGTAGGTAAACCTCTGAGCCCCGAGAGGAGCTGGCTAGAAAGAAAGGGAGAAAACAGAAAAAAAAAAAAGAGAGAGAGAGAGAAAGGTGTGTTGGTATATTTAATGGTCTTCCTAGACTGAGAAGGAAGAAATACTGGTTTTTGCTCTGTGTGTTGGCAAATGTTAGTTCAAGAGGTAGGAAGGATTTCTACCCACATAAGCACAGCAACAGAACAAGGGTTAATTCTGGGATCCTCAGAACACATGAGTAATGGGGGATTTTGAAATAGTTTGGTTCCTGTGAGAATAGCAAAGCCAACGTCATCAGTGTTTGGACTGGGAAGTTTAACATAGTGGGGGTCTGACCTACAAAGGTTTATGCACAAGGTGTGAGCCCTTGTGCAATCCAGGTAAAAAATAGCTAATTAGGATGGCTCAAGAATTGGTCATAAGGGCGAAAAAAAAAAAAAGAGAGAGAATGTTAAATTATTACCAAGTTGGAAACTTATGCTTTTCAACAGCTTTCTGTGGCAATGGATGAGCGCTGGGATTCGGGAAGACATGGATTCGGGAGTCGTTCAGTGAGGGCCTGTGCTGTGCGTGGACTGTGAGTGGGGACTACAGATGTAAAATAATTAAGAAAGCTGACCTGTTTGACCACTTAACTGTGTGCTAGGCACTTTCTCATTGCTTTAGAATGCTTCGACTTGTTTATTCCTCAGAACAACCCAATGATGTAGGTTACCATGACTATCCCTGTTCTATAGCTGAGGAAGCTGAGGCCCACCAAGGTCAAGTTACTTGCTCAAGGCCACAGTAAATAAGTCGTAGAGTTGATGTTTGAAAGTCAGCTTGATACAACAAGCCAGTTAAGACAACTAACTACAATATTGACATGGAAGGAAGTATATGCTGTTCTAGAGAGATATACGGCTCAGTGGTAGGGCAGTAGAAAGTAACGATTGTTTATGATTGGGGAATGCGCATGTCTATATTTGAAAGTGCAAAAGGCTGGAAGAGTCAGAGTCTGAGAGGCAGACTTAGGTGAACTAACTTTCAATGGGAAAAGGCCACTTAGTGTTTTTTATTTTTATTTTTTTTGCTTTTAAACTTATTTTGGGTTACAGACTCCCTTTGAGAATCTATAGAAAGTTGTGGATCTCTTCTCCAAAAGAATGCATGCTTGTGCAGTTACAGAATTGTTGCATATAATTGTTGCAAGGGATTTCTGAAGCCTAGGTTCACATTTGCTACTGTGGGGAGAGAGAGAGAAGGGGAAGGGCATTCAGGCCTAAGGGAGCAGCATGATAAAGGCACAGAGTCCTGAAAGGACCCAGCTCTGGTGCTCTTAGAATTGAGGGTGTATCCTGGAGGGGGATGGCAGATGAACCTAGAAATGTGGGCTGGCACTGCATTGTGGAGGGCCTCAAGTGCCATGCCATGGTGTCCGGCGCTCATCCTGGGGACAGAGGGAAGCCATTGCATGTTTTCAGGAGAGGTGATGTGACTCAGCCTGGGTTTGACAAAGCCAACTCTGAAGGCGTGAAGAGAAGTTAGATGACTATTGCAGTAGGCCAGTGGGAGAGGCTGAGCCTAAACTTCGGTACTGACGGTGCTGGCAGAGAAGTTTCAGAGGTCGAACCAACAGGATTGGCTGACCAGATGCGATTTGTGAAAAAGAAGATAGAGTTGAAGATGATTCCAGGGTTCTGCTTCTGGGTGGTGGGGAGGACGATGGGACTATCAAATGGATGGGGAGTGGAGACATGAGAAGCAGTTTGTAGAGAGGAGAGGAATGAGGAGTTGAATTTTGTTATGTGCCGGAGGTGTACTGGGTGGCCATCCAGATGAGGGTGATCTGTGGTGTTCGGAAATTCCTGCTTGGAGCTCAGGCAGCTTGGAGTTGCAGGGGTAGTTTGGGGGCTCATCACCAGAGAAGGGATGAGAATGGGGGATATGCGCAGGCTCACGTGTACTGTGGTGAAATGGGCATGGATTTTAAATGGAGTGTCTGTGTTTGTGGGAGAGTAAAAAGATTGCCTTTTTAAGAAAAAGATAGACCCATCAGTGGTTCCCAAGTCTGACCATCATCAGCAGAAGCACTTGAGAAGCTTAAAACAAGAGACATAACAAAAACAGACTCAAACCAGTTGAATCAGAATCTCTGAGAGTGTGGTCTGGGAATCTGTGTTTTTAAAAGCTCCCTGAGTAATTTGGGTGATCAGCCAGGTTTGGGAGCCACTGGGCTAAGCTACAGCCTGGGTCCAAGAGGACAGGGCCACAGTTTTAGAGTTGGTAAAAGAAACAAATGAGGAGGGAATGAGACTGACATTTGAAGCAGTCCTTACAGACTTTGGGTACAGGAAATGAGCTACATTATTCAGTTTATGCTCCCTGTGTACAGAGAGGGAACATTACCATGGCCCAGATTTGCCATGTACAGGAAGAGCCATGAGGTAGTATCTTAAAGGGCATAAAAAGTTAAAGGAAGACTTATTTTAGGACAGGGTAGAGACTTGGCCATTTGGTTAGTAGAGGAGAAAATATATGCAATTGAGGATATATATGATGGAATAGAACCAGGAAGAGACTTTAAAAGGAGTAGGGCTTCTTTTACTCTGATGCATAATGGCAGGAGAAGGGTCCAGGTAGAGGGCCCAGGGAGGGCATAGTGATTCCTTTCTTCAGATGAGAAGTAAGGCCATGTGAGCTGAGGTGGCTTATGGGCTTTTGAAAAATAGAGCAAGCTTAGTAGAGATACTGTGGGGGAATGGGATATGGACGCACAGGGGTGAGTAAAAGAATTGCTGAGCGGTGGAAGGAGGGCCTGAGAGAAGTTGGAGAACATTACTTTCTTCTTTTAATTGAAATTTTTATTGAGATAATTGTAGATTCACATGCAATTGTAAGAAATAATACGAAGATCCTTTGTACACTTTGCCCATTTCCCCCCAGTGGTTACATTTTGTAAAACTGTAGTATAATATCATAATGAGGATATTAATGTTGATATAATCCACTGATCTTATTCAGATTTCCCCAGTTCTACTTGTACTCATTTGTGAATGAGTGTGTGTGTGTGTGTGTTTTATGAAGTTCTGTACAGTGTTATCACCTGTGTAGGTTTGTGTATCCACACCTCAATGGTACAGAACAGTTCCAACACCACAGGGATCCCCAGGGTTGCCCTTTTATAACCATACCCAATGCTGTCCTGCTTCCCCTGACTTTACCCCTAACTCCTAGCAACCATTAGTTATTCTCTATTTCTAAAATGTTGTCGTTTCAAACATGTTATCTAGTGAAATCATACTGTATGTAACCTTTTGGGATTGGCTTTTTTCCATTCATCATAATTCCCTGGAGATTCATCCAGGTTGTGTGTGTATCAGTAGTCTGTTCCTTTGATTGTTGAGTGGTTCCCTAGTGTGTATGTACCACAGTGTACTTACCCTCTCACCTGTTCAAGGGTATCTGGGTTGATTCTAGTTTTTGGCTATTACAAATAAAGCTGCTATGACCGTTTATATACAGGTTTTTGTGTGAACGTAAGTTTTCATTTCAGTGGGATAAAAGCATTGCTGGGTCAAATGGTAGTTGTGCCTTCAGTTTTTTTGTTTGTTTGTTTTAAACTGCTCAAGTGTTCTTCAGAGCAGCTGTACCATTTTACATTCTCACTTGCAATCTAGGTTCTCTGAATCCTCACCAGCATTTGGTGGTATCACTATTGTTTGTTTTAGCCATTCTGATAGGTGTGTGGTGATATCCCATGTGGTTTTAAATTGAGTTTCCCTAATGACTAATGATGTGGAACATCTTTTCAGGTGCTTATTTGCCATCTGTATATTCTCTTCAGTGAAATGTCTGTTCATGTCTTTTGTACCTTTTTTAGTTGGATTATTTATATTTTTACTGTTGAGTTTTGGGAGTTCTTTATTTTAGATATGAGTTCCTTGTCAGGTATGTGGTTTGCAAATATGTTCTCCTTGTCTGTAGCCTATCTTTCCATCTTCTTCACATGGGCTTCCGCAGAGTAAAAGTTTTAAATTTTGATGAGATCCAATGGATTAATTTTCCTTTTTGTGCATTGTACTTTTAGTGTCAAGTCTTAAGAACTCATTGCCTAACCCTGGATCCTGAAAATTTTCTTCTATGTTTTGTTCTGAAAGGTTTCTGGTTTTATGTTTTACATTTAAGTCTATGATCTGTTTTGAATTAATTTTTGTACAAGGCGGAGAACGTTACTTTTGGGGGAACCCACTGGCGTTATTGTGATATATATATTTTTTTCTGCCAGGGGATTATTGGTTTATCCATATTTTGACAATGTCAAGGCTTGGGGCCTGAGACACCAAGGTGCTAGTGAGTGCGTGCTTGCACCAGTCTAGGTAGGGACAGGGACAAGGTGAAGCTGGAGGGGCCGGCAGGTCGTGACATGTGCTGCTCAGAGGCTGTGCACACGTAGGAGAGGTGGCGGGACAGGAGGCTGTGGTCATGCACAGGTGAGGAAGCATCTGAGGTTAGAGGTGGAGAGATTTCAAGTGACGAGTTTCAAGGTGTGGCCGCAAATGTGGTCAACTGATGTGAACGTGGGTGATGGCCACTGGAGACACGGATGTAGGACATGGTGAGGCTCATCAGCATTGATTGGATAATATGTTGACGTTGAAGTCCACAGTAGTGAACTGTGAATTTGCAAATAAACCTACCAAAGTGTAACCAGTTAGTAGGGGGATTTCTTTTTTTCTTTTTCTTTTTTTTTTTTTTTTTTTTTTTTGCGGTACACGGGCCTCTCCCTGCTGTGGCCTCTCCCGTTGCGGAGCACAGGCTCCGGATGCACAGGCTCAGCGGCCATGGCTCACGGGCCCAGCCGCTCGCGGCATCTGGGATCTTCCCGGACCGGGGCATGAACCCGTGTCCCCTGCATCGGCAGGCGGACTCTCAACCACTGCACCGCCAGGGAAGCCCAGGGGGATTTCTTTGAGGAGGACATGACCCCATGGATATGAATGGGAAGAGTTTGATATTGATACGAATGGCATGGGCCTAGTAAAGAGCAGGTGGCAGAACAGCCTGGCAAAAGGAACATTGGGGTCACAAGAAATTGCTAACATTCTCTGCCTTCCTACTCCCAAATCTTTGGCTGCCCTAAAACTATACCTATTTGTGATGTATCTATATGCCTTGTTGCCCTCATCTGTAGAATGGGGCGAGGAAATCAACATATTTCTCCATACCTCTCAGCAATGTTGAGAGAAAATGCAATTATGTATGAGAAAGTATTTTGAACTGAATTCTAAAAATACTACTTTTCTTAGGTTAAGCCCCCCTGTTCATGGCACATTAGAAAGGTAGGAAAGTACATTTTGGAGCAGTCACTCAGGATTAAGTTGCCTAGCCTAGGTAGAGGGGTGTTTGGTTAAGGGAGGTACTTTGGTAGAAGAAACATTTCAGAGTTTCTGCCAAAGGAGGTACTGGAGAAGGGGAGATCAGGGCAAACTTGACTAGGTCAGAGTCACAGCTGATGGAAGGGACCAGTGGGCAGTGGGAACCTGTTGCCGGCAGAGGCTGGGCAGGCCCCATAGCAGTAGCTTCCACTGGACTCACGGATGTGCACTTTTTTAGCTGCACGGCCCTGGGTTCCAATGCTGTCTCTCTCGTTTACCCCTGCTGCCTTCCACCTAGGGCTAGAGCTTCGATTCCTCTCTCTATAGCATTTCACTTGAGAGTGTGTCTTAATTTCTTAATACCATTGTTATTTAAATGTATCCCATTCCTTTGGTAGTAAGTGTTTAAAGTGGTCATTTTACAAATTATTGTTATTATGATAGTGTTCTGCTGATCTCTGTAGTAGAGGGCCTATCCTAGAGAATACTCAACTCAGTAAATTAAAACATATAAATGTGCTATGTGATTAAGGTCATAGAAAAAATCTGAAGGAATTTAGAACATGAATAGAAGTTGCTGCAGGCGGATGGGTTTATGGGGAACTCTGTGTGTCTATTATATATTTCTGTATTAATGGAGTTCTGTTACATAGTGAACATATGTTACTTTTGGAATTAGAGGGAAAAATAATTATATAGTTTATTTTTTCCTCTGATTCTGAGTAAGAAATACTCATTAAAGAAAAATGTGGAAAATACCAAGAATGAGAAACAAGTCATATCATCCAGGTGGACAATGGCGTGATGTTCACTAGGGATTAAGTTGGGTGGGCCACTGCAAGGTCCTGGTGGGCAGGAGAGCGGTGCTGGGAGAGGAGCTGGTGCCAACAAGCTGTTCCTTCCATGGGTTCATGGCCGAGGCACCGATCTGGGGAAACAGGTGGTTTGAGAGTGGTGGTGCTGGGGCCAGGAAGCAGGGCAGGGTGTTCTTATTATACATCGTAGGACATTGGTCCAGGAGTTCGACAGGTGCCCAGTCAGTTGGACCTGTCAGTCAGCTGTCCAGACTAACAGTGGCATTATTCTGATGTTCATGTTTTGTGGTAAAATGGTGATGGGAGAGACAGAGGAAAGCCTTCAAATAAATCCATTCTTCCAGTGTCCACATGTTCACAGCAAGCTGCTACAACAGAAGGAACAGGATCCACATCTTTGCCGAGCTAATATTAATCGTTTAACTTGTACTCTAGGGTGGACATGCTTTATTTCTGGAGGGTTGCGGCCCTGTCTTTTTAAAAATGTCGGTAGTCTTTTTGATGACCATGTTATTCTTTGTAACAGATTCCTGGCAGGTAATCTTGTACTTGCATTGCCTTTAGGCAGAGGTGGGTGGATTTTAGAGTATGAAAACACTCTGGAGACTTTAGAGAGTGCTATAAATTCTCATTTGATTATAATCATTTGAGTTAATCACGGGTATATTTCATTTACTTGATATTTACCTGCTGTGCCTTCACTACAGATTATTCCGTCTGCCAACCTTTCTTCTCTCAAATGCTTCAATTCCAGGTAAATAATAAAATCAAATCGTTCTTCAAAGTCCATATGGATATTATTTCTTTAAAGCCTCTTCCCTCTCCTTTCTGCCCTCTCCTTTCTGCCCTTTTAGAATACAGTCTGAAAGGTGTGACAGTGAAATTTCCTGCCTGGGACATTTAATTTATTTTAAAAAAATTTTATGTAGTGTTGCAGTGCTCCCCCTCTACAGGCGGTGAAATTGGTCATTAGCTGAAAAAAAAAAATTCCATAGACACTGTTCTTTTTACAATAGCTGGAGGAACTTTTTAGGGCTACCTTGAAAGCAAGTGCTCTGGGGGAAATGTAATTGATCACCCCAAAGCTCTGCAGCATCCCGGGTAACTTTGAACATATGTTAATAAGCTGAGTCCCCCCGCCCCCCGCCATTTACAAAAGTCCTAATTACTCACTCTGTGCCTGCCCTCTTCCCTGGGTCTGCCTCTGTGCGCTGTGACTTGCTTGCTATTGTGTTGAGACAGGCTTTGGCAACTGTCTCTTAGATGAATGGTTCTATTACAAACACAGTAGCTTCCGTGACAGCTTAGAGGAGATTGTTGTTTATGACTGCTTTTATGGAGAGGGGTTTGGTGCACATTAATGTCCTGATAAAGACATTTGTACCTATAAAGTAGCCACAGCCTTAAACATACTTGATTGTGAATAAGGTATTGGGGCTGATGACATGCCAGATGTTAGGTATCGGATTGCATGTTTATTCAACTGTTGCTGCAGTCTCTGTACTTGGATGTGCCTTTGTGTTTGCTGTCTCACAGCAACACACAGACTGCAATGGCGATATGATCCTGATTATGGAAGATGCTGTTTGGGTTACTTGGATCCTAAGCCATGTGTATTAGGAAGCATTCTCTCAGTCCCCGTGTGTCCTGAGACAGCAGACATGAACAGTTGTTAGGTGAAGGGAATTGCCAGGTGGGATGACCACATGCATTGGGATAGGGGCCTTTTGAGATGGACAAATCTTAGTCAGGCCTGGACTGACCAGAGCAGGCATTGTGACAGAGATTGATAATAATAATAATAATAATGGTATTTATCCAGTGCTTGCAGTGTGCCAGGTACTGTTCTAAACAATTAACATCAACTCATTTAAGCCTCCTTACAAATCAATAGCTATTATTATTATTCCCATGTTACAGATGAGGAAACCAAGGCCTAAAAAGGGTCAGTAAATTGCCCAGGATCGTAGAACTAAGAACTCCTGGAGCCAGGATGTGAATCCCCATCAGTTTGGTTCCATTGCCTGAACTCTTCACCACCATCTTCTGCTGCCTCTGATTTGTGACAGGATGGGAACCTGAGGTTCTCTGGACCGTACCCCTACATTGCTGCCTTGCTGTGTGGAAGAGAGTTTTGGTTCCAAGTAAACAATGAAAAAAGGAGAATGGGCTTTCCTGGTATCTGGGACACTCTTCATCCTGTTTTCTGCCTGGTAAACTCCTACTGGTCCTTCAAGACCAGTAGGAGTAGAAAATACTCCCCCCTCTCTGAAACCTTCCTTAGTCTCCACAGGCAGAGCTAGTTGCTCCCTCCTTTGTGTTTCCATAGCATGTTATTTGACCGCCTTTCAGAGCGCTTTTCAGACTCTTTTTTTTTTTTTAACATCTTTATTGGAGTATAATTGCTTTGCATTGTTGTGTTAGTTTCTGCTGTATAACAAAGTGAATCAGCTATATGTATACTTATATCCCCATATCCCCTCCCTCTGGTGTCTCCCTCCCACCCTCCCTATCCCACCCCTCTAAGTGGTCACAAAGCACTGAGCTCATCTCCCTGTGTTATGTGGCTGCTTCCCACTAGCTATCTGTTTTACGTTTGGTAGTGTATATATGTCCATGCCACTCTCTCACTTCGTCCCAGCTTACCCTTCCCCCTCCCCGTGTCCTTAAGCCCATTGTCTACCTCTGCGTCTTCATTCCTGTCCTGCCCCTGGGTTTTTCAGAACCATTTTTTTTTTTAAGATTCCATGTAAGTATGTTAGCATATGGTATTTGTTTTTCTCTTTCTGACTTACTTGGCTCTGTATGACAGACTCTAGGTCCATCCACCTCATTATAAATAACTCAGTTTCATTTCTTTTTATGGCTGAGTAATATTCCATTGTATATACGTGCCACATCTTCTTTATCCGTTCATCTCAGACTCATTTTTAATGTGCGTGTCTGTATCTCCAGCCCCTAGCATAGTGCCTGGCACACATTAGGCCTTCAAAAAAATGTTTGAATTAGTGAAAGTTGCCGGTGATAATACTTTCATCTTTTTTCTCTATAAGGTGTTCTTTCCCGCAGCCTTATTGTTATCACATTTACAACATTCTAAAGAAATAATGGAGGCGAGGATTGTAATTTCATAGATAAGAAGCTGAGGCACAGAGCCCATGATGTTTTCCATTAGAGCATCTTATCTTGAGGAACCTCTTGGTGAAGCAGAACTTAGTGTAGAACCAGCAGCACCTCACTCCCATGTTTACACCCTTCTGTTGTAACCGTATTGACCCTGTGCCTGAGGTGTTGCGAATGAGAGCAGTTTAGTTTAGTTTACATTTTATGTCAGTATCACAATGATTTTGTCCAAATGGGACATTCAGTGGCTGTCTTCATTGCTGAGCTTGGTTTGGTTATTGCAGTGACTGAATCTACCCACTTCCCACCCTGATTTGATTTTTACAAGTCAGAAATTCTGTCCTTAGAAAGCTAGACTTCGACAATTATTTTTTCCTAGTATGTACCTGACACAGTATGTTTGTACGGTTATCTGTCTCCGAATGGAGGGTGTGTGTGTGTCTGTTTGTGTACATGCGCAAGTGTACATAGCTTTTTTCAGGTTGACTCTGGGTTTAGTTTTAGTTGTCTGAACGTTACCTCAACCACTGATTATTCTAAGATGACATTGTTGATCCTGGATGATTCACTTAAGTGGAACAATGAACCAAGTAAGCTATCACTGTGGAATTCAGAAGGATGTTAAGTTAGGGCGGGTTACTAGACCTTTGTGACCAGGTCACAAAATCTGGTTAGTATAGTTTTAACCTGCCACTAATCTAGTTAGTGTCTGGTTTGTATGGGGGCTTGTCAGTTAGCTCAAAGGAGTAAGTTCTTCATGGTGATGCAGGTCATAGGGTCAGGAGTGGGGGCTGACTGGGTTTAAATCCTGTGTCTACTATGTGTAACCGTGGGCAGTTTAATATTCTTAGACCTTCATTTCCTCATCTGATAAATGGGGCAAATACGAGTGCCCATCTTACAAGTTTGATGTGAAGGTTAAATAAGATAATGTGTGAAAACGTTTTGCACGCCCAACCCATTCTTTGAGAGCAATATTAACCCTGAAAACAAAACCAAAGACTTTATAAGAAGACTATAGACTAAATCTCTTATGAATATAGATGCAGAAATCCCCAACAAAATACTTGCAAACCGAATCCTGCAACATATATAAAGGATTACACACCATGCCCAAGTGGGATCTACCCCAGGAATGCAAGGTTAGTTTAAAATTCGAAATTAGTTAATGTATATAATAACATCATATCAATAAAGAACAAAAATCACATTAACATCTCAGGAGATGCACAAAAAGCATTTGACAAAATCCAACACCTCTTCGTGATATTAATACTCAACAAGCTAGAAATAGAACTTCCTCACCTGATAAAGGGCATTTATGAAAACTCCACCACTAACATCATACTTAAAAAGATATTCTATGTTCATGGATTGGAAGGCTTAATATTAGTAAGATGGCAGTAATCACCAGATTGATCTATAGATTCATTGTAATCCCTATGAAAACCCCAGCTAACTTCTTTGTAGAAATTGACAAGCTGATCCTAAAATTCATATGGAAATTCAGGGACCCAAAATAGTGAAAACAATCTTGAAAAAGAAGAAACTTCTTTTTCAAGATAACTTCTAAACTAATTACGGAGCTACAATCTTATGATGATGTGGTACTAGTATCAAGTTAGGCACACATGTCAGTGGAATAGAATCAAAAGTCCAGAAATAAACCCTCACGCTTATGGTCAGTTGAGTTGCAACGAATGTATCAAGATGATTTTAAGAGGAAAACAGTAGTCTTTTCAACAGATGGTGCTGGGACTGTTGGATATCCATATGCAAAGAATGAAGTGGACCCCTTTCTCATATCATACACTATAATAACTAAAAATCCATCATAGACATAAATGTAAGAACTAAAACTATAAAACTCCAGAAGAAAACTGAGAATAAGTCTTTCTGACTTTGGTTTAGCTTTCTTGGATATAACACCAAAAGCATAAGTAATATAAGTAAAAATAGATAAACTGATACTTCATAAAAATTACAAACTTTTTGTAAATTGTAAACTTTTTACAAACACAATATTGTAAAGCAACTGTACTCCAATAAAATTTTTTTAAAAGTATTAAAAAAAAGAAGACAACCCAGAGAATAGGAGAAAAAGTTTCTTCAGATTATAAATCTGATAAGGGACTTGTATCTAGAATGTATAAATAACTCTTACAACTCTAATAAAAAGACAAATAACCCAATTAAAGAATGGGCAGATGATCTAAACAGACATTTCTTCAAAGAAGATATACAAATGGCCAATAAGCATATGCAAAGATGCTCAACATCATTAGGCATCAGAGAAATGCAAATAAAAACCACAATGAGATACCACTTCATATCCGCTAGGATGGCTATAGTCAAAAAGACTGGCAATAAGTGTTGGCTTGGATGTGAAGAAACGGGGACTCTTATACATGACTGGTGGAAATATAAAATGACACCACCACTTTGGAAAATAGTCTGGCAGTTCTTCAGAAGGTTCATCATAGAATTGCTATATGACCGGAAGTTCTTCTCCCAGGTATATAACTAAGAGAAGTGAGAACAGATGTCCCGACAAAAACTTGTACGCTAGTATTCATAGCAACATTATTCATTAATAGCCAAAAAGTACAAGCATCCCAAATGTCCATCAGCTGATGACTATGTGAATAAAATGTGGTATATCCATACAACAGATTATTTGGCAATAAAAAGTACTAATAAATACTATGATATGAACAACTGTTGAAAACATTATGCTAAGTGAAAGAAGACTGTCACAAGACTACATATTGTGTGATTCTGTTTGTGTGAAATGTCTAGAACAGGCCAGTCTATAGACAGGAAGTAGATTAGTGGTTTTTTAGAACTGGAAGATTTGAGAGAAATTGGGGAGTTCCTGCTAATGGGTTTGGGATTTCTTTCCGAGATGATCAATATGTTCTAAGTTGGTTGTGGTGAGGCTTACACAAGTCTGTGAGTATACTAAAAATCAGAGCATTGTGCACTTTCAATGGGTGAGTTGTATGGTATGTGAACTATATCTCAATAAAGCTGGTCTGGGTGTATATGTATATGCCTAGCATTATATTAATACATGGCCCATTTTGAAAGTGGTCAATAAATGTTAGCTACTATTATAATAAAACTTTCTTCTTTCACTAGTAAAGATGAAATGAGAGGAGAATGCTGAAAAAGTAGGTGAACATACCAGTTAATTAAGATACTGAGTGAGAGAGAAGGTGGCCGAATCCAAGGCAGCAGTAGGCCAGGAGCTGAACGCTAATTTTGGAGAACTAATGTAAAGGTTAAGTCAAGTTACGTGGTGCAAGTGCCCGGCACATAGTAAGCACCCTGAACTGTTATGTACATTTGAATTTAGCTACCCTTAAAATGTTGTTGAACTTGGGTCTCCAGATCCAGATGTCACCAGACCACATGTTCTTCACAAAAGAATAATCACCGTTAGTGTGATAAAGGCCAGGGTTTTGTGTCGAGGAGTCATTAAACCAGATGTGTGTGTTTTCCTTTTAAATCACAATAAGTATGACAAAGACCAGGGTCTTGGTTCTGGTGCTCTGGTCTTTTTCCAGGTGCAATGTCTGGGGAAACTCAGTTTCCCATAGTCAGTCCAAGGTGAACAGCTTTGCTCTTTGCAGGATGCCTTTGGGCCTGTGTGCTCAAATCCCTCTAGAAGAGATGGACAGAAAGCCCAGCCCTCACACTCTGGAAGTTATTCTCTGCAGAAGCTTTGCATCAGTACTGTTGATGCCCTGAGCTAGTTATCAGTGGTTCCTCTTGTAGAGCTTGGAAAACATGTGCCAACTAGGCAAGAAGGTTCTCTGCTAAGTTGTGTGTATTTGCTATCGTGTGTCACAGTATTTTTTTCCCCAGGTGTCTGCCTATGGAAGGAATCTCCCGTGTCGCTGTTGAGAAAACCAAATGAGCTGCTTTTCTGATGTTTAGGCCACGCACTGGCAGCCAAGGTCACATAGTACTGAGTGGTGGAGTGGGGACTCAGAAACTCCCAGGTCTACCTGACTGCCAAGGCAGTTTGTTCTTAGTCTTAGCTACTATGCCGGACTGCCTTTCAGGGATGGACTAAGTAGAAGAGGAAGAGGGTTGAAGGCAGAGAGCTGTGAAAACATTCATGTTCTCAGGAACAGTAGGGTTCTGGTAGAGCTAGAGTGTGGGGTGCAGAGAAGGATGGATGAAGTAGAGCGGCTTATGAGCTGGGAAGGGCAGGATGAGAGATTATGGGGTAATGGGCCAGGCGATTGGGGCAGTAAAGGTCAACTTTTCTGTGCAGGTAGCACATTCCTGGAAGGGGTGGGGGGAATAGAAGCCATTGTTTTAGGGTATTCAACTAGTATTTGAGGAGAGTTATTCTGGAGGCCTGATGACCCATAAGGAGGCTATTGCAGTACTTGGGGCAGAAGGGCTACAACTAGGTCAGAGGCTATGGGAGTGACAAGGAGGGGATGAGGTGGGAAAGGTATTTCAGATCAGTATATTTGTGATCAGGTATTAGATTAGAGATATTGGAGATCAGAAGACTTGGTAGGGTTTATTGCAAGGAAAGAGATGCAGGTATTTCATCTGTATGGGCAGCTGTGCATTTATAGAGACAAGGAAGATGTACAGCATGGAAAGACAGGTTTTATGGGGCAGAATTGGAGTCACGAGTTTGAGTTGTATGGAATTTGCAGGGCCTTGGGGCTCTCCATAGAGCAGGAACCAGCAGGCACTTGGAAATTCAGCATTCTGGGTTGAGAACAATTTGGAAAATAGCATCTCAGGATTTGGAGCAGAAACCTTGGAAATTGTCTAGGAGAGAGAAAAGGCAAAGAGGAAGGAAGGCTAAGGAGAGAACCCATTTGAAGCACTGAGTCAGTGCTTCCCAACTCACTCCTGTGAACATCTTAGTGAGCATGTTGCATGTCACATGAAACCTTACAAATGCTGGAGCAAGATCCCTGCATCTTTACTGTACTAAGTATGCTGAAGTTTTTAAGTGTGTCCCTTGGTGGTGTGCTGATGGAAACACATATGATTTTTCATATGTGTGTTAACAGGGTGCCTCATGTCTTGGCACGTTCTAGTCTGTGGCTCCCTAGAGTGTTAATGGGCTGGACCCCAATCCAGTGTGGCTCCTTCCTTTTTTTTTTTAAGCCAACTCAGGTCCAAGCCCAAATGTGATTTCCTTCCTCCCAGTTGGGAGTGTTGCTGAGTTTCATTCAGTGGTTTCAACTGAGGCATCAGCCACCCTGTTAATTGTAGCTCCCACAGCTGAGAAGCGTGGACTTGCAGTGCACTGTGAATAACAGTGACAAGCTGCCCGGAGCCCTTGGCAGGTGTGTCGGGGTGTGAGGGAGCCTGGGGAATCAGCACTGTTTCAATATCTGCTACAATTTGCTCTCTTGGGGCCAACCTGAGGGCCAAGAAATCTGGAGAAAACCCAGAGGCAGTAGGTGTGACCTGTGAGAAGAAGCAGGGCCTGGCCTCTCTCCGTGTCAGATCAAAGACCGACTTTTGAGTCACTTGACACCCTAATGTGAGGATGCTTCTGAGCCAAGGCTGGGCTCCTGGTGGCCTGTGCCCGGGAACTGCGGGGGACGTGTGGACCTGCATGTGCTCGGTGCAGGCCCAGTGGGAGGGAAGGACAAGCATCTCTCCCAGCTGTTCTCTTAGCATTCAGAGCTGGAGGGATCTGGAGAGATCAGCCCTGTCTCCTCGGTTTTCATACTGGAAGCTGCTGCCCACAGATGCCCTTTCCCCAGTTCCAGTCCTGGGGGCGAGTTGGCCCTGCTTGATCGCAGCTGCTCTTACATGGCTGTTCCCTTCTGTCCCGTAGATCCTGGCTCCAGGGTGCCAAGGTCATTCTCAGTTTCACCACTTAACTTAATGTCCAAACTGAGACACTTAGAATAAAATGGAGCAGTGTAAATAACAACACCTGGAAACAGAAATAAACTGGGACCTTCCCAGGCAAAACAGGATATGTCATCTTCTCTGTACCTGCACTTTTGGCTCCCTTCCACCCCCTGCTCCCAGATCCCATGACCCACCTGACTTTAGGTGCCAAGGGCTTACAGATCTCGGTCCTTTGAGATTTAGGCTACAGAACGGAAACCTCAGAGGTCTCCCACGTTAGAAGTTTCAGGAGATGGGAGACTTGGGAATAACCCTGGGGAGCATGTGTCTGAAAATCCGTGACTATTCAGAACCTCGATATGGATAGTGTGGGTATGTCATAATTTACTAACATTTTTATTCTAAGTTCTAGATTGTTTTCACATATATTCAGTCTCCTCTCACATGTCGCAGAAGGTGGCCTGCTGGTGGCATACAGATAACGAGAGAAACATGCTGTTCCGAGAGCCTGTGGCCCTGTATAGAGTCAGAAACGCAGCCACACGGTCTGACCCGGAGCTGGAGCGGGAGCTGGGGCTCCGGGCCGTGACGGGAGTGTGCAGGCAGCCCGGAGTTAGGGACTTGTTTATGCTCTGTCTCTGTGGTTTCCACAGTCACAGAGGAGGGTGGGAGGGAACAAAGCATCTGGGCCTCTCTGAGACCAGGCCAAATGGGGATTTAGGAAAAGAAAGTGTTCCTTTTTGAGAGCAGAGGAGGCATAGATGAGAGCTCTGCCTGGTGGCTTCTTCAGCCTGCATGGGCCCATGTTTCAACCCAGAGCTGGCAGAACCCGGATCACCAGGGACCTCAATGAAGAGGGCCTGAGGAGAGGAAATGACCTCTCCCTTGGCCCTTTGATTACATCCTCAGACCTCTGCCTCGCCCAGTGACCTGGATGGCCTGGGTTTGACCATTCTGGAGTGAGGACTAAGGTGGTCAGATTTAGGGGGAAAAAAAATTGAGTTGCAGATAAACAAAGAATAATTTTTTGTGTACGTATATCCCATGCCATAGTCGTATTTTATCAATACATGGCAACCCTAGTTAGTAGGGCCTGGCCAGATTTTGCTTTCCAGTGGAGCATGGTGTAACCATTCACAGTGCTGCCTTCATTCAGCAGGTGTTCACTGAGTGCCAGCTATGTACTGCTCTAGGTGCTGTGGAGATGGCAGTGAGCAAAATCCAGCAGGGGTTTCTGACCTCATGGAGCTTACATCTAGTGGGATGATAGACGGTAAGAAAGTCAGATGGCGAAAGTGGTAAAGAGGAAATTAAGGCAGGAAGGGGGATGGGAGAGTTTGCACCTGAAGGAGGTGAGGCTACAGGCCAAGCAGATGTTTGGGGAAGCATGTTCTAGGCAGCGGGTGGGTGTGCGCGCGCGCACACACACACCCACCCTTGGCAAAGCCCTGGTGTGCCTAGTGTGTTTGAGGAGCCTGAGGGCCAGCGTGGCTGGAGTGGTCAGCGAGGGGGGAAGTGAGAAGAGGAACCAGTGAGGTCACAGGCCCAGAGTTTGTAGAGCCTTGGAGGCCTTTGTAAGGATTTTGGCTCTCGCCATGTGTCGGGATGAAGGGGGCCGGGATGAAGGGGGCCGTTAGAGGGTATTGAGCAGGGTTGGGGTGTATCTGATTAGATTTGCAGAGAGTCCCTGGCTGCTGATGGAGAACAGGCCAAAAGCCGGCCGGGGTCCTGGCCCCTACCTTGTCCTCAGGGATGGGCTGTGGGACTTGAGACATTTGCGTGTCATTTAGAATAAAGGGATGTTGCTCCCTGGACACAGCAGCACTTTATAGGGTCCTGGACCTCTGTTCTCTGAACAGAACTTCAGAGTTCTGAACCTTCCTGACTTTCTTCCTATTGGAATGGAATGTTCCTAGTGAAGAAGGGGAGGGATATGTAGTCATTACCTGTCCCTTTTTGCCAACCACTGTGTGATGTACCTGGTTTGAGGGACCAGTCCTTAATGTCTCCTATTCCTTAATGTCTCCTATTAAACTTGAGAGAAAGGGTTAGTGACTTGCTGCATATCACTTATATCTGGAGTTTTCACAGCCAAAGGATAATTCAGTAAAAATGTCAGTTTTTTGTTGAGGAAGTTGTTTTCCTTTGTATTAATTTAAATTTAAATTGTTTGAGAGCCGAAGGGCTTGAAAGCATGTCTTTTGTTTCCAGTCTGTGAAAAGAAGAGTCACATGGTCTGACTTACAATTTTTGAACTTTATAAGAGTGTGAAAACGATATGCATTCAGTAGAAACTATACATCAAATTTTGAATTTTGATCTTTTCCCAGGCTGGCGATGGGCGGTATGATACTCTCGTGATGCTGGGCAGTGGCAGTAGCCACAGCTCCCAGTCAGCCACGCCACTATGAAGGTGAACGACCGATACACTTACAACCATTCTGCACCCATACAGCCAGTCTGTTTTTCACTTTCAGTGCAGTATTCAATCAGTTACTTGAGATACTCAACACTGTTGTAAAGGAGGCTTTATATTAGGTGATTTTGCCCAACTGTAGGCTAATGTAAGTGTTCCTGAGCATGTTTAAGGAAGGCTAGGCTAAGCTATGATGTGTGACCGCTTAGGTATATTAAATGCATTTTTCGACTTAATGATATTTTCAACTTATGATGGGTTTATCAGGAGATAACTCAATTGTAAGTCAAGGAAGATCTGTGTCAGAACTTCTGCTGCTTTACCTGGCTGAATCAGTCTACTTTTTTAAAAAAAAGGCCAAACATATTTCACATTTCTTATTAAAGAATGCAAAAACTAAGGAATATATGCATTTTATTTTTATTTATTTATCTATTTATTTAATTTTATTTTTGGCTGCATTGGGTCTTTGTTGCTGTGCGTGGGCTTTCTCTAGTAGCGGCGAGTGGGGGCTACTCTTCGTTGCAGTGCGCAGGCTTCTCATTGCAGTGGCTTCTCTTGTTGCAGCGCAGGGGCTCTAGGCACGCAGGCTTCACTGGTTGTGGCACGCGGGCTCAGTAGTTGTGGCTCACGGGGCCCTAGAGCTCAGGCTCAGTAGTTGTGGCACACGGGCTTAGTTGCTCTGCGGCATGTGAGATCTTCCTGGACTAGGGCTGTAACCCATGTTCCCTGCATTGACAGGTGGATTCTTAACCACTGCGCCACCAGGGAAGCCTTATATGCATTTTATTTTATAAAATAATTCTTTGGAGAAAAATACTGAGACTATGAAAGCTTGGCTTTTTGGTCAGTAGGATTATTTTAAATGTCAGCCAAATTTGATGATGAGACTTATAATTTCCAAAGGGGTGGCAAATATTATCTAAATACCTTTGACAAGCCTATTGGCTTAGAGATGGCATACTAGTAAATTAGTTTTTATAAGTAATATTATTAATAAATATTTAAGTTTTCACATATTTCCATAAGGTTTATTTGAGAAAATGCAAAAATGAAACAATTTAAAAAATGTATAGTGCATGGGCTTCCCTGGTGGCGCAGTGGTTGAGAGTCCGCCTCCGATGCAGGGGACCCGGGTTCGTGCCCCGGTCCGGGAAGATCCCACATGCCGCGGAGCGGCTGGGCCCGTGAGCCATGGCCGCTGAGCCTGCGCGTCCGGAGCCTGTGCTCCGCAACGGGAGAGGCCACAACAGTGAGAGGCCCACGTACCGCAAAAAAAAAAAAAGTATAGTGCAAACATTTCAAATGTGAAAATGGCCTATTTCTACAGAGTTGTGAAGAATGTATTGAGACTGAGTCAGTATTTAAGCAGACTTTTCCGAGGGACTGTCTTTGCCAGTTTATGTGCTGGGCCCTAAGAATACATAATTGCTGGGGTGAGCACTGTAAAAAAAAAACATGGAATGAAGTGCAGTGTGTGTTAAAACACAGGTATGTATGCTGTGTAATTGGAGAAGTGGGTGTTTTTGTTTTGTTTTGCTCTGTTTTTGTTTTGGCTTTGCTGACAGCTTTCAGGATCTTAGTTCCCTGACCCAGGGATTGAACCCGGGCCCTGGCAGTGAAAACACCGAGTCTTAACCATTGCGCTGCCAGGGAATTCTTGAGAAGTGGGCATTTTAGATTACACCTTTTCTAGTGACTTTAGCTGTTCTCTTAAGCAGGGACTAAAATTCACTGTAAATCATTTTAATGTAATTGAGATCCCACCCAGGATAAATTGAGATTTTTGCCACCTCACTTTCGAATTACAAGGTAGAAGTGCATTTTAGTGTGTTCTAGCTCTTCATTTTAGAGCTAGAACGATATAGCAGGTTGACCTTGATTTCTCTAAGCTTTAGTTTCCCCTTTGTGAAATGGGGATAATGAAACCTACCTTGCGAAGTAGTTGTGCCAGTTAAATGAGGCGACTCCCATCGGTTCCTTAGATGGGTACTGGCACACAGTACGCTCTCGGTGCGTGTTGGCCCATGTCTTTCTTATGGGCGCTGCTTTTATTATTTCCTGATGGAGATAATGATTTCCAAGGCCACCCAACTTCAAGTTTGGGGTGTGCAGCTAGCATCTCTTGAATGCCTTGAGAGAGGGGGCACAGGCAGGAGAGAGTTTGGCTTAGGAATAGGTGGGAGGTGGGAACCCAGGGTCCTGGTGAATGTGCTATTACACTTGACATTGCCCTCCAGATTGCTGTTCAGCCAGGTTGATAAGTAGCTTCAACAGACGCAAGTCGAGAGGCTCCTGGCTGCTCTTCGACCGCGGGGATACGTAGTGAGAGGAGGACGTGAGGCAGGAGGCCCAAGTGTGGTTGAGGTGTGTGCAGCCGGGCTCAGCTGGGCCCGGGGAGGCATTGCCACGAGTTGGGCCCCCCTGACTCTGCCCCTGTCGGGGGGCTGCGGCCTCCAGCTACTCTGCTGTCTGTTTCAGGCCAGGGCTGTGCTATTTAAATCCATCATTGCTGGTAACTGCCTCCAGCCTAAGCAGAAGCAGTGTGTATTCGCTACAGGTTTCAGCCCATGACCTCGTCAGGGGTCCTGTCCGGCGTCTGGGTGCAGGCAAGGCTAGCACTGCAGCCCCCTGTGCCAGTCCTGACCCTCCAGAGGCAGTTGCTGAGCCTGGGCCCATTGTGGGGCCTCTGATGCCCCTGCAGTGCCGCTGCCTCCTACCTGCCCCCACCTTTCAGTGGACCTTTCTGGAGTTTTGTTTCCTGCCAGCCTGGGGGGAACTGTGATACTCAGGATTGGACAGCAAGAAGGTATGGACTCGGCCACCCAGGTTAAGTGACCTTGGATCACTTAAGTCAGTTTACCTCTTGGGTTTTGTTTCCTCTATTAATAGGCAGTGAACTTTTCGAGGGCTGTTCACATGCCTTCTTCATCTCCATGTCTCTTGGTCATAGTAGGTGCTCAGTAAACAGCAACTTAAATTTGAAAAATGGAGATGATGTTGCCTACATCCCTGAGTTGTGCTGAGGAGGAGAGACAATTTTTGCAGTTCCCTTAATCTGTGGAAAAGGGGGATTTCCCCAGGTTCTGCTCCTTCTGTATCCCCAATATCAAAGACACTCAGGATGTAAAAAGAAGCCTGTTTGCATGTCTTCATTTATTGATTCAAACTTTTACTGACTTTGCCAATGGATCATAACAGACATCTCTTCAGAGAAGGTACATAAATAATCAAGAAAGCACATGAAAAGATGCTCAACATCATTAGCCATTAGGGAAATGCAAATTAAAACCACAACGAGATACCCCTTCACACCTGCTGCTAGGATGACTGCAGTTGAGATGACTAACACTAAGAAGTGTTGTTGAGGATGGGGAACCATTGGAAGCCTCATAACCTGCTGGTGGGAGTGTAAAATGGTTCGGTCTATGTGGGAAATAGTCTGGCAGTTCCTCAAAATGGCAAACGTAGAGTAATCCACCTCTAGGTATCTACCCAAGAGAAGTGAAAGCATATGTCCACACAAAGACTTGGGTGCAAATATTCATAGCAACATTATTCTTATAGGCTGTATGTGAATGGCTGGTTTCTGTTATGGACTGGGTGTTGGGACATCCTGTGGGAAAGATCTTCCAGAAAGATCTTCCAGAAGTGGCTGTTCTCCTGTTGGGTCTGTCACGTGTGGCTCATGCCTAGGAAATACCTAGCTTTGGCTTTCATCATCTATAACTTTCAGAGAACTGCCTAAGTTTGGCCTGTGCTTAAGAACACAAATTCAGAGCATCTTTTCAGGCTTCTGTAGAAACCCTTATCAGCTGAAGGTATCTAGTATCTTCACAGACTTTGGTCTCCCCAGCGTTCCTTGCAATCAGCATGGGACGACCCCTTCTTGTTATGATGTGACTTGCTCTCAACACTTTGAAGATGGATTCCTGGTCTGATAGGAGATTCTGGCAGTAATGGGATATCTCTGGAAGGCACTGATAAGGGCCTTGTCAGTTTCAAGAGTGGGTAGGTCCTTCTTACTGAGGTTTCTTGTGACTGAGATACCCGATCAGCAGGCTTTTTCCTGGCTCCAGCCAGTGATGCCTTACAGTCGGGTTGGGTGTGGGAGTGGAACATCTTAGATATGTCTGTGGAGTTCAGGAGTCAGCGAGTATCGGCCTGGAGGAGAGGGCCTGTGGATTGAGGCCTGGGGCCAATTTAAGCCAGTTCTCTTTTCTTTCTTTTTTTTTAAAAAATAAATTTGTTTATTTATTTTTATTTTTGGCTGCATTAGGTCTTTGTTGCTGTGCGCGGGCTAAGCGACGAGCAGGGGCTACTCTTCGTTGCGGTCCCCGGGCTTCTCACTGGATGGCTTCTCTTGTTGTAGAGCACGGGCTCTAGGCTTGCAGGCTTCAGTAGTTGTGGCACTCAGGCTCAGTAGTTGTGGCTCGCGGGCTCTAGAGAGCAGGCTCAGTAGTTGTGGCGCACGGGCTTAGTTGCTCCGCGGCATGTGGGATCTTCCTGGACCAGGGCTCGAACCCGTGTCCCTTGCATTGTCAGGCGGATTCTTAACCACTGTACCACCAGGGAAGCCCTAAGCCAGTTTTCTAAGCAATTATTTTCTTGCCTTTGAGATACGTTCTTTCTTTAGTAAAATTATAGTGGAATAGGGGAAAATGCTTCCGTAATAGCAGGCCGAATAAAGCTAGATGACTGTAGGGAGACAATAAAAAGCACACAGCAAACAGCCTTATTTATTTGGAGAACATAGGTGCAATGTTTATTATACACAAAGTAAGTTAAACTAAAACTTGTGCATGAACCACAATGTGTAATTACAGAAACCTAAAGATAGAGGAATAACAAGATAATAACATTGTTCCACCAAAGGAACAAATGAACTAGACATGGACTCCGATGTTTCTTGAAACTAAGGATGGGTGGGCACTTAGAAGTACCTTCAATGGGAGATCAAGCTGCAGGGAGATGGACACTGGGCAAGTGCCCAGGACATTCCTCTGTGTGCATGGGGTTACTTCGAGATCACCTCACTGATTAGAAAGTTGCTTGGTGAGTCCAGAAATAGGACAAAAGTGAGTGAGTGTTTTTGAGGGAGTTTTCCATCAAGCTTTGTTTGATAGATAAATAGTGCCTCTCTGCTCTGGGGTGTTTTCTCTCGAGTCAGCTGTCATTGACCCCTCAGATGTTTTGTGGGGGCAGTTCTAAGGTTATTATAAGAGTAACCAGAAAAGGAAAGTAAGGGGAAAAATAGTTAAGAGTACTATATAGTACTATGAAGAAAGTTTTTACCTAGACATAAAAATAGAGGCAAATCTGAAAACTTGTTGCTTTCTTCTTTAGTTTGTTTCCTTTGATGTAAGCCTGTTTATTTTCATATCCTTGTGATGGTCACTGAAATAGAAATGCAGACTTGTTCTCAGGACCTCCACTGCATCACTCTGTTAGAACAATGTCCTGGTTTTAGAACAGGCCTGTATATGCACAGCTTAGCTTATACCTGAGCAACTCTGGGCAGGTTCACCAGCTTCTCTTTATCTTTAAAGAGGACAGTTGTGTGGAACACATATGGTAGCTGTGATGATTAAATGAGACATACGTAAATCTATTATAATACCAGGAACAAGGTAAACGCTAAAATGTCCTATTATATGTACTTAATTATCTTATAATGAAAGTTATAAATGGGAATAATATGTAGTACTTACTCATATTTACTGTTTTCCCTCTGATTATAACATTAGAAATAATTGAAGAATATAAATAAATGAAAATCAAACTCCCGTTATTTGGAAATTAATCAATTTAATATTTGGTTATATATTTTATATATTTTTATTTTAGTTTTTTTTTCGATGCCTAAAAACATTTTCTTTTACATAATGGAACACTGGAGTCACAATTTAGATTTTTGCAATATCATTGAAAATTTATAAAGTTACTTTAAAAAAATTACCTAGAATTGTAATTGTAGAACCAGTTACCTGTTTTTTGAGCAATTAAAGCAGTTTTTCCCTGCCACAAGTTAACTATAGTGAATGCTCTTGAGTAATATACCTGAGAATTTCTTTAGGACAATTCCAAGAAGTAGAATGTACATGGTTAAATGGTAGATTATTTTCTTTAAGAGCTATGATGATATTGCCAATTACTTGTGTCCACCCTACTAAAAAAGTAATGAGAATGTTCATTTCTCCAGTTCATGATCACTGCTGGGTATTTAATTTTTTAAATATCTGCTATTTTGATAGAAAATGTCTCATTATTAATTCAATTTGTATTTCTGTGGTTACAGGTGAACTTAGATAATTGTATATGTTTATTATGTATTTGTATTTCTTTCATATATTATCTATTTAGTATTTTCCTCTATTTTTCCCTTAGAGTATTGTCTTTCTTATTATTTGTAGGATGTTGACCCTTTTGAAGTAAGTTACAGAGAGATTGAGTTTGGCATTTCACTCCTTTTTCTTTTTTTAAGGCATTTTTAGATACCCACTGACATGGTGATGTTAAGACTTTGTTAGGAAAAAGGCATGCAGGATGTGGAACATGAACCTAAAAGACCTATCCCAATGACTTCCTTATTGTTAAGCCCTGGGATAGTCTGTGATGCAGCAGGCCAGGTGGGAATCTTGCTGAGGGCCTAACAGCTAGAGCTCATGTTCTTATTGTGACGTCACTGCAGCTCTTCAGAAGTCAGCATACGGGGTATTCCTTGAGGGTGTCCCAGGTATATCTGCAATACTTTGATTTGAAGAATCGGTATTGGATCACTACAGAGGATAATGGAAGCAGACATTTCATTCTTAGGGCGCTGGAGTGAAATGGCCATGACCTTTGGTCTACCCTAACCTCTCTTAAATTCTGTTCACTTGGTCAAATCTGTCAGGAAACAGCTGTGGGACGGTGGGAAGGGCTTGGAACCAGCAGGTCAAATCCTACCTCTTCTATTAATCAGCTGTGTGACCCTGCAAAGATAATGTAATGTCATTAGTCTCAGTTTCCTGGGCTTGCTGTGTTGGTAAAGTGAATAACATATGTGATCCACTTGGCAAGGCCTAAGCACCCAGTAAATGCTTGTCAATTATCTTTTTTCTTCCCGCCAGACGTGCGGTTCTTCAGGCCTGATCTCCGCCACATCCATCTCTGTAACCTCATGCGTGTAGTAGTCACTGTGTGATTATCTGATGGCCGAATGAATGAGGCCAAGGGCAGCAGCTTATATAGGAGCAAGTATGCTCTGAAAAGTGATAATTGACTTTAACACAGTCTCTGTATGTTACTCTTATATACATATAAAAGTATTAAAAAAATACACCTTGTGGTGCGGATGATTTTTGGGTAATCGGGTTCACTGATTTAGGAGTGTCCTATATAAATTGGCACCTGGAATCCTCACTGTGGGACTCGTGACAGTCCCTCTCGGGGTTAGGGCCAAGGCTGATGTGAGGCGCTGATTGTTCCTCTCCGGGAGGGCCCTCGAACCTTGAGTTTCCCCCTGTATGGCCCACAGGCTGCCTGTCAGAACTTCCAGGTCCAAAATGGGCCCCCAGGACCCAGCCGGGCCTGTAACTGTTTGCACTCATGACAGAGCAGAGCTGCTCCTACGACCCACTGGGAGCAGCTGAGTGGGTGCGCAGACACATAATGGGCCCCGTTGCCTGCCGTGGCTGCCACCTCGAACACCCTCCGAGAGGCTAGGTGCCAGAACACGTCTCCCAGCAGCTACTTTTCCTTGAAAGGGGATGCTTATCACCTGGTGCTTTTCCCTAATACGTCTAACAAGGAAAGGAAATTTGTCCTGCCCTGATCAGCAGGGCCCTCACCATCCCCAATAGCAGATTCAGGCTTGCAGCAGCCCTGCCAAGGGAGGTGTCAGCGCCTCATTTTATCAGTTTGCTAGGGCTGCTGTAGCAAAGGACTACAAACTGGGTGGCTTAAAACCACAAAAATGTATTGCTTCCCAGTTGGGAGGCTAGAAGTATGAAAGGAGGTGTCGGCATGGCCAAGCTGTCTCGAGGCTTTAGGGGAGAATCTGTTCCATGCCTTCCTCTAAGCTTCTGGTGTTGCCATCAGCCCTTGGTTTTCCTTGTCTTGCAGCTGCATTTCTCCAGTCTTTGCCTCTGCTGTCACATAATGTTTGGTCCCCATGTATCTTTGCAGTACCTTCTTATAAGGACACCCATCATATTGCCTTCAGGGCTCACCCTACTGCAGGATGTCATCAACTAACTTAGCTAATTACATCTGTAATGATTCTGTTTCCAAATAAGGTCGAATTCTGAGGTACTGAGGGTTACGACTTGAGCATATCTTTTTTTTGGGGGGGGGACACAGTTCAATCCATAACACTCATGTGGTATACGAGGGTGCAGGTTTAGAGGATTAGTAATTCGGCCATGGTTGTGATTCCAGAGTGTTGGGGCCAGGATTGTAACCCAGGTCAGTCTGACCCCAAAGTCAGCTAATTCTCTTTCCACTAAACTTTGTTGTATCAGAATCACTTGGAGAGCTAATAAAAAACACGGAGGCCTAGGCTCTACAGCCTTGCTTCCCCAACTGTGATGCATGGACTGGGGGCACCCCATCACCTGGGAGCTCTTTGGAAGTGCAGGTTGGTGAAGTTCCTGCCTCGGGTAGCGCACTGCTTCTGCACCCTAACTGTGTATCAGAATTACTTGAGAAAGTTTGAAACAGAGAAAAACAATGACAGCAGCCTCACCCCAAGCCAGCTGAATCAGATCTCTGATGAGGTGGCCAGCGTTGTTTTTCTCAAAAGCTGTGCCTGCCATTCTGATTCACTGCCGGAGTCTAGAACGACTGGGGGCCTGGAGGTGCTCGTTTTGGGGAGAGTGTGGAGACTCTTCAATGTTAAGGTTGAGAACTCTGTCTGCTTGGGATTGCCTTTTTATTTCCACAGTAGTACAGAAAGTGTGGGGAAAACTGTATTTCAGGGGGAGGACAGACTATCCGAGCAAGGAAGATCACACTGCACTTCTCTTCTGACTTTACCTTGTACAAATACTCACTGAAGGTGGCAACTTGTGTATCGAGACTGGGACCTTGGGGGAGCATGAAAGGTGGTATGGAGATGGCACACAGCAGACCCTCGGTGTTTACTGAATTCAATTGGGGGGAAAAATACCCAGCATGGTTTGTCTCACTGAGTTTTGTCATTTATAGAGAAACCCTTGTATTACCTTGGGGTATAAGGAAATGTTGTCATTGGGAGTTTTGTCTTCTTCAGGGTCTGGGATTTTATATCTTGTCTTCACTCACCTACTGCAAGTCACTGCCCTGCACATAGTAGGAAGTTGATCCCTCAAGGTCAAATAAACGCACGAAGAGAATTGAAACCTGTGATGAGTATATTTATTTAAGTGTGTAAACCAAGAATGCCTTATGGTGTGTACGCCAAAAGTATATAACGTTCTCATCTGTAATTACCAATTTAAAAACACCTCGTATTTACAGTTGAGTTTGGCACCAAATCAGCGCTGGTTTCTCTTTCTTTGGTACAAATGTTGTAAAACCTTGAATGCTCTGTTTCTGTGCAAGGAACATGAACCTCTGTGGAGGTGGTGATTACTGTCGGATGTCTCAAGGCAGTGCTGTCCCACTTAGGAGGCAAGCACGGGTAGTGGTGATCAATCTAGGCTCAGTCGGTGAATGGGTTTGGTTTTTCTCTCCTCCTCCCCTGACCTCCCCACTCAATAAAGAAGAAAAATCTGGCATTCTGCTTGCTGGTATACCACGTTAAAATAGAAAGATTGGAGTGTTTCATATCTGTCCATCCATACACTCAGGTTGAGTTTGAGGTTTCATACTAGTCCTCCTTCATCTGTAGGGGAGTTAAAATCTGAATGAATAAGTGTCATGGAAAAGAGAGGAATACAAATTTATCTTCTGTTTGTTTGCTTGTTTATTTATTTACCTACCTACCTACTTAGCTATCAAATTAGAAATGTGCCAGGCATTAATCTAAGTGCTTTGCAAATATGAACTCATTTGAATTTCATAACAACCCCGTAACATGGATACTCTCATTATCCTCATTTCATAGATAAGAAATCTGGGCACAGAGTGATTTAAGGGGCCCGTTAACAATCACACACCTAGTTCGGGGCTATTATTTTTAACAAGACTTTAGCAATTACTATTTTTCATATTCCTTGACCTCCAACAATTATTCAGGTGACTAAATGTCTGTTATTCCCAATCAGATGTCTCATTCTATGGCTTTTATCCCCATAAGTCATTCTGGCTCTTGTTAATGGTCATAGCTGTACTTGTGTTTCTCTCTAAGATTGACCACAGCTGTGTGTTTGGTGTGTGGATCTGTATTTTAACACCTACTGAAAAAAATCTCCTCCAGAGCTTTACAGTTTATATAAGTGCTTTTTCAGATGTTATCTGCCTTAGTCCAGCAACCCTGGTAAGAAGAGTTATTATTAATTTCCATTTAGCAAATGAAGTAAGTGGCTTAGAGAGGTTAAGAGACTGGCCTGTGGCCTTAACATGATTAGTACATTGGAATTTGAACCCAAGTCCTCTTAATCCTTTGCTTTTCCCATACTAATATGCTGCTTATAGCTTGGAAGGTTCTAGTCTCTGTTTTTCTTGACATGCTTTGCTTTTAAAACCTGGATCAACAGTAATTTTTTTTTAAATTCATATTCTAGGTCTGTATGGTCAAAGGTGAAAGTAGGGGGATTGAGAATGCAGTCTTTCTGAAACAGGGGAGATTATCAGATACCACAAGGAATTTTTTTTTCTTTGATAACTATAGATTGAAAGTTTTGCAAGATTCTTCTTGATATTTTTGGACTCAGGCACCCCAAGGGAATATATGTGCATAATGCTAATAATTAAATACAGTTTCTACTGTGGGAGTGTTCTCACTTCTACCTGCACAGGCCTACACGTTGGGTGAGAGAGGCTTTTAAGGACAGATTTGAGGCTGGAGAACTCATTTGTTCTTCTAGCGCTAAATAGTCCCCTCTAGGAAAGATCCCGCAGTCACCCCAGTGCAGAACAAGTGAGCCAGAGCTCTGGGTTCCAATCCAGTTCTCTGCTTAGCTCTGTGATCTTGCCTAAATCGCCCACATGCTCTAGACCGCAGTTCAGTTGAGTGTGGCAAGCTTCTGTGGAGCAGCTCTGGGCCAGGCACTGTGGTAGGTGCTCCAGATAGCAATGTAAATTAGATAAGGTCTCTGCTCTTGGAGAGCTCTCAGACCATTGGCGGAGACTGCCAGGAGTCATGGTGATGGTCCTGTTGTTCTTGAGATACAACAACAGATAGAGCTAGGCCCCGGGGGCTGAGGGGAGGCAGCAAGCCACACTGTACAGCTGGGTGTGTATCAGGGAATGTTCCCTAGTGTGCTGGTTAGACGTCAGCCTTCCTCCTCTCCCACCTCCATTTCCCTAGCAGTAGCCCCCTTAAGCAGAGTACATTTCCCTGTACTCTGCTTGATATGGGGACATTAGTGGGTGTGATGAAAGTGAGTGGTTGCACAAGAAGGAAGAAGAGCCGCAGGAGTCACAGTCTGTTTCCCCGGGGATACTGTGGTCAGGCATTCGATCTCCCCTTGCCCCTGTCTGTGCCCCCAGGACCACGTGCATCTCCTAGCACAGGGCTCACCTGTGCTAATCCTGTGTAGATGTCTGTATCCTGCACTGGCCTAAGAATGCCTCTCAAATGGCGTCGGTTACATCTTTGTGTTCTAAGCATCAGCATGGTACCTGGCACAAAGATGGTGGCTGGTAAATTCTGTTGAGTGTGTGGATGGATGGATGAATGGATGGTGGATGGGGATTGCTGGATGTCCAGCCTGGAAGGAACAGAGGCAAGAGAGACTGAAATGAGAAGAGGTGAGATGCCATTGGGCAGTGACTGATAAAATTTAGCCCAAGCAGGGAGGGAATTGGGCTGGAAGCCTTATGAAAAAGCTGCCATCTGCAAAACCAGAATTTAACTCCTTGGTTTCATAAGAAAGGACTGAGTTTATCTCAGATATGGGCTGGATTTGACAAGTCAGCCGAATACCTGCAGTTTGTACTGTAGTGAAAACGTCTCCAGTTCTGGCTGGTGGTTAGTGTGGATGGTATACTGTGGAGAGAAGAGGGTTCTTGGCGGGTGGAAAGGGACCCAGCTCAGCCTACAAGTCCTCTGCTTTTCTCTTTTCATGAGTTTGGCTGTGGAGGTAGAAACTAGGGCCTTCAGTTTTGTCCCGTTTTTAAGAAAAGTAGAAAATCAGCGGAGGCTTTAATTAATATCCACAGCGTCTTTAGTACCTGCCATAGGCAACGGACTGGAGTAAACACTTCCACTGAATTCTTGCAGTAACTTTCTGAGAGGTATTAGTGTCCTTATTTTGCAGACGTGTAATCGGATGCTCACAGACGTTCGTATTAAACAGCTCGTAGAGTTGCAGCCTTGTTTCGAGCCCAGGCCTGTTTGCTTCCAAAGCTTATGCTCTTAAATGGATTTCAGTGCTGCCTGATCACTGGGTTTTCCTGAAAATATTTATGTGCATCATCACTGCAGAGTCCAGCTGAGAGTCTGATTGTTATCTCATTCAGAATCATAACATGTTTTAATCCAGATTCTGTCTCAAATCATGAAGGTAGGTGGCTCACAGGCTGTATTGATCAGTGCTTCTCACGAGTTAAAAAAGTTGATTTTGTTCTAGAGAAGCGGAATGGATCACACCAGAGCTTGGTGGAGTTTGGCATTTACGTAATGTGGCTATATTTAGTCTAAGCAGAAATTAGGCAGAGGGCTGAAATAGGCCCTCTTGGGTTGCCTTGGAGTGAGTAGAGGTAGTTACGCCCAGCTCTCTTCCCATTTCGCACTTCAGTTTAACTGTTCGTGAACGGAACATAGATCTTTGGTTTTCACTGGTTGTAGCTCAAAGGTCAGCCCTTCAGACGGATTGTTTCAGTCTCAGGGCACCAATTTTAACCTCTGAGGATGAGACCACGTTCCAGGCAACTGGTCAGCATGGGATGGTGTCGGAGGAGAAAATCCGTCAGTGATAAGTCAGATTACAATTAAGGTGTTTTTTTTGTTATTATTTATTGGGTGCCCACAAGATGTGGGGTTTAGAAATGTGGAGTGATCATTGTTTGTTTGTGAGAAATATCCAGTCACTTTTTCCCCATGAGGAAGATAGCCCCGAAGTAGGGGAGATGTATCTATTCCCCTTTGAATTTATGAGTTTTATTTTGTTTTCTCTAATAAAGCATGTCAAGTAAAATACATCACTTAAAGCGGTTATGTTTCTCCCCCCGACCCTCCATTCAGATAGCTCAGTTTTGTCTCCCGGTGGGGAGGAAGATGGTATTTATGGAAGTGCCTGGCACGCGTGGATGCCGGTGACTCTTCATTCCCCTGTGCAGCTTGCGTCCCCCAGAGGTACTGGTGGCCAGGTGCCCTGCAACCAGGGCGGGGTGAAGGAGATGCACTCTTGCCATTTCCTCAGGCATGTGGCAAACCCAGCCGGGTCTCAGGTATTCCAGATATGAGCGGTGTGCCGATGGCGCAGGCCTGGGAGCATTGCTCGCGCAGAGATACAGAGGCCTGCCTGCCCGGAGCCCTTTGTTCTCCTGGTTGAAAGCAGTTAATTAGCAACTGTCTCCATAGCAACTACCTCATAGTCCAAAAACATTGTCTAGTTTTTCAGTTTAGCTTATCACACTGTTTACCTGAAGGGCTTTTCACTGCTCTGAGTCTCATTTGAGTTGGCGGCATGCCTGTCGGGGAAGTGAATTGTCAAGATAGAAAAAACACCATGGTAGCGAGAAGCCGGGGAGCTTTCTCCCTCACAGGACCAACCTGGGCTCCGGATTCTGCGAAAACAAAAGTTGCGAGGGCCTAACGTTTTCACCTTTATTTTTTTTGTTGGCCTGAAAACTGCCGTTCTCTCCAGCAGGCTCCGAACTGTGAGGATTTTTTCCTCTCTTTCCCTGAGAGGCTTTCTAAGCTCTTTAATATTCCCTGTTTACAGTACATTTCCATTATTAGTCATTTTGAAACCCCGGGTGTTCTCTGCCTCTGTACATTCAAGGAAATTTCACTTCCCTGAGGGTCTTGGCATTTCTGAAGGCCCTCGGCTGAGGGATTATGAGTCTGCATGTGAATTAGTGCGGCTTTGTTTTTAGTTATAATGAGGAAGGTTTCTCCTTACCTGTGGCTTAGGTGGTTCAGTCGATCTTGTGTGAGAGAAAGATGTCTTTAGGTGCCTTGTTGGTAAATAGGAAGGGGAACTATGGCTTTTCATAAGCCATGCAACAAAGATCATAATTTTCGTGGCTTTTGGTGATTGAGTGCCAACTGTGTGTGCCTTCATGCTGGGATTCCTAGCTTTAGGGAAAGGGGAGATGGGAGGTGAAGAGGAAGGAAGATTGCGTTTCCCGAGTGCCTACCATGTCCCAGTCACTGAACCGGGTCTTTCAGAGTGGGGTCTCCTGGACCCCTCCCAGCAACCCTGCAGAGTAGGCTCTATTATCCTTATTTTAAGGGCGGGAAGTTGGTGTTCTAAGGAGTTGCCCCCTGCCCAGGACTGTGGAATGCAGGCCAGTTCTGTTGGTGTACAAGGCACATGCTCTTGCCCTCCTGTCAGGCAGCATGATGGGTGGAGAGCCTTCTGTCAGGATTTGGTGGTGGGGTTTTGCCCATCCCTGGTGAAGGGCAGAGTGAGGAGGTTTGTAGCAGTGCTCCGGAGACTTTGGCTCGAGGGGGTGGTTAAACTTTGGAGGTATACATGTGTCATCAGATCCCTAAGTTATGTCCAGGAAAATCACGAAGCCCATCTGTTTTGTGAGGTTTCTTGGGGTACAGTGATAAAGTATTCAAATTTAATTTTTAGGCGCATGTACCAGAGCTTATATACCTAAGTTAATGTTGTTCTTTTTGAAGTATTAACCTGGAAAGACTATGCTTTATGATGTTTCCATTCTTCAAACTTTTAAGGGACTTCTGTGAGGGAAAGTGTTTTCCAAGCTTGTGACATACGGCTTTAAAAAAAATGAATGAATTAATTAATTGAATTTTGGCTGAGTAGATGGTAAACATGTGACTTGGCAGTACTACCTGAGTTTTGTTGACTGTGAGATTACAGCACGTTTATAATCATGGCTTCTGCAGAAAGGAGTGTCATCTCAGGCTGTGTTGATGAAGAGAGGAGGAGGATGACCATATTAGGTCATATTCGAGTTTGGTGTTCTGTATTCTTCCTGTTTTCCCCCCTCCCCTCTCTCCCTCCTATATACTCTGTGCCGGGTACCCTTCTGTGTGTTGAGGGTCCAAGTGTGGACAGAAGAAAGCCCCCATTAAAGAGAATGTGGACATTGTGGAGCTTTTTCAGAGGAGAACAACCCAGATATTAAAGAGAGCAAGAAACCATGTGCTACACAGAATCATTGAAGGGACTGGGGGATATTCGGCCCAGCTTGGAAAAGGTTCCACAAAGACATGAGAGTTATTTTAAAATAAGTGTAAGATGCTCATCGGTTAGGAGGAAGCACATTAGTCCTATAGGACCTGGTTATGGTGGAAGCAGTCAAATTTTGGCCCAATTATAGAAAGATCCTTTTTTTTTTTTGCGGTACGCGGGCCTCTCACTGTTGTGCCTTTCCTGTTGCGGAGCACAGGCTCCGGACGTGCAGGCTCAGAGGCCATGGCCCACAGGCCCAGCTGCTCCGCGGCACGTGGGATCCTCCCGGACCGGGGCATGAACCTGTGTCCCCTGCATCGGCAGGCAGACTCTCAACCACTGCGCCACCAGGGAAGCCCTCTTTTTTAAAAAAATTTTTGAATTTTATTTATTTTTTTATACAGCAGGTTCTTATTAGTTATCCATTTTATACATATTAATGTATATATGTCAATCCCAATCTCCCAATTCATCACACCACCCCCCTGCCCTTCCACCACGTTCCCTGCTTGGTATCCATACGTTTGTTCTCTACATCTGTGTCTCTATTTCTGCCCTGCAAACCAGTTCATCTGTACCATTTTTCTAGGTTCCACATATATGTGTTAGTATACGATATTTGTTTTTCTCTTTCTGACTTACTTCACTCTGTATGACACTCTCTAGATGCATCCACGTCTCTACAAATGACCCAATTTCCTTCCACTTTATGGCTGAGTAATATTCCATTGTATATATGCACCACAACTTCTTTATCCATTCGTCTGTCGATGGGCATTTAGGTTGCTTCCATGACCTGGCTATTGTAAATAGTGCTGCATTGAACATTGGGGTGCATGTGTCTTTCTGAATTATGGTTTTCTCTGGGTATATGCCCAGTAGTGGGATTGCTGGGTCATATGGTAGTTCTAGTTTTAGTTTTTTTTAAGGAGCCTCCATACTGTTGTCCATACTGGCTGTATTCCCACCAGCAGTGCCAGAGGGTTCCCTTTTCTCCACACCCTCTCCAGCATTTGTTGTTTGTAGATTTTCTGATGATGCCCATTCTGACTGGTGTGAGGTGATACCTCATTGTAGTTTTCATTTGCACTTCTCTAATAATTAGTGATGTTGAGCAGCTTTTCATGTGCTTCTTGGCCATCTGTATGTCTTCTTTGGAGAAATGCCTATTTAGGTCTTCTGCCCATTTTTGGATTGGATTGTTTATTTTTTTAATATTGCCCATTTTTGATTGGGTTGTTTATTTTTTTAATATTGAGCTGCATGAGCTGTTTATATATTTTGGAGATTAATCCTTTGTCCATTGATTGGTTTGCAAATATTTTCTCCCATTCTGAGGGTTGTCTTTTTGTCTTGCTTGTAGTTTCCTTTGCTTTGCAAAGGCTTTTAAGTTTCATTAGGTCCCATTTGTTTATATTTGTTTTAATTTCCATTACTCTAGGAGGTGGATCAAAAAAGATCTTGCTGTGATTTATGTCAAAGAGTATTCTTCCTGTGTTTTCCTCTAAGAGTTTTATAGTGTCCAGTCTTACATTTAGGTCTCTAATCCATTTTGAGTTTATGTTTGTGTATGGTGTTAGGGAGTGTTCTAATTTCATTCTTTTACATGTAGCTGTCCAGTTTTCCCAGCACCACTTATTGAAGAGACTGTCTTTTGTCCACTGTATATCTTTGCCTCCTTTGTCATAGATTAGTTGACCATAGGTGCGTGGGTTTATCTCTGGGCTTTCTACCCTGTTCCATTGATCTATATTTCTGTTTTTGTGCCAGTACCATATTGTCTTGATTACTGTAGCTTTGTAGTATAGTCTGAAGTCAGGGAGTCTGATTCCTCCAGCTCTGTTTTTTTCCCTCAAGACTGCTTTGGCTATTCGGGGTCTTTTGTGTCTCCATACAAATTTTAAGATTTTTTTGTTCTAGTTCTGTAAAAAATACCATTGGTAATTTGATAGGGATTGCATAGATTCTGTAGATCGCATTGGGTAGTATTGTCATTTTCACAATATTGATTCTTCCAATCCGAGAACATGGTATATCTCTCCATCTGTTTGTATCATCTTTAATTTCTTTCATCAGTGTCTCATAGTTTT
Source organism: Stenella coeruleoalba (assembly GCF_951394435.1). Lineage (NCBI taxonomy): Eukaryota > Metazoa > Chordata > Mammalia > Artiodactyla > Delphinidae > Stenella > Stenella coeruleoalba. The sequence goes on along the minus strand of NC_137154.1, from coordinate 42,668,049 downwards.
CTGCATACAGGTCTTTTGTCTCCCTAGGTAGGTTTATTCCTAGGTATTTTATTCTTTTTGTTGCAGTGGAAATGGGAGTGTTTCCTTAATTTCTCTTTCAGATTTTTCATCATTAGTGTATAGGAATGCAAGAGATTTCTCTGCATGAATTTTGTATCCTGCAACTTTACCGAATTCATTGATTAGCTCTAGTAGTTTTCTCATGGCATCTTTAGGATTCTCTATGTATATTATCATGTCATCTGCAGACAGTGACAGTTTTACTTCTTCTTTTCCAATTTCTATTCCTTTTATTTCTTTTTCTTTGATTGCCATGGCTAGGACTTCCAAAACTATGTTGAATAATAGTGGTGAGAGTGGACATCCTTGTCTTGTTCCTGATCTTAGAGGAAATGCTTTCAGTTTTTCACCATTGAGAATGATGTTTGCTGTGGGTTTGTCGTTTATGGCCTTTATTATGTTGAGGTAGGTTGCCTCTATGCCCACTTTCTGGAGAGTTTTTATCATAAATGGGTGTTGAATTTTCTCATAAGCTTTTTCTGCATCTATTGAGATGATCATATGGTTTTTCTTCTTCAATTTGTTAATATGGTGTATCACATTGATTGATTTGCATATATTGAAGAATCCTTGCATCCCTGGGATAAATCCCACTTGATCATGGTGTATGATCCTTTTAATGTGTTGTTGGATTCTCTTTGCTGTTATTTTGTTGAGGATTTTTGCATCTATATTCATCAGTGATATTGGTCTGTAATTTTCTTTTTTTGTAGTACCTTTGTCTGGTTTTGGTAGCTGGGTGATTGTGGCCTTATAGAATGAGTTTGGGAGTGTTCCTTCCTCTGCATTTTTTGGGAAGAGTTTGAGAAGGATGGGTGTTAGCTCTTCTCTAAATGTTTGATAGAATTCACCTAAGATTTTTAATCACAGTTTCAATTTCATTACTTGTGATTGGTCCGTTGATATTTTCTTTTTTTCTTTGTTTCTTTTGTTTTTGATATTTTCTGTTTCTTCCTGGTTCAGTCTTGGAAGGTTATACCTTTCTAGGAATTTGTCCATTTCTTCCAGGTTGTCCATTTTATTGGCATAGGCTTGCTTGTAGTAGTCTCTTAGGATGCTTTGTATTTCTGTGGTGTGTGTTGTAACTTCTCCTGTTTCATTACTAATTTTATTGATTTGAGTCCTCTCCTTCTTTTTCTTGATGAGTCTGGCTAATGGTTTATCAATTTTGTTTATCTTCTCAAAGAACCAGCTTTTAGTTTTATTGATCTTTGCTATTGTTTTCTTTGTTTCTAATTTCATTTATTTCTGCTCTGATCTTTATGATTTCTTTCCTTCTGCTAATTTGGGGGTTTGTTTGTTCTTCTTTCTCTAGTTCCTTTAGGTGTAAGGTTAGATTGTTTATTTGAGATTTTTCTTGTTTCTTGAGGTAGGCTTGTATAGCTATAAACTTTCCTCTTAGAACTGCTTTTGCCACATCCCATAGGTTTTGGATCATCGTGTTTTCATTGTCATTTGTCTCTAGGTATTTTTTGATTTCCTCTTTGATTTCTTCAGTGATCTCTTGGTTATTTAGTAACATATTGTTTAGCCTCCATGTGTTTGTGTTTTTTACGTTTTTTTCCCTGTAATTCATTTCTAATCTTATAGTGTTGTGGTCAGAAAAGATGCTTGATGTAATATCAGTTTTCTTAAATTTACTGAAGCTTGATTTGTGACCCAAGTTGTGATCTATCCTGGAGAATGTTCCGTGTGCACTTGGGAAGAACGTGTAATCTGCTGTTTTTGGATGGAATGTCCTATAAAATATCAATTAAATCTATCTGGTCTATTGTGCCATTTAAAGCTTGTGTTTCCTTGTTAATTTTCTGTTTGGATGATCTGTCCATTGGTGTAAGTGAGGTGTTAAAGTCCCCCACTATCACTGTGTTACTGTTGATTTCCTCTTTTATAGCTGTTTGCAGTTGCCTTATGCATTGAGGTGCTCCTATGTTGGGTGCATATATATTTATAATTGTTATATTTTCTTCTTGTATTGATCCCTTCATCATTATGTAGTGTCCTTCCTTGTCTCTTGTAACATTCTTTATTTTAAAGTCTACTTTATCTGATATGAATATTGCTCCTTCAGCTTTCTTTTTATTTCCACTTGCATGGAATATCTTTTTCCATCCCCTCACTTTCAGTCTTTTTGTGTCCCTAGGTCTGAAGTGGGTCTCTTGTAGACAGCGTATATATGGGTCTTGTCTTTGTATCCATTCAGTGAGCCTGTGTCTTTTGGTTCAAGCATTTAATCCATTCACGTTTAAGGTAATTTTTGAAATGTATGTTCCTCTTACCATTTTCTTAATTGGGTTTGTTTTTGTAGGTCCTTTTCTTCTTTTGTGTTTCCCACTTAGAGAAGTTCCTTTAGCATTTGTTGTAGAGCTGGTTTGGTGGTGCTGAACTCTCTTAGCTTTTGCTTGTCTGTAAAGCTTTTGATTTCTCCATTGAATCTGAATGAGATCCTTGCCAGGTAGAGTAATCTTGGTTGTAGGTTCTTCCCTTTCATCACTTTAAGTATATCATGCCACTCCCTTTTGGCTTGTAGAGTTTCTGCTGAGAAGTCAGCTGTTAACCTTATGGGAGTTCCCTTGTATGTTATTTGTCATTTTTCCCTTGTTGCTTTCAGTAATTCTTCTGTGTCTTTAATTTTTGTCAATTTGATTACTATGTGTCTTGGCATGTTTTTCCTTGGGTCTATCCTGTCTGGGACTCTGCACTTCCTGGACTTGGGTGGCTATTTGCTTTCCCCTGTTAGGGAAGTTTTCAACTATAATCTCTTCAAATATTTTCTCGGGTCCTTTCTCTCTTTCTTCTCCTTCTGGGAGCACTATAATGTGAATGTTGTTGCGTTTAATGTTGTCCCAGAGGCCTCTTAGGCTGTCTTCATTTCTTTTCATTCTTTTTTCTTTATTCTGTTTTGCGGCAGTGAATTCCACCATTCTGTCTTCCGGGTCACTTATCCGTTCTCCTGTCTCAGTTATTCTGCTATTGATTCCTTCTAGTGTATTTTTCATTTCTGTTACTGTATTGTTCATCTCTGTTTCTTCTTTAATTCTTCTAGGTGTTTGTTATTTAATTTTTCTATGTCTTTGTTAAACATTTCTTTCATCTTCTCGATATTTGCCTCCATTCTTTTTCCGAGGTCCTGTATCATCTTCACTGTCATTATTCTGAATTCTTTTTCTGGAAGGTTGCCTATGTCCACTTCATTTAGTTGTTTTTCTGGGGTTTTATCTTCCTTCATCCGCTACATAGCCCTCTGCCTTTTCCTCTTGTCTATCTTTCTGTGAATGTGGTTTTTGTTCCACAGGCTGCAGGATTGTAGTTCTCCTTGCTTCTGCTGTCTGCCCTCTTGAGCTGGTGTTTTCTCAGGTGGGTCTAGTAGGAATTCTGAGATAAAAAGGTGGGGACTGGAACCTCATTCCTCTCAAGGCTTTGACTTTTCCCATGATGAATGTGGCCTGCTAGGGTTGGAGGGTCTCCTGCAGAGGTGGGGGGTGGTTGTGGCTCACCGTGAAGGCAAGGACACTGGCAGCAGAAGTTTTGGGAAGTACTCCTTGACGTGAGCCCTCCCAGAGTCTGCCCGAAAGATTATTTTCTAATAGTCCTACAATGGTAGACTAGGCCTCTGTTTCAGGATATAGTGAGAAGTGTTTAAGCAGGCGTCAAATGACCATTTGGTGGTTCACTATGCAGATCAAACAATATAGTGAATCTCCTTTCAAATTTCTAGTCATAAAAATTCTGTCATAGTGCAGGCTTGCCAGTTGCCTGGGAGAGAAATGCTAGTAATGAAGGAAGATGTGTATCACAATTAACATGACTTCTTTTAAATTATTTACTTATCTGTTTGGGGAGACAGCTGAATATGATCAATTTAGAGATGTTTGGACATTTGTAACTGTAGTTTATGAAATGAGCAATTTTTACTACAAGATCCTTTCCTCTAGAATCATAGCACAGATCCAATTCACTATAGTTGTTATGGCATAATTATATATTGTGGGTGTGTAATTCCTTTTTGAGCCTAGTAGTAAAGATCATGTGGTAACATATATCCTGGCCATTGTAAAAGTGTTGCACTTATTATAAAATCTATCTTTGATGTAGAACCACTAAAGTTTGGAGGCCCCATACATACTACCAAGGGAGTTTATCCTTTTTATCTTCAAAATGCTTGATCCTAAAGATGGCACAAGTTTCCATGTGCGATAGATATAATGGTGATCTTTTTGCTATTGGTAGTTATGTATCATAGTTTTAAAACAACCCATGGAGTTTCAGAAATTGAGACTGTCTCCAGACTCAGCTGTTGAGTGATTGGATAAAGATAAGTAGCCGCAGAAACTTGTTGAAGCATTGATTGATCAATCTTGTATGTTCTGAAGAACGGATCTGTTTAAGTCAAGTTACTTTTACAGCTCTATTTGTTGTCTCTAAGTTGATTAGATAGTTTTATGGAGTTTCTTTTATTCTTTCCTAGGAGTTTTGCTGAGCAATTTTTGATGCCTGAATCAACTGGCTGGTTTATACATGTTGGGGGTCTGTGTGAGCTTCTCATCTGTCTATTTAAATGGCAGTGCTTTTATGTTTGAATATAGCCAGACTTGCTCTGAGTATTTATGGCACTTTTGAAGCAAGAGTGTAGATGGGAGCTCATATACTGTATGTCTAAATACTGAAAAGTTATAAGTCAAGGTAATACTAAACTCTTAACTAACATTTCCTCACCTCTTACTTTGACAAATATACCTTATAATAATCTGGAACCACCTTCAAATTTAGGGTCCTGTCCCCATCTCTTCCTACCCCTGGTTGCATCTCATAATATGTGTGTATAGATATCCCAGTTGGCTCAAGCAAACCTTCCTCCATTCCCTGCATCCCCAAAGCTGCCCCTTGGCCACTCCTTGCACCTAAGCGTACCCACACCAGTGACAAAAGTGTGCCTTTGTCACAGACTCAGGGAACTAGCCTGCGCGGGCCGTGGAAGTGGAATGGGTATCTTGAGCTGGGAATTCTGAAGCCTCAGGTCCTTGGTTCATGGTCTGAAAGGTAAGGGGAGCCCTAAGGGGGCTATCCCCTTGACCTTCAAAGATTCCTCACCAGTAGAGGAGAAGTATGGCTGAAAGAGGACCAGTGCAGGGCCTTCTAAATCCTAGGGTTCAAGTTGGGCCCGCTGGCCTGGGCCTGAGGACAGTAGTAAATATGGGTAGAAACATGACCAATTTCCAGCTTTCAAGCTTCTGAGCTTTCCACTGAATAGTAAACTGACTAGTTGGGTTAGCCGAAGCAACTTTTGTCTTTTAACCTTGGTAATGATCTCAACATCATGGTCTGAGAGTGGAGTAAAAAATAGGTGATGATCAGGACAGGTTTGGATTCTTTCCTATTTTTTGGTTTGTAAATGTACAGACATGAAATCCCTGCAGCTGTGAAATTGCCTATAAGAATAGCAGGTTGTGCTGAATAATCAAACGAATTGGTAGGTTGGCTCCCATAGGCACCATCCTGAGGCTGTTTGGAAAAAAAGTTCAAAATATAACTAGTAAGAAATGAGTTGCGATAAGAATCAAATATAATACACTTTCCTGGGGAAGCAAATTGCATTGCAGGTTGTTTTAAAGAATGATGTGAAAATACTGAGTATAACAGCACAGATGCTGTTTTTCACAATAAAAATCCTCCAGTGTGAAAGCTCTCCTTTTTTTGCAAAGGTATTTGGAAGCAGTAATGTTTGCATGTACAGTTGGGTTGATTACAGTAAGATAATTTTTGGTCCTATGGATTTGTTTTTGTTTTTTTTAAGGAAAATGCAACTGCTCAAGCTTTAGAGTTCTCTTTGTCATAGAGTTCTGTTTCTGTCAGCTCCAAACACAGTCTTTATGAAGACTAATTCCCCATAGGATGCTTTAAAACGTTTTTGTGTATAACACATGGTTGAAGACAGTGTAGGATAATGGTTTAACCTGTTGAGGTGAGTTCGGAAATCACAGTCCTGGCCCTGCTCTTGTCCCCGCCACTTCCTGGCTACCTTTGTGACCTTGAGCAAATTACTTAATCTGTCTCCAAGTTTCATTTTTTTCATCTGTAAAGTGGATTGGATAATAGCACCTGTGCTGTATGGTGGCAGTAAGGATTAAAAGAAAAATACCAGTATAGAGCATAGCACTTAGTAAAACTATTGATAACAGTTAATTACCAGATTAACAAATGGAAACTGTTAATCATCATTAGCTCACCTGTGTAAGGAGGGTCTAAGGGTTTATATAAAGGCAACATTTCATGGTAAAATGACTTTCCATGAGAATTTATGAAAACTCCAAAGGGCTGTAAGGAAAATTCCATTGTGGATGATTGGCCTTCTCCTGGAATTTACGTGTTAAGGTGAAGTAGGTCATGCTTTGAAGTGTTGGCAGTGATCAGTCCTGGACAGATGTTGAGAGCTCAGTGGCTCCTGTGGTTGCTGTGTCCCTGTCTCCCGTCCTGGATGGCAGATTATAGTCCTCAGCCATTCACAAGGAATCCTAAGTAGCCAGAGCCCTAGATGTATGTGTTTACTGCTTATCCACAACGTGGTGGTTTTTTTTTTTTCTCCAGTACGCGGGCCTCTCACTGTTGTGGCCTCTCCTGCTGCGGAGCACAGGCTCCGGACGCGCAGGCTCAGCGGTCATGGCTCACGGGCTGTGGGATCTTCCCGGACCGGGGCACGAACCCGTGTCCCCTGCATCGGCAGGCGGATTCCCAACCGCTGCGCCACCAGGGAAGCCCCACAAAGTGGTTTTGAAGAATATGATTTTTCCTCTTGGAATATAAAATGGAAGAGGGCGAAGGAAAAACTAGAAGTTTCTTTTTCTAAGTGAATACAGTACACAACCTCAGAAAATACAGGGAAAAGATGAGAAAGAAAATGCTTTCTGTTTCTAAATGCACTGTTCCTCTCACTTCCCAAGTAACTTGTGGCTCTCATTATTTTTAGTGATTTATGCTTAAATAGTCTCCCTTGGGAATAATCAAATACTGGCCTCAAACATAGACAAGGAAATTACAGGTCATAGCAGGCTCATAAAATAGTGTCTAGAGTGAACTTGAGATTTGTCGTGGAATGGGGCAGCACACTTCCACCATTCCTGTGTCCTCAGCTCTGCCCCGGAGCCGTTTCCAGCCGAGGCCAAATGGCTTATATGGTGCAGGAGTCTGACCTCTTTTCTGGAGTATTGCTACTTAACTGGTTTCTAGCAGCCCCAGTGAATGTACCTCCCCTGCTCCTTCCTCTTCTTTAAGCCTTGGCTTTCTGCTCTGTAAGAAGGGAGGCAGGTTCCCAACTTGCCAAGGTGCTCTGAGGCTGAAAGAAGAGGCACCTGGCGTGGGACCACCCAGAGCACGCTAGCTTAGCTAACGCCTTCTCTCTTGCTTGTGGCGGGGTGGGGGGATCGTTGCACTGGTCACCATGCCTCTCTTCTTGGAGACACTAGGGAGAGAGCAACAAGTGTGATTCACAGAAGTTCTTGAGCAAGCACAATTTCAAATTTTCTACCATTACTCATCCCCATACGCATACTTTAAACATTTATTTATTTATTTGGCTGTGTCGGGTCTTAGTTGCAGCATGTGGGATCTAATTCCCCGACCAGGGCTTGAATCCGGACCCCCTGCATTGGGAGCGTGGAGCCCCAGCCACTGGACCACCAGGGAAGTCCCCACATACTTTAAAGTTGCCAATTATGTTTTCTTTCTCATTGTTGGTGTTTGAAAAAGTCACCTAAGTTTCCATTTTTTTCATCTGTCAAATGGGGAGAAAAATAGTGTCCTCTCACTAAGTGGCTGCGAGGATGGAATGTCACAGGTGAAAGGCTGTATGACTCCAGTAAATGCAGTCAGAGCAGCTAGAAGAGGAGGAAAGGAGCTGTGAAATCCTTTATTGAACTGGAGGTTTTAATCCTGAGCCTAAGTTAAGAAAAGCAGTGAGACCCATCCCAAAGTAGAAAGCAAAAGTGTCGTATTGAATATGGCATAAACACTGGTTTTCTTTCTTTTCTTTTCTTTCTTTCTTTCTCTTTTTTTTTTTTTTTTTTTTTGCGGTACGTGGGCCTCTCACTGTTGTGGCCTCTCCCATTGCGGAGCACAGGCTCTGGACGCGCAGGCTCAGCAGCCATGGCTCACAGGCCCAGCCGCTCCGTGGCATGTGGGATCTTCCCGGACCGGGGCACGAACCCATGTCCTGGGCATCGGCAGGCGGACTCTCAACCACTGTGCCACCAGGGAAGCCCTGGTTTTCTTTCTTAATGAGTGTGGTAATGATTAGCGTTAGATCCTTCCCGACCTAGCAAGAGTGAATGAACCTACAGACTCCCACATCTGAGCAGGGACAGGCTTAGAAGGCAGAGCAGTGGACCTGTGGTGATGGACCTGCTCTCAGTCCAACCCTGACCCCACCAGATCCCATAGGTCAGTGTAACCTTAGGAGATTTGTGTCTTCAGTTTCCCGTTTTTTCTTCGCAGTGGACTCCTTACCATTCCCTTTGCTTTCCCATTCCCAGTGGAAGAGCCTTAAATTCTACCCTGCATGAAGGCATGTGGAATCTGGAAGATTCAAACCCACTGCTCTCTCCACGGACAGGCCGAGTGTTAGGGGGAGGCACAGTTCCACTCATCCCTAGCCCTGTTTCTGAACCCAGCCTGGTATCTAGCAGGCATTCAAGAATCCCCACTGGAGGAATGTCACCAATGTGGTTGATTCCTTGGGTGCACATCCCCAGCTCTTCAGAGACCATAGTTCTTGATCTGGCCACAGGAACCTCTTTCCCTCCTCAGCCTTAGACACAGCTAGGAGGTTGGGCACAGCCTTTCTTCACCTCCGCAGATACTAAAGGGTCCATGCTTTCTGGTGCGACTGGGGGCCTTGCTGCAGCTCCCTGGGTCTGGAGGTGTCACCAGCAGTGAGTCGATGCTCAGCACTCCGTCCTTCACGCTGGTGTCACCTGTGGCGGTTCCTTGTGGTGACACTCTTACTATTGCTTTTGGCCATAGGGGTCTCAGGCGGTTCTGTGCCTCTAATGAAGCTGTCTCCTTGTCCCCGGCCCTGAGGTATGTTCCTTGGGGCTGCTGGTACTTCCTCACCTGGTGGCTGCCTGCAGTTAATACTTCTTTCCCTGGACTGGTGAGATGGCTGCGGCCTGTGAGCCTGGGAGTCACTGGTACTTAAATACTCCAAAGCTGTAGAGGGTATTTTGGAAACCTCAGCATCCACTCTTCTCCTTACGAAAAGCACCCAGGCTAGCCTTCCCCCTTGTCCTCTGGCTGGGGTCACCCTCACTGACGACTACAGAGGTGGGCATGACTGATGGAAGCCAAGCAGCTTATGTATGTCCACAGTGATTGGTTACCCTCTCGGAGCCAGTGAAGTAGATGAGGTTCTTTTCTGGGGCTTCTGGAAAATGCTTTCTTCTGCAGAAGCTTTTGGAAGAGAATCTCACAGCCTGTGGATGGTGTGGTGTGAGGACATGGGGTTTGTAACTGTGGTGGCAGTTTTATTTTATGAGGAACCTACACAGGTACAGGACTGGTCACTGGTTGGAACGAGGAGCTCACCTAATGGGAGCAGATTTGCGGTGATGTCATCTGAGCTGCTGGATTAAGACTTCTTATTTAAACGAGCCACTGAGCGCCCTGCCCCCATCCTTTGCTTGAAAGCCAGTTTTATTGTTTCTTGGAAAGTAGTAAGCTGACATGAAGACTCTTTCCATTCAGAATTTGTTGAGGAATTTGCAACAAGGTCTCTTCCAAGTCCTTATCTTGGCTGGGGCCCGGTACCTTCCCTCTCTTCAGCTGTGGTGGGCGGGTTCAGAGCATAGCTCTCATCTCCTGCCGAGGAGGGCCAGGGCCAGAGAAGGGTGTCTGTGATCCCCGGGGAAAGCCTAAGGTGGGACCCAGACGCCCACAGAACCAGAGGGAAACAGCAGGTTGGAAGAGATCAGTGAGAGGTCTTCGCTGGTAGTAGCGAGTGGCTTTGCTCATAGTGGAGTGGCCCCAGTTCCACTGAAGATCCCAGCATGGATTGTTACAAATTATAATGTCATTATAAACTTGCCCAAACCCGGAAGATGTACACCAAGAATGAACACTATGGTAAACTACAGATGGGTGATAATGATGTATCGGTGTAGGTTTATCAGTTGTAGTGAATGTGCCATTCTGATGGGGGATATTGATAATGGAGGAGGCTCTGCACGTTTCGGGGCAGGCGATATATGGGAAATCTCTGTACCCTCTGCTTAATATTGCTGTAAACTTAAAACTGCTCTATGGGACTTCCCTGGTGGCACAGTGGTTAAGAATCCGCCTGCCAATTCAGGGGACACAGCTTCAAGCCCTGGTCCAGGAATATCCCATATGCTGCAGAGCAACTAAGCCCGTGCGCCACAGCTACTGAGCCCCGTGCTCGAGAGCCTGCGAGCCACAGCTACTGAGCCCACGTGCCACGACTACTGAAGCCCGCATGCCTAGAGCCCATGCTGCACAACAAGAGAAGCCTACGCACCACAACAAAAACTAGCCCCCACTGGCTGCAACTAGAGAAAGCCTGTGCGCAGCAACGAAGACCCAACGCAGCCAAAAATTAATTAATTACTTAATTTAAAAAAACTGCTCTAAGAAATAGTCTATTAAAAAAAAAAGTTCCCAGCATGGAGATACAGGTCCTCAGTTATCGTAGACTTTGGGAATGGGATGGGGGTGAGGGTGGGTGGAAGACCAGATTCTATCATGCTTGGGGAGTCTGGGGTGTTATAGATGTAACTTCTTCCCAAGTGATCTCTGCTTATTTTGCTTATTTTGTAAAGCTCTTGCCTCTATTCTGAAAAGAGTCCTTCAAAGCCATCTATGGTTGGATAGATCATCCTGTACGCAGCAGCTATACGCCAGCCAGAGCTAACCACAGGGCCAGGGCCATGTGCGGAAACACTGTCTTTATGATGCACATGGGCTTTTGAGCTTGTGGCTTTGGGCTTGTGGTTGTGGACTGAGAAGATTGCTTCCTGAATTTACAGGGAAGGTAGGGGAAATGACCCTCTTGCCACCACTTATTCAGCGATGGCTTCCTGGTGTGAGCACTTGGGGATGGATGTGAGTGAAAGACAAGACTTCAGGGGTTTGCAGAGAGGTGTTTGGGTAGGCAGGGTGGAATAGTACATCCTAGTACACAGGGCTAATCCCTATCTGGTATTCTCTTGTTAGAATTCCAAAAGGGCGCCAGTTAAAAGAGACTTACTGTCTGCCAGTCCCTGGGGAGATGGAAATGATAAAAGTATTTGTCTCCATCCGAAGGAACTCTCAGCCTTACACGGACAACAGATCTGTAATAAATGGTATAAGTGATAATAGATGAAGTTCACACAGGCACATGTTCTTTTAAAAACAATTTTAAAACAGAATTCTGAATTACTGCTGGTAGCCAGTCTTCTGTCAAATGTAGTATCTGAGACATGAAATTTATCAAGAGAAAATTTACATGTTGGAGATGCTGGAAGCCCACGATCTTTCTCAATTCCACTTGGTTAGCATGAACCCTCTACATTCAGGACCAGAGGGAATCAGCCATATTTGGGGAGGGTGGCGGCTGAGCGCTTTTCCAGTTCAGGACACTAAGCTGGAGAATCACCCCTAGTGAGCTTCAAAGCAGGTCATCTCTATACCCAGTGAGACAGTTCCATAGAGTGATACCTCTTTGAAGGCATTTGGCCATGCTGGGAAGAAAAGACAGGTCCCTGGAGTGAAGGAAAGGGTTAATGACCATGATGTTTGCAACCAAGAGTCAGGGCACATAGTCTGTCAGAGTGGGGTGAGTGTGGACAGGCAGAATCAGTGGCGTTCTAATGCTCCTGCTGGACCTGTGGCAGTGGGCTCTGTTGGGTAGATGGGAGCCAGGAGGAGCAGCTAAGCCAGGCAGCTAAGAGCCGGCCCGAAGCTGGAAGGGAGGAGTTCAGTCCTGGTGAGGACATTCACGGGGCCGAGGGTGTCGGAGCTGTAGAAGCAGTGAGGGTGAGCTGGGGGCTCTCTGGGAGTCCTGGCGGCAGCTTCTACCTTTTGGATGCTTGAGAGGTGGAAGGAGGCCAGAGGAGGCTGTTGGGTGTTTCCTTTTCCTTATGAAATTATAGAAATGTCATCTTTCAGTCAGCCATTGAGGAAGCCCCCTTTAAGAGAGCGTCAAGTGAGCCAAATTACGGGATAGGAGGGAGGGAAGAGCTGCTGAGGTGAAGGGACCACTGTGAGTCACACTCTGCTCTTTTGGCAGCCCGTAGGGCCTGGGAAAATAGCATTTTCTTTTGTGTGTGCATGTGCGTGCGTGCGTGTGCGTGTGCGTGTGTGCACACGCATGCTCTGTTCTTTACAGCAGTGCTCTTGATAGGCAGTGTAATATTAAAGCGAAGACTGTGCTTGTCATTTCTGGAAATGAAGCATAAGGAGCCAGAAGCCTCCCTACGAGATAAGAGCCGTGTGACTTCGTGTGGACTGCTTAGCTTCTCTGAGCCTCAGCCTGCACCTCCTTTGCAAGCTTATGGAAGGACTCAGTGTGATGGTACCTGGTCCTTCCCTTCTTTAGGGAGGGTAGTGGTGCCAGAGGAGAGCACACTGAGCTGCAAATTCACTTGAGATCTTTGCATTTCATTTGGATTTAGCTGGGGCGCTGGTGTCCCCTCCTCCTGCAGCCAGTGTCTTGAATCACCACCCACGGTGGAGGAGAGAGGGTGGGGTCCAGCCTGGGTCCAGCTCTCTTGGACACAGCTGGGAGGTGCTGACCACAAGTCTGCGGCCCCAAAGAAGTGCTACAAGGAGGGTGTTTCTTTCCCCATTGGCACTGCATCCAGGTTCTCAACAGTTGGACACAAACAAACTGTTCTGGTGGCTGTTTCTTGTTCCCCTTTGCCTCCTGCTAGCTGCTCGCCACCCTCGCTGGTCCCCAGGGCTGACGTGTGGGGAGGACACTGCATGCCATTGTTTGCTGTCTGTGCGAGGAGGCTGCTGGCAGCAGCCGGAGACCACACTCTGGCTGTTGAGGCCCAGGCCCCACGGAGGCCTGGGCACCCTGGGATTACGTATGAGCTTCTGTCTTCAGAGGACGGTGTCCTGGGCCACTGGTCCTGTGTTTGAGTGCTGCTTCCTCTCTTGAAAAGAGAGTCTGTTCCTCTTTGAAACAGATGCGTATGTAGCCAACGGGCGCCAACAAAGGTTGTAGGAACCAATGTACATTAAGAGTGTGTGAGACGAGTAGCCCCGAAGAGGTGGAGTTGAGTTCCATGACTGCCCCTCGAGCCCCAGCTGGCCTGCTTAGAGAACTTGCATGGAAGAGGGGGACCCTGGGGCTGGGCCAGGGCGGGTACTTTTGGTTTCAGGGAACCTCAGGGGCTTGTCCTTGTCAGGAGTGCCGGGGTCTGTAATGGAGGGAAAGTCCAGATCACAAGTGATTCACAAGTCATATAAATGAATCAAATAACGGCACTTGAGAATCTTGCCTGTGTTGTCTCATGTCATTCCCCCAACAGCAGGAAGGACGTAGAGGTTTAGAAAGGTTAGGACATTTGTCACACAGTGAGAGAGCTGAGAATCCTGATCTCAAGTCCAGCCAGCCCTGACTGTCCCAAAGCACTGTGTGTGTGTGCGTGTGTGCGTGTGTGCGTGCGTGTGCGCGTGCGCGTGTGTGACTGCCCACCCACCCGTCACTGGATGCTCCCTCCCCGTGGGCCAGGCACATGCTTTTTCTTTCTGTTATTCTCAGGAACAGGCACCCAGTGCAGAAGTGGGCCCCATAATGGCTGCTGACTAAGTGCTTAATGGAGATGTTGCCGCTGATAAACCACAGCTGCAAAGGGAAAGAGGCAAGAGCTGGCCGACATCAAAGCCCACTTCTGTTTAGAGATAAGCGTAGGTTTCACTCTGTGGGCTCCAGAGCCCCTGTCCCTCAGCCATCAGAGAGGGTGAGGTTAAAATGGAAGCTGTGTTGCTTTCTCGCAGTAGCTGGAAAACAGGCCTGCCAGGGCCAGGAAGCTGCCCTCCCTTCCTTCCCAGACAAACCAGGCCACTGCCCTCATCTGCAGTGGAGGTCCCTGGGGAAGAGAGAGGGCTCCCAGCTGCCTCTGGAGTAAACAATGCTTTTCCCACCCCAGCGGTTTCCATTGGGTTTTTGTTCTTCAGAACTTTTCTTTTCTACTTAAACACAACATTTAAAATAATTCAGAAAATATGGACAATAAATAGAGGAATCTGCAGAAGAAAAGAGGTCTCAGAAATGTAACGGGCCCAAGCTGCAGAAACATAGACCACACTGTGTGGCTGTGTGTGCAGTGACCATCCTCCTTAATGAAAACTTAGCGTGGATGTGATGTCACGTCTCTGGTGACAGGTGTTCCCAGTGAAAAGTTTAGCTAAATGTAACCAAGTAATAAGTCGTTTCAATGATTGGCTGATGATTGGACTAAATTGTAATCTAGGCTGAAGCATAGGGATTTGACAGTTTTAGTGAGTGTTTGTGTTAGGGATACGTGTATACTTGTGTGTTGCTTATGTGTTCTTCAGAACACAGGTGGAGCCAAAGGAGAACTGTGTGTTTTCAGCACTGGGGTGCATAAGAGAGCAGGTGCTGGCCATGCCAACACATGTAAGTTGCTGCCTGCCTTAAAGGGTGATGAATTCTCTCTGTTACTTCACTGGCTCGGTGGAAAGACAGAAGGCTGCAAGTTGGGATCATAAGTATGGATAAACCTAATCCTTTTAAGTTAGTTTTTACAGCGCTTCAGTTTTGGTTTGGCCCTGACCGAAGTCCTTTTCGCTTTTCAGAGGATGGAGAGTTCTTAGGAGCCCAGGCCAGTCCTCTGTTGAGGCTGAGTGACCTGGGGACTGCTGTGTCCTTCCGTTGTTGGGAGCCACCCTCAGGCTGATGCCAGTGTCTCATGAGCCATTCTCCCAGGCACCGGGTCTGCACCTGGGTGGATTTCTATTACCCCAGTACCACTGCATCCGTGGTCCCATCTGGGGCTGGATGGGGGTCAGAGGGCCTACCTTGCCATCACCCTCTCTCATTCTAGTGCCCGTGGGACCACATTCCCACTAGGCCCTCTAGAAAGCCCCATAGGGTTTTGGAAAAGCATTCTAGCAGTGGTCCGGTTTTCGGGACACTCGAACCAGGCTTCTTGTCAGTCGTTAGCCCTTGGGAACCTCTTTTGCCTGCATATTTATTTTCCAGGGGGATTTCAGGATTGGTTCAACAGCGTAACTCACCCTGCCCTTTTTTGGTGTTCCTAGTGGCTTACAAACTCTAAAGTAATGGAAAGCATTTGTTGGCTTACCCGGGGCATTTTCACATTGCGCCCCTAATCATGGGTATCAGGAAGACGGCCCTTTGTGACCTTTTTCTCTCCTGGTGCTGCTGTGGATCAGTGCAAGAAAGAGGATACGTTTAGTTTGTACACGCACGCCAGATGCAAGATTCCCAGAGTGGGAGGGCATTTACACACTAGATGTGGCTATTCATTTACCACATCTTTTGTGCACATCTCTGTTGCCAGGGAAAGGGATACCAAGATGAATAAGACCTGGCTCTTCCTCTCGAGATGCTCACGGTTTAGTGGCAGAGACAGTTGGACATAGGTCACCACAGTGTTAATAATGTGAAAGTAGGGGACTGAGAACTGTGGGGCCCCTTCTTGTTCCATATTGAATATGTCCTCTCTGGGCAACATGGCTGGAGGCCTGCTGGCTTGGAATATTGTTTGTTCCCCTGTCTGATGAAGGGTTCCCGTCTTTGGTGGAGCAGCCTGTGTGAAGTTTATGCACCCAGCACAACTAAAGAGAAAACACGGGCTGCCAGATAAGGAGAACCTCACGCCAGGCTCTCCGTGGACACACGCAAGCCAGGAGACTCTTGTTTCAGGCCAGCCGTTCATGTTCTTGGAATGAAAGGTACTTCAGAGCAGGGGTAGGTTGAAATAATTCTTCTATTATCTAGAAATTAACAAGTTTTGCTTTTGAAGAAAGCAGGGATAAATATGGTGGCCAACAAGAAGGGGTGTAAATGGCCAGCATTTGGGGTTTTTCTGTTCTTATTTACAGAGAGAGACTGCCGTGGACTTAATTCTCAATTTGTTAATATGTTGGACCCTGTTTTAATCATTTTGCCAGATTTAAACATTTTTCTTCTTTTGTGAACAGTGTATTTACTCCATCTCTCACAATTATTGTATTCTGTGCGTGAGTGCCGGCCTCTTCAAAACTGTCTCCTTCATCATCCTTGTGTCTTCTAGAAATGAGATCTTGATGCCCCCCAAATGAATTATGAAAAGCTTTTCATAGTAATATAATTGACCCACTGTTGGCCACACTTATGAAAAAAAATCAGTGTAACGTGTTAATATTTCATGAGTGCCCACGTTGCCAGCTCCTTGCAATGGGACCAAACTCTAAAGAATGAGAATTGTTTCACAATAGCCCAGCGCATGGACACAGTGCCAGGAAAGAGAGTTTGGGGTCGACTTGAAAGTTTGAAGTGCAACAGGGCCATTGAAAAACAATCCTCTGACTCATGTCAGATTGTTATAATTATTTAATGCCCACAATGCCGCCTTGTCCCCACGGATTTATACTGGAGAGGTTTCTTACCCACACATGTGGTTATTAGCTGCAAAGAAAGCGACGTTTGTTTACAGTGATATGGGGTATATCTGCATGGCAAAGAAAACACTGCAGATTCTGTCTCCTTACGAAGGAGGCAGGAATTTGGCAGGAAACCTGTAGGAAATTGGGAGACATGTTCTCATTACTTTTCATGTATGTGGGCGGTCGCAGCTAATAACCATTAAACACCTTTTATTTTTAACCTTTGTCTTAAACTCTTGAGAGAATGAAAGTGCGTGCATACTTTTCATCGTATGATATCTTACAGCAGGTGTGCTCCGAATTGTAACTGCAATTATAATTGTTCTGCCTCCATCAAATGTGGGGTCACCAGCGTTGTCTGTGGAACCACTGTTAATGTATGTGAAAAGTGTGGATGTGTTTTGAACAGTTCTCACATGGCCAGACCTCATTAAGCTCTTTCAAAGGGCATACCTTTTTTTTTGGAGTCGAGAAAAGTTGAGGAAGTAGTGCTTTGGGGCCTCTCTGGGGACAAGTTGGTCTGGAGATCAGTGCTGGTGCTTATGACCCAGAGTCAGGGCGTCCGGCTCCTTGGGAGATGAAAGCCCTTTGAGTCCGGGAGGGTCAGTCAAGTCCAGCTCCTCAGAACTGCCCTTCTGTCCGTGCCTTCCTTGGCCCTCCCTTCTCCCCTCACACGGAACTCTCATAATTGCCTTTGCTGTCAAAGGAGATTCAATGTCAGTGGGTTTCTCAAGCTTAGAGGGCGGCAGGGAGACATTGAAGCAGAGCAGTGTGAAATTGTCCTGAGGCACTTACAAGCTGGGGTGTGCAGATGCAATTTATAATTGCACCAGAAATACTTGTAACCTTTACCACGCTTAGTGGTGGAGATGAGAAAATCTCTGAGTCAGTTTAGGACTGACTTGGGACCCCTATGAAGCAACTGAATCTTACTAGGTTTTGTGAGAGAAGTACAAACAGAAAGCAGACACAGAAAATAGGCTAGAGTAACAGTAAATACATTTTGAGCCTCAAATTAGGGCTCATGGTATGTTCAAGGTTTTTTTATGATGCTTCTGGTCCAACAGAAAGTCCTGGAGATCTGTAGGAATTTGAGGCACTTTTGGTGGTTTATGGAGACCAGAGAACCTAAATTTTGGAATTCGGTTGTCCTGGGAAATCTGGAATGTATGTTGAAATACAAATGGAGGGGTGTTAAAGAGTGATGCAAATGATGACCCAATCAAGAGAAAGCTTTGCAACTCAGCATCTTCCACTTCTACTGGTGACGAAGGCTTCGTGACTGCATTTGTTATCACTGCTTTTTCAGAGGGGATTTTTTTTTGTAAATAAAAAAAAACTGAGTACCTATGTCAGTTCACTTTATAATGCTTCATTTTAAAGGTATATCTATGTCATATGCACTTTTATGTGCATATATTATATTTCACAGTAGAAAAAAAATGTTTAAGAGGCAATCTTATTTTGTAATATATTGGCCCAGTTTTACACCATTTGAAATGATGGATTAAAACCATGTTGTTACTGTTTCACGTACAACTAAATGGCTTACTGATTTTCATGTGATAAACATACACTCAAAACCTTTAGTTTGGTACCCTGATCGTGAGCTCCTTGAGAATAGGGTCATACTTCCTGGAGTTGGAGGTGGAGGCGCTGAGTGAGCAAAGTGGCCAGGTGGGCAGGGACCTGGAGTTGGGGCTCAAGGCTGTGGGGGGAGGGGAGGAGGTAGAAGGCGAAGGGGGTGGAGTGTCAGGTCTTGGAGTTTAAACTTCTCCGTCAGTGCAGAGCCAGCTGGCAAAGGTGCTAAGTGGGAAAGTATGTTGGGGGTTGTGACATGATTCGATTCGAATGAAATGTGCTCCGGGCTCTTGCTTTACAGAAATTTTCTGCAACTCACAGGACACTGCTTTACTGGGGACTGGAGAGTGGCTTCATCCTTAAGGCAGCACCAAGGCTGCGTAGCCTGAGAGCCATAGGCACCCCTGCCCCCTCCCACCCACAGGGGCATTTAAAGCCTTCGCCTCTAACAGCACTTTGTCTCCTGAGAAGAAAGGCACAGTTGTTTTTCCTTTCTTCCTCTCCTCCCGCCCCCAGAGCGTTCTGCTTCTCACCCAAAACCATGATCTCAGACCTTAGGAGTTACAAGTCAGACATGTCATGGAGCTTCTGAGATCAGTTGTCTACATTGGTGATGAAATCGAAACACCCTAAAAGAAGCCTTTGGAGTAGGAACTTGCCAGGGTCATTAGACATGCTCGGGTTGCGAGAGAAAATGCGATTACATGAAGTAAAAGTGGGATACAAAGTAGTGCCTATTCTACAATCATGGCTACTGTTTCAGAGGATGAGGACCAGAAGGGAACCCAGACAAATGAAAACCGTTGGCTTGGAAGGGCTGTGGGATTGTAAGTGCTGGTTTTCCAAATGAAGTTCATTATTATAATGATTTTGTCGGGCTACTGATGTACATTAATTTAAAGAAATCAAATGCAAACAATTATAAGATGGCAAGATTAAGTCTGAAAGTCCAGCTGGGAACCCAGGAAGGTATGTTGTATGTCAGTCTCTCTAAGGCTGAGAGCAGAAAGGGCTTGGAGGTAAGGGAAGTGTTTGCAGCCGCTGGGGAGCTTTGTACCTCTCTGCATGCTCTGTTCAGTCTTTGCCTTGGTCTCCCCACTGGCCCGTCTGCCCTTAACACGGGGAAGTGAACCACTGTTGCTGTCCAGGGCTTCCGGAAGCAGAGCCCCTGTTCTCCAGTTTGTTCTCCAGTTTGTTGTTATCCAAAGCCAGGGTCTCTGTGGGATGACTTTCTTCAAGGCCCTGGCATGATGAGCTCAGTGCCTTTGTAGCAGGTGGTGCTTTCAGATCAGTGATTTGCTATTCCTTACGTGAAAACGAGTCCAGAGTTGTGAGTTCTGTCCCCAGTTCCAAGCACTCTCTTGCCCTGTAACCCTGGTCTAGTCCCCAAAACTTTTTGAGCCTTGATTTAAAAAAAAAAAGAAGAAAAAAAGCTTAATTGGACCACGTGAAAAGACACATGTGAAAGTATTTAGAAATTGTTAAAGCTGTATGCACACATGAGAGGATAGTTTTATTCATATTTGCATCATAACGTAACGTGGACACCGAGGAAAGTTAACCTTTGTCAGAGTTTAGTTTCTTCTAAACTAAAATGGGAACATAACTGAGGCCTTCCTTGGGAGTTCCCTCAGCATGCAAATGGAAATTTAGAACCTCATCTACACAGCTCTGGGGTAGTTAGAATATCTTTGGAATGGAAGTAGGTTGCCTCCTGTCTTGCAGGGCATCTGCATGGGGTATACTGGTAGTACTGGGTTTAGAATAGTCAACAGTGTCCTACAACAGGGTGGCCTCTGAATGGGTGGGTAGGCTGCATCTCATTTCATTCATAGCTTATCTCTTTGGATTCCATTTGGCCATGTGGGTTGGAATTGTAGTTATGAGTTATGAGTAGTAGTTATGAGTTATGAGAAATGTTTCAGGAAGACTGGAAGTAAGTAAACAGCCTGGGAATCCCAGCAGATGAGCTGGGGAGCATTGATACCGTAAATCCCTAGTCAGGGCTGTGTTAAACTCACATAACAGGAAATCCCTGTTTCGTGTGGGAGAGGAGGTGGCACAGTGCCAGGGAGGCTGCTCAGCTCTGATGTGCTACACACAGGTGGTGAGGTGTCCACCCAGTCGGCTCCCCTCTTTGAGTTCAGGTTTTTCATCCAATAAATGTAATTACAAAATAGGAAGATCAAAAGAGATAAGATAAAATGTTAGCGGTTACTTCTATGATAGGGAAAATACTTTTGGGCCTGAGAATCTTAATGTTTTCATATGTGTGCTGTCTTAGTCTGTTTGGGCTGCTGTAACAGAACTCCATAGACTGGGTGGCTTATCTACAACGAAAGGTTACTTCTCACGGTTCTGGAGGCTAGAACTCCAAGATCAAGGCACTGGCAGATTCAGTATCCAGTGAGGAGAGGGACAGCTTGCTGGTTCATAGAAGGCTGTCTTCTCACTGTGTCCTCACATTGCAGAAGAGGAGTATTCAGGTCTCTTTAGCCCTTTTTAAGGGTATTAATCTCATTCATGAGGGCTCCACCCTTATGACCTAATCACCTAGAGGCCCCAGCTCCAAATACCACCACACTGAGGATTAGGGTTCAACATAGGAATTGGTGGGTGCACAGACATTTAATTGTAGCATGTACATTGAGGAAACAATATACATAAATTCTCTCATAATAACAATATTTTTGTAACTCTTACTTTATATAGATAACTTGTTTAATCCTCATAACTACGATAGGTGTTGTCATGTTCCTGTTTAGTAGGACAGTGGACGTCAAATCCAAAGCTCATAAGTGGAAAAGCTGGGATTTGAACCCAGGCAGTCTGGCCCCAGAGTCCCTCCTCTCAACCACTCTTCCAGTCTGTTTCAAGTTAATAAGCCCCACATATGCTGGGTTTGATATTCCCCACTTGATAGATTCTCATTCATTTGGCAACATGCAAAATTTGTATGCCACAGCAAGGGAAACTAGAGCCCCAAGTTAAAGAGTTCTGTGTTGAGTGGAATCTCTTAGTGTGTGGTGATGGCTTTCCTCTGGGCGGTGCCCAAGTTATAAGCCCAGCCTCATGGAGACTGGCTATTCAGGTACAGCCTTGTGGATCTCATGCTCTCTGGGGCTTGAGGAACTTGCCTTTGTGTACCGGGGGTATCACAGACCACAGTTCATTCTGCTTTGTCTTGACCTAGGTGCTTTTCTAGGCAATATGTAGGTTCTGTCCCTGGCTTTTCCAGTACACGCACACACACCTTTCTTGCTGATTACAGCAAATGATCCAGAACCCTAAACTCCCAGCCCTTCTGGAGGGTCATGACTTAAAGACATCACAGGTGGTCAGTTGAAGCTTCTTGAAAAAGTGAAAAATGGCTTTACAGAAAATGCCCAGATCTGTTTTCATGTATTTTTAGACTATTGATCAACCTGTGTGGAACCTGTAGCCAGATACTGATCGACTGAGCATTGGTAAAGCATTGCAGTGCGACCCCCGCGTGAGCACCCCTCCCCTTTACACCCTCGCTCACTTCTGTCCTCATCCTTCCTTCCTTGCTTTTCCTCCTCCTTTTCCTCCTTCTCCTAACTGCTCTGCCTCACCTGTAGGGAAATGAGAGGGCTCATTTCTCACACACGGGTCCTCTGTCGATGAAAATATAGAGAAAAATTGTTCTCACAAGTGTAGAACATTTATTGAAATAATTATGTTGAAGGACCCATTTCATACAGGGTGCATATACCCATTTGCCAGATGAAGGCTTTGGGGAAGACAGGTCCACCCTGTCACATCCTCTGAGAGTAAGAACTCAGATAATTTATCCCAAGCTTCTCATCCTCAGCTTCTCCACAGGAGTCCAGTAGAAGATGGGGTGCTGGAGGCCTTGCCTGTGAAGTGTCTCTACTAGAAGGATGACGAAAGCATGTAGCTGGTGAAGGCCAATGCTTTTTCCAGGGACCGGGGCTGGGGGGTATCCTTGTGCTTATCTACTCTGCTCCTTCCAGCTAAGCAGGGGCATCCGGGAGCTTTCCTCAGCCTTGCCGCCTTGTAGAATGGGGTGCAGTGGAGCTTTGCTCAAGGAACTTCCATTTCAGGAGCACCCTCATTCTGATATCAGTGTGGTTGCGCAGATAAAATTAGCATCTCTATTAGTAACACCCAACCCCAAGAACCATGCAATTATCGGATGATTTTATTTAATGACTGTGCTCTTTTCAAAGCTTATTGGGGGTAATCTTCAGAGCATGTCCTGATTACATGTTGTACAGACTACATAACAAGTGAACTAAAAAAGCAATTCAGGCCCCAGTTCCAGTTTAATTTGTAGTTTTTACATTTCAAGACAACATTCTTAGTAGGTAATTGTCCAGCATTTGTGTGTGTGTGTGTGTGGCATATGTCAGATTCTACTTGTTTAACAGTTTGCATCCTCCACTCCTCACACATCTTGTCTGTGGTCGTGACAATGAAGAAGAGAGAACAGCTGTCCTGGTTTTCCTTCACCTTGCTCATTAGGCCATCTCTCTGAGCACTTTAGGAAATGTTTAATGGCTAATAAGACCTTGCAGGACATGTGTGTGGGCCCTTGGGGTCTTTTCTAAATGGAAGACTAAATTGCAGCTGTGTGATCTTGGGCAAGTTCCTTGGCTTCTGAGCTCTGATAACCTTTGCCTGTAAAATGTTCCCACTTTATAGTTGAGGCCTGCTTCGCACGGTTGCGCCGAGGCTTAAAGGAGGTAGTTCTGTGCAAAGGCCCTGCCTCGTCTGTGGAAGACCTTTGAAAGTCATTTCCCAGGGGCGGGGCAGGGCAGGTGCCGAGGCTTCCCAGACTGCAGGTGGGGATGCTGGGGACCTTCGAGGAGACCCTAGACCCTTCACCTTTCCAGCCAGAGAGCAGGGAGAGTAGGTGCTTCCTTGACATGGGTAATTTCTTCTTCCTGCACACCATTCTGATGGGAGATCAAGCTATGTGTGGGGAAAGCTGGGAGGCAGGGACCTGCCACATTGTGTAATGTGCTAGTGCTGTGTGACAAAGCTCCAGCTATGATGAGGTATTTCCAGTATCACGTTTTCTTGTCCAGAGAACCATTACCAGAGGAAAGAAGGAAACATGTGCTTGGTACCTATTATATACCAGGCACGGAGCCTACAAAGGTGAGAGGGACAGTTGTTGGCGGGTAGGGGGGACAGAGGGTGTGAGAGCTGGGGGTGGGAACTAAAGAGTTAATGTGCAGAAACTGTGGTGAACGTGTATGGGCTTCCCTGGTGGCGCAGTGGTTAAGAATCCTCCTGCCAATGCAGGGGACACGGGTTCGAGCCCTGGCCCGGGGAGATCCCACATGCCACGGAGCAACTAAGCCCGTGCGCCACAACTACTGAGCCTGAGCTCTAGAGCCCGCGAGCCACAACTTCTGAGCCCACGTGCCACAACTACTGAAGCCCGCGCACCTAGAGCCCATGCTGCACAACGAGAGAAGCCTGCGCACCACAACGAAGAATAGCCCCCACTAAACGCAACTAGAGAAAGCCCACGTGCAGCAACGAAGACCCAACGCAGCCAAAAATAAATAAACAAACAAACAAATAAATATTTTTTTTAAAAAGAAAGAAAATGTGATGAATGTGTAAGTGGAGGTAAGCAAAGGGCACCCTAAGTGTTGCCAGTTTCCCTTCAGCAGATGGGGTTCCACCTGCCTCAGCCCAAACGAATTCTTGTCCTTGGAGAAACTAAGTGATTTTGGCTTTTCACCACTCTGAGATACTGGAAAATGAGAACTACTGTAAAATTAGAGAAATGAGCTTTAGTTCTACCCAGAGAGGTTTTTTTCTCTCTCTGGCTAGATTTTAAAACCTCGTAGCAGGTCTTTTATTTTTTAATTTATTTTCTGTGAAATCCCTACTTGTAATGTCTAGTCGGTTTACTATGTCCATTCCTATCAGATTTATCTCAGTGTGTGATAGAATATGTATGTTACAGATAACTCCGTGTATACTGTGGGCACTGGGTTCTACATATAGTAGGTGTCTAACCATTGTCTGCAGGCTTGTCTGATTGTAAAAATGGTAGTCATTCTAGGCAGGTGCAGTGACACAGCATGGAAGTTGTGTACAGGATAGAGTGTGAACGTTTGTCAGAGCTGGCAGTTCTGTCGAGCAGTTGGATTCTGAACACCCATCTGTGCCTTTTGCTGGGGCATCTAAACTTTCATCTTTCAGAGCAAACAAGGTCTTTGGAACCAATATGTTCTTTCAAACAGTGCTACATGGTGCCTGATAAGTTTCCATTCTGGAACCGAGTTTCTTTCTTTTTTTTTTTTTGTAAAGAAGTCCAGCTGCTTTGTTAAGAAACTGTTATGTGAAGATTGCTGAGTGAGAGCTCCCACTGGAGGCTTCTTCTCTTCCAGTCTCCTGCATGGTTCACTCCCAGCTGGCTCATGTGCTGATGGGGAGAGGTTTTGGGCCAGACTGCTAGAGCCTCCTCCCCCCAGGCCCTTCCAGTCCTGGTTGCTAGGGATAGTGGAGGGTGGAGAGAGTTGGTGAGCCTGGGCTCCTGGCCCTGCGAGCCATGCTGACCTGGAGGGTGTTCAGCAGCTGGCAGTGACGTCACCTTCCCCAGACTGGGCTGCCCCTGTTTGCCCTCCCTTATGTTACCTTTCTCCACTTTACACAATCAATGACATGTGACAGTGCTGCTTTTTCATATATTTAGTTTTTAGTAACTTTATATGTTTTTATCTATTAGATGACATTTTTGGTTCTCTGTTCTTAATTTAAAACACACTGATTTTTTTTTTTTAAGTTTGTAAGTATGTTTTTCATTTGTGTGTGCTCATGGGTCATCAGTATACGAAAATACTTACCCAGCTCTGTTTCATAAAGTCTTCAGGAAAGATAATAGCTTGAGTAGATTGCTTTGTGCAAATTATGAATACAGCTCCCTCCTGAGATTGGGAGCAAGGCAGGGATGTTCATTCTTGCCACTTCTATTGAAAAGTATACTGCAAGTTTAGACATCCAGCTTGTAAAGTAGGAAGCAAAACTGTCTTTATTTGCAGGTGAATTGAGCCTGTATGTAGAAAGTCTTGAATACATACACATACACACCCACACAAACCTATAATAAGTTCATTAAGCTTACAGGATACAGGATCAATATACAAAAATCAACTGTATATATTAACAAAAAACAATCTGAAAATGAAATTAAGAAAATAGTCTTGTTTAAAGTAGCATCAAAAAATAAATTTCTTAGGAATAAACTTCACAGAAGAAGTACAAGATTTGCACACTGGAAACTATAAAACATTGGGGAGAAAAATTAAAGAAGATCTAAACAAATGGAGTAATATTCCATGTTCATGGATTGGAAGACTCAATATTTGTTTAATTCTCCCCAAATTGATTTATAGATTTAATGCAATCCCTATAAAAATTCCAGCATCCTTTTTTTTGTCTTTTGGGTTTTTTTGGGTAGAAATTGACAGGCTGTTCCTAATATTTATATAGAAAGGCAGAGGACCCAGTATAAAGAAAAAAAATTGCAAAGGAAGAAAATAGAGGATTACACTTTGGTCTCAAAACTTACTAAAAAGCTACAGTAATCAAGACAGTGTGTTATTGGTGTAAGGGTAGGTCATTGGTACTGAGTTGAGAGTCTAGAAATAAACCATTATATTTATTGTCAATTGATTTTTTCCACAAAGTGCCAAAGCAATTTAATAGAGAAAAGGATCGTCTTTTTAACAAATAGTGTTAGGACAATTGGATATCCATATGCAAAAAAAGATCAGTTTAAACCCTTACCTCACACCATACACAGAAATTAACTCAAAATGGATTGTAGACCTAAATGTAAAAGACAAATGTAAAAGCTAATATCTTCATGACCTTAGGTTAGGCAAAGAGTTCTTAGATATGAAACTAGAAACAGTATGCCAGACTACTTTGTAGAAGGTTTGCTAGCAGTACATATGAGATGATCTCAATCAATTTACCTTTGCTAGCATTGAAAATTGTCTTTTAAAAAATCTTCAGTCGTTCAGTGGGTGAAAAGTGAATACATCATTTAACTATATTCTCTTGTTCCTAGAGAGGTTGAATTTTTTAAAAATCTATTAACCACTCAAAATTATTTAAACTTTCTGGACGTATTCTAGCTCTCCGTCCTGTCTTTTCCTAACCTGCCAAACCTTTCGGGAGGAAAAATTTCCTTGGAGAAGAACATAAGTTTGTTAGGCTTTGTACCTTGGATTACACTTTTCCTTGTCAACTGGTTTTAATGGGCCTCCATGGTAGATTCATAGTGTCTTTTGTCCTTCTGCAGAGAAAATAGTGTGAGTGACTAGTTTTCAAGAAACAAACATCAGAGTGGAGAGTGGATCTGCAGTGATCCTGTGTGATGAGAAATAGTGTGGGATTTGAAATCAGCATGCTTGGGTTCAAATCATAGTTCTTACCAGCTCTGCAAACCTTGGTCCAGTTACTTAACCCTATCAAGTCCTTAACTTCACCTGCAAAATGGAGATCTGATAATTACTTCTCTCTGACCGGGGATTGAACCTGGGTCCCCTGCAGTGGAGGGACGGAATCCTAACCATTGGACCACCAGGGAATTCCCAGGAACCCATTCTTAATGAATATTGTTAGACTTTGGATTTCTAGTCCCTGGGACTGGAGCTTCCTGAAGGAGGTCCTTCCAGGTGTTCCATGCAGTCTTCTTTTCTTTTAAAAGCACAGGTCACTGGAAAGGTTGGGAGCAGGTCTTTCTGTCCCTAAAGACAAGATTTCCTTTGGGCCCACTGTGCTCCCTATGGTTTGAATTCATAGAGTAACTAAAGGGCAGGAAAGAATTCCTCTCAGCTCTGTCTCTGAGAATACCTTTGGGCGCTGCCGAGATACCACTCGTCAATTCTGTTGTTATTGTTTTTAGGGCTGTAAGCCTTCTGGATAAAACCCAGTGGATTTTTTTGAGTGCAAAAGAATTGTCAGATGAGGGGAAAGCATTTAGACTTTATTACCTCCAGCGAACCATGCCTAATCTTGCTTTAGCCTTAAACGTACATATCCTGCCTCTAATTAGCCTGTGAGTTCTTCACAGGCAAGAAGACGGCACCTTTTAATTCTCTCCATCTCCTAGGCACCTGCCTCAGTGCTGAGCAAACAGTAAGTATTCATGAGATGCTGGGATTATGCCTGGCATTTTCCGAGTTTCCAAGTAGACCAAGTTAAGGAATTATATTCGTGTCAAATGATGTTCATCTGCATAATCTCATTTCGTTCTCTCAGCAGCCCTTCGGGGGAGGTTGTGAGAATGAGAACACTTATTATCCCTATTTTACAGGTAGAAAAAATTAAGGCCCAGATAAGTTAATGATTTGCCAAACAGGATTCAGCTCTTAGGAGGGAGAACAGAGATTTGAACTTAGATCTCCTGATACTAGTCAGTTGCTTATGTTGCTTCTGTTGTGGACTGTCATGTGCATCAGATACCACCCGGTCAATGGGTTTTGTCCTAGTGACAGACCACACATCCCACTTGCTTATTTTCAGATTTGCAGGAGAAAGAAAACAGTTTTGTTTTGTTTTTTTTTCCCCATTCAATAGGTTGGATAATGAGAAAAATCCTAGGACCAAAGGTATTTACTCCTGGTCCCCCTCCTCCAAACTCTGTGGACAAACGTTTATGGATTCGAGATCATTTTGCCCTCTTTGTGCCAGGACAGCTCAAATGGATGCTTTTGTCACCACCCCTCCCTTTTTGGCAGGAGTTGTATCCCTAGCCAATGAAAAAATGAGTGAGAGAAAATGACATTTCCTGGTAATGGAAAGTAACAGTTGGTGAAACTTTAGGGGTGTGTGTGTGTGTGTTTCAGCAAATAAGAAATGACCACCGTGGAGGGAGTTGTTAGTTTATTGGGCTGAAGGATGTATTTGCTTGCATCACGATTGTCAGTAAAGATCTTTAAAAACCCCAGCTTGACTCTTGAGGGCTGCGGGGTGGGGGGGTGCCTGCTGCTGCTCAGGGATGGAGATCTCTTCCTGGTGGACACTTGATTCACAAGTACGCTAATTATTCCTTCCTCATCATGCAGCCTGCTGAAACAATTGCCCCGCTTGTTTGGTGCCCAGTGTGGCGCTGGACAGCAGGCCTTTTTATGGAACTGATGGCCCTGTATGTTCATATTGTTCTTTATGTACTTGTTTTATAGCTTATGCAGCAGACATTCGAGTCAATTAGCTTCTTGTCTTGCAAACTGGGCGCTGCTGTTCTAGAATCAAGTTAGAAGGGTGTGTCGGAGGGCAACCCGGCTGACCTCCCTCCTTTCTTTTTGTGCCGTGTGGGTTGGTTTCAAGTTACAGCATTTTTATTGGCTCTTCTGTGCTGAACCTTGGTTTCAAAAGCTGACGTTTGTGAGTTGAATTTCTTAAAGAAATAGCTTTCCTTTTTACAGAATTGAAGTCGAGCAATACACATAGCCTGCCCCAGGGCAGGGTGGTTGTTTTAAAAAACTATATACAAAGTATATATTTTATGGTACATCCTAACCAAAAATACAAGCAAAAGGTTTCCTACTCACAGTTCCCTCACTGGTATCGGTTCAACGCAGGCCTTGCTATATGTAGAGTCCTTGTTTTTTCTTGCTTTGTATTTTTTGGTATAATCTTACTCCTGCCTTATTTTTTATTCTTTTGTCGTCATTGTTTTCTTCACCCTGTATTTTTGGGAACGTGCCTTAAACCCTTTTGAGAACAAGTTGGAGTATCCGTTAGTTAGGTTCTGTTATGTATTGATATACCCCACAAACTATTTCTGCAGATGATAATGTTTATGGAGCAGAGATGCAGTGATTTAAGCTTGTGAGGATTTTTAAATATTGGAAAGAAAACTAACCCCCCAAAAAAGAAGGAAAGAAAAGGAAATTTGCCTGCTTCCTCTGTCCCCTTTTCCATGGTTTTAGCTCCGTGACCTGATTAATGTATGTAGTGATGGTGGACTTGGAGGCACCGTGCATGTCTCAAGAGCTCCCCCAGACCCAAGTGCAGCAGACAGGATTTATATCAAATGCACTTTGCCCCAAAGGACCATATGGTTCTGTGTGGCAGAGACTTATGTTTAACCTTGAATCTTCAGAGCCTTCCATGTTGCCCAGTCCAAGACAGAAAATACATGAGGGAATGAACGAGCAAATGAGCCCACCCACTCAACCTCTCCCTCCCTCTGTGTGAGCATCCCTTAAGCCTCACCCGAACCAGAGAACTTTCCCCCAGCCCATTTGGCTTTGCCATATAGCTGTGCTCACCAAGGGACCCTGGATGTGCCCTGGGGAGCAACTGGGTTCTTTGTAGCTGTCAGTGCTGTGATGAAAGCATGAAACATTGCTTACCCTGATATTTGTCTTTAGAAGAAAATTCTAAACCAAAGAAAAGGATCTTGAATTTGTTCCTTCCTCTTGCTTTGTTTATTTATTTATTTTTTATTTGGCTGTATCGGGTCTTAGTTGTGGCACGGAGATCTTCATTGCGGCCTGCGGGATCTTTCCTTGCTGTGCCCGGGCTCCAGAGCATGTGGGCTCAGTAGTTGCGGCACGCAGGCTTAGTTGCCCCACGGCATGTGTGATCTTAGTTACCAGGGATTGAACCTGCGTCCGCTGTGTTGGAAGGCAGATTCTTAACCACTGGACCACCAGGGAAGTCCCCCTCTTGCTGACTTTGAACATTGGCTTATAATGCTCAGATTGATCCTTTAGCCAAACAGTTTTCTTCCTTTGTCCATGTATTTATTGAGCATCTTCTACATTCGAGGCTACAGTGTTAGCACAGGAGATGGAGAAGCATAAAGATATGGAGTGCTTCTGCCGGGTCCCTTCCTACCCAGTTGTAGAGATTAGGCGTGAACTTGGGTGTTTGTAGAAACTCATCAAGAAAGCTATAAGATTTGAGTATATTGAGCACATGTTACACCTGGAAGACAGTTGAGTTGCATAGTACCTTACTTGTAATCTCCTGTGTAATTCTTTTTTTTTTTTTTTTGCCGCACTGTGCTGCTTGCAGGATCTCAGTTCCCTGACAAAGGATTGAACCCAGGCCACAGCAGTGAAAGCACCGAATCCTAACCACTGGACCACCAGGGAACCCCCTTCTATGTAATTCTTGAGGCATGACACATGTGTTGGCATCGTGAGACTGTTGAGGCCATCTTTATTTCTCTCTAACACCAAATCTTAAAGGCTTTTTTTTTTTTTTTTTTTTTTTTTTTTGCCATACGGGCCTCTCACTGTTGTGGCCTCTCCCGTTGCGGCCTCTCCTGTTGCGGAGCACAGGCTTCGGACGCGCAGGCCCAGCGGCCATGGCTCACGGGCCCAGCCGCTCCGCAGCATGTGGGATCCTCCCGAACCGGGGCACGAACCCGTGTTCCCTGCATCAGCAGGCGGACCCTCAACCACTGCGCCACCAGGGAAGCCCCTTAAAGGCTTTTTAACAGAAGCGTTGGGAGGGGGAGGGTTTGTAGTTGTCTGTAGAACAGGGCAAAGGGCATTTTCTAACTGAGAGGATCAGAGAAGTTTGATGAGGTGATTTTGCTGAGCTGGGCCTTGGGAGTAGAGATATTGAGGGAGGCCAGGTGAGGGACAAGGAGGCCAGGGAGACCATCAGAGAAGGGACTTGGAGTTACTGTCGAGGAGAGACCTCTGTGTCATTAGGAAATAGAGGAGCTTAGCCTTGGTGAAATTGGAGGAGAGAATTGAGAGAGATGAGGTAGTTGAGGGTGACAGTGAACAAATAGAGAGAAAACCTCCTGGAGACTGAGCAGTACCTCACCTCACCGGGCAGGTGAGGTCAAGAGGATAGCCTGCCCTGCAGAGGTCACAGAGGCTTCCAGGGGGCATCCTGTTAATATTATAAATAATTTCTGGATCCCTTAGTGAAGTCAGCGCTGCTCATCTCGACATGTATTGTATTTATCTCGGTAGGAAGTGGGCAGCCTCCTCTTGGTTGGCCTACCTGGTTCACTGGGCTGCCTGGGCGGCGTGCTGCTGCCATAGCCCCTGAGCCCTGGGCCCTCAGGAGGACTCAGCTCAAACCTGACGGCCGTTGGGGCAGCCTGAGAGTTGGCTTCTCTTCATCACAGGCCCAGTTACCTCCAGGCCTGGAGACGGTCGTGCTCAAAGGCGGGCACAGAATGACGGACCAGCTCTCAGGGCCTCGTGTCATCCGGGGACGTCCCTTCCCCAGCAGCCCAGCCCAGCCCAGCCCCGTTTGTTCTTAGGTGTCTGCTGCCGGGGTGCATTTGATAAACAAGACTGTCATGTGTTCATTCCTTTAAAGAAGCTGTCAGCATATGTGTCATATGCATAAATATACACACATGTGTTTTACACATTAATTATAGTGGATTGTATGTGTTATTTATAATTACCTTATATATACACAGACACATACTGTGAAGTATATATACTTCAGAACCCATCTCAAATAGCACTTCTTCCATGGATGTTCTCCTGCAGAGCCTGCCCTTCCACAGCCCCCTCTGCCACCTAAAGGCTTTCTCTTTCCCCTGAATCCCCCCAGTGCCCTGATCTTAAGATCTGCTTTGTTTACCATTAATTAGGTACATATTACCCTCAAGCTCCTTGAGGGCGGATACCCTGCCTCATTATCTTTGTGTCTCAAAAATCTGGTTTTTATGTAGTCAAGAAATACGTGTTTGAATTAATTTTTTTTTTTAAGATTCTGGAGAGGATTTTTTTTTTTTTAAGCAAAAGGAAAACAAAGTCTCTTATTTGTCTATAACTACGTACATTGGCTTTATATATTTAAGTTTTGTGCTGTACTTATTCTTTACTTATTTCTTATTGAAATATACCACTTTGCTTTAAATAGGAAGGAAACATTTGCACTTCTAATTGGTATGCCAGGCAGGAGATTCACTGCTTCCAATAAGTAGAGGAGGCAGGAAACCTCTCCCCACCCCCCACCCCGCCCCTCCCCTCTAGAGCACACGGGATAACTGATCCTGGAGCAGCAATGTGACTTGCCCTGAGGCACATAACAAGGGAGCCACAGATCCCAGATTCACACCCACGTCTGACTTTTTCCAGTGAACCACACTGCTCCCCAGTAATGATTAAACTGGTTACTGTGTACACATAAAATGCATTAGGTTGCAAGTTCTACTTGTTTACACTTCCAAGCTCTGTTTATGTGTGTTGGATCTTCATAATTTAGGGGCATATGAAGGATTGTCTATCCCTAAATTAAAAGCAAGAAGCCTAATAAAAACCAAGATGAACATTGTCAGAGATAGTCTTTCAGTCAATCTAGACACTGAACAAGGGTTATAAATACAATATATATAGATGACTGGGGAAAAATAATCAAAATTTTTGGTAAATTGTCCTCAAAGCCAGACTGCTTCTTAGTAAAGCAAGAGAAAAGTAGTAATGTTCCCAAGGCTGTGTTTAATCTATAAATTCTTGGTAAGACCTTATTTTCCCCCCTCTTTCCATTGAGTTTAAGCTTTCCTTCTGGTTCTTGCACTAATCATTAATAACTATACTGTTGTCACAGCTCAAAACTTTCCTATTGACACTTCAGTCATTTTTAAAGATCTTGAATGTTCAACCTTTATAAAGCTAACCTTTTGCACTCTATTAAAATTTAAGAACTGCTTGATTCTCAGTGAATGCCCCAGCTACTGGATCATGAAAGCATTACCTTGTGCCAAGGGCATGATGCAGTACACTCATTCCTTTTTAACAAATAATAAGAAGTTTGACTTTCCATTTACACATCCTGCCAATTGCTAACAAGTTTCCATCTCGTTCAAACACCAGATTGATCCTAAGAAATTGAAAATATTGATTTAACCCTCTGTCTGATTTGTACTGCAGGCACCTGCTAGTGCAGTCTTAGCACATTACAATTGCTTGGCTGTAATTCCTCAGGGGACCACTAATAACTACCACATCTGTCTTTTCATCTTCCGAAATTATGCTAGCAGTTGTCCAAGTCAATTGTGATTCATTTGATACTGCTCTCCTTCAAGACATATTGCAACCAAATAGACTTGCTCACCAGTAATATATCTGATGACATAGTTAGTTCTCGTTAATTGACAGAATGATTCAGGCTTTTATGGATGGCATTAATTGGTCCCTTGTGTCCGTGCAATAATTGACCAGACAGAAGCAGCAGCATTAGCGTTCACCCAGTCAGGAGACTTGTGAGATGAGGTAAATGTAGTAAGAATGACAAAATGTCTGTATTTTTAATCCAGATTTTATCAATGAATTGAAAAAAGTAAGATTTGGAGTGGGGGCGTGGAATTCAGATCATCTTAATTATGAACATTGCGTTCCAGCCTGCACAGAGGTGCTGAAATGCTGCTGATCTACCTTCCCCCTGCCCTTCTTGTGCTGAAATGTTTTAATACAGGGTTCAACTTGGATCTAACATGTACAGAGCAGGAGAGTACTGTGCATGAATTAAGATCATGAAAAAGGAGAAATATAAACAGCTTTTTTTTTTTTTTTTTTTTTTTTACCACCGCCACGCCACCCATTCCGAGACGCACCGGAGGCTCCGCGGGGACGGTCGCGAACGGGGGGGCGTGACCGGAGACGGAGGCGCGTCGTGGGGGGCTCGTGCCCCCCCCCCAACCTTCAGACCCAAACCTCGAGGAACGTGGCGGGGAGGTCGAGGTCGGGCGGGAGAACACCAGGACGGTCGCGTGGTGATGGGCGGGGTCGCCTCCGCGGCCATACGGCGAGGGGGCGGGGACGGTGTTGCCCCGGGGGAGGCACAGGCGGGCGGGTGTGGTGAGGGAGGTGAGGAGCCACCCTCCCAACCCGATCTCTTTCGGGCCACCCACTTCTCGCTCTCCCCACTGTGGAGGACCACCGACCCGACGGGCCGCCCGGGGCGGCAGCACGCACGCGCACGCACACGCCCATCCGCGCTCGCGCCAGGTGCCAATTCCCGGGCTCCTCCCTCCCCCTCCTTTTCCCGTCCTGCGCCGCACTGGTGGAGAGGCTCCTTCGCGAGCGGGCGGGTCCGCGCTGTCGGAACCACGTTAATGATCCTTCCACAGGTTCACCTACGGATACTCATCATTAGCAACCCAAGAAACTAGGCACGTAGAGTCTACAAATGTGGGGTTTGTCTTATATCTTAGCTAGAAACTTAGTCACACCCCCAAAAATGTTTGGATACGTTGTTTCATCTTCCTGAAACTTAAATTTACTCTTGTCCTTATGCTGCTGAGAAAAGCTTTGGATCCCTTTTCCCTGCAGGAGAAAGTTTTTCACGTATAAAAAATTTCACAACCTATCACCACTGTTTATTCCCCCTATTCTTTTAGTCACACAAAGTTACTTAATAAATGTCCAAGGTCTAATACTATTTAGCCATTTTATAAGTCCCCACTCATTCTTCAAGAACGCTTTTCAGGTGCCTCCTCTGAATTTCTCAAACCGGGATTAGCCGCCGCCTCCTTGGTGCTTACACATTTGGTTCCTTTCTTCCCCAAGCTGACTTTAAGTTAGCCTTGGGCAAGGGCTGTATCTGTATGCTTCACACATGTAATTATGTAAAGACCTAATAAATGTTTGTTGAATTGAGTTGCAGTAGGTACATTTTCAGGAATGAGAATTTAAGGTTTGAATTCAAGAAAGATGACTTGGATAAAATGAGATGTCAAGCAATATGTATTATAGCCAGTGTTAACAAGTGGCTGGCAACCAGTGTTGGGGGATAATTACAGTTTCGTGTAAAACAAGCCATTCGAGGTGTGAAAGATAAATTACTCAGCTCACATTTGGATGGGGGAGGGTGATGTATGAATTACGCAGAATAGATTTTCTAGCATTTGATTTACTTAGACCGTTCATCCTTTTTAGGTCATCTGTTACTTAGGCTGGACAGTGGCTGGAACAGATATCCATGGAAGCTTTGGACTTGTGAACATCTGATGCAACCTCCTTTTAAGGGCAGTGCACTCTGACGGACCTGGGCTCAAATCCCAGCTCTGCCGTCTATTAGCTTTGTGCTTTGAGTGAGCTCTTTAACTGGTCTTAGGCTTCGGTTCCTCATCTGGAAACTGGGAATAATAATAGTACCTGTCTTACAGAACTGTTGTGGTAATGGAGAGGGATATTTGGGAAATGTGTTGCTCATTGGCTGGCACACAGTAGGCACTTAATAAATGATACCTGTTACTGATTAAAGATAATGTTTTGATGCTTCCTTCTCGGAGTTCGGAAAGGTGGAGTGTAAATACAGTAGTATATGTAGAGAAAATGCTTAATGGAGTTTTGTGACTTTTTACCCTGCCTTTGATTCTCTAGTTGTATGAGATTGCCATTATCTCTGTGATTATATGTCACTTCCATGGGACTCAGAGCATTGGGTGCTCAGAATGTAGCAGAAAGAGGGCAGGAGCTAATGTGCCAACACACCAGGGGTGAATATATGTATTATCAAACCTTGTGGTTCTTTTGTTTGTTTGTTTTTTTAACTAGAAAGCAGCAGATATGCCATTGTGATAGTATTTTATTTTCACTGATTTGGGATAGATTCCTGGCGATGCCAATAGTTTTACTACCCGATCTAGGTCTAGCATTTTATACTTACAGAACGCTTTCATATTTGCAGGAGAATAAACTTGTTTGGCAGTGAGCTTTTAAATGGTAAAATTTATACCATCAGTTGTTACATGGATGGATGGATGAATGAATGAATGAACACCTCAGGGTTGCTCTTTGGAGTTTTATTTGAGAGTCATAATAATCTTCTTTTAAAATGTTACTCTTCCTGTTAGGACAAATACAGGGCACTGAATGTAGTGTAAATGAGGTCAATCAGATCGATTCCTCATAACCCCTAAGTGGGATCATTACACTGAGGGAATGGGAGCAGAGAAAAGGCTTGGTAATTTTGGAACCTAGTAGACTTTAGGGGTAGAGTACCTGGGACCTAGGGAAAAAAAGATAATAGGATTTGGGAAGGAAGGAAAGCTAGGAAACGAGGATGATAGAAAGCAATCGTTACTTCTTACTAGATTGGGGAAAACGTGGAGAGGACTCCCTCTTCTGTTTCGCACCGCAGGAAAAAACACAGGTCATCACTGTTAGTAGTCTTACTTTTACGGGTTGGATAGAAAGACCGGTCTTGGATTTATGAGCTCATCAAGATTTTGTAGATGAGCTGGAAACCTAACTCTGCATATTGTCTTTCCAGGGGCAGTTCAGTTTCTGACTTCAGGCCTTGGAAAACAACCCATTCTTAGGCTGGGTACTCTGTCTCCTAGTTTCTGTGCCTTAAGTGTTATTTTGAAAAACCTTCACCGTATTGTGGACATAGCAGGGTAAAGGTGGAGAAAAAAGTCACATTTGTCACAAGAAGAAAAAGTAGATCTATTTTTCTTTGGCAAAGATCACCTCTGAAAAGTGTTGTATTGTGAAGTGTAGTTTCCTTAAATACAACTAACTCAGGCTTAATGTGTGCTTTTTTTATGTTCAGCAGCTAAGCCCAAGTTAATTAATGCTGCACATCCCATAGTGACTCTTTCTCAAGCCAGGCACACTCGCATATACCCTAGTGCAAAAAGGCAAACAACTTAATTAACTTACTCTCCATCCATAATTCTCTTGAAATTAACTATTTATAATGTCTAGGAGTTTACATTGCAAGCATACTTTAAAAACTGTTTAGAATAAAAGGGACCAACATGGTTGGTTACCCTCTTGTTCCTCTCTTTGCCTACTTAGCTGTTCATATGAAAAGTAGCCATTCCTGTCACACTCTAGGGCTGCATGGTTGAAACTATTATTAATTTCTGCAAACACTCAATATTTCTTATTTGTTATTCCTTTTTTCAAGATGTGTTAATTTTTCATTGAGCCCTTACCCTGTGCCTGGCCCTGGGCCCTCAGTAGTGGACAGGGCAGATGTGGCTGCTGCCCTCAGTGAGTTTAGAGTTTCTTTGGAAGCTTCAGACACATTTTGCTGGTTTGCTAGGGTTGCTGTAACAAAAGGCCACAGACTGGGTGGCTTAAACAGCAGAAACTTATTGTCTCACAGTTTTGGAGGCTGAAGTCCAAGATCGAGGTACCAGCAGGTTTGGTTTCTCCTGAGGCCTCTCTTCTTGGCTTGCAGATATCCACCTTCTCCCTGTGTCCTCACATGGGCTCCTCTCTGTGTGCAAGCATCCCTGTTGTCTCTTCGTTTTCTTGGACACCAGTCTTGTTGGATTAGGGCCTCACCCTTATGACCTCATTTAACCATAATTACTTGTTTAAAGGCTCTGTCTTCAGATACAGTCACATTGGGAGTTAGGGCTCCAACATATGGATCTTGAGGGGGACACGATTTAGTCTATAATACACGTTAATAGTTACTGACATGGGTAGGTGGTGGTCCCTGTGTGTGAACCCAGTCTTGGTCAGGACAGACTTAGTGGAGGCAAGGGCTGTCTAAGATGGGAATTGACATAGAAGTAGGAGTTGGTCAGGAAGAGAGGGAAGGGAGAAATATCTTAGGCTACATGTTTGAAGGTCCAGAGGACATGGAAGAGGATGTGGTGGATAATTCAGTATGACTGGGTTTAGAAATAGCTTGCTTTTCCTTCCGTCTGAATTTGAATGCCATGTACGCATGAATTGTAGTCTTGAATTGTGTCAGCTCGTTAGAACTTAGTGTATTTTGTCCTTGGATTTGTGATCGGTGTTCAGTGTGAAGATGGGATGCCGTCCCCTTTTATCTGTGGAGAGTCGGGGTTATGACTGGGATTGACAGAGTAGCCTCTCCCCCACATACCTGTACAGCTCTGGTTGGGTTTGTCATCTGCCCTCATCTACCACCTACAGGTGCTGCCTCTGCAGGCGATGTGTTCCACAGGTGGGTGCAGGAGTGAGATGGATTGCCCAAACAAAAAGTAGGGGAATAAAGAAGGGGAAAAGATCCACCTATAATTCCTATCACCCAGAGCCAACCACATTTTGATATATTTCCTTTACATGACTTAATTTTTATTTTACAAAGTTGGGATCATCCTATATGTATATTTTATCTTGCTTTCTTAAGGTATAGCATAAACCATTCCCGTTAAATATAATGTTTGTTTGTGTTCTGCTCAGAACAATACAATGTAAAGCAACGATAAAATACCCATTTTTGCCTGTACTCATTTTCTAATGTTCCTAGGAGCAAGTATTGCTGTTGGGAGTATTTATTAATATATTGATTCAACCCTTTTGGGTAGCAATTTGATTATGTGTATCAAAAGACTTAAAAATAATCTTTGCTCCTAATGTAATTTAGGGGTAGTATCTTGAATATTGGGGCAGGGAAGGAAGTTGCTAAGAGATGTCTGTCATAGTTTTCTCAGTGGGGAAAAGAGAAACAAACTAAACCAAATATAAGGAATTGTTAAACATTGTTTTGTCTTGACTATATGTAAGGATGGACCTTTTCTCATTTCATCAGAGCATTTACGTTTCTTCTTTTGTGAATTAGCCCTCGATGTTTTTTGACCACTCTTTCTATAGGTGCAGTGGTGCTTTGAGGGAAACAAAAAGTTGCAGAGGCGTGAACATTCTCTTTGCCCTCACTTAATTGGCAGTGATGAATGTTGGAGGGGTGTGAGCCTGTTTCTGTTGGACTGAGGGAGTAATTGCAGTCAGGTCACATTTACAGCAATGTAGATGAGAAATTATAATAGTGATGAGAAATGAATTTACTTATAGCTAATTTGGGGTTCAGCTGACGTGTACAGTGTGTTTGATATGTGCCAGAGACCATGCCAGCCGATTTCATAGAAATGTTCTTTCTTGATCCTCACGACAGTTCTATAAGGGAGTTTTAGACCCTTTTTACATACAAGAAAACCGAGGTTCAGACAAATTCAAACTGGAGTTTGAACTAGGTCTCCAGATACCCAGGCCAAGGGCCCTTCCTTCTAAACCACCAAATCTGCCTTGTATATAAGATCTGGTATCAGTATTTTTATATGAGTGTCCTGTCCAGTTGTTTCGTGTGGGCCCCTGGAATGTCATGCCCAGTGTTATGTTGCTGCTGCAGGAGGATGTTAAGAGATGAGCACACTTGCTGGCCGTGAAAATGATCCTGGGGGTCGCCTTCGGATGGGCTGAAGACGTTAGACCCCTTCCGTCGGAAAGAAGAAAGTTGAAGGGAAACATTAAAGGCAGCTTAAAATCATAAAGGGTAAATGTAGATTTATTCAGTATTTTCCCAAGTGCTGCAGTGTAGATGCATTTGGAAATTACAAGGAAGGATTTGTAGGACAGAGTTGCATAATACATTTCAAATTCTATTACTCTGTATATCTTAACAGCTGAGATTTAATTGGCTCAGACATTCTGTGGATGAAGGAATGATCCATAGAGAACGATTCAGAGAAGTTGTGTAGTTGCAGAGAGGATTCTAAGTTTTTAAGGTTGAAGTTATGGATGAAGGGCCACCAGAATGCCTCCCCCAGCAGAAGATTGTAGGTATGCACCTGGGCCAGGCCTGGCCGAGGGGCAGCGCAGGAGGGATGAGCCATCACCACCCTGGTAGACAGCCCTTCATGGGGTAAAGCAAGGACTCAAGTGACAGCATATGTCATCTTTCATGTTTGTGGATTTGCTCAAAATTAGTCTTTTTTGCCTCCTCGTATCTCTGCCATATTATCAATCCAGTTAAAAAAGAAGGTATTTCATTCTCTCTCTTCAAAGCTTATGGGATTTTGAAAACACTGCTCTACCTCATGACATACCACATGTCCCTGTGAATCCTAATAACAAAAGTTTTGGGTTCTTTGTGAACATGGGACCTCCTTTTGTGAAACTTTGAATACATTCAGGAGGAATGTGTGACAGACAGGATTCCACTGTTGAGGGGCACTGGGAACACTGCATTGTCCTCGGATAATATTGAATGTAGACAATGCTGTGTGGCCTCCAAGAACATTCCAAGGCCACTGATCCTTCAAGGGGAGGATCAACCTTTAAGTTTTTGATTTTGTGACTGTGATCAGAATAGACTCTGGGACATAATTCCAGATATATCCAGATTAACTTTCTCTGTCTAATTAAGAAGAATTTTGGATTTAAATCCTGTTGGAAGCAAAGTTAAGGGCCCGTTTTATGCAATTACTAAATGCTAATGATGACATGGACTTTAAAGAAAAATTTTAACATTTAAGTAGAAAATCGGTACAAAATTAAGGTTTAGCATAGAGGGGTTCTGAAATGAGCACCGTCTCAGGGTCAGGAGGCCTCAGTTCTGCCCAGTTGTAAACTCATGAGTGGTGTGGCCTTGGGCATTGTCTTTGGCTTCTCTTTGCTTTAATTTTCTCATCTGCAAAGAAAGTTGAAATTGTTGAAGTTATCCCTACAGTGTCTTCTAAAGCCAAACATTTCTGACTCTGTTTAATATTAAAGTAGCTGAGAGAGTTCCTTAAGTCTAGGCATTATGGTTACAAATATTTTCGTTGGTTTTTGTGATAATATTTTGCCATTATGAGGCTTGGGTAGATGAGAAACCACATACATGACATGAAAGGGTTTCTCAGCAGAAAATCTGTGTGGCTCAAACTCTGAAAACAGGCGTACAAATTTCTCCTGAAAAACAAACATGTCACTACACGAGCAACTCATGAAAGACCTCTGAGCACTGCTTTTCATAGACGTAGGACAATTCCCAAATAATATTTTTTTCAAAATAGTATTTGCCATCCAACTTATTTATTAAAAAAAATTTTTTTAATATTGTAGGCTTCAGAAAGAAGTACAGTCCATACTCTGTGTACATTTCTGGTCCATTCATTCTGTCAACATTTATTGATCATCTCCTATGTGCTAGGAGGTATCCTGGAGGCTGAGAATTAGAGGAGTTACAGAAAAAAGCTCCTGCTATCTAGTTCCTAGTTTCCAGTACATAGACTAGTAGAGAATGTGGTTGTGGAAACAGTGATGATAGAATGTGGTTTTGAGCGCAAGGTGGGTGTAGGGAGCCTGATCAGGGAATCATTAATTGTAGGTCATGGAAGCCTTTATTGAAAAATGAATAGAAGTTTGCAGGTAGCAACAAGGATTGGCATTCTTGATGTAGGGGTCTGCAAGATAGAAAGCCCAGGGATAGGAAGATGACATTGAAGGTAATGTGATAAGACTTGATATTTTAAGTAAGATCACTCTGGTTACAGTCTTAAGGAAGGTGAGAGTGGGGCAGGGAGAGATGGATGATAAGGAAAGCAGTTAGGCTACTTTAAAAGGTCCAAAAGAAGAGGCAGGGAAGGTTGGAGCTATAGGCAGGCCTGAGAGATGGATATTTATGTAACTGAATGATTGAGCAAGGATTGCATAAGGATGGGGAACCAGAAGGGGAAGGCAGGCATGATTGTGGGGTTTCTAACTTGTGCGAGTTGGTTGGAGCACCCTTGAGAGACTCATTGGCAAGGGAATGATCTTAGGATCCTCAAATGTGCCATCTCTTGCTGATTTAGGAACCTGCTGCCCCTTTGGTGAAAGTTTTAGAAGCAGTGACTGGAATAAAGAGGCGATAGCCAGTGGTGTGCTGGGAAATACTTTCAATCAACTAACCACACACACACACACACAAACGCACACACATGCACGCACATGTGCACACAAAATCAATGTGTTGATTAAACATTTTACTAATCTAAAGCATGTGTAGCACACAAGTTATAAATACTAATATACATGCTTTTTATTGTAAAATACATATAACTGATCTTCTCACAGAATATCTTCACTGATGATCTCTTGTATCCATAGCTTAGCTCTGCTTGCCATTGACCAGGGAGTGTAATTGCCCTGCACCCCCAGTCTTTGCATCGGTCTGGGAAAGTGCCTCACCTCCCTTACTGTCTACCAAAGGTCTGCACGATACAGGCGCCGCTTTGTCCACACTCTCTCCCAGACCACACACCATTCGGTAGCTGCTTTTGGATATGTTTCTATTCCTTCCCCCACTTCCTAGGTCAGTGACCAAAGTCTATGCATATGAGACCATATGAGTCATGTAAAATCTCGAAGGGCCCCTTGATCCTTACAATCCCACTTGAGAAGCAGACTGAACTAGACCAGACTGATGGGTGGGCCTCACCTCTAACCACAACTACTTTTGCATGTGAGGATGTTTATTATATAGCATTGAAGAGATGTAATTTAATGTGCCGTGTAACGTATCCTCATAGTTCTCATCCCACTTGACCTTTCCCTAGCGTTTTATATGATTGACTTTTTTTTTTTAAGGAACATTGATTAATTGATTGATGGATTGGCCATGTTGGGTCTTTGTTGCTGCGCACGGGCTTTCTCTAGTTGTGGCGAGCGGGGGCTACTCTTTGCTGTGGTGCGCAAGCTTCTTATTGCTGTGGCTTCTCTTGTTGCGGAGCACGGGCTCTAGGCACGCGGGCTTCAGTAGTTGTGGCACGCTGGCTCAACTCAGGCTCAGTAGTTGTGATGCACGGGCTTAGTTGCTCCATGGCATGTGCAACCTTCCCGGACCAGGGCTCGAACCCGTGTCCCCTGCACTGACAGGTGGATTCTTAACCACTGCACCACCAGGGAGGTCCTATCATTGACTTTTTTTAGCACTCTTCTTTTTTCAGCTTCATCTATCCTTGCCTTCCATGATATCACTGGACCAAGTACATGTCTCTTTTCGATTTCTCTGCCTCTTCTGCTGATTCCTTTTCTTCTGTTCTGTCAGTTCTCCGCAGTGCCCTGTTTCTTTTACACTTCTTGCCTGGATGTCATTCATTGCTCT
The DNA here is from genome assembly GCF_951394435.1 of Stenella coeruleoalba. Classification (NCBI taxonomy): domain Eukaryota; kingdom Metazoa; phylum Chordata; class Mammalia; order Artiodactyla; family Delphinidae; genus Stenella; species Stenella coeruleoalba. The sequence goes on along the minus strand of NC_137154.1, from coordinate 42,624,987 downwards.
CAGGGTTTGGTTACCAGCAGCAGGCTCTAGACTACTGGACCCGTGTCTCCTGCTCAGCCTGAATCTCTTAATCTCCAACCCTGCACATCCACCTACTTGCTGGACGGTTCCACGTAGACATCCTTTTGTGTTCTCAAATGAAAATACCCCAAATGAGACCTATTGGCTCCTTTGCTCCAGTCTTCTGATTTTCCCATATTCTTTGTTTCTAAGTTGTTACTACCATCTTGGAGCTCAAAATATCAGCTGCCGGGGCTTCCCTGGTGGCGCAGTGGTTGAGAGTCCGCCTGCCGATGCAGGGGACACGGGTTCGTGCCCCGGTCCGGGAAGATCCCACGTGCCGCGGAGCGGCTGGGCCCATGAGCCATGGCCACTGAGCCTGCGCCTCCGGAGCCTGTGCTCCGCAACGGGAGAGGCCACAACAGTGAGAGGCCTGCGTACTGCAAAAAACAAAAAAAGAACATCAACTGCCATGGAAATCCTTTCTTCCCATCCACACCAGATATGTCAAGAAGACCTGGCAGTTCTTCATTTGATTCCATCTCCTCTCCTGCTCTCTTCGGGTTTACTCCCCAAATTCAGGCCTTCATCACCTCTCTCACCTGAACTGTTGCCCATCTCCCTGCCTCCAATTAGCCCCGTCAGTCTAGTTTGCGTCCCATAGCTAGATTTCTTATCTTCATTCCATGGCTAGATTTAGCTTTTCAAAGCCCAGGTAGGATGTTCAAGCATTCTCTTCCTTGAGCACATCTGATGGCCCTTTGCATTGTCTGCAGGATGCAGTCTAGATTCTTGGCACGGCTGTCTCACTATAGCCAACTTAGCTCATCTTCTGCTGTTCCTCTAGCTACTCACTTCATAAACCAAGCTAAATAAATACTCCCAGTTGCTCATTCACGCTGAAGGGTCTGTAATTAAATTGTACAGAAAGGTCAGTCAAAATTCATATAATGGGGATGGTTGTTTCTCAGTAAGGGTCTTTCTCTCTCCACTTTTACTTATATTCTTAATCATGACATGTAAGAGCATCTGTTGGCCCTTGATGCCTGGGTCTAGGGTTCAGTGATGTCATTGTGTCTCTCCTTGTGCTCTTCATGTAACTTGGGGATGCTGGCTATGTTAATAGGTACACCAGCTCTCTGCATGTCTCCTTTCAGGGAGAGAACGGCCCCATTCACACCACAAACCTCATTTTCCTCAGAGGTAGAAAAATGAGACACAGGCTTCATATTAAGGGAATTTATACATACATGACGGCTCTCTGTATGTGATTTCATGACTGGAATGGAATTAGATATGCAGTGGCTTTCAGAGTTCTGGTAGACATTTGATTGTTCCCCCTGGATAGTAACTTTATGGTTTTTACAAGGGGAGTCATACTGGAAATTTACCCTCTTTGTCTTTCAACTGATTTGTCCCCAGGCCAGACCTGTCTGAAAATTGAAATGGTAAACCTTTTCTCTTTTCAGGTTATCTGTCGGAGCTGTCAGGAATTTGTTACTGTCTGCTAAAGCCTTTTAGCTAAAGGCAGCACTCGTGTGGGAAGTTACACTATTATATGGATGCAGAGAGGGACTTAAAACTAGATTATTCCTGTGTGAAAGGGGTTGGGGGGCAAACGAACAGAATTAAAAAGGAAAACCCTTAAAAACATAAAACCCCTGTGGATCTGCCTTTCCTTCCTACCTGCATCTCTTGTATGCCACAGGGTAGATTGTAAGCTCTGTGGGTGCAGAAAAGCTGCCTTTTGTCCTCCTTTGATACTCTCAGCTATCTGCACCCAAGTCATGCCCATAAGGTACGGTGGTAGTCAGAAGCCGTTGGCTTTAGAGAGTGTCTCTGTCCTCTTAGCACAGCCCTTGAGGTGGCTGGGACGGATGCTGGTTAAGAAGTGTGTTCCCTACGTGAGCGCACAGACTGGACTTATTCTCCTTGATCATTTTTCTCCAGGGAGAGCTCTGTGCTGAACGCTGGTTTTGCCTTGTTCTTGGAGGGTTGGTTTAGAATTCTCTTGTGCTTTTCCAAGAATCCCTCCATACCTCCACTTCCTCTGCCACTGCTCGCATAGTAGCCCTTCTTGTAGCTTCTTGGATTTACTGGGAAGTATGCCATCTTCCTTTGGTTTGGACCTTGGAGACTCAGCTCTTTCAGTGTTCAGGGAAATGGAAGGTGGAGGATCAAAGGACACCAGTGCTTTCTGGTGTTCTCTGTGTTTGGAAGGAATGTAAAAGCAGTGAGATCTCATCATTATTGTGATATTACAGCATTATAAAGTATTAGACCTTTGGGGAAACTGAGGCGTAAAAAGGTTAATAAGTGTCCCCTAAAGTCAGTGACTAGTTGATGGCAGAGTTCTGAAGTCTGCACCACACTTCCCTGTTCATATGGAAGGTTCTGGAAAGGTCTCCTTTGAAAATGTATCATGACATCATGAAGTATAAACTTCAAGGTTATGTATGTTAAAGAAATGCAGTCAGTTTTCCTCAGGTGCCCATACTGGTGAGCAAGCTGATCCTATCCTCAAATGGTTTCTACAGAGCAAGGAAAAAACAGTCAGACTAATGTTAATCATGGGAGCCTATTATAATGATATATAACTTGTCCTAACACATTATAATAGTACAGCAAATATATTTAACTCATGGAACATTCTCAGGGGGCTCTTAACTCCCTTTAAAATCATGCTCCAGGCCTCTGTTATAGCAAGATGGAGCTGCAGAGTTCTGTCTGTGAAGCTGCCACACCACTTTGACCAAGCCAGTGTTATGAGAATCCCTTTTCAAAACCCCTGCACTGTTTTTCCAGGCTTAAAAGTATGTTTGGTTTTGTCAGCACCTGGAAACGGGAAGTTGAGATTTGAGGAGAAACCTTTGGCGTTTATGCACTAAGCTTGCTGGAGAGTTGGAGTCTCTGTTTCCATGGAAACTGCACTGCTGCCTCATTTATTAATGGAGGCTTGGTGAACTTCCAGAGGTACTCCTGCCCCGTCCTGTAAATTCATTCTAGAGAAATGCAGGTTGACTTTTCAAACATGTCTCTGTCATTTCTCAGGCATTGCCCCCTGGATCCTCATGAGCTCCAGAAAATTGCCTGTATGCTGTTTCAGAACCACCAATTTTTCTCTGGCAAGTGCGTGTGAAGGCTGTTTCCTCTCTTTCATGCTTAAATCATGTTTATGCCTGCCTGCCTTGTCCAATAAGTGAATTTTTTATTATTCCGCCTTTAAGAATTATGGATTTAAAATAAGGGAATGGAAAAATTAAGTAATCAAATGCATTGAAAACCTTGATGCTAACTTTAAGGGAGTTATACGTCTCTAACTTTTGAACTTCTAAACTTGGTTTTTTATCCAAAATGGATGGTTTGCTTCTTTCCACTCCAGAAAGACACTTTCAGAAAATGGCTCAGACAAATGTTTTTAAAGTAAGTCTTCATTTCACTAAACTAACTCTCCCCTGCCAGGTATATTAACAGTATTGGAAGCTGCCTCTAGAAAAAAATTTTTTTTCCATCTAATTGTTTATCTGGAGGATGCAAATAGTAGTTTTAAGCCTTTAAATCATCCATCATGCCTGGCAGCCTCTATTATCTCATTGCTGAGTTGGAGCCAAGTGAGAGTCTTTCTCTGTCTTAGGAAGGAGGTGCATAGATCTGGCTCTGCCAAATCTGTGCTCTCAGGGGGTCCGAGCCCTGCTCTAAGAGAAGGCAACTTAGGCAGACCCACAGGTCCCCTAGGATGGAGAAAGATCATGGGTCCCCATTTTCTGATGTCGCGTTAACGTAGAGACTAACTTGCTGTTCAGAGTAGAAGTGATGGGACTTGTTCCCTTGGTCCTTCTAGTGTCTCTGAATTACTGTTAGTTTTTAAATGCATTTTTGTGGCTGTAATAAAACACTGTTTATAGTCAGCTACAAAGTAAGTAATTACAATGCAGCAAACGAAATTCAATATAACTTTGCCGTGGTTTTTTGAATTTTAATCAAACCAGACTTAGAGTAAATTATAAAATCCCGTTGCTTTTGTTGTGATAAGTGACATTGACAAAATATTAATCTAATGGATTGTTATTCACAGAAGCTAAATGTCTTCTCTAGTCTGCAGGCTTTGGATGTTTGCTTTTTGTTTTAATTTCCAGTGTATGCTTTAAAAAATCCAGAGAAAAGAATAAAGTTTTAAAACCACATGAAATAAAAACTCTATGGAATATTCCATTGTTGATATCTTGCCAGTCACAATTGCACATCTCATTTATGGCACTGAAAACGTTTTTTTTTTTTTTAAACCAGATGTCTCTGTGGTCACTTTTTTTGGTATCGTTAAAACTGGAGCTGGGATAAAAAAACCAACTGTTGACTACGAAGTCTAATATTAAAGGAATAATCGGCCCATGTTCCTATTAGATCATTTCCCTTTTATTCTACTTTGTAAATTACCTTGTGCTGTTGCTTAAAAATGGCATTTTGTTGGTTGTGTATCCCTTTTGTAGCTAAATTATCTTGAGTTATTTTCTTTGGAGATTCTTCTAACTTCAATTTATATAATAATCTATAAAGTATATATATATGCATATATATGTATATATTGCGTGTATTAAAAATTCAGAAGTTAATTTTTCTTTCTGTCAGTTTATTTGCTTCCTTCCACCATGGCTCAATGCCTTTCTTTGTTTTAACATTTTGATGTTAAAAATGAATGTAAAGAATTTAATTCCCAGGTCTTCACATTAGTCCTGCAAGAGTTTTTTAATAATACGAATTTCAGTCCAAGGGTAAAATCTTTACATGTTGTTTGTCTCCTTTTACTCTTCAGAGCTGACCCAGAATCCAAAGGTTGGAGTGACATTAATTTCTCCCCATAGCTTTTCCTTCAAGGTATTGTAGAAATCCTCCTTTTGAAAAGTGGAGCCAGTTACTCGTGTGTGTGTGTGTGTGTGTGTGTGTGTGTGTGTGTGTGTGTGTGTGTGTGTGTGTGAGAGAGAGAGAGAGAGAGAGAGAGAGAGAGAGAGGAGGGCAGTGGTAAAATCACATTATTTAGTCAGTTTCCAAGTATGATTGTTTCCTGTATTTTTATCCGGGGATTAAATTGTTGCCACCACCATCACCGTCAGCTCGTGGGGGGCAAGGGTAGAGAAGGTGCGAGACAGTTGGTTGTAGACACCCAGACATGACAGCAGAATAATCTCTGCAACAATATGGCAGTGGAGCATTTGCTGACTTCAGAGCGCCAGATCAACCCCAGTATTTTTTCAGGGATGCTAAACCTCTTGTAACTGCTAAATTGGATTTGTCACTGAATGAAGTATCAGCTGCTGTTGAACAAGGCCATAAAAGCCAGCCGGCTGGCCCTTTGTAGGCAGGGCTTACCCAACGATTGATATGTTTTAGCACTTTTGGGATTATTGTGATTAAGAGGAAACCATCCTGAATGAGAGAGAAAAGGGGGTAAGGACGCCCAGCTCACAGCTGTGAGCAGCCTGTGTTTGCTGCTGAGGAAGTCACCATTACGGCTTTCTCCGGGGTCCTACCCTGATTGACGGGTATGAAATCTTTATATGAGGAAGCGGTGTCCTTATTTCCTCCAGTTGCAACTCTCCCTGCAGGGCAGTAGGCACGTGGAATGTTGTGGACTTGAGCATTCCGAATGCCTTTCAAGTGCTCAGGCACGCATGCGTGCACATGCCCACAGTGGCTAAACGCGTTAGTCCACACACACACAAGTTAATTGAGTTAACGTGTGGGGATTTTGGTAGCAACAATAGAGTGCCCTCTTTTATTTCCCAGACTCAAAGCTCTGTAACATGCGTTAAATAGATACCTCCGTGTAGTTTGCGTCTGAGTCGCTTGTGTGTGTGATGGCTGAATGGAGACTCCACAGCCCTTGGGTCTGTAAACTCGGAGCACCTGGCTGAGGGTTTATTAAGTACGAGAACCTTACCGTCTTTTTAGAACAGGCTGGTTTTCAAGAACCACCTGCTCCTGGGAGTGGGCGAGGTTTTGCATGGCTCTTGCACCGGCCCAAGGCAAGCTTTTCCCGAGAGGCAGCTTGTTGAGTAGGCTGGAGTTTGAAGCTGCCCACTACTTGCAGATGCACATGGAATGAGTCGCCTCTCTGGACATCCCAGCAGGCTGTGCCTGGTTCATGCTCAGAGTTTGCTCAGCATACCGCACAGGAAAGAGGCCGGCTTGCCAGGTCCTGCAGAGCGTCTCTCCAAGCCTGTGAAAAGCACGAATCATCCAGCAGCAGAGCATGCTTACAGCTGGCCCTTTGCTAGCTTTGATCTGCGACTCAGGCTGCACCATGAATGCCCTTATTGTCATGTTATGTGTACACAGTGTGTGAATTATTGAAAATAGGGAGGCCTGAGCCTCATCTGGTAGAGATTACAGTGCAGGCATGCTGGGCGAAGGTCTGTAATTGAAAATCCCCAGATGCTGTTTATTTGGCCTTTGTCACATGACCTGCTGCAGGAAGATTGTCTGAACAAAATGTTGCCTGCATGAAGAGTGGAGCCCGCCCTCCCCCTCGTCCAGAGCCTCCCCAGGCTCAGTCTGTACACAGCTTAAACACCTGCCCAAAGGATTTTTAAAGGCTTAAAATAGATTCGCTCATAGCATTTAAATAGAGGGCATCTTGCTTGTTGGTTTAAACTGCTTAAGCGGTTGTTGACTTGTGGAACCTTCTATCCACCAAGGGTTTGCTGAATAATTTCACTCTGAGATATCTTTGCAAAGCAGCCTTCAGGGCTGGAGTCAAGAGTAGTTTGGGCTCTGCCTTTTCTTACAAAATCAAACTTGTGTGTGGTGAACGAACTTGCAGATGAAGCCACGTCGACTGTCCGTATTCCCTGTCTTTAAAAAATATCATGGCTACCCAGGATACAGCCCGGAGTGAGCTGGTTTGTTTCCATTTGATCCAGTTTTTTCTAACTTATTCTAGCCGTTTCTTAGAACATTTGTTTTTCTCAGCTAAATACTGAGTGTTCTCCTCTGTGAGGGTGGTGAATTGAGGCAGGATGATAAATCTTAAAGATCACAAGAATTAAAAACAGAGTGGCTTTAGCAAGCTAATTTTGAAGAGGGAAAGGCTCTAAGTTTTCCGGGTCCTGTCCACTAGGGAATGGAGCAGTCACTCGGTGTCCTCTTTTGCCCCCTGTATCTCAGTTATGATCACGTGTGCCTTGTCCGTTTCTTGGAGCTTGTGAGGAGGAGAGGTGTCTTGGGGTGCCTGGGTATCGCAGCAGCTCACAAGCGCTCAGCTGGGCTGTGAGTTCCTCGAACTCTTGTGTTCTTCTTTATATCCCAGTCCTGCCAGCACAGTGCTTTTTCTGTCCTTCCTGTTCCTTTTCCCTCCCTGTCTTCCTGCCTCTTCAAAGAAAACATTGTCACCACCTCCTGTGTGCCATGATGTCACCTCTTCAAATGTTTTTTTCTTCCAAGAAGTGGCTAAAATCAGCAGCAGTGCTATCATTAAGTAGCAAGCTCTGAGTACAATGCCAGGAGTTAGAGGCCGGGGGATACTGTGGGAAACAGGACGTGGGCCTTGCTTTAAAGAAGCTCCCAATTTGTCAAAAAAATAAAAAAAAAAGGAGCAAAAACTTGCACAGGAAGCGTGCATGGCAAGCACTATGCTAGTTTGCATGGAGGTTGCCGAGCTGAAGAGGCAGAACAGACTGTCAGGGAGCTGGGGGAGTGCCTTTGGAACCGGGTCTTGACAACTCAGAAGTAAGTGTTCAGCAGATTTGGACAGGACCGAGGGGCGAGGGCAGGTCATCTACACAAAGGGAATTGCACCCAACGGACACAATAGCTCTGTAGAGCGAGGCAGGAGAAAGGGCAAAAAGTGGGCTTGTATGTGTAACAGTTATGTTTTTTACAGAGAATATATTGCATATTACCTGAGTAATTAGAAATTTAAAAGGGGAATAAAAATGGGTTAACTCTCCTGAATCTAAAACTCAACCAAAAGAGCTAATAATCTCTTTGTTTTGCTTGATCACTAGCTAAAATGAAAGCCCATTTCATAGGCCACTGCTTTCTCGTTGATGATATTGTTGCCTTTGGATACTCCTGATTTTGAGAGCAGTCTAATGCGTCCAGTGCAGTTGGGTAAATGACAGAGAATGTGGCAACCACAGGAGGAAACATTTCTGGACTTTTCTCAAACTGTTCTTCAGTATGTTTCCTCTCCTCCTAAATATTCTGCCTTTTATTACAGACGTGTGGCTTCTTGCCTCAATTCTCCTAAAATCTAAACTCCTTGGGGCCAGAGAACATGTTATTATTCCAGTGTGTATCTCCTCCAGTGCCTAGTGCAATGCCTTTTACATAGAAGATACTTAGCAGATATTACTGAACAGGGGACGGGGACTGCATTGTGGCCAGATTATGATGGCCTTGAAGGCATGAAGAGGTGAGGTTTTATCTTGTATTATAGGTGGTGAATGGACTTTTAAAATGGTATATTACAGTTCCATCCACTTTGTGGTTGGGTTGGGCCCCTTTAAGATTTTGTTTTGGTTAAGCACTTAGTAATGATCTTGTGAGAAGTTAACTTATTATAGAGGCTATTTTCAGAGCAGTTGGTCTGATGTTAAGCATAATGAGCTTGGAAGACAAAGCTGGGTTCAAATCCTAATTCTACCACTTAACTGGTTTGGGAACTTGGGCAAGTTTCTTCTTTGAAGCTCAGGTTCAGCATTTATAAAATGGGAATAAGGTGGGAATGAAGGTTAAATGTTTTCATGTGTTAGCACAGTGCTTTGAATACTGCTGACACAGTAAGTATTCACACAGTAGGTACTGTCTAGCTTTCTTTTATGTCACTTCGTCCCTACCTGTCATCCAATATTATTTCATTTAGCTTAACCCCCCAAGTTTCAGTCTCTTGGGTTTGAGTGCATTTTTTAAAATGTTGTTCTTTATGTTATGGTTTCCATATTATTTTTAAAAGAATTACTAAGTGCCTAGACATTTAGAATTCTTTTTATCGAATACTGTGTTTTCTAAGCAGCAAGTAATCCTATGTGAGTGTCATTTGGATTTTAATGCTTGCATAACTCACCTTTGTATAGCTACTGCTATATAACTTCAGAAGTTGATGCTTAATTCTTCTAATGATAGTTTTGTTTTTACACTGACAACTAAATTCTGGAAATCCAGTGGGAGACATGCTGTTTATTTTCTTTTTTCCTTTAGAATAATTTTTATTAAATCACAAACGTGCAACAGCTTCTTAACTGTACACACCCACAAAAATTTTTTAAAAGGAATAACATTATGTCTTATTCCACCATGATTCTGGCTAATAGCCTCCATAACCAGGGCTACCTAGAAAATTGCCACCTCTAGGTCCTCCTCCATAGCCATGATAGCTACGCCTGAATCCAGGACCACTTCCATATCCATCAGATCCTCTCTAAAGTTCCTTCCTGGTCCTGCTCCAAAATTTCTACCACTACCATGAGAATATACAAAACCAAAGTGGCCTCCTCTTCCACTTCTAGAACGTTGGACTTCTTGCATTTTAGGTTGAGACAGGGCCTTTCTTACTTCTGCATGATGACCATTGATGACATGGTTGGGACATTTAATGCAATGCCTGCAGTCTATTCATAGAGGTAATTTTACAATCTGCCACAAATTATAATTTTGGCCTCATTTAGCCCTTAGCAAAAACGTAGTTCTTGCTATTTTATTCAAGGAAGAATCTATTCTAAATTAAAAGATTATTATAGCAACTACGTAATTTGCATGATGCCCTCTTAATATTCAGATATCACAATAAAGGGCTCCTTTTACTTAGAAACAGGTTTTATGGCCATATCATTTGGATGATTTAGGGTAATGAATGCAAAGATTTTGAGGACATTTTCAGTGTAGCATGGAAAAGATGTTCCATTTCTATAGCGTTAAAAGTAGAAACATTGTAGGTTTATACTAGATGCCATGTGGTATGGTATCCTGGACAGAAACCATGTATGTCAGTTCAAGTGATGAAAAAGAGGTCCAGAGAAGTGAAGCAAGTTTCCCATGTTCACACAGCTAATAAGTACATGTTCAAATTTCCCAGAGAAGATCTAGGCAATGATACATCTGAATCCAAAAAAAAAAAAGTTTGCAGCAGTGCCACTATTAAAGAATCTCCATTAAAGACCAGCAGTTTTTAGCACTTCAGATGTGTGGATTTCACACTTCTCTAAGGCCAAATAATTAATAAATAAACAGAGTGTTCTTACCAAAGTTTTTCATTAACAGGACTCTCCTGGGTTAATGTTGGATTACCTTTTTTTTGGACCAGGTCCATATTACTGTGGCATGTGGAGGTCATCGGGGGAGAGAGGGGTGAGGAGGAAAAGAGCATGTGTTGGTCACACTTGAGCCAAGCTAAGAGCTCAGGACGAGTCTGGAGAATTGTGCCGCCTCTCACTAAAATAGTTGTAACTGTAAAAGGGCCTACAGATTTCAGATGGTATTGACAATGCTGTTATCCAATTTAGGTACTCTTTTTTTAGATCTTTTTTTTTTCTGATTTTCTTCATATGGAAGAGGAGAGCTCATTCATTCATTTTTTTTTTTTTTCCCTTTAATTGAAAACATTTACTGAGCACCTACTTAATAGGCGCTAGATCTGGAGTCAGAACCAGATGGGTTCTGTCCATAGAGCAGTCACTATTCTAAGAGGGGACTGGATAGTCCTGTAGGTAAGTAATGGCAGCGTAGCAGCAGCCGGGCTATCTGCTCAGTACATGAGCAAACGAAGGAGAAACGACTAGCTCAGTTTGGAAAGCTCCCAGATGTCGAGGAGGAAATGCTTCAGTTGGTGCTTACAGGGATAAATAGGAGTTTTGCTGGCAAAGGAGAAGAAGAACATTTAAGGACAGATGGTTACACAAAGGCATAGAGGTGTGGAAAAGCATAGTGATGGCTAGGGGAACTCTATGAAGCTGCTATAGCAGTACAGGAATGGGCTGTTAGCCTTAGGTAACAAGCTAAGGAGTGTGTGTCTTTCTTATAATGGATGGGGACCTGTTGATGTAGGAAAGCAACGTAATCAGATGTGGGCGTGAAAGAGAAGGTGAATGCCCACAAGATGAGTGGCAGGAACTGTCAGGACTGAGCACTCTCCTGAGAGCCTCTGGGTAGGGGGTCTACTTAGGTTGCCACTGGGGTCAACAAGGTTAGAGTCTGTTAACATCCTGTACACACCTTGAGTGTGTGGGACACAAAAATGCTGAAGATATAGAACCTACCTTTCAGAAGCTTATGGTCTTTTACACAAGGAACTCTTACTAGAGCCAGAATGTGGGCAGTGCCCTGACCCATGAAGTAAAGTACTTTGGGCCCAGGGCAGCATGGGGAATCTGTGCTACTTCCCAGTCAGAGTCAAGCCATCTCCCTTCACCCCACTTGTATATACAAGGCAGTTTTCTTTTTTTTTAATATATAAATTTATTTATGTATTTACTTTTGGCTGTGTTGGGTCTTTGTTGCTGCGCGCGGGCTTTCTCTAGCTGCGGCGAGCGGGGGCCATTCTTCGTTGCAGTGCGCGGGCTTCTCATTGCGGTGGCTTCTCTTTGTTGTGGAGCACAGGCTCTAGGTGCGCAGGCTTCAGCAGTTCTGGCACGTGGGCTCAGTAGTTGTGGCTCACGGGCTTAGTTGCTCCGCGGCATGTGGGATCTTCCCAGACCAGGGATTGAACCCGTGTCCCCTGCATTGGCAGGCAAATTCTTAATCACTGCGCCACCAGGGAAGTCCCAGACAGCTTGTTTTTAACTCACAGTGTCTTTGGTTTCAGTTTGCTCTGTAGTATTGTGGTCTTTCCCAGCCACTGGTCTGTGAGGTGAGCTCCAGGTACCTGGCTCCCTGCCTCACGCCTCTTCACACACTCCAAGCCTAGTGCATATTTCAGGCCTTTCATGGAGGTTTTGTGAAGGAAAGAGTATCTGAGCTGGACCTGGAAGGCTTTTGATTGGTGGTCTTAAGGTGTATTGTACTTGTGAGCAAAACCTTAGAATGGCAGGATGGTTCAGGGAACTGAAGCTAGGTGTGCATTTTGATGGCAGTAAAATGGATTAAGGTGATGGTGGTGTGTCATGAAAAAAAAGTTAGGGCCAGACGGTGGGACCATACTGAATACTATACTAAAGGAGTTTGACCTTTAGACTATAGGCAGAAGGTCTTGAAGCAGTAGAGTGGTTGAACCAGAGGTGTGTTTCAAGTAGCTGTATATAGGATGGATTAGAAAGAACAACTAGAGGCATAACATAATTAAGGCTAGGTAGAGGATTAAAAAGGTGATTGTAGGGCTTCCCTGGTGGTGCAGTGGTTAAGAATCTGCCTGCCACTGCAGGGGACACGGGTTCGAGCCCTGCTCTGGGAAGATCCCACATGCCTGCGGAGCAACTAAGCCCGTGCGCTACAACTACTGAGCCTCCGCTCTAGAACCCACGAGCCACAACTACTGAAGCCTGTGCACCTAGAGCCTGTGATCTGCAACAAGAGAAGCCACCGCAATGAGAAGCCCACGCACTGCAACGAAGAGTAGCCCCCGCTCACCACAACTAGAGAAAGCCTGCACGCAGCAACAAAGACCCAACCCAGCCAAAAATAAAATAAATAAAGTAAATAATTTTTTTTAAAAAAAGGTGATTGTGTAGCATCTCTTTATTGCTTCGTAAAGAATGAGCCATTAGAAAAATTTTCTTCATTTATATTTATTTTCCTTCTGGAAATAAACACAACAAAAAGAATTCAACATGGAGGGATTGTTTGTATTCAGTGCATAACATTAGACATTTTTACTTGCTCGTCTCTCTCTTCGACCCTTGTAGTCTTATGCAAATGTGTGGTTTGTTAGCTAAGATGAAGTGTTTTATGGAGCCATCACTTGATAATGTTATCAGCTGCCGTTGACTGATGGGAACTCGGAGAAGGTGGGACTGGGGTTATTGCCAGGCGTTTTGAAGGGATTCAAGGAATAAGTTCTGACCAACCAGGGTTAACACAGCCTTTGTCTGTATATTCTTCCTTCTAAAGCTGTTCCTTGTAAGCCTCTGGGTGAGTGTAGACAGGATATTTGTTTTAGAGACTTGCCAGTGTTCACCTCCTGAAGGCCACCTGTTCATTTTGTAAGACTTTAGATGGGGAACATGCAGTACCAGCCCCTGGCAATGCAGAATGGGCTGCCTGGCCCATTCTGGTGATTTTCCATGTTGGTTGGTGCTGATTTTTGGTCAATGATTTATATTGGGGATTAACTGAGACACTGGTGTCCAAACTTCCTCATTGGCAACAACACTCTGTGACCATTTCAAATGCTCTTTTGTGCGCCTTCCTTTACCCCTAATCTAAGCCTTGTACCCCTCCCCCAGTCTGGTTCTCCATCCCTCTCATTCAGTTATTCGTTCCATCAGTGTATACTTTCTGAGGACCTGCTGTATTCTTGGCACCAGGGGCACACCGATGAGCGAAAACACAAGGTCTCTGCTCCTCTGGAAATTCCTGTCTTTAGTGGGGGAGGCAGGTGTTCATCATGCAGTCATTGAGATAAATGGAACTTGTCAGCTCTGATGCGTGCCATGATTGAGAGGCGTGGAGAGGGGTAGGGTGACTTGAGTCCGTTCTCACGGGTGAGAGTCCTTCACAGATGTAAGCTCCCTGAAGGCAGAGATGGCATCTCTTTACCCCCAGAATCCTAGCGTGTTGCTTGTGCCCTGTAGGTACGGTGGGTGACTGGCCAGCTTTGGTAGACCTCCTTTCTTTCCCAGTGTTGCTGGGGTGATGAAGCAGTGTGTGAGAAATGGCTAATTATTAACTCCTCACAGGTCAGTGAATGGTCTCTACTGCCTCCTCTGGCAGTATCCGTAGATACAGACGCCCCAGGTCTTCAGCAGGACAGGTTCATCCAACATCCCCGTTCTGTAGACCTCTCCCAGCAGCTGACAATTGGTTCCTGCAGTGTACCCTACACCTGTGCTTTTTGTTTGTTGGCTTTCATATTCTAAGATACTTTTTCCTTTACATGAACCTCAGGTCATACAGAGAGGTCCAGAGCTAGAGAGTATTTTAACACCATCTCGTAGAATCTTACCCAAGAAAAGTCCGTTGTAAAGCGCTCTCTCATTGGGCATTGCTGCTGGTGTTGGAGGACAGAATCATGCCTTGTGGTGTTGTCACCTCGTAGAAGACATCTTTCTTTGCTTCTTCTCACTGGGTCATCTTTTTCCAGTTTATGCTGATGATTCAGTGTCAAACTGGATTGTAGGGACATAGGAGCCTCTTTTCTGCTCCTGATGACAATTCATTCCATAAACATTGAGCTGATTGGGAAGGGGAGGCAGAGAAAAGATGAATGTTATTGGCTCTTTTTTTGTTTTTGGCCTCTAGGTGTGGCTTGTGGGATCTTAGTTCCCCGACCAGGGACTGAACCCCGGACCCTTGGCAGTGAAAACCCAGAGTCCTAACCACTGGACCACCAGGGAGTTCCCTCATTGGTTGTTGTTCTTGTTGTTCTTTATGCTCTGTTTGCAGCCATGACGTGTGCTGAAACGATCAAATACAAGGCAGAAAATATACGAGCCAGCAGTAAAGAGGCCAAGGTCAAGGGCTGTGGATGTTTAGGGAGAGGGGACCTGACCTCTCCCAGCTGGAAAGCTCATGAAGGACAAGGCATTTGAGAGGTGGGCAGAATCCAGACGTGCAGCACTGGGCAAGGAGATGCAGGCCATGAAAGCAATTGTGTGTTCAGGTACAGAGCTCAGGCAGCTCAGGGTCTTAACAAGGAACAGCCTAATAGTGCCCTTGGGCCAAGTTAAGGCTTGTGAGGGGGTGTGGAAGACCATATGGCTACAACCATAGCATCAGTGCCTGTTTCATACAGCTTTGGTCTAGCAGTCAGAAGAAGCTTGAGTTTTCCATCTGATTCTCGTTCTTTTAACATGGGAAAAACCTGTGGGGGAATCCTCCCATGTCCGTCCCAGCAAAGAGAGGGCTAACAGAGGTTTCCTTAGAGTACACTAAAGCCCCTTCCCCAGGCCAGAGTATGTGTTAGCCTTCAGACCGGCTGCAGCCAGGGAAGAGGTTCCATTCGTTACTTCTTCCTTTGTGGCTCCCTGACTCCATTCAATTACAAAGTGGCTCTTACACTGTTAAAGCCGAGTGTCTCTGGGCTACAATTTGTAGCCACAGACCCTGCATTTGCTGTGCCTCAAACATGACCCTGAGGCCACATCCCATTACACACAAGCCCACAACAACGTTAACCAGTCTTCTCTCTGGGTAAGGCAAGCACAGCGCAAACTCCCTTTCTGTTGGAATCTCTCTCTCTCTCTATTGCCCCTTTAGCGGAAATTTCACAGCAATCTGGGAGGCTGGAAAAGCCAATGATGGGCTCACTTTCAACTGTGTTATGTCACTTAGGAGAAAGGAAAAAGAAAATAAAAACTGGATCGTAGCACTTAGGATCACAGTATAAAAGCAACAGGTCAGGCTGTTTGCCTTTGCTGCTGCCTCTTGCCTGTGGGAAAAGCAAAGGCAACTGCAGCTGCTGCATCTCAGATTTAAAGAAGTGATAGGGTGTGCATTTCTAAAGGACATTCTGTGCTGCAGAGAAGCTGTAGTATAATGACACTTAGTGGTGAAGTGTGACATTGCCACTCAGCTCTATAAGCTATTACAGGTATTTATAGAGAAGAATGAAGGAGATGATTCATGGATGCTGTGAATGTAGAACCTGGAGATTCCTGGGCTCAGAAAGAGAAAGTGTGCAGTGGTCAAGGGAGCTTGAGGGTCAGCATGCCTGGTTTTTAGGAGCCCCAGTTTCCTCTGTATATATATTTTAAAATGCTGCTTCCTCTGTCTAAAAGGGTCTTCAGCATACCCCCTCCATTCTGCCTATCGAAATCAGTCTTATCACTGTAGTTAATGATATGCACACTGAAGGATGCAGGGATGTTATCATGCCTGCCACTTATTTTGAAATGCAACAACAACAAAATAAGATGGCTCGGTGGACGGGTAGAAGAGTGGATAGATGGAGTGACATGTGATAAAGCGAATAAAGAAAAAGTGAAGGTAGGATCTGGGTGGTGGGTATATCGTGTATATAGCATTCACTTTGTATGTTGGAAATTTTTTATAATGTTGGAGAAAATGTAATCTATCTTTAAAGGCTAGCTTATATTCCAGTACTTTGGGGAAGGCTTTCTAGATTTCTGGAATTATTTGTGGCTGATTACCCACATATGTTACTAGAACCTCTTTCAGTTGCTGTCTGGCACATAGAGCTGATTTCCTCTATCTTAGCCCTTGTTTTGGACAGTGAACTCCTTGTGAGCAGCAGGCTAGGCTGTCTTTATATCCCTGATACACCACACAGGCATCATGTAAGGCACAGGGAGAGAGGGTACTCACATAACTGTAGGAATAGTTTAGGAATGTCATGATTAACTTTAAAGTTAACTTAGTTGAAAGTAACTTTTGTAATGTAAGGTTTACTGGATCAAGCACCACTATATGTGTACATGTGTATTTTTTTTTGGAAGCAAGAGTTAGAGAAATGAGGGTTAACATTTCTAATAACCAGCATTCTTCATGGCTGTGAAACAGAACTGTGTTGTATGCACCAGAGCCCCACTGCCAGTTACATCAGTGATGTTTGGTGTCCCTGAGTTCCCTGTCCTTGATTGGAGAATTCTGTACCTTAGTACCATGATTCAAATCCAAGGCTTTGAACTGTATGAATCCAACCTGTTTGGAGGGCCATGCTATAGAAATATAAATAGGGCTCAGAAAGTCCTATCAGGGTTGCTAATAAGAATTCATTCAGAACCTAGTAAAATAAGTACAACCCCAAGCACCCAAAAAGATATTCCAAAATCATTTGGAATGACATACTTGTTTCCTTAAAGGGTGAGCATATTATAATTCTGGGAAGATTTAGAGTTGAATGTAGAAGTTTTTAATATAATCAGAGCCATAGTGTTAATACTTTTTATTTAAAGGATTTGTGCATGTGAGTACTTCAGTATGCATATTTAAAATAATTTGGCGCACATAACAGGTTAGCCTGTATTTCCAATTTAAAATATGCAATAAAGTAACAGACTTAGACTTGATTTTAGGGAGGGTTGAAGTCTTAACTAGATTTCTAAGCAATATTGGGGCACTTAAGAGAATTTATTAGGTTTCTAAGAGTTGTTTAAGGGGAGATTTTGTAAGTTAAATCAAACAATTCTAATATTTAAAAGAATTAAATAAATTATAGATTATAAATAACATAGTTTAAATGTTTGAAGGAGTTTAACTAGGTTTGTAAAATGGACCAAACATGAATCCGATGGCCCTTTGAAAGTGATTATAAAAATTATAAGATCTGTAAGTTGAACTGAACTTAAAAGATGAGCTAGGGCATTTAAGGTTTTTTAAAAAATAACTAAACAAATGAAATAAACATTTCTAAAGCCAGGTAAACCTGACTAATGTTTTCTGTGCACAAAACCACCCTTATCGTCATTAAAAAAATTCACAAAAAATGAAGTGATTAACCGTCTGCTCTGAGTTCACGGTAGATGCTTAGTGTTAGTGGAATTTGAATTTATAATTTGAATCAGCAGTATTCCTTATGGCAGGGCAAGAAGGAACACATAGCAGCTTCAAGTTAATTACTCTTCGTGGCTTGAAACATGGTATGAAAGAAAGAACACAGGCTTTTAAAAGAAAGGTAATCTTGCTCATGTAAAGAACCAGGGACGTGAGAGTCATGACCAGCTTTCTATGAAATGATGTAGCATAGCGCTCAGCACATAGTAGATGCTCATTGAGGTCTTCTTGTAGAAGTAGTGGTCTTTAGAAGCATTTTAATCAAATTATGAGTTGACATTGTTTATGCCACTGCATAAACCACAGGGTGCACAGTCAAACGTGGCTGTCCTAGGTACTGATCTCATTCATTCAACCAAATGCCATAAGAAATTAAAAACTGGTGATATAGGTTGTATGCCACTTGTATCAAGCTATTCTGTCTGCTTTCCTAGAAAATAAGCAAATGGGGAGGGCAGGAGACGTTTTTCCCATCTGGACAAGGTTCAGATGAAATTGCATGTAATTCAGAGCCCTAGATTTATTTCGTCCTGGCCACTCAGCTCCGAACAGGGTGCACAGTGAGGCCCTGAGCTGGAGGATGCTTGGCTCCGCTGCAGACATTGTCATTTAGGTCTGGCTTCTGGTAATTAGGCACTCCTAGCTGGGCTCTGCTGTCAGCCAGCCTTTGAAACAAATTGCAAAATCTGTACAACCATCTGAGAGATAGAGAAGTAGACCCGATGACACTACAGGGGATATTGGTAGTTCTCAAAAGTTGAAAGAGAATGCTTTGAGAAGCAGTCCTCAAAACTGAATTTAGAGGTCCTTTTCCTATGGTTAAAGGGTAAGTTCAGTCACAGAATCAGGATCTGAGATTCAAAGACTGGATGACAGGCTTAATCTAATAAGATGAAGTACAATAGAAATACACACAGCATTTTGTATTTGGATCTGAAAATCCCAACTACGCATGAAAAGACTGGGAACAGGGGTAGGGATATATCTGAGAATTAGGCTATATGAAAAAGGCCTAAGAGTTCAAATTGACATCAGTTGACGGTTTATTGTGATTCCCCCCCAAATCTAGTGCAGTGTTAGGCTGCATTAACAGAGGTGGAGTATTTAGGACCAGGGAGGTGACTACAGTTCTGGGCTCCAGGCTATGAAAGGAAACTAGACAAAGGATGGTCACAGGATGGATATGGGAGTGTTCCAAAGCTTATCACAGATAACAAAGGAACAGGAAAGGTTTAGCCTGGATACAACTGCAGGAGGACCTGAAAGCTGTCAGTAATATCTGAAAGGCATGTGCATTAAGAACTAGCCTTGTTCTTATTACGGGGAACAAAAAGAATCTGGGGATGAAAGTTACAGGAAGCCTCAAATAAGGAGGGTCTTTTAATTCTTCAGTATATTTTAAGATAGCATGGGCTACTTCCTTAATTCTAGAAGTGCTGGCTTACATAAGGACTTAGACTTTTAGGGGTAGGAAAGGATGACTCAGAAGTACTTCCCAGTCCCAAGATTCCACGATTCCCTTGCCTTCCAGTGACGACCATATCCTGCACGGTCCTAACACGGGCAGGTGGAGAACAGAGCCATAATTACAGGAATGTTCTAGGCAGCGATGGGAGAGGTTTTAGAATTCTCAGGCAAGATTCCCATAAAGACACTGTCGCCAGGGCCGCCAGTTCTTTACTCTGCTGGGGAGGTCTGGGGCTTGTGGTACTCTCTGTCACCAGAGGCTGTGTTAGTTCCTCATTTCTTCTTTCTGTGTGCCCAGCAGTGTGCTGCGTGCTGGGGAGACCTTGGGGAACAAGACAAAATCTCTTGCTGTCTTCAGCTATGCAGTATGTGTGGGGACTAAGATAGCAAACACAAATTAGACCACTAGATAATACCGTGATGATTATAGTGGCAGTTTGGACCCACGTGTCCCGTATGAGTGCATTTATATTTCATATAGTATTAGTAATACATTTCCCCACTTGGCTTTGGGGGTGTAGTTTCCCATTATATTATAGTTCAGGTCATCTCTTTGAGATTTCTCAGTCTCTTGGAGTAGGGACCAGAGGTATTTGTTTATACTTTAAGGCGTTTTCTTTCCCCCAGAGGTAATAAAGCTTGGAAAAGGTTGAGTCTTTTTTTTTTTTTTTTTTTGGCGCTGACAGTTTTGTGTATAGTTACTGGCACAGTGACTACATTTAGGGGGGTGTCTGTCTTCATACTGTAGCTTCTTTTCGTTGTGTTTCCGTGGCCAGAGCAGTTCATCCTCTCGTGGCTCTTATGACTCTAACTGGAGTTAACTCTGAGTAGAAACCTGGGTGAGAAGGAATATGAAAAATAAGACTGGAACAGAACCAGGTCTGTATACTCCCACACTAATCCTTTTATTTGTTTTTCATACAAGTGACCATCCGTTTAGGGACAAGCATGCAAACACAAAGGCACATTTTTAAAAGGCACATTTCTCTCCTCCATTGCTGACTGTAGTTCATAATTAAATTCCCTTCGTCCTAATTTCTCCTAGGAAATATTGTTTGCAAACGATTGTCCTTTTTATTTTTCTAGCATTAATAAACTTAGAGTTGCAACAAAAACTCCTGATTCTGAATTCTATTCTTAGCTTTTCAGAGGCTCCCCCCGCCCGCCCCCCCCCCCCCCCCCGTCCCACCCCAAAGTAACCTACTTTATTGTAAATTCTTCTTTCTTTCAGGTAGGAATGAATTGATAGCCAGATACATCAAACTCAGGACAGGGAAGACGAGGACCAGAAAGCAGGTAAAACAACCGACCTGGAAATTGTGCATGTTAGCGAATGGCCCAAGGAGGCATTTTGGCTGCAGTGGCTGTCTGTGCTTTGGCTCCTAGGAGCCCCCGATTGGAGTTCCCTGTAAGGACGTCAGTGTTGTAGGTGTTTGAAATTGGCTCAGTTTTCACTGTTCATCATTTCAGTGACCTTTTATTATGTGGTCTCTGGAGTTCCTTCTATACACATATGGGAAAGTTTCAGCGCTAAGGACAGTGTATGAACTGTTCCTGTACTGTATTGTAAAACTTAAATTTCTTTCCGAAACTGTGCATCTGCAAACATTGCAAAAGCCGCAGGTGCAGGTATACTTTGCAAGTCATGAAATTTTGAGATTTTGCGCATTGTAAAATCCTGGAACAATTACATATTAGTCATCATTTCAATGAAAAAGTAACACCAGCAGCCATGAGTATTGGCTGGATTATAAGGCTGAATGATGTGCGTCCAGGGAACTGTTGCTCCTTAAGCTATGGCTTTTTGTCAGTAGCTGCTGTGACTGAAATGAAGTTACAATACCTTTGTGCAGAGCAGGGTCAGGAATTTTCCTCTGCCCTCTGTCAGCGTTCTGGCGCTCTTCGTTCCTTCTGATGTAAAGCAGCCCAAATCTCTGACCCAGTTCAGAACTGGAACGGATGAGAAATTAGTGTTTAACAAAAAACAGAAAAAGAAAGAAATGGAAGGGGGGAAAACCATCAAACCAACCTCATGGGTGAGTTGTTAACAGAAAAAAATATATATGTATATTTTAATGTTGACCTATGCTGACTGAAATGGCATGAATTTTAAAAACTATAATCAAACCAAAAGGCGAGCTCAACTGTGGTCTCGTTAAACCTGAGCAGCAGATTCCAGCCCTCTGCTCAGTGACGAGTTGTTTTCCTGAGTGTTTATGACGGGGAGAGCTTTCCCCAGGAACGCTCCTGTGCCCCAGCCGGGAGCCCACTGCTGAGTCAGCACAGAGGCAGGTGGCCTCCTGCCCGTGCTCAGAGGCAGGGCATTGTCTGTTCGGTGGATATTCCCCCCACTGTGGCCCTCAGCAAGTCAGAGAATCACATCAGAACAAAATTCTGGTGAAAACAAGTGAAAGCAGGAGCAGGATGGAGAGGTGAAGAGGATGGGGGAGAGTTCCTGCTTCTCCGTACTTAAAAAAAAAAAAAAAAGGCAGAAGCAAATTGAAACTCGAAGAAAAAGTTAGAGATAAGAGGTTCATTTGTTATCATAAATCCTGTTTTTAGGGTGGCTAGAGTGTTTGAAATCAAGTAATGGCCTCACAGTTGCTGAACTTCTAAATGAGAGGTTCTAAATTTCTGAAACAGACACATCTTAATTCCCAGCATACTGAAGGTGCTGGACCTGGGCTGTCTGCCGGTCTGTGAGCTCTGGTCATGTGCCCAACCCCTTCACTGGGGGGGCACTTCTAAATTTAACCAAGTCCCGCTGAAAGAGATGCAAATTTGTTTACCCCGTGGAATCATTGTGTTTCAGAAGCCGGGCTTGGCTTGCTTTCCACACCCCGGCATCCCGGGGATGTTTTTAGGCGGCAGTTGGTGATACCTCTCCAATGTGAATTTGTTGTTCAGCAAATCCGTGTGGTTTTTCAACCCAGATTTTTAACAGGATGGCTGGCTGGCTGTATTCACACTTTTCGCTCTGTAATAATATGCAAATCCACTTGGCGCCCAGTCAATACCCAAAAGAGTGGAAGGATTAAAGATATTTATAAGGGGGAAAAAAAAAAGCTCTGCTAACTGGGTCTTTCCATTTCTCTTTGAGATCTAATTTACATGTCAGTATTATTTTAACATTTGCTACAGAATCCAGAGCTCTTAATGAGATCAGAATACAACCTACAGCTTCAGCTTTTTGATTCTGCGGAATGTGCTAATTTATGGATAGTCTCTTCTAAATTGAGAAAAAGGGATTTTCCCTCCTGATACTGAGAAGCTATAAATATTTTCATTTACCTCTACTCCCACCTTTTTAATTTTATAAAGAAAACAACCCCACTCTCCCCCTCTCATCCCGTGCCCATGATTTCTCCTGGGTGAGAAAACTAAGATTAGTTTCAACTTTCATCCTGACTCCAGTCACTGCAGTGATGACCCAGTCTGAAAAGCTTAGAGCAGCGCTGGGGGCTTGGTGTCTGGCTGGGACTGTGTATTCCTAACTGCAGAGCTTTGTTGAGATGCAAATAACCTTCCCCACCCCCCCACCCCGAAACCCTCCCAAGGAGTAGCGATTTTATATTTGATTTCCTTTTTTTGTTTTGTTTTGTTTTGTTTTGTTTCCCCTCATAAACCCGAACAATGTAGGTGTCTAGTCATATACAGGTCTTAGCAAGAAAGAAAGTTCGAGAAATTCAAGCCGCCATTAAGGTACGTCTGGCTTGCCCAGTTGTAGGGGGCTTTTCATCTCCATGGTTACAGGCTTTTCCTTTGTTTTCCTCCCTTCCCCTACCCTGCAGGTGTCTAGTCACATTCAGGTTCTTGCCAGAAGGAAATCTCGTGATTTTCATTCCAAGCTAAAGGTATGCGCTTTCCTGCTTTTTGGCTTGTGGTTGCTATGCATCTCACTTCCTGTTTTCCATGGTGACTGGTGAATGCCTGGTGCTGGGATTCTGGTAACCTAGTTTCCTCGCATGTGAGAGCTGTTTACATTTCTTTGTGTCTAATCTCTCTGTTTCTGTACTAGCCTCACATTAAGCTCAGAGAGAGAGAGAGAGAGAGAGAGAGAGAGAGAGAGTGTGTGTGTGTGTTTGTGTGTGTGTGTGTGTGTGTGTGTCCCTAATAACAATGCAAATGCAGCAGAGAGCTGGTCTTGATAACTTTTCAGCACAGAAACATGATTTTTTTTTTACCCTTCAAATAACCACCAAGCAGCCCTGAGCTGGGAGAGGGAAAAAAAGTCAAAGAGATGCAAAGTTGGTGTAGAAATTATAAATGAATCATTTCCAAGTGGCCATCATGAAATTACTTTGAAAAAAATTTAGAAATTATTTTAATTTGTGCTTTTGATGTATTTTCAGTACTTATGAAAAATACATCTTCTTCATGTAATTTTTCATGAGTTCTTCCAACAGAGAGTATTTTCTGCCAGATTTCTTCCACATTGCTTAATGTTTTTTAAGTGTGTGGCTTTGTTAATTAAAAAAGAAATTGGAGGTGAGGGCTTAAAAAAAAGATAGGTCTTAGAGATGGGAAAGCTCTTGATCAAATCCATGTTTGCAATTCCGTTTATACTTGAGTTTATTATTTTTTTTGTACATGTGCCTCATGTTCCAGTCTTTTAAAATATATTTCATAGCAAAAACAGAGGCATGGACGACTTAAAAATGCAAGTTCTCCCTATTTTCTCTCGTTCCAAAACTTGCAGTAGAACATGCATGACTTTTTCCCTCCATAATGCCCTATCTGAGAAATGCAAAGGGATTATAGTTTGCGTGGAGGAGCTCTACTCTATAATAAAAATGAATCTGTAGTCCATATTGTTGTCTTTCCCACAAGCTTGTTTTTGGTTCTGTTCTGATTTTTCCCCCCATACATTAAGTAAATTTGTGTTTTTGTTCTAAACTAAAGGACAAAGTGTGATTTCACAGCCCCAAGTGGTGAACACTGGGACCCTTCCCAAAGGCCTCCAACATTTTTTATGCAAACGACGCTGACTGTGAAATAGGTCTAGCGACCAGGAAGGCGCATTTGGGGTGCCCTCTGCAGTGGGCAGCATGCTGGCTCGCTCGCTCACACATGTGGCTGATGGTGGCTGGCTTTTAGTTGCACTGGCTGAGCAGTTGGAAGACTAAAATAACTTCGTAGCTCCTGCTTTTTAACCAAAGGTGCAGTCCTTTCTATGTGGATGTAACTACCCCAGTGTTTGCTCAAGTTCTCACTCTGCTTCTAGTTTCTCTAACGGATTAATGATGTACAAAGAAGTTTACAGACATCAATTTTGTGTTTCCATCTGTGATGTTATGAATTGTTCTATTTCTGCACTGTGTGGTTCCTGTATGCTCACCAGGGCATATGGCCCTGGACCGAAAGCCCTGTAAATGGTGGGTAAAGCTCTCCCGGTCAGAGGGGATCCCTATGGGATTCCACAAGCACTCTTTTTCTCTCTTGGTGACTTGACAAATTTTCCTCAATGGAAACAGTTTTGCCATTATCTTATACATACACATACATACCAACGCACAGTCGTTTTTGTGTTTGTTCTTACAAAAAGACTTCCCCCCACTTTCAGCCAGCCCTGGACCACTCTCCTCTGGGGCGGGCATGAAGAAGAGGCAGAGACAGAGGCAGTGGGGTAGCAACTGGCTCAGCATTTCATCTCCAAGAACCACCTCCATCTTCTTACAGTTCCTTTCCTTCCTCCCTACCTCATTACTCTTGGAAAAATGGAGGCCTTTGTTCTTCCCATCAGCTAATACCAGTCGAGTGTTCCAGGCATGGCGCTTATCACAGTGGGCAGTTAACAACCAATCCTCTATTCACAGAGCTGGCCGTGGAAATGGGAATGTGAAATATAGGGCACTGTAGGATAAGTGTCCGCAGAAAGAGCCAAAGTTAAATGTGTGGGCAATCCCAGAGACGAGCTGTATGGACAATGTGCTGCTGAGTTTGGGGATGAAAGACAGGAGTTAGTGCAGTGCAGGGCCTCTTGTGCGTTCTCTCATGTAAGCTCACTACAAAGTGAGTTCCATTCTCAGATTTTCAGGAGTAATATTCAGGAAACCAGGGATCCAAAGGTTTAATTAACTCACCAAAAGCCATCCAGCATAGGAAGTGGCGAAGTCAGGATGTGAACTTTCTGAATCCTGAACTACTGCTCTTCCAGACAGGGTTTCCTGTAGCGGAGGCTGAAGTGGATTTCAAGCAGTAGGCTTCTCATCAGCACACACTGTAGATAACGTGTCACCACCCCTCACGCCCCTTTGGACCTGGGCGTGCAGGCCTTGCTTCCCACAGTCCCTCAGCCACTACATTTTAGAAGTAAGATGATTTTTAAACTTTGAGCCATCGGTCAAGATGTGGGCCTAATTTGGGATTGACGGTCATCAGTATCTCGGGGTGATGTGTTCCTGGCTGCAGAGCTGCTGCGTCCCCACTCAGAGGGAGTTAGGACAGTTGAGGAGAATAAGGCTGGCTGCCACCTGCCTGCAGATGTCCTGCTGCCTTCACCTCCCACAGGCGTTTTATGTTAAAGATGCCCTCCTTAACCTTCCTGCCAGCCATTACCAGGAAACGGGCTCAGGCCCCTTGGCGTGGTAGGAGGATAGAACTCCTCTCTCTGTCTGCGCTTTCTTGTTCAGCTCTGGGGTCTGACGTCCTCGGGAGGCAGGGATGAGCATCCTCGCCGAGTTCCTTGTGGGGTCAGGCTGATAGCCTCTGACTTCTTGGCCTCCCAACACCGGCTAATGAGATAAACTCACTACAGAAGTTGAAGTCATCTCAGTAGACAGCAAGGATAGCTTCTGAGCAGGGATAGGGGTGGCAGGAAGTATCCAGACTCACAACAGGTGCCGTGCTTTGTCTGAGACGATGCAGCAAGACTTCCTGGAGGAGATAGCCGTTGACTGGCCATCTCCGGACCTGTCCTGGCCGTGCCTTGCCAGCCGGGCTTCTCACTATTTCTCCGCATGCTCTGAAGTCAAAGGATTTCTGTTCTCTGGGGTGGACAGAGGCCTGTGGCCCTCCTGTGAAGACTGAAGCCAAGTTTCATTTCCCTGTTCTCCCTCGGGGTTTGAAAAAGTGGTTTGCTCACACCTGGGGCCGGGGCCAGGGCCAGGGCCAGGTGTGGCTTCCAAGGGCACCCTCTTGCCTGTGAGCCTCTCTTCACTCTCCCAGGAAGGGTGCAGGAGAATTCTTGAGGCTAGTGGTTTTCCAGCCTTTTTTAAGCAGCAAAACTCACATTTCAGATTGAAATCTTACTTGAAATTTTCCATATATAAAAGAGTAAAAGCTGTTTTATTTAAAGCTCACACTCTCTCGTCCTTAGCAGTGGCCTCTTTGGCTGGTTCTGTTGAATAAGGTTTGAAAACCCACACTGCGTTAGGCAGAAGGAAAAGGAAATGCCCGCCTCTCAGCCGTGCCTCCGGCCTTTATGGGACAGCTTGGGGGTCCCACTTAGAGCCCACATTTTCTAAATTCCGTAGCCTGTTCTGCCATAGCCTTCTGAAGAAAACAGGCTCGAGAGAGTGGTTATTCTCATGTCACGGTTGTGGATGAGTCATCCTAGCTACAGAAGTCACGTTCTTGAAAATCTCTTAGGATGCGTTTCAAAGGTCAGCTTTATGCTTCTGCTAAATGCATTGGTTCTCAAAGTGCTTGTTTGTGAGCCCGATCACCCCAAAATGTGTGGATTTTAATTTTCGTTTAAAACAAAATTGTCTTAGTAAAAGTTTTAAGATTTCCGTGTAGATTTGAACTTTAAAAGCACAGAAATGATTACTTTATTCAGTCCAGTAATGGTTCCATTGAGAAGCCATGTGTTCTAGACCCTTTAGTAGATGTTGGGCGTGGAAAGTTGAATACACAAGAGTCTCTGTTTTGGGGGAACACTCATTCTTTCTGTTATTTTTGGGCACATTTGGGGAAAATACAAGATTCCCAGTGGATTGTCCCCAGCTAGGGGGCTCTGCAGTAGAAATTTAACAGAGCAGTGCAAAGACCACGCAGTGAAAAGGATGATTAATTCTGAGTGTGGGGGGATTAAAGAAAGCCCCGTGGAGGGGTTCCATTAGAACTAAGCATAGAGGAAGGTAGAGAATTTCCACAGATAATGGGGGTGGGGGGGTTGGGGGAACCATGAAGAACACCCATCTAGCTGGAGGCATGGAATGAGGAATGAGACTGGAGGGGTGAGGTTCCCCTGAGGAGCATGGGAACACGCAGGGGTCGTTCACAGTTATGCTTTGGAAAGATCCCTCCAACCATTTTTAGAGGATAGCGCGGAGCGAGGCAAAGCTGGAGGCAGGGAGGCTAATTCAGGGGCTGCTCTAAGAAGCCAAGGGAGCAAGATGTGGGCCTGGGCCAGGGGCCGACCAAGCACCCCTGGGGCCCTGCTCCGTGGCTCTTATCCATCCGTATTGTCACCCTCGGCTGGTCCCCACTCCACTCCAGTCTGATTGCTGCATGCTCTTTCTTGCTCATTGTTTTTAAAGAGTGAATTATGTTAAAAAGTTCTATTCTTATTAAGTCTGAAAACTGTACACTGAAACTTTTCAAAGGCAGCATTTAAAACTTAGGTTAGGGCTTCCCTGGTGGCGTAATAGTTGAGAGTCCGCCTGCCGATGCGGGGGACGCGGGTTCATGCCCCGGTCCGGGATAGATCCCACATGCTGCGGAGTGCTGGGCCCGTGAGCCATGGCCGCTGAGCCTGCACGTCCGGAGCCTGTGCTTCGCAACGGGAGAGGCCACAACAGTGAGAGGCCCACATACCACAAAATAAATAAATAGATAGATAGATAGATAATAAAAAATTTAAAACATTAAAAAAAAAAGTATGTTATTAAAGCCCGGGTTCTCTTAAAGTAATGGCCATTAACTGAGAGTATACATCAAAATTAACTATGAAGTTTTTGTTGCTAAATTTTAAATACACCAGAAAGTTAGTACAGAGAATGCCATATTAAGCATTCATGTTTGTACTATCCAGAAATGATTCTTTTCATTATATTTCCTGTAAGGATTTGTTTTTTTTTTAACTGAAAGAAATCAAATGGCAAAACATTATTCTTACTTTTTCTGATTTCCTCTACCTACTGTCTTTCCTCAACCAATCTCAGCCCCCCACCATCAGTGTCTTTCCTTGCCATTTAGTATTTCCCCGAGAAAATCAAATCCAGTGAAAACTATCTCTTCTCCTTTGGCCCTTATCCTAAAACTAAGCTAGATTTTTACCCATTGTTTACTATGAACTTGTGCTAAAGCCGTTGGCACCAACCTGAGACTTCTTCTCTATAGTTTATCCTGGCCTGAGCTAGGATAGACTTGGCCAACAATTTGGGATGGCCTTGGACACAGACTTCAACCACAGGAGAGAGATGCAAGGGGCAAGAAAAACTAGGGGATAGTTGAAGAGGTCAAGGAACGATGTGAAGAGACCAAGAACCATCAGCAGGGAGACTGGGGCAGTAGGGAAAAGGGTAAAGGGGCCAGCAGAGTGCAGGTGAGATTCAGAAGCCCTAAGATGGATTGGAACTGCAAGGCATTTGTGGCCAGAGTGCCAGAATATTGGACATCAAATATATACTTTTATTTTTTTTTAATTTTCTTGACTAAAATGTCTAAAAGACAAGTCGGAGTGTGATAACCGCTGGTCTAGAACAGAGTCATTTCTCTGTGATGGGAGGACCACATGTTTGGCCCCTGCCCAGACAAGATCCTTTTGGCCCACCACTCTTCAGGTGCCTGTTTCTAGTTATAAAGTAGAAGATGGATCCGTGCAGTTACAGCATGCAGGTGGCTTATAGGTCTATGGAACATGCATTGAGGAATTCCACAGATGCTGACTCAGAAATCTCCCTCGGACCTTGTGTCACCAGCTGGGTCTACAGCAGTGTTGCCCATGCCGGTTTCATGTGTTATCTTCCATCTCCCCCTGTTCCCTAGTTTATCCCCTCATTGGAATCTGCAATTGAGCAGTGAGAGGCAGCAGCCTGTCTGAGAAGACTTTGTGTGGTACAGACTGAGGCCTGGCCTGCAACTTTAGACATGATTCGGTACTTTGAATTATTTCACTCACCATTAATTCATCAAAAGGTCTTTAACTGTTTTTGCTTTTTTTTTAAGCTCCATGGATTTATTATCCCAGCATGTAGAAAGACTGCAGAAATGTTCTCTGTGCGCTATAAACAGTCTCTTCTTTCCTACTCAGAGTTCCTACTTAGAGTTTCCTGCTCTGAGTCTCTGTATGTTCGTTTGTCCTGGGAGGTTGTCCAGTCCCCGCCCAGAGGCCTCCTTTCCCTGATAGCAGCAAAAAGGTGGTCCTTTATTTGCTGGCTTCAGAGGCTTGTGAGAGCCACAGCCAAGCTCTGCAGGCCACCACCACACTGTGGACTGTCCTCATCGTTGTGGACTGTCCTCATCTTCCCCTGAAGGTGGACCAGGCCGCTTCTGGTTTGGGGTGTGTTTTGGTGAGTGCATGAGTCCAGACAGTGCTAAGAGTAAAGGAAGTCTTTGTTCTGCCCTAACCTCAGCAGGAATACATCTTAGGCAATAGACATATTCATGTCAAGCTCTGGATTGTATTGAAGAAAAGCCTGTACTTGCTGACATTGCATCATCCCAGTAGAGCAGAAAAAAGCCTGAGCTTCTCTGATTGTGTCCAGTCGTTGGTGACTAATTTACGAGCTCCATGTGCTCCCCGGGGCCATTTTCTTCGTTCTCGCCCTGGTGGCCTTTGTGATTTGATTTCTGAGCAGGCCATTCTTTCCAACCTGCCATTCCTTCCAGTAAGCAGAGAGCTTAAAGTTCAAATTGTTGATTTAATTCTCTTGAGGAGTTCAAGAACTTTGCTGTGGCTTTGCTGCATCTACACTGCTGAATCCTGGCTGTGTCACCACTGATTCTATCCAGGAATGGGCCTGTCCACGGGGAAGACACGCTGCACTTCATCCAGTGGTGCTCCCCATGGCCTTCTGAGCCACTTTGCTCGTTCAGGCGTTGACTGTTAACAGTACACAAGGCAAAAGAAGCCCGAAACAACCACCTCCTTTGTCTCAACGCCAGCACCAAGGCACTTGGCCTTGCTGCAGGATTTGGGAAATGATACACCGCCTTTCCTGGCATCTCCCAAACTTCAAGGAGTTCTTTTGCATTCATGACATGTACTCTTTCTCCTCAGCAATATTTTCATTACCTTTTTTTAAATTTAGCTGGGTTAAAACCAAAACTGGAGGCAGTTAAGTTCTTGTGCTTGGATGTGGTGGAATTAGAACCTCTCATCAACGGTGTGATGATACAGAACTTACAGTGTAAACTAGGAGACTGAATACATTTACCTTTCTATGTCAGCTGAGCCAGGTCTGGATTTTCTCTTTAAGGACAACAGAAACAGCCTCATTCTACATTTTTATCTCTTCCTAGGGAAATCCCATTGTTAACTGGCCTCCAATATAAACAGTGCTCAATCACATTGAGCCCAGAGGTATGTACTCAGGACCAGGGCTCCTAAGCATTTCAGTTCTCCAGTGACTTGAGCCTGGATGGTCAGTCATGTGGGCCCCATAGATGGCACGTCCACAGAATGGCGAGGCTGTGGGCACTGTGTGCTCAGAGTGGTTGATGTGGTTCTCAAAGCACTCTTGAAGGTGAGTGTTGTCGTCACTTTGCAAGTGAGGATGCAGAGGCTTGCAGTGGCTAAGGGGCTCACCCAGGGTCACCAGTCTGAACTGGATCCCAGGGCTATCTGGCACCACAGCCCAAGCAAGCTGTGTTGTCATGCTGCCTCCTTACAGAGTGCTCGCTGGTAGAGGATGAGGGCTCATTGCCCTAACTCGAGATGCTTTTGCATCGTCTCCCTCAACTGAGCCCTGTTTTCATTGTGTCTGCCTGTTCGAATGAAACAGAGAAGATGAGTGGTGGGAGCTGGTACTTTCTGGCTTTTCAAGGGAGATTTGCCTCCTGCCTCTTACTGTCCCTCACGGAGAAAGGGGCTAAAGTTAGTGGGTGCCTTCTCCCCAACACCCAGACCTGGCATTAGCAGACCTAAATCCCAGGCTGCCTGGTAGAGAGTCATCAGGCACACCTACAAATCACAGATCCTTGTCTGCAGTCCTTTATGATGCTGAGCCCCAGATGAGAATTAAAGGAAACACTATTGACAATTATAAACTACTAAATATAGAACAGTACATTTAAAAATGGACAATGGTAAAAGCCTTGAAAAATTTTTCTTTGATGTGAATGGAGTTTTTGGCATTTGGAAATACAATAAGATGAATTAATTGCTACTCATTACATGTCAAGTCAGGAGAAGCATGAATGGGCCTTCTCTCCTTGGCATTAGCCATTGCCCGCCTGAAATAGGCCCTTTTGTATTTACTCCTGCTTTCTCTAATAATAAGCAAATTAGAGATCATGGCTAGAAAAATTCAAGTGCCCTCCATCCTTTCTCCAAGCCATCATAGACTCTTATGATGTTTATCTGCTTAAGGGCTACTGCTAATAATTGCAGAGGTCATGTGAATCCACATAGTGCAAGATTAGAAACAACATCTGCAAAATTACTTCTTAGGAAAGTATTGTTTTGTCTTTTTCTGAAAAAGTGATTTTGCAAGCAAATTGCTATCTTTCCTCTCATGTGCTATATTTTTATATTGCTGAGAGAAGTATATTTGGAGAAGAACACTTAATAGCTATCCGAAGTTTTTGTATCCATGGTCTTTTTTATTTTTGACTGTACATATTTTTCCTGATGTATTGGTGGGCTTCCATATGAAGAAATTAGATTGGAGTCTTTAAATTCTGAAATGATGGCCCCTGAATAAGCAGGAGTATATTGATTTAGTATGCTGTTCATTCAGATTTCATATGTAGCCACTATAATATAGTACATGCGAGCATGCGCCATTTTATATTATCTTTAAAATGTGTTTATGATTAATGCCTAAAAATTATGAGATAATTGATTCCCCAGAATATTTAAAAGCTGAGAAAACAGAGGGGGGAACAAGGGTCCCCTACTTTCCAGAGACTGATTCATAAAATCTCCCTGAGTTTGAAGAGCGCACCACTCCAGCCATGTGCATCTGTGATAGGCTGCCTTCCTGTCATGGATATCACCTGAAGACATTTTCCAAACATTGTGTACATTTCAGCAGCAAGAAGAAGGTAGTCAGCTGATCCCAGAGTTGTAGTGGCAGCCTTGCTCTGCTTCATGAAATATGAAAGCCTGTTTACTTAGTAACAATAACAGTTTGAAAGGCTTCAGGCTGAGAAGTTTATGTCTGCCATGGCCTGCTGGACCCCGCGTGGCAGAGGTAGTGAGGCCGTTGACAGCGCGGTATGCCAGGAATGGGGAGGAAGAGAGTCGAGTGGGTACTGAGACGTGCACCCTGCCTTGGAGTGCTTCGTCTGCCCTCAGTCTCAGGTCACATGGGCTGTTTGTTCTTAGCACTCCATCAACAGTCTTAGACCCATGTTTCCTGCTCCATAAATATTTTCCACATTCCAGGTTGTGGGTTTGAGTTTGGGTTTGGTTGGATAAGGGAGATATGCCTTTTCTTTCCCCACTTTGGCTTTTTATGGCCTCATTCTTTATAATCTTAGGAATAGAAGGGCTTAAAATCAGTAAAAAGGAGTGAATATGAAGTTGTCCACGCTTTTTCCTAGGACACATTTTTCCTCGTGCATACTCGTATGTACACATGCATACACAGTATTTTCTGTAATCTAAGACATCATAGACGATAACTCAGTATTGACTTAATAACAGTTTTTCAAGATAAAACAATGTGCTCATCCTTTGTAAATCTCTTCCACATCTCAGAAATATTAGTGTGAAAACATCTTAGAATAAAATTAATGTGGTGTACAAATGTAGCATATATTTTTGATTTTACTTAAGCTACTGTTGTTTGGATGGATTAGCGACACCCCCACCCACACCCCCCTTTATTCTGGGGGTAGGTGGTGATGATAGAGTGGAACGTTTAAAAGTCCAGGATATTAGACTAGAATGACACAGAGATGCCATTTAGTCAGGTCTGACACTGAGAGTTATAATTTCTTCAAAGCCAGGCATGTATCTCTAGGCTGAAAATGACAATTTAGACATCCTTCAATTGAAATCTCTCAGCTAGGTGTACTCCCATTTCAGGATAAGTAGGCCTATAGCCAGTCTCTCAGTTCTGATTTCGAGATCTCCCTGGTGGTGCTTATTATCTGCAGGGTTACTTTAGATTTTAAACAAATTTTTAATTTTCCATCGTATATCATAGGTAGAGGGGAGATGTTATAAAATTAAGTGAGTACTCAGAATGTCACCACTAAAAAAAGTAAGAAATAACTGGTGTAGACATTTTAGTCCATTTGTAGGAAATTGCCTATTCTCAAATAGGTAGGTCAAGTGCAGAAAGAACCTCTACTTGAGATAAAATTTCCTCTCTGCACTTGGCTTTCTCTCTATTAGGACAGGTGGCCAAGAACTGCCCAAATTTTAACATCCTGCTGTCTTTTCACTAGTGGTTTTTCAGCTATATGTATTAAGATGTATTTGCTTATAATGGATGTCAAACTCACAGCTATGAATACTTTTAGAATCAGAAGACCTTTAGAAAATAAAGTACAACTCTTTCCTTTGTAGTTGAAGAAAATTAGAGTGTTAGGTGATTTGCCCAAGGTAATACAGCCCATTAATGTCAGGTGGAGGGCAGGTTTGGAACCAGGTCTCCGGACTCCCCAGCACGTACGCCTTTTACTGGCATAGAGCAAGTTGGTGTGCTCGCAGCAGTTGACTTGCTCTTCTGCTTCTGAACTTCTGTTTTCATTTGGGTACCTGGTGGAATGCTGGGTAATAAGAGAGTCAAACCTGACTTTATTTAACAAAAGAAAAAGACCGTATTCTGAAGTGTCTGGAGCTATGTGACATAAATGGCAAAGTTGGTGACTTTTCTCCTTTCCTCATTGACTGATTACCCTGTTAGAAAAGAAAAGTATCAAACTTTCGTGAACGTTTTGAAGAACTTTTCAATCAGCCTAGCAAAGGGAAACATCTCAAGCAACTCTAATAGAGTAAGAGTGGGTTGTGGAGATGTAGGTACTTATTTCCATGTGGACCTGGACTTAATGATTCCTGGTCACTGCACCCAAGTGTGCACAGACGCACTTTGTATTTGGGCAAGCAGAACCGCCCCTGTCATCAGCATTTCATAAACACAGAAGTCTCAGGTCCGAGAGAGGCCCCATGACGTACTCTTGGAATAGAGCCAAGCCCACAGCTCTTTTGTAGTTATTCTGCACAGTCTGCATCGGCCAGGCAGACAAGCAGCCTGGGCTGCCATTTTCTCAGCTCCCCCCGCCTGGGCCCTGGACAGGTTGTAAGGCTTGTAGCTCGCTGGGGAAGGCACCTGTGTTTATACCTATGCCATTCCTTCGGTTTCCTTGAGGGTACTGATAATCATTTTATTAAGGGTTACATGACTTGGGGGCTGGGGTCCAAAGGGACTGGTCCAAAGAGAAACCCATGAGCTTGTATTGATGTCAAGGTGCTCTTGACAGAGAAGGAAGGAAGTGTGACTGAGCCAGGTTTCCTGTTCCTTATACCAGGGTTACCCTCTGAGGGGATGGCGGGGCAGGTGGCAGGTGGAACTGCAGGACCAGCTAAGGGTAGACTGACGCGCACTGAGGTTTGTACGTGTCAGGCCCAGTTTGGCTGTAGGGCATTTGCACACACACGGTCAGTTTATCATAAAATTCCACTGACTTCAATATTTGCCCTTTTTCCTGGGATCTCAGTGTCTGAAATGTTTCAGGCCTTTAAAAAAAGGTGACCTGAGAAAGCTGGCTTCAGGATAGAACGTTCAGCAGATTAGCAAATGGAACTTCAACTCGAAGAATGCCATCTGACCAGAGGCAGCAAAGGCATCACTTCAGTCTCTGGGGACCAATAATCCTGCAGGCCTCCAGAGCCCTCCTGGTGTCATTCAGCTGCAGCAGTGCCCTTACAGATACTCATTATGACCATGTGTATCCCCGAATAGCTGTTAGATGAGGCTCGTTTTTTCAGTTGAGAGCCAGAGAAGTGTATGAAATATAAAATTTTATGCAAACGTTAGGCTCCTTTTCAACGGTTAATTTAAGCGTTTTGAAAATTCACACGGTGCTCCTGGCAGTTATGGGGCAAAGTGGCGTCCCTACCTTGGGAGCACCTGATTGATCTTCCTTAGAACCCTCTAGTACTTGTCTTGTAGGCTTTGATTTCCCCCCCCCCCCCTCCTTTTGGCCTTGCCTTTGGCGCCTCAGCATGTTTATTCATCACCTTTGGGTAAATCTGTAAACATTGAAGCCACCTCTCAGCTGGTACTCAGTGTCTTAGCCTGAAGCTTCCCTTGACCTTCACTCTCTGTCTGAACTCTGAATGACAGCTGGGGAGAGTGCTCTTTTTACTCTGATGTCACCATTTTGTTCCTGCTTTGATGGAGTCTGGGCCTGGGATAGCTTGCATAGACCTTGTGCAAGCAGCCAGGACCCTTGACATGTTTACTGAGTGTGAAGCCCTGCCCCCACCATCAGGGCCTGTCCCACACCAGGGGCCTGACCACTTCTCCATCTGTACTGGGGAAGCCTCAGAACCAGCTCAGAGGAGTTGGGAGTTGCGGTCGTTGATAATTGCCCTTTAGATAGTTACCTGGGTCACACATTTCTCCTAAAATGTGGAAAAAAAAAAAAAAAACCCACGCTCCTACGCATTTTATTGTACCCAAGTGTCATGTGTTTGTATACGTATATATTTTTTAACTAAGAAGAAACATAACCCTGCCTTTGTAACGCAATCCTTTTAACAAATTGTTTATTGTTGTATCCAGGTAACAAGCATGGTAAGTATTTTCACCAAATCGAGTATTCTGTACTTTAGCTGTGCTTGGCAGACTTTTTGGCTAGCTGTGTGTTCTCAGCCTTGGCTTTTTTAGAAAAGACCCTTTTAGGAAAAGGGGAAACCACTTACCTGGTAGCATCCCCTGTGTCCTTGGGTATAGAAAGAACCCGTCTAGCCTTTGACCCAGGCGGGGATACCTGAGAAAGCATGCCCCCCGCCAGCATGCTGCTTGGCCCCGTCATCGCCCTGCCTCATCGCCCCGCCGCCCCGCTGCTTCTGAGCCTCCCCACCAGGTGTCTGCCAGGGCTCCCAGGCCGAGCACACAGACGGGCCTCCCAGCACTCTGCGATGGTCCTACCCCAGATCCACAACCACGCCTCTTCTCTCACCCTCCTCCCCATCTGTGTGCTTGAAAGCAGGGCCTTTTTTCCCCCTCTCCTTGAGTCTGTTAAGTAATTGGAGACATCTCCCTTTGGAAGCTGGAAAAATAAATACGTTGTCCACTCTTCTCAGAGGCTTCCCATTCTGTTGGAAAATGGATTAAAATTTTTTTTCTTTTTAAACCTTGCTACTGGGTGTTCTCAGTAAATGTTCAGAGTTACAGTAGGTTGAGTGTGTTTTTAGCCTTCTGGCTGTGTTTATTTATCTGTGCATGTTTGCTTTTTTGGCCTTTTTTGTGGCACTGTATTTTAGTCCCTGTGCTCGTGGCTGTGCCTGTTTAAGCTGCCCGGTAGCCATGTGTTGTGTATTAATTCTGTGTGTCACTGTCACCTTCAAGGATCAGACTGCAAAGGATAAGGCCCTGCAGCACATGGCCGCCATGTCGTCAGCCCAGATCGTATCAGCCACTGCCATTCACAACAAGCTGGGGCTGCCAGGGATCCCACGCCCCACCTTCCCAGGGGCGCCGGGGGTAAGTCATGAGGTGGCTCCATAATGATGGCCCCTGAGCGCATGGGGTCCACATGGCCAAGCACAGAGCCATCCACCTGGCGCTTCTTGTTAATTGGGTCAGGTGTAAGAGAGGGTAAGGACCATTTTGTGGCGCCCTGTTGCTGAGTGCAAAATGGTGAAAGAAAGCATGGAGGGAGGGAGAGGGGGAGAGTAAGAGAGGGAGAAGGAGAGGGAAGGAGCTTAGTCCCTGAAGACATGGAATTAAGTATCACTTTTTTGGTGCCCTTCCAGGTTGTTATCTGCCTCTTCAGCTCTATCATTTTAATCCTGGCCCTTGGTCTCTGTTCCTGTGTCCTCAGGGTTACTTTATGGCAACTAACTCCTAAAGGGACAGAAGTATTCTATTATCATTTTCATTTTGCACCTGCCAAGGGCTGAGAAGCTTAATGTTATGATCTCATTTAATCCTCAAAATAATCTTAAATGCCTCTTACTGTTATTGCCATTTTACAGATGAGAAAACTGGAGTTAATTAGTAACAAGAGTTTGGGTAACTTGATCGTAATCACATGGTTAGCGATGTCAGGACTCATACCCAGGGCTCTCTGACTCCCTTGACATCCTACTGCCTTTCCAGCAGGCCTCCAGTCAGCGGGCACCAGAAAGCTCAGGAAAGGTCGCAGCAAAGGAGGCGTCTCTGCTGCTGCTCCGAGCTCCTGGCCTCTCGTTCTGAGCTGTGTCCTCTCCCCGGTGCTGGGAGCTGTGGAGGCACATGTTACACAGGAAACATTTCAGAATGGAGGGAGGAGGAGAAGGGTGGGTAGGCACATGGGTAAAGCAGTCAGATGAGATATTTTTGAACCCTCTGCAGTGCACCCAGATTTCAGCTGGGTGTCAGGTGAACACTGAAGAGCTGCTGCCTAGTCCCTGCCGTCCAGGAGATTTTCTGGAAGAAAAGCCAGAGGGAGCTGTAGGTTGCAATCTTCTGCAGGGCAGCGACCATATCTGCATTTAGGGAAGGTCACTTTGCAGCTGGTGGATGATCTGAACCCACTGTCTTTAGCAAAGATTACAGTGCACAGACATCCTGAGCAGTGCTTTGAGGTGAACTCATAACCCTGAAGCTTTTTGCATTTTGCCTTCCAGTTCTGGCCGGGAATGATACAAACAGGACAGCCTGGATCCTCACAAGAGTAAGTTTGAGGAGGGGCCAGCAGTGACAGCTAGGGGCTGGTCACAGCCCACCCCAGGTAGAGGTTTCCTGGCACCAGACTGCCTGCAGGCTTGGAGGAGAAGGGAGAATTAACCTGAGATCACCAAAGTCATCCCCTATTGTTATCTACTGAGGCCAATAGCAGGAAAGAGACTGCTCAGATCCGGGAGACGTGTAAACACCTCACTCCCACCTTAAGTATTAGTGGTTGTGCAGCTGGCAACAGGAGGAGGGGCTCCATCCCTTCATGGTTTTGGGGGGCAGAGCCTGGGGTCCTCCTGAAAGTGCTTGCTTGAGAGAGGGCAGTGGAGGTGATCCTATAGCCCATTTTATTCCGGCTTTCCCTGTAGTGGGGGCAGCTAATAGAAAGTCCTACTGATGCTTTGAGGGCGAGGGAAGCAAGCTCAGTAAGCTGGAAGATAAGGGCAGTCTAGGGATAAAAGCAGAAAGGAACTCCTGCCCATGTATTCTCAAAAGAACTAGAGCTATTTGGCCCAGAGAAGGAGAGCCTGAAACGTCCCAATCCTTGCCTGGAGATGGTGACCACTGACCTCGGTCTCTGCAGGGATCAGAGGAGAGGTTCAGAGGTAGATATCACAGCATGTGCCAGGCAGGCTGACGTCTGTCCAGCTCGTCCCCCGGAACTGGCATGAGGCTTGGTGGTTTGGTCCCCAGCAGCCTGCTGGCCCGTCTCAAATGGACAGCATACCTGGGTCTCTGTCTTGGCAGAGGTCTGCCTGGGCTGTGCTACCACCTGCAGACAGGGAACCTTACGGTGGCGAGGCCCCCAGGTGGGTCCCTAGCCCTGGGAGGCCAAGGCCAGGCCTGGGAAGTAGCCGCTGCTGCAGTCGTGGTTTCTGACTCTTCTCCGTCCTCTGTCTCCAGCGTCAAGCCCTTTGTGCAGCAGGCCTACCCTATCCAGCCAGCGGTCACAGCCCCCATTCCAGGTGAGTCTCTGCGGGACCCTCTTGCTTTGTTCCACAGCTGCACACCCTCCCTCACTTGCAGAGCCATGGACGCCCCCTTCTCGCCGGCACCCTCCTTAAGGCAGGGTTAGCCCGGAGCTCAGGAGGGTCAGGGGGGTGTCCCCTCCCAGGTCCTGATTCGCCTCGGTCATCTCTAGAGAGCTCTTCTCATGAGCTTTTAAAGAAACAGGAAGCCTGATCACTTTCACTCAGGACCCTGGGTCATCCTTGGAAGGGGAAGTTGCTGTGGTTCCTCCCTCATCATAAACAGGCCATGTGGGGCAGTCCCAGTCTTGAGGGCAGATAGGGTTTTACTCACCCTTTCTCAGAGAAGTGCGTTTCAATTCCGAGCCCGCTTTTTTAAAGGAGCGCTTACACGGAAGCCCAGCCAGAAACCGGAAGCCCAGCCAGAAACCGGGGACCCAGCCGGCCTGCCCGCCTCCCGCCGCACGCAGGTGCAGAGGCTCAGTGGGACTCTCTCCGTTAGAGACTCCCCAGGCTGCCGTGCATTCGCTCGTCACCCTCTGCTCCAACACCACGGAGCATTCCAAGAGTATTCCACAGTGCTGGTGACTGCAGTCTTAGGGAAGGAGATGGTTGAGCACAGGAGGTCTTTGTTGCCTGTCTTTCCTGTCTCACAGGAGATCTTTGCCAGCACCTGCTTCCACTCTTCGTCACTCTTGTCGTGGTCCCCAGCGAGGCCCCTTTGCCCAGGACTAGGTGTCCTCACGCCACAGCCCTTAACCTGAGCTGGCGCCAGCTTTAGAAGGCGCCGCCACGTGCATTGCGCTTCTCCAGCTGGCCCTGCCTCTGGGCTCCTCCGCCAGAGCCCACCACTACCTGGCTCAGCTCCACCCCTGACTCTGGTGGATGGGCCTGTTGCCCTTTCCTCCTGGTAGGGCCCTGCCCCGGGGTTGGCCTGAGGCCCGAGGGGAGGGGAGCGGCCAGGTTGAAGGTGACGATCGATCGGTATTTCAGGGTTTGAGCCTGCGTCAGCCCCAGCTCCCTCGGTCCCGGCCTGGCAGGGCCGCTCCATTGGCACAACCAAACTCCGCCTGGTGGAGTTCTCAGCTTTCCTCGAACAGCAGCGAGACCCAGACTCGGTGAGTGTGCCCAGAGAGGTGTGTCCTGAACCCAGGGTTTGCCCCTCTTTCCCTGCCCTCAGGCCTGACAGGTAACCTGTGTGAAGCAGACCTGGTGGAGGATAGCGGAACAGCCCTTCAATTAAGAGAAAAGGTATTTCTGTTGACAAAATATGTGGAACTTTAGAGCTAAATGGTTATGGTGCTGTGGGCTGCGAACTGCAAGGATTGCTGGAGCTGTAGCGAAGGACCTTAACAGGCTCTTGCACGTGGTAAAATGTAACGTGTTCTGAGCCCTGCCCTGTGGCTGGTGCTCTGTGCAAAGCTTATAGATAGGATCACATTTAACCCTCACAGAACCCCATAAGGGTAGGTGCTCTGTGGTACACGAGAAAACAGAGAGGTTAAATAATTTCCCTATAGCCACAGAGTTACGGATTAGAGATTCCAACTCATGTCTTTAAAACTCAAGCCTAAACATTTAGCCATTATTCTATACTTCTTTTCAAAGCTGTGTCTTCTCAAGATAGCAAGAAGTAACAGAGTAGTACTTAAGTAATTTGAAGTGGAATGTGATGCATTATAATACCAGAAATACCAAGAACATTGGCATCTGGACTCTATTTGTCGCTTCTCTTCCTTCCCATTTCCCTGCCCCATCTAGTGCCCGTCATCCCCCTGTTTCTCAGCCAGACCCACCATTTCCCCTGCATATGTGAGCCTCCCTTCTTTCCCACCCGACAAGCCTGAGACCCTTTCTTCCCTCCCACTCCTTGGCTGTGATTATGAGCACTGCATCTGTGTGTGGGTGAGCCCAAGGCAAAAACTAAAGAAATCATGAGTTTGTCTTTGGGAGCTTTACCAACTCCTTTCCATAATTTGTACCTCACTCCACCCTGCTGATCTCGGGGGCTACCAAAAGCACACAGGTGCCACGCTCTCTGGGTATTTGCCGCCTTGCTGTCATTCTGTTACCAGGAAAAATCATCATGAATGAGTTCACTGTCTGTTGTAAGTAACTTGGATACAGACATCTGGAGGTGACCTCTCCTGGGAGTATTTGTACCTTGGCTCGCTGGAAAGCCTCTGATGGTAGGATGGGGGAGAACCCACAGGTGGAGGGGTTTCCGCCAGCCGTCACCAGAGTGGAGACTCGGGAACCCACGTGTGGCCCCCTGACATTTCTGTCTATGAATTGTGAATGCTGGGAGCTGGTGGAAAAATAGAGCCTGCTCCAAAATTAGGAAAAAATGAAGAAGGAGATGTAGAGTAGGTCATTGGGCCCATTGAGGCAGGTCAGGGAAAATGAGATTATTGAGAACAGGGAAGAGAAGGCCACCTGGAGCCTCTTCTCTAGTGTCTGAGTGACTTTACAAGAAGGGTGATGGTGAGAGCTTAAATCCCTCTCTGCGGGAGCATTGAAATTAACAACCAAAAAGATTATCTTCCTTTTCTTCCTCTTCTGTCTGAGAAGTGTAGATGGTTCTTTGGCTGAAGACTGGGCTTTTGGCCCAGATTGTGCTTCTGCTTTCTGTAACTTGTGTTTGTATGACACCTCATTGCTTGCAGAGTACATTGTCATTGGTTATTTCATTTTGTCCTCAACGTGCTGATGAACTGCATTCTTTTTTTTCCCCATTGTACAGATGAAGAAACTGAGGCCCAGGCACATTAAATGACTTAGGATATTTAGCCAATAAGCAGGAGGACCAGGAGTTCAGATCTTTCATTCGTGTACTCTCTTCACTACTGTGAACCACCACCAATTGTGAAGGTCTCTTGGATTGTGTTTTCAGTCTGTGTATCTCCTGTATCAGCAAATCTCTCTCTTTGCTTCTGACCATTTTTTTAAGGAATAGACCTCCAAGACATTGGGAAGCAGAAGTCCCAAGATGTTAGTTGTTATCCTTGTTACAAGACTCAATATAATGTTTTATCACCAAAAAAAGAAACAATTTTTTTTTTTTTTTAAATTTAAAAAGCCTATGGCAGCCCCCTCATATTGTAACTGTCCTCCTCAGTTATGGACCTGTTAGGGCCCAGGATGACCAGTTCCTCTTTTTCCTGTTGTTGGTGTTAATTGGGCTTCACACTGTGAATCACCGGCAGATTCATTCAGTCCATTCTATAAACATTTATGAGCACTTGCATGTTCAGGGCGCTGTACCGAGGAGGGGCCGGCCCAGTGCTGCACAGCCAGCCACTGACTCTGCCCTTGGCGGGGGTGGGGGGTGGGGGTGACGTCTAGTGGGGGAGGCACACGAGGCGATAGTCACACATGAGGCCACTGCAAAGTGTGGTGACCGCTGGGGACGGAGGACACTGGATGCTGTGAATGAGGGACAGGGAACCGGGCAGGCTTCGTCAAGGAAGCAGCCCTCATGCCAAGAGGTAGAGCATCGATATGGGCAGGGACGTGTGAGGGAGAAGAGCACTCGAGGGGCGATGACTCTGTTGTAGATAAAGCAGGAGGTGAAAGCTGGTGACTAGCTTAGAAAGGCAGGGCCCACCAAGTCCTTGGAATAGAGTCCAGAGATACTTGTTTCATGTATGTTCAGGATTACACGTAAGACTCTGAACGGTTCGCAGTTGGCAGGGCAGAAATTGAGACACAGATGTAGAGAACAAACGTGTGGACACCAAGGGGGGAAAGTGGTGGAGGGGGGTGGGTAGGATGAATTGGGAGATTTTGATTGACATATATACACTAATATGTATAAGATGGATAACTAATAAGAACCTGCTGTATAAAAAAATAAATAAAATTCAAAAAAAAAAAGAATCTGAACGGTTCAACTAGATTTGACCTTTCACTGATGAATGAACAGGTTTGCCTCTTTAGCTTAAACTCTTAACACGTGACTTTAATGGTGACAGATGTGGTAAACTAGAGAGTGAATTTCCAGAGTAGGAGGGACTTAAGGGAGACCACCCTGGACCGAGGACCAGGCAAACTAGATTCTCCTCTTGGCTTTGTTGCTCCCCAAGTGTGCCTTATTTCCTCTTGGGCGACAATACAGGCAGAAAAGGGTTCAGACCTGCCCACAGCCATTGACTAACGATCTCTCCAAGCCTCTTCTATAGAAAGAAATAGAATTACCTACCTCATAGTGCTGTGATAGGGATGAAAAAGAATCGCACTGCACCAAGCTCATTAATTTATTTGCTTGGTTTTTGCCAGCACTACCCATAGACCCATGATTCCAGTGAACCCAAGCCATTGCAAAGACATAGGGGGAAATGTGTGTACATGTCTGTATGTAGACAGAATTGCAAAATCCCAAGTTGAATTTGTTTAGGACCTTTAATTATTTGTCACTTTGTTGGCTTCCTTATCAAATTAACATGCTTAATGTTTGATGTTAAATTTTAAGGGTAGTATATCCAAATTTGTTTAAATGTACCAGGTGAGTTTCTTTTCGATGGCTTTAAATTTTCCTATAGCTGGAAGTCTGAGAGCCAAAGAAACCATTCACATGCTACATGTCTTTTCAGTGTGACCTTGGACCTCAAGGGCCTTTACATGTTCATTGTGACAGCACCTTATGTTTGCAAAATGAAGCACCTATTACATAATTGGAGAGGCTGGTGCTTGAGACTTGCCAGAATGCTTGTTTTGAGTAAGCTTGTGAATTCTCCCCCATTTCAGTTAGTCAGCCACCTCTTTTAGTCCCAGCTATGCTGGAAATTCACTCTTCGGTTTACCACGTGTCACCTGCTACCACTAAAGATTCTTCACAATTCTGCTACCCCTACCAGCAGTAGTACTGGTGATAGCCAGCACTGTCTTACCCAACCCTATGACATAGCCTGCCCAGTATTAGGCAGCCAGCTGACATTGGAAATGGGATTCAGATCCAGGTCTGTCGATTCCATATCCTGAGACCTGTAACCAAAGGTTCTGGGGTCCATTTGTATCTGATGTGTGTACCTGTAGCCAGCCATAATCTACAAGGAGCTAAGGGAAGACTAATCTGGGGGATGAACGCCCCCTGCTGGCTCTGCCTCATGTGTAAACCAGACATTTCCCGGAGTCGGTGGTTGTTTATATTGGTGGAGAACCAGCAAGTCAGTCCCTCTGTTACCTTTGGCTCCACTAGAAGCTAAGAGAAAAACAGCAGAGGGTGAAGAAAGGAAGATCTAAAAAACAAAGACTATTTTAGAAGTGGTTAGTAATGC
The DNA here is from genome assembly GCF_951394435.1 of Stenella coeruleoalba. Classification (NCBI taxonomy): domain Eukaryota; kingdom Metazoa; phylum Chordata; class Mammalia; order Artiodactyla; family Delphinidae; genus Stenella; species Stenella coeruleoalba. The sequence goes on along the minus strand of NC_137154.1, from coordinate 42,580,728 downwards.
TCGAAAGTACACTTTCTACACGATTTCAGTGTTGCGTATCAAAGGTGTTAAGTGCAAAATCCTCCACCCAGGGTGGGCTTTTTAAAAGGGCCTCGCCTGTAATCAGGGCCCAGTTCCTGGAGACCTGAAGCAGCTGCTCCTTTAGAGAAATGAAAACCCGGCCTTGATGAGCTGTAAGCTGAATCCCGTGTGTGCATGCAGAGTGGTTTTCCTGATAAAGCCTAACGGGATCCCTCTACCTGCTCCCTGGTGCAGGGCAGGTTCCTCCAGCCGCCCCGAAGCTCAGCCACACCTTCCCAGGCAGAGGTTGTGTATTTAATGCCTACCGTGATCTGGATTCCAGAGCAAGCAGGGCTGTGAGCAGGAAGAGAGTGTGTGAGTTCGGTTAGGTAGGAGTTACACAGCCAGAGAAAGGCAAGCTTTGGGATGGAGAGGGCGGGATAGGAGATTATTCTCTTTAGATTTTGAAGGAGCAGTATCTTGGGGAAGGAGAAGTTCCGTGATGTGCAGGAGCACACCTGACCAGGGAGACACCTCTGCTAGTTGCAGCCATCACGATAACCTCCAGCACTGGCTGAGCTGTGTCCCAAGCCCTGCGTGCCAAGCATTTGACACAGGCACTGTTCTTACGTCCCGTCTCTCAGTAATGGAACGGAGGCTCGGGAGCATTAAGGTACACTATCAAGTTCCACGGCCAGGAAATGGCCGTGCCGTGGTTTGTCTCCCCTTTGTATATTCACCATGTCACTGTACTTTGGAAGAAATTAAAAAATCAGATGCAAAAACGGCTGCCCTTCAAGGTCTGAGCTCCCCAAGCACAGCCTGGATGTAGCAGGCCCTTCACACGGGGGCAGCCAGTGAAGGCAGGTGATCGGGACATTTGGAGAAAGAAAAGTAAGGACCCTTGATTTGGGCTCCACAGGAGGAGAGAATTCCCGAATGATACCCAGGCTTGGACGATGGCAGTTCCTCAACCAGAAGGTGAGGAGTTTTGCTGCCTGGAGTGACCTGGCCCCTTATCTTTATTTCTAAGTGGCTGGAACAGCCTAAAAGCATGGGACTTCCCCAGTGCGGGGAGTGAGTCAGCAGTCTTCACAGCCTGAGGGAACCTGAGTTCTTCCCTCTGGGGGGAGTCTTGTCCCTCAAGTCTTGCAAATATATTCTGCAGACAGCCTGATTCTTTTCCATACGGGCAGTTGGTTAAATGTGGACCCCAAGGAGGATTTCATGGTTTTATGTCGCTTCTTTCAAAGGCCTAAATTCACAGATCAACTGAAATTCCTTTGTCAGATCTCACCGATCCCGACTTTGGTTTGGAAAATGTGACCAGTGCAACTCTGAGGAAATAAAACATGGAGGAGGGCCGTGGCAGAAAGAAGAGTCAATTGTTTCGTATGGGAATTCAGTTGGAGAAGTAAGATCAGAAGCAAGGTTTATTTAGATTCCAGATTGCCAGGAGGAGCCTCGCCTATATCCTGGACAGAGTGGAAGAGGGCAAGTTCTCTCTGCAGAAGCTCCCAGGCCCTGCAGTGCCTGCTGATTAAGGGGGGTTGTGTGTTCTCAGAGCGGGGTTGTGTGTTCATAGGAAACAGCTCTTTGGGGAGATTTGGTTTCTGGTCCTTCAGAAAAGAGACTCTTTCTCTCCCCCAGTTCATGGCTTGTGTGTGGCTCTCATTAACAGTGAACCTGCATCCTAGCATCTGTGCAGCTCCCTAAGGCTCACACAGAACTGTCATGTTTCCTGTTTTGTTTGACCTCACACTGACCCGTGAGATGAGCAGGCCAGGTGACATCTCTGTTCAGATGAGGACACCACAGCCCAGAAAGTTTAAGCAACTTGGCTCAGGCCACACAGCTCAGCAACAGCAGGGCCTGGATTCTAACCCATGGGTTCTTAATGTACGCATCACATATTTGAGTAAATGGTCAGAAAGCACATTTGGCCTTCCAGGTCCTCAGGAGGTCTGACGGTTGGCTGCGCTCAATGTTCATGCTTCTGCCTGCTTTTTCTCTTACGTGTTACCACGTGTGGTCTTCCAGTAGGACGTGGGACATGGAGTGTTCTCCAGTGCTGGAGGTGACAGGTCGCTGTGACAGCCTTTCCCACCCTGTCCTGCACGACTGCCAAGCTGCACTGTCAGCTCATCCATGCCAACTGCACCCTCTCGTAGCAGCAGTGGGTGGTTTGCTCTCCATGTCTGAGCTTCTCTGGACGCTCACCCTCTTTATTCATGACCATTTGGGGATGAGGCAATTGAAAGCATCTGGAAATCTGGGTTTTATAGACATTTCACAGAGGCCCAGCCAGGCTCCATCTGCTTTCCTTAGCAGGTCAGCCACCGCCCCCCCCCACCCCCGCCTGCCTTCCTGGTCGCTGTCCCTGTACTCAGCCAGTGGGCCTTAACGGCTGCACTTGTGTGGGGAAGACACACTTCTTTTTAAGAAAACAGCGGCCGCTCCATGGAGGTGGTGGTAGAAGTGGGAGGTGGGGTGAGGGGTTGCATCCTGGTGTGAGATCCAGGAAGGAAGGACCGATGCGTTCCTTGTTTCTTGTGTTCAGTGATGTTTCTTTCTGGGAAGAGCACAGGGAGGGGAGGAAGCAGCACCGGGGGGCCAAGTAGCCAGAACAGGGCTGGTGCCTCTGGACTAGCTAGCTGAGGCGAGAGCCTGCTGGAGCGTGAGCCCAGGCAAGCTCCTCTCCCCAGGGACTGAAGACGCAGGCCACTTTCCGTGGCTTGGTCCTGCATCCACTCCCTGTCCCTGCAGGGCCCAGGGGCCGTCACAGGTTGCCCAGGCTGCGCTGGGGGTGTCTGAGCAGACTGTCCAGGCAGCAAAATAACAGGAAGCAAATGTAGGTGATTTGTCCTTGTTCTGTTTCAACTTGTACATTAGCATCCCTTGACATGAGTTATTTGTCTTGGTTTCTTTGAATTCCTAAGTGGATTATAATTTTTCTCCCGGTATTATTTGACAGCAGTCATTTTTCAAGGTTTTACTGCGTTCTTCAAATACTTGGAATTTTTGGAATAAGTTTAGGGAAAGACCGCCATCTTCAGGTCAGACAGTGTAGTGCAGCGTTGGGGTGTGTCCAAGGGAGCCTCTCAGATGCCAAGGACCAGCAGATTCTTAGGGCTTTCCCTTTCCTTTTGCATAAAAAGTGAACTGCCTCATCAGAGGGCTCTGGACTAGAACGTATTAGCAGCCCTTTCAAAAAAGGGAAAAGAAAATTAAACCCCAGTGGCCACTTTGGGAGTTGCTTTTTCTGGTTGGTCTCATCTGCAGTAATGGGCAACCTCCCAGGCTGCCCTAGCCCCACTTGCGAGGACAGACTTTGCATTCTTCACGGACACGCCTTGGGGGTAGTTCAGGGGCCGGATTCCTCAAGGCCTCGTGTACACGTCACCCCTACCTCAGCTGCCCGACAGTACAGTACTTAATGGCAGTGTCGGGACAGTAGAAATCACCAATGTGTCTGAAACTTTCCTCTCAATTTCTGCTTTAAATTTTTAGTATTTCCATTTCGTTGCTGTCAGAGGAACAGCCATAATTTCAAGTAATCTCACCCGAAGTACAGAAACATCGTGATTATTGGGGAAAATAATAATAGCAATGATAATAATAACAAATTACACGCTTGGCACAGCATTGTGGATTTTCCACGTGTGATCTCCTTTAAGCATCGTGACGCTCCTTCGAGGTAGGTACTGTTATTATCCCTGCATTACCGATGTGGAGAAGGCTGAAAGCGCCCCTCCCAGATGACTCAGCTAGGAAGCGGCGCCGGCGCCAGGACTCAGACCCAGACCCTGTCTGACTCCTGAGTCTGGTGCTCAGCCCTCCTCCCCTGCAGCCTCCCCAAGCAGCAGAGAGAGAGAGGGAGAGCCAGAAACCAGGAAGGAAAGCGACCTCGCAGAACAGCTTTGGAGGAGGGGGAAAGTCCTTTGTTAATCCCCCAGGGTAGCTAAATTACCCTTCACAAGTCACGTTGGGGAGATTTTAGGATTACATTTACCTTTGTCACTGTTTACAACTGCTGTGAAGAATAACTGGAGAGGTTCTAGCAATAAAAAGAGAAAATGAGCATTTCCCCAAGCCAGAATAGGAATCTGTGTATTAAGATTGTGTCAGGGGCTGCTGAGCCGCGGGACATCTCAATCCAGGTAGGATTGTGCTGGTGCAACATCAGTCTTTCTGGTGAACCCTGCAGGCAGACAGGGTCCAAGCTCCTGCTCAGTCATCCTGAGTATTTGGGCCTAGGAAGGCTCTATGATCTGACCAAGCTCCTTTCAGGTCCAGGGAACTTGCGGCCAACTGGAATGCACATCCTGAAGCACGACTCTTTGTGTTTTTGTTTCCCTTTATAGTTCTTTCCTCACAAAACTCCATGATGTTTCAAGATAGTAATAGATGTGCTTCGTGTATAAGCCAGATCACACCCCATGCATGGCCTATAAGGCAGAGCAGCCATCGCCTGCCCCCTTGCCCTGTCTCCCACCCCCCAGTCCTGCTCCTTAGAAACAGCTGCTGCCGCCTTTTATTCCTTGCTTTGTATAGTATCTCCGTATTTCTAAACAACATGCATCTACTCTGTATCTCAGTCCATCGATCTGCAGACGTTATCTCTGACTTCTTACTGTGGAAGACCAGGACTTAGCTCTCTGAACTTAGCACATCCTCACCCCCCCCAATATGGTTACATCACAATTTTTGGTTTAATTAACACTCAGTGTTTATATTACAAACCTGTGCAAATTTTGTACACAGCATGGTTAACGTATAATGGGTTAGAACCATTTTCTTGATTGTAAAACTTGTTTTTTCTAAGGTTTGTCACTGCCTTTTTATTTGTTCCGTTTTTATATACCTACACAAATTCATCCTCCGCATTTCTAACAGAATTCTCAAACTCTTCTCCAGACGATCAGCTAAGTCAGGGAATCTCTCTAGTCCCTTTAGGAGCCCTCCAGCTTCTCGTCCCCTCTGGACTGGCTGCTGTGCAGGTCAGCAGCCCAGCTGCGGGCCAGTGTGTTCCTTTCACCTCTCTTCTGGGTTCCGGCCTCATCTCCCTCTTTTTTTTTTTTTTTTTTTTTCTTTTTTTTGCGGTACGCGGGCCTCTCACTGCTGTGGCCTCTCCCGTTGCGGAGCACAGGCTCCGGACACGCAGGCTCAGCGGCCATGGCTCACGGGCCCAGCCACTCCGCGGCACGTGGGATCTTCCCGGACCGGGGCACGAACCCGTGTCCCCTGCATCGGCAGGTAGACTCTCAACCACTGTGCCACCAGGGAAGCCCATCTCCTGCTTTTTTGATTTACTCCCTCGTTTGAAAAGAACATATCCTCCTACTGCTACCTCATAGTTGCAGGGAAGGTCGGTTTTCTGAACCCTGACAAATCTGAGAGTGTGTTCTGTTCTCACGTGTGATGGCTAACTTGGTTTTCATCGTGGTTTGCACCTTAGGCTTGTGAAGCTTCATTCACTTTTTCAAGACAAATCCCACATACATTCTCCTTGCTAATGAATCACACTGTCTGTTTAGTGCTGGAGAATACTGCCATCCGTACAAACAGAGCAGGTACATGCTGATTTAAGTCATGGGATGTTGACTGTCCTTAATCCCAGTCTTCTCTATGAGAATCTTTGAGGACATGTATTTAATGGGCAGCCGATGGTTCTGACTACAGAGGCAATACGCTGGCTCCATACATTCACTCTGTAGGTTCTTTGAAGGGAGGGGCTTTGTACTGTTAGCTCATGGATTCCCTGTGCCCACCCCAGTGCCTGGTATATAATGGACCGTAGGTGTGCTGATTTGTGCCACGGAAATCCACAAAAGAAATATGCAGAGTGAGCACCTTTTCTGTTGCTGTCATTGATATGTTGATAATCAGCATATCTACTGAGTGCCTAGGAGACTTTCTTGTCATTGAACAAGCCAGCGTTAACCTCTCTTTTCGATATCAAGGAAATTCAGGCTTAGGCTTTGGTAGACGTGACTCACTGACATTCACCCCATTTCTGCTTGTACATTCCCCACATACTTGGGATTGTTGGTTGTTGTTACTTTTGTTGTTTTTGTAAATATTTGTTTTCTGCCATATAGAATAGAACTGCCCTGTTTTGGTTTTGTGTTTCACCTTTAGTTTTGGGGAAACCACCACTGCTGGAAAGAAAATGGGATTTATTGGGGAAGGAGGAAGGGAAGTGAGGTATCCACCCTAGTCTTCTCTTATGAGGAGATCTGGCAGGATGGGAAGTAGAGCCTCACCAAATAGTTTTTAGGGTTTCAATTTCATTAAAACTTGAACCCAAACATATCAGGTAGACGTCTTCTTTTCAGCCTTCTAGATTTGGGTGCAGAGGGATTCCTCACCTAGCCAGTTGAATTAAGGAGAGAGGGAGGTCTGTTTGTCCCACTGCTGTGGCCTCCAGGATGCCTTCTTTAGCCCTTTGTATTCTTAGAAACAAAGTCACCTCTTGGCAGGAATAAAGCCACTCAGATGCCAACAGTCAGGGTTTGGTTTCAAGTCACCAGCCTTGGGGAGGCAGCGCCCGATTTCCTTTGGCAAAGACAGCCTGCCCATGCTCAGTTCATTTCAGCCACTTGGGCACTAAGGTAACTCCTCAAAATAGAAACCTCTGAAGCCTCTATCTGATGCATCTGTGAATAATTATGTTTGTCCCGAACTCTAATTTCATTTCTCAGAATTTTGAAAACGTTATTCAGCTTTTTTCTCTTTTCTCAGATCAACTTTCAGAAAAAGTAGATCTGAGTTAGAAGGATCTAGGCATTTATATTTTCTTCTGGAGACAGTGTGGTTGATGTTTGCAGCCAATGCATGGGCTGTGGCGTTGACAGATCCAAGTTTTATTCTTAACTTCAGGACTGTTCCTGGATGTGTGACCTCAGGCACATCTGTTCATCTCTGAGCTTCTATTTCCTCATCTGTAAAAATGATTTTAATAAAATCTGTCTACAGTGTCATTGTGAGGCAGTGACCCTGAGGTCATTGTATAGAGGTCACATATATAGAAAGCACATTGTACAAACACTGAATGGACACAGTTCTCTTTCTTTCTGCAGACACAGGTGAGAGGCCAACACCTCGAGCAGCTTGTAACGGGTGGGCTGTAATCAAGGATCTGAACAGCCATGCAGCTTCACAACTTGCTCCCAGCTCTTGGCTTATTTGTGTTTATTTTTCCATTGCTAGGCAGGAGGGATAGCTAAAGTAGGAAAGTTCTTTTGATTCTACCCCAGGATCTAGTTAATCTCACATAATACACTGCAACAACAGTAATCTTAGCAGCTGTGATTTATTGAACACTTCTTGTGTGCTAGGCCCTATGCCGAGCACCCTCTGTGCATTATTTCCTTTAATCTTCCAACCTGTTCTGTATGACAGTCATATATCCCCATTGTACATATGAGAAAAACGAGATTTCAGGTTCTTGTCTGGCTCCAGAGTGCTTTGTGCTCAGCACCTTGATTTTCAGCTATACTTTCATGGTCCCCATTGAAGAACGGTACATTTTACCCTCTGGTCGTTCACCTTCCTGATCTCTGACGCCTGGAGGTCCAGGCTGTGGTCCCTGAGTTACAACAGTTTTAATTTCACCCCAGCTCGGATTCCCTGGCTCATGGGAGCTGGCGAGGCAGAAGAGCTGGGAGTGAGGTGTGCTCAGCAGAGAGACTCTGATTCTTTTCACAGGTATACTACCCAAGGCTCTGTTTGTATTCCATTCTTTCCCGTAAACTCACTGCCTACAGATGCCACAAGAAGTGACAGAAATGGCGCCTCTCAAAGCCGGGTAGGGCTGGGAGCTTGCTGCAAGCAAGGTTTGGTTAAGGGCTGGGTGATGGACATGGAGACAGCCAGTTGTCTGGATAATGAAGGAACAACGCCTTTTGCCCTCTGCTCCTGTACTGGTAACTGAGGTCCAACAGAGGGGCCAGGCACGAGGCATCACCTCTTCATGCACCTCCTCATCTCTGAGGGCCTTGCACTAGTGTTTGTGCTCCCAGCTTCACCTGTGTTGTTTTTTATCCTCCTACCGACTGATGAGACTGGAAGCGCCTTAGCAGCAGTGCCCCATACATTTCTGTGGGCTTTGGTTTGCTTATAATTGAAAAGATGATGTGATGACATTTGAGAAAATTTTTAAAAGATCAGAGGTACTTCACCCCTCCCTATAACCTCACTTCCCTAACATGACAATGGCTTCTACTTTATTTTAAAAGTTTTCTTCCAGCACAACATATTCCGTTCCTGCGTGGCTGCATCCAGGTCTCAGGCCATCCTGAAATCCACCAGACAGCTGGAACAGAGGCTGGGTCCATGTCAGAGCTTGACGTTCCTCTTTTTCATTTCACCTGATGCCTTTTAGGGTTTTGGAAGCCTTGGTAAAGATAGCACTCTGATGCTGAGCAGGAGAGGGGCTTAGCCCTCTCCCAGATGGTGCTGGGCCCTGGCCACACTCCCTGTATGTGGAGAGCTGGCACCAGATGGGATATTGCGCCTCCTGCCCTTCCACATTGTGGCCAGAGATCCACAGCGTGTGGGTAGCAGATCATGAGTGTAAACCAGCACTTCCTCAGGATATATTTACAGGGTTTTGTGAGCAAACAACTTTGGGAAACTTTGGGCTATAGAAAGTTACACAATGTTTCTCTTCCGCAGTGCTTTTAATGTGTTATATTCAATGAACCTCAAAGGAGAGAGGTTTTATGAGACATAGTAGTAGCTAACATTTATTTAGTGTCTACTGTTTGTTGAATGGAGGAGCTCCAGTAAGCTCTTAGTATGCAGTACCTCATTTAAACCCTATAGCACTGGGACTTCCCCGGTGGCGCAGTGGTTAAAAATGTGCCTGCCAATGCAGGGGACACGGGTTCAATCCCTAGTCTGGGAAGATCCCACATGCTGCGGAGCAACTAAGCCCATGTGCCACAACTACTGAGCCTGTGTGCCACAACTACTGAAGCCTGCGCCTAAAGCCTGTGCTCCACAGCAAGAGAAGCCACCGCAGTGAGAAGCCCGTGCACCGCAACGAAGAGGTAGCCCCCGCTCGCCGCCAACTAGAGAAAGCCCGCGCGCAGCAACGAAGACCCAACGCGGCCAAAAAAATTTTTTTAATAAAATAAAAAATAAATAAATAAGCAAAAAGATTAAAAAAAATAAACCCTATAGCGCCCTTGGGAGGTAGGTACCATCGCTGTCCCCATGTCGGAGGCTGGGGGGACTTACCCAGTGTCGTAGCTGATTGGCAGTGGGCACAAAGTTTTGTGCTGAAGCAGGCTGAGCGCAGATTCCATCTCAGCCGGTACTCAGTACTGCTGGCGAGCAGCTTAGAGCAGCCTTCTTTTATTTGGGACTTCTCATTCCCTATGGAACTAGTACTTGGAAGGACTCTAGTTGGAGAAATGCCAGTGTAAACTTGAAAAGTGAATAGGGACTGGTGGGCAAATACTGACATGGGTTTCTCTTGTGAACCCTGTTGGGTTCTGAGCTCCCTGGAACCCCTGTACCCCGGATGCCTTTGTGTCACATTAGGCTGGTCTTAACTGCCTATTCAGCAGGAGAGGCGGGCATGGGGGGGCTGGAGTATAGAGTTTAGGCCAGTGGTTCTCCAACTTGGCTGCATATTGGAATTCATCAAGGGAGCATTAAACATTACTGATGCCTGGCGTCATTCTCAGAAATGCCAGTTTAGCCTGGGTGGGACCCAGGCATTGGTGATTTTTAAATGCTCCATGGTGATTCTGCTGCATCCTGAGTGAGAACCACTGGTTTGCCACACTCCTTTTTGGTCTGGTTACCATATCTTATACCAAAGCAAGGAGAAGAAAACATTTCCATTTGTTAAATGACTTGCCAGGGTTTTGATTTGTCTGTTTCTGGTTTTGTGAATGAGTGACTGGACTTTTTTTACGGGTCCCATATAGCCCTGCACCATGAATCCTCTCCATGATCTATACCCATGACTCTAACTTTGCACTGACGGTCACATATTGACCAGCCCTTTTGCAGAAGTTTTAGATTGGTTACTAAGGGGACTTGTGAGAAAGACACTCAGCTCTCTTATTCCTGATGGAAGAAGTAGGTGGGTACCATTGCTCAGAGCACTGCATTCATGCTGTTGCTAGGGGAGCTGGAGTGACAAGTGTATTTTGGGTGATGGCGTTAGCTGACCACACCCATACTGCTTATTGGACTTACACTGTAAATAATGGGCTCCAAAGTCACTGTCATTTTCAGTTAAGTCAGGTAAAACTGGGTAACGGAATTGTTTCTAGGTTTGGTAGTTGGGTAACTTAAGTTGTTGTTTCCTACTGTGTCTACAAAAAAGACATTTTTAGGCACTTGGGAAAATATATGCCCTTGTAATAATAGACAATGATTGTTTTAACCCTTAGCTATAATGGCTTTTCTTAATATCTTCATCTTTTCGAAGGCACAGACCCGAGGCCATTCAAGGCGGAATTCCGGGATTTCGAGACTACCACTCTTTGTGCAGCTCAAGATGGATGTGTCCCAGGTTGATCAAAGGGTTTGTAATGGGAATGTTTCTGTTGGTTTCTTACAGTACAACAAACACCTCTTCGTGCACATTGGGCATGCCAACCATTCTTACAGTGACCCATTGCTCGAATCCGTGGACATTCGTCAGATTTATGACAAATTTCCTGAAAAGAAAGGTGGCTTAAAGGAACTGTTTGGAAAGGGCCCTCAAAATGCCTTCTTCCTCGTAAAATTCTGGGTGAGTAAGACCTTGCTGTGATTTCAGTGGATTTTGTCTGAATGGTCGCATCCCACACTTGAGGGCAGAGCACTGGCTGTGGATTCCCACTGACTGATCTGCAGGATCGCCAAGGGATCACAGATTCACATCCGTGGGCCGTCCTCATGCTGGCCTGTGGCACATCCATGTGGTGACCCAGGTGGCATTTGCTGTCCCTGCCAAAGAGACACAGGCAGCTGCTTGGGCTTCAGGGCTCTCTCATGCAATGACAAGAAACTTTGCAGGTGGCTGGGGTCACAATGGCCAACTTGAGACACTTAGACCCTCTTTCTGTTTGTTCGCACACCATTAAGCAAAGCAACCTATAAATTCCACTGGAGCGTAGGACCTGAGGCAAAGGAGGGGCTTGGGTGGAGCTAAAGACATGCTTCAAGATTTTATAAGTGTCAGAATACACAATGGCTCTGCCCATTACGTGCCTCATTTGTGCCTTAAAACACCAAGGGCACATTCCCCCAGCTGCTGGGGCTTCCTGCTGTCCCCTGGCCTCTGAGGACAGCTTTGCTGTCCCTTCTCCACTAGTCAGGCCCGGCCAGGGGACTGCTGTTGGGTCAGGGATGTCACAGCAAGCGTAAGGATAATGTGTGTGTACTGGGGGCCTAAGAGCAGAGGACCTGCTGGCACTGAGCGTTTATAACTCCTCAGTCTTGACAAGAATAAAAAGAAAATGGCTCAAATGTTTGCGCTTCTTAGCATGGCATTAAAGGCCCTAAAAGAGCTGGTTCCGGGTGTTTCCCTTGCAGTCTGTCCTATGGCCTGCCTTTGTGTGTGAGTGGGTGGACTTTTTACTTCTCCTCCTTTCCCTCCTTCTTTTGAGGTGGTGGCTTCTTTATTACATAGCACCGTCCTCACTTAAACAAATGGTTGATTTTTCTTTTAGTCTATCGCGTTGTGTGGTTACTCAGTTCCCATGCTGTGTCATCATTACTTGGATGTGTGTCCCACTCCTCTGGACACCTTATTCATAATGGTGGCTACACTGATCGAATGCCTGCTGTGGGCCGGGAGCTGCGCTCATGCTTTACATGCATTTTATCCAGTCTTCCCAGTGTTACCTGGAATTTGCCTCATATCCAACTAAGAAAACAGAGACCCAGAGATCACAAAGTACAGGCTGCACCAGGGTGGGGACCTGGGGCTTGAAATCCGATCCGTTTGACTGAAGTGCCTTTGCTCAGTTTCCTGGCTGCTTCGTGTCCCCTGGACCCCACCCACAGGGTCTGTCAATCGCTCTCCATATCTGCGAAGCTAAGCAAACACCTGGCACAAGAACATCAACAAATGGGGGAAACAAGCAGATGAACTAAGGAAAAATTCATATTTTAAATTCCTTGGGAGGAAATTTACATATTAAATTCAGTTCGTTTAGGTTTTTTTTTAATCCTTGCATGGTAACTGGATTTCATTTGTCATGCTTCCATATTGAATTTGGATTGTGGAAGTAGCCTTCTACTTAATTTAATGTTCTCGGGATCAGTAATACATGTGGACACCCTGAAAAAGCACTTCCTTTTTCTAAGCAGTCACTTCCTTCTTCTAAATTAGTGGCTGCCACCTATTGACTTGAATGGTGGTTGGGGGTCAGTTGTTATATGATAACACAGCAGATTTCAAAGGGTGTTCTACAGACCCCTGGGGGGTTCCTCAGCCTCCTTTCAATGGGCTGACAAGGTCAAAACAATTTTCATTATGACACTGAGATATTATTTTCCTTTTGAACTCTGCTGATGTGCTCATTGATGGTTCAAATGTAATAGGGTAAAACTGCTGAAGCCTTGGATCAGTCGGGCTGGGTTGCATGCACAGTTTCTGGGTTTTTTTTAATATAAATTTATTTTTTATTTATTTATTTTTGGCTGTGTTGGGTCTTTGTTGCTGCATGCGGGCTTCTCATTACAGTGGCTTCTCTTGTTCCAGAGCACGGGCTCTAGGCACGCGGGCTTCAGTAGTTGCAGCACACAGGCTCAGTAGCTGTGGCTTGCGGGCTCTAGAGCACAGGCTCAGTAGTTGTGACGCACTGGCTTAGTTGCTCTGCAGCATGTGGGATCTTCCCGGACCAGGGATAGAGCCTGTGTGTCCCCTGCATTGGTAGGCAGATTCTTAACCCCTGCGCCACCAGGGAAGCCCACACAGTTTAAATTAAAAAAAAAAAATCAGTCACACCAAGAATGTCCTTTATGAGGTTTATTGTATCTTGAACCTAGAGTACACACTGAAAATGAATGCAGTGAGCCTGCCTGCTACATCAAGGAAAACAACGGATAATTTTTGTTGCCAAATATAAGCTTTGAGCTTTCAAGTAAAAATAAGAATTTTGGAAAACTTGTATCCACTTTGGTGAACTTGACAGCTTCCCAATACTTAAAAGACTTTTCTGCTGGGATCTACAGTCATATTAACAAATGTGATTTTTTTTTTTATACTGTGCAAGATAAACCAATGGATTTTAAAGTAACAGAGTGTGAAAAGTTCATTGATATGGTTTCAGACTCCACACTATAGCTAACCTTTAAAAACTACGGCTTGTCAAGTTTTGGTGTAGTGTCAAAGAAAAATGGCCACAATTATCTGAAGAACCTATTAAAATATTCTTCCCTTTTCCAGCCACATATTTATGTGAGGCTGGGTTTTCTTCATGTACTTCAACCAAAAGTTGAAGTACAAATCATGACAGATTGAATTTAGAAGCAGGTATGAGAATCTAGGTATTTTTCATTAAGCCACACATTAAGTAGATTTGCAAAATGTAAAACAGTGCTATCCTTCTCACTAATTTTCATTGTTTTTTAAAATATAGGTATGTCTAATTAAAAAAAGATGTATGTTAACACCCAATGAGCTTAATATTATGTTTAAATCAGGTAATAAATATTTAAAATTTTTCTCAGTTTAAATTTCTGACGTGGAAAATACAGACAGCTATAACCTACAGAAACAAAAGCTCTTTGAGGTCCTCAGTAAATCTTAAGAGTGGAAAAGGGGTCCCAAGATCAAAAGTTTGAGAGACACTATTGTGAAGGATATAAAAAGAGACTGTTCTACCCAAATGAATTAAAATTAATCAGAAATTGTAGGATAAGATAAAAATAAGCCATTTTCAGTGCTTTCAAATTAAACGGTATTGGTTTTTTTGTTTTCCTTTTTTTTTTTGGCTGCGTTGGGTCTTCGTTGTGGCGCGTGGGCTCAGTAGTTGCGCCTTGCGGGCTTAGTTGCCCTGCGGCATGTGGGATCTTAGTTCCCCGACCAGGGATCGAACCTGCGTCCCCTGCATTGGAAGGTGGATTCTTAACCACTGGACCACCAGGGAAGTCCTCTATATAGTATTGGATTTTAATGATAATAAGATTTCTTATAGTCAGCATATTGTTTGACTATAAAGTGGAATGCAAAGTATTAGAAAGTTGTTTTTGTTTTTGCTTCCAAAATTTTCCATTTTACACAGGGGATGATTTTAATAAATGCTTTCAGTGATGGGACCCTTCAGTCATGAATCCCCAAATAATGAAGTCTAGATTTGCAGATGTTTAGAGTGTGGTGGCTAGTATGAGATTTGCGAATGTAGAAACAATTACTCTGAGATTAGATATTAGTTTATTAAATTAAGATTTGCAGAATTAAAATTGAGCTCTTCTATGAATATGATGGAAGACATCACTCCTTCAGTATAATTGTTAGCAGTACTTAACCTTTATGAAGAAATTCAGTCCTGACTATGTTAGAATAAATGAGGAAAGGCAGTTTGAATTAGGTTTACAGTTTGCTGCAACTTGAAATCTCATTGCCTTCCTCTAATGACTGAGAAAGCATGAATTACACTTAGACTCTATCCTTGAATGTCAGTGGGTGTTTCTTAAGTAGGCTTAATCTTCCTTTTGAAATTTCTTTCGTATTAGCAATTTGCTTCACAGATTTTCATTTTTGTGTGAATTCAGTGCATTTCAACAGAGGTCCTATCCTCACGTCTCCTTTCTTCTTCCTTTTACCTCTTTCTCAAAGTGCCTGCAGTCTCCAGGTTGTCACCATCAGGCTGACTCTTAGTTTGTTCATAATGATTGCTCCGTGTCCATTCTGGGCTCATTCAGGCTAGATCAGCTTAGGAGTTTGCTGTGGGAGAAATACTGAGTCCACCTGAGGTACCCGCACTTACGCCCAAGCTGTGACCCCAGCTCTTTGCCAGGGGACACTGAGGTAAACGGGATGTCAGTGAGTCATGTAGTGGCCACTCCACTGGCTTCAGGGTGGAAGACTGACTGGCCCCCCAGGACTCAGGCCCCAAAACACAAGTGAATGGCAGAGCCACAGATGCCAGTGTTGTGGGTGCCCCTCCACCCTGTGAGCCTTAATGGTATGGGACACCCAAGGGCCTCTGTGAATGGCTGTGCATCTGGGGAGACCTTTTTTTTTTCTTAAGAACCTTACTGAGGTATCATTTACATACCATAAAATTTTACTCATTTTCTGTGTACAAGTCAATGATATTTAGAAAAATTTGCAGAGTTTTGTGGTCGTCACCACTCTTAAATTTTAGAATATTTTTATCATTTCAAAAAGATGCCCAGGGCTTCCCTGGTGGCGCAGTGGTTGAGAGTCCGCCTGCCGATGCAGGGGATACAGGTTCGTGCCCTGGTCCGGGAGGATCCCACATGCTGCAGAGCGGCTGGGCCCGTGAGCCATGGCCGCTGAGCCTGTGCGTCCGGAGCCTGTGCTCCGCAGCGGGAGAGGCCACAACAGTGAGAGGCCCGCGTACCGCAAAAAAAAAAGATGCCCAGTGCCCATTTGCAGTCAGTCTTTATTCCCACTTCCAGGCCCAGGCAGCTACTCATCCGCTTTCTGCGTGTACAGATTTGCCTTTTCTGGACATTTCATGTAAATGGAATCATTCAGTGTGTGGTTGTTGGCATCTGGCTTCTCTCACTTATAATGTTTTCTTAGCCTGAGTCAGTGATTTGCTGCTTTCTGTTGCTAAATACTATCCCACTGTATGGATAGACTGCATTTTACTTATCCATGCACTAGTTGATAGACTTGTGGATTGTTTCCACTTTAGGCTTTTATAAATAATTCTGCTATGAGATCTTTGTGGACAAGTCTGTGTGTGGACGTATGGTTTCGTTTTTCTTGGGCAGCTAGCTATGCAGGAGTGGAGTTGCTGGGTCTTACAGTAACTCCGTGTTTAGCTTAAGAAACTGCCCAGCTGTTTTCTGAGATGGTTGTACCACTTTACAGTCCCAGCGGGGAGATGTTAGGGGTCACCTCCTCCTTTGACCGTTACGTCTGCGAGTATTAGGATAGGGAGAGATGGCAGTGAGTCTGGCAGGTAAGGGACCAGTGGGAAGCACCAAAACAAGGGACATGTAAGGCTAGTTAAGGTGTGTTCAGGTGCATCAAGGTGTTTTGCAGCTGGGCCCTCACTTATATAGGAAACACAGGTGGGTGGAAAATGAGGAAAGAGAGGAATCAGGGGGGTTCATTTGTATCAGTCATAGGGAGCTGTCAGTGGCTTCAACAAATTTTGAGCCAAGAGAGTAATAGGATTCTTTTTACTGTTAAGCAACTTTCTCCACATTTTGCCTTTTTAATTTTTGTTCTTTAACTTCTTCCTTTTATGACAGTCTCCTGTTTATTTCCTTTCTCTTCCTTCTTGCCTACTTTTTATTCACTCCCGTGCATTTTAATTCTACTCTACATCTCATTACAAAGAGAGGAAAGTGAATTTGCTGGAGCAGGAGGGAAGGGGCTCCTCTCTTTTTCAGCAGTGTGTGACCGTGGCTGTTAATGAGTTCCTCCTTTGAGCCAGTCCCTGGACTAGGCATAAGCATGTACTTGGTATTATTTAAACCCTGTGAGGTACATGTGATTATTCCCACTTTACACATAAAGAAACTGAGTCATGGAGAGGCAGAGTGATTTCTGCAAAGTCACACAGCTAATTGATGCCAGATCTGCTGGACTCCGGAATCCACGTGCTTTCCACGACGTCTATGCGTGGAAGCCAGTGCGGGTACCTGAAGTGAAGCAGTGTAGTTTCTTTGTGAAGGCATGTCAGTATGGGGCGCTCAGGTGTCTGTTTACCTGGGCAACAAGGTGAGTAGACTGCTGTTACCAGGAAGTTCAAGTTGAATCCTAAGTTTTAGCAGAGCGATCAGTGCAACCCTGGTAGCTGCCTGTGCAGGGGGCAGCACCATCGCGTTCACATGTTTATGAAGCCAACATCATAATCTTCTAGGCAGTTTTCGAAATCTATAATTCTTAATTCCTTCCTAAATGCACCATGAATATGGCTTAATGTGATACATGTTTATGTAGTTTCAACCAAGGAGTGCGTTAAATCTGGCATCCTGCTTTTCTTCCTTATCTCGCACCCTTCCCTGTAGCTAGATGTCATTAGATCCCTAATACCATTATTAATGACTACATAATATCCTCTCTACTGGGTGTATCATAATTTAACCATTCTCATTAGACACTGATTAGGATATGTGTGTGTGTGTGTGTGTGTGTGTAGGTATGTGTGAGTTTGTGTCTGTGTGTAAAGAACCAAGTTGCTTTCGAAAGTTGTCAAGCCGTTAATAGTGAGCATACCAGGCATCTTCATCAGCCTCGTGTGGCGTAATTTAAAAGAAAACAACTTTCTGTTGTCACTTTGGGTTTTGGCTTCCTCTGCATCTGCAGCTATTTTTTCTTTCCACTCAAAGTCTTTAATCCTTCCTCACTCTCTATAGAAACAACTATTAATAAGGTTAAACATACTGTGTTCCCTCGATTCTAAGACATATACTTCCCATGTCAACAGTCATAGAAGTGGGATGCTTCTTACAGTGGCCATGATAAACACCGTGCCCACCCCTACACAGAGGGGTAAGTCATGATGCGGTTATTATTACTTGCCCTTTGCAACCCTAGGCAGTGTAAAAGGCATCTCACCACCTCCTTGTCACCGTAGTTGAATTACTTGCACTAGTAGTGTATACTACTATACTTAGTAGCCTAAATTTGAATCCCTAATTAAAATGTCTCAGAAAAATTATAGTTTGATGCAGCATTGAAATTGTCATTATCGTTGAGGGAAGAGTGTGGGACCAGATTTGTACTAAGTGAACATTTTGCACTGGCAGAAAACCATGCTTCTATTTTCCTTATAAAACAACGGTCAGATGCTTTGTGGGCTCTAAGAAGGGAAGATGTACACCCACAAGTGGACAGAGCTGTGCTTCATTTCAGTATTGAGATCCATGCAGGTGGGTTGCCAGCGATATGGCAGACACTGCAGCTAGTTTAAGATAAAATGTCAGCTGTCTTGGAATTCATCATAGAATCCCCAAAGCTAGAAGGAAGTAGGTGCGATTCAGTCATGCATCCTGAAAGACAGAAACCCAAGTATAGCTTGCAGCTCACTTTCAAAAGAAGTTTGTTTCCAGCCATAAGTAGCTTATTAAGGGAATAAACAAAATGATGGATTTAACCAAATTAAAAAATGCAATGAAAGTAATATTTTTGGAGGAGCCTCAAAATTCTACTCTCTGTCCTAACAGTCCTCAAGAGTGTCAAGCTTGGGGACACTGGTTCAAAGAAAGCTGCGCCACTAACATGTTACTTATAAACCTCACAGCCTAAAACTATTCAGAAGAATCATTAGGATGATGAAGGCTTACTCTCAAACTTTGTTTGGAATAACAAAGAAGAAAATAATATGAAATTGTATGGCTCTGTATCCTGTGGTTAAGAAACAAATTCTTAATTATAATACTTCTTTTTTCTCTCAAATCATTACTAAATTAGTGGTATGTTAGAAATCAGGATATACTCCATGTTACCCTATGGCTATTTATGCTTTGCTTTTTAAAATTCTTGGGATTATGATCATCCAGTGTAAACAATTAACAATTTATTCATAGTGATTCAACTTACTTTCTTAACCTATTTTTCTGGAGGAAGAAAAAGCAAGGCTAGTTTTACTAACCAGAGGAGATGTGAGAAGATATTATAGAACAGAAATGGAAAGCGAATTATCTGGAAAGAGGGCAGCCTTTAGAAGATGTTTTTATCTTGGTAGGAACGAAATGACATTTGTTGGACAAAATGACAGGCACTATAAATAAAACAACTGGGCTTTATTTAGGGAGAAGACACTGGGTGCACATGTAACCCTCCAGAGTTTCAGCCTGTTTCTAATTGGATTCTGCATGATTTAGGCTGGAATTGTAGACTTGAGTCTATCATTTGGAACCAAATGTCCCTGTTGCAATTCATGGAAAAGGACGTTAGCAAAATGGAATAATTTGCTCCCCACATGTTTTAAACGGTTATCAATAAGGAAAGGGCCTTTCAGTTCAACAAGCTTTCCCTTTCTCTCTACTTCTGTCTCTTCTCACAACAGTGTTAAGTTCTGAAATTATGTGAACAATAGGAAGTAATGGAATGATGTAGTGGAAGGAAGATTAGCAAGAAATACCATATTCAGAGGTACTGATGGGGCTAATACATGATAAATTCTCTTTGGTAGACTGTGACTCTATGATTATCTTCACCAGGGTCTGTTTTTTTGAAAAATCATCTTTGGATAGCAGTTTCTGATTTCATGTAGAAGGATGGGGGTTGGGGGGGCATGGTGGTCAGTAACCTTGCACATCCAACCCATTTTGGCTTGATTTTATGAGAAAAATATCTGGAGCTTGTTAGCGCTTTCTGCATTGACTGCTGTCTATTATTGCTTCCTTCCTGTTTTCCCAGGCCTGTGCCCTAAACTTTGTAAGCCTTCCCCAGGGAGAAAGGATCCTATCCATAGCATTTGTTTATCCAGCAGTGCAATGTATATAGCAGATTTTCAACAGTTTTTTATTTTATTTATTTATTTTTTTAATTCAGTTGATGAAGAGTTATTTCATTCAGTACACCTAGAGGAATTGCTGTACACGGGGTCCTAGAACTGTCACTTGGCCAGCACTGATAGTGTAGGCAGATATCGTAGGCATCTGACAGTTTGTTGAATAAATTTCTCAAGGAATTTACTGAAAGGGGGTAGGAGGAGACCTCAAGAGATTCACACAAAAACTTTTCCAGGCTCTCTCTGGAGTTGTTAGGTTCTTAGAGAAATAGTTTAATCATTTACATTAGTAATGAATATACACATCGCCAGTGAGTCATTCAACAAATCAGTCAATTCACTGATTTCTACTTTGCTCCTAGAAAGCTGGGGAAGCAGACATGAGTAAGAGGCAGACCTTAGGGTCTGGTGTGGGATGGCAGACACACTGTGGGATAGGGGCTCTAGTGGAAATGTGGAAGCACAGAGGTAGAGGAGGTGCTCTTTCTGCCTGAGAACATTCTGGAAGGCCTCACAAAGATGTGGCATTTGAGCTGAATCTTGAAAGAATTTAATCAATGGAAGGGGAGTGGGAAGGAGTTTTCAGGGCAGGTGGACGCTTGTGCAGAGACCAGGAGTCCTACTGAGAGTTGACAGAAGGTCCTGGGGGCCACTGGGCCTCACAGAACCTGGAGAATTGTGAGAGTTGAGGGTGGAAACGATCTCCATGGCAGTGACTTTATTTAAAAGAGCCTTTCTGAATCCACTGAAAACATAAGGCAGAATAGGACAGCCTGGAAGCTGGGAGCAGAAGCTCACTCTGCTTTTCCCTCAATCCCTCGACCTCAGTCCCACCACGGATCCTTTTTTTTTTTTTTTTTTTAACCTTGAACTCTTCAGGACATCTAGGCAGAATCTAAATTGGGAATTCCCTTAACCTCATGGGAGAATCCATCTGACAGCTGTTCCTCTAATGCTTTCTGTCCTGGGCCATTGGGCTCAGTGGTTGCTAACAAAGCCAAGGTCAGGGGTCCATTCTTTCCTGCATGGGGCTGTTTAACTCTGCTCCGTGCCGTGGTTACAGGCTGAGATGCAGAGCCACTGTGTCCCCCAAGAGCTGCTGCTAAGCAGAAGCCCAGGGGAAAGCAGACGTGTGGTACACCTGCACCTCCCAGCATTCACCCTGTTCATGGAGGCACAGTTAGCTTCACTCTGTAACCATCACCAAGAAAAGCTTGAGAAGGAAAGAATTGAAGTGGCACAATCAGGGTGTGGCTGCTTATTTCCAGACCCAGTTTTGCAAGGAGTTAGTGGATTACCTAGACATAGTCATAAACCCCTCAGGCATCTTGGTCAGTTGTCTAAAACTGGACCTATACCCTTGGTGATGTGTGAAATTCCCTCTCCCTGTGAAGGTAGAGATGCAAGGTACACCCTACCCATCCACCCCCATTTTAATGTACTGTTTACATTACCAAAGCAAGAGAAGCTTATTAAATTTTCCGAGCCGTTCCAAAGACTATAGAAGAAAAAGTGAGACCGGCCCTCTGCCAGCCCTGTATCCTCCCTGGCTTTTTATACGCATCTACAAACGTTTACGTACACCATTTGTTTTCACTAAAAGAAGTATCATGCTCCATGTGTTATTCAGCAGCTTCATTTTTTTCCCACTCAAAAATATTTTGAGCATAAGATGTCTCCGTACAGCAATGGAAATTTGAGGGTAAGTCCCAATTTTTGTTATTCTTTTTTGGTAAAGGTGAATTGTTAGAAGAGTTGCCAGATTTAGCAAATAAGAATTTAAACCACCCAGTTTGATTTGAATTTCAGGTAAACAGCGTATACTTTTTTAGTGTCTGTCCCATGCCATCTTTGGGACAAAGGGATATGTCCCTATCTATCCCCACGGAAAAAAGTATGTTGTTTATATAAAAATCAAATTTAACCAGGAAGCCTGTTATTTTATTTGGCAACTCTCCACTTGTTAATTAGTTGATTGATTTGTTGTTATTGTTCTATGTAAGACTGTTCATGCACAAAAACTCCAGACCAGAAAAAAGGCCTTGTTTTCTGGTCTGGAAAAGGTGGTCTCTGGCCGATGTTCGCCTGCCTGGTGAATGCTTTGGGTGAAGGGCCAGCTCAGCTGGGCGCCCAGGACTCATTAACTGCCTCCGGTGGAGAGAACTGGCCTGTGCAGCTGCTTTGTACTAGGACCTGAGACCTTTGCTCTTTCACCCCAGCTACTACTGTGTGAAGTCACCGGTGGCAGTTACCTGAAGTTGTGTGGGCGATATTAATTGAATTTTTTTTTAATGAATGCGAGTATTTGTAGGAATTTGCAATGCAAACAGCCAGTCTTTCAGGCAGTGCCTATTGTAATTAGAGCAAGCTTTTAAGATTCTTTGAAGTACTAAATGTTGATGAAATTCAAATGGGTGCTGATCTGCACTATAAAGGGGCTCTTGGTGGTTGTTTTTTAAAATCTTCTATTTTGTAGATGTAAATATATGCCCTAGTTCGTGGGAAGTAACTTGAAGAGTTGGGGCGGGGGGGCTGAGTTTATGCCTGTTATTTTTATTTAGAACAGCTGTGGCCGGAGAGCTACAGCTTCGTCCTGTTGCACCGGGCAGGGGCACCATGGCCCGAACACCCTCAAAGCCTCCCTTCCCTTTGGGCAGCTTTCTCGCTCTCCCCAAATGCAAGTCGACCTGCCCCCGGGGGGTGGGAGGAGGGGGCGTGGCGGCTGTCCCACAGTCATCCCAGCTTCCCGCACCCCAGGCCTCCGAAGCCACGGGGCAGATGCAGGCAGATGAGTCAGGCGGGAGGGTTGGGGAGCAGACCGCAGCCTCAAGAGTCCCCTGCCTGGGCTGCCTCCTGGAGCACTTCTGCCTGCCGGCTCACGGCCCAGGGCAGAGCAACTGCTGTTGCGGCGCCTGGGGGAGCAGCTGTAAGGCCCACGTGGTGCCCTGCCTGGCCGAGCCTCACCACGTGGCAGGCCTGGATGGACGCCCACGACAGGGCCTGGCTCCCAGCGCTGCCTGCCAAGGAGCCAGATGCTGCCATTGGAAAAAATTGCTTCACAATTTGAAATCTTGGTCCTTTGATCATGGCTGGGAGAGGATGGAGAGGAGAGGTTCAAAGTGGCGAAAATGCCAGCGTCTCCTTGCATCCATCGGTGCCTATTATACTGTCTCTTGTCAGGGACAATCCTCTTGATGTTTTCATTTTTGCAACCAAGTAATTCCTGCCCAGCCCTTCCAAGCCCTCCAGGTGGAAGGGAGAGGCCAGTGGGAAGGGAGTGTCTGCAGCCTGCTCCTTTCCTACCCCGTGCCCAAGCCCTCTCCCCTGCCTTTGGACTGATCTGCTTCCCCTTTATTCCTGCAGGCCTTTTCTTTCTGAGGCCAGTGACAAAGTAGTTGTGTCAGCCAAACGCTGCCTCTGCCTGAGCTGCACCATTCCATTCCGCCCTTGGCAACCCTCACACTCATTTCCCTGTCGTTCAGGCACCTGGAGCCAGGTTTCCAGAGGCCTGAGGTTTTGCAGAGCCCCTTCCCTGGCCCAGCCCTCCCCTCAGAGGACTCTGGATCCTACGTAACTGGGCTAGGCCTTGTTTTCCCCACGCATGAAATGGGAAGAATCGTTCTTTGAAGAATATTGCTTTTTTTTTTTTCCTTCAATTTCAAAAACATGAAATGAAGCAGTGGAACACATCCATGAACAAATACGCTTGCTGAGTGAGAGGTAACAGAGGAGAAACCAAGCCGAAGTCTTGTCTTGTGACTTACATGTCTCAGCTGCACAAGTAACAAGTGTGTAGGAGAAGGATTATTTAGGGAAGAATTTGAGGGAATTTGATGTTTCACTTTTTTGTTTCCTTGCTGTCTGGTGCAGTCAGCTTTCTCTGCCTAGCATTGTAACCTGCTTCTACTTCGACCTTACACTGTTTTCCAGGACTTGCCCGCATATAGATCCTCAAGTTTTTAATCCATTCCCCACACATTTATTAACGATGGCCTTTTTTGCTTCCAGGCAGAATTTCATGACATCTCTAATCATATCTTTGTGGGAAAGATTGTAATTTTGTACCTGATTGAGCAGTTATGTCTAAAACCTAAGGCTTGTTATAAACTCACAAACCAGAAAAAGTACTAAGTTTTCTGTTTGACAAAAGCCATTGCTGCATCTGTGCTGCTCACCTGATAAGCATGGATTGGGACTCAGACTGGCTCTGGGGGGAAAGCGTCTATCTTGTTTGTTGATTATGAACCACCGTCTACTTTGGGTCACACCTCTGGAGATGTGACTTGAGGCTCTGTCTTTAATCTCTGTCCAGGTCTGTGTTGAAGTCCCTGGGTTGACAGGAGTGGTCTACGTTTATGTGGCACGTTTCAGTATACAGATGAGGCTCGTATACGTTCTCTCTTCTGATCACAGTGGTGGGCTTTGGAAACAGATCTTCTCTGAGGTTAGAGATGCGGAGAGTGAGACGCAGAGGAGTGACCGCTGTCCATGCTGTCCGTCAGGTGTCTGAGATGAGATGATGACAGGTGAAGACTCAGGATTCTCAAGTCTCTGAACTAGATGGAAGGGAGGTCTGAAGTCAGGATGGAGTTTAATAAAAATAAACATGGAACTTGGATCCTAGGAAGCAGTAGGACCTGAAGAACTCTGTGGTGTGAAGGGGGAGTGGAAAGGTGAGATGAGGGGGGAAATGAAAGACGGTTGCAGGATTGTCTTACAGCAGTGTTCTTAGGCCTGCGTGATTGCAGAAGGCAGAGCTGTAGGTGGAAGCGGCTGGGAAGCCGATTGCAACGTAACGGGTGTGGTAGGCATCAGCATGTCCGAGTTCTTACCACAGTGTTAGGGGGTGTATTACATTACATGGAAAGGGGGAGTGGAGGTCGCTAAGAGCAGACAGGGAAATACCTTGGCTTATGTGAGTGGGTAAATCACAAGTTTCCTTAAAAGTGGCAGAGGGAGGCAAGAGAAGAGGTCTAGAGAGATGACAGCTGGCAATGTGAGGGCTCAGCCTGGTGTTGCTGGCTTTGAAAATGGGGCAAGGAGCTAAGAG
Organism: Stenella coeruleoalba; assembly: GCF_951394435.1. Classification (NCBI taxonomy): domain Eukaryota; kingdom Metazoa; phylum Chordata; class Mammalia; order Artiodactyla; family Delphinidae; genus Stenella; species Stenella coeruleoalba. Next base: position 42,556,053 of record NC_137154.1, on the reverse strand, counting down.
ACAAGGAATGTGGAAGCTGAAAGAGGCAAAGAATCCGATCCTCCCCAGAGCCTCCAGAAGCGAACACAGCTCCACCAATACCTTGATCTCAGCCTGGTGAGACCCGTGTTGGATGTCCGACCTACAGAAGTAGAAGACCATCAATTGGTGGTGTTTTAAATCACTAAATTGTTGGTAGTTTGTTAAAGCAGCAATAGAAGACTAATAACAACAGGAAAAAGAACTCTCTAACAATTAGGTCTGCCCGGGACATGGTGAGTATTTTATTAAAGGAATGATTTTCCTGTGTCTGAAGGTAGTATTTAGCCAGAAGGCACCGCAGGTCAGGATACTGTAGAAAGGACTCCTGCCTTAGGTGGTAGGAGAAGGAGCTGGTCTCTGAACCCAGTTCATATAGAGGGTCTCTGTTCTAGGGCAAAATGGGCAAAGATTCCTTAGAAGGGCCCGTTTGCCTGGACTTGCCCTCTCCAGTCACATCGGCAAGGCGCTTGTTTTTTTGTTTTTGTTTTTTTTCATTTTAGAACATGGCCCATGACTAGCTAGGGAGGGGGAAATTTCCCCTTCTACCCCTCTTGAGTTCTTGTGGCTGGACTGAAAATAAAATTGACACAAGACAGATTAATAGGAGAAACAGAAACAAATTTTTAATTCATGGCAATGGAGTTCACACAGAAATGGGACCTAAGAAGTGGCTGAAGCAGGCATCTATTATACTTTTTAGACAAATGATAAATTTGTGAGGAATCACAGGACAAAGAGACGTAGGTTTGGGGTGCTTAATTAGTGAAGAATCTAAACAGGGCTTGGGCTTGGGGAAGTAAAATTTTAAAGTAACAAGGTTTGTTTAAAAGGCTTCTCGGCCCTAAATTCTCCATCTCTGGTGATGAGGGTGTCCTTCTACCTCCAGACGCAGGAAGTATACCTTTCATATGAGAGATTTATTTCCTGATTTCAGGGAGACCGAGGGGCGGGTCAACCTCTTCCATTGGTTGTTTCTTAAGTAACTTTAATCCAAAATAAGTACGCCATTGAGGCACATTTTGGAACGGGCTGCCCTGGGCCCCAACAGCTGGCTTATACCCGGAGGATAGGATATCGTTTGAACTTGGAATTTGTTGGAAGGATAAGTTTGCTGGGTTCTAGTTGTTTCTTGGATTTTTAAAAATTAATTAATTTATTTATTCATTTACTTATTTTTGGCTGGGTTGGGTCTTCGTTGCTGCGCGTGGGCTTTCTCTGGTTGCGGCGAGCGGGGGCTACTCTTTGTTGCGGTGCTTGGGCTTCTCATTACAGTGGCTTCTCTTGTTGCGGAGCACGGGCTCTAGGCGCACAGGCTTCAGTAGTTGCAGCACGTGGGCTCAGTAATTGTGGCTTGTGGGCTCTAGAGCTCAGGCTCAGGAGTTGTGGCGCATGGTCCTAGTTGCTCTGCGGCATGTGGGATCTTCCCAGATGAGGGCTCAAACCTGTGTCCCCTGCATTGGGAGATGGATTCTTAACTACTGCACCACCAGGGAAGTCCCTGTTTCTTGGATTTTTATATTTATTTGCTTTTAGAAAATATCCTGTAATCAGATAAGAGCTGATTAGGCAAAAATAGTTTGTATGTCTGATACCAGCATTTTTTCCCTCATTTTCTTGCCTTCAGAACTATATGAAATAGGTTTGCCCTGAGTTTTCAGTTGGGAAAAATGAGTCGAGAGGGTGGATAATGAACTCAGCACGAATCATAGACTCATTACAGAGTTTGCCTCCTCTGTTGCTGATTTAATGTTAGCATTCTTTCTTCGATATTACCTTTGCTCCACGGGGGTTCAGTGACCATATTTCTTTCTGGGATAATCATAATATCATCAGCTGACAGATAATTATCTTTCACATCAATACCTCCTCCTAGAAAATTCCCAAAGAACAACTATGATATGGTTGGATGGCTGTGTAATTATTTTCCATGTTCAAAAGTAACTGCAAAGCAGTTGTAATAGCAAATTGCTTATTTACTGTTAGTTGAGAAGTCTTTTAAAATCTAACCTATTAAATATACACTAATACTTAAATACAAAGTTGTCTCAAACTTTTTTAAGGAAAGCAAGATAATTCAAAAACCAATCTGTTCCTCTTATCTAAATGAAAGCTGAAAGTGCACATAGATCTCATGACCAGCAATTCCACTCCTAGGAACACCTAACAGGAGTACACACATGAGTTCATCAAATGCTTATCCCTGAATGTTCAGAGTAGCGCTCTTCATAATAGGTTCAATTTGGAAACATTGTAAATGTCCATCCCTAGAAGAGATAGGTGGTGGTATAGTCCATTCAGTGGAGTACTCTACAGTGACAAGGATAGATGAACACCACAGCATGGATGGCTCTCTCACTGTAATGCTGCACAAATAGAACTAAACACAGAGGAATCAGCACTATGTGATTCCACTTGTGAAACGTTCACAAAACCAGACTTAACGTACAGTATTTTAGGATGAAGATTACTCTTGTGACATGGGGCGTTTGATTGTACTGAAAGGGAGCATGGATGAGGGGGCTTCTGTTCTATTTCCTCATCTGGGTGCTGGTTACATGGGTGTGTTCACTTTATAAAAATTAACCAGTCTGTAAACTTGTGATTTGTACACTTCTCTGAATGTATGTTCTACTTTAATTTTATGTAAAAAAGTTAATCCTAACAACTTTAAAACTCATACTTTGTTGAGATTGTTTCAGATGGTGGAGTTTCATTATGTGAATTCTTGAATACCTTCATTTTTGATACTTCCTGACATTGTACCTACGGGTCATCCATTCCGAATTAAAACTAATTAAATTATTTAGGGAATTCTAAGGGACAGTGGTGAACCAAAGGTGAGAGGGTGGGAATGGTCTGCCCCAGGTGCAGGCATTAAGGAGGTTCATTGCAGAGAAGTTTATATGGCAAAACCATCTAAAAATGGTTGTCATTTTTATTATCACACTGTGCCCACAGTTCTAAACAATGCTATCAATAAAATATTCCTCAAAAAGAAAAAATCCTTTGTTGGCCTAAACCTTAAACAACTGGTAAAATTAGTGTTGGGCTTTTATTTCGTATATATATTTCATATATATTTTATTTCGTATATATGTATAGACACACACACATATATATGCTTCAAACCAGCACACTTATATTGCTTATCCATTATGTTACTTATTCTTTAATAACACATGTGATTAAAGACTCAGTCTTATATTCTAGAGTAAGTTCTAACAGTTTGGAATCGTTGGAGCTGCAGTCCACACAGTGCTGCTGCTTCTGTGATTTGGAAATGGCCACAGTAGTTATGAAGACGAAAAAGTAGAACTAGAGTTACGTCATTCTCTGTTACCACTTTCAGAGTTTTTGTGTTTAAAGTTTAAAACGGTGAAACAGTGCTGATGATTACTGAAGATAATTTTGTCAAAGGAAGGGGGTCTTAAAAATGATCCACTCTAACTGTCAAATCTACTAGGTGTGCTGCTGCTATAGCACCAGTATTACTTAAGCGTGGAAACTCATAGAGGTGGAAACATAAAAGCTGTGAAAATTTTCTGCAATTTTGCTAACATCAAATTATGGTGAATGCCATTATAAACTTGGGTAACATTTTGAATTTGTATGGATTATTTTGTATATTTCTATGCTTGCTTTAGATTTTAAGACTCGTAGTTTGTTTACATTGTAAATCTTTTGCTTGTCAAAAATACTGCCACTGCATTATGCTAAGTGAAATAAGTCAGACAAAAAGATAAATACTGTATGATATCGCTTATATGTGGAATCTAAAAAATACAACAAAATATAACAAAATATATTATAGAGATATAGAGAACAAACTAGTGGTTACCAGTACAAGAGTGGGGGGGGCAATATAGGGGTGGCAGAGTGGGAGGTACAAACTATTGGGTATAAGTAAGATAGGCTCGAGGATGTACTGTACAACACAGGAGTGTAGCCAATATTTTGTGATAACTGTAAATGGAATGTAACCCTTAAAAATTGTATATGAAAAAATACTGCCACTGAAGTAAACAAAGTGAAAAATGGAGCATTGAAAGAAAAGAAAACATTGTGCCTAGGGAGTTGAGGTGCAATTCTTAAGAAACCTCCCTCCTGGTTAAGTTGATGTAATTTGAAGTTGATAGTTTTTAAAAAGTAACCCAATCCCATGTGCTCGCTCTCCTGTTGACTCCCCTGCACATTGCTAATTTCCCCATGCTCCTTCCCACACTCCACCCCTTACACCACAAACACCAGACTGTTTTTGATTGTTCACCAGTCCTTCACAACAACTTGATTACATCAAAATGAGTTTGTTTAAATTGCAGTATTAGTTAACAGTGTATTTATGGTCCATTAATTCCCATTTTCAAAGCAGGGAATTTTTAAAAATTGAATGTAAACAAAGTAAAAGTAATTTCTAATGGACCTTTCCTGTTCCACTTAACTTATTATTGCACTGTTGTTGGGAAGCATTCTAAATATTCATCAGTAGAGCACATGTTAAATTATGGTGCATCTGTATAATGGAATAATACGTAGCCACCAAAAAGTGTGGCTGTTCAGTTTTTTAAAGGGCTGTTCTTTTGAAAACTGGTATTCTATATCAGTACTATGTGAATTCTAAGAAGTATTTATTTATTTATAGCCAGGTTTAGAAGAATGCTACAGTTTGTGCAGAAAAGAGGGAATGTGTATGTTTGAATATCTAAATGCTAAATATCTCTAAAAGGACACTTGAGAAATAGAAAACACTGGTCATCTAGGGAGGTTGGCAAGTTCAAGGTAGAAATACAACGTACATCGTTTTTACAGTTTGATTTCTTTTTTTTCCTTTCCACATGCATATTTTTACTTTTTTTTTTTTTTTTTTTAAAGTTAAACCTTGTTGGCACAAACTACATCATAATAGTAAGAACATCAATCCCACAAAGAACATCACTGGTCATCCCACCCCCGCAAAACACCTGAGCCACTTCTCGGAGCTCTGTGTTCTCAGCTGGCGGCAGGACCCGCTCAAAGTTCTGAAAGGCCCTCTCTTAGTTCACAGCAGGTGATACCCGCCCTGGAAGGCTGGATGACAACCCAGTGTCAGAGCTCCTGTGTGCCTAGGACACACTGGTATCTTTCTGTACTGGAGGTTGGAGCCCACATAGACTCACGGGCCTCTCTTCAGCCTTAAGGAGCTGAGATACAAATCTCAGGGTAAGACCTCCATCATTCCCCGCTAAACTGCTCTCTCATGGAGCTAAATGTCAAACCTTTGAATGTGAGCAAAAGGCACACCTGGGCATTTTTAATTATTTGCAATTTATGCCCCATAAAATTTCAAAAACCAAAATGTGAGGGAGCAATACTAAATTTATGGATAATGTAAAACTGGACAAGTACAAGTAAAAGTAGATTGGAATCCCATAACAGGAGCTGGACACTGGTTGTTAGTAGTTATTAGAAGTACCTAGAATAAGTTAATGACTATAGTTGAACACTTAATTTAACTTTGAATTTCTTGGCATATAAGAAAAGGGAATATAAAGTATATTGTCCTTTTATTTGAAGCCAGCATATCCGAAGTTTTACCTAAGAAAATGGAGATTTTCCTGATACCCAATTCAAGAGGGAAATGGAAATGCAGATCCTTATTAAAAATATATATAGGCTGACTCAGGTCTTCATGGCGGTTAGTACCTGTCAAGGTATTAAAATTAGCTAGCCAAAACGTGCCACACCTCGCAAGAGATGGTCTCGTTGTATGTCAGATCCCCCTCTCTTTCTCTGCAGTCATCCTAGTAGCCCAAGTACCATGCCTCACCTGGAACTTCTTCCAGGCCTCCTGACACACCTCACTCATCCATTCTCACTCTCTTCTCAAGTCTCCAAGCTGTGGTCAGGGGTGCCCTTCTGGATTGCAGATCTGATCCTAAACTGTCACTGGCCCTATCCTATGTACTTAAAACTCATATGTCCCTTGGTTTTAGGATGTAAGACCCTCCCCCGCACCCCTCCACACACCCCCACCTCCCCAGCTACCCTCTCTCCTTGCGCTCTCTGTTCCAGCCTTGTTTCTGGCCGAGCGCCCTTTATACACTCTCTCTTACAGCATGATCCACCGACCCATGCCAGCGCTTCTCTCTTTGGATCTGAGCTGCGTCATCATCAGAAGCTTCCCTGACCCCAAGGGCTCCCTCCCCACTGTTTGTTCTCATGTCTCTGTGCCCATCTCAGGAGTGCTTATTTCTGTTGCGATGTCCCCACTCCTAAATCTTAAGCTATGTGGACTCGTTGATCCCCAGCTCCACACCCAGTGCCTAGTGTGCAGGAAAGGGTCAGTAGATATTTGAGGGAAGGGGACCGTCCGTCAGTGATCTAGCCGCTGAAGCAGCCTCCCAGCCTCCCTCTGCGGTGAACATTATACCACTCTGAGACACTTCTCCTTGAAGCTCAGCTCTGATCACCTCACTTCCTTGTGTCAACACTTCCAATAGGTTCCCATTTCCTACAGGATACAACCCATACCCCTACTTAGTCCTCCTCTACCTGGGCCCTTGTGGCGTTTCCAAACTCATTCCTCCCAGTCTCCTTAGTCCTCACGGTGTAGCTAGAATGAAGCACTCCAGGCTGCTTCTGTGCAAGCGTTCTCTCAGCCCTTCTCCGCATGTTCAAATCTTAACCATCCTGAAAGTAAATACCCTTAATTGAAAATAATGCTTCCATTGTCCAAACTGAGTACCTTTGACATGGTACTTATTTTCTATCTAAATTAAAGCTATTTTCTGTACATCCCATATTGGCTTGTAGTCCTGTATTGTTTCTAGCATGAGCCTCACTAAGTAATCATAAATACGTTAAATGAGTGGGAACTTGTATTAATTATTTTGCATCTTTGTAAGCCAGTCTTTAGTAGGAACCGTCTCCCCTCTGGGTGCTGTAATTTGTTAACGAGGTATCTGTTTTTACTTATATAACAAATGGCCAGTCAGCTACAGAATCTCCTGTTCTTTTAACTATATCTACAGATTAGTGAATATGAATACAATTCACATACTGCTTTCTGCACATATTTCAGAGACCTCGTGAATGTCTTATTACAAGGATATATAGTATTCTCTACTGAATACAAGAAAGTAAAATGAAACATACATATAGCATGTCATTATTTCAAGGGAAGACTGCCCAAACTAGCATTCTCTTCAAAAAATAACGGATGAGCCATAGAACTTGTTTCTAGCGAGGCGTCACCTCACCACCTCTCTGAGCCACGCCGGCCCGCTACTGCCCTCCAGCCAGCATGGTGGAGGTCTTACCCGGATGGTTACTGCTTTGACTTCTGCCATGAGAGAGTAATCCCCACCTCCATCTCATTTCCAACAGGCGGATTTAAACTGCAGTATTCAAGATGATGCCGGGGCTTTTTACGGCGTGACCAGTCAGTATGAGAGTTCTGAGAACATGACAGTCACCTGTTCCACCAAAGTTTGCTCCTTTGGGAAGCAAGTAGTAGAAAAAGTAGAGGTAAGTTGTCCTCTGTATGCTGGAACCTTCATTCAGGGCGGCCTGTCGCCTTCCTTTAAAACTAAACTGGGGCAGAGGGTTTTATTTTTCTGGTGTCTTCTCCTTCCCCTCCCACTCCTACCCCCGACACACACCATTACTTCTAAGAAGGCAAAATGATTTGAAAGCAACTGAAAGAAAGAAGGCCAGGAGTAATCCCATGCCAGCCCTCCGACTGTCTGAAGTCAGCCCTGTGCTTGCCAGTGTGTCAGTCCTGCAGGTGGCCTTGGGATGGGGGGATGGAGGGGGGGCTGATATGGAATCTGTTAGAGATAGACCCTGCTGCCCAGTAGATGGTACCCCTCCCACCCCAGGTTCCAGGTTCAAGGGCACTTCCAGGCATCTTGATAACAACCAAGGTGGTCCTCAGCTGATTGGCACCTGCCTTCTAAAACCCTGATGCCTTGAGTTTGGTTTTTGCTTTTGCCATTTCCACTCCCTTCATCTTAATTGTTTTAAACATATTTCAGTATATACTGGGACCAAAAACCTATTTATGGCCTTTATAGTTCATGCCTCCCTCCCCTTCAAAAAATGGATGTTCATTTTACTGGGGTGGGTTGCTTTTTGTGAATAATGTTTGCAGGTGATTTCATTTAGAGTTGTGCTTTCCATTGTCTTCTACCCATCACCCAATTCATCCATGCTCAGTGAGTGGTGTTTATTCACAGATGTCCAGGACCTCTCAGGTCCAGGAGCCCAACCTGACTTTGTGTTGAGGCGTGAGAGAGAGGATGCATTGGGTGGAGAGAGGGAGCAGGAGATGTTTTTCAAGACTTTGGGCTGAACAAGGCGGATTTGGGATGCTGCAGGCCCTCTTAGCTTCCCGAGCACAGGATGGGCATCCTGAGAATGGTGTTAAGGAGGGTTATGCTGGTAGAGGAGGATGTAAGTGAGTTGACTAGATGGTAGCCGTAAACTTAGGTGTCATGAGCTTTACTAAAAGGGTGGTAGTGGAATTCAGGAAGACATTTTGAATGGTACTTAGAAACTGACTGGATATTAAATATTAAAGAGGAGGAAGAGTCAAAGATCACATGTTTTATGCTTAGGAGGACAGTGTAGCCACCAGCAGAGATAAGTAAATAAGATGTTCAACTGGAAATAGTCAGGGACGAATATAGCTGCAACACTAGGATTTGGGAGACAGGTAAAGACTGAAAATATCAATTGAGAATCCTGAGCATTAAGGATAATCAAAGCTGTGGGAATGGAGAGCTAGCTGCAGAGAGGGAATAGCAAGGAAAATAGGGATCAAGATTAAGTTTGGAGAGTGGCAGCCAGACCTAGGGTAGGTGGAAAGGGAGACATGAACAGAGAAGCCGAGGACAAAGAAGGGTGAGGGAGGGGGGAAACCAGCTCAAGGCAGTGTCTGGGAAGTCCAAGGAGAGGGTGGGTGAGAATGTGGCTGTGTAATGAGACACAGCTGGGAGACCTGGAGCCACATGACCTCCATCTCCCCTGAGAAGGAGGAAGCAAAGGTACCTGCTGGTGGTTGGGAGCATGGAAGGTTAGTTAGTGTTACTGTTGCTACCAAATGGCCAAGTTGTCAGGGCTTACCTGTAGATGGACTTCCTGCCTGGACAGGTACCTGTGAGAAACAGTGAACCAGATAAGTAACTCAGTTTCCCAGATGTCAAACTATTCTTCAGTTCATCCTCAGCTAACATACCCAAATCTCTTTATAAGTTCAGGGAACAGGGAAAGGTTGTCTTCGACTGATGAAATCCCAGGCATTTTCATGGAGAACGTGCTGTGGTGTGGCAGGTGGAGTTTTGTAATTAAGCCTTTAATCTACTTGGAATATGTTTCTGCATTTGGTGTGAAATGGGAGTCTGCTTATATTTTCTTCCAAATAGATAGGCATTTGTGTCAAAGTCATTTATTAAATCATTTATTTTCCAACTGAGTGGATCTGTCCCCTTTAAGATACTGCATATACTGGGTGCTGTTCCTGGAGTCTGTTCTATTCCACCCTCTATTTATCTCTACATGTCCCAGTATTGTGTTGATTTGATTACAGTGGCTTTATAGCATGTTCTGATATCTGCTGGGGCAAGTCAATCTCACTGCTCTTCTTTTTCATATATTTTTTAGGCAGGTAGCCAGCATTTATTCTTCCAAACTATAAGAGCATTTTAAAAATGTAAAAAATGGGCTTCCCTGGTGGCGCAGTGGTTGAAAGTCTGCCTGCCGATGCAGGGGACGCGGGATCGTGCCCCGATCCGGGAGGATCCCACATGCCGCGGAGCGGCTGGGCCCGTGAACCATGGCCGGTGAGCCTGCGCGTCCGGAGCCTGTGCTCCGCAGCGGGAGAGGCCACAACAGTGAGAGGCCCGCGTACCTCAAAAAATAATAATAAAAATAAATAAATAAAAATTAAAATGTAAAGAAAAACAAAAATCTTGTTTGAGCAACCTAATCGTTTTTTGGGGTTTTGTTTTTTGGCCGCGGCATATAGGATCTTCCCGCGCCCCCTGCAGTGGAAGTGTGGAGTCTTAACCACTGGACTGCCAGGGAAGTCCTGAGCAACCTAATTGTAATTGCATTAGATTTAGATATTATTTGGGGACAGATTGATGTGTTATTGATATTAAATCTTTCCAATCAAGAACCTATTTGCATTTCTATCTCATTTTATCTATTTTAATAAGATTTTAGTTTTCATATATAGGTTTATCCCTTTCTTGTTAAATATATCTCTAAATATTATATAATTTGTTAATACAATTTTTCCAGTTTCCAGATTTTAATTACTAGAGTAGAAGAAAGGTCCTAGTTTTTGCATATCTGTATTCTATTTGGCCATCTTACCATATTCTCTTATTTATCTCCAGCGGGTTTTGCCCCCTAGATTCATGGGTTTTCTCTGTTGTATTATCTTAGCAGCAGCAAAAAGAGAAGACTTTATTTTATCTCCTCGTTTCCAATGTTCATGCCACTTTTATTATTATTACTATTATTATTTTCTCACCTTCTCTTCATTTGCTAAAACTTCCAACACAGTTGTAAAAAGAAATAAAAGAAATAGTGATGGTGAGTATCCTTGTATGGTTACTGATGTCAGTAGAAATAGTTTTGATGTTTTGACGTTTGGGATTAAACTTATTATTGGTTTTTATAAATAGTCTTTATTTTATATTGAAATTCTTTCTATTCCTATTTTACTTAAATTTTTTTATTAGTAATAGCTGCAATATTTTATCAGATGCCTTTTCAGCAACTCTTACTATGTGATTTTTCTCCAATTTGTTGACATCATGAGTTAACGCACATCCTATGTATGAACCACCACAGCATTCCTGAAGAAAGTTCTACTTTGGATACTTTGATGCATTGTTTGCTATTTTACGTAAAATGTTTGCACCTCATAAGTGATATTAATCTATACTTTTCTTTTTTATAAACCATCAACTTTTGGTATTGAATATACATCAATTTCATAAAAATAATTGGAATATCTATCTTTTTCTATGGTATAGCATTGTTTGAATAACATTAAAAATAACTGTTCTTTAAAGATTATATAAAACTTAGCTGTGAAACCATTTGGTCTTTGGACCTTTTTCAGTGGTAGATTTCTAAATAGTTTTTAGTCATTTCCACAGTAATTGAGCTATTGGAGTTTTCTACTTCTTTTTGGTTCAGTATTAGCAATTTGTATTTTGCTGGGAAATCATCCTGTCCTCTAGGTTTTACTTTGCTTTTATTGATTGATTGGTTGGTTGATTGGTTGTTTGCCAAAGAGTTACATAAAGTAACCTCCTCTAAATCTTCTGAACAATAATGTAATTGTGGTTTTGTCTCTTTTCTTTCTTCTCCTTCTTAAGATTGTGAAGGGTTTATTTATTTTATTTTGTCTTTTTAAAGAACTAGTTCTTATATCCTGTCTACATTTTAAATTTCCTTTACGGGACTTCCCTGGCAGTCCAGTGGTTACGACTTCGCCTTCCAATGCAGGGGGTGCGGGTTCGATCCCTGGTCAGGGAACTGGAATCCCACATGCTTCGTGTCCAAAAAACCAAAAACCATAAAACAGAAGGAATATTGTAACAGATTCAATAAAGACTTAAAAAAAAAAAAGGTCCACCTCAAAACAAAACAAAAAAATCTTAAAAGAAATTTCCTTTGTATTGATTTGAGCTTTTATCTTTATTAATTTCCTATTCCTGGTTTTCACTGGTTTTGGTTTATTTTGTAGGGTTTATTAATTTTTTAAGATGTGTACTAAGTTCTATAACTTTTCATCTTTAATGATGAAGACATGAAGCTGCTTTCCTGCAAGTATAGCTTCATCGAGTCCCAAAAGTTTGATGTAAATATTTTCTTTTTCATTACGCTTTAGATAGCTTGTAATTTCTTTTTAAATTCCTCTTTGATCCAGAGTATCTACGAGTGTCTCTCTTATTTCTAAGTGCTTCAGTGGGATCTTCAAACCGCATGTATATATTTTTTAAAAACCCCTTTTTTGAAAAAATTAAAGACATAACACAGTCAGGGGCTCATGATCAGTGTGAAGTAGTTTTTCCTAAAGAAGAGAAATTAGCTGCATTGGTTGTTGGCCTGTGAGGCCTTGTCACAGTAAAGAAGGATTTTCTATGGGCCCTTTGAAGAATTGTGACTGGCCGGGCTTGCTCTCACAGATCTCGAGGTAGAGAATCACTAAGCAGGCAGTTATATTTTTTTCTAACCTTTGCTGAAAAGCATCTATACAACTTTTCTTTAAAGCTGTCATCTTCCCAAGTTTAAAAAAAAAAAATTCCAGAAAAATAATGGATTCTGAGTATGGTGTTAAGTTTGGAGATAGGATTTTTTTTAATGAAGTAAACTACATAAGTAGTGCAGCATATAGCAGGTGATTCATGTTGAATACGTAAAATGCTTTTACAGGCAATAATATCTTTTTTATGTATTTTGAAGTCAAAGGTGTAAAAATGCTCAAATCCTTTTTCCCTCACAGACGGAATATGCAAGGTTTGAGAATGGCCGATTTGTATACCGAATAAACCGCTCCCCGATGTGTGAATATATGATCAATTTCATCCACAAGCTCAAACACTTACCAGAGAAATATATGATGAACAGTGTTTTGGAAAACTTCACAATTTTATTGGTAACTGTTTGTCTCTTTCAAGTTTTGTCAGTCTCAGCCATGAGGCTGGTGGGGAAGATGGGCCTGGGAGGTGCTGGGGCTTGGGCCAAGGGGAACTGACTAGACTGTGGGGCTGGGCCCCAGGTGGTCAATCAGTAGTTGAATTCACACATCCATAGGGCAAACTTAGTTTGGCTCAAGTTTGTGGAAGAGAAAGGGGTCTCACCTGGCCGGTCTTTCTAAGCTTAGCAGAACTGGAATTTGGGGAGGGAGGGTGAGGGTGATACAGCTGGATTCTTAATTCTGGCTGCACATTAGCAAGACCTGGAGAATATCTAAAAATCCCGATAGCAGGGCTGCATCCTAGATCAATTAAATCAGGGTCTGTGAGGATAGGGCCCGGGCATGTGTATTTTCTAAGGTTTTCTAAGGTTCCCTGGGTAATTCCAGTATTAGCTAAGTGTGAGTCTCAGCAGCACCATGGTATACAAATCATAAATGAGGCAAAAGCCGAGTCAGCAGGTTTGTGCTTCAAACATACCTAGACTCATTTCATGAAGGATTTACAAGACCTTATTATTATAAGTAACATACATTAATATAGCAAAGTATAAACCCTCAGTACCAGGAGAAATGTAAACTAGAATACAGTCAGTGGCATAACCAGGAGCGGGGGGAGAATATTTATGGGCTGAAAAGTATGGTCAAACTTAATGGGCAGCTAAAGGGCAAGGAAAAAGCAATGGTGCTCAAAGCCCATGATGGGAAAATTTTCTGGTTCCCCAGGCAATGCTTGGTGTGTTTTTTTCCCCCTAAATTTAACTTTAAAACAGTTTCTCACGGGGACTTCATTTGGTTACTTAGGAAGGTTAATAAGTACAGTGCTCCTCTCAAAATATACCTATAAAATATGCAGTAATGGATTTCATAAAGCGAATTTTTTAAAAATAACATTCCTTGATTAAACCAAAGGCAAAATGCTAAAACAAAATTTGGTGGAAACAATTTTACAAAAAGGGGCAGCAGGACAATATTGTGGTCAAATATTCAGCCCTCTGAAGGCCTACTTTGTTATTCTTTGTTACCAGGTTTAAGAACTAGAATACTTAGAGCAAGAATTCTTCACCTGTACTTTTTGGATTCAGTAGGACAGTGATTCTCAATCAGTGATGTGCTGGTTTAAAAAAAAGGCTCTCCCCTAGTTCCTTCCAAAGCCCTGATCCATAGCTTTTGCCCATTTCCATTGTTGCAGATACAGCTTCCATGGGCAATTTCAAGCTACCAACATTTGTCCAGCCCACGAAATTCCTTCATATTTAACAATAACTTTCAGAGCTAGTAGGAGCCAGCTCTTGTATGCCACTGTAAAAAAAAAAAAAAAAAAAAAGATAAATAAAAATCAAGAAATTAAAAACCTTCTGCATATCAAGATATTCATCCAGGAAGCTTTTAAAAATTCTGAAAGATGGGACCCAGAATCATGGTTTTTGTTTATTTTTACTGCTCCCCAGGTAGTTCTGGTGTGTAGCCAGGTTGAGACCCACTGCTATAGGGGATTGGGTAAGTGAGCCACAGGGAGCCTCAGAGTTCACAGACACGTGATTATGGGTATACAATTGGCAGACAGATAATTTTACATCTAATTTTCATTTATTCCAAGGAGAGAATCTCTGAATTCTCATATGTGTCCATGTCCCTCTGAAACTTGGAAACTAGCAGTCCAGGAGAAAGTTTGGAAACCATATTATAACTATTCATTAGTATCCTTTTTTTAACGGTCTTCGGTGAAAATTGAGCAGTTCAAGGTTTGGGGTGCTGGCAGGTACTTGTCATATAGGTGTTCTTTGTTGCTATTTAAGAACAGATGGATCACCTTAGTGCTCAGATGACCGGAAGGTGTGTGTGGCATCCTGGTGTGGACATTCAGTTGCCTCAGAAATTAACCAAAACTCTCTGAGTGGATGGCCACCCCCCCTCTTCTGGAGGGCGTCTTAGATGTTTCTTACAAACCAGTGAGACTGTTTCAGCACGTTAAGGAATATGTCCTCAGTCCCTAAAACCCGACTTCACGGCACAGCCAAGATAAATATGATCAGGGAAAGTTGTAAGTATCTATTACCCACAAAACCCGTGTAACTATATCAGTAATGCTCCCTTGGAACACATGACTGCCATCCATTTAACTTACCAGGTTAAATTAATTTTAAAACGTATCATTAAGCAACTATATACATCCCTTTGATATGAAGAATCAGAAGCAAATAAATATAGAATTAGTAGCAAATAAATATTTGCTAGAAATAATAGTTTTCTGTAGAAAAACTGAAATTAAGCCAGCACTCCTGGGCAATGAAAATGAAGTCATCTCACTGATAAACAGGAGAGATCATACTTTTCAGCACTTCCTCAGGTGTAGGGACATGGCCAGGATGACAGTTGCTGGACACAGTTGCAGGTGTTTTACTAGGAACATTAGATACAAAACCTGTGTCACCACGGCCGGTTCCATGCCTTACTGGCTGGTGGGCTAGACTCTGGTTTCGTCAGAATGATTCAGGAATTGAGGTGACCCTGTAGGTTTGGGGACTTAATGGTGGCAATCAGACTGGGGAAGACAGCGACTGAATTGTGGGCCAAGGATTTCGATCATCATTTGAGGTCATATTCAGACCTACAGGTTGCTAGAAACATTTTTTTTCCTTCCTCCTTCATCTCAAGCATGAAGCCTAAATAGGATATAGTCTTTCATAGAAAGTCTGCAAGAAGGTAAAGTAGATCATAGAGGTTCCAGGCACAGTGCTGAATCTTTTGTAGATAAATTATGAAATTCTCACTGCAGAACTGTGAAGTCATTTTTATCCCTATTTTATGGATAAGGAATGTTAGTCCTTCCTGAGGTCACAGAGCCAGTGATAGACGTAAATTAAGATTTGAACTGATGGAAAAGACACTTTGCAGGATGTCATGGTCATGGAATGAGAAGACTTGGGTTTAGGACTTAGCTCTACTTTATGACCTTGGGTAAGACATTTAAAGTCTCCAGACCTCAGTTACCTCTGTTTACAAAGTGCTCAAGTCTGCCCTCTCCACCTCAAAGGTTATTGAGAATGTTTGCATTGATTCGGCTAAGTTATGGAAAGGTTGTACTAGCTGCTGAAATACAGTGCAAATAAAACACAGGAAATCTGGGCCTTGTAGGGAGAACGAGGCGGGTAAATAGATGATGACGATGCAAGGCCATCATGGCTGCAGTAAACTTGTGAAACAGACATCATGGGAGCACAGAGTAGTTGAACTGCCTGAGGAGGCACCTGTACTTGGAATGAGGTGGGGAATTCTCAGGGATGTTAAAAGATGATATTTAAGTTGCCTGATGGGCAAGCAGATATTTTTCAGATTTACCAAGAAAAGGCCCGTTCGGTGGGTGCATACTGACATATCAGCTGCGGGGCTGCGGTGAACTAGACAGGCAGGACCAGGCATCCTGGTGTCTGGTGAGGGAGGCAGGCATTCATCAAGGACAGGGAGTCACAAGATGCGTGTAATTCACCTGTGGCTGCCGGCTGGTAGAGGTCGGTGCATGGTGACAAGAGAACGTGTAATAGGAGGTCAGGGAATGCTTCCCTGAGGAAGAAACAATTGAGAGGTGTCTCCAGATGCATAGAGAGGCAGAGAGGGTAGGGAAGAATACTGCACGTAGGTGGGAATGTGGTAGGAGGAGGACTGGAAACGGAGCAGTGCGGCTGGCCCGGTAGGACTGGCCAGAATGGGCCGCTCACTCTCATCCTTGTAGGATGAGAACAGGTTTTCTCTTCATCCTAAAGTTTAAAAGAGGCCATTCAGTTTTTAAGCAGGAGTGTGTTGTTGTCAGATTCATATTTCTTTCAAGGTTACTGTGACTACTGTGCACAGGTGAGACTGGTGCCCGGCAAGGGTGGCTGCTGGTGGAGGAGTCCAGGTCAGCTTTGCTGGTGCCTTGGGCTGTGGCAGGGGAAAAGGGAGATGGATTCAAGAACTCTTCAGGAGATAAAAGCAGCAGGACACAGCATTTGTTTGGATATAGTGATGAGGGAGGGAAAGATTTCAGGGCTGGAAGACTTGCATACTTGGAGTATTTGATCTGCAAGGGAAGTGGCAGGGAGTGAGACTAGAAAAGCAAGTGGGTACCAGTATTGAAAAAAAACTTTGTTACCCAGAAAAAAAAAAATTAGATGATTCATCACTGTATCAATGCATTTATCTAGAGCAGCATGGCATAACAGGTAAGAAAAAGGTCTTCAGATCCAGAAGATCTGGGTTTTTCGTTGACGTTAGTATAACCTTAAACAAATTAACCCCAAGCATCCTCCCTTGTCAAAGAGGGAGTGATATCGCACCTGCTCCTAGAGTTGTTGTAATATTATATGAGATACTTTCTGTAAAGCATTTAATACTGAGGAGGTGCATCGTAAGCACTGAACAGATGGTGGCTATTATTCTGTGAATTTCCATCCATTCAGCGAATACAGTGGACCCTTGAACAACATGGGTTTGAACTGTGTGACTGCTCTTTTACTCCGCATGTATTTCACTGAGTCCAGGCACTGCACGTTAATACAGTGGTGAGCAAGGCACTCACAGAGTTTATGTCTCCCATTGGCTATCGTGAAACAAAATTTAGTAGAGGTTTAGGAATAAGATAGGAGACAGTCCCTAGGATAAATGACTGTCCCATGGAACTGAATTATAGAAAATTCTCTGTGTTGTAAAAAAAATTGCACCACCACCCCCGAAGAAAACAAAACAAAACAAAAACCCCACACTAATTCTTGTGGTGTCTTCTTAGGCTCTCTGAGTGAGACCCAATCTGTAAGGTCTTTCTTACATATGGTAACTAAGCTTAAATAGGATTTAAGTCAGACCTGTAATATCCTGAGTTTTTGCTGGAGGGGGCGGAGGGAGGCTGGGCAGATCTCTGAACAATCCACTTTTTGAACATTGGACTCCATATTCCTTTCCAAGTAAATCATAGTCATCATGGCACAGATGGAATATGTTTTCATTCATGTGGTGTTTGATATAGATATATGTGTGTATATATATATATATATATATATATATATATATATATATACTTTAAAAAATATTTTATTGACATATAGTTGATTTACAATGTGTTAATTTCTGCTGTACAGCAAAGTGATTCAGTTATACCTATATATATTGTACGTTCTGTTTCATATTCTTTTCCATTTATACTTTTTTTTTTTTAAACAGGTGGTAACAAACAGGGATACACAAGAAACTCTCCTGTGCATGGCCTGTGTATTTGAAGTTTCAAATAGTGAACATGGAGCACAGCATCATATTTACAGGCTTGTAAAGGACTAACCGTGGTTATTTATATATATAGATATCTGTATATACACACACACATATGTGCACACACACACACACTCTCTCCATGATCGAACGACTGACTGTAAACCTCACCACACAGGGGTGCTGCCCTGGCCCTGAGGTCACCCCAACTTTTCTAAATCCTGTTTGAGTGAAGTCATTTTTTCATGTGTTCATACTCATTATAGCTGTGAAGTTCTGGTACAGTTGTAAAAAGAGAAATCGAGTTGTTTCTGTGTGTTATTCAGATCCACAGCCCACAATTCCTCAGAAAGGTGAACCTTAAGAACCCAAGTCTCTGTCTGCAGAGACCTGTTTCTCGTTGTGGTAGAAAAAAAAATTAAGACAGAGCATTTACCATTGGACATTTACAGCCTTTATACAAATGTATTTAGTGTTTTTTTTTTTCCCAACATAAAATTCTTGTTTTAAGATACAAGTAAAATTAATCTTTAAATATAAATGTAAATTAGTACACAAAACTAAGAATCTTTAGACTTATCTTTGTAACAAATTAGGGTGGAAGTTATGAAAGAATGTAATTCACTAAATTATTTTTTAAATGAAACTTTTCCTTCTTTTTGAAACCAAATGTTAAAATATAGCCTTAAGAAATGCTTGGTAGAAATATCCTAATGAGACAAATTTGTACTTTTTTCCTCGAGGTTAAAACTAATCTCCTAATCCATTAAACTCTTGAAACAGCTATTACAGAGGAAGAAAACTTCACCCCTTATCCTTAACATATATAGTATATTTAAAAAATATAAAATTGTATTGTACTAATGTGATGATTATTTAATGAAAAAGAAAAGATGGCTCTTTTTGCAATAAGTAGATAAATACTGAAAATCTAAACTTACAATGTTTATAGTCTTGTGTGTGCAGTTATATTTTATATGGACAACCAAATTTTTTATTAAGATGAGTAAATATTTGAACCACTGAAATTTAATAACAAAAATTTAAAATTGGCATGAATACTGCACTGTGAGCTGCAAATTATAGAAAACCCTGTGGCTGGGAGAAATTTCATCAACCAAACTCATAAAAGGCTCATCAGTTTTAGGATCTCTGCTCCCCAGAAAATCACAAGCATGCTCACCAGCCTGTGGGTAAATTATTTCTGGTGATCCAATGTGCATATTAACCTGCCGTAACTATATGTGTACGTGTGTGTTTGTGTGTACATATATACACATATACATATATAGTTATTCAACACATATTTATTGAACATCTATTCAGTGTCACTCAGTTTTCTAGGTGCTGATATGTGTGTATTTCACAGTCTGTGTCCGTAGATCTAGGTGTATTCGCTAAGGACACGCGTTTCCTTGACATCTCTCAGTAAGTCACAATGCTTATTTGACTGAGGTTGAAGAGGCTCAGCTATCTATCTCTGCCCTTTCCAAACAGGCACATTTGGGAGGTTTTCTTCCTAGGAGGAATTCAACTTTCCAACCCAAATATTCCAAAGCATTGTCCAGGCAGTCTGTTTGATGTGGCCACATGTCTTGGGTTATTTCCATAAGTGCTTCATTGGGAAGGGGACAGGGCATACTCCCCAACTTCCTGGAGGAAAGTGACGTTTTTTATAATTGTCAGGAATAGGTTAACACTATTAGAACATAAAATGTTTTGTAAGTTGTGAAACATGTCAAGACTTTTACGTCAAGCCAGGAAATGAAAACTTTGTTCTGTCACATTCAAATAACCTACACACCCACTTCCCTGTCCCACCACCTGCTCTGACCCTGCTTATATATTGATTAGTATCTGGTGGTCATGAGGGTGTGGCTGGCTCATGGCAAACAGAAGAACCAAGCCTAACCTCTCCCAAACCCATGACCCTGGTCACTGGGAAGACCAAAGGAGAGAGCGCAGAACTTTCCCCTTTTGGAACACACATCCCTTACATAAGCCAGTAGCATGGTGTGTATCTTCCCTACGTAAAGAGACTACAGTTTGTTCCCTGATTCCAGGTGGACCTTTGAAGAATTGCCCTAGTGGCCCACTCTTCTATCTGGTCTTCGGCCCAAGCATTAAGCTTCTTCCTTGGTCATATATTTATGATTTCTCTTGGTCACCCCTCTTAGGGATGCTTCTTTGGCTCCCATCTCCTGTGTCTTTACTCAAGGTGTTACCCCCAGTCTCTCAGGACCAAGGGGCGCAAATGATCTTATGTGGCTAAAAGCCACGCCATTCCAGAACTTCAGGGCAAGAGGTATTTGGTTCCCGCTTTCTCCCAGGAATGGGGCTCTTCGGTACTGCCAGGAGGGCTCTGAGGATTTACTTTTTTCAAAGCGCAAATAGATGGAGACCCAAGAACACCAGCTAGAGGATAGTTCTTTTGGCTGCAGAGAAGGGCATACCCTGGTCTGCTGAACTCACAGAGTTAGGCTGGGCGCTCTGATGCTTGCCTCTTCCTCCGAATGCCTTTGTAGTTGAGTTTGGGGGTTTACATGGATGAACTTGAGGATTGCTCTTTGCTCTTAAAACAAGTTTACTTCTTGTCTTGTCCTTCTAAAGATTTCTCCAGGGCAGATATTTTCCCTATCTTAACCACTGGTCCAACCTCTTAGCCCTTTCTCTGTCACTCCCAAATTAGACCCTGGGATTAGATTTGTGTTAGAACATCGAATCCAAGTCTGTTTTTGGTCCTTCACCCTTTATGGCAGAGTCTCCTCCCCTCGTAAAGCTTTCTGTACCATAAAGAAGCCTTTCCAGAGCTCCGTCCTCACTGCTCTTTTCTGGGTGCTCTATCTCCTGGTTGACCCTCCACTACCAGGATCGATTCAGGGACATCTTGTGCTTTCATTGGAGAGTTCAGAGGCCACTTTCCGCAGCCTAAATAGGGAGAAGCTGAAGAACTGGGCTTTGGTCTCTTGGTATTCATTTTCATCTTAGCAAGAGACCTAAATAAAGTTGGGGCTTTTCCAAAACATGTCCTAGAATCCCAGAATGTCTAAGCTACCCTAGACCAGGGTTTCTCAACCCCTTCTTGACACTGTTGACATTTGGACCGGATAATTCTCTGTGGTGCAGGGCTGTCCTGTGCACTGTAGGAGGTTTAGCAGCATCCCTAGCCTCTGCCCACTAGATACACCTTTCCCCAGTTGTCACAACCCAAAACGTCTCCAGACATTGCCAAATGTGCCATGGGGCACAGAACTGCCCCTGGTTGAGAACCACTGCCCTGCATCTGACAGGTCACAAATGCCATATTTGAGGTTTTCTTTCTCCTTCCATTTTACCCTGAGAAAGCTGCTCTCTTGGGAGCCTTGTCTCAGGCCATCAAGAGACAGGTAGGAATATTACTCAAATGATATTGTGTCCATGTTTCTTCCTATTTCAGAACTTCTATTTCACAACAGAATCTCTCTGCTACAAGTATTCTTTCCTTCCTCCCTGGGAAAGTTGGGGACAGCTGGCCACCATCATCCCTAGAATCAACTCACACCTATTTAAAGAGCATTTCTAATTTGCTCTTCGTTGCTTATTTTATCAGGTTAAAGAAAATCCCACCCATTTTTGTGAGTTCTCCTAAGGTTATAGTTCTCATTATCAAACCCTTAATCATTTCAATACATTTCCTCTGGTCTTCTACTTTTAGCCTTGCACTCATTGCTTTTTTGTAGAATTTACAGAGACCTCTGGGACATTTCATCTTTAAGGATGGTGGAGAGAGGGATTCATTTCGGAAGAGGGCTGATCGAATTTTCCTTTATCGAGCTTTAGGAAAGCACAGTCTTCAGGCATACCTCAGAGCTAGCGCGGGCTCAGTTCCAGAGCACCACAAGAAAGCAAATATCACAGTAAAGCGAGTCACACAGTGCATATAAAAGTTATGTTTACCCTATATTGTCGTCTATTAAGTGTGCAATAGTATTATGTCTGAAAAAAAAAATCAGTGCACATACCTTAATGAAAAAATATTGCTAAAAAATGCCGGAACAATTACAATAGAAACTTGAAGGTCACCATAAAAAATATGAAAATAATAACAAAGTTGAATTGTTCTTCAATTATTAATTATTGCGAGAATTATCAAAATGTGACACAGAGACGTGAAGTGAGCAAATGTTATTGGAAAGTGACGCTGGTAGACTCGTTTGCCTTAGGGTCGCCACAAACCTTCAATTTTTAAAAACTGCGATATCTGTGAAGCACAATAAAACGAGGTATGCCTGTGACCTCCATTTTGTAGATGAGAAAGTTGAGGCCCAGAGGGGAGATGACTTGCCCAAAGTCACCCAGCTGGTCAGTGACAGATTAAGAGTAAGGCTCTGGGACTCCTGACACTTAATCCTTGGCCTCTTGGCGGGGGTCGTTCCTCTCTGGTGCTCAGGGCGGAAGAGAGAGGGAGGTTAAGACCCCCTTCCTCTGCCAGAGCAGCAGCATCTCCTGGTGGTGACGCTGCTTCTCTCCCTGGAGCATCACGTCTGGGAGGCATGCGCGAGCAGATAGGAAAGCTGATGAGCCTTTTCCTTACCCTGAGGACAGTTCACCTGCCACAGGCTCTGAGTTAAATTTCTCTTCACAAAGCATCCCAGCAGCAAAGTCCCACGCTCGGACCAGCCAAAAAACAGCCCCCGTGCCCAGAACTTGGTGTTACAAACCCAAGTCTTCTCTAGGTCTCAAGACTCTAGTGGCTTTTGCAGTTTGTTTTTGTACAAACGTTAAGTTATTTAAATCACACAAGATGACAGTCAACTTTTCAAACCAGGTACCGATAACTTGTATGATTTTTGTCTATGCTCTGGTACACTACACCTGTTCTAATGAAGGGTAGAACCAATTTTGTGTGTTGGTGTTCACACCTGTGACATTAAGAGGATACGTCTGCATTGCTTCTTTCTTTCTGTTGATGTTTCTGTGGCAAAACCCTGCACATGTCATTTCTGAAAAGCCTTAAATCTTTGCGATGTTGCGTGTAGGGTTTGCAGTGCAGAAGGCTGCCTCGGAACTGTGAGCCCTTTTGTAAGCTGGAAGCATTTCTCTTACTACTGTTAACTTTTGTAGGAAGTTTTCAATTCAGAGCTGCCAAAGCGTTCAGTAAGCAGTGCCTTAGTGATACTTAGTCGTGCCGCCAGCCTTTTCTCACACCAGTTCTCGATGTCCCTTTACTGATCGGCATGGTATTTAAAATAGAGCAAGCAAGCATTGTTTTCATTTTTGTTTCGTAAGCCCATTTTTCTCCAGTTCTATTGGAAACTGACTTCTTGGTCTGAAATCTGAAATGAACAGAAGTCAGTTCATTGACCACACTGTCAAATGTCTATACCAAAATGGAAGGTTTTGCAACTTCGTAGTTTACTATGAAAAGCAAATTGTATACTTTTAATGTTGCCTTTTAAATTCATGACCAAATACTTAGCTATTTGTGAATCTTCTGCACTCTAGCATGAAAGTGCCTTTGGTTTGAGATTCCAGCTTAGAAAAGTGCTGCCGTAATCACGATGATTTGTAGAGAGACCAAAAATATTCTGAGATCACCGTAATGCCTTCGGTTTACTGGGATGGTAACCAACCACAGGCCTCCATTCACAAGAGCACGACGCGGACCCTGCCTGCCGCGCTGTCTGCCTGCCGTGGGGGAGCCCCTGCCACCCATGCCCCCGGGGCGCACAGCGGCAGGAGGGCCCCCAGGAACTGGTGTGTTTGTGCGCCGTGACCCCATGCGCCATCTCCGCCCGTCACCCAGCCCTGTGTCCGCCTCAGGGAACTTGCACACAGACCGCAGACTCTCGGCCGGTGGACAGAGTGGTCCTTCTTATGCTCATGTTCAGTCTGTGGAGGCCTGCCTTTCCACTCAGACGACAGCGCGCACTTCCGGTTGACGCAGTGATACCGTTCTGAAAGTTGGAAGCCTCAAACTGAGATGACAGTGCAGAACAAAAAATGGGTTAGGGTCATTACAATTGAAGTGTTCTTCTTAGGGCGAAAATGTTGACTCTGAGTGTTGTCTGAATGCGCTATGAGAAACTTCCAAAGAGCACCACTCACGATTCGGGATTTTCGAAGAATGTTCCAGCCCTCCAAAGGGCAACTCTTTAGAGTCCGTGCTGGCTTTTATCAAAACCTTGTGTAAATTGGGAAAATTGATAGAGGGGAGGAAAAGGAGTGAAAAGGATGAGAAGGCAAAAACACGAGCCAAACAAAAGCCAGGACAAAAAAGACTTTTCTTTACCAATATAGACTTTACAGTGACATTAGACATCTTTGAAAGTTAGCCTCTGAATGCGATGGTCCGTCTGTCTCTACCTGGTGTCTTTAAGAGTACCCTCTTTGGGCTGTCTGAAATTTCAGGAGTGATTTCTATCCACACCAAGTTGTGAGTATTCGTAGAAATTTCTACAAGAAACAAAAAAAGTTAAATGAAAAGGAAAATTGCTCAGCACAAGTTATAGTTAGCTGCTTGAATTCAGCCCCTCCCTGTCGTGGCAGGACTACACCACAACTTGGAAGAAATTAATCAAATGTTTGTTTTCCTGTTTCCCTTTTCAACTGTTACTGTGCTTTCTTTGGCAATAGTTTTCTCTCATTAACTCATTACTTATATCGTTAAGAATGAAGGTTTTGTGTTTAAAATTGCATTGCAAAGGATAGTTTCACTGAAGTCATGCACCATTAAATAAGATGAAATATTTGTCTTTATTGTTCTACTTCCTAAGCCGTAAACTTGTTTTATTCTCTGTGAATTTGCATTGAGTCTGTTATATGCCCCACTCCATCATTTTAGCATTTGAAATAGCATTTATGTTCCCTCTCGTTCATCATGAAATGGGGGCAGATTCCAGGAGATTCCACCTCTATCATGTTGGCTCTCTTTTGTCTGCCTTCCATTATGAAATTGTCTCCCCTTCCCCTTTTTCTGAAAGAGGCTGACAGAATCTAGGTGTAAATCAATTGGAAACCAGTCTCTGGTTTTCTCCCTCCCTCCTTCCCTCAGTCCCTCCCTCCTTCCTTCCTTCCTTCTCTTTTCTTTTTTGCATCAGTCATTTTCTGTGATTAGTTTCACTGTGTAAATTAGATATTAACTGCACTTCTTTAAAAAAAAAAAACCACCTCCCTGTTACCTCCTTGAAAGAGTCACTTCTGTAGGCCTTTTTCAACAGGCTCATGACTGCAGATAAGGAAAAAAAAAAAAGTAAAAACAAAAACTATGTGCCTAAAAAAAGACAAAAAAAGTTTTGTAACATTTAAAAAAGAAACCTGAATAGCCTTTAATTCTTTAATATGCTTAAATTTTATGTAAATCGGTTTTTTGCCACGTGTGTTTGTTCACATTCTAAATGGCTTAATGGGATTCTCACAGTCTGTCTTCGTGTCACGTGTATGAAATGGGCTTGTGACGTAAGCGTTTCATCTGGTCAGTGGTTCCTTTGATATTGTACTGCTGCTGTGAGTGGGCTGGGGAGCCTGCCTTTAGGCAGTAAGGTTCCTCTTGGGTAGATTGGAGAGATGGGATGGGGGCAAATTCTCACATACGTTTTCATAACCTGTTTGCAGAAACTTTGAAAAGGCGTTTGGTTAAACCTCTTGGCAGTACAGTATTCTTGTATTTGTTAACGTCTGTGTTTAGGTACTGGTACCTTTTTGTTTAAAAATGTTCTAAGTGTTGGCTTTAAAGTGAATTTATCTTTAGTATGATAGTTATATGAAAATTATAGGGTTTGTGTGCAGAGAATTTTTTTATAAAGTGCTTTGTAAAAAAAAAATGTATTCTAGCTTTCGCGGTACATATGTGTGATAACTGTAATATCCATGACAGTTAAGTGCAATTATTTCATCACTCTAAAAATGCTATTTTTGTGTCAGTTCCTGCAGGTGTTTTCATGTCTTTGCAAAGTGACACATTTTGATGCCTTCTTGATAAAGTGGTAGACATTTTGTAGCTTTCTAGAAACTTTGTATTCATACGGTATCAATGAAAAATAAAGAAAATGAAAGTGTGGGTCACCTTTTTTATCTGCCAAAGTGTATGTTGTTGAAAATGAAAGGTGCTTTATGTGTTGTGGGTGAATGTATGAAGGACAGAGTAAAGGAGGTTGAAGCCATGATCCTTTTGATGGTGTCCACCAAGCTCAGTTATCCGAACATGACATGTTAATGTCTAGCAGGGTTTCTTTCTTCCTGTTTGTTTTTTTTTTAATAGAAGTATATTCGATTTACAATGTTGTGTTTCAGGTGTACAGCAAGGTGATTCAGTTATACATGCATATATATCTATCTTTTTCATATTCTTTTCCCTGATAGGTTATTACAACATATTGAGTATAGTTCCCTTTAGCAGGGTTTCTTAAAAACATCCACAGGTCAGTTGGTCTACCTGCCTGTCTGCCTGTCTCTCTTTAGTGTGTCGTTGAAATTGTTAACCCGCCTTGCTGTGTGCGTGCCAGGAACCAGGGGTAGAAGTAGAAGTTGGTGCCCGCGTGGTGCAGGCTGTAACGCCGCCCTGTCCTCGGGAGTGTGCAGCACACACATGCACAACAAAGCCTTGGAGTCACTAAGTTTACTGATTCTCACAACAGTCCTGATGACAGTAATATTATTACCCCCCAGCCGATGCTCAGAAAGGGCAGGTCGTCCAGAGTTGTGACTGGTGCGTGGTAGAGTCTTCAGCTGGTCACCCTGGCTCTGATGCCTTGACCCTTGGCCCCTGCATTTTGGCTCACTGAGACCCCGTGGAAACAGCTCAAGGCTGGGGAGGAGAAATCTGGGGGCCGAGGGGCTTTCTTAAGCAACAATGACCTTAGGCCCTGACAGCAGGACCCAATGTACCCTGGGATCCTTCGGTTAGAACTAGACCTTAGAAGGTCTTGCTTCTCCCCATTTCTTTGAAATCTGAGGTACAGCCTGCCTCGAATCCCAAGAGGCACTGTGGGAGGGGGAACAGAGAAAAAATTAGCTTCCAGTTCCTTTGAAGAGGCATATTTTTAGCGAGCTACAATTCAAGAGGAAGGCCATTGTCTCGTGAGCTGCTCGGGGCAGAGGGAAGGGGAACTGTGGGCCATTTTGCTGAGGCCCTGTTAATATGCCAGGTACCTTCACAGTCACGATTTCCTTTAACCCTCATCCTCTTGAGTAAAGGAATCATTTCCGATTTTCCAATAAGGAAATTGAAGCCCAGAGAAGTTAAGTCCTTGTTAAGATCATAAAAGCTAATAAGTAGCAAGAATTTAGAGGTGGAAAAACCTCCTCCCTTGCAGTCCTGGCTCTGCTGCTGGCTGTGTGGCACTTTACACCTCCACCACCTCCTCTAAAACAAGGTGTTTAACGCATCAAAAACATCCTTTATTAGTGCCTGCAGTTCCAGTCAACTTGAGTTCAGCAAAGAGAGTGACATGCTAGGTGACCTAACATCCCTGAGGAAAGGGATTGAAGGCACACAGGGGAGGGAGAATAAGGCTTCTTGTAATATCGGGGAACAAGAAACTTCACTGGGAACCCCGATCATTTCTTCCTGCCTTACTACTGACAGAGATCCCTTTCTCATAGCTACCGCATACTGAAAGCTAAATGAGCTCCTGTTAAGTCATTGGTAAGCACCTGAACAATTCCAGTTCAAAAAGCACAGTGTTGTGTTAGCTGCTGAAGCCTCAGAGTTTTTTTAATTGCCTTTGAAGACACTTTTGTTCTGTTTAATGCCCCATATGTCAGATTTATCTAGGTGGTTGTAACTAGCAAAGCCTCAGGCTGCTAGAAGCAATGAGATGAGGTGGGGCAGATTGCGGGGAGGCGAGCACTTCATGTTGTGAGGCTTCTGTTTCAAATGGGGCCTTAACATGGTCTTCAGGCAGAGGGGTGGACGGCTAGCCTAGAAGTTTCAGAGAAATCTGAGGTTCACAGCGCTCAGTGTTCCCACCCAGGTGTTCCCACTCCATGTTTTCAGTATCCCACTCCGTATCTATTAGGGCCTGACAGGAGACTTGCGAGAGCTCTAAATTCAGCTTTATTTGTAATTTCTGGCTTGATTTTTAGCACAGTCTGCCCTTCAACTGCATGAGCTAAGGATTTCTTTAAATGCTGCCAGGGAGACCTTTTACACCATGCCCTGAGTTGAGCCTGACATTTTCTTCCTTCTGTGCACCAATCGCACTCAGCAACAACTAACCTATTAATACCACCAACCAATCATAATTCACACCACCCCAATCTCTCTAGCATGCTAGAGATTGCATAAGGTAGTGCATCCCTTTCCTTGTGGACCAACTATCCTAGTTTAGGCTCCCCCAGAAGCAGACCCTGAAAAAAGACTTGAGGGTGAACAGTTTATTTGGGAGTCTTAATAAAGATGTCACTTCACGTGATGAAAGGTTAAATTCACCACAAAGATGAAATAATTGTAAATTGATATGCTCTTAATAAAATTACCTTAACACTCTTAAGTGAGAGAACTGCAAGGAAAAATACAAAACCATGCGATGCTTTCAGTAGTTGATGGAACAAGCAGACACATTCCAGGAAATATGTAGAAAAGTCGAAGTACTAATTGTGTACGATGTGTCCCAAAATTGTCATTCATATGAAAACCGTACACTTGCAAATTAAGCAAGTGTCAGTATATTCCAAAGGATTGCTGCAAAGCTGCTCAATATTCTCTGACCTCAAAGCAATTAAGGTAGAATCAATTTTAAAAGGATCTTTGGGAAAGCTCTCATATATTTGGGAATTAATAAATATTTCTAATTAACACATGAGAAAAGAAGTCACAGAAGTTAAATATTGAAAACTTTATATGAAAGAAATACTATCTACTAAAATGTGTGGAATGCAGCTAAAGCAGTATTTAGAGGATACTAGACTAACATGCGGAGAATCGTCCATACTAGATAAGAAAAAAGACCAAAAATTAATGAGATAGGCATTCAATTCATGAAGTTAAAAGGACCAAAATAAGCAACACACACACACACACACACACACACGCAAGGAAGGAACTGTTAAAGCACAAAGTAATGAAATAGAAAAATGAACACAATAGAGAAGATCAACAAAGTCAAAAATTGGTTTTTCAGAAATACAATCTATAAACCTTAACAAGACTGATAAAAGAGGGAGAGAGAACCAAACCAACCAACTGAATAAACAAAAAGTAACAGGAATGAAAATAGTTATCACTACAGATCCCACAGATATTAATAAAAGTATAATAAAATAGATAATTAAAATATACTGTTATAAACTTTATGCCAATGAAGTTTATACTACGTTTTCCCTTTTCAGGAATATGTGTGATTCCTGTGGCTGATATAGGGGACTAATCCTACCAAGGTATCAATATTTATTATAAAGCCCTAGTAAATAAGTCTGTGTGGTAATAATGCACAATTAGACAAACTAACCGATGGAATAGAATAGGGAGATTGGAAAAAGACCCAAAGTTGTATAAAACATGACAGAAATGGTACATCAGATCAGTGGGTTAAGACTCTTTCAGACTCTTGCCTTTAGCTGAGATGCTTTGTGTCTGTTTTGTGTTTGTGTGGTCCAGGAGCCAGCCAGAGATATGAACAGATAAAATTTGGGGACCCCCTCTCTGGCCCTTCCCTTCCAGGAATCCGTCCCCTCCTTTCGGCAGCTGTAGTTGCCCTGTACTCGATCTTCTTTTCTCATGGGCCAAAAAGATGGCTGCTTTTCCACCAGCACCACCACTGGCTTGCACAACACTCCCTGTACCTGGCCCCTCGGGCACAAAACAGCAGAAATAGGGAGCTCACTTCCTATCACTTCTCTCTCCACACATGGACTTCCCACCCAAATCCACCTGCTTCTTTTTACTCCCCGGTACTTTCAATGCTTCCATTTTGTACACGTCCATACAGTAAAAATCTTTTTTTTCTTTTGGTCAGGCTCCGCGCCCTGTGGGATCTTAGTTCCCCGACCAGGGATTGAACCCGCGCCCCCTGCTTTGGAAGTGCGGAGTCTTAACCACTGGACCGCCATGGAAGTCCCCATCTAGTA
The DNA here is from genome assembly GCF_951394435.1 of Stenella coeruleoalba. Lineage (NCBI taxonomy): Eukaryota > Metazoa > Chordata > Mammalia > Artiodactyla > Delphinidae > Stenella > Stenella coeruleoalba. The sequence continues at coordinate 42,526,049 of NC_137154.1, read as the reverse complement.
AAATCTTATTCAGTTACCACTGTAAGCAGAAGTCTGGCTGTGATATTTTCGGGGCAAGCAAGGTATGAAGATGCTTGTTTCTTTGCAGGTTTTGAGCTCTTGCAAGGGCTTCCCAACTCTGCTGTGAAATCAATATGACATCTAGTGGCTTGGTAAAGAAAGTTTGGACTGGTTTTAATCAGTTACATCTAGGTTTGGGGCTTCCCAGGTGTGGAGGTGAGGGTGGGGGGTCAGTGGTTACAATATGTTTTAATAATTGATTTTTAAGGAATAGTTACTAGAAAACAATAACAACTAATATACCTAAAGACCTGGACTTCAATCTGCTCATTGATAGGAAAGAAAGACAGGGGGATGATAGGGATGGGAAAGGAAAGGAATGAAATAGGAAAGAAGAGGAAGAAAAAGGAGAAGCTTGGGGTGAAGAGAAGGATACAGGTTGAGGAGAAATGAGAAGAGAGAAGGGGATGGTGTGGGCAATGGATGTTCCAGGAAGAGGAAGCAAGACTGAGAGCCTAGAATTAGGAAGTAGGTGACAGAACAAGGACAAGGCAGTAGCAGGAAATGCAGTTTATGAGTGGTCTGGCTTGGGAAAGACCTTTCATTTCATGGGGCAGAATTTACATTGTATCCAGTAGGCAACAGGCACTCATCTGAGTTTGTAACCATCAAGGGCGTCTCTGCCCCAGGCCTGTCTGCGCTCAGATCCACTCCTTGCCTTTTACCTCATCTGAAATGCAACCTTGTTGGTTGTCTTCTCCAGGCACCTCTGCCAGGTGCCTGGCAGCAGAGCGTGGCCAATGCAAGGTCCTGGTGGAAGGGAGAAGCTGGCTCATTGCCCTCCCTTTCCGTTCAGGGGGTGCCTCCAGCAGCAGAGGCTATATTTCCTTCATGGCTCCAGCTCCCACTCGAGGGACCCCCAAGGGTTCCAGCTTCTAGTGATCTGATCTGGGGATCTAGGACCATCACCTTACCCCTTCGCTCTTCTATCCTAAAAGCTAGAGTGACTTTCTGTTCCTGCCCATCTTGGAGTTCAGCTTTTCAGTACCCTCACCACCAGTCTCCGCATCAAATTCCCTTTGTTGTAAATATTGGGTGGGCCAAAAGGTGCCTTCGGTTTTTAAGTAAAAATAAAAGACACATTTTTCATTTTCACCAAGAACTTTATTGAACAACGTATTCACCCTTTTGTTCCACTACCTTCTGCCGTTTTTCAGGCAACTTCATAATTCCATCTTCCCAAAACTTTTTTTTTTGAAGAAAGAACTGTTCCAGGTGCCTTTTACAGTCTTCCAGGAAATTGAAATTTTTTCTATTAAGAGAATTTGTAAAGACCGAAATAAATGGAAATCTGAAGGTGCGATGTCTAGTGAATACAGCAGATGAATCAGAACTTCCCAGCCACGCTGTAACAGTTTTCGCCTGCTCATCAAAGAAATATGCGGTCTTCCGTTATCCTGATGGAAGATTATGCATTTTCTGTTGACTAATTCCGGATGCTTTTCCTCGAGTGCTGCTTTCAGTGGGTCTAATTGGGAGCAGTACTTGTTGGAATTAATCGTTTGGTTTTCCAGGAGGTGCTCATAATAGAGGACTCCCTTCCAATCCCACCACATACACAACATCCCCTTCTTTGGATGAAGACCGGCCTTTGGTGTGGTTGGTGGTCGTTTATTTCACTTGCCCCGCGATCTCTTCCATTCCACATTATTGTACAGTATCCACTTTTCATCACCTGTCACAATTTGTTTTAAAAGCGGAACGTTTTCATTATGTTTAAGTAGAGAATCGCATGCGGAAATATGGTCAAGAAGGGTTTTTTTGGTTAACTTACGTGGAACCCAAACACCAAAGCGATGAACGTAACCAGGCTGGTGCCAATGATTTTCAACGCTTGATTTGGTTATTTTGAGTATGTCGGCTATCTCCCGCGTGGTATAATGTTGACTGTTGTCAATTAATGTCTCGATTTGATCGCTGTCCACTTCAACTGGTCTACCTGGCCGTGGAGCATCGTCTAGTGAGAAATCTCCAGCACGAAACTTCGCAAACCTCTTTTTTTTTTTTTTTTGCGGTAGGCGGGCCTGTCACTGTGGTGGCCTCTCCCGTTGCAGAGCACAGGCTCCAGACGCGCAGGCTCAGCAGCCATGGCTCACGGGCCCAGGCGCTCCGCGGCATGTGGGATCTTCCTGGACCGGGGCACGAACCCGTGTCCCCTGCATTGGCAGGCGGACTCTCAACCACTGCGCCACCAGGGAAGCCCCCGCAAACCTCTTTTGATACATTTGATCAGTCACAGCACCTTTTCCACACAATGCACAAATCTTTTTTTGCGTTTCAGTTGCATTTTTACCTTTCTTGAAATAAAAAGCTAAAAATCTTGCTTTTTTTTCTTCCATCTTCAGTATTAAAATGGCTACACAAAAATTCACCAATTTTGATGTCTTTTTTTTAAAATGCACGCTGATATGACAGCTGTCACATACAATTTAACAAAATTGTTTCAAATAAAGTTAAAGACAACTAAGTGCTACTAGAGCCATCTTATGGAAAAAACCGAACAAACCTTTTGGCCAACCCAGTACTTGAAGTGGTTTCTATTTTCCTAGTTAGTCCCTGACTCATACAGGTTGGGGGAGCACTTTCTCCCCACTGCTCTGGTTTTCATGGAGAGAGATTTTCTTCTAGTTACTCTTGGCATCTTGCCTTACTCCTTACCTCCACCCATGGAAGTACATATACTAAATTATCTGGGTAGTGGATGACAGCAATTGGTTCCCATTCTCATTTGGGTGGATATCTCCTGGTGGAATTGGACAGTGAATTTGAGCATACTCTTTAGTTATAGGTATGCTCTGTCATCCAAGATAGCCTGTTCTGTAATCAGGTTGATGTTTGAATCTTCATCCGTCTGATTCCTGAGTCTGAGTTGGTGCCCAAGTTCAGGACAGGTGTGCTATATCTGTTTCTTTGTTGTTTTCAGTTTTTCTTTTTTGGGTTTTGTTTGTTTGTTTGGCTTCCTCAAACTCCAGCAGTAAGCAGAAGATTAGATTTGTGCTACAACAACATTCTAGCCAAAAGAAACCCCACACCCACTCCGAGTCTGGCTTACTAGGGAAGGCCCTTTCCCCACCTCCTCTCCCCAGACATGTTCTACTAAATTTCAGGTCCTCTGGGAACTATGACGACTAGGACATGGATCCAGAAGTTTAACGTCAGAGCAGGTAATAATGAGGTGTGCCAGTTGTATGTGTGTCACACATGGAGTTGCACAGGGCCCCGTCCTCCAAAGTGCCCATTGCCTGGTTTAAGACTCTCGTCCCAGTCTTGAAATTCTTAACTTTCTAACAAGGTGACTTGCATATTTCACTGGACCCCTCAGATTATGTAGCCTTTCCTGGTACTACCCGCCCTCCCTCTTGGGGTGCACCTTTTGGAGGGGTTGGGTAAGTCCTCGACATCCAAGCTCCTTGGAATTTGGAGGCTGGCAGCACTGCGAGAAGCATCCCGGAGTTTTCCAGATGGACAGCAGAGGGCAGCAAACTGCCACTTAAGGGTTTCTCACCCAGGAGGGGTAGGGTTTGAAGCCGACTTTCCCGAATGTTTACGGGCTACAGGGCTGCTTGTTTGTCTGCTTGTTTTTATCATTGAAAACCAGAAACTCTATGCTCTTGAGCCCCACCTTAGGTGCGGTGGCGCCTGGTATTTGCTACTCTGGTGAAACCCGTCCCGAGTTGCGTTAGAGCAGCTCCTTTTACCTTGAAGGTACAAGCCTAGCGGCCGGATGAGCAGTGCCCCGTGCCAGCTGCTCCTGTTAATGGCCAGACCTGCTATGAAGAGCCTTCCATGGGGTCCGGCATGGGGTCGTCCAGGGATTGCCTCTAATCCTTAGAACATGCCAGCTAGGTCTGTATTTTCATCTGCATTTACTGGTGGGAAACTGGACTCAAAAATGTAACTTGATGTAATTTGTCCATGGTTACACAGCTATGAAGTGAGAAAATGTGGGTTTGAACTCTGATCTACCTGGGTTCAAAAAGGCATGCTCTTGGGGCTTCCCTGGTGGCGCAGTGGTTGAGAGTCTGCCTGGCGATGCAGGGGACACGGGTTTGTACCCCGGTCTGGGAAGATCCCACATGCCGCGAGCGGCTGGGCCCGTGAGCCATGGCCGCTGAGCCTGCGCGTCCGGAGCCTGTGCTCCGTCCACAACGGAAGAGGCCACAACAGTGAGAGGCCCACGTACTGAAAAAAAAAAAAAAAAAGGCATGCTCTTTACACAGGTTTATTCTGCCTCTACAAAATTTTTAAAAAGAGAATGCCATTTTTTTCTTGTCTTTGCTTTGTCAGGTGGAAACAAGTTCCCTTGGGCTATACCCCAGCCCTCTCCCAGTCACAGAGAAGGCGTGCAAACAGGAAAACTCACAACCACCCAAGGTCTGTGACCTGGACTGCATCTCTCATCAAGCAAAGAAAGAACTTTTAAAATTTCTCTTTTTTCTTTTTAAAGCAATAATCCAGCAGCTTACTCTGTTCTCTTCTGGAGCGCTGTCGTTCTAAGGAGAAACTCAGCATTGATTCAGCCCAGTGAAAACTGACTTTAGTGGACATTCATTCACATTCCCAGTCAGCTTCTAACTGTTCTATATAAATGGATTACATTTAAAAGCTACTTAGAGACCCCAAAGCACACAGGTGTCAAGATAAGACAGAGCTGAAATTTTTCATAGTCAATGGCAATGTTTTGGTCCAGCAAACACAAATGCACACCAGGAGCAGGCAACAATCCTAAACATCAGATGTGAGAGGCAGTGAGTGCCTCATTAATGGGCATTCACAATGAAACAACAAAACAAAAGAGAAAACCATCACGGTGCTCCTTTGCCCTTCTGAGGAGTGAGATTCGTTAGCCAGTGTGCAGCTTAGCTTTGCCTTAGTAGCTAGAGGACGCAGGACTGAATGATCAAGGCTGGTAACAGTACAGGAGAAGAGTACCCTGCGGTGGCTAGGCGGAGGGCTCTAGAATCAGGATTCCAGCTCTGATTTATCACTGACTGGTGATGGGTCTTTGGGAAATTTGCTCCCTTTCTCTGAGCCTTTGTTTCTTTATCTGTCCAATAGTGGTGACCACATTTACCACTACAGTGTTGTGAAAAACGAGTAAGACGATGGATGCCAAGTGTTGACCAGACTCACAAATGGGGGCTCTTATGTTATTCCCCTCCTCCAAGCTCAGGCTGGTATTTGAAAGCAAATATTCTGCTCCAGCCAAAGAGGCTGCTGCATTTTGTGTTTGACTACCTTCTCCTGTGTCATGCTTTCTCTACGCCCTCTCAGATGCTTTCAGAAGAAAGGTATATATTTTAAATGGATAAACAACAACAAAATGAGGAAAAATGGCCCCCTTTTGGTCCCCATTGTCTTCTCTTTGGCCATTTGGGTGGGGAGAGAGCAGATCTGGCCCTGAGTCACTGGCAGAAAGAGAAGGCCCTGCTATTTATTTACCCCAGGGTGAAGCTGTCCAGGGACTCTCTTGAGGTTCCCAGAGGTAACACCTGAGAGGCGAGACCTGTTGTAACCCTCAACAGTTACCTCTGTGAATGTGGGAAGGGGCTTCTGCTAGGTCCCAGCGTGGGAGCCCCCAAGGGTGGGACCCTACACAGCGAACCTTCCAAGGACAATGCTGGACCCTCCCCTGCTGAGCTGGGCCACGGCCAAGAGGCCTTTTAGCAAAGGATTACAGGTCCAGATCGGATTGATTGACTCTCTTCCGGATGGAACGCGAGTGTGGCTGGGAAAAGGTCTGAGCTGGTGAGATCGGGGCACTGCAGGGGCTTCTGGAAGAGAAGGAAACCCCTCCTCTTCCAATGTCCCTTGGTTTGAACAAAATACCTCTCTCCAGCACAATTTTGCCCCTCTTTTTCCTCTGCACCTAACAAAAGAAAGAAAATGCAGGAGGTCCTACTCCTGGGTGTCCCAAACCCTGAATCCAAACTCCTGCACAAGAAATCAGCCTCATGCTGGGGTTCAGGGGAGGGGGGCATACTTTTGAGGAAACCCAGGATTTTGACAGCTGTGACAGGCAGCAGATTGAGGTCACCGACAGCACCAGGTCTCTGTGACCAGGATGCCCAATACTGTCTGAAACTTCTTGGGATACTAAGTAGATGCACATATTTTAAAACTTGGAGCAAGATTTCAAAGGTGCTTTGTATGTTGTTCTGCAGTTAAACTAGAAGGCTCATCTCTGTTTTGTAGCTGTGCCTATAGCTGTTTGTGAAGGGGGTCTGGAAAGCCAGATTTATCAAAGTAGTTACCACATTAAAACTGTAGAAGCTGCCTCCAATCCTTTTTGACTGGATATGAAAATCAATAGATAAATGCAAAGGTAATTAAAATATTATCACAAAAATGTAGATCAGGGTCAACTAGATCCAAGATAAGAACTTTGAAAGGGGATTTATGCAGAGGAAGGCGAGCTGTAAGATCGCAGGGAGCTAAGGCATGGATTTCTAGATCCAGAGGTGAGATGTGTAAAGTACTGGGCTGGGTCCTGAATGCATCTACTCTCAAGCTATAATCTGTGAGTCCCTGTCTGTCGGTGGGTGGCCTGGGGCAGAATGGGGTGTGTGATGAGGTCAAATCCAGGATGGGAAGGGGAACTTTAAGGCGGACTGAATTTCCCCTGCAGAGAGACTGCTATTTTCACCGATAGAGAAGGAGAATTTGAGAACTTGACCCTTGACTCTTCTCTTCCTGCTCTTTCTCCTTCCGCCTCTTTCCCCTCCCCCACCCTCTTCGAAGCTCCGAAGGGGTTTAAGTGGTGTTCGTACCCCCCCTTTGCCCCCTCAGCTCTGTACCTACAGGCTCAGGAGCTGCCTCAAGTGGGAACTCAGAGTCCTTTCTTCTCTCTTGCCTTGGTCATTGTACCCCTCTCCCACCTCTAATTTAACCGTTTCTTCTTTTAATGCAAATTTTCTGAATTCCTATACCACAAGTACTCTTTTAAACTTGAACCTGTCCGCAGAACAGCCAAACTTGAGAATTCTTGGTGATCAGATGAAGTCCTTTAATGTGGAGTCTTGACCTCCTTACCGTTCCTGCTGCCTTATTACTGACCCCCCTTTAGGCCTCACAGCTTATGTCTTAATACCACCCTGGGAGCTTGAAGATTTTCTTAAACCCCAGAAGAGAATTGCCATTGATTGAACACTTACTCTAGAGACCAGAACTCTGCAGCCTCCCTGGAGGTATTGTCCCCACTGCATAGGATGTCTCATAGTGAAGGACTCAGTGTCACGTTCTCATGGTGTAGGACTTCAAGAAATCTTTAAAAGAAAAAGCAATCATTACAGTAGAGGTGGGAGGGGGTGCAGTACCCCAGCTTTTGGTTCTGGGCTGCTCTGGAGGCTGTGGTGATGATGAGGCTCCGCTGAGTTGGCTGGGGCGGGGGGGGGGGGGCATGTCATCACTGCACTGTCAGCCTCTCTCCTTGATGGACTTGGCCCAGGAAGCCCTCCACCTGAAGCCCGTGCTGCAGCACCTCCATACTCCGCCCCCTGTGATCCCATCCAACCTGGAGGATGATCCAGGGAGTAATTTACAAGCCAACTCCCCTGACATGGGCTGCGGCAAGTCCCAGCTGGTGTCTGCTGGCTTGGGGTCGGGGAGTAGCCCTGGCTGGTGCAGCCGCTGAACACCTGCAGGTCCCGGGATTGTCCCCAGCCCTCCCTCTCCTGCAATCTCACGCTGGATCTCGCGTTCCAGCTCAGATGCAGGGGAGAGAGATCAGACATAAAATTCTAGGGGCTGAAAATTCCTCCCACAAGGACATTCCCGGCCCCCACCCTTTCCAATGAAGCAGAAATTTTAACTCTTCGGGGCAAATTTTCAAAGCTGAGTAACTACCTGTTACACCCTTAAATCCTGTTATTTGTTAACAGCATTTGAATGAGTAACTTGCTCCCATTGCTTTGAAAATGTATCTTTTAATAGGTGAGCAGGGGAGATTAGAGATGAAAAGTACCAGTGTGGTGCCTTCCGTGATGCCAGAGGCTGTTCGGAACTGGCATTCCAAGGCTTGTGAAAATGACTTTCTTTAGAAGAATGTAGAAGGTGGGTGTCTTAAAGGGGAGAGGGGACAAAGAGGATATCCATGTGGTAGGAAAGATATGGTCAGAATGCTGACCATTCTGTGCTCCGTTCGAGGACTTATCCTGTGATCGCCAGTCTCAAAGGCAGACAAGTGTTACATGCTGCCCCTGGATTTTCTGGGCTGTTAAAGAGACAGGCCCTAGGCTTTCAGGGTAGAACAGGGGTGTCAATTGAAAGAAAAGCTTCTGAACCCCGCCCCCTCCCGGGGCTCTCCCTCTTGATCGCTCATGCAGAATGCCGCCTTCCTGCAGTGATGCCCAATAACCCCCGCGCACTCCCCTAGTGCTGAGCTTGGCTGTGGAAACCCTGGAACCAACAGGTGTCTTTCGTGATGCCCGAGGCCCTCCAAGATGGACACTTCTAAGCAACCTGCAGTCCTGCATCCCAGATGAGGACTGCAAAGCCATTCAGGGAGGAGAGGTGCTCTCTGCAGCCAAAGAACGAGGCCAGAGAGTTCATTGTATACCTGAGACCCCACCAGGCTCTGAGCTCAGCTCAGAGCTAGAGGCAACACGGTGTGGTTCAGTGGATTCTCCATATTGGCTGCACAGGAGAATCATGTGGGTTTTTAAAAAAAATCCTGTTGCTCAGGCACCCCTGTCCCCAACACACACACACACACACACACACACACACGCATAGACACACACACACATACACAATACCCATTGCATCAGAGTCTCTGTAGGTAGGACCCAAACACCAGTCATTTTTCAAGCTTTTCAGGCAGTTCTAATAAGCAGCCACGTTTGAGAACTAGTGATGTCAAATGGCTGAGATGGTTCTGAGACTCTGGGGCCCAGCGGGGAGAGAGAAGGCGGCTGACCAGCTTCCGTTTGGAAAAGGAGGTCAGTGTTCAAGCAGAGAGGACTTGGAATCCTCCTCCCTTTTCTATGAAAGTTGTGATGCCCTTTGATGGTAGAAATAGTTCCACTTCTTCCTTTGAAAGCTTAACTAGCTTAATTTTTTTTCTAGTAAACTTGACTTCGGAAGTCAAATGTTTTTATAAAAATTTTTGGAAATAATTTCAAACTTAACAGAAATTTCAAGAATGATACATATAACCCTTGTATACTTTTTATCCAGAAGCACTAATTGTTAATATTTACCATATCTGTTCACACACACACATATATATACACACATATACATTTCTATATATACCCATGCACACATATACAATCTCTGTGTATGTTCATACACACATATATGATGGGCATTGTACATTTTTTTTTCTGAACCATTTCAGGGTTAGTTGCATATATCATGCCCCTTCTCTATGCATTGTATGCCTTTATCTTTAATACTTCAGTGTTATTTCCCAAGACCATGGCTATTATTATCTCATATAAACACAATATAGTTATAAAATTCAGGAAATTTGACATCACTACAATACTATTGTCTAATCTACAGTCTATATTCCAGTATTGCCAGTTGTTTCAATAATGTCTTTTACAGATTTCTTTTTTCCAATTCAGGGTTCAATCTAGATTCATACGTTGCATTTGTTTACAGCTCAAGCTTGCTGGTACAGGAGATTTACATTACAAATTTCTTACTATATAATATGACAACATAAGGAAGCTGTCATCTGATCTTATTTTTCATTCCCCAAATTCAAAAGTTTTTCATTAAAAATTTCCTCAAAGGTTAAAAATGAAAAAATTTCTCATGATTTTTCAAACCTTTAGTTCTTGAAGAACTCACAACATATTACCACATTTAATCTTTTCTCTCATAGCATGGATACAGCATTGTTGTTTAAAGGAAATTTCTCACAATAACTTTGTGAAGCATTACCCCTGGTAACGTCTTCTCAAGAGGTGGCCAAGAAATACTTGTTCAGTAAATGAATGAATGAATGAATGATCTCTTGCTTGGATTACTGCAATAGACTCCTCACTGGTTTCTTGCTTACATCCTTCCCCCTGTTTGTTTGTTTCTCAACCCAGCAACCAGAATGATCCTTTTAAAAACATTAATCAGAGTGTACCCCTCTTCACACTCTGAACACCCTCTATGCCTTCCCAGCTCATTCAGAATAAGAGCCAGCATCTTCAAAATTACCTACAGGGCCCTGTGTGACAGGACCCCCCATACCCATCTGCCCTCCCACTCTGATGTCATCTCTTACTATCCCTCTACTCCTTGGTCCCTCTGCTCCAGCCATCCTGGCATCCTTGTGGTTTCTTGAAAGTACAAGGCACACTCCTGCCTCAGGACCTTTGCACTTGCTTATAATTCTGTTCTCCCATCTATCTACCTAGCTGTCCTTCACTTTGTTCACATTTTTAATGAGGTTAACCCCTCACCCCAATCCCTGCTCTGTTCTCTAGGAGGTCACTCCTCATGCATTTATCCCCCTTCTCCACATCTGAATGGGCTTTGGGGGCCGCACAGCATTCTTAGCCCTCATATAGTTTATGGAAGATTGGGAACCCAAATTTCTAACTTCTCTCTCTAATTCCTGACTGCAAACCAGCAAATAGTTCTGGAACTCATCTCTTTATTGAAGTGTCTTGTCAAATGCAGTCAATGGCAAGTTTTTTTGGAGCATAACCGTACTTCATTCCTTTACATATTGTCTCTGGCTGTTTTCATGCTACAGTGATGATAGACTTGAGTAGTTGCAAAAGAAACCGTATGGTCTGTAAAGCTGAAGATTATTATCTAGCTCTTTACAGAAAAGTTTGTTGACCCCTGCCTTAGACTTACAAATTCGTCAGCTCACAGTCTGCTTTCCAAATTATCTCCCGCCCACCTTTATTCAACTTTTTGCCACTGCATATCACGGATTGCCATCCCTCCAGCTTGACTGCTGCGCTAATGCCACACATCTTAAATTTCTTTGTTTTGGTGATATTCTGCGCCTGGCGCTGGTCAGGATACTTGACAACAGCTGATTGAAATCTCAGTGGTTTAACCTGACAAAAGTTTGTTGCTTGCTTACTGTAAAGTCTGAAGTTGGGCGGGCAACCACCCTCCATCTTGTAGCTGTCCCATCTGGAAGGCGTGGACTCCAAAGCCACTCAGCAGTTTGGGAGGTGGAGGAAGAATTCTGTTCTCAACTGCCTTTCCTTCCATTGGCCAGACTAGTTACAAAACCCCAGTCTCAACAAAAGGGGGCTTGGGATGTTTAGAGGACCATTTAAGTGTTTGATGAGTTTTAATCAGTCTTTGTAAGTTTGATCCTTTACCTCAAGCAAGATTAGAGCTAAATCATCCCCATAAGAGCCTCTTGGAGAGTCCCATAGAGTGGGAATCCACAGGCTATTCCAGAGAGCCTGGAAATCTTTCTTCATATCTAGCTAAAGCAAGGAGATTCTTATATCTTGAGATTGCCTGATGCACAGGAGGAAATGATTCGATAAAAGGAAAGGGATGTGTGTGAAGTAAGGGGGGAGGCGGAGAAAAGACTTGTGAGACAGGGCTTCCCTGGTGGCACAGTGGTTAAGACTCCGCCTGCCAATGCAGGGGGCACGGGTTCAAGCCCTGGTCCAGGAAGATCCCACATCCCGAGGAGCAACTAAGCCTGTGCACCACAAATACCGAGCCTACGCTCTAGAGCTCGCGAGCCACAACTACTGAGCCTGTGCTCTAGAGCCCACAAGCCACAACTACTGAAGCCCGTGCGCCTAGAGCCCGTGCTCCGCAACAAGAGAAGCCACCGCAATGAGAATCCCGCGCACTGCGACGAAGAGTAGCCCCTGCTCGCCGCAACTAGAGAAAGCCCGGGCGCAGCAACAAAGACCCAATGCAGCCAAAAACAAATAAATAAGTTTAAAACAAAACAAAAAAAGACTTGTGAGAAAGAAAGGGATACTTGAAGTCAAAAAGACGCGGGCAGCCAAAATGACTGACAGCCTGTAGAAGCCTGTGAACTGCAGTGCTTTTCAAACAGTGCAGTGTGAACAGGCGCCATTTAAATCCAAGCTATCATTCTGACTACAAAGCTATTTACTTATTTCAATGTTACGATTTAATATAGTGAATCAAGCATTTTATGACTTGAAGTCACTTCAGAAGTCAGCTTTGATTTCCTCAAGTCATTGAAGGAGGGTTCAGAGTTCATTTCTGCTTAATAGATCAAGGTAGCCAATTGCATTTTCTGTCGAAAGGAAATGTTTAGAGAGTGTTGTGGGGGAAGGCTGGGTTTTGGCCTGAGAGGTAGGAATGTAGGCAGTGTGCCCAGCTCTTTTTCTGACCCTGTTCATGACCTTAAGAGGTCATATAACCTTCTAAAAACCTCAGTTTCTCCTCTGAAACAACCACCGCTTGCCTCCTTGGGCAAGTTGGATGATTAATAATGACACAGTGTTAACAAAGTTACTTTGAGGTCTTTTGATGAAAGACAGCCTATAAACTCTGCTAAAGAGTTACTGCCTTATTAAAGAGATGGCCGCATATAATACTGTACCAATAAATGCTGACAAAGGTAAATGTTCTCCATTCATCCTGACGAGGACAGGCTATTCATCTATTGAAAGTATGAGAGAGGGTGTGGCCCAAAGTTATAAAATTTTGTATTAATATTGCCCAGAAAGATATTTTGGATCTGTGTCTTTATTATCACTTGAAGTATTAACTAATAGAACCAGCCATCTAGACTTATAATTATATAACAACTAATAATGAACGAAACAGGTATGCAGCACAGCTTTGTTCCTTGACTGGAGTATGAAAAGAATAATAAGGATCGCTATCCCAAAAGCTAAAATTCTGGGAAAACATGATAAAGCTATGAGAGAAATATGGAGCATTGTGTGGGGATTGCCTTTGCTGAGCACCCTGAAAAATTAGACAAGAAGGCCTATGTTGAGGCTACAGAGAGATTTCAGAGCTGTTATCTGTTATTACTTCCTAGTATCCAGGTTTCTCATCAACTCAGCCAATCTACAGAGGCTTGAACGCACCCGCGACCACGTGACCTGGGCGTTGTAGGTGATTTCTCTGGTTATGTGGAAAGAGTTAAGGAATATGAGTCCAAGAGACTATTAGCTCTGCCACTAACTGTGCAAAGTTGAGCAAACGACTTTCCAGGCCTCAGAGGCCTTGTCTGTAAAATGAAGTCATTGAACTAATAATAAAATCACTGTTCACTGAACACATGCTAAGTACCAGGCCTCCTGAGTAGGAGAAATGTCTATTTATCCATCCTTTCCATTTCCTTTTCACTGCTGCCCCCTTAATCTAGGCTCACAGGTTTCTCTCCTTTCCTCCATTCTTTCCCAGTCAGTCTTGTACATGACTTCCATGTACATATTCCTAAACCACTACCTTGACTACACCTTTCCCAGCTAAGAGGCTTTATTACCTACTCAACACAGTTCAAATCCATTGGCAGTCAAGATCCTCCACACTTGGCCTCAAACTTCTCCCATCTTCTCTCCCAGCCGTACTTCTATATAACCATGCCCTGTCTACTCCTGGAGACCATAGCAGGCATGCACTTTCTCACCTTCATGCCTCTTCTTAAGCTCTCCCCTTTGTCAGGAATGTGCTTCTCCCCTTCTCCACTGAGACAGTATCATCAAGGCCCAAGTCAAGTCTCTCCTTCTCCCAGCTCACTATGGCCCCTCTGAAATCAAAGCCCCCTGGCTTATTCACCAGCAACTACACACGTCCTTGCTTTCTTGTAGTATCTCTTGCAATGTGGCTTTTATCATTTTATTTTTTTACTTTTATATTGTATTGAGCCTTTTGCTGGTTATGTTTTCTCTCTGGCTCTGCCATGAACCCTCAGCATGGCACAGTGGAAGAGCACAGACATTGGAGTCAGACAGACATGGGTATAATGCCAGTCCTCTTATTGACTAGATACGTGACTTTGAGCAAGCCACTTAATCTGGAGCCTCAGATTCCTCATGTGTAAGATGGGGATAATAACGATATCACAAGATTGTTGTGAGAATCAAATAAGACGATGTCCATGAAATTGCCTAAGGGTTCACGGTTCATAGTTTTTCCCCTTCTTTTTGTGTCACATGGAGACTTAAAATAGCACGTTTTGAAAATCTATTGATTTCGTTTTGAAACATGTCTATTGTGAATTATGAGCCATTAAAGAACAGTCACAGGATAAATATAGACACCGATTTCTGCAATACACTTTTGCAAGAGGAAAAGAAAAGGAAGAAAATGCTCAGGGTCTAAAAATGGAGTGGAAGCTGAAAAAAGGAGTTTCAAGTAGTATCTGATGCTTTGGCTGTCCTTGGGGGCAGAGCTGTCAAGTCTGAGTTTTGCTGCCCATTCAGGGACAGGGGCAAGGCCTTAAACGGAGACCCCTGCATAGAGTAAATAACTTTTAAAGGCACATTCTGGAAAATTCTTCCCACCAGCAAAAGGCTCTGGGTAAGAAAAAATATTTCCCTTCAGAGAAATTGTAACCTGAAGCCAACTATAACTAAAGGGTTTTACCCACAGGGGTTATTCAAATTTCACAGGTTCAAACTTATACTATCTGAGTGGAGGAGAAGTCCCTAACAATTCGACATGAAAAACGTCCTGAGCTGGTAACAAGGCTGGCAGAAGCAAATGCAAAACCCCCTTTGTAGACACACAAACCAGACTACACAGAAATCCCACCGTTAAACACCCTCAGAATCAGCCCACAATCGAAGATTATGACGCGTATAAGGAAACAATCTCATAGGAAACAGTAGAAATAAGCAAACAACGAAGCAACAACAAAAGCAGCAGACTTAAACCACAGGTTAGGCCTTCCCTGGTGGCGCAGTGGTTGAGAGTCCGCCTGCCGATGCAGGGGACGCGGGTTTGTGCCCCGATCAGGGAGGATCCCACATACTGCGGAGCGGCTGGGCCCGTGAGCCGTGGCCGCTGAGCCTGCACGTCCGGAGCCTGTGCGCCGCAACGGGAGAGGCCGCAACAGTGAGAGGCCCGCGTACCGCAAAAAACAAAACAAAACACAGGTTAGCAATATTTAGACTGCAATGGTTAGATCCAAGGAGCATCCCATCAGCCTGGAAGCAATTCATTAACAGTGTAAGGCAATGCAGACAAATCCCAATTGAAAAATGGCTTGTATTCCACAAAGTTAATTTGAATATGATATTCAACTATCAGAATGGTATTTCCTTACAAAACATCGTTTTACCCATTAGATCACAAAAGCTTTTGGAGCCCACAAGTCAGAAACTCTTGAGGACACAGTGGCACAATTTCTAGCACAAATTTGTGCTCAATAAACATTAGTTAAATGAATTTATAAGTGAATGAATAAGGCAGCTAGATCTGACCCAAGTTCCAGGACTGCAGAGCCTGGGGCCTGGGGTTGTTGCTTTGTTGTTTGTTTATTACTGCTGTATCCTGTGAGATTGTTTCCTTGTGTGTTTCAGAATCTCTTGGAGAAGGAGAAACATTTTATTTTCTTTCCAAGGCACAAGCCCAGCTATCTGGAAACCTTGTAAGTACAGAGGTACAGCTTACGTGAGACACTCTCTACTTCCCCCTTCTGGCTTCTGGAGCTTTCCTCACTGGTCCTAAACCCATGGCTGCATGGATTCATCAAGGCCATCCTACTCCCATATGCCCTTTTGCCCTTAATGCCCACCTTTTCAGTGCCGGGGATCTTAGCTCCCTGGCCTTGGGAAAGCACCCAGACTGGTCTCAGGGGAAGATATGAACAGCTGTTAATCCCTTCCCACCCGCCCCCACCCGCAATCCCCCACCCCCCCACCCCCGAGATGGCTCCACCTCTATGGGATGCTTATTTCTCCAAGTCTCTAACTGGGATGGCAAAGTGAAATGAATGCATCCCAGCCATGTGGTCAGACTGGGGCTGAAAACCTGTGCCCAGGCCCACCTTCCTGAGAGCCCACCTTTGGGGGCATCTTCATTTATTCAATCATTCCACAAATATTTACTGAAAGCCTACTTCTGATCAAGGGCCTGGAGATGCAATGATGAACAAGACTGAAAATAGCTAGGCTCTCATGGAGTTTTCAAGGTAGGAGAGAAGACAGATAATAATAAAAACATATACACGAACAAGATAAAAGCAGATAGTGATAAATGCTATTTAAAAAACAAAAGGGGAAGAAGTGAAAGAAAGCAACCCCGCCTCCCTCCCACATTTTACCTCTGCCCTATCACCTCTGTTGAACCCGAAGTATTTTTTTTTAAGCTTCAGTTTCTTTTGAGCTGCCTGTCTTCGTGGCTGGGTCTGTCTCATCGGCCCAGGGGGAGGGGAGTGAGTATAGGGTGGTGTCAAACCTTGCAGAAGTGTCTTGGTCGCAGGATGATAACGACTATCACTCTATCTGATTCCTCTATGGTTCACTCACACACAGGAGCAAAGTTCTTTCTCTTTGTGAGTTTTGAGGTTCTACACATCAGTGGACTCTCTCTGCCTCGCTGTTAATTTCAACGAGAAAGGGAAGTTTTCCCACGTGTAACTTTTCCAAACAAAGGCGGTGCAGGAGTGGTGATCCAGGCAATGATTAAGCGCTCCCAAGTAGAATGTGAGCATGCATTCATTTCTGCCCCAGCAGCCTGGGCTTCTTCCTGGAGACTGTTGACAAAGGAACTTGAGAAGGCAGAAAACCCTTTAAATAACAAGAGGGCGCTCTGAAGTGAGGGAACAACGTTCTGCTGGTGATGGACAGCGGATCACTGTCCTTGGAGTCCAGTGACGATGAGAGACAGCCCAATCTGTACACAGCGCTCAGACACTCAGCTGCTGAAAGAGCCCTGAGGGGAGCCACCTGCCTACTCCCCTCCTTTGGAGGATTGTTCTCCTAGAGAAGCTACCGTGCGTTTGCGGAGCTTTCCTGAAACTCCTTATCCTCTTGGAGGCTGAGCCCCCGGGGTGCGGAGGCTTCAATTGAACCAAGAGCTCTCTTTGCAGCCCGAGCTGCTTCCCTGATCTCAGCAGCCCACAGATCTTAATGCCCTGGAAGAAAAAGTCTTTTATACTTGAAAACTCATAATGAGGAGAGGTTGCACTTTCCCCATGTGCAGAAGAGAAAAAAAAGATCCTTTTTTTTTTTTTAAAGGTTTTTCTTTTAGATTTTTTTGTATGTGTTAATTCCAGGTCTTGTCCTGTATCTTTCTGGAGAATAAAAGAACCAAAAATTCAGTGGTCCTGTATCAGGACCACTTCTCCCTGTCTGCCTCCATCTCTCTCTCTGCATGTCTCTCTATGTCTCTGTACCTGTCTGTACTTCTGTCTGTCTGTCTGTCTCTGTCTCTGTCTCTCTCTCACACACACACACACACACACACACACTCTGTTGAACCCACAGTTTTTCTGCCAGTTCTATTTTATGTGTTGTCCCCTCCTCTCCACCCCACATCCCTGCCCAGCTCCACTCTCACCATCTCCCGCCAGGACTAGCACAGTAAGACTCCTAATATGCGTCCAGCTCTGTGGTCTCACGTCACTTTTTTTAACTTGAAGGGGAAATGTGGACTGAATATCAAGTTTCAAATGATTTCTACTTCTTCTTAAATGTAGCATCATGAAAGGGATTTGGGATATATGATAAAGGAATTTTGTTGATTGAGAGTAGCCAAAATTCAAGAACTGTGGAAAATGCATAAGATGTTGGGTATGATTTGATAAAAATCCTTTGCATTCATGATTGTTCGCCTACAATGATAAACGAATGCTGTCAGAAACCATTCCAACTCAAACTTAAGTGGGCATATACAGAAAACTCCATATTGATTATATAGATATATACTGGAATGATGGAAAATAGAAATCGCTTATATTTGATTTTATACTATATTTTACAAATGGAGAAGAGCAGCTTTAGACCTGGCAAAATCATCAAGCATTGATTGTGTTTGTTATACATAGGGCAATTGTGCAAGAATAAATAAATAGTTATATCTTTTAAAAAGTTAAACATTGATTTTCAAAAAAGACATCATTTGGCAACTTTAGATCTATAAGCAACATTAATTTGATTTCATTTGGTTCTCATCCATGTTGTTGCAGGAATCAGTAGCTCCTTCTTTTTTATTGCTGTGTGATACTCTATTGCATGAAGTACCACAGTTGGTTTATCCATTCATCAGTTGAAGGACATTTGGGTTGTTTCTTTTCTTTTTTTTTTTTTGGTGATTACAAATAAAGCCATTATGAACATTTATGTGCAGTTATTTGTGTGAACGTACCTTTTCATTTATCTTGAGTAAATACTAATGAGTGGAGTTGCTGTAGGAGAGTTCCAGTTTCTCCACATCCTTGTCAGCATTTGGTGTTGTCAGACTTTAAAATATCAAAAAAACAATTCGGTCATTCAAACAGGTGTGTATTGGTATCTAATTGTGATTTTAATTTGCATTTCCCTAATGATGACTGTTGCTGAGCATTTTTTTTTCATATGCTTATTTGCCTGCCATACCTAATTTTCTTTAGTAAAGTATCTTCAGATCTTTTGCTATTTAAAAAATTGGGTCGTTTGTTTTCCTTATATTATTATTATTATTTTATTTTATTTTATTTTTTTTGCGGTACGCAGGCCTCTCACTGTTGTGGCCTCTCCCGTTGCGGAGCACAGGCTCCGGACGCGCAGGCTCAGTGGCCATGGCTCACGGGCCTAGCCGCTCCGCGGCATGTGGGATCTTCCCGGACTGGGGCACGAACCTGTGTCCCCTGCATCGGCAGGGGGACTCTCAACCACCGCGCCACCAGGGAAGCCCTGTTTTTCTTATATTATTAAAAAAAAAAAATCCTCCTCACTGCCTTGGTTCATTATTATTATTGGTCAGTAGCTCCTTATTACCTACAGGATAGAATCCAAACACTGCTGAGGTGGCAGGCTCTGACTACCAAGGAGAAACTGGATAGATGCCACATAATGAGGACATGGAGGACCGTGTCTGGAATCTAGGGGTTGCTTGGGGCACCTCTTAGTACTTCCACGTCCAGTAGTAATACTTAATGGAAAAGTGGGCAGAACCACTGAAGATTCAGACCCTTTCGAAATGAAAGTTGATGTCATCCTAGCAGGTAAAAAACCCACACCAGGTGATATGCTGACAGAGCAAAGGAAGGAAACATAGAATGAGTTACAGAGGAAGGAAGTTAAAAATTTCAACCCTTCCTGGTGATCAGCTACAGAGACAAGGACTGTCACCACTCTGCATGTTTTTTTCTTACATATTTGCACAGTGTATACTTTTTTTTAATGGAAGTATAGTTGACTTACAATGTTGTGTTAATTTCCGCTGTACAGCAAAGTGATTCAGTTATACATATATATATACATTCTTTTTTATGTTCTTTTCCATTATCGTTCATCATAGGATATTGAATATAGTTCCCTGTGCTATACAGTAGGACCTTGTTGTTTATCCATTCTCTATATAACGGTTTGCATCTGCCAACCCCAAACTTCCAATACATCCCTCTCCCACCCCGCCTCCCCCTTGGCAACCACAAGTCTGTTCCCTATGTCTGTGAGTCTGTTTCTGTTTCATAGATAAGTTCATTTGTGTCAAATTTTAGATTCCACGTATAAGTGACATCATACACATACATATATTTAACGCACACTTATTTCTTCTCTTTCTCTTCCTTCCCTTATAATTTATATGAGTATTGGTGGCAGTGGTAAACTTTAAAATTAATCTTTGTTTACAAAACATTCAGGTGGGACTGATAATCACATCACCCAGAGACAGATACTGTGACTGTTATCCACAAATGGACACCTTTACTTTTGGGATTTTGTGCCTTTCCTCTCTGGGAGAGGTAAAGTTGTCTTCATTTGTACAAAGGATAGTTGTGTTTTGTTAGGCAGAAGCATACAGTTCTGTATAGAAGTTCAAGTGTGTGTAGAAGGATATATGTGAATGATATATGTGAATGATGAGCGGCCAAGGGTGGGCTATGCTGGGTGCTCAGCTCTGACTTCTCTGCTCCAAACCCATCCTTCTAGTCTCAGCATTTTCATTCTGGAGCTGGGACTCTATCATTACTTTACTCCTTTGCCAGCGGCTCCCTGTTAGGTTCTGTCAATAAGGGGCCACTGAAAGGAGCTGGAAGGCAGGAAGGGGAAGAAAGGTCTTGCATCTTTCCGTGTTGGCTTCCTGCTTCTGTCAGAATCCTCTGAGCAATAGTTTGTCACCTTGCAGTGGCCTTCGGTCCCAGGTTTCAGGTTTTTGTTCATATTCCCACAATCAGCCTCATTGTACCCTCTTATAGAACCAGCACCCGCTAAGAACACCCTCTTCTCACAGGTGTGGAAACAGCTCTGTTGTGTCCACTCTCTAAGCTCTGGGGCTCTCAGGGCCAGATGAACAGGACCATCAGGTAGGTAGCACCTTCCTCACAGATCTGGGTCCCAGTTCTACAGGGTTCTTCCTAATGAATAATCCCAATCGCTTCCTTGTGTTTCCCGAGCTCCAAGTGTAGCATTGTTACCGACCCTCCCAGGTCAGTCCCCAACAAGGATCACCTGCCCGCAGTCTCTCACACTAATAGAACAAGACCAAGTTCAGTTCAGAAGCGAAGGAAAGCTTTGTTCTTTGATCAAAGAACGGAGAGGGCCAATCTCGTCCTCCAGAGTACCCAGTCTCCCAAGTAGGCCACGGGCGGGGCTGCTTTATACAGTTCCAGTCAGCGGAGCGCTAGGGGCGGACGCAGCTGCGCTGCTCACGCCCCTGATTGCCCAGCGGGGGGGCGGCGTCTCTGAACACCGCCCTGCCGCCGGCGCCATCTTGAAGTGTGTCAAGTACAGCGCTTCTGCACTTGGTCCCACGCTGAGGTGTCGGCGCAGCCGTTTCGCACTCAAGTGCCAGGTGCAAGGCCTCTGCACACGGTCCCCAACGAGCAAGTGAAACTAGATGAAGCACAGAGGAAAAAAGGTTAGACTTTATTTTATTACGCAGATTCTATTTCCCAGGAATTGTTAATGGGCTTTGTCGGTGACAAATCCCTCGTCTGTCTTTTGTCCTGCGCCTCACGCTTGAGGGGCGCCGAGGAGCGCGGGTCCGTCTGTAACTGCTTCCGGGTGACTTGGGGCGTCGTCATAACCGCGGGTGGAGGAGCAGAGCTTCTCCCAGCTGCCTTTACACGTGCATCCTTGTCACAGGCCTCCGCCCGGACTGTTCGCATCCCTGAGCGACCACCATTTGGAGTTTTAGAAACTCTAAACTTTGGAGACCAAGGACACCAGACAGTTTAGGATGCATGGCCCAAGTGTTAGCAAGAGAATAATGGTCATGCGTTAAAATTTTTCCTACCAATGAAGGTTTCTTGGTCTTTGCCTGTAGGTACAAGTGTGCCCTGATGTCGAGACTCTGCCGTGGCTGAATATCCCTGGTCACAATTTTGTGTTTTTTTTTGGAAGAGAAGCCTCAGGTCAGAGAGAGGTTCACACGAGGAGTCGGGGGGGGGGGGGTCTGTTGCCCCAGGTTGTCTCTCTGAGGTTGGGGGTCAGGGGCCCCCCTCACTCAAGTGTGATGCCCCCGTGGAGTGACCCCTGCAGCTTCAGGGCAGGATGGGTGGTAAGGATCACTGAGTGGGGTCCGGTCCTCTTAGGAGTGAGCTGATCTTGCGTGTTGCCAGTTTTCCGGGTGTTTAGGTTCACCCAGTCTCCGGGGGGGAAGGGGTGGAGGGCCAGTGGGTGAAGGTCGGTGGGTGCAGGCGGCACCTGGTTACCATATTCCATGAGGCCTTTCGTGGTTTCTCCTTCTGGAGGGTATACTTGAGTTGTTCCATTTCAAGGGGGCTAATGTGTCCCTTCTCTTGGACTTGGGAATAGGTCTATCATACATGAGTTCAAATGTATTTTGACTTATCTCTTGAGGTTAACTGTGTGCAAAGCAGGGCAATTGGGGGTAACTTAATCCAGTTTTCTTGAGTATCCTGGTATAGCTTGGCTAAGCTTGTTTTAAGGTCTGACTGGATCTCTCTACTTTCCTGGACAATTGGGGTGTACAGGCTGAGTGCAAGGTCCATTTTATGCTCCGGGCACTTGTTATCCCCTTTGTCACTTGAGACACAAATGCTGGGCCATTATCACTTTATAGGGATCTTGGGAGCCCAAACCTTCGGATTGTCTCTTTCAGCAATACTTTAGCCACTGTGGCTGCCGTTTAAGTTCTAGTGGGAATGCTTCTACCCACCCTGGAAACATGTCCGCTAGCCCCAAGAGATACCTGAAGTTGTCTAATGCTCTCGGTGACAGTGAAATCAATCTGCTGATCTTCAGGATATGTCTCTCTGGTCTGAAGAGTCTGAATGGAGCTTACCTAGGGGCCTCTGGTCGGCAGTGGGGTCCAACTTTGGGGTTGTTCATTGTGCAGATGGGGCAGGTCTCAACAATCCAACTGATTATACCTTTCATGCCAGGAGTTACTATGACCTCAACTAACCAATTATACAGAGCTTCCCTCCGGTAGTGAGTTCCTTGATGAACCTCCCTAACGGCTTGACAAGCTGCAGTTTGGGGAAAGAAGTATTGCCCATATTCATTAATTAGCCACCCATGGCCTCCTAGATCTCTACTGAAGCACCATTTTGGGGCTTTGGCTAATTCTCCCTTTGTGTAGACTGGGGAATAATTGGATGGATTTGACCTCTTACGTATGAGTGGTAGTTGCCAAGTTACTAGTTCTAGGGCCGCCCTTTTGGCAATTGTGTTCACCTGGTTTCCCTTTTACCTCTGCATCCCTCTTTGGTGACCCCAACAATGAATCATTGCCACTTTTTTCGGCAGCTGCACTACTTCTAGGAGTCTCAATAGGTTTAAGCCATGTTTCAACTGCTTATTCTCCACTGTAAGCATATATCTTTCCTTCCAAATAGCCCCATGTGCATGTAGGATGGCGTAAACGTTTAAGATCTTCCTGGTCCTGAGCTCTAATGCTCAGGTGAGGGCTATCAGCTCAGCGGGCTGAAGTCCCTGGACATAGGCTTCCTGCCTCTATGACTTGGGTCTAGGAGGTAACTGCATATCCTTCTGGCCTTTATCCCTCTCTCATAAAACTGCTCCTGTCTGTGAACCATTCCTCTTCAGCATTTGGAGAAGGCTCACTTCCTAGGTCTGGGTGATTGGAATAGATTGTGTCTACGGTTTCTATACGGTCATGCTCCAGGAGCCCCATTTCTGTGGGTAGCAGGGTGGCAGGATTCAGTGTGACAGGTTTGTTTGTTTGTTTACTTATTTATATTGAGGTATAGTTGATGTACAATATTATATAAGTTTCAGGTGTACAACATAGTGATTCACAATTTTTAAGGGTTGTATTCCATTTATAGTTATTATAAAATATTTACTATATTCCCCATGTTGTACAATATATCCTTGTAGCTTATATATAATAGTTTGTACCTCTTAATCCCCACCCCTATCTTGCCCCTCTCCCCTTCCCTCTCCCCACTGGTAACCACTAGTTTTTTCTCTATATGTGTGAGTCTGTTTCTTTTTTGTTATATTCACTAGTTTGTTGTAATTTTTAGATTCCACATATAAATGATATCATGCAGGATTTGTCTCTCTGACTTATTTCACTTAACATAATGCCCTCCAAGTCTATCCATGTTGTTGCAGATTGCAAAATTTCATTCTTTTTTAATGACTGAGTAGTATTCCATTGTATGTGTGTGTGTGTGTGTGTGTGTGTGTGTGTGTGTATAAAACATCTTCTTTATCCATTCATCTATTGATGGACGCTTAGGTTGCTTCCATATCTTGGCAATTGTCAATAACACTGCTATGAACATGGAGGTACATGTACCTTTTCAAACTAGTGTTTTCATTTTTTTAGATAAATGCCCAGATGTGGAATTGCTGGGTCATATGGTAGTTCAACATGTGACAGGTTTTTATGGTAACCACTGGGCTGTCTAAAAGCATAGCCTGAACTCAGATTGACCTTCCCTATTGCTTACTAAAGCCTGAACCTGGTGTGGAGTCCATGTAGTGATTGGCTGACCAACCGTTAACTTTTCAGCCCCCTTTAGCAGGGTTGTAGTAGCTGCTACTGCCCATAGGCAAAGAGGCCATCCCTTAGTGGTTTGATTTAATTGTTTAGAAATGTTCTCTTTTACCCTTTTAGTCTTCCAGTGCCTGGTTAATCAATCTATTATATTTAATTCTTCCTGTTCATACCGTGGCATCGTTTCTGTTTCTGTTTTTATTTTTCTCCTGGACTTGGATAGAGTCATCTTTTGGTGGTTAACTGTCCCTCTCTTGTTCCCTTAACCCTGCTCTGTAAATAGTTCCTTGATTAAGGACTCTAAAATTTGAGCCAGTTGGAATGAATTATTTTAGCTTCTGGACCCAAACTGATGGATGAGTGGATAACCTGAAGGGGCTTACAGTGATCAGGGGGTTTGGTGGGTCTTGGCGTTGTGATCAGAAGACCAAAGCTGAAGTTTAGATTTGTCAATCACTGGTTCTGTGGCCTTAGGCAACTCACCCTAGGATCTTCGTCTGCAAAGTGGGAAAATAAAGCATCACTTTCAGGGCTATAGTGGAGATTAAATGCAAGTTTATGTGTCTGGCAGAGTATCTAGCACATAGTAAGGTTATTTTTTAAAAATTTAATTAATTAATTTATTTTATTTTTTCGTACAGCAGGTTCTTATTAGTCACCAGTTTTATACACATCAGTGTATACATGTCAATACCAATCTCCCAATTCATCCCACCACCATTACCCCCTGCCACTTTCTCCCCTGGGTGTCCATACGTTTGTTCTCTACATCTGTGTCTCTATTTCTGCCCTGCAACCCGGTTCATCTGTACCATTTTTCTAGGTTCCACATATATGCGTTAATATATGATATTTTTCTCTTTTTGACTTACTTCACTCTGTATGACAGTCTCTAGATGTGGGCAGGAGATGGAAAGTTGGAGCAATTAAGCCCATAAGAGCACTGTAAGAACCAGGGATACAATCTGGGGGTGGTCAGGAAGTCGGCACAGCCCTGATATACTCTGGAAATCCTGGGGACAATCCCAGGATCAATGTTCTGTGTGATGGAAGGAGGATCCTAGGGAGTCAGGAGGCCAGCATAGCACTGACATGTTCTGGAGGCAATGAGAACAAATTCCTGGTCCTGCTAAGCCCCCAAATAACAATAGTTCACATTCTTTCAGGTCTATCTGGATTGTACTTTTTAACATTTCAAAACCTTGTGACATATATTACTTTATTTGAGCCTGACATAGACCTAGTGAGGTGGAAAGAGCTGGTTCTACTCTGCTCTAGGGGAAGAAAGTGAGGATCAGATGGAACAAAATAATTAAATGGCAGAGTTGGGACCGGGACCCAGAATTTCTGCCTCCCAGGCTAGGATTCTGTCTAGAGAGAAAAGACAAAATGACAGCTTGTTAATGGAAACTAAATGGGAGAGGAAGTAAAGCAAATGTATGGATTCAGTGGTGATGGAGGAAAGACATACTTCCTAGGAAGGTAAGCAGGGCCTCACAGCTCAAATTCTGCTCCAGACCATGACTAGGAGACCACCAGGTTGAATACTGGAGTGTTGATACAGATGTGCCAGGTCATCTTCTGAACTGTTCGCTGTCCAGATGCTAGTGTTGGATCTCCATCACTCTCACTTCTGCTAACAACCATGTAAATAATAAGCCCATTTACGTGTGCAGTCAATACCAACTCCTGCAGGTGGGAGAGCGCTGCAAAGTATTTTTTACTTAAAGTACTATATAGTTATAATTATTAATATGTGAAAATACTTTGTAAACTGTCAAGTGCTGCAAAATGTCCATTAGCATCATCATCACATTAGATTTTTCTCCAACTAGAGAAGTGTACATTCAGTCCCACCTTTTCGCCTTCAATTTAAGTGAATTCTGTATCCAGAACCAAATAAATTTTAGAATGTTTTTAATACTCTTGATATAGAACCTTGTCAGTATCTCTTAAAGCTCAAATAACCTCTGTCCACCTTTTCTACTTTCTCCCATATTACTCTTTCCTCTTGCATCACCCTTTTCCCCCCAGAAACTCACGAGGCCTAGAGACCTCAAATTGACCTGGCCAAAGAAATAGAGTTAGGGTCAGAGAGCCGTAGATGTGGAAGGAAACTTTAAGACTGAAGTTGACAGGTAACAGAGCTCAGACCCAGAGAGGTGAAATGACTTGCCCAGGATTACTGGGTGGGGGAGTTGCAGAGTCAAGAGTGAAAGACAGGACATCAGATTCCTGGCCTAGTGCCCTTTCCACTGTGCCATGCCTTCCAGTGTGGTTTCTCCCCTGCTACAGTGTCAGGCCACTCAGAGTCTGAGATTTTTCTTTGCCATAGCTTTACCAGGATGGTTCCATGAGTGTACTTCCCACTGGCCCCTCTAGGGATGCTCTCATGGATGGAGATCACCCTGGCATCTGTCGGGCCTTGAGATTAGGGGCTGGTGAGAAACCAAGGATATATATGGTGTGGATCAATAATCCCAAAACGTCTCTTTTGAATTCTTTCAAAATTTCATAGTTTAGGCATGGATTCCTGAAAATTTACCTACTTTGAGTTATATCTAGAGTGCAGATTCTTAACCTTAGTGGCATGTAAGAGCCACCTGGAGATCTTTTAAAAAATATTGATTCTTGGGACTTCCCTGGTGGTGCAGTGGTTAAGAATCTGCCTGCCAATGCAGGGGAAATGGGTTTGATCCCTGGTCCGGGAAGATCCCACATGCTGCAGAGCAACTAAGCCCGTGCATCACAACTATTGAGCCTGTGCACCACAAGTACTGAAGCCTGTGTGCTCTAGGGCCTGTGTGCTGCAACTACTGAAGCCTGGATGCCTAGAGCCTGTGCTCCACAACAAGAGAAGCCACCGCAATGAGAAGCCTGCACACCACAACAAAGAATAGCCCCCGCTCGCCACAACTAGGGAAAGCCCGTGTACAGCAATGAGGACCCCACACAGCGAAAAATAAAAAAATTGAAATAAATTAAAAAATATATTGATTCCTGGGAATTCCCTGGTGGTCCCTGGTGGAATATATATATATATATATATATATATATATATATATATATATTCCTTGGAATAGAGAGCCCAGAAATAAACCCACACACCTATGGACAATTAATCTTCGACAAAGGAGGCAAGAATATACAATGGGGAATTTCAGCAAGTGGTGTTGGGAAAGTTGGAGAGCTGCATGAAAATCAATGAAGATAGAACACACCCTCACACCATACACAAAAATAAGCTCAAAATGACTTAAATATAAGACAAGATGTCATAAAACTCCTAGAAGAGAACATAGGCACAACATTCTTGGACATAAATTGTATAAATGTTTTCTTAGGTCAGTCTCCCAAAGCAATAGAAATAAAAGCAAAAATAAACAAATGGGACCTAATCAAACGTATAAGCTTTTGTACAACAAAGGTAAACAAAACGAAAAGACAACCTACGGACTGGGAGAAAATATTTGCAAATGATGCAACTGACAAGGGCTTAATTTCCAATATAGACAAACAGTTCATACAACTCAGTGACAAAAAAACAAACAACCCAATTGAAAAATGGGCAGAAGACCTAAATAGACATTTCTCCAAAGAAGACATACAGATGGCCAATAGGCACATGAAAAGATGCTCATCATCACTAATTATCAGAAAAATGCAAATCAAAACTACAATGAGGTACCACCTCACACTGGTCAGAATGGCCATCATTAAAAAATCTACAAATAATAAATGCTGGACAGGGTGTGGAGAAAAGGAAACCCTCTTACACTGTTGGTGGGAATGTAAATTGGTGCAGCCGTTATGGAAAACTGTATGGAGGTTCCTCAAAAAACTAAGAATAGAGCTACCATATGATCCAGCAATTCTACTCCTGGGCATATACTCAGACAAAACTATAATTCAAAAAGATATATGCACCCCTATGTTCATAACAGCATTATTTACATTAGCCAAGACATGGAAACAATCAAAATGTCTGTCGACAGATGAATGGATAAAGAAGATGTGGTACATATATACAATGGAATATTACTCAGCCATTAAAAAGAATGAAAATAATGCCATTTGCAGCAATATGGATGGATCTAGGGATTATCATACTAAGTGAAGTAAGTCAGAAAGAGAAAGACAAATACCATATGCTATCACTTATATGTGGAATCTAAAATATGACACAAATGAACATATCTATGAAACAGAAAGAGACTCACAGACATAGATAACAGACTTGTGGTTGTCAAGGGGGAGGGGAGCGGAGGAGGGAAGTATCGAAAGTTTGGAACTAGCAGATGCAAACTATTATATATAGCAGCGGTCCCCAGCCTTTTTGGCACAAGGACCGGTTTTGTGGAAGACAGTTTTTCCGCAGACAGAGAAGCGGGGGGATGGTTCAGGCGGTAATGCAAGCGATGGGGAGCGACAGATGAAGCTTCGCTCCCTCGCTGGCTGCTCACCTCCTGCTGTGTGTCCTGGTTCCTAACAGGCCGCGGACTGGTACTGGGGGTTGGCGACCCCTGATATATAGAATGGATAAACAACAAGGTCCTACTGTATAGCACAGGAAACTATATTCAGTATCCTGTGATAAACCATAATGGAAAAGAATATGAAAACAAATACATATATGTATAACTGAGTCACTTTGCTGTACAGCAGAAATTAGCACAACATTGTAAATCAACTATACTTCAATAAAATTAAAAAAAAATTGATTCCTGGCCTCACTTCAGACCAATTGAATCTGAATCTTTGTGGGAAGGGTCCATGCGTTAGTAAGTTTGAAAAGCTCCCAGGTAATTCTGGGTTCAGCCAGAACTGAGAAGCAGAGCTCTGGAAACTAGATATCATACTAACTTTGCCACAAAAATCTGGCATCTTTAATTTGTCTACTTCAAGTCTGTCTTTAAATCCACTGTTATTCATTCTGGAGAATGGCCTCCTTTCCAGTTACCCCACAGCTAACCTCCTGTTCAGATAAACGCACAGTCTACCCCAATGGAAGAGTTTAACCTGCTCAGCCTCCCAGGTCACTCTCAGTGTCCATCCCTTGGACAGATGCACTTTTTCTCCTGGTGAAGCCCATCATTCCTGCACTGCCTTCTTTCAGCCCCAAATACCCCCACCTTTACTGAACTCAAAATCTGCCTCCTTGCCTTCTACAGTCCCTCCCCAGACAACCGAAAATCATAGATATTCTTCAGATGAGGAAATAAGACAAATATGGCTTAGATCTGAATCCATGATTTGCACTAATTTCTATTACATTTTTCATTCATTCATTTATTCTTTATGGAATGCCTTCTGTGACCAGATCCAGCCTCTTTCCTTCTGCATATCTTGAATAACCCCACATGAGGACCACCGTCTATGCAACCAGCAGGCCTGTAACTTCCAGTGTTGTCCACCACCCAGCTAAGGGATATGCATGATGAATATGTCTTCAAAGCAGGAGCTAGAAGGTGGCTTCCCTGACTGCTACCTTCCTTTCCTCTTTCCCTTTCTGGTGTCCCTATTTCTCCAGGAAAAGAAAACTGGTTATTTCTCACTGTTTGTTCATGTGCGACACTTTATGCTTTGATAGAAAGACGCTGTAAGTCCGTCTGTGTAGTGGCATGTGAACTGGCTCCTCTTAAGCGAGTCACTCCAGATGGCAACATTCACGTACCCGTGTGTCAATGTGAATCTGAAAAAGGAGGCTGGTATGCTGCCCTGGTGCATTCCGTACAAAAGTGTACTGGTCATTTCAGGACCCAAACTTCTCACCTGCTTGGTTCATGATTCACCTCCAGTAGACAGCGATTAACCCTCTGACTTCTAGTTTTCTCACATACACACTACAAATGCATACTCATCTTTATGCAGAACCATTCCCCCCAACACATTTGAGTTTACAAACTTTATAGCTAGACTCTCCGATGCACCTGAACTTCTTCCAGGAAAAACCTCTAGAACTGGCTGTGGCATGGGCATGCAGAGATGTGAAATATGTGGCATGTGGGCTGCCACTCTCCCCTTTGGCAAGCTTGACAGACATGTCTACTGTCTTTCCCTCTCGGCCTGGATGCGGCCTCAGTCTTCCCAACACTAGATCCGGGTGGTCCCTATTATTTAGAGCTGGCAAAAGAAGGGGCAGAGTCCACTGCCCAGCACAGGGGCGGAAGGAAATGTCTTTGGACCTGCACCCACCTAGGTTTGAGTCTCAGCAACTCACTGAACCCCAGTTTCTTTATTTTTAGACTAGGACACTACTACCTACTTCCTGTCAGGTGGTTGTGAGAATATCTGTGAGACATCAAGTACCCCTCCTGGCCCATTAAATGTGGGTTCCTTTCTCTTTTCTCCTCATTGTGGGACATTTGTTTGAAGACTCAGTGAGCATTTTCTTAAGTAATTTTAGGGCTAGGGGTAGATAACAAAGTCCTCCCCAAAAGATAAGATCAATGTTTGGGTGAGAGAGATGGTATATATAGGTAAAAATGATAGAATTTTCAGAGTTTACAGACAAAGAGCATACAGAATCTGGAAATTCTAGCTGTAGAAGGAGCTTCAAAAGGTAAGAAGAGGACTTCCCTGGTGGCGCAGTGGTTGAGAGTCCGCCTGCCAATGCAGGGGACACGGGTTCGTGCCCGGGTCCGGGAAGATCCCACATGCCGCGGAGCGGCTGGGCCCGTGAGCCATGGCCGCTGAGCCTGTGCATCAGGAGCCTGTGTTCCGCAACAGGAGAGGCCACAACAGTGAGAGGCCCGCGTACGGCAAAAAAAAAAAAAAATGTAAGAAGACAGGGCAGCAGGGCTGTGCTTTTGAAAGATGAGAAATGGTAATAAGGGATGATTATTATGAAGTAAAAGTGCATGACAAATTTAGAAGAAAATGGCAAAGCAGCATCCTAAGTTGCTGGTAAACTAGCTATAAATTAAATTCTTCAGTGAGGTCCCCACACCTCCTCCCAACTATTTCATCTTTCTTCTCTTTAATGAATCATCAGGGTGCATAATACACAGAGTGGCCATAAAGCAATGAGATTGATTGCCAGAAGTCAAACATGAGGAAAATCAGTTCTAGTACTTTAGATCACATCCAGTTAACGCTTGCTTATATGGAGAATTAACATTTTATTCACTGTTGCCAAACTCACCACAAATATGCTCTAAATGATTAGGACACTAAAAAGAAAATAGCCTGGGATTGGAAGTCTATGCCTCTTAACATAGCATCCATGGGTCCTAGTTTCCTCATCTGTAAAACTAAGGGGCTGTTTGACATGTATTGATGGTGTATCAGTTCAAATGTTTTTGGTTCTAAGTAACAGGACAGCTGGCTCATATTGGCTTAAATTATGAGGGGAATTTACTGGCTCATGTAATTGAAAAGCCCAAAGAAATTTGAAAAGCTTGAGGGGTAGCTCAAACAACTTAACCAGGAATCAGTCTGCCCCTCATCATCTCTTGGCACTGCTTGCCTGGTGTTGCTTTATCTTAGGCAGACCCCAGCAGACCCTTTGGTGGCAAAATGGCTTCCAGCTGTTTCCTGGGGCTACACACGCCCATTCACGAATAGCACAAAGAGAAAATCTCTGTGTCAGTGTTATCAGCAGAAGTTCTAAGATTTACTCTAACCACACCCTCTGAGGTCACATGCCTGTCCCTGAACCAATAACTGACGGGATGAAATGTGTTGATTGGCCAGGCTGAGGTAATGTGGTGCTAGGTCCATTCCCACTGCTGAGGGTGGATTCAGCCTCCCTATAACTGCATTGATTCCCATACAGAATTGTAACAGTTGGGAAGTGAGAAGAAGAGAAGGAAAGGTGCAGAGTCAAGCAAAACATTTTCATGGTCAGTGGATTTCAAACATTTGGGGGGAATGGAGCCCCAGTGTATAAAATATACACAAATGGAGCTTCACTAGCTGGTATTGGAAGCGGGGTTTAGAGCCCTGTCTTCTGTTGCTCCTAGGAGACCTGCTTAGAAACCTAGTGCTCCAGGAAACAGGGATAAAAATAATGTCTTTGGGTCCATCCAGCTCTATTCTTTGCAATTGCTTAATAAGCAACTATCTACTAGGACAACATGTGTTCATATCGATTGTCTCCAGGCAGAAATTGTGCTGTTTGTTCTGCACATGGCTCTGTGAACTAGGGAGAATATTAATTTTATTAAGAATATATTTTGTAGTCACAGTCTTTTCAACATAAAGACTTAGTACCCAGCTATCGTTTTTCAAGCTTAGCAAAGCTTGCAACTATTTACCTAAGTTTCTCATAAAGACTGGAGCAGTAAAGCCACAAATCAGCATAAATGGCTAACAAAGTTGACCAATACGTGGAGCTAGGGAGAAAGAGTATGAAAGCAGAAGGAAGACAAAGGTTTTTCAAATGAACAGTGATCAGAAATTGTTTCCTGAGAGATGCAGGGAATTAACAAAATACTGTATTTACTTTGAAAGTCATGTGGAAAGTATTTTACCTTTTGAAAAAGTTGAAGGTTCCCTTAGTAAGAGCTTTGGCATAAAAATCTAAAATACTTTTTAAAAAGCATTATGATTTTAAATTGTGGTGAAATGTACATAACATAAAATTTACTATCTTCACTATTGTTAAGTATATAGTTCAGTGGCATTACTGCATTCACACTGTTGTACAATCATTACCAACTCCATCTCCAGAACTCTTTTCATCTTGGAAAATTGAAACTTCATATCCATAAAACAATAACTCTCCACTCCCCCCTTCCCCAGGCCCCAGTAAGCACTGTTCTACTTTCTGTATCTATGAATTTGACCTTTCTAGGTACCTTATATAAGTGGAATCACACAATATTTATCTTTTTTTTTTCTTTTGGCTGCACTTTGCGGCATGTGGGATCTTAGTTCCCCGACCAGGGATTGAACCCGTGCCCACTGCAGTGGAAGTGCGGAGTCTAAACCACTGGACTGCCAGGGAAGTCCCAGTATTTATCTTTTTTATGACTGGCTTATTTCACTTAGCATGTCCTCAAAATTCATCCATGTTGTAGCATGTGTCAGAGTTTCTTTCCTTCTTAAGGCTGAATTGTATGGACATACCACATTTTATTTATCCGTCTATCAATGGACACTTGGCTTGCTTCTACCTTGTGGCTATTTAAATAATGCTGCTATGAACATGGGTGTACAAATATCTTTTCAAGACCCTGCTTTCAATTATTTTGGGTATATACACACTGAGAAATGGGGTGGCTGAATCATATGGATGAAATACTTTTTATGACACAGTTGTTTTGTAACATTCTTTAATGGGTACTCTAAAGTAGCAAATACAGACTGATAATTTAGTGATTTCTCTCTCTAGTTTAACAACAGATACAAAAGAGAAGGGAACCAGACAATCTTCTGTAGGATCAAGTGGCTTCTTTCCTATTCGTGGAGATTTTAGCTTTTAAGGGTTCAATTATGTTCTAGGTTTGCATCTGTGTAGGTCTCCCAATCACGAAATCAAGTGTAAGGGATCCATAGTTTAACCCCGGTTTAACTCAGCACCAGTCCAAGAAAACAACGCTGTGCTTTAAGAGTGAAACAAAGAGGAGCTTCTTCAGCAAGCAGGGAGAGACCGCAGAGTTACCCAGATGTAACCTATTTTTGCTTATCTAGCCCACAGCCTTCCTTTTTAATCTGGCCGGATAGGACGCACTGACAATAGAAACATGTCTCCATTTCTTCCTCAGTGGGGAAAAGAACATCTCCTTGTGAACATGGTTTCACTGTCTCAAAGTTATTTGTATCAAAGTTTCCATTTAATCAAATTTAATATCTTCTAAATA
This sequence comes from Stenella coeruleoalba, assembly GCF_951394435.1. Classification (NCBI taxonomy): domain Eukaryota; kingdom Metazoa; phylum Chordata; class Mammalia; order Artiodactyla; family Delphinidae; genus Stenella; species Stenella coeruleoalba. The sequence goes on along the minus strand of NC_137154.1, from coordinate 42,492,171 downwards.
TTTCTTAGAGGGAGTTGCCAAGTTCCAGGCAGTTCACACCAGCTACTAAAACAATCATGCTTTCAAACCAAGAAATGTGGTATTGAAACTTCTCTCAACTCAATCGACTTTACTGAGAAAATAAAGCTAGCATTTTGCTCACATAAAATAGCAGTAATTCAAGTACAGGCCTCATATTGTGTCCTGGGTGGTGAGTAGCTGACACACAATAATTTGGTGTTGGGCAATTGGAGAGAGAAAGAGTTTGTATCTCTCTATAATGAAGAAAGGCCACACTTAGGGTCAGGACTATTCTACCCTGGGAAAGCTGGGAAATGTTTCAGATGTGGCAACGAAGACACTGTCTCGTTCACACACTCATTAACAGTATCACCTTTCATTAACTGGGTAACAACAGATAATGAAAATTAATCACACAAAACCCCTTTTGACATGGTCTTCTATGGTGATGTCATAGACCATTGAATAGATGATACTTTTTGCTTAAGAGGTTTCTCTTTGACTGTAAGTGCTATACATTCCCAGGATGATTTGTGAATCAGGAGCTAGGTTGGTTTTGTTGGAACAAGGACTAGGAATGCTCAGTATCTTCCAGAATGTCTTTCAGATGACTGAAGTCATTGCTACTTTAGACTCGCTTACATTTCTATGTTATCATCTTGTAACCCAGGCTTCCACCAAAGAGAAAAGATTCCAGAGGATAAAGAGTGATCAGCTCCTCCCCTACTCTGTCCTCTCTCTTACCTTCTTCTTCTCAGGGACATCTCTTTCTCACCTGTCATATGTTGCCAGCACCCTATTGTGTATGTATGTCACTTTTATATGATTACCATCTATGGGACCAAGATGGCTAAAGAGCATTCTTGCTAAAAGCATTCTTGTCTCTAGTTCTTTCCTCCTAGTGCAGTTGGGGGGTCAAGCTTTAATTTGCATAAGAATCCCCAGGAGGGACTTCCCTGGTGGTGCAGTGGTTGGGGGTCCGCCTGCCGACGCAGGGGACACGGGTTCGATCCCTGGTCCGGGAGGATCCCACATGCTGCGGAGCAACTGTGCCCGTGCGCCACAACTACGGAGCCTGCGCTCTGGAGCCTGCGCGCCGCAACTGCTGAAGCCCACACGCCACAACTACTGAGCCTGCGAGCCACAACTACTGAGCCTGCGTGCCTGGAGCCTGTGCTCCGCAACAGGAGAAGCCACTGCGGTGAGGGGCCTGCGTGCCGCAACGAGGAGTGGCCCCTGCTCGCCGCAGCTAGAGAGAGCCCATGTGCAACAATGAGGACACACTGCAGCCAAAAATAAAAATAAATAAAATAAAATAAATTTATTAAAAAAAGAATCCCCAGGAGAGGCTGCTTTAAATGCAAATTTTGGGGCCTACCTCCAGAGACTTTGATTCACTATGTCTAGAGTAGAGCCCAGATATCTGCACCACAGGCAGTTCTGGGCAGGTGGCCCATTGACCTCAATTTAAGAAGCCACATCCCTGAGGATATCCCCCAGCCAGGTGTTCAGTTTGATCAGGAATGGGTTCCCTTGGACAAGCGTGGCGTTCCCAGATTTCCTCTAATGCATTTGAGAGCAACCAAAAATTTTTGTAAACATAATTTGCCGGATTATTTTCTACAGTTAATCATTAAGAGGAGCCGATTCATGCAGTAAGGGCCAGTCACACTTCTGCACGCCTTGATATAATTAAGGGCGGGAGTTCCTGTTTTGGGTGTTCCACAGCTGCCATGAACTGTGACTGATAGATTGGACAGGTAGAAACTGCAGACAGAACAGGGCTCAGTGAGCTGGGAAACTGGCCAGTCCCTTCCCCATGGCCTCAGTTTTCTCATGAGTGAGGGAGCTATGTCTAAAAGAGATGAAGGAAAGGTCGAAAAGAGAACCAGAACTTAGTGATCCCAACCTGAGCCCTTTCAATTTTAAAAATCATACACTGCAATTGCATAATTAAGTAATGCATGACTAAATTCTTGTAAAATTGTTGCAGATGAAACTAAATTCCTCTTTGATCGTCTCCCTCTGCAAACTTCTTATTCTTCCAGGAGGGATTCACTGCTTTCAGTTTGGCAAACATCCTTCGATACCTTGTTCTGTGCATGCACATATAGTTATCTGTACCCAGGGAAACACACGGCCTGATTTGATGTATATGTGTATGTGTTAAAAACATAAATGGGATCTCATCATAAACATCACACTGAAACTTGCCTTTTGCACTGAACAGTTCATCTTGGAGATTTGTTATTACCTAATTCTTATAAATCTACTTCACTGGCTTTCACTGTTGCCAAGCCTTCCAAATTTTGAGTATCTCCTAGTCTATTCAGCCATTCCCTTATTGATAGACACTTTGATTGTATCCATTGTTTTGCTAAAACGAAATGGTTTAGTGCACATCCGTATACATGCCTCCTTGAGCGCATGTATGTTTTCTAAGGTAGATACCATGAAGTTGAATGGGGCATTTTATGTCTGGGACATTTTATGTCCCAGAGTATGTACATTTTAATGTTTAATAGATATATCCCCTCATCCTGGCCAACGTTGTCAGTGTCAGTTTCTAACATGTTGACAATCTGTTGGCAGTAAAAGGGCATCTGGTTTCACTTAAATTTACATTTTCCTGATATCTTGTCCAGTTGGGCATTATTGTTTGTTGGCTATTTATGTTTCCTCTTTTGTGATCTACCTCTAATCTACCCTTCATCTATCTTACGTCATGTGGCATGATTTTTTAAAACTAAATTTTAGGAGTCTTTATACATCCTGAATACTAATCCTTTGGTATCTATGCTGTAGATAATTTTTTCTGCGTTATTATTTGACAACGTAATTTATGGTATCCTTATATATTTTTCCAATCAGAAGTTTCAAATTTTTACGTGGTCTTCTTCTATGAATTTTGCTTTCTTTTGTCCTGTTTATGAATGCCTCCCCTATGCCCAGATCAAAAATATATTTTTGTATATTTTCTCCTATCGTGAAGCCTGTGTATTTTCTGGTTCAGGACGCTACCTGAATCTCCACCAGGGATCTGGACTGGTAGATGAGCAAGGATGCTGAAGTCCTGTCTGGGAAGTAACCACTTATATTTTGACTTTCAGTTGGATTCACCTGTAGGTTTGGACTCAGGAATGTGCATCTTAGGCTGCCTAAGGGGAGTAGCTTAGGTTCTAACAAGAAACTTTTCTGAGGGACATCGTAAAACAAAAAGAAACATTCAAACTACAAATCCAGAAAAGCTATGCGATCGCTTTCTCTGGAGATGGCCATAACGCAGGCAGACATGCACTTGTTTAGGGTATTTAGGGTAATTCCACACTTGGAGAGGCTCAAACAATTTGCTTCAAGTTTCTGGAAATTTCCACAGGCAGCATAGTCTAATGGAAATATAATATGAGCCATACAGATATTTTTAAATTTCTGGTAGCCACATTTAAAAAGAAGTAACAAGAAACAGGTAAATGGGGTGGAACTTAGTCACTTTCATGTAAGATTAAACCACAATTACAGAGAGTAGTAATTTGTGAAATTCAATTATTTATGTTTGAATTTGGTAGCAGGTCTGTTTTAATGTATCTAAATTTTGTTTCTCCTGTACTCCTTTTTTTAAAACTAAATATCTCTTACATCATTTACGATATCATTCTTATGTTGCCTGAAAAACAAAATCCATCAAAATAAATGTGTTGGTTTATCCATTAAAAAAAAAAGAGCACGAGACCGTAGGGTCCCGCTCCGACAACAGTCAGCCTGGCAGTGGTCCTCATGGCAGAGGTGAGATGTAGATCATGGCCTTCTCCCCGGGGCCCTCCCAGGCCCTCCGTCCTTGGGACGCACAGGTGAGCTGGGGGGGCTCAAGGACAGGCTGAGGGCTATGTCCTGCAGAGCTCCAGAGCCCTTGCCATGGCCGCCCACTGGCCAGGCCCAGGCCTTGAAGCAGCAGCAAACCCCTCCCCCCATCCCCACCTCCGTGACCTAATGGCAGCGGCGGTCTCTGTGGGTCGCAGTCCGCTGAGGCCTCAGCAGCTGGAGTATATGGACACTGCCATTAAGGTTTACAGGAACATCGTAATGTGACCGTGACCTGACCTCAAGAACAAAGGATCTGACACAAAGAAGTCTGCAACTGCTAACCATGCTCCTCCCTCACCTTTCCTATAATATGGCTTTGCTGGAAGCTTTCAGGGAGTTTGGGGTTTTTAAGGCATGAGTCCCCCATTCTCCTTGCATGGCCCTGCAATAAGCCTTTCTTTGCTGCAAACTCCGTTTTGTTATTGTTTTGCCTCACTGTGCGTCGGGCACATGGACTTGCGATCAATAACAGGACCACTTGCTCTGGGGGAAGCCAGCTGTCATATCCTATGGACTCTCAGCAGTCTGCAGAGGCCCACTTGACAAGGAACTAAGGCCTCTTGCCAACAGCCAGTGAGGATCTGAAGCCAGTCAACAACCACGGAGTAAACTTAGCGGAGGACCCTCCAGCCTTCAGATAACTGCACCCCTGCCAAGGACTTGACTGCAACCTCCTGAGACATCTCAAGGTAGATTCACTCAGCTAAGCCACTTCCAAATTCCTGACCCACAGAAAAATGAGGGAATAAAATTGGTTGCCTTAGGCCACTTATGCAGCAACAGATAATGGAAATGGCTACTTTTTCCAAAGCCCCTAGGGTGTGATACTGCTTTAACAGTTTATAATAATAGTTTTTTAAAAATAAATATAAGTATTTCTGTCACCTTTACAGTTTATAAACAGCTTCCTCACTTATGCTCTTCTAATACAGGAATCCATTCTCTTTCCTTCACAAGGTGCTGATTCATTTCAGGTTTGTAAAATTTCCAGTGGCTAATTTTTTGCCTGATATTCAGCATAAGATAGCAAAAAAAATGTGGGCATTGGAGTCAGACAGACTGGATTATCTTAACTGAGATAAAAATTATATACAGGTAAATAAACAGATTTATAAAGGTACAGTTCAATGAGTTTTGACAAATGCATTCTCCGATACAACAAAAAACACCAATAAAAATAAGGAGCATTTCTCTCACCCTAGAAAGTTCTCCATAACCCATCCTATGCAATCTCCTCTACCCTAGAGACAACCAGGGTTCTGATTTCAGTCACCAAAGATTGGTTTTGCCTTCTTTGAACAAATGAATTTTACAATATGTGTTATATATGATTACTTTCACTCAGTAGAGTGTTCTTAAAATTCATTCATGTTGCTGTGGATAACAATACTTTATAACATTTATTGCTAATTAGTATTTTGTTGAATTAATATAATTAATATAATGTAATATATTATAATATACTGCATTCTTCTGTTGATGGGTTGTTTCCAGATTGGGGCTATTAAATTAAGCTCTTATAAACATTTTGGATAAGTCTTTTCTTAGACATATTTTCATTTATCTTGAATAAAATACCTATGAATGGATTTGCTAAATCATAAGGGAGGTGTATAACTTTGTATGAAACCGCCAAACTGTTTTTCCAAAGCATTCGTATTATTACATTCCCACCAGCCGTGTATGAGGGTTCTAGTGGCATTACATCCTAGCTGACATTTGGGGTTATTGTTTAAATTTTAGTCATTCTAGTAGATATATAGTGGTATTTCAGTGTGGTTTTAATTGGCTTTTACTTGATGATAGAGGATGTTGAGCTCTTTCTTAAGCTCACTGCCCATTTTTATACTTCCTTTGTGAGGTATCTGTTCAAGTCTTTTGTCTGCTTTTATAACATTTAAAAATTATTGACTTATAGGGATTAGTTTATATTATGGACATGAGTCTTTTGTCAGATATGTGCACTGTGAATAACCTCTCTCAGTCTGTGGTTTGCCTTTTCCTTTTCTTAACAGGCTTGTTTTTGTTTTTTATTGTTTGTTTGTTTTTAATGACTAGGGGTCTTTAATTTTGATAAAGTCCAGTTTTTCTTTTGGGGTTATTTTTGTGTCTTTTCTAAGAAATCTTAGCCATGCTAAAGCTTGAATATATTTTTTCTTCTATGTTTTCTATGAATATGTTTCTTTAAGAAAAAGAAGATTTAATAGTATCGGCTTTTACATGTAAGTCCATGATTCATCTTGAATTAATTTTTGTGATTGATTAGGAAAGTATTGGAATTTCTTTTTTTCCCATTTGCTGAATAAAATTTTGTTTCTTCATTAAAAAAAACAGTAAAATAAATTCAATGAGTTAATCAGATATTTCCAAAATAGTATCATTTCAACATGTAGTTGATAGAGCATATTACTAATGTTATTAAATTTTTTTTTGTGCTGAGTCTTTGACATCTAGTGTATATTTTATACTCATAGCACATCTCAATTCAGCTAACCATATTTCAAGTGCTCAATAACCACATATGTCTAGTGACTACTGTACTGGACAGTGCAGCCCTTTACCCTCCCCCGCAGCCTGTTCTTCTTAACAAAAGTGTATCATAACTTCAATTGATCCTACCTACTGATGTAGATTAATCTTCCTAAAGCACAGTTCTGCTTGGATTAATTCCTGGAGCGGATGTTGTTGTGAGTGAAGACTTTTAGGAAGAGGTGGCAGTTAAGCTGAAACTTGGAGGGTGGGTAGGAATTAGCCAGGGGGTCAGAGGGAAGACTGTGAACAAGGAGGTGGCTGGAGTGTACAGGCTGAGAGTGAAGCAGCCATCAGATCCTGAGGGGTATGTAGGCTCTGCTGAGGGGGCTGAATTTGATTCTGAAGATAATAGGAAGTCATCACACATTTGTCAGTAGGGAATATGGGAGAAAGGCAAGCCAGGAGGAAACTAGTGTGGAGGAAAGTGCGTGATCCAGGTAAGAAATAACTAGGGCCTGAGCTAAGGAAATTCATTCATTCACTCATTCATTCCACAAACACTCAATACCTACTGTGTGCTAGGCACTGGAGAGAAAGCAGAAAACAAAACAGCTTTGCCCTCATAAAACTTCATTACACTGTGGGATAAGAGGTAGATGATGCAGGGTGATCCTCAGGTTTCATATGTCATTTGGTGGATGGTGGGGCCATTCTCTGAGATAGAAGTTCAGGAGGCAGAACAGGTTTGGGAAGAAAGATAAGTTCAGCTTATCCTTTTGACAAATGTTTGGGGGTATTTTGGGGACACCTAAGTGGAGCTATGTGGCAAGCAGTTGAATTGCATACTGGGAGATCAGGAGATCTGGAAGGGATGCCTAGATTTGGGAGCCATGGTGTATCGATAGTATTAAATCCCTGGCAGTTAGTGAGATAGTCCTGGGAGGAAGTGTAGAAGCAGGAGTCACAAACTCAGCTGTCTACAGTGGTGAGGTGACTTGTGAATGTAGGTGAATTGGGTCATATAAGAGACAAAGAAAGTGTTGGGTTCATGGCCAACTGGAAAGGGTGTGCTCCATCTAAGACAGCCAGAACTGGCCTGTGGGCCTCCTGTTGCAACAGACTTTTGGAACATCTCTCTGCCTCATCTCCCATTTTTTATAAAGATTCTTCTGGCAGGTAGTTAGCTATTCATAAAAATCCACTCCTTCTTTTGAGACATTCACTACATTTCCCAGCCTCCCTTGCCATTACAAGTGGCCATGTGGCTGGGTTCTACTCAGTGGGATGTGAGCAGAAGCAGTGTTTTCCATTTCCTGGCCAAGGTCTTGAAGAAAACGATATGCCCCTTCCTCCTCTCCTTTTCCTCTGGCTGGATGTAGACGATGAGGTCTAAGGGACTTTGGAGTCATGAGATGGAAGGAACCAGGATCCCTGTATCATTGTCTGTAATAAAGCCACCTACCAACCAGGATACCTGCTTTTGACTATTACATCAGAGAAAAATAAACCTTTGTTACGTTTGAACCATTATACACGTTTGGCTCTGTTTATTACTACAGCCTTGCCTAATCTAACAATTACATTTTTAATCAAACAAATACCAAACTAGTCCTGACTGTGAGCTCTGTAAGGGCAGGGACCGTGCCTGTCTAATTCACTGCTGTAGCCTTAAAGCCTAGCCCAGGACACAGCTTGGAAAGGTACTCAAAATGTGTGGATAAAGCTAGCTATGTTTTATCGAGCATTTGTGATGTGATATGCTAGATACCATACTAAATTTTTTACATGTTGTACATTATTTCATGTTCATGACAATTCTCTAAGGAGGTTCTATTCTTTTTTATTTCCAGATGAGGAAATTAAAGCTTAGAAAGCTTGCAGCTAGTACTCAAGACTTGGCAGGGCAGCCCCAGAGCCTGCACTCTAAAACACTAGTACATGACCATGTGTATACCTACCTTAACATTTTAGCTCATGTCATTTCTCCCACCAACTCCTTCTCTCCACTTACTAAAGCCCTGCCTTCTTCAGTCTTCCCAGGACCCCTTAATCACTCTATCCTTTAATTGCTCCAGCAGGAATAACATATATAACATTCCTACAACAGGGATTTCATGTATCTATCTGCTGCCACTAAAAAGAAACTACAACCTTGAGGGTAGCACAATATCTTAGATAGTATTCATCTTAGTGTTACATCTTACAGTGTTCCTTACAGTATTGAGTAAGACATAGAAAGTGCCTACTATGTACCAGGCACTAGGCACTAGGGACCAAAATATAAATAAGATAGTCAATTCACTCTTGAAAAGCTCTTAAGTCTTGTGGACAAAGAGAGATGAAAAAAGTGCATCACAACACAAAGTAACAAGTGCATCAAGAGAGGCAGAAGAGGAACAAGGAGCCAGTTCATCTTGGAGGAGGAAAGAAAGAATTCCCACAACACATGATGTTTGAGCTGAACTTCTGAAGGATGAGTAGGAGTTTTGCAGTTTAAGAGGGATCCTAGTTAGTGGGGAAAGCACTTATAAAAGCATGAATGCATCAAGATTCAGGTGCTGCTCTGAATGAGTGAGGTGTTGACTTGCTAGAATGTAGGATTCATTCATTCATCCATTTATTTATTCAACAGATACCTAGTAAACCTAGAATGTGCTAGGCATTGTGCCAAATGCAGAGGATTCAAAAGTGAGCAAAACAGATATGATCCCTACCTTTGTGGAGCTTAAAATCTTCTAGGGATTGCAGCTGATAACAAAGCTCTAACAATCATGAGAGGGGAAGGAGGCAAGGATATCTAAGCATGTGAAGGAGGAGTTAGGGGAGTAGGCAGGGCCAGATTATGAGATTCCCAATACCATGCTAGAAAGATGGAAATACCCCTTGAATCCATTACCAAGTCCTGCTTCTCCCGCCTCCCTGAGAGCTCTCAATTTTGTCCAGTCCTCTCACCACCACTATTGTCGGTGCAAGCGACCATCTCCTCCTTGGATGAATGTGACAGTCTTCACAAGGCAAGGGCCACCTTGGCTTTCATTCCCCACCGCCATCCATCATCCCCAATGCAAGCAGAGTGATTTTTCAAAATAAGAATGGTCACCTTAGGCTCTCTGGTAGACAGAAATTGAAGATGGCCCCATGATCTCCATCCCCCTGGTGTTACTCTGGTGATTATCTTACATTACACAGCAAAAGGGGTTTTGCAGTTAAGGCAACTAATTAGTCAGCCTTTTTTTAAAAAAAATAATAATTTATTTATTTATTTATTTTTTGGCTGCGTTGGGTCTTCGTTGCTGTGCGCGGGCTTTCTCTAGTTGCAGCGAGCAGGGGCTACCCTTTGTTGTGGTGTGCAGGTTTCTCATTGTGGTGGCTTCTCTTTGTTGCGGAGCACAGGCTCCAGGCATGCGGGCTTCAGTAGTTGTGGCACGTGGGCTCAGTAGTGGCACACGGGCTCAGTAGTTGTGGCATGCAGGCTCAGTAGTTGTGGCTTGTGGGCTCTAGAGCGCAGGCTCAGTAGTTGTGGTGCATGGGCTTAGTTGCTCCACGGCATGTGGGATCTTCCCGGACCAGGGCTCGAACCCATGTCCTCTGCATTGGCAGGTGGATTCTTAACCACTGTGCCACCAGGGAAGTCTCTAGCCAGCCTTTAAGACAGGGAAATTATCCAGGTGGCTCTACGTAATGAATCGAGCCCTTTAAAAGCAGAGTTTTCTCCAGCAGGTAGCAGAAGGGGAAGCCACAGAGACTTCAAGCAAATGAGGAGTCAAAGGATTTGACATGCTGTTGCTGACTTGGAGCTGAAGGGGCGGGTATTATATGGGAAGGACCTGAGGGAGGCTTCCAGGAGTTGAGAGTGACCTCCAGCCAATAGCCAGCAAGGAAACAAGGAGCTCACTCCTATAACTGCAGGGAACTGAATTCTGCCAACAGTCTGAGTGAGCTTGGAAATGGATTGTTTCCCAGAGCCTCCAGGTGAGAACTCAACCCAGCCAACACCTAGCCTTTAGCCTTGGGAGACCATGAGCAGAAGACTCAGCCATACCATGCTGGACTTCTGACCTGCAGACCTAATAACTGGGTCTTACTTTAAGCCACTAAATTTGTGGTAATTTGTTACACAGCAATAGTAAACTAATATACCCCCTACTTCTAACCTTCCAATAAAACTTCCATTGTGGATTTACCAGGTCCAAGCATCTAATCCTCATAACAGTTCTATTAAGTAGTTTTTTAAAAAAATTTTATTGAAGTATAGTTGATGTACAATGTTGTGTTAATTTCTGCTTGATTTACAATGTTGTGTTAATTTCTTCTGTACAGCAAAGTGATTCAGTTATATACATATATATATACTCTTTTTCATATTCTTTTCCATTATGATTTTTCACAGGATGTTGAATATAGTTCCTTGCTATACAGTAGGACCTTGCTGTTTATCCATCCCATATATAATGGTTTGCATCAGGCAGGTATTTTTATTGTCACCATTTCATAGATGAAGCTCGGAGAGATGAAATACTTTTCCTAAGGTTACAGAGCTAGTAGGTGACAGGGCTGGATTTTTACTAAGGCAGTCTGACCTCAGAATCCACACTCCATGGCTTCTCATTGCCCTTGGATAGGTCCAAATACTGACACATGGAATTAAAGCCCCTTCCAGATCTGGCTCCTGCTCACCCATCCAACCTCATTCTTAAGACACTCGTCTCACTTAAACTCCTTGTAGCCCCGGTAACTGCCATGCCCTTTTGATTCCTTGACTTTGCACATGTGGTTCCTTCTGCCTGGCATGCTGCCTGCCTCCTCCCCTCTGTTTTTCTTTTGGCTGACTCAGATGATGCTTTCAGTCTTGCCTAAGATGACCCTTCCCCGGGGGGCCTTCCTCGACTCTTCCAGGCTGGGTAGGACGCTACTCCAGCATTCCTCTGGCACCTCGTGCTCTCCTTTATCAGAGCACAGAAGACCCCGTGTTGGACACGTCTAGCACCTCTGTTGAATACCTGGAGCACAGTGGGTACGCAAATATTTATCAAGTGCATGAATGAATGAATAAAAGTACTTTATTCAGGAGGCAGTGAAGAGCCGTCCAAGGTCTTGAAGCAAAGGAGTGAGCTTATCAGGCCTGTGCTCCCAAGGACAAGCTGGGAGCAAGCCTTGCACACAACGGACCATCCTCATCAGCGTCTGAGGATGAAAAAAGTTTATTTGCATTTTGGTCTTGGATTTCTTGAGCTGTGAAAGTTGGCCCTTACCTCCTCTTGACCACATCTAGATCCTGGGTAATGCCAGAAACTGTCGCGGTAATGACTAGGTTTCTCTTTATGAAGGTGGGATGTGGAAAAGAGCTTGGGCCCGGAACTCACACTAGAATCAGGAGTCCCCCTACCAAGAAGGCTCTGTGAAGCCAAGGCGACGTGGGGAGCCACAGACATGACGGTGCCGGGCACCGGGAGCAGCCTCTGAACGTCCCCTTCAAGTCTAGACCTTACTATATCTACACTTGTTCCCCGAGCACACTGCCCCGTCCTGTTCGCCTTCAATATGCAAATATTGTCTCCAGACAAGAAAGACTGAAGGCCTTCCGCATTATAGCAGGCTCTTACAGCTCCCGTCTGGAGGTCAGGCAAGCGGTTGGAATCTCCGGTGGCGCGGGGTGTCTCGGTTTCTCTGCGCCGCGGCACTTCTCAGACCGTGCTGCCTAAGGACCAGGAAACGTCTCTGGGGCGCCGGGAAAGGTGAGAAAGTCCAGCTAGCTCTAGGCGCAAGGAGCGGAGCCAGTGGGCCGAGAAGAGGAGCAGAGCTGACCCGCGCCTAGGCACGGATCCAGGCCCTGCAGCACGGAGGTCCCCGAGTCCCTCTCTCGAACCGACGCGCAGTAGAGTGCCCACGCGGGCAGCGCGGGAGAGGGGCGGGCCTGGGCTCCGTGCCTCCCGCGTTCCGGCCGTAGCTCCGGCGCTGGGGGCGGGAGGGGGAGGAGCCACGTGGGGAGGAGCGAAACCCGGAGGCCCCGGGAACCTTAGGCAGAGCCAGAGCGGCGGGAGCCCGAGCCCGCGCATGCTGCTCCGGGAGCGCGCCGTCCAGGCCGAGCACCGCCGCAGCTTGCCTTCTCTGCGCAGCTGGGAGAAGGGCCGGTGCTGACGAGGACGAGGATCCCGAGCTCCAATCCCTATTCAAGAGCTGCCGGGCTGCCCGCTGCCCCAGTGGGGCTCGGCCCCTCCCGCCACCTGCGTCCCGGTTGAGCCATGGATCCTTCGGAGAAGACGATATCGGTGTGGATCTGCCAGGAGGAGAAACTGGTGTCCGGTCTCTCCCGTCGTACCACTTGCTCGGACGTAGTGCGGGTGCTCTTGGAGGATGGCTGCCAGCGGCGACGCCAGCAGAGGCGAGGCCGGCGGCGGGGCATAGCTGGCGACCCGCCAGGCCCAGGGGAGCTGCCGGAACCCCTGGACGAGGACGACGAGGACGACGACGCGCTGCCCCAGGGCATGTTGTGCGGGCCCCCCCAGTGCTATTGCATTGTGGAGAAGTGGCGGGGCTTTGAGCGCATCCTGCCCAACAAGACGCGCATCTTGCGTCTCTGGGACGCCTGGGGTGACGAGCGAGAGAACGTACGCTTCGTGCTGGTGCGTAGCGAGGCGTCGCTGCCCAACGCGGGACCCCGCAGTGCCGAGGCGCGCGTTGTGCTCAGTCGCGAGCGCACCTGCTCCGCCCGGGGCGTCCCGGTGCGGCCCAGCCTGGCCCTGACCCAGGAGAAGCAGCGACGGGTGGTGCGGAAGGCGTTCCGCAAGCTGGCCAAGCTCAACCGGCGGCGCCAGCAGCAGCCGTCGTCGCCTTGCTCGTCCACTTCCTCGTCTACAGCCTCGTCCTGCTCGTCGTCGCCGCGGGCCGCCGAGAGCGCGTCGGTGGAGCGCATGGAGACGCTGGTGCATTTGGTGCTCTCCCAGGACCACACCATCCGTCAGCAGGTGCAGCGGCTCCGGGAGCTGGACCGAGAGATTGACCGCTACGAGGCCAAGGTGCATCTGGACCGCATGCGGCGGCACGGAGTGAACTACGTGCAGGACACCTACTTGGTGGGTGCAGGCATCGAGCTCGACGGGCGCGGCCCGGGAGAGGAGCCGGCGGCGGCGACGGCGGTGCCGGCCCTGGACGGCGAGGCTCAGGCGGTCGAGCTGGAGGAGCTGGCCCAGCGCTGCGACGACCTGCTGCGGTTGCAGGAGCAGCGGGCCCAACAGGAGGAGTTGCTCGAACGCCTCTCAGCCGAAATCCAGGAGGAACTGAACCAGAGGTGGATGCGGAGGCGCCAGGAGGAGCTCGCAGCGCGGGAGGAGCCCCCGGAGGCTGATGGCGGCCTCGACGGTGAGCTGTTGCTGGAGCGGGAGCGGGTCAGGACGCAGCTCAGCACCAGCCTCTACATCGGGCTCCGGCTCAACACGGACCTTGAGGCCGTCAAGTCGGACTTAGATTACAGCCAGCAGCAGTGGGACAGCAAGGAGCGCGAGCTACAGGGCCTTCTCCAGACTTTGCACTCGTTGGAGCTGACGGTAGTTCCCGATGGGACTCCAGTCTCGAGCGGTCCCTCGCAGGAACCCCGGCCTCAGGCCTGCGCAGAGGTGTGGGTGGACCAGGCCCGCGGACTGGCCAAGAGCTGTCCTGGTAACGACGAGGACTCGGATACCGGGCTGAGCTCTATGCACAGCCAGGACTCGGACTCGGTGCCTGTGTGCGAATCCCTTGTGTAGGAGGAGCAGAGCGGGGAGAGGGAGACGGCCGATTCTCCCTTCTTTGTAGGAAGCACCGGCTTGACCGGCTCAGGGACTTGAAACCAGGCGGGGAGTGGGCCCGGACCTTCTGCCGGGCAGCAGCGCTCTGACTGGGTGGGGGAGGGCAGGGGACGCCTGCTCGGCAGCAGCGCTCCTCTGGCCTTGGAGTGAATGTGGAGGATGATAACCAGACGAGGAAGCAGGGTCTCCATTACAAGCTCTTTCAGGGGAAGAAAGGAGGGAGGAGGTGAGAACCCCCTTATGTTGGAAAACAAATGCTCCAGGAAGTTGACGTGGTCCGAGCCCATTTTCCAAAAAAACAACAAAAAGAGTATCATGGAGATTTCACCAATCTTTTGTATGGGAAGGACTGATGGCAGCTAGAACTTTAGTTTGTGGTATAAAGTACTTTTTAAAGAAACACTTGGATGAAAAGGAAATTCCTTGAATGTTAATTGTGACTGTGAACATGTTAAAACTAGCCAAAGAGGACGCACTGGTGTTGGTCTCAGCCTTACTCACACCTTTGATAAAACCCATAGGCACCAAAATCCTGGCTGTTTACATTTATGCAGATTTGGGAATTACCCATCTGCTAAACTCTTTGCCTTTTATTTTCTTTCAAAGACTAACTCTGTTTCCTCCTAGCAAATACAGTATATGTTAAAATGGGGTCCTTTTCCCAAAATCACCTTTTATTATTATAAAAGCCAAACCTAACCCGTGGAGATACAGAATCGTGGTAGACATAACCCCTGGTTAAAATTTAATCTAGGCCCTTTGAGATTTGCTCCTGCAAAGGTATGTGTGTTGTCCTTTTATTCTTATTGCCACTTCATTCCCTTCAGACACTGTTATTTCAGAAAAAATAAAAGGGAAGTTGCAGAATCCAAGTACAACTACATTTGCTGTTTAATGAGCACTCTGGTTGAAAGGTAAGCCTTGAAAGCAAAGATCTTTGTTAGTATTCAGCTTTTTAACTAAGCTACGTGTAAAACCAACCATGACCTCAACAGATTTTACCAAACAAACCCAAGTCTAACTTCAGTATCTTTGGTCAGAGATTAATTAGTTACTTGTCCAAACCTAAATTGAGATAGTGTAAATATCAAGGTTTACTAGATAAGACCTGAAAAGAAAACATAAAACAATCTAATAGTACACCTTAGGTGAAGAATTTGGTTAACAACGGCATGTAGCCATAAAAGCATATAAAGGCATATAAAATTGAGCTAAAGATTCGACTTGAATTACTCTTGTCTGGCTCACACCTTTGCAGACACCACAGCATGCAAGTGCAGTGCTTCTCTCTTAATAGCTAGTGACACAGCCCTGTGGGAACTCAGTGTAATTGTTCCAGTTATTTCAATGAAAACTTATCAGTTGTAGCTAGTTGTTGCCCTGTGGAAGGAGCCTGCTGGCAGTGTTCCCTCCAGAGCTCAGAACTTCTGAGGAATGTGGGATCTAATCTGTCCTGAGGAGGTATTAACAATAGGGTGTGTGCGCGGTGCCAGCCTGGTATCAACCTAACTGTGCGGGGGCCGGCTCCAGTTTCAACACTACATGGGAAGATAACTTAAGAGGTCTTGCTTTTATAGAGAAATTTCTTTTCTTGGAGAGATTCTCTGCTTGTTGCCAAGAGGGGCCTGCCCACCAGACCTCCTCAGACCCTTTGAGCTCTCTGCTTTTTAGACACCCACCCTCCACCACCGCCATGCTATTATAACATGTGTAGATATTTTCAGATTTTCGAGTGGAATGGGAATTAAAAGGCCATTTTCTTAACTGGTGTTTTCCAAAGACATTAGCTGGCATAATTATGGTTTTTTCGTTTCGTCTGATGCAGAAAACGTCTATGCGTTTGGTCTGGAGCATGATTAAAATGAGGAAGGGACCAAAGGAAACCCACTGTCCCAAGACAGTCATTTGAATCCATAAACACAAAGCCTAATGATAGCTTTCTTTTGGAGGCAGAGGTAAAATCCTCATTAGAGTGTGACAAATGCTACTTGTCTGGATGGTTTATGCTGGGAATAGACTGACCCAGTGGTTTTAAAGTTATTGTGCTTCCCTCGCTCCGCACCAAGGGTGGTAGGGGAGATGGCTTTTGGACGTTTATTAACTCAAAAGAAAACACAAAAGTTGGCAGAACAGGACTGCCTAGCAGAAAGGGGCCATTTTCCTTTTCACTATTATTTTAAACTTTGACGGGCTGCTGACGTCAGCAAGTATGCCTGAAGCCTGTAAAGCAAATAAGCCACATCACAGGGAGAAAGCCTGTGGGATTTTCTGATGCCCTCTTTCTAGGACCTTCCAGTCCTGACCACCTGAACATGCTTTCCCAGTCAGCTCTTCAGGCAGTGAAGGAGGTTTTGTTCATAACAAAGGGTGGTCCAGTCTGCCCATTTTTTCTTTTATCCAAATCAATTATATCCCCCAAAGGCACTTTCTGTGTGGGTAGGAGAAAGGAGAAGGGGGGGGGGGTGGGGGGGGGTGGGGGGGGACAATAGTTCCTTTTACTAAGAACTTCTGCAAGCCTGAGGAAGGTGAAATATGGGGATAAAAAGTGCCTAACAAATCCTAGATATCCTTAAAATTTCATTCACTTTAAAAATAATCATCATGGCACTAAGAATGAGAAGGAATGCATAACAGTGAATGCACCAGCACCAGGATTTCAGTGCGCCTGGGAAAACTACCTCCTTTACTGTTCTCCAAGGCTAACAGAAACGCTGAGGAGAAACCAGCAAGCTTGTGCAGGAGAATATGAGATGGAGTAGGCTCCTTACCAACCAGTCCCATCCTTTTGTGGAACTGATAGAATTTATTGTGTCTTTGATCTTTATGATCCCATTCTCGGCCATCTCCCAAACCAAAAAGATTATATCTGGCATCTCTGTTTACTTCCTTATAAAACATGATTGATGATGATGATGATGATGATTTGCTAATTAGAAAAGTTATATTCTGTAGTCTTTATGGTGGTCCTGAAAATAACATAAGGAAGAAGAAAAGTCAATCAAAATCTCATCACCATAAGCTTATCACTATCAAAATTTGGTATATTTCCTTCCAGACCTTTTGAATTGTGAAGTTTTCATATTTTGCTGCTTTTTAAAAATATATAATTTTAATGAGAAGCCTATATGCTTTTAGGCTCAGGTTTTGACATATTCCTTGTAAACGGCTCCGTCTATCTGTTGGATGCACTGTAGTGCATATAACTATTCTCATGTTATTAGGTTGTTCCCAATATTTTTTTTACTATTATAAAACAACACTGTGATAAGCTTCTTTGTGTACATATCTGTTTCCCTAATTAGACACTCCTCCCCAACAATAAGTTCCCAGAAAGAATTCCCAGGTCAAAGAGTACAACATTTAAAGGCTTGAGACTTAATTACCAAATTGCTTTACAAAAGATTTGGTCTAATTACAATCTGCCATGCATAACAGTGCCCATTTCACCACACCTTGACTTTCATTTGATATTATATTTTGTTAAGAAAGTATTTTAACCAAAATTAATTAATTCATTGGGGCCCCAGGAATCCAGGGCTGGCAACCACTGACTTAAAATATCCTTACAACCTGAAGGGCAAGTCATCCGACCAGAAGTGTTAAGAGGACATGGTGCTTTCTCTTCCTCCCACTTCTTTATCTTCCCCGAACTCTGCTTATTAATAGCAGTCTTGTCTGATATCAGAGCTGAACAATGATCCATCTGAGCAGAAGGGCCAGAAACTCTACATGAGTGAGATTAAGGGGATTAACGAATAGAATCAGATTTATAAAAAGAAAATATTATCTTTTTTCATCTGAGTCTAGTAGAAAAGGTATCCTTAGAAGGTGGTATCATAAAACATATTTGATTTTGTGCTTCTCCCTACCCACCCCTATCAAAAATTAAATCAAAATAAAGTAAGTACGTAAGCCCACTTGTTTATTAACAGCCTCTAATTAACAGTTTAGATTATTCTAGGCATTTCTTTCTACATATGTTACTATACCTGAGTTCACCCTTAAATTCTTGAAAAGGGAAAATTTGATCATGACAATTTGTGAGATTTTCAGTGTGAAGGTGTTTGTGAAACATGTTCTCCTAAACAGAAATGAAGGAGGGTGAGGAGGAACTATCTTTTCTTGAGTACTTTCCAAATGCCCACTCCTCGGGCTAAGTATTTTCACATGCATTTTCCCTACATTCATCTTGTGAGATAGACCTTTTTAACCTCCAGTTTTTATAGATAGAGAAGATAAGGCCACCCATTTCATAAGATGCAAGATACTAACCTAAGCCTGACTAAAACCTGTACCCATTTTGCTACATCACACCGGGCACATTGTACTCAAGAAGTGCTCTGCACACTCAGAAAAGGAGTGCTTACAGACCTCAGAGTGTTGGCATTGGAGAGGGTGGTGCTCAGAGACTATCAAGTATTGTCCAAGTATTTCCACCAGGGAGGTGGAATGATTTTTCAGAACCATAGGGCTGGTAATGTATCTACCAGGTGAGGATTTAGGAAAAAGCAAAGGAGGAGAAATTCCTATGTAAATATCTGGGCATCTGTCTGAGAGAGGTGAAGACTTTGCCAATGAAAAAAAATTCTCACAAAAAATTAATACCCTCTGTATCAGCATGGAGGTTTTGACTGAAGGCCCCAAGGACACAGGTGTATAGTCAACAACCTGGAATCCTTGTCCATCAGAACAGACAGCTGTGCCCTATTCACAGTCGCATCTGGAAGGTGGTACCAACCATGACTGTGCTGGAGCTGTCCCCAGCACTTTTAACCAGGCCTTGTTCCTGGTTGAGCCTCTGGTACATGAGGATCAGGGAAGGTTAAAGGGAGGCAGTGTTGAGTCTTCCAGAGATCCCTGTGCCATGTAGTTGGGCATGCACACCTGATTTAGGGCATTTCTGTGTCCACACTGACCCCACTACACATGTGGAGACCTAGCATGGATTGCTTTGAAGGACCACTCTCCCAGCCTCTGCCCCTCTCACCCAGTCCCATGCAAGATTTTCCTGCTTCAGATATCTCCAGGATTCTCTGTAGCTTTCAGGATAAAATGCACATTGCTTAGCAGGATTTATAAGGTTGTTGGTTATCCAGCTCAAGACCCCTCTTCGATGTCATCCTTTCCCACCTTAAAAACCACAGAATTGACCGGATCCTGTTTCTTCATTAAGGTCACATTGCCATCCTCAGTTTGTGCAAGGTCTCTCTTCTGTCTTATTTTATTTTACTTCATGTTCCCCCCCGCCCAACCCCACATCCACTTCCCTTCAGTAGTTGTGGGCTCCAGAGCACAGGCTCAGTATTTGTGGCGCACGGGCTTATGTGCTCTGCAGCATGTGGGATCTTCCCGGACCAGGGCTCGAACTCGTGTTCCCTGCATTGGCAGGTGGATTCTTAATCACTGCGCCACCAGGGAAGTCCGCCTTCTCTCCCTTCTTTTCTCCTCTCCCTCCCTCATTCCTTTGTCATTCATTAACTGGAATACTTCTGTAGAAAGATTCTTCCTTATATCAAATGTCACCCTGATGAACAGTTTAAATCCTGATTATCCTGAAATATAGGATAAAAGCAACATTCCTGCATTTTCTTTTTATTTACTAGTGTTCAGAATAATGTGGTTGTTCCCTAGCATTCTCCAAAGTTGACTGAGTTTTTTCTTCTTTGTTCATCTTTTTGGGAATCATTATGGAATTTTGAACTTAAAATATTTAATGTGTTTCAATCCATTATAGTTTTGGTCCTATCTTTGGCTGAGTGGGAGCTTCTTCAGGTTAGTTCCTGAATCCTTTTCACACATTTTTCACAGTCTTTGATAGCTTTGCTCTCTGGTGCGTCAAGGTGTTCCTGGCTCATACCGTACATTTTCTGACCCAGACCTGAAATCAGCCATCACTGATTCCTTTTAATGGGAAATATTTTTTTAATTAAAATTTTTAAAAAAATTTTGTATTGGAGCATAGTTGATTAACAATGTTGTTTTAGTTTCAGGTGTACAGCAAAGTGATTTATTTATACATATACATGTATCTATTCTTTTTCAAATTCTTTTACCATTTAAGTTATTACAGAGTATTAAGCAGAGTTCCCTCTGCTATACAGTAGGTCCTTGTTGGTTATCTATTTTAAATATAGCAGTGTGTACACATCAATCCCAAACTCCCAGTCTATCCGTGCCCCCCCACCTATCCCGCTTGGTAAGATAAGTTCATTCTCTAAGTCTCTTGAGTCTGTCTCTGTTTTGTAAATGAGTTCATTTGTATCATTTTTTTAAGAATCTGCGTATAAGTGATATCATATGATATTTCTCTTTCTCAGTCTGACTTACTTCACTTATTATGATAATCTCCATGTCCATCCATGTTGCTGCAAATGGCATTATTTCATTCTTTTTAATGGCTGAGTAATACAGTACTCTATTGTATATATGTACCACATCTTCTTTGTCCATTCATCTGTCGATGGACATTTAGGTTGCTTCCATGTCTTGGCTATTGTAAACAGCGCTGCAATGAACATTGGGGTGCATGTATCCTTTTGAACCATGTTTTTTTCCAGATATATGCCCAGGAGTGGGATTACTGGATCATATGGTAGCTCTATTTTTAGTTTCTTAAGGAACCTCCATACTGTTCTCCATAGTGGCTGCACCAATTTACATTCCTACCAACAGTGTAGGAGGGCTCCCTTTTCTGCACACCCTCTCCAACATTTACTGTTTATAGATTTTTTGATTATGGTTATTCTTATTGGTGTGAGGTGATATCTCATTGTAGTTTTGATTTGCATTTCTCTAATAATTAGTGATGTTGAACATCTGTTCATGTGCCTCTGTGCCATTTCTATGTCTTCTTTGGAGAAATGTTTATTTTTAGGTCTTCTGTCCATTTTTCTGATTGGGTTGTTTGTTTGTTTTTTTTGATATTGAGCCACATGGGTTGTTTTTAAATTTTGGAGGCTAATCCCTTGTCGGTTGCATTGTTTGCAAATATTTTTTCCCATTCTGTGGGTTGTCTTTTCATTTTGTTTATGGTTTTCTTTGCTGTGCAAAAGCTTTTGAGTTTAATTAGTTAGGTCCCATTTGTTTATTTTTGTTCTTATTTCCATTACTCTAGGAGACGGCTCTGAAAATATATTGCGCAACTTAGGTCAAAGAGTGTTCTGCGTATGCTTTCCTCTAAGAGTTTCATAGTATCCGGTCTTACATTTAGATCTTTAATCCATTTTGAGTTTATTTTTGTGTATGATGTTAAAGAATGTTCTGATTTCATTTTTTTACATGTAGCTGTCCATTTATCCCAGCACGATTTATTGAACGGACTGTCCTCCATTGTATAGTTTTGCCTCCTTTGTTATAGATTAATTGACCGTGGTTGTGTGGGTTTATTTCTGGGCTTTCTATCCTGTTCCATTGATCTATATTTCTGGTTTTGTGCCAGTACCATATTAGAAACCACAGTCTGTATACTAGGAGCACTAACTGCTACTGGGTTGGTGATTACTTTTAGAAATTTTTCATGGAAAGAGCTAGGAAATTCATTGTCCTTGTTTTCTTTTAATTTTTTATTGTGCGAAAATATGGATAACATAAAATTTACCATTTTAAGTCTTTTTAAGTGTACAATTCAGTGGCATTAAGTACATTTACAATGTTGTGCCACCATCACTGCTATCCATTTCCAGAACTTGTCTGTCATCCCAAACAGAAACCTTGTATCCATTAAATAATAACTTTCTATTGTCTCCTCTCCTCAGCCCCTGGTAACTTCTATTATCTTCTTTGGAGAAATGTCTTTTCAAGTCCTTTGTCCACTTTGAATTAGATTCTTTTTGTTGTTGTTGTTCTTGTTGAGTTGTAGGAGTTCTTCATATATTCTGAATATCAATCCCTTATCAGATGTATGATTTGGAAATATTTTCTGCCATTCCATTTATTGCCTTTGTTGATGGTGTTTTTGATGCATAAGAAATTTTTATGAAGTCCAGCTTATTTATTTTTTCTTTTGTGGTCTTTGCTTTTGGTGTTATATCTAAGAAATCCTTACAAATCTAACGTCCTGAAGCGTTTTCTCTGTTTTCTTCTAAGAGTTTTATAGTTTTAGCTCTTACATTTAGCTCTTTGACAACTTTTTTTTTTTTTTTTTTTTTTGCGGTACGCAGGCCTCTCACTGTTGTGGCCTTTCCCATTGTGGAGCACAGGCTCTGGACGCGCAGGCTCAGCGGCCATGGCTCACGGGCCTAGCTGCTCCGTGGCATGTGGGATCCTCCCGGACCGGGGCACAAACCCGCGTCCCCTGCATCGGCAGGCGGACTCTAAACCACTGCGCCACCAGGGAAGCCCCTGACAACTTTTTGCTAGTATTCTTACTTTTATTGACAAGTAGCTTTTTGGATGTCCTTTCTCTGCCATTCCCACTTAAGTCACTTACAAGTGTTTTCATTTTCTCTTTTCTTTTTTCATTGAATGGATAGAATTTTCTTTGACTGATTTCAAAGTTATACATTTAATTTTGCTCTTCTATTTTTCAAACTTACTAAGAGCCATACTTTTGCTTATTTTTTCTGACCACGATATAAACTTATAAATGCTGTGTTTGCCCCCAAGCAAGATAAGAATCTTAAAACACTACTCCCACTTCTCTGGTCACTCTCCCTTTTCATTTTGATATCATCTACAATTTTAGTTATAGAAAATCTTATGTAGCTAATAATAACCCGTCTCAGTATATTTTATTGAGATCATGTTAAATACATACATTATCTTGAGCAGAGTTGATATCTTTATCATGTCAAGTCATTCTGTCCAAGAATATGATAATAATAAAGTATAACAAATCACTACCAAATTCAGTATGGCTTAAAATAATAATCATTCATTCTCATTCACCTGGGAGGTAGTTGATCCAGGCTAGGCTCCACTGGACTTGGCTTTAATCGGTGGGTTAGGTTTAGGCCTACTTCATGGGTCTGTCATCCTGTTTGGACCAGAGGCACAGAGCTTTCCCAAAGGTCCTTTGGAGTTATTACAGAGGCCTTAGCCTAGACTTTTTCTTTTTTACATCTTCTTCTGTGGGCCTTGGCTTGCTCGGTCCAAGTCAACACACAAAAATTGAGTTCCTGCTGTATACCAGGCCTAGGGGTTAAGCATGCAAAGTGCTCTCTAAGACACTGGTATTGGGATTTTACATTTATTGAGCCCTTTGGATTAATATTTCTTCTAAAGAGAAAATTGGTTATATAAACTGTGTTATAGCCATATAATTATATTACACAGCTACTAAAATAATTAGATCTGCGTTGCTGACATGAAAAAAAATCTGTATTATATTGTCAAATAAAAAAAGCAAGGAAGTAGAAATAGTATAAAGTCATTACTTTTTTTATAGCTCTAAAAATTATACATTTCTTAGCTTTGTCCACAGAAATGGTCTGGAATCAATTACTGCCCACTAGCACCTATACCAATGATATCTAAATACCATTTTCTATTAAAAAGACAAAGGCTCCTTGAAGTAATGGCTGATTCCAAATTCATGACAAGAAATAGATAAGATAGGCTTGCTACATCCTATGTTCTAGAAAACAAGGAAACTGTAAAAGACTTTGTGATTTTATATAAACTCAGGGGCAACCTGAAGGGGCTTCAATGGTTAAAGACAGGAAAATATGAATTTCAATGAGAATAACAACTGCAATGGACTGAAACACACCAAAAGCATAAAAATCTAGGGGCTCACAATGATATTACAAAAAAATTAACCTATTAATCACCTTTGATTAATATGAGGTGGCTAGGATACCAAGTTGTTATTCTGGAAATTAGTAATAAAGAGAACATTTATTCTGTCTTTCTTGTACACACTGAGTTTCTAAGTCATCAAACAGTTAATGAGGGAAAGTTTTCTTTACAAAAAAATTTCAGCTAGCAAATGCAGAAGAAATGATAGAATTAGAAAATTACCCTTATGCAACCCCTAATGAGTTAATGCATCTAGATAGTGATCATTGATGATATTAAAATGAGCAGGTGTCAAGTTAATCAGAAACTTTATAGTGGATGGATCAGCTGACAACACTAACAGCCATGGATAAAATGGAAAGCTATCAGCTCCATCTACCAAATATTCCACCCCAAATAAGAGTCTGAATCTAATCAAGAGTCTAGGTCTACTGAGGAGGTTATAGGAAACAGGGAGAGGAGAAGAGCATGTGGAATGATATTCTGAGTATGTAATAGCCAAATCCAGACTGGGCAATTCTATAGGACAAAAACCCATGTATAAATAGCCTAACAGAGGGAGTGGAGATAGAACTATTATAACTATTGTGGATTAAAAGAGATGTATCAACAAGTTATGGACTTTATTTGGATAGTAATTCGAACAAACCAAAAGTTAAAAAACAAATTTTAGGGACAATCAGGAAAAATAGAAACAGACTGTTTATTAAAAGGTGGTGGTTATTTTTAGATATGATAATGA
Organism: Stenella coeruleoalba; assembly: GCF_951394435.1. NCBI lineage: Eukaryota > Metazoa > Chordata > Mammalia > Artiodactyla > Delphinidae > Stenella > Stenella coeruleoalba. The sequence continues at coordinate 42,467,574 of NC_137154.1, read as the reverse complement.
CAAAATGATTGTTTTTAAAAGATTTTGCCTGTTAGAAATACAAAATAAAATACTATGGTGAAATAATATAAGATTTGCTGGAATGTTTCAGGGAAAATAATTGGACGTGCAGGAGAGATAAATAGAACAAAATTGGCCAATTGTTGATATTTGTTGAAGCTGGGTGATAGGTACATGGGGATACCTTATACTGTTCTCTGTGTTTTTGTATTGGTTTGAAGAGTTTAATAATAGAAAGTAAAAAAAAATTGGAAGAGAGAAGGAAAAATCAGGTTGTAGAACAATATGTATTTTTTTTTCTTTTTAATAAAACAGAACAAAAGACTTTGTTATACTATTATCTATGGTTATCTTTGGGAAATGGCATCAGGGAGTGATATAGAAACTGCTATTTTTTATTTTATAAACTTGGTATCATTTGACTTTTAAAAAAAATTTAATTTAATTTATTATTTTTGGCCGCGTTGGGTCTTCATTGCTGCACGTGGGCTTTCTCTAGTTGCAGTGAGCGGGGGCTACTCTTTGTTGTGGTGCATGGGCTTCTCATTGCAGTGGCTTCTCTTGTTGCGGAGCACGGGCTCTAGGTGCGCGGACTTCAGTAGTTGTGGCTCGCAGGCTCTAGAGCGCAGGCTAGGTAGTTGTGGCGCGCAGGCTTAGTTCCTCCGCAGCATGTGGGATCTTCCCGGACCAGGGCTCGAACCTGTGTTGAGCCCTGCTTTGGCAGGCGGGTTTTTAACCATTGCGCCACCAGGGAAGTCCCTCATTTGACTTTTTAAATAAGTACATATAACTTACGTAACTACAAAAAAAAAAAGAGTAAAGTGTCATAATTAAAGTATGAGCAAAGTACCATGGGAGATTGTTTTCTTATATCCTGGTTGAACATAGCTGCTGATAATAGAACCTAAAACCATGAGAGTGAAGGTTGCTCTTGAATCACTGGAGTAGGTTCAGCATGACCCTGAACCAACCAACCTGCGTGCCATGAGGGATAACAAAGTGATCCATGGTCTCTGGGACAGATGGTCTTCTCATCTCATCACATGGCAGCAAAGTAGACTTTACAGTAGAGTGGTCCTTTGATCGGTTGCTTAAAGGAAAGTATTTGATCTGCTCATTCTGTGTTAAAATACAGATTCTTAAAGTATTGAACTAATCTCTTAATGCCTGAATAGAATTACTTAGTTATGAAGGTATTACCAGTTACTCATTTTCCAACCATGTCTGTCTTCTACATCACTGAGTTTCCTGAGTTGGTCCAGATCCAGGGGGAAAGGGTAGCTGAGAGGCATAAAGGGCTATGGTAGCATCAGTGAGTCTAAACCCCTGGCTGCCAGGGGCCCTGTGGAGTGTTTACCGGGGGGTCCACAAACCCATACCCACAGCAGGCAGTCTGTGGGCATAATAACTGTCTTTCACATTCATGTACTACTAATTTGTGAATCTTTGTAGATGGCATTGTGATGAATCCAATCAGATTCATAAAATCCTTACTGAAGTTAGAGGAGTTTTAGGATTTTCAGCGTCAGCTACTATTACACAGAAATATCTAAACTTTTTGATATTAGAAGGGGTCCTCATATGGAAAGAGAATGGGAACCACTGACCTAGAGTTATGAATTATTCTTAAGCTGATCTTCAGGGTTGTAAATTGAGGTGCTCTTTCCATTTGCTGTTTTTCAAAAAGTTAACATCCCAGGCATATTTCTGCCATACAGTTGGTTGAGACATCTGAAGCTGCTGTGGCTCCCTTCTCCTTGCTCCCAGGGCACCTTATACATAACTCCATTAAGGTTCTTATAACACTGACATATGCTGACTGTTTTACTGGTGTCTCCACCACTATGGTGGCAGGGAAAGGGGAGTTGGGAGAGTTGAGGGCAAGGATTCATTGACTCAACAAACTCATGAGCCTCCACTGGCTCAGGAACTAGAGGCAAATAGATGAACACTCCTGGCCCTCACAGAGCTCACTGAGTAAGGGGTGTGGGGTAAAGGATAGACAAACAAGTGGACAATCACAATACGGTGTGGGTAGTGCTCTGGCTCCCATGGGAAAATGAAGGAGGCATCTAACCCAGATTGTGGAAGCCAGAGTCACTGGGAGTAGATGATGCCCAAGTCAAGATTTGAAGGACTGGTTGGAGTTGACCAAGTTGAAGTGGGGGAGGGAGGGACCAGTAAATGCAAAGTGCAGAAGAAGATAGTACAAACCCAGAGTTGAGAGGTGGAAAGTGGGGTGAGAGTAGGCTGGCAAGGTGGGTAGGGGCTTGACCATGACGGGTCTTGTGTGCCATGATGAAGACTTTAGACTTAATCTTGAGACAAAAGAGAAGACATTAGAGGTTCAAAGGCAGAAGCCTGACCTGAGCAGATTTGTCTGCTTGCATCATGAACTGGACTAGAGTGTGGATGTTGGCTTGTGTGTGCAGAGCCAAAAAGTGGAGAGATGTGTTGGGAGGTTGATTCCTAATGCAGCTAAGATTCAGGTGGAGACCTGAATGAAGGTAGTAGTCATTGGAATGAAGAGATAACAGACTCATGGAACACTGAGGAGGTAGAACAGACTGGCTGGGAGGTAGAGGAGACTGGTTGGATGTGCAGGTGGAGGACTCAGGGATGGTGACCAAGTTTCTGGTCTGGGAAATGGGTGGCTATTCACAGAGGTAGGGAATACGAGAGGTGGAGGAGGTTTGAGGGAGGATGGTGCAGGAAACCAAACTCTATTTGGGTGATGTTTTATCTACGTCAGCCTTTCTAGGAGGGGACTGGCTGCCAAAATCACCAAGGAAGAGGGAGTTTCAAGCCACAGAGCAGCATACAAGTCTGAGCCTTTGGTACCTAGGGCTAGTTTTTGAACATACACACATTTCAGGTAGACTGAAATGTCTACCTGAGGCTGCACATGATCGCACATTCTTTGGAGCAGCAACAATGAAGACAAACCTTTGTACTTTAAGGAAATGAATACATTTCATTTTCTGTGGGTAAAAATGTGTTGTTTAAAAACAATGCTGCAAAGTAGAATAGATAATTTGGCTAATCCCAGATTGTTGGTAGGACCTAAAAATAATGCAGCTGCTGAGAAAAACTCTAAGACTTGGTGACAAGTTTAAGATTTGGAGCCATAGGTTAAAATCCAGGCTTTTCCACTTACAAATTCTATGACATTAATTCTATCGTTTAGGTTAAATTATTGAACTAGAGAGGTTAGGAATAATAATAAGCACCTCACAAAGTTATTGTGCAAGTGATTTGTGAATTTTGATTTTGTAGGCATATTATTTTGAACTAGGCAATGCCAGGTGCCTTGCCCAATTTGTTCCTTCTTTATGCACATATTCATGTGTCCATTCATATAGTCACAAACGCTACTACAAGTACACACTATGTGCCAGCCATTATTAGCAGACCCAGAGGATAAGAAATTGAATAAGACATGATCTAATGAGGACAAGAGATAAAAAACAAAGATAGGGAACATGGTAATCAGGTGGTCCAAAAGTTTGGAAGAGAGATGCGGAGGGCCTGAACTAGGAGATGGGGTTAAGCAGGGATCTGAGACATTTAGAAGCTAGCCTCACTCACATGTGGTGATTAATCATTGGTGGAGGATGAGGGAGAAAGAACAACCTGGAATGATTTCCAGCTTTCAAGTTTGGGCAGATGGGAAGATATGGGTGGGTGCTTTTCTTAAATGGTATGGACTGGGCCTTGGCAAGAGGTGGGAGTGGGAGATGGTGAACTCAGTTTGGAATATATTGTGTTGAGGTGTCTGTGGGTGCCTGGATGAGGGGACAGGGAAGCCATGGACAGGGATTCAGATGCTCAACAAAGAGTGTAGAGTGGGAATATAAGGTACTGAGGATAGAGCTCTGGATAAGACAGAGATTTAGATAGTAGATGGAGGAAGAGGAATTCACAAAGACTAAGAAAAAACAGAGAAGTAGGAGAAGAAGGAAAAAGTAACATCGTGGAAATCATGTTTAGGGGGAGTGAGTTTCAAGACAAGCGTGGCTACCTGCACCCATTTTATTTGGCAATTTATAACCATAGCCTTGGAGAGAGGAGTGTCAGAAGATTGGGGGGAGCTGAAGCCACATTTAGTGTCTTGAGGAGTGAATGGGAAGTGGAAAGTTAGGGACAGCAAGTAATGAGAATTCGTTTGAGAAGTCTAGTGTGATGAGGGTGGCAATACAACTGTAGTTGTAAAAGGATGAAGGGCCAAGGAAGAATGCAAGGTGAGGGGGAGAGTGGTCCAAGATGAGACTGGAGAAGTAGGCAGGGGCCACAACTTGTAGGGTCCGGAAGCCCACAGGAAGGAGTTTGGATTTGTATACGTACTGAAGAGCTTCAAGCAGGGGAATGACGTGATTGGATTCTTCTGCCTGCTCCATGGATGACAGAGGATTTGTAATGTGCCCTGAGAACCACTGCAGAGCTTCAAGCAGGGGAATGACGTGATTGGATTCTTCTGCCTGGTCCATGGATGATAGAGGAAAGGAACAACTGGGCTTTGAGATTCTCAACATGGGGACGGTCTATGGTATGGCTCTGGAAGTGGATGGCTAAAGAGAATGGCTGAAGTTGAAGGTCATCAAAGCTGGAAGCCACGGGTGTTGGGAGATACATCCACGTGGATGATGAAGGCCCCTATGATGATATCAAGAATTGGGATGAAGAGAGGAAGAGGTCTGGATGTGAAGGAACAGAGAGAGGTAAATGAATGGAAGCAATATTGTGACTATATGGAAAGTTCGCATTGGAATAGTGACTGTGGCAGAGAGGGGTGAATGAGCCCGTGACTCTGATTATGTCCCTCACGTGCTCAGCATTCATCAAAACTTCCCTATTACCCACTGGAGAAAGTCTATAAAAGTCTATCTTAGCACTGTCCTGCATAATACATCTTAATAGCCTCATCTCCCACTGCTACCCTCCCCTAGCCTCACTGTACCACGTGAGGTTAACCTGTTCACGCCTCTCTCCCTTTGCACACACTGTCTTTCCCATCTCAAATGTCTGTCCCTCCTCCCACCCTTGCAGGAACCCCTATAACTTAGTTCAAATGTCATACTTCTACAAACTCTTTCTCAAATGCCTCAGCCATTCAGGTAGCCATATTTATTGAACATCTACCATGTGCGAGGCTCTAAGCAAGGCACACAGTCTTTTGGTCCCTCCTCTGAGCCACCCCATCCAAGCTTTCCAGGTCTGCCAGCAGAGTAGAGACTGGCTCAGTGTCAGATCTCCCAGACTTGGCTCACTAATCACCAAACCTGAGAACCAGACTCCCCTGGAATTTCATCAACAGGAAAGGCTGGGCAGGTTTCTTCTCATTTCCTTACCTTACTCCCAACCTCAGCAGCTTCTGTAGCTATAAACAACAAAGGATACTTAATATGTGAGATGCACTGGCCTGTTAAGCAGTGTTCCTGATTCATTTGGAATTTATGGTCAGATTTTGCTGCAACACATGTTTCATATCTTGATTTCTTGGCATCTGTGAGCACTGTCCTGTCTGCATCTGGATACAAGATGATTTTTTACCAAGAGTCATTTGCTGTAAGTAGAATGGAAATAACAGAGAGAGTTCCTTTGGGAGAGGGGGTATTCCTCCTGGGGTAGAGACTACACATTGGGTAGCATAAGTAGCCGATCGGAGGCTGGTATTTAGTCAGTAACTATTTCTTAAGGTGAGCACAGAACAAGGTGCTCAAGGTTCCTTAAGGTTCTAAGCACAGAACAAAGATCAACTTGGTTCCAGCCCTACGGGAGCATCAGAGCTGCTATTCTTCTATCTGTAGCAGTGCTCTTTTCCTCTTGGCCTGGCCCCTCCTACTCATCTTTCAGCTGTCAGCCCAAGCCTCCATTCTTCTGGAAAGCCTTTTTAACTCCTGGTGGAGTTATCTATCGAATACCACTTTTTCCTTCTTTCTTATGAATAAACCCTGATTATATTCTGGATAGCATTTCACACAGCTGATGACTTGCAATTCCTAATCTCCCTTACATTTAGGGGTGACTATTAAAATAGGAAGGAAGAAGTTGTGTGAGATTTCTGGCAAATTCCCTTCAAGGGGGCTGACTTAACTGAGAGGTGCCCCTTATTTGTCCTCACTTCCTTTTTCCCTCTTCATTGCTGGACTTCGGATATGATGGCTGAAGCTCTTGCAGCCACAATGAACCATGAGGCAATCCTAACAGGTAAGACACATTGAAAATGGCAGAGAGGAAAGCGGAAGGCTGATGACCGTGAAACTATTCTAAAGGCCCTGGACTGCATACCTCTGGATTTCATCATTGCAGAGAAACAAAAAACCTTATATTAAACCATCCTTATTTATTTTGCCTATTCAGTGCACTTGGACTTAATCCTAACCAATACAACCCCCAGACTGCTTTATCCCCCCTTATCTGGATTGCTTTTTCTTCATAGCACTTACCACTACCTACCATTTTTTTTTCTTTTTTGGCCATACCACATGGCATGCAGGATCTTAGTTCCCCAACCAGAGATCGAACCTACACCTCCTGCAGTGGAAGCATGGAGTCTTAACCACTGGACCACCCAGGGAGTCCCTACCTAACATTTTTGTTTGTCTGTGTCTCCTATTAGAACATAAGCTTCATGAAAATAGTGATTTCTCATGGCCTGGAACAGTACCTGACACAAAGTAGATCCTCATCAGCTAAAGTAAACTTAAGAAAGAGAAACAAAGCTGGAGGTATTATGCTCTTTGATTTTAAACTATACTACAAAGGTATAACATTCAAAACAGTATGGTTCTGGTACAAAAACAGACACATGGATCAATAGAACAGAATAGAGAACCCAGAAATAAGCCCACATATCTATGGTCAATTAACTCAAGAGAAAGGAACCAAGAATCTACATTGTGGGAAAAGACAGTCTCTTTGATAAGTGGTGTTGGGAAAACTAGACAAACATTTGCAGAAGAATGAAACTGGGACACTTTCTTACATCGTATACAAAGATAACTCAAAATGGATTAAAGACTTAAATGTAAGACAGGAAACCATAAAACTCCTAGAAGAAAACATAGGCAGTAAGCTCTTTGACATTGGTCTTAGCAATATTTTTTTGGATCTGTCTCCTCAGGCAAGGGAAACAAGCAAACATAAACAAATGAGACTACATCAAACTAAAGGGCTTTTACACAGAGAAGGAAACTATCAACAAAACAAAAAGGCAACCTACTGAATGGGAGAAGATACTTGCAAATAATATATATGATAAAAGGTTAATATCCAAAATATATAAAGAACTCACACAACTTAGTACCAAAAAACCCAAACAACTCGATTGAAAAATGGGTAGAGTCGGTGCTTTGTGACCACCTAGAGGGGTGGGATAGGGAGGGTGGGAGGGAGACACAAGACAGAGGGGATATGGGGATATATGTATACATACAGCTGATTCACTTTGTTATACAGCAGAAACTAACACAACATTGTAAAGCAATTATACTCCAATAATGATGTTAAAAAAAAAGAAAAATGGGCAGAGGACTTGAATAGACATTTTTCTAAGGAAGACATACAGATGGCCAACAGACAAATGAAAGGATGCTCAACATCACTAATCATCAGGATTATGCTAATCAAAACCCCAATGAGATATCACCTCACACCTGTCAGAATGGCTGTCATCAAAAAGACAGCAAGGGAATTCCCTGGCAGTTCAGTGGTTAGGACTTGGCGCTTTCACTGCCATGGTCCCGGGTTCAGTACCTGGTGTTGGGGAGCTAAGATCCCGCTAGCTGTGCAGCATGGCCCCCCCACCCCCACCAAAACAAAAAAAAGAGAAAAGAAAAAGAAAAGACAACAAATAACAAGTGTTGGCAAGGATGTGGAGAAAAAGGAACACTCATGCACTGTTGGTAGGATTGAAAATTTGTGCAACGCTATGGAAAACACTATGGATGTTCCTCAAAAAATTAAAAATAGAACTGCCATTCAATCCAGCAATTCCACTTCTGGGTATTGTTCTGAAGAAAACAAAAACACTAATTTGAAAAGATATATGCACCCCTATGTTTATTGAAGCATTATTTACCATAGTCAAGATACGGAAACAAATGTCCATTGATGGAAGAATGAATGAAGAAGATGTGGTATATGTATACACAATGGAATATTACTCAGCCATATAAAGAATGAAATCATGCCATTTGCAACAACATGGAGAGACCTAGAAGGTATTATGCTAAGTGAAATAAGACAGAAAAAGACATATACCATATAATTTCACTTATATGTGGAAGCTAAAAAACAAATAGACAAACAAAGCAAAACAGAAATAGACTCATAGATACCAAGAATAAACTAGTGGATCACCAAAGTCGAGAGGGGGTAGAAGGGTGGGCAAAATAGGTGAAGGGGATTAAGAGGTACAAAATTCCAGTTATAAATTAAATAAGTCATGGGGATGTAATTTACAGCATAGGGAATAGAGTCAATAATGTAATAACTTCATATACTAGACTTATTGTAGTTATCAATTTGTAATGTATGTAAATGTCGAATCACTAAGTAGTACACTTGAAACTAATATAATATTGTACATCAACTATATTTCAATAAAAATAAATAAATAAAACATCCAAATAAAAGTTGCAGCACTTGTTATTGTTATATATGCCCTCTATCAAAATACTCATCATATTTGCAACCACACACTTAATATCTATCTTTCCCATGATTCTATGCTCATATATACAGGGGACATATCTGTCTTGCTCTCTCTTGTATCCTTAGCATATAAACTAACGCCACCAAATAATATTATTTCATCTGTATTCTAGGACACTAACGTGGTGGCGAAAAGGACGGATTGGAAGGATGAGTTACTCTCAGGGGCCTGGTGCGACAGTCGAGGGTGTAATCATAATTGCTTATTAGTGTTTTACCATCTACGTCTACATCTAATTTCTAAGCTCTGTTCATGCTTCCCCAAAGCCTGAGAACTAGGCATTAATAATAATTTTCCAGGTTTTAGAGTTGGGGAAACCAACAAACGTACAGTCTAGACAGATGCATAAATCTCACAGTGAGAGACAAAAAGCGTAGTGTTCAAATGCATGGGCTCCGGTGTAGACTGTCTCCATTTGAATGGGCAATTCCACTTCCTAGCTGGGTGACCTGGGACAAGTGACTTAACTTTGGTCTTAGCCTCTTGAGGATAAAATGAGGATAAAGATAATAACGACTCTTTGGGTTGTTGCAGGGATTAAATGAGTGTCAGAAAAGTGCCCATCACAAAACATGTATTATAGAATGCTCTTGGTAAGAATTGTTTTGAGAGATGTAATGGTTAATTTTTTTGTGTCAACTTGACTGGATCACAAGGTTCCCAGATATTTGGCTAACGATTATTTCTGGGTGTGTCTGTGAAGGTGTTTCTGGATGAAATTAGCATTTGAGTTGGTGGACTCAGTAAAGCAGTTCGCTCTCCCCAGTGTGCAGCATCCAGCCTGTCGAAGGCCTGAATAGAACGAAAAGTTGGAGGAAAGAAGAGTCCATCCCTTCTTGCTGACCTACGACATCAATCTTGTCCCACCCTCAGTGCTCCTGGTTTTCAGGCTTTTAGACTCAGACTGAATCACACCGCTGGCTTTCCTGAGTCTCCAGTGTGCAGACAGCAGATTGAGGGACTTCTCAGCCTCCATAATAGGGTGAGGCAATTCCTTATTCCAATTCCTAATAAATCACTTCCTACATTTATATCCTAATGGTTATGTTTTTCTGGAGAGCCCTGGCTAATACAAGAGGGCATTTACAAATGGCTACAGAACCATAGAGAAGGATGTTACTCTACCTCCAGGGATTTGGAAAAGCAGAAGAGATGGGACCTAAAAGATGTATGTGAATGTGATGGGTGGCAAAGAAAAGGAAAGGCATTCCAGACAAGGGGAACAGAGTGTGGGAAGGCATGAAGAAATGAAAACCACTGCATGTAGGGGAGGGTGAAGAGTTTGAAACATAGGGTAGTCATGGAAGACAGTGGTGAGGACAAGAAGTTAGCACATGATGGGGCCCATGGTGTTAGCATGATAGATAGGGCCAGTTCTGAAGAGCCTAGAGTTGGAGTGTGTAACATCATTAGGCTTGTCATGTCAAAGACAGCTGTTATGGCCACGTGTAAAAGGAAGAAACTGTATCCAGAAAGGCCAGGGAGGAGGTCAGCAGCTGCTTGGGGTCAGAACTAGGGCAGTGTTTGTAGACACCAAGAGTAGGAAACAGATGTGAAGCATTTTTTTCTGATTTGAAACAGAAAGAGCTTAATGCCTGGATGTGGGTGGTGAAGAAACGAGAATTGAGAAATAAAAGATGACAGAGACCATTCATTTAGACAAAGAACTGAGAGGGGTGTTTAGACTTGGAGATAAGATGAGAAACGGAGCTTTGCACATGTTGGATATGAGATGCTTTCCAGACATCCAGGTGGAGGTATGCAGAAGACAGTTGCAAAAGTGAGTTTGGAGTTTGGAAAGCAAAGTGATGCTGATTGGGAAGCCAATCAGTAAACAGCAGCTGAAGCTATGGAATTGGAAGATCTTGCCAAGGAAGTATGTATGATGAGGAGAGGGTACCAGACCTCCCACAACAGGTCATGATTTCTTAATTTGACTCACTCACCAAAATCCACATCCAGGATGGGAATATGGAACTCAGCCAATATTTTCATAATGTTCAGTATATAGAGAAAGGAGCTGGGGATGAAATAGTTTGGGGTTGACCGAAGAGGTCCGGGAACAAAGGTGCCTGGTTCCGAATATCAAAAGGGTGTGAATAGCAGTAAATGATCATTATAATAATAACACCTGGCATGTAGAGAACACCTTTCTCCAAAGAACTGGAATCTCTGCCCAGACACCGTGAATTTTCACAGAAAGTTTGGGAGGTCTGTAAGAGGTAGGGGAGATTATATTAACTTCTGGCATGCAGGAAAAACAGGATTTGAGAAGACCATGAAGTTCTCTCTGAGCACAGAGCCAGAGGGTGTTATGGTCAGCCAACCTGTCTCCAAGCCACCCCCTTGTGGCCAGCAGTCTGACCTGTCTCCTTGTCTAGTTCTGACAACATAATCATGTGCACTCCTGGCATTGCCATCCTGGATCTCAAATCCCGTCTCAAGTCAACCCAGGCACAGGGGATGCATGCGTTCCAGAAGAGGACTTGATCACAGCAAGGCATTCCCTCTTGGAGAAAGCAGAGAATTTAGAGTCAGACAAGTCTGAGTCCAAGGGCCACAGCTGCTGCTTACTATCTATGTGATGCTGGGCTTTTTTTTTTTTTTTGGGGGGGGGGGGCTTTTAATTTTATATCTCTGGGCCTCAGTTTCCCCAGCCTCAAAATAAGTATAATACTAGCTACTTCAGGGTTGTGTGAAGATGCATTCATTCAACAAATATTTATTGAGCATCTACTATGTGCCAGGAATTGTTCTAATCTCTCGGGATATATCAGGAAACAAAACAAAGATCCCTGCCCTTGGGCTGTTACTTTCCTAGAGGTGAGGGATGGGAGGGGAGGAAAGATAGATGATAAACAATGAAATAATAGAGAAGCAAGTAATCTGGTACGTTAGATGGTGATAAACTCAGGGAAAAGGAGATATATACAGTATATGTGGCACGTAGCACACTGTCTGGCTAGCACACAGTAGGCACTCTGGGAATTCGTGCTACTATTATCATAATTAAGAAAAGATGAAGAGCCTGAGGCAAAATAACAGGCTGTAAAATTTTATGAAAATGTGTCTATCTCTTAAATTTCAGTCAGGAGTAAGCAGAAAAGTTGCCAGGGAAGGATAAAGGTAGAAGATTACAAAGTGAAAAAAAATCGACCTGAAATGCTTTTAAGTGATGTGTAATCAGCTGCATCTCTTCTAATGACCACCACTAATTAAGCTGTCTCTTGCAGGCTCCCAGAAAAAATCGCTTGCCCAAACAGGTAGGCTGAAATGCACATTATAAGACCTTCAGTATTTAAATTGAATTTGATTTTTACCGTTAGCACGGGAAGCAGTTTAGAACGATTAGGCTAGTTTCTCCTAACAGGTGTCCTTCACAAGTGACCATTCAAAACACCTGTATATTTTTATCTGTATTTTTATGAGAAAAGTGAACACTATGTCAATGACATTTCCTCCTACATTTCACTCACAATGCCTTCTTTGGTTGGCATGAAGGGGTTGTGATCAGAGGTTTAGGTCATGCATTTATTAATTTGGCTAACAAACATTTGTGCAGTTAATAATAAAAGTGAGAGTTAAAAAATCCTTCAGTGTGGACCATTTACCATGTCAAACATTTATATGCAATACCTAATTTAATTTTCTCAACAACTCTTAAAGGTAAATGTCTTTTAGATGAGGAAACAGAGGCTTATGGAGATTAATTAACTTCACATGGTTAAATAACTGGTAAGAGGTAAAGTTACGATTTGAACCCAGGTCAGACTGATTACTTAGTGCTCATATTTGATCACTATAATGTATGACAGACCCCATGCTAAACAGAGTAAGGTGTGTTTCTGGCCTTGTATTACCTAGTTATTCAATGGAAGAGACATATAAGTTAACAAACTATTTTAAGACAACATGACAGGTGCTAAACTAAACATAATAGACATGCTCTGGGAACCCAGGAAGAAAGGACTACCTACTCATATTGATTGCATTGGGGAAAATTTTCCAGAAGTGATATTTAAGGTGGGTGTTGGTGGATGAGTAGGAGTTTGTCTGGAAGCAAAGGGCAGGGCATGAAGGAAAGAACATACTGAGCAAGCTTTCTCTGGCTCTGAAACCCTTGCTTTAAACACTATGCTAAATTAACTACTTCCATTCATCTCACAACTAGTCAGATGTTCACTGAGTATTTTCTTGTACACTCAGGTCTTTTAGGGAGATAAAAAGGAAAAACAGAAACTGAGTTGAATTAATATCGATAGTCAACCTAGATAATTCCAGTCTTACAAACACATGTTTTCCTTGCAGACTTTTGCCCTGAGGCTTTTGAAATGAGATCTGAAACATGCCCAAGGAGATGAGAAAGCTCTGATGGGCAGAGCGCACAGTGCACTGGGCACTTGTCCGTATATCCAGAAACTGCTCACCCTGAGCTCCAACACTGAAGTTCCTCAGTGAGGTCCCTGGCAAACCCTGCAGACACATAAAGTTAGCATTGGGGAACAGTTGACAACAGGGTGGGTGTAGAAATCTCAGAACAAGTGGTCAGTGGGAACATGGTGAAAATTACTTGGTTTCTGGACTTATAATTGTCTATAAGAGGAAAATGATTGCAGTGACAATTGTTTAGCCTCATCTCCTGAAGGAGATGGCTTATTATAGTAAAAGTTTTTCTCTCCTATGAGAAATGAAAGTGTGTTTGCATTTCCATTGAGTTTCACCCATCTCATAGCAGAGCTGGGCGTACGAAGGGGCTGTAATCAAAATGAAACCCCTAGTGTAAACCTTGAAGCAATTGGGCTTAGGATATGGAAGCCAAACAAGGGAACCGTAACATCCAGTACAGATCTGGGAACACAGTTGGTGTTCAATAGGTATTTGCTGAATTAAGTAAATAAATAAACTATTCAAGAAATAAATAAGACAAACACATTTATTTGATCTTCCCTCAATGTGGATATTTTAACTAAGTTTATGGGTTATTTCTGATTACAAAGGAGGAGAGTATCAAGCATCTGAAGCAAGAGGAGCAGCATGTGCCCTGACCCAGAGGGAGCGTGATGATCCCTGGGAAATGAAAGTCCTCCAGGGTGGCTGGAGTGCAGGGGAGGGAGGGGGGCATGGTGCCCAGTGAGGCAGGGGAAGGTGGCAGATCCAGACCCATAATTAAGGAGTTGAGAACAGTGGGAGTATTGATGGGTTTTAGCTAAGGGATGATTTGTGTCTTTACTGGACCGCTCTGGCCATGTGGAGAATGGACTGTAGGGATCAGCAGTGGCTGCCAGGAGAGCTGGTCGGGAAACTCTTGCAGGCATCCAGTGACTGATAATGGCCTGGGCAGTGGGGGTGACAGGGAAGGTGAGAAGATGGGATCCATTAGAGCTGGCAGGTAGGACCAGCAGGCCTTGAGGGAAAGGGAGAAATCCTCATTGATTCCTGGGATTTTTACCTGAGCAACTAGTGGATGATGGTGTCATGTAGTGAGATGGGGAAAAGTAGAAGATGAGACTGTCTGGAGGGAAAGATGAAGAGGTTGGTTTTTGACCCAGTAGGGTTTTGGATTGCTTGAGTGACATCCAAATGGAGATTTCAGGCAGTGATTATGAGTATAGAGCCCAGAGGAAAGCTTTAGACTACTGTGTGTGTGTGTGTGTATACATATGTATATTTTATTATGCAAAAATAGATTATAGTATCATGCTCTACAGCAACCTATTGTGTCATGTTTTTGTATCTGTTCTTGTTCTTGTAATGATGCCCTCCTCCTTCTGGCTGGAAATTACTTTTATGGGAACCCGTGGGGTGGTCTGGTACATTGGTGAGTAGGCTTAAAGTCTAAGGGGTTAGGAGCTGCACCTTAGAGGCAGGATGGCAGAAGCTGGAACTTAGGAGACTGAGTTTGGAGTGGAAGAGTACTATTCAGGGATGCCCAAGTGGAAACGTGAAAACTCAAGAAGGGATGGTGGGGGCCTCCACAGGAGCATCCCGAGTGGCCTTGTACCCATGCGCCAGCTACACACCCCCAGTTGCAAGCAGCCTGCCCCTGTGGAGAAGTCGGCTGAGGAGGTGAGGAACGTGGAGGCAGCCCCCCCGCTCAGCGGGCTGGCCCACGTGGCCCAGGGGTTAGGGGGGAGACGAGGGAAAGGAGGTGGTCAAGAGGGGCCTCCACCTAAGCAGGCCACCCCCATTCCACCTAGATCTAGCTTCCACTCCTGCCGGGGCCAACGTGAGCAGCCTGTGTTTTTGATCTAGAATATTTCTTGTACATACTTCTCTGATAACCTATATTCTTTCCTTACTCTATCTAATGCATGATATTCCATCATGTAGATATGCTTTTAGTTTCTAATAAAAATTTTTAAATGATGAAATACTTGAAAAAGCAGAAAAGTACAGATCATATGACAAATATCCACACACCTGTCACCTAGGTTTAATAAATGCTAACATTTTGACATATTAGTCTCAGATCTCTTTATTTTGGATTTAAAGAGAAAAAACCTTCAAATACAGGTAGGGCCTTGCCCCCATCACTCTCCCTTCCTTCATCTCTTCATCCTTCTGCAGAGCTGACGATCCTGAAGTTGGTATTCGGGGTTTCTGTGCATGTTTTTGTACTTGTATATATACAGTACATAATACAGTCGTCCCTAGGTATCCATGGAGGACTGATTCTAAGACCCTCCTGGATACCAAAATGTATAAATGCTCAAGTCATTTATATAAAATGGCGTGATATGTGCATATAATTTACTCACATCCTCCCATGTACTTTAAATCATCTCTAGATTACTTCTAATATCTAATACGAAGTAAATGCTATGTAAATAGTTGTAAATACAACGTACATAGTTATAAATGCAAAGTAAATGCTATGTAAATAGTTGCCAGGGAGTGGGCAAATTGAAGTTTTGCTTTTTGGAACTTTCTGGAATTTTTTTTTCTGAATATTTTCTATTCACAGCTGCTTGAACCTGAGGATGCAGAACCTGTGGATACAGAGGGCGGTTTAGCCTTATTTTAAATTGCTTCATACAGCTGCATGCCGTTCTGCAGCTGCTCTTCTCACTTATCATTATATGTATATTTATCCATATTAAAAAGAGTTCTCCATTAATGGACGCTTTAATTTTATTTTTAATCTTCATTATTCCAACATGAATATAAGGTGGCTTACGTGGATACAGCCTTAGGAACATAAGTCTGAAATGCTCTTTAACCAGGTGCCACCCGTGAACACTGGCACGAAAACCACTACGTGTTTATTTCCTTAGCCTAACACTGGAATGCCAGTCTTGGATATTAAACCATGGCTTCCGCAGCAGGCCAAGCAGAGTAGGTGTTATGTAATGTTACATCCTGGGAAGAATGCCCTGAAAGCTGCTTTGTCATCACATCAGTTCAGAACGGGAACAGAACTGTTGAATGAGAGGGGCAGAGCAGGGCCGGGCTGTTTCTTCTGGGCCGGGCGATAACAGAGCTGCTTGCTCGCTTTGCCCCACTCTAAGTCTTGGCCTTTCTTAATTGCTCTGGAGCCGGAGAGCCAGTTCTTAGAACAAACACTCATCCTACACCCACAGGACTTCTCTTCTCCTCCTCCTCCTTTTTTTTTGTACACCCAGCACCTCCCAGCTTAAAAAAAAAAATGTTCTGAATGCTTTCAGTCTCAAACAAAGCTTTTATAGATTTGTTGGCAGGAAATCCAGAGTGGAATTTGCCATTAAGTTGTAGTAAAGCAACTCTTCAAACAAGGTGTACTGAACAATCAAACACTTTTAAAAGTCAAACCACAACGAAAGCGTACATTGTCCCTGGAGAACCCCTAGTGGCACTAAACCTTCTTAGAGTGGGAGGAGTTTACAAAAACATAACCTATTTCATTTCACAAGTTGCGTGCTGTACAGAACTTTCCACAATCCATCAAAAGTAATGCCTCCTGCTAGCACATTTCAACTCAAGTAGCTCCTTAATGGGCAAGCTTTGCTCTTAGAGAAAACAGCATTGTTTTTTTCAATTGAGAAAGTTCTTCATAATGACAAAGTCAAGTAGAAAGTGTAATTTTGATCCAACTCTCACACTTCTCAGCTTCTGGAATGTAGTCACTAATTGAGCACTTTTATGTGTGCCAGGGACTGTTATCTCAATTAAGCCCAACAACAACCCTATGAGATAGGTATTGCTACTATCCCTGCTTTTCAGTTAAGGGAACTGGGGCATAGCAAAGTTAATGAACATGTTCAAGGTCATAGGGCTTATAAGAGAGGGAAGCAGGATTTAAGCTCAGGGAATTGAACTTCAAAGCTCATGTTCCAAAGTTGCTGTACTGACTTAATGAATTCTGAAAGAGCTTCCAGATTTTCAATGTGATAAGAAAGAGGACTAACCAGTAATGAGCACCACTAAAAGCCAATATTGTACGCATCCTTTCTTTTTAAGTCTCTCAACACCTTTATGAGTACTGCTTCTTTCCTAATTTATGTATTAATAGATGGAGTCTCCAAGGGCTCACCTGCAGAAGACAGAAAAGTTTTAGGATCTGAACCCAGGTGCCCTAGAAAGAGCTAGACCATCCTGCTTTGCTAGAAAAGGATTGAGCACGTACGGCTTCAATAATGCTTTAGATTTTGTAGTCTACACCCTCTTTTGCTCTCTTTCTAATGCAAAGGATACTCATATGATTCAGGGGAAGAAGAATGTCTGACTCTTAGAGCTTGTAAATTTGTTTAAAAGGAGTATTAATTTATAACCCAGATGTAAGGACCTGCAAATAAATCAGAATGTCTTTTTATAAAAGATAATAAAACAGAGACCAGCTGGTGGGGAAGACCTTCTGTGCCTCTGAAGATTTTCCCCACTGCAACTGTCTATTGCTTCAAAACCACTGGAAGTATACTTGGCATTTTCGTGTATGATACACTTCAGATACACAAGCATATGCGAAACCACCCTGCTCTCCCCTTAACCCTACCCCCTGGCAACTGGGGTTTTCATTCCCCTTACTTAGGATATTCTTCAGAATTTTCTCCTAAGTCCACAAACATAATGTTCAGAGGCCTCCCAATGAGTTTTTTGGTACATGAGCCAAAGTTATGTAAAGTTAGCAACAAAACAGAGGAAAGAGACTGTGTGATACTAAGAGACTGGGGATGATGCAACTGGTGTCAGAGCCACTGGCCTTTGGAGGCTGCTTGGGCTCCAGGGCAGGGTGGCAATTCCCCACCTTTGTTCTCTTCAGACACCAGGGCTGTCTCCAAGGCAACTTGGTCGAGGGAGTTCTGATCAGCCCAACCTGTAGGGAAGGACCTGACTGGTGAGGACGGGTTTAACTCTCCGTGGAGGAGGTCCCTGAGGCATTGGGTGGGGCTGCAGAGGAGAGGCCACAGCCTCCTCTGTCAATAGGCAGGGTAGATGTGTTTGTAGTTTCAGTCTCCAGGGCTGGCACAGCACTCAGGAGGAGAGATGGGAAAGGAGGGCCAGGTGGAGGAAAGAATTTGTTCCAGCTCCAGAGCGGGCTAGGAAATGTTGCTAGAAATGCAAACAGAGGGAGTTTTTGCGATAAAGAGTGCTTTCATCGCTTTTTAAAGATGTATATATCCATAATAAAAATACTCAGAGAAAAAGTGGCCTGGAGTGGAGTGTCCTCAGCTGCTTCCACTCTCTTCACCTGCAAGAGGGGCACGTGCACCAGGTGACTTGGCAGAGCCTCTTTTAAAGGATGCAGAACCTCAGAATACACTTGACATTCTCTGAGGTGTAGTGAGTTACATCCCCTGTTTATCCCCCATGCAAGAGCTGAACACAAGTTAGAAGTGCAGCAGAGAAGTCTTGTGGAGGGTTTTGAGCAGAGTGAGAACCACCAAAGGGTGAAGCATTTGGACAACACATAAAAGCTGAGTTGACACAATTCTAAAGTTCTGATTTTGCCAAGGACAGACTTAAGTCTCCCCATTCACATGTAGCCACCTGGTACTTAAGACATAAATGTTTCAAAGCAGCTGTACTTAAGACACCTTCACTGGAGGTGAGAGTTTCTACTTTTTAGAATTTGAAGCAAAAAGCAGAAAGTCCAATTGCTCATTAAATTATGAAGTCAAACTTTTCAGGACTGAAGGAAGAGTCAACTGGGCACCTTGTGGTTATTGGAGAACACTCCCTTATTCCCTTAGTTTCCCACAGGAAAGCTCATGATGACCAGGAGTCCTGGAAGGCTGCAGCCTTCAAGCAAGGTGATGTCTTAGGAGAGAATGTTGGCACTTCCTGGCCCCTGAGCTGTGTCTTATAAGTGTTTATAGAGCTGCAGACCTACAGAGGAGGAAGCAATTCACGGGATAAGACCAGGGCAGTTCACAGTGTTTCCTTCGTCGCAGTGAGTTCTCTCAAGGGCAGGAAAAGTATTTTTTATTTATTTCTGTATCTCCTTAATGGAGTGGCTTGCACATGGTAGGGACCCAGGTAATGACAACTGAATGAATTAAAGATCACTGTCAGTTTGACTTTTGATAACTTGCTTCATGGTTGCTCTACCCCAGAAAAGGGCAGGACAACCACCTGAACACACTGACCACCCTCAGCATCACCAAGAGCGGGACAGTCAGTGCTGTTGCCTCCTGATGTGGTCCAATGTGAAGCACACAGCACCACCTCAAAGAATCAGTGCCAAAAAACCTGAAGTCCATCAAATGTTTAATGCCAACTTCTAGTTTACAGGAATTATGGGGGAGAGAGAGCAAGTTAAATTTCATCACAAGGAAACAGACTAATCTAGAATGGGGGATGTTCTTAGGGCAATGGATCTAGTTCCCCCAATGCATTGGCATCAAAAGCAAGTAATGGGCTTAGGAAAGGGAAACTCCCTCTCTTAAAAAGTTTTAAGGGACAGAACAACCAAATGCAATGTGTAGGTCTGGCATTGTGATTCAAACACACCAAATTTTTTTTTTAAAAAAAGAAAGAAAAGAGAGAGGAAAAGAAAAAGAAAAAAACGTTAAATAATCAGAGAAATTTGAATACAGACTTGGTATTAGGTGATACCAGGAGATTGTTGTCAAGCTTGTTAGGTGTAAAAATAATCCTGTGGCTAAGTTAAAAAAAAATGCATTAAAAAAAATGCATCTTGGGACTTCCCTGATGGTACAGTGGTTAAGAATCCGCCTGCCAATGCAGAGGACACAGGTTCGAGCCCTGATCCGGGAAGATCCCACATGCCGTGGAGCAACTAAGCCGGTGTGCCACAACTACTGAGCCTGCAAGCCACAACTACTGAGCCCACGTGTCACAACTACTGAAGCCTGTGCGCTTAGAGCCCATGCTCTGCAACAAAGAGAAGCCACCACAATGAGAAACCCTCGCACCGCAACTAAGAGTCGACCCCACTTGCTGCAACTAGAGAAAGCCTGCGTGCAGCAATGAAGACCCAGCGCAGCCACAAAATATGCATCTTGAAGTGGGGAGTGAAATGACAGGAAGTCAGGAATTACATTTTAAAAAAAGAGAGAGATGAAGCCAGTGAAGCAAAATCTTGCTAATTGTTGGGTACATGGGTTCATTATACTAGTTTCTCTACTAGGTTATTTTACAATTATGCCTCTGTAATTGTATGTTCAAAATTTTTCATTAAAATCTTAAGAAATTTTTTAAAAGACAGAGCATATAAGGCAAAAGATACAGTTTTCCCCTCTATCCTTTTCCAACAGCAGTGAATTTGGGCATTTCAGGTCCCCAAACTTTCTATCATGCCAAAACTAGACAGTGAATTTCACTTGCTCACTGATAATTTACTAGTCTTTAAGATTACCCTTTATTCTCTTCTTTATATATTGGGTCTGGAAATAACTAAAATGAAGCCTTTAAACCATCTAATTGTGGTACTAGACACCTTCATCAGGTCAGGGAGGGGCAGGAGGAAGAAGGGAGGGCAATTCTGATGGGGAGGGAAGTTAGGACGGGTGAGCAGAAAGCTTCTAGCCCTTGTGAGGCTTACACAGGTTCCTCCAGGCAATGTCTTGGAGACTCACCTATAAACCAGCTTAAGACAGGAGAAAAAACAAAACAGAACACAAAAACAAAACCAGGTATCTGGTAGATAGTGGAAAGACACTGATTTTGGAATGAAGAGTTGCCCTGGAGTTCCACCTTTATCATTAGCAGCTGGATGACTTAACCTCTCTCAGCTTCAGGTCCTTCGCTGGTAAAGGCAAGATGATACCACCCCATTT
Source organism: Stenella coeruleoalba (assembly GCF_951394435.1). Taxonomy (NCBI): domain Eukaryota; kingdom Metazoa; phylum Chordata; class Mammalia; order Artiodactyla; family Delphinidae; genus Stenella; species Stenella coeruleoalba. Next base: position 42,446,643 of record NC_137154.1, on the reverse strand, counting down.
CCAGTGTATCTGTGAGGAGCACATGAGTGAAAATTCCTAGCATGGGGCTGGACACTTGACAGCTACTCAGAGAAGAGGAATTTAGGAAACATATTTATTGAACAACTACTGTGTGCCAGGTATCGTTATAGGTCATGGGAACATGATTAATAAAATAAGGCTGTTGCCTTTAAGAAGCTCTTATTTTTGCATGTACTTGGGTGGTAGCGGAGTGAACAAGGGTATAGAAATGAACTAAAAAAGAAACTAACATTTGTTGAGAGCCTGTTGTGTGATAGTCACCCTGTTCTACATTTTACCTATGTTTTCTCATTTTATCCTCACAAGCACACTCCAAGGTATAATCCACTTTACAAAGGAGGAAACCAGCTCAGAGAAGCTCACTACATTTGCCAAGATCACACAGCTAGTAGGCGACCAACTTAGGATGTGAAACTTCAAACCTTCAGTCCTTTCCTTCTCCACGGGTAGAAGTCAGCTGTCAGGAATTTTCTCATCTTACTGAAGCCAAATCCCAGACCTGTATATACGGGCACTTCTCCTGTTCTTTTCCCTGGTTATCACATGGATTCTGGGTCCCATGACTTTCCTTGGACCTTGCTGTATGGATTATCTTCTCTCAACCCCTGCATCTCCAACTGCGCTTTTTCCCCTGGATCCTCTCCAGCAGCATTCAACACTCTAGCTCTCCAACATGATTAAAGCCTACTCCAGCCCTCACATCCCCGTGTCTCACTCCATCTCTCTACCTACTTCCCTTTACATGGGAGCTCCTTGAAAGAGTTGTCTGCAATACAAACGTACTCTGTCTGCTTCCTCACCTTCCATTCCTCTGACCCAGTCCAGTCTGCCTTCTGCCTTTACTTCGTCACTCAAGCTGCTCCTGCCCAGGTCACAAATGTCCTCCATGCTTCCCGAACCATCCTTGTATGTGCATGTTTTATTTCTTTATTGTAAAAAATTGCTCTTTATAGAGATAAATCTTACTGCTAAATATTGTTGCTACTCAGGTATTTTAAAGAACGTTAGACTTTTAAAACCATTTTTATTGAGATATAATTCTAGTATCCTCACAGAACTGTGCAACCATCACCGCAACCGAAGTTTAGACATATTTTTCACCCCAAATAAACCCTTCACCCATTAGCATTACCTGCCCTCCTTCTCCCCTAGACCTAGGCAGTCACTAATCTGCTTTCTGCCTGTAGAGACTTTCCTGTTCTGGACATTTCATATAAATGGAATCATACAGTATGTGGTCCTTTGTGTCTGGCTTCTTTCACTCAGCATGGTGTTTTCAAGATTCCTCCATGTTGCACCGTGTATGAGTACTTTATTCTTTTCCATTGCTGGATAATAAGTAGCCCATTGTATGGATATATCACATTTTGTTTATCTATTCATCATTTCATGGACATTTGCCTATTATCTTTTTGGCTATCATGAATAATGCTGCTATGACTATTCATGTACAAGTTTTTATATGGATATATTTTCTCATTTCTCTTAGGTATCTATGTAGGAATGGAATTGCTGAGTCACATGGTAACTCAATGTTTAAAATCTGAGGAACTTCCAGACTGTTTTCCAAAGCAGCTGCACCATTTTGCATTCCACCAACCATGTATGAAGTTTCCAATTTCTTCACATCCTCCCTAACACTTGCTATTGTCCGTCTTTGGTGTTTGGTCTTCTTTATCCACAGCTTTTCTTGTCTTTTATGACACTGACATTTTTGAAGAATTCAAACTCTCTCCCCTTTGGTTTATAGGACAGTCTTCATTTTAGGTTTATCTAATGTTTCCTCATGATTAAATTCAGGTCGTGCATTCTTGGCCAGAACACTGCATAGGTGATAATTGTGTCCTTCTCAGGGTGTCACACCTGGAAGTTCATGATGTCCTCTTAGTGATGTTAATTTTGATGACCCAGTCAAGGTGTTGTTTGACTTCTCCACTCTGTAGTTACTCTTTTTTTTTCTTCCTGTGGGAGAGACACCTTAAGATGGTTCAAATATTTTGCTCTTAGTCAAAATTTCCTCCTAGATTTTATTTCCGTTTATGGTTCTTGCCTCATCCTATCTTTATTATGATGGTTGCAAAATGAGCATTTTCCACCCACAGGACTACCTCTAAATTCACCAGCCGGTTTTCTGCACTTTACTGTAAGCAAGAGTTCTCCCTTCTCCATTCATTCATTGATTCATTCATTCACCTATCTGTCTATCTACCTACCTATCTATCTATTCGTCCTTGGTAAGAACATACAAATTATTTTTTCCAGTGCTTTATAATGCATGGATGGACTTGATTTGGCCAGTGGGAGTCCCTCTAATCTGGCTCCTGTGTCCTTTTGACATGCCCCAGTTGTTCTCTCTCTTTCTCCCTCTTTAGCATCCTTGGCATAATAAGATGTTCTAGGTTCATTTTGTCCCTACCTCACCTCAACCCTGGAATCAGCCATTCCTCTGAGAAACATGTTTCCTCTTAGTGGGGAATGGCATTAGAGACCAAGATTGGGGAGATAGATGTGCTCATTGCTATGGGGAGGGGAGAGGGGGTTTGCTTCTTGACCCTTTTAGTAGGCAGATCTAGGGAATATATGCCTGTATATAAATATAAATACATATTCATACATATGTGCACATAAAATGTGTATTCACACACATATACTTGTTTTAGAAATCATGAGTTTACACTGATAGCTCCATTTCCTTCCTCGTGGAATTCTTTTTTGCCTTCTCCCAATCCATATTTTTTTCTTTTCATTTTTACTGAGGTATAATTGACAAATAAAATTGTAAGATATTTAACATGTACACATAATGGTAATTTGAAAGGATTCCCACCACCTAGTTAATTAACACATCCATTGCCTCACATGTTTATCAGTTCATATTTGTATGTCCCTTCTTCCAGAGTGGACACCCTGGATCTCAACACTGATATATTCATTCACTTCTCAATCCTGTAATACATATATAATAGCTTCAGAATTGCTTCACCTGTGCCCTTTAAATAAACAAACCTACTAAAATGAGTTTAGGATGTGTTCATAATTCTTAAAATTCATAAAAGTTTTAGTGGGTAATAATAAGAAGTCTGAAAGTATCTTTGGGACTCAGAAACCCGAGAGATAAAAATCTGTTATAGGCCTGAAATACAAGTTCAGTTCTCAGTTTGGAGTTGGATTTTTGGATATTTTCTTTCTAGGGTGGAAAGGCAGCTGCAGTTTCCTGAGAGCAGCCTTTAATTGAAAACATGTTTGCAAATCCACTGTGTGATCCCAGAATTCGTTCAGATAGACGTTTATGCCCAATATGTCTCGAGTTAGGCCTTGTTGGAGCTTGCCAACAGACAGCAGAACCACTAGTTACATTTTCTTAAGATAGACTGTGCCAAACTGATAACAGCAGTAGACCTACCTGACAGCCCAAGGAAACAACTTCCTGCTCTTTCAGGTGAGACTGAAATCTGCCTGCCCTCTTCTCTCTTTAAAAAAGCCATAGAAGCATCAAAAATTGTCTTAAACTAGGTCCAGCCCAGTCCAGAGATAAGCTCAATCCCTGTCCACCCTCCACCCTCCTCCATCTTGACTCACTACTTTTTTCATAAACCCTCCTACGTTTGTTGACTTCTAGCCTTGGTGGCAGGGATGCTTAGCAACGAAGGAAGGACTCAGAGCTGTGGAATAGAAGAGGATAATGGAGATTTTAATGCAGCGGAGAGTTCAGGGGCCCGTAAAGTCCTTTCCTTTTTCCCACGCATGTAGTATACCACTTGAGAGATAGGAGTCGAGCAGATGGAAATCAACATCTCTATATGACTGATAAAATCTAGGCTGGAGTATATCGTGGATGCTACACTGTGCTGCCCAAATCCCGTTTCAGGAATGAAGGACCCATTCCCCTGCTGCAGGGAGTGCTTCCAGATCACCCTCAGCTGACAGCCCTCTCTGGGGATTGTCGGGGCGAAAGAAAACTGTCTCATCCAAGGTCACACCTTCCAGAGGCAGCCTGCATCCAATGACTGATGCAACTTGGGAGCGTGAAGGCCTGGCCCACTCCCTGCTGTCTGACAGGCCTGTGGGGTTGCTGGGGCCCCTGTTGGAACTGCATTGCTGCTCAACATCTCCCTCTATCCAGTCTTTTTTCTTCTCCTCCCTTCTGTAAGTTATCATCCCCAGGATTTCCTCCATGCTAATCTCAGAATTTGCCTCCCAAGGAATCTAGCATGGGATGCACCCATTCAGGGAAAGCATCCCTAGAGGAGGTTCCATTTGGCTGAGTTTTGGAGATTAAAGTGAGACAGGCAAACAGAGAGTATGTGCGATTCATTCCAGGGATCAACATAAGTGAAAGCCCAGAGAACTTAAAGACTTAAAGAACTTAGAGACCTTCCCTAATCTGTCCAGGACCTGGCATAGGGCCTGATGCAGTCTTGGTTGAATGAATTAATAATGATAAGTGAGGCTTTTCTATTTATTTCAGATTGTGGGTTATATTTGTTTGTTTTTACAATGGAAGCACAGGAACAAACCATACTTAACAGGAATAATAATGGCTATCATTTACTGAGCTCTTACTATGTCCCAAGCACTGTGCTAAGCACTTTGTAGATGTTCTTTTATTTAGTTTGCATAATGATTCTATGAGGCAGAAGCTATTGTTATTCCAGTTTTATAGATAAGATAACTGAGGCTTAGCCAAGTTAAGAAAGTTTCCTGTGATCAAATATTCTGTGAGACTTTTGGCCCCATGTACTACAGACTCCCTCAGACAAAGAACAATGAGAGAGTATAGACGAGAGTTTCCATTATGTACAGGAGGTTGTGCCTCTCTCAGATGTCCACTGGGGCCTGGCCTCACTATGGGGCCCTCCTCAGGCAGCTTGAGTCTGGGAGACCCAAGCCTGGACTGTGGCATGGCTTCTGCCTCTCCCCTTCCTGCCTCAGGGGAGTGGTGCTAAACTGAAAGGGCTCAGCTGCTCCTGAGAGAATTGCGGTTCTGAAGCTGGAGACGGGTGCTTCTGCTCAATCTAAGGGAAAGTTGATAGACGAGTTTTTCTTGCCTTTGGTAAAGAGGGTGCCAGCATAAGGCCAGTGCTTAGAGATCAGTCAGAGATGTTTTTTTCAGGAGACAGTATGTGTTGAAGAAGGGAGGGGGGCCGGCAAGGTTAAAGGGGAGGCCTTTAGAAAAAGGTCTGTGCATACATTTCCCTTGCAGATGGGGTTCTATGCACACAAGATGCAGCGTGCCTCTTGGTTCTTTTGCTCATCCATCCAATCATTTGTTCAACAGTGTCTATTCAACAATACCTACTATATGCCAGGTACAGTTCAAGACAGTGGGGTACAGCAGTAAATAAGACATTCAAAGTCCCAGCTCTCATGGAGTTCTTACACTAGTGGGAGAGGATAGACCTACCTGGGTCCCAGCTGTCTCTGGCCCTGTCAACTCCTGCTAAGCCTGGTTGGATAACATGGGTGACCCCATTGCTTGCTCAAGGGATCATACCTGGGGCTCTGCATGATCATGGTCAAGGACAGGCAGGGTGTGGAAGTGTCACTTGTCACCCCCATCACAACCTCCTTGTTTGGGGAAGACTGAATTCCACATTGCCCTTTTAATGGAAAGGGCTAATGCTGAAGCCGCTTGCCTGGATTTTGTGGGTGAGAGGACCCGGCCAAGCCAGCCTTATCCCCCTCTATCCCAGCCCTGGCAGGAGTAGTGAAATGAGCCCAGATTGCCCTTCTACGTGCATCAGAAACTACTAACACAGCCAGAGAACTGGGAACCTGCTGGACTGGTGCCCTATCACAGGATGGGGCCTCCAGGCCCTGCTCCATGAAGCTGGGTCCTTACCTCTCCACATAAGGACTTCCTCTTGATTGGGTAAGTCTGCTGACCTTAGGCAGACCTTCTTCTTTAAGGCAAGAACCACCAGTGGAGAAGCCGCTGTGGTGTAGAAAATAGCACTGTACTCTGAAGCAGGAAGAGTACATGTTCTAATTCCAGGGTCACCACCTTCTGGCTGAGTGACTGGACAAGTCACCTGACTTCTCTGAATCAGTGTTTTCTGTTCTGTAAAGCTGAGAATATCCTATAGTCCATAATTCACGAGGTTGTTTTGAAGACTAAATTAGAGAATGTATAAGAAAGGCTCAGGCCTATTGCAAACACTTAGTAAACACTGGTTAGATATCAAATATTAATAGGATGTGAAGTCAAATCAAAATGGTAACTTTTTTGCTTGGCACTGAGAGAAATGAAGGAGGTAGAGTTGGTCCTCCTTATCCTTGTCTGTGGAACCTCAGATATGGAGGGCCACTGTGCTAAGCCATTTTATATAACGACTTGAGCATCCTTGGATTTGAGTATCTTCAGGGGGTCCTGGAACTAGTCCCCATGGATGCAGATGAATGACTGTATAAATCAACATCCCTGTGCTTAAGGAATTTTCCATAGAGTTGGATTGTACTCTTGTAGAGTTTTCTAATGACAATATTGAGTGCTCAGAATTGCTAAAAACAAGCACATGGATATGTGTGCAAGTGTAAGAATGGGTTTCACCTACCTATGCAGAGAGACTTACAGAACTAAACAGGAAAAAAGCACGTAGGGAGCAAGTGGGCGATTCTGAGTCCCCATATACATCCAGCAGGACACTTAGTAGTGGCGCATAGTTAGCATTCAGAGTAAAAACTTGTGAATAATGGGATGGGGGAACAGAGGCACCTAGCCTGGGAGTTGTCCTTTCCCATCAGGAGTTAAAAAGAGGGCCGTGTTCAGCACTGATGATAAGTGGACACTCACTGTCCTTTGGCAATAGGTACTTGACCAAGTGGGCTTTCACTGGAGGAGAACCACAGTTTACACATGAATTTATTGTGCAAATAGAAACAAAAACAGGAATGGCTAGAGTTATGGAAGATGAAGACTTTGCAGATGGAATGGCCCAGAGCTCACTGATTGTTATTATTTCCATCCTGAAAGGATGGGCCGGGATCATGATGGAATGTGGCTCAGCACAGCATACACAAGGAAACCTGTGAAAGAATAACAAGGATAACTAAAGAAAGTAAGACAGAAAAAAACAGGGAAGAGATGGCCACAGTCCCTGTGGCTTGTCCTAGTGGGGAGGACAAGGTAGCGAACACCAGACCCATGTTGTTTTAATCATGTTATTTTTTTCCTACTGTTGATGTAAAAATTAATCGGTCGATCCAAGAAAGAAATGGGAAATTTTATTCGAGCCAAGTTGAGGATTATAACCCAGGAACAGCCTCTCAGAAAGCTCTGAGAAATATTTTGCCATTAGAGGTCAAAGCACAGTTTTATAAGTTTTTGAGACAGAAGACTGTATATTAAATGACGTATTATTGACAGTTTACACAATCCAGTTCTACACTTACAAAGTATCCAGTTCTACACTTACAAAGATTAAGAAGGAATGTTACCTTTTAAGTTGTCTTGTTGATGCTAGGAGCATGTCGCTCTTTACGGTTAAGTGGGTATTTCTGCCGATGGAGAAGTTTGGTCACTGCATAATGCAGATACATGATGCATGGTAGAGGGGAGAGAGGAGGCCAAAGTGCAGAGAAAATGTTTTATGTGTAACTTTTCCTCGACTTGCCTTAGAATACGAATTTTTATTTCATCACTACTCTAACTACATTCATGTGTAAGTTAACCTATGTGTGGTTCATCACATATCGTGGGCTTGGTCGTTTTAAACAAATTGTTTTGCTGACATAACCCCTACTGGTATTGCCAAGGGAGGGAAGTGAATGGACAGGTCTCATGTCCTTGGAAGTCACCTGGTGCCCACCTTGGGCAGACTAGCTACTCCTTAGAGCGCGGGTCTGACTGAGGGTTGAGTGTGGGCACCTCTCTCTAAAGTGGAGAACAGAATACTTTCTGGAGGAGTACACATCCCGGTTCACTCCTTGAACTTCCTCCTGTATTTTCTGCAGTCGTGAAAGCTGCAGTCAGCCCTGTTTGGGGGGGGCTTCCGGAATGTGACCCATCCAACCCTGCAACAACTGAATGCTTGGTTTTTTAAACGTTGCTGAGATTTTTGACAAGTGATTTCATGGTTCCCTTATTCCTGTGTGTCAGAAGCAGAATATTAACTTCACACTATAACTTGGATGCACAGAGAAACATCTGCTTTGTTTTTCATATATCTAATACAGCCTTCTTCCCAAGCCCACAGCCAATCGGTTAGCAAAGAAAAACTGTAAATGTTCAAATGAAAGCCTAACTCAATATTAAACCCAATATTAAAGTTTTAAATTAACCTCTCTTGGATAAAATTGCTCAGTTTCACAGATAAAATTCTTTGTCTCTTTTTAATTCCCAAAGATGTGTCCAGATGTGTGTCTGGGGGTGGTGGCAGCTTATGCAACCCCACGGCTGTGGCTATGGGGAAGATTCAGGGTCTTTGTGCAGATGCTCCCTGCTTCCTCTGGTCTCTGTGGAAGTGTGACTCGTGATCTGGCCTTGCTCAGCTTGTTCAGGGCCTTCTAGCTCCCTCCGGCTGACTCACCCTGACCCTTGGTGCTCTCAGGCATCAGAAGCTCCCCTGAGACTCCTGTCTGGCTTTGACTTGAGTGTCTCCCTCAGTAGCCCTTGCTACTTAAATCCCCCGTCCTCACCACGTTGATCCTTCTTGCAAACTCCTCTGGACCCTCAGGTATTTCTGGAGCCTGTCTCTACCACACTGGAACCAAAGATGACCCAGGACACTTGAACCATAGGCTGGCCTCTTCCTGACTGTGCTGAGCCATCAGGGTGAGGAGGTGGTCCCCCAGCTCAGTGTGGACGGCCTGAGAATTAGCCTCCTCCTAGTCTTCCAGAGGTTGCACAACAGAGCCCCCAGCCTTCTTGGCTCCCCCAGACTTAACTAACACATCCCCTGCTGGGTCTGCCAGGAGGTAGCCAACAAGACCGACAGCTTTGCTCTCTGGCCTCCAGGTGCTCCTTCTGTCTCCTGCTGTTCCCGGGGCTACAAAGTGGAGAGCTTGTCTTTTGCTTCTGCTCCATTTCCTCTCACATACAGTGTACCTGGCTTGCACGAGGCCTAGGGTATCTTCTCCACACCACAGAAGCACTGTCTGAGCCAGGTCTTCCAGGCTTGGACCCTGATACCTAAGGAGGGATACAAAAGAATTTGGAAAACCACCTCTCAAGATAGTAGCCTTGGGTGCAAACTACTACCCTGCTGCCTAAATCGTGATTGCCAAAGCTAATTAATACTTCGGTAATTCTTTTTACATTCTTTCTGTCACAAAATCTAATCTTCCTAAGGCATTCTATGATAAAGGTTATGTGCTTGGGAAGGTTAAAAAGAAAAGGAACAATTTTAAAGAATCCAAAATATTAATTACTCTTCTAAACCTGCTTCTCTGGAAAGATCCTTCCACTCTGGCACACTGCAGCACTGTGCAATGAGAATTCTTCCAACTGGGATACATCTTTGTCCCTGTCAGCCTGGTAAATCTTGGTCCCAGCCGAGGATGGGATGACAATGGCTCTAGCTGATGACAGAGGGGACATAAGAGCCCCTGAGTGGAAAAAAACAGAAGGGAAAGGTACATCACTCAAAGGGCATCTTGAAGGGGAAAAAAGGAAGCTGCAGGAAGCATAGCCCATAAAGAGCTTTAAGGGGCTTTCTTCAAATAAGAATTACTCACTTCTCCCTACTCAAGAAATAACCAGCTGATCAGCAGTCACCCTTCATTTAATAGGTATGTTTCAATAACATCTTAATTAGAACTTTCTTCTCCACTTCCCCCAATTGCAACCTTCTCTAAATAGCTATTTTTATGTATTTGGACTTTTTCCATCACTCTACCTTCCAGACTATCACCCAAATGAATGAGGCATCCTCTCTTCTCTAGGTGGAGTATTTATGGAATTGCATGTTGCCTCTTGTCATTTATCAAGCTTTCTGGCATGATCCCAGAAACTCAGTGAGGAACCTACGTTTCTGGAAGGTCCTAATGGCAGGAAAGCTCACAATTCAGGAGAATAATAGAGACCTTGCCCACTTTCCCTATTGGGTAGTGGATTTACAACTGTCCCCTGGAAGATGCCTCTGTCTGCTCTCGTTCCTGGGAATATCTGGGGGGTCAACTTCAAGCATCTTTAACTGGGGTTTACTCTCTTCCTCTTCCCCATTTCTTCAGCAAGCTGTTGTCTTGACTGGGTTAGTGCAATACCATATCTCCTGGAAACAGGGACACCTAAGACTTCAAAACTCTAAGGAGGGATCAAACCTAATAGCTCCATAAAAGTTTTCTGAGATCACTGATTTTATATATACGTACTGTGTACCTGTTGTGTGCTAGGTACCATGCTCAGCATTGGAGATACCTAGTGTGCGAGGCAGACACAGCCTCTGCTCTCATGGAGCTGATAGGCTGTGGAGGAGACAGTCATTGCTCAGTCAGTCTGTAATTACAGGTAGTGCTAAATGCTGTGAAAGAATTCAAGGTGCTATGAGTGAGAAGAGCTAACCTAGCTTGGGGGAAGAGTGGGATAGAAAATCTGCCTAAGGAGAATGAACTTTACACTGAAATTGAGAGGATGAAGGGCTTGGACAAGAAACTTGGAAGATGTGGACAGTATTTGAAGAAGACCTGAAGCAAGATGAGTGTGGCTTGTTTCAGGGATTGAACATATGCCAGTGTTATGGGTTACTTTGTGTCCCCCTCAGGAAAAGGTATGTTGGGGGGGAAAAAAGATATGTTGTAGTTCTAATCCCTAGTACCTCAGAATATTACCTTGTTTAGAAATAGGGTTGTTGAAGATATGGTTAGTTAAGGTGAGGTCAAACTGGGGTACAGGAGGCCTCGGATCCAACATGACTGGTATCCTTATAAGAAGGCAGTCATGTGAAAACAGAGACACAGTGAGAGTACCATGTGATGATGGAGGATTGGAGAGATGCATCTACAAATCAAAGAATGCCAAAGACAGCCAGCAAATAACAGAAGCTAGGAATAAACAAGGAAGGATTCCCTCACAATTTTTGCGGGAAGCATGGCTGTACTGACATCTTGTTTGTGGACTTCTAACCTCCAGAGCTGTAAGACAATGCATTTCTGTTGTTTAAGCCAGGGGTCCCCAACCCTCAGGGTGTGGACCAGTACCGGTCTGCGGCCTGTTAGGAACCGGACCGCACAGCAGGAGGTGAGTGGCGGGTGAGCGAGCGAAGCTTCATCTGCCACTTCCCATCACCTGCATTCCCGCCTGAACCAGTGCCCCGCCCCCCACCCCCACCCCGGTCCGTGGAAAAATTGTCTTCCATGAAGAAACTGGTCCCTGGTGCCAAAAAGGTTGGGGACCACTGGTTTAAACCACCTAGTCTGCGATACTTTGTTACAGCAGCCCCAGGAAACTAATAGAGCCATTGTGGCTGAGTTGTCAAATGGAGAGCAAGGGAGGAGTGTGAGATGAGAAAGGAAGGGTAGAAGAATCAGATATCCAGGTCCAGGATTTGGAACTTTGGACTTAAAGCAGTGGGGCAGTATTAAGGAGTGTAAGGGGGAGAGTGATATTCTACTTACACTGTAATTAGATCACTGCGGCCACAGTAAACAGAACGAGTGGAGAGGGGATGAGAGGTGTTGCAGGTTGAGTTCTCCAGGAGGGCTCACAGAGAGAGCCTCAGCGACAAAGGCTCAGCCAGGCTACTGGGGACCTCTAGAATACTGTCAGTCAAAGTTGTCCCACATAAGGCTGAAATGACCAAGCTTTTCTACTTCCCAGTCACCTGTCTGGGATACCCTGGGAAAAGTATGACCCCAGGTGAGGCGGCTGTCTGCAGCTGCAGCCCACTCTGCAAGAGCTAACAGTTGGAAGCCATCTGCTGTCTACACTCCCCATGGCTGGGCAGTAAGTCTTCCTTTGAAGGGGGATCTGGGCTGCACACCTTTTCTACCACAAGAGGTTATAGGGGTCCCAGTTAACTAGTTGTCCAGGGGAAAGAAGATGGTGGCTTGAAACGGTGTGGTGGCAGTAGAGACAAAGAGAAGTGGCCGGTTCAGGGATGGCGTAGTAGCTGAAGTGCTACAGGACTTGAAGGATTCTATGTAGATGGAGTGGAGGTATTGAGGGAAGAGGAAGAATCAGGAATAGCTCCTGGGTTTCTGCTGTTGCCCAACCGGATGAATAATTGGCACCATTCAGCAAGTTAAAGAACTTTGGAAAAGACCAAATACGAGAAAGTAGAAGATCATGAGTTTGCTTTTGGACATGAAATGTTGAATGATCTGGATACACTGGGGAGTAAAAACCCTGAGAAAAAACAGACATATGTGTATGCGTGCGCGCGCACCCGCGCGCGCACACACACACACACACACACACACACACACACGATTTGGTTCCAGGAAGAGTCCTGTATGTTTACATCTCACTCTTAGAAATGCCATCTCTTGTTGTAGTACTATGGATTTTACCTTCTTTTGCTGTAAGTTGAATCAGTATTTATAACTTACACGGTAAACACATTGAAACACTTTAGTACAGAAAGATATGAAAAGGAACTCAGGGCATCTGAGGAGTGAGAACGGGCCCACACACTGCACAGAAAATAATTAACCTACACCCCAGCCAGCTGTACCACCCTCAGATGGTATCATTCACTAATAAGGGGATTGAAGTAACTCCAGAGGTGGTGGTGATAGGTTTGGGAGATGAGAGGGAACAGTGGGACGGAAGACTGAAGATTTATTTAAAACAGGGGAAGAGTTTGCACAAGAAAACAACTTTGCTAAACAGAATCTGCCAGCAAGCCCAAGCAGATCTTTTGATCCAATCTAAGTTCATCAACTGAATTTGGGCTCTTATAATTATGTTCCGTCTTGCACTAGCTGGGACTGCATCCTGTAGCATCCCTTTAAGATGCTGATTTTTCCATGGATATAGTCACTGCCTTTGACTCAGTGAGTCCAAACTTGAAAATATTCAACAAAAGGAAGAATCTCTAGGCATAATGATGTTATCAGCACATTTTTATGATATTGATATATTAGAAAACTCCCTTCATGCCAAGAATGTACATTCACTTGGTGAAGAGCATTAACTGTGATCATTATGAAAGCTATGTTGCAACACAGAAAAATGCTAGACTACTCTTTACTGAGCTGCCACCATGTGAAGCACTGTGCTACATTTGAACATAAAACTATGCTATGATGTAGGAAAGAAACCACAGAGATGACAAGTAACCTTTACAAGGTCATATAGTAAAAGAGCTGAGATTTGAATCCAGATCTGTCTTTCCATAAAGCCCAATCATCCATCCATTCATACATCTGACCAATAAATATTTATTGTGTCTCTATTATGTGCCAGCAATTGTGGAAGGCTATGCTGTTTTGATGATACCATACTCCTTGGAAAGAAAAGTGAAAATGCAGCTTTTTATATTCAGATACAACTTCTTATCAGAGAATTGCAACAAGAAGAGCAAGACTTAGATGTTTTAGAGGTGTCATAGTTTTTAGAAATTTGTGGTTTTCTCTCTCCTCCATCTGTTCATACCCTTTCCACCTTCAAGACTTCTGTCAAACTCCCCCATTTCCTCTAGCTACAAGTGGTCTGTCCCTTCACTAGCTCCCTTTGCCACACAATTCATATCTTATTAGATCTTGCTAAATACTGGTTGCCAACACTAAGTATTCACTCTTTGGTATATACTGTCTATTAATTGACAATTGTTGAGGCTGGGAGTTAGTTCTCTTATTGACAGACTTTGCAGTGCTGTTGCCTCACCAAAAAGATTCTCATGTTCAAACTAAATAATTTGAAACTTTTTTACATTTTCAACCCAGCAACATCAGGCCCACAAAGACTTGAAAACTGACACAGACATTTAAAAAACATCTCATTTAATTATTTCAACAACCTATCAGTTTGATACAACCTATCAACTTGTATCAGTAACAGTGAGCTTGGTTATGCTATAGTAACAAGTCCCAAATCTTAGTTGCTTTAAACAACAAAATTTACTACTTGAGGTCAGTGGGGGCTCTGTTGCACTTCATACCTACACAGAGACCCAGGTGGTGAAGATTTCACCTCTGGAACATTCCCAATCTTTAGGGTAAGGAGAAGAAACAGTGGCAAATCTTGCACTAGCTTAAACACTTCCATATTTCACTGACTAAAGTCAATCGTATGGCCATGCCTGAAAACAAGGGAGAAGTGAAGTACAGTCTTTATCAAGTACCTGAAGAAGAAGAACCAGAAACTTTTGATGAAGAGCATTAATGATTGCCACAATATTATTATTATTATTATTTCTCCCTTTTTACTTTTTAAATACAACTAAAGCTTAGATGGATTTAATAATTTATCCCAGGTCACACATTTTAAACATAGAAGAGCTAGAATTTGAACTGAAGCCCTTCTGATAGTGGGGTCTGTGCTCCTTTCTCTCTACCACACTGTTTTTCTCAGAGCTGCTTTCCAGAAAGGATGTCCTGCATGTTCTTTGTGTTTTGACTGGCTTCACTTAAATTATTATTCCCAGTAAGGAACTTAGCTTGCTAGACTTCAACCTTGGATTGTTTTAGGTGTATCTTTTCCAGATATCATGTCAATTTTCTCCTCCATTGGTCCATTCATTGATTATTTGTTATTTTAAAAAGGTCCTACTATGTTTTATTTGATATAGTAGGTGTTGGTAATACCAAGCTGACTAATACTTAGTCTTAGCTTTTAAGGGTTTCATCTCCTAGTGGGGCAATCAGTAAAAATAGCAAATAATTCCCAAAGAAATGTGATAAACCCTATAGTGAAGATCTGTCCAGTGTTTGGAAAGAGGGTATCTCCCAAAGTGAAATTAGGAAGATAGAAATGGCAAAAATAAGAGTAACCATCACTAGAAGTAACCCAAGTCAAGTGTGCAAATAAAAGATTTTGAAGATTTGAGAACACACAAATTCAGCAAAGATTCCTGAGCCTTTCCCTTTTTTTGCAAATAAGAAAACTAAAAGCTAAACAATTGTCTTATATACCACTGTGTAGGAGAGGACTACCACCAGAAGGTAGATGATTTGAATGGGATTTCAAAAAGAGATGTATTACTGATGTTACTCTGTTACATACAATGCAGTGATTTCAATAGTCATAGAAAATTACACCCTGGGGAAACAGAACTCAGGAAGAACTACTGATTTGCCCCAGCTCATACAGTAGAGTAAATGGCAATGCTGGCATTTCACCCCAAGGCTGTCTTCCCTAAAATCCTAACACCCACACATGTCCCATGTTACCACTTGTAGCTCAGTGAGCCACCTGAACCACTAGCCTGCCGCTGCCTGCAGGCAAGAACATTGATGGCTCTATCAGGGGTCCCAGGAAGACTTTAATCTCAGATTCACCAAACGCAGCTGCCTTCTTAGACTGTTTGAAACTAAGATTACATCTGTATTTAGCGTCTTTTAAGCCACTGCTCTAAACCTCTGAAGATAAACACCACAGATAAATTTATGACGCTCCATTTATCAGTCAGTCTTTTGAAATCTCCAGATTACAGATGAATTCGCTGAGTTGTGTGCCCCTTTTGGGCCCCACCCTTCCCTTCTCTCAGCCCGCAGGCTGCAGGGACAGGTGCTACATCAATTTTTTCAACAGTAGAATGACAGAGTTGTTAGTCTTGCTAGAGTTATTTATTAATATAGGCATGGCTCCATTACAGTCTCAGTTTCTGGAGGTCAGTGGCCAAGTGCTGTACCTTTTAAAAATTCCTCAAGCTTCCAGAAGAGTCAAGAAGTGTTTCTTGTTTATTTGTTGTTTTTTTAATTAAATGCTGTCGTATTTATTAAGGTGATCTGGGCCCATGGAGAGTAACATGATACCTTTGACAATTTTTGGATAGTTGCTAAGAAACCTTCCTACACAAATCTCATTGTAGAGAAAGGGAGAAAAAAATGGAGGGAGACTCCACTTTTGACCAAAATAGAGTAATAGGGATTGGATATATTCTCCTGCCTGAAACAACTAAGAAAAGGCAAAATATATAAAAGTTTTCAAGATACTGATAGCAGGCAATGAATGACAGTGATCCCTGAGATATGAGAGACAAACTTGGTGAGCCCTATGACTGCCCAAGTTTATTACCTGCCCATAGCTCAGGGAGGGGAAATCCAAGTAAAGCTCAGCATGCTTCCAGAGTTGAGAAGATGAAGCTAAGGCAGCAGGGAGACTAAGGCAGCTACGATATGCAGTACAGGGAGAAGTACCAAAGAGGAGAGAGCTGCACAGAGAGAAAACCCTTAAGATCTGCATAGAGTCCCTCTCAAGTTTTAACAGGATATGATCAGCACATATGTGGGAGAAAACTGTCAAAGGCTGGAGAAAGAATCATCCAAAAAAGATTAAAGGAAGAGTTCCCAATGCACACATAGGGCCAGAAATAGTTCTGTTTCCATCAGCCACACAGGAAAAACACATAATTCATGGGGCATTGACTAGAATACTCTAGAAGTTCTTGCCTCAGTAATGGAGAATAATTACCCCTAGACTGAGTCTTGTTCTGAGCCCATCTAATGAATCAAAAAAAGCAAGATTTGAAATGATCAAACTGTTTCCAAATAAGTTAACTCTTTCCTAGAACAAAGCTCAAAAATATATTTATAGGATTATAAAAATATCCTATGCCCAATAAGATAAATTTACAGTGTCTGGCATCCATTAGAAGTTTCCAGGAATGTAAAGAAGCAGAACTTGACCCAAATGAGAAGAAAAAGCAACCTAAAACTGACACAAATGTTGGAAATAGCAGAGAAAGAAATTGAGTTGTTATAACTGCATTCCATATGTTTGAAAAATTAAGTAGAAAAAGACATAAAAAACACTCAAATTAAACTTATGAAGATGAAAACTACAGAGTAAGATGAAAAATCACTATATGAGATTAACAGCAGATTAGAAACCTCAGAAGAAAAGCTTAGTAACTGTGAAGACACAGCAGTTGAAACTATCCAAAATGAAAAACTGAGGGGAAAAAAATTAAAAAGTAAGAAAGAGCATCACTGATTTGTAGAACAACCTCAAGAAACCTCATATACATATGACTCTTATCCTTGAAGGAGAAGCGAAAAAGGAAGGGAGAAAGCTAAAGAAATAATGGCCGAAAAACTTCCAATTTTGATGAAAACTCTAAATCCACAGATTTAAGAAGATTAATGAACTCCAAACACAAGAAACACAAGGAAAACTATACCAAAGCTTTTCACAATCAAATTGCTCAAAATTAGTGATAAAGAGAAAAATTTAAAAACAATTGGGGGGAGCAGGGAAAGATACATTATACACACACACACACACACAAAACCAAGAGAAGGATGACAGCAGAATTTATCATCAGAGCAACACAAGTCAAGAGACAGTGGCGGGCTTCCCTGGTGGTGCAGTGGTTGAGTCTGCCTGCCGATGCAGGGGACACGGGTTCGTGCCCCGGTCTGGGAGGATCCCGCATGCCGCAGAGCGGCTGGCCCCGTGGGCCATGGCCGCAGGGCCTGCGCGTCCAGAGCCTGTGCTCTGCAGTGGGAGAGGCCATGGCAGTGAGAGGCCCGCGTACAGCAAAAAAAAAAAAAAAAAGTAGAAGAAATAAAGATATTTTCAGACATAAAAAAGGTGAAAGAATTTATTGCAGGCAGAGCCACACTCCAAGAAGTATTAAAGAAATTCCTTCAGATGGAAGAAAAATGATACTTGATGAAATATGGATCTACAAAGGAATGTAGAGCACAAGAAATGGTAACATGGGTAAATGCATCATTTTCTTACTATTGAAATCTCTTTAAAAGATAATTGGGGCTTCCCTGGTGGCGCAGTGGTTGAGAGTCCGCCTGCCGATGCAGGGGACACAGGTTCGTGACCCGGTCTGGGAGGATCCCACATGCCGCGGAGCGGCTGGGCCCGTGAGCATGGCCGCTGAACCTGCGCGTCCGGAGCCTGTGCTCCGCAACAGGAGGGGCCATGACAGTGAGAGGCCCACGTACCTCAAAAAAAAAAAAAAAAAAAACGATAATTGACTGTGTATAAAAAAATAATAACAATGCATTATGGGTTTTATAACATACATAAGTGAATTGTATGACAACGATAGCATAAGAGCCCAGAGGGAAGATTACTACTGTAAAGTTCTTATACTATGTGTTAAGCTGTGTAATATCACTTGAAGGTAGACTATGACAAATTGTTGATGCTATATTATAAATCCTACTAAAGAATCCTACTAATCCTAAAGAGTCTACTGAAATAACAAAGTTATGGTTAGTAAGATAACAAAGGAAACATAATGGAATTATAAGAAAAAATAATAATACAAAAGAAGACAGCAAAAGAGAAAAACAAGTACAAAAAATAGTTGGGACCTAAAAAACAAGTAGCAAGATGATAGACTTAAACCTAACTATCTCAGTAATCACGTTAGATGTAAAGAGTCTAGACACCACCAATTTTAACTGGGAAATTATCCAACTGTATAAAAAAGAAAAGCCTAGATACATTCTAGGTACAAGAAACACATTTCAAATATCAAAACACAAATATCTTAAAACTAAAAGGATAGAAAAATATATACCATGTTAACTCTAACCAAAAGAAAGTTGGAACAGCTATGTTAAATCAGACAAAATAGATTTCAAAGCAAAGAATGTTACCAGGGATTAAAAAAGGTCATTTTATAATGATGAAAGGATCAACACATAAAAAGGAAACATTAACATTAAATGTTTCTGTACCTAATAACAGATTCAAAATATATGAGACAAAACTGATAGAAATGGCAAAAAGAAACATACAAATCCACTGGTAGAGTTAGAAATTTCACTACCTCTGTCTCAATAATTGGTAGAAAAAGTAGAGAGAAAGAGTGACAAATAAAAGATCAATTTTCAAAAATATGTTGTATTTTTAAGTTGCAACAATTGATTTGAAATATAAATTTTAAATGAAGACAATTTGAACAATGCTATCAACTGATTTGACTTAATTGACATTTGTAGAATACTCCACCCAACGACAGTGGCATATACATTTTTTTTCAAGTGTGAACATAACATTCACCAAGATACAGCATATTCTGGGCAATAAAACAAGTCTCAATATACTTAAAAGTATTCAGTCATAAAAAGCATGTTCTCTGATCACAATGAAATTAAATTAGAAGTCAATAACAAAAAAGATAACTGAAAACATTCCCAAATATTTGAAAACTTAATAACACACTTCTAAATAACCCATGGGAAAGGAAAAATCAAAAGGGAAATTAGAAACTATTTTGAATTAAATAAAATCACAACATATCAAAATTCATAGGATTCCACCAAAGCAGTACTGAAGGGGAAATTTATTGCACAAAATGCCTGCACTAGAAAAGATAAAATGTCTCAAATCAGTGACTTAAGTTTCCACCTAAAGAAATCAGAAAAAGAAGAGCAAATTAAACTCAAAGTAAGTGAAAGAAAAGAAATAATAAAGATTAAATTGGAAAACAGGGACTTCCCTTGTGGCACAGCAGTTGAGAATCCACCTGCCAATGCAGGGGACACGGGTTCGAGCCCTGGCCCAGGAAGATCCCACGTGCTGCCGAGCAACGAAGCCCGTGCGCCACAACTATTGAGCCTGCGCTCTAGAACCCGTGCTCCACAACAAGAAGCCACCGCAATGAGAAGCCTGCGCACCTCAACGAAGAATAGTCCCCACTCGCCACAACTAGAGAAAGCCTCTCACAGCAATGAAGACCCAATGCAGCCAAAAATTAAAAAAAAAAATAATAAATTTTTAAAAATAAATAAAGTAGAAAACAATAAACTATTGTTTCTTTGTTTATTTCCTAGACAAAATCAATAAAACCAAAAGCTGTTTCTTTAAAAAGAGCAATAAAATTGATAAAACTCTAGCTAGACTGATCAGGAAAAAAAAATCCATAAACATCCACAAATATTAATAGGTTAATAAAGGAATATCATGAAAAACCTTGTGTTCCTAAGTTTGAAATTTTAGATGAAATGGAAAAATTCCTTAAAATACACAGACTAAAACAGCTCATCCAACAAGAAATAAGTAATGTAAATAGCCCTATAGCGATTAGAGAAAATTGAATTTGTAGTTTAAAATTTTTCCTACAAAGATACCTCCAACTCCAGATGGTTTCACTGATGAATCCTACCAACTATTCAAGGAAGAAATAATACCAGTTCTACATAAACTCTACAAGAAAGCTAAAGAAGAGAAAATACTTTCAAACTTGTTTTATTTTACCTCATTACCTCATACAAAGACATTACAAGAAAAGAAAACTACAGACCAATATATCTCATAAACATAGATGCAAAAATTCTAGCTAAGATTTTAGCAAATAAAATTGAATAACGTATAAAAAGAATATGCATCATAATTATGTGGGGTTTATTGCAGTAGTGCAAGGTTGTTTTAACATTTGAATACTAATTAGGATAATTCACTCTATTAACAAATTAAAAAAGAAAAATTATATGATCATCTCAATAGATGCCAAAAAAAATAATTTCTAAAATTACAACATCATTCCTGATTTTAAAAACTCAACAAAGTAGGAAAAGAAGGGAACTTCCTCAACCTGATTAAAGGCAGCTACAAAAAAAGTATAGCTAACCATATGCTTAATGGTTAAATGCCATTGTACAGCAACATTGTACTAGAGGTCCTCGCCAGTGCATTGTGGCAAGAAAAAGAAATAAAAGGCATCCCGATTAGAAAGAAGTAAAAAAATTTTTACTCACAGATAACATGTTTGTTTGTATAGAATCTGAAGGAATCTACAAAAAAATCTACCAGAACTAATAAGTGAGTCTAGCAAGATTACCTGATACACAATGACTATTCAGAAATCAATTGTGTTTCTATATACTTGCAACAAGCAATTCAAAATTGAAATTAAAAAACAGTACCATTTACATTTGTCTCAAAAAATACGAAGTACTTAAGTATACACCTGACAAAAGATGTGAAAGACCTATTTGCTGAAAACTACAAAATTCTTCCAAGAGAAATTAAAGAACACCTAAAAGAAACTGGGAGATATACCTTATTCATGGATTAGATATATCTTGTTCATGGGTTAGAATATTGTTAAGATGTCACTTCTACCCAAATTGATCTATAGCCTCAACACAATCTCAATCAAAACTGTATATAATTAACACAGATAGAAATGTAAATGGAACAGAATACACAGTATACATATAGATCCACACATGTTTGGACAACCAGTTTTTGCTAGAGGTGCACGGGCAATTCAGAGGAGAAGGGATCATCTTTTCACAAAGTAGTACCAGAAAAATTAAATATCTGTATGTAAATATAATGCACTTTTCCATACTTCACACCATATACAAAAATCGATTCAAACTGAAATACAGACCTAAATGTATCATGTAAAATTGTAAAACTTTTAGAAGAAAACATAGGAGAAAACCTTTTTGACCTTTTGCTAAATTGGACTGATCAAAGTTAGAAACTTCTGCTCTTTGACAAACACTATTAAGAGAATGAAAAGACAAGCCAAAAATTGGGAGAAAATATTTGCAAATCGTATATTTAAAAAAATATATATATATATAGTGATCATGATTTCACAGGTATATATTTGTGTTGAAAGTTGCACACTTTAAATATGTGCAGTTTATTGTATGTCAATTATATAATACCTCATAAAGCTGTTACAAAACAATGGAAGAGAAATAAATCCTATTAATGATTTCAGTTCTTCCCCAAAGGATTTTCAGCCTAACTGCCAAGGCTACTATTAGGTGGTTGGTGGGAACAAAGAAAGAAGACATCTATTTCATCCAAATGCTTGCAATCCATTGGCCAGAGGTAGAATGGATAGATGAGGATGTACATACAGAAAACAATGTGTAACTACCTAAAGTAATGTACTGATGACATGTAAGATGTCATGACAATGATTTATTTTTACGTTTAAAATTTTAAATTATTTTCTTATGGAATTGTGAAATAGCTGCTATTGACTGACACCCAACAATTGTCTGTTCTAGCTTGCCTTTGAAAGGAGGCATCATTATAGCTAACTGGCTGTGGGACTTTTGGCTTTCATTCATTCATTTAACCAATTTCTTGAACATCTGTTGTGTGCCAGGCAGAGTGCTAGACATCAGGGACATGATGGTGAGTAGAATGAGCCAGGGTTCTTCTTCTCCTTGGATTTTGCAGAGTCAAAACTCTAAGTTTATTGTGAGGTCAGCAAGTCACAACTTACCTGGGGTCCTGTAGTATGCCTGTGCTGAAGGTATGGTACAAGGAGGCATTTAGACTAGATCAGTGCCTTTCACGCTATAGCAACCCATTGGTGGGTTGTGAAATCAGTTTAGTGGGTTGAGATCAGCTCTCAAAAAAATAAATGAATGGAATAGAATATATCAGAGTGCAGCACATTCATCAAGGATAAGTGAGACGTGTTTCAATTAGGTGTTTGTGTGTGCGTGCCCGCGCGTGTGTGTGTGTGTGTATGTACTGAACTGTGACGTAAAATATATTTCTTATTGTAGGTCATGGTCAGAAAGTGTGAGCAATTATGGCTAAATGAATTCTTAGGTCCCTCACCTCTGTCATTTTAAAGATTTCTTATAATGACTGACTCAAGTATCTGAGGATTGTATTTGGAACCATTACTTCATTCACTGATCTGGTCCCAAATTTCCCTAACTTGGTTGGATTCAATTTTGTTCTTTGAGTGTACATTTTCTACTCTAATTTATGAATGTAAACTTCTTAAGGGTAATTCTTATGTCTTTGCCTTTTTTAAATCCCCACTGCACCTAACTCAGAACTTTGGATACAGTAAGTTTTGAATAAATAATAGATTTTATTTCTTTGAAAATAATTTTTTGGTTTAATTTCCAGTATATATCAAATGCCTGCTACATGAAGGATAAGTACCTTCTTTTGTGCTAGACATGAGAGTACTATGAATATAAATAACTTGGCTAATCTTTATTTATAGCTCTTCAATTATACTTTCCAAATATTCAGAGCTTCCATTCAGAGTGTGAGAGTCCAGGCAGCCTCTTGGGCCACAGCACAGGTGACATAGCAATGCTACCTACTTATGGTGTACTATACAATAGCCAGTACTATGAAACTGAGCAACTGGGTAATGTCTACTGTCCGGGAAGAGGACTCCTGCCTTCCCCCAAATTCCCCATCATCTGTGGCCTGCGGGAGAAGTAACACTGCCTGTTTCCCTGAGGCCCTTGACCTTCCTGACTCTGACCTTAGAGCTCGTACCTGGATTCCCACTCTGAGTTCTCTCCAGTCCTCTGTAAACTTAAGAATGCCCTCCCCTGGCCTCTCCAGCTGCCATCAGCAGAAATCAAGGGAGTGCCCTACAGCCATCCTTGTTCTCTGTGAGATGCCCTCCTCCAACCTCCATACCTTCCATTATCAGGAGTCCAGGCGGCAATCACGAGCTCTGTGCACTCCTGACACAGCCTCTCCCTATCCCTGTGGGATAGTTAATTTTGTATGTCAACTGGACTGGATCATGAGATGCCCAGATAGCTGGTTAAACGTTATGTCTGGGTGTGGTTGTGAGGGTGTTTCTGGAAGGGTTTAGCATTTCAATCTGTATACCGAGTAAAGTAGATGGCCCTCCCCAATGTGAGTGGGCATGATTCAATATGCTGAGGGCCTGAATAGAACAAAAAGGTGGAGGAAAGTTGACTTTGCTATTTGCGTGACTGCATGAGCTGGAACAGAGATCTTTCTAGTTTTCGGGCCTTCAGACTTGGACTGGAATCTACATCATTGGGTCTCTATCTCTCAGGCCTTCAAACTATATCAGCAACTTTCCTGGCTCTCCAGCTTGCAGATAGCAGATCCTGGGACCTCTCAGCCTCCATAACTGCATGAAGTATATATTATAATAAATCTCTGTGTGTGTGTAAATATATATAATATATATTTCCTATTGGTTTTGTTTCTCTTGAAAACTCTAATTAATACACTCTGTCGACTCTTGACATTCAAGCTTTACCGCTATTCTCTTCCTTGAAACCATCAGAACTTACCTTATTAGTCCTCTTTATATCAGTCACCACAAAAGGCCCAAGGCTCCCGGGTTATTCCTCATCCCCCAGACTCTCATCCCCATGTGGCTCGGGTGTCACCTTACAGGTGAGGCCTTCGGAACCACGATAATTAAAATTTCAACACCACCCCTCCACACCACCTGGTATCTTTCTCTACTTTATTTTTCTCCATAGCACTTAACACTATTGAACACACTATATACTACTTATGGTCTTGCTCACTAGAATGTAAGCTCCATAAGGGCAGGATGGATGCTGTATGCCCAGTATTGAGAACAGTGTCAGGCACGTAGTAAGCAGTCAGAAATTATTTGTGGAATGAGGAATGCACACTGTGTCTGCCTTTAACTGCTGAAAGTTGTGTCTACGATTTCCTCCTTCAAGAAAGGTGGGAGGCCCAGTTTTGGAACATAATCTGGCACTCAGTCCATGGGGCTGCCTCTGAATTGCTCACAAGGTGCTCTTTGGGGAAACATCTTACAACATCTCAGGGATGATGTGTCAGCTGTCCCTAAGCACTTAGTCAGATCTACCCCCCCACCCCTTATCCCCCTGTCAAAGTCTTCTGGAAGACCAAGAAGCTAGAATGTCCCTGTGGCCAAGGATGTTCTCCCAGATCTGCGTCTCTTTCAATCCCCACCTCAGTAAATGGCACTACTCTTCACCCAGGTGCTCAGGCTAAACACTGGGAATTATCTGTGATCTCTCTGATCACTCACATTGAATCCATCTCCAAGACCTGTCTCCTCTTCCTTCCCAATACATTCTGAACCTGAATGCTTTCCTCCATTCCCACAGAGCAGACATCTTTCATTTGTTTACTACTCATATTTTCAAGAATATTTTAGAGACTTAGGAAATTGATGAAAAGAGCAAGATATAAAATGGAATAAACAGTACTATCCAGATATGAAAATACATGCACAGAAAAAGGGCTAGAAGGAAACACATGGGTATTTTAAGAGTAATTATCTCTGAGTGGTGGAATTATGATTTCAGTTTCTTACTTTATACTATTTAGTATTTTACTAATAGCCTACAATGAGTATGCATAGTCATTAAAAAAAACAATAAGGGGCTTCCCTGGTGGCGCAGTGGTTGAGAGTCCGCCTGCCGATGCAGGGGACACGGGTTCGTGCCCCGGTCCGGGAAGATCCCACATGCCGCGGAGCGGCTGGGCTCATGAGCCATGGCCGCTGAGGCTGTGCGTCCGGAGCCTGTGCTCCGCAACGGAAGAGGCCACAGCAGTGAGAGGCCCGCGTACAGCAAAAAAAAAAAAAAAAAAAAAAAAACAATAAGAAAAATGCTGAGTGGTCAGTGAAGCAGCACTAACAATGGTCAAGTTTATTTAATAGATTTAGGATTTTTAGTTTAGGAATTTAATTAAAATCAGACTCAACTCAGTTTTACAGGTCTCTTCTTGCATCCCAGTCACTGTGCTAGGTGCTTTTCTCATACTTTATTTCTGAGAAAGGATTTATTTTGGTTTTACAGATGAAAGAATGAGTTCAGAGAGGTTAAATGGTTTGTCCAAAGTCACTCAGCTGATAAGAGACATGGCAGGTGCTAAAGCCAGGTCTCTAGACCAGGTTCTTTTCACTGCCTCCCTCCCCCGTTCTCTTCCCTTACCCAAAGGCTGGGGTCGAGGCAGACATCACTGGAGAATTGTTGGGGGAGCTGAACGAAGATGACAGGAGTGAAGTTATTAGCATAATTAAGGGGAGGTTATAGTTTGGTGAAAACGTTGACAGTCAATATAAATCAAGTAACTAGAGCATCATTTCACAGACATATTTGAACTTGAAACTTACTGGCAACATGGATTTAACTGTCACCTGTAAAAGCAGCATAAAGTTAAACCTTTACTGTTCTGCCTCCTTGCCCTATAAAAACAAAGCCCACGCTCTTGGAGTTGATGAGTCTGGAAAGAGGGACAAGGGCCTCTGGCATGTCCCTGACCATGTGAGGACAGAGGGGAGGCGAGGGGGGAAATGAGACGGGCAGTTGTTTCCTGTGGTGCTCCTGAGAGACTAATCTTTTAAAAACAAAACCCACCACCCGTTACACTTGGAATAATATCCACATGCCATGAGCCCAGTGTCCCAAGGTCCATGCACCCAAGATCCATGTGCCGGGTCCATCCTCCCTACTCAGCCCACCTCCTCCTTCCCTTTCTCACTCTCGGTGAGGGCTCCAGTCCTTCCAGTGTCTGCTGCTTCTGGAACTCCCAAGTCATTCCCTGCGGGGCCTTCACCCTCCCTGTCCTGCTGTGAGCATCGCTCCTCCTCAGACCTTTGCACCGCGGGCTCCCTCTCATCCTTCTGATTTCAGCTTAAATATACATCTGGGGAGAAATCTTGTCTGATGACTTCATCTAAAACACCCGCCGTGCCCCATCACAATCTCTCTCCGTCCTCTTACCCCAATCTTTTTATAAGCACAACTTTTTTGTTCTATAATACTGAATTAGAAGAATATATTTACAAATGTTAATCAACTATACTCCAATATAAAAAAATATATACAAAGAAAATATGGAAAGAAGAGGTATGTTATAAAGCATGATAATGTAATGAATACTTATGAACCCACTAACCAATTTAAGGTCTAGAATATTAACAACACTTGATATTTTTTGCATAGCATTTATTAACTATCTAAAATTATATTATGTCCTTACGTATTTATTTTCTGTCATACCTACTGGAAGGTAAAGTCTGATGCCTGCCTTTTTCATTGCTGTGTCCCAGAGCTCAGAACAGTACCTAGGAAACGAATACTCGTAAATGAATGAATGGCTAACTGAGGGCAAGGCAGAAAGGCCAGTGGAGCGGGGTTGTTATTGGGGGCAGTCGTGCATGGCCTGCACTGTCTCCAAGCAGAGATCCGCAAGCCCGCAAGACATGACTGCTCTCTCCCCATATTTCTCTGAAATCTAGTTAATGTGTAGTTACGTAACATGAGGTACAATGTCTAGCTAGCTGTGCAGACAGAAGCACACAGGGTGGGTGATTTTGCCATTTTGAGAGTCAGTTTCTGTCTCTGGTAAAATAGGTAGTAATAGCTACCTGTACAATGCCTGGGTTAGAGCTAAAAGCATTCTCACCTCCTCCGCCCTGGGAACACCTGAGAAGGGTAGGGCCATCAGGGAAAGGGCTGCTGCTGGCAGCACATAGCCTCAGACCTGGGGGGAGACAGGCAGACTCTGGGTGGGCAAAATTGTGGCAGACAGACACTCAGGCCATCCTGGAAGCGGTGGAGAACAGCTCCTGTCCCCAAATGGCCCACTGCCTGTGCTTTAAGCCTCACGGTGATGCCCAAGGCCAGGATCAGGCCCCTAGAACGACGGGATGGCCAGGCCTGGGCACTGCCTGCCTGGCAGAGGTGGGGCGTCCCTCAGAGAACATATACGGTCTTGATGCGTGAGTGGAGGATACACAGTCACTGAAAAGAAAAATGAAACATATTTTCTCTTCAGTGAATCAGGGAAAAACTAAAGTAGAGCCTGTTTTTTCCCCCCTCCAATACAAGTGCCCTGTTTAAGCCAGTTTATTCTAAAATTTTATCCAAAGGAACCAGGCCTTGGAACATTCTTCAATGCGTCCCTTTGCCTGGCAGTTAATTAATTATTTAGTTTAACCAACATTCACCCAGCAACCAGGCGAGGATGAGGAGGGTGCAAACGAACAGGTGCAGAGTAGAGCTCTCAGTGCTACGCCGGAGGAAGGAGCGGCCAGCTCTGTGGAGGGCCAGGAGGAGTGGGCACACGCTGCCCCTTGCAGGAGGGAGCCTTTGCATTGTGCCTGGAGGAAGATGGAGGGATGGTACAGGCCAAGCCACGGATGGTGGGTGGAAGGCAGGAAAGGTGGGGGTGTGGCGCAGCAATGGGGAGTCGTTTCAGAGATGTGGGCTGGGGCCACACCTCGAAGGCCTTGCTCACCATACCTTGAAAGCAGTGGAGCAGCAGATCAGATTTGTGCTTCAGACAGTCTTGGCAGACAATCTTTTGCCCCTGCAACCCTCACTCGCCCTTCAGCTAATCATAACATCTCTGTTTCGCTTTGGGGAGTCACCCCTCCATCACTGTCAGTTCATATGGTTCCTTCTGGTTCCTGAATGGACCTACGATTCAGGCCTGGCCAATCAGTGTAAGCTGTCCCTCAGTACCCACGGGGGACTGGTCCTCCCACCCCCACCCTGCAGATACCAAAATCCTCAGGTGCTCAAGTCCCTTATATAAAATGGCATCGTGTTTGCATATAACCTACGTACATCCTCCCGTATACCTTAGATCATCTCTAGATTACTTACAATACCTAATACAATGTAAATGCTATGTAAGTAGCTGTAAATACAATGTAAGTGCTATGTTAAATAGTTGCTGGTGTGTGGCACATTCAAGTTTTGCTTTTTGGAACTTTCTGGAATTTTTTTTCCGAATATTTCTGATCCACAGTTGGTTGAATCTGCAAAGGTAGAATCTGCAGGCTGTATTGTGTTATTTGATTCTAAGGGATTGATTCAGAAATGGGCATACACTGCTGGTGGTACAAGGAGACCCAGCTCTTAGGCTACCATTGGCTCTGTTGGGAAGCAATCCTGTTTCTCGAAGCAGGAAGCCTGCTGACCTGTGGCTGTGGGGCCACCAGAGGGAGATGGCCAGCTTGAGAGTGAGGCCAACACAAAGGGAAACAGAGCCAAGACAGAGAGATCAAGTCCTGATGCCGCTGCTAGCGTACCTGAATCCACCTCGGCCTGACATGAGATCTACCGGGCGCAGGACGTGTTAGAGGCTTCAGCCAGGGAGACCAGTTAGTCGGGAGACTGTGCAGTAGAACTGGGGAAGCTTGTGAGGGGCTGGCTTAGAGCGAAGGCAATAGGGCTGGAGAGGAGAATTCAAGACCTGCTCAGGTGATGGAAGCGGCAGGTCTCGGAGACCTATCAGATGTGGGTGTGAGCAGATGGAGGAGTCATTCTCAAGAGCACTGGGCCTTGTTTTTCTCTAGTTTAGGATGTTTCCAGCTTGAATATTGCTCCTACCATTTCAACACAACTCAGTTCTTCTACATGAAACATCTCTGCCTCTTGATCGCATCGTCCCCTTGATAATTCTGATTCCTACTTCAAGACTCATCGGAAGAGTTACCTCTTCCAGGAGTCCTTCCCAGGCTACCCCCACGAAAAAAAGAATCACTTTCTTCTCAGTCCCTTCTTTAAGGCTCCATCGGGGCACTCATGGCTGCCTCATAATTACCTATTGACGATTTGACTCGCCCCTGGATTGTGAACGCCTTGAAAAGAGCATGTTTATCCAGGTGTCCTCTTATCCAGTACCACACCTGATTCATAGTGCATGCTCAGAAGTCGTCTGTGGAAGCAAATGGAATGTTTGAGCTAAACAAAGTCCCGCACATTTTATAAAGTAAGGTGTCACTGGTGAAGGCACGTGTCGCAATCCGAGGAGGCCTATTTGTCAGGATGAGAGTTTGGCTGATTTGGCTGAGGATTTCCAGAAAACAAAGTTATTTTCTCAGACAAGTTCCCTCGCAGGTGAACTGCTTTCCCGTGGTGCACTCTTTACTTCCCGCATCTGCAAGTTCAACTTTCCCAGGAGCAAGCACTCAGCTGCCAGCCACCCCTGAAATGCTGACCTCATGAGCTGTTAGCACTCCTCATGCTGCCTCCACGTCCTCCCTGCCCAGCCTGAGGGTCCTGTCAGTTACCATGACAGGGTAGTCCTGTACTACGGAAGCCATCTTACAGACAGAAAGGGTGCTTGTTGCTGCTCTGTCTACTGGGGAGTGATCGTTTTATATTACTCTGGTTGCATGAGGACCCTGAAAACAAACCCCTCTGAAAACAAATGGGTCATTCTGGAGGGATTTTCCAGTTCCTGTGATCATTCATTCATTCATTCCACAAATATTTACTGAGCATCTACTTTATGTCAAGTTTTGTGATAAGCCTGCAATTGTGAGCAAAACAAACACAAACTCTGTGCTCATGGAGGTTGCAGCCTATTGAAAAAGAAAAGATGAACTAGTTAAAGGTCTAATCAGAAATTGTGAAAAGTCTCATGAAGGGAAAGGACAGTACCTGTGAAAATGCATTCAGAGGTACTTGATCTTGTTGGCAGTGGGGGTGGGTGGAGGTCAGGGAAGTTTTTCCCTAGGAAGTAACAAATGAAATATGAGGGAAAATAGGTGTGGTAGTTGGCTGGGGGATGGACTGGGGGTGGGGGACATTCCAGACAGAGGGAACAGCATGTTCAAAGACCCTGGTGTCCTGTCAAACCTTAGGAAGTGCTCGATCATCCCCCCAGTCCTTCGCAGATGGTAAGTGGGGAGGGGAGGGTGAGAAGGGTGGCCTTGGAATCCAGTCTTGGCCTCGCCTGGCCCTTGGGTGCAGATGCAGGACACATAACAGGCTGCTTCATTCCTAAACATCTCAGTCCCAGTACATTTTTCCACACTCTTCTCTCTTATCGTAAGCCCCACCCCACCCCCACAAGTATTTTGCACTGGTGATGGTGAGAGAAATGGGGTTTTAGCCCCCCTCAAATGCCATTCGGCCAGTTTGAAAACTCCATTCTTTCCCCATTTCTTCTATAACAAGGTTTCAGTCTGGTTTATTCCATTATTGTAACTTGTTCAAGACCATAGTGATGATCCATTGCTTTTTCCTAATTTGGATTTAATGCTAGATATTTAATATCAAAATTTTATTTAAATAATAGACTCGTGTTTTAAAAGGCAGAGCCCACTTAAGAAACAGACCTTAGGGCTTCCCTGGTGGCGCAGTGGTTGAGAGTCCGCCTGCCGATGCAGGGGACGCGGGTTCGTGCCCCAGTCCAGGAAGATCCCACATGCCGCGGAGCGGCTGGGCCCGTGAGCCATGGCCGCTGAGCCTGCGCGTCTGGAGCCTGTGCTCCGCAACGGTGGGAGGCCCGCGTACCGCAAAAAAAAAAAAAAAAAAAAAGAAACAGACCTTATATGACACCAAAAGCATTAGAGACAAAAGAAAAAATAAATTGACTTCATCAAAATGTAAAACGTTTGTGTTGTAAACAATATCATCAAGAAAATGAAAAGACAACTCACAGAAGGGGGAAAAATATTTGTAAATTATATATTTGATAAGGGGCTTGTATCCAAAATATGGAAAGAACTCTCACAATTCATAATAAAAAGACAAATGATACAAATTTAAAATGAGCAAAGGATTTGAATAGACATTTCTCCAAATAAGATATACAAATGGCCAATAAGCACATGAAAAGATGTGCAACATCATTAGTCATTAGGAAAATGCAAATCAAAACCACAAGGAGATATCACTTCACATCTACTAGGATGACTGTAATCGAAAAAACAATAACAAGTGTTGGTGAGAATGTGGAGAAGTTGGAACACTAGAATACTGCTGGTGGGAATGTAAAATGGTGTAGCTCCTTTGAAAGACGGTCTGGCAGTTCCTCAAAATGTTAAACTTAGAGCTACCATATGACCCAGCAATTCAACTCTAAAGTATATACACAAGAAAAATGAAAACATATGTATACACAGAAACTTACACACAAATATTCATAGCAGCATTTTTCATAATAGCTGAAAAATGGAAAAAACCCGTGTCTGTTACTAATGATTGGATAAATAAAATGTGTTTGATGTATGAAATGGGATGTTATTCATCAATAAAAACGTAAAATACTGATACCTATTACAACATGGATGAACCCTGAAAGCATTATGCTAAGTGAAGGAAGCCAGTCACACAGGACCACATATTGTACAATTCCATTTATGTGTAACATCCTGAATAGGCCAATCTATAGACACAAAAAGACTACTGGTTGCTTATAGTGGGGAGAGGGGATTGATAGGAGGGGATGAGAGTGACTGCTAAGGGGCATACAATTTCTTTTAGGAGCGAGGAAAATGTTTTAAAATTAGAGTTGGTAATGGTCCTACAACCCTGTTAAAATAGTGAAAAACATTGAATTGTACACTTTAAATGGGTGAATTGTGTAGAAAGTGAATTTATATCTCAAAAAAAGTAGGCTAACCAGAGTAGCTCAACCAATATTGTCTGAGCCTGCTGTGCAAAGAAAATTTTACTCAAATTCCGGCACAATGCACAGGTCAGGCAGAGAAAACTTCCTGAATGGAAAAGTGTAGCAATAGTAATAATAATAGTCACATTATTAACAGTAAATAAAGTCGATATGATCTTTATGGTTAGGAAAGCACTTTCACGTTTATTTGAGTAAATTCTTCCACTCATTGAATCCTATGAGGGTGGCATCACTGCACACATCTGACACCTGAGGGAACTGAGGTTCAGAGAGTTTAGAAAGGGTGAGATCATCCGAATGGTAAATGCTTGGGCTGCGATTAGAGCCCTGGTCCATCTGCCCTACATCTCATGTCACTCCACTAAGCCTGAGAGGGCAGGGGCCTTGAGCTGTCTCGCTACAATGGTAATCCCCAGTGCCAGTCAGGGTGAATGAACGAATGAGTAGTAAACTGCTTCTCTTCAGACTCTGCCACCAGGTAATACAAAGTGTGGCTCTAGCTTCTCCTAGAAAAAGGAGACCAAGAAGCGCGAGTCAGAAAGTCCACCCTGAAATGCAACGATGCAGAGTGCTGGCCAGCAGGCTGGTCTCCAGAAGTAACACTGACTTGATCCCTTTACAGGCATAGGAAACAGGCAGGGATATCTCAGAACTGCAGGCTTCACATTCCTGTGGGCCTTGTTCATGGTCCTCAGCCAGCCAGTGTCCTACTGGGATCTCCCTCAGGAGCACATGGATTACCCCAGCCCCACTCTGCAGACTCCCACTTGAATTCCTGGTCAGCATTTGCACTCCAGAAAGAGGCTGTATCCCCCAAGGCTGAGGCGTTCCCATAGCCAGTCTGTGCTGTCCAGAAGATGGGATGGGGTCCCACAAATAAGGTACAATCCCCCACCACCTGGGTTGTCTCTTACTGATGGAACTTGAATGGGACAGAGAGCTTTGCCCTTCTGCCTAACTTGTTGAGTTGGCTGATGGTTGAATTTGGGTGGTTGTATTTCAGATGGTAGTAGGAGAAGTAGCAAAGATACTCTGTTTGCTGAGCTTTTCCTTTCTCCATGGACCAGATGTTTTTTTGGAAAGAGCCTTGGATTTGGAATCACACAGATCTAGCTACAAAACATTTTTTGCTATTTACCCTGGTGCCCTCTCTGAGCCCAAGTTTCTCACTTCCCCAGTGAAAATCTCACAGGGCTGTAGTGAGAGAAATAACTTAGCCAAAGCCCAGAGCCAGTAAATGGCAGAGTTTTGATTTGATACCAGGACTGTTGACTCCACCTCCACATGTGGTGGAATGAGATCATGGATGGGAAAGAGATGTCTAAAGTGCACGCACAAGTGCTGGCTGTGATAACCGCCGACACTTTCTCCCAGGGCTGGAACCTAGGAGGGATGGAAGGGAGCAGATGAGGTGTGCATTTCCCATTGGTCAGGGTGGAACATGTGCTCTGTGCCCTTAAGAGGATTTATGACTTGGAATTCTGCTTGGCAGCCTGGCCATAGTAAAGGCTGGGCTAGGGTTCTGGGTGTAATGGAGATGCTGCCCAGATAAGTGTCTGCCCAGGTACATCCTCGGCCTGGTTCCGTTAATAGCCCTTCCATTTCACAACCATCGCTGTGTCCAGGCCACACCAGGAAGGGATGGGATGAAAACACTGACCCTGTTCCCCGCACACAACCAGTCTGGATTATTTAGGTCTAAAACACTCTGTTCCTTTGGCAATTCCATCTGGAAGGCCACACAAAAGTGAATGACTTCCTTTCCTTCTGTGGGCTGTTCATCAAAGGGATGGCTGCTCCTCTCCACCCAGGGATGGGAGGTTTTATGTGATTGTGGGGTTAGAAGTAAGGGCCCAGACTTTGGAATTAGACAGTCCCCCATTTAATTCTGGCCTCCTGGTTATTTCTGTGTGAACTTCAATCATGCTACTTGACCTCTGTCTCTATTTCATTTTACATTTTCTGTAAAGTGAGGGCAATGATACCTCCTTCTAGGGCTGTGAGGACTCTGCCAGGCAGTGGAATTATGTGGCTGGTGCTTGGCAGGCCTCAGGGACCAGAAGGTCTTTTCTCCTTCCTGATTCTGACTCCACTAAGTTCTCTGACGTATATCAGGGAATATTTAACTGTCTCGGACAAATCTTTGAGGGAGAAGGACTGGGAAGTGTCGGAAGTATTAAAAGCAAAGAGAGAAAAGAGACAGAGGGGGATGTGATAGTAAGTGTAATAATAAGTAGTAATAGTGATAGTCATACTGCCTCTTTTAAATGAACACTTACTATGTGCCAACACTCTGCTTGGAGTTTTACGTATATTTCTTAACTTATTCTTTCTCTTATCATTTCCTTTAATAGATGAAGCAACAAGTTGACAAATGTCTTGATAAGCTAGTGACTGCAGTTTAAAACTTCATATCACCCCAGAGCTCTGGGGAAGCACATGAGTAGTAGAGAGGGTGGCGTCTTGGGCTGGGCTGGCCTGGAGGTTCTCCCTTCACCCCCCCCAGGAGGGAAGCTCAGGTTTTCCCTGGTTCTTGACCAAACCTGGGTGAGGCAAGAAGTACGAGGCCTCCTTGGCCAGAGGACCTGCCTCCTCAGATCAGAGGTGAGCACCTCTAAGGCAGGGCTGCATCTGCCTGCTCCCTCCAAGCAGGGGCCCACTCTGTGTTTAAAGGAAGCGGCAAACACTGCAACCTGCCCTTTTCCTTTACACATTGTGGAGTCTACCCAAGGTGAAACAACACCTTTGAAAGGTGTGGAACCTGCCACTGTGGACAAAGCACAGCATTGTTCTGGAGACCTCATGCTACCCGAGACTCCACTCCTCCCCACTGCTGACACCAAGTCCAGCCAATTCCTCCTTTAAAGTCAGACTTGTCTGGGCCCTCTGCTCCTTCCCCGTGGCCACTGCCTAGATTCGGGTGTCTGCACCTGCTCTCCTCACTTCCCATCTCACCCTGCACTGAGCCCCGTTTCCCACCCAGGAGCCAGAGAGAACTTTCTTAAATGAAACTCTGCTCAGGTCTCTCCTCACTGCCCTCAGGACCAAGTCACCCCCTCCACAGGGCATGAGCCCTCCACAGTCCCATCCTCGTCTCCTCAGACCCACTTCTCTTTTTCTCGCCAGGCCCCAGTTCCACCTGGCTGGTCACAGTGCCAGGAGCGACCCATGATGCCACATTCCAGAGTCACCAGGACAGGGGAGACGGACCTGGAGGCACTTTTCATTACTCCCTCCGTTATCCCCTTGCCCCTACAGACACGTCCATCTCACCTGGTGATGTCGCAGGCCTGGCTGCATGTGCAGTAGTTTGCACCAAGGCTCCAAGGCAGGGGGTGAGGTGGAGAGCGATGAATCCCCACCCGGTTTCTCTTCAGAGAGAGAAGGTTATGGCCTGAAGGAAGATGAAGCAAGACCTGGCAGGAGACACAGTGGGGATCGTCCTCAGGCCTCTTGTTTTCTAGCTGCCATGTGGCCCCCAAAGCCTCCCAAGTAAGAAATGAACATGCAACCATTGATAAATAATGTCACTAATAGCTAATATAATATTTGTTAAATAAAGTACTTGTATGGTACTTTCCTCATGCCAGGCACATTGTAAGCAGCCTGTGTGAATTTATATGTTTGATGATTTATCCTCATGACAAGCCATTTACAGAAAACTGAGGCATAGAGAAATTAAGTAACTTTCTCAAAGCAGCACAGCCAGTAAGCAGGAGAGCCAAGGTTTGGCTCTTGACTGTGTGCTGTTAACCTCTATGCTATTTTGCCAGCTTGCTGGAGTCAAGCCTGCCACCTGCCTATGGGAACGTCGTCCTCCTGTGGCCCCTCACTCACTGGTGCTTGAGAAGTGTCTGTAGAACATCTAGCCCCAGATGTGCCCTCCTGGCCTTATCTCACTGTGCTGTCATTTAATATTTCATCACTGTGAGGCCTCGTCTTACTTCTCAGGTGGGTTTTATTACTCCCATGCTGTGGGTGAGCAAACTAAACTCAGAAGATTACTGCAAGGCAGCACATCCACAGGATTGCCAGGATTTGAAATTGAGCCTGTCTGTCCATAGTCTATCTTCTCCCACTCCTCTAAAACAAGCCTGGGGCAAGCAGACATTCTACCCATGCCACGTGGGGCATGTTGATCTGAAGTGCCGCTGAGGCACGCAGGCTGCAGAGCCTGGCTTGTGGCTCCGGAGAGAGCGTCGGGCTGGAGATGTGTTTGTAGTCGACAGAAGAGGAAGCAAAGGGAGAGGTCAGGAACTGAAAGGAACAAAAGACAAGCCTTGGGGAAGGTCTGTTTAAAGAGGATAAAGGGGATGAGATACAGTATAGAAGAGCAAGCAGGGAGGAGAGAGAAAGTGACAGTAAGAGCAAAAGAACCAAAATACTCCTATTTGTGTATTTTTTTTTTTTTGCGGTACGCGGGCCTCTCACTGTTGTGGCCTCTCCCATTGCGGAGCACAGGCTCCGGACGCGCAGGCTCAGCGGCCATGGCTCACGGGCCCAGCCGCTCGCGGCATGTGGCATCTTCCCGGACCGGGGCACAAACCCGTGTCCCCTGCGTCGGCAGGCGGACTCTCAACCACTGCGCCACCAGGGACGCCCTGTGTATCATTTTATAGTTCACAGTGAGTCTTTGTGTCCTTATCTCTTATCATATAAACACACACGTGCACACACCTACACACACATCCGAAAACCACTACAGAGTCCAGTGTTGGAAGCAAGCTAAGTACTGTTATTACTGCCAGTTTACAGATATGAAAACTCAAAGAGGGTAACGGACGTGCCCAAGATATAACAGCTAATAAACAACAGAACTGGTATGGGAACCTCTGTATCCC
Organism: Stenella coeruleoalba; assembly: GCF_951394435.1. Taxonomy (NCBI): domain Eukaryota; kingdom Metazoa; phylum Chordata; class Mammalia; order Artiodactyla; family Delphinidae; genus Stenella; species Stenella coeruleoalba. Next base: position 42,409,608 of record NC_137154.1, on the reverse strand, counting down.
ATAGACCCAGCTTCCACTGTCTCAGATGCCACAGAAGTAGAGGAATCAGGGAGGGAGCTGCAGTGTCAATCTGGCCCATAGAAGTCTTGTAGGAGCAGCGTGGGAGTGGGCATCCAAACTGAGGCATGGTGAGGGGGTGTAAGGAGTTGAGGGATGGGTAGTGTGGAAGTAGAAGAGTCTGGACTAGACCCTTGTTGGAGAAATTGGTGAGTAGGGAAAGGAGAACCAGGAAGCCTGGAGAGGGGTTGTGCCCTCTGCCCGTTTCTTCCTTCCTGCCCTCTCTCTACCTGGTGTCTTTCTCTGCCCCGCCCCCGATCCCTGCTGTCTGCCTGCCCAGGCTTCTTTCCCTGCCCGCTGCCTCTCCCTCTCTTTTCCCCTCAGTCCATCTCTCTGTCTTCATCTCTCTCCCCTATTTTCCATGGGTTCTCCTCTGTTGCCAGGGCCCATCCTGTGTCCTGTCTCCATTCCTTTCCTCTCTTTTTCCTCTTCCCCTGCTCAACTACCTACATTTGGAAATCTAAGACATGTTTAGTATTACGTTTACGTATTGAATCAGGTTTAATGCTACTTGTTGTTAATTTAAAAAGCAGGAGATCTGAAATGTTTTCCCCTTTCTTTCTAAAAAAGAAAAACTCTCTCCAAAAGGGAGGCACCTTTAAAATATCCTCCTCGATGAAACTTTTATGGGCAAACCAGTGCTCTCAAGACAAAAAAAGCAGGCTCCTCATATCTCTGTGAAGGTGCCAGGGAAAGAGGAGAATTTCTCGATGAGCAGGAGGGGGAGGCTCCTTTCCCACTTTTGCTCTGAGCGATGCAGGCACTCATGGGCTCTTCCCTGTGATGAGATCACCCAGTATGCCTAGCAAGGTGCTAAAAAATAATTGTCCTCAATGAAGACATACAAATAAATCATTCTGCCTGGCAGAGAGAATTTGAGTGCGTCTGCAAAATGTGCAGGCAAAGGATCCCTCCAGCTGCTGTGCTCTGAGGACAGCCATGCTTGACCCACCCCATGTAGATGGGGCCAGGAGCCCTGCTGCACACACACAGTGCGGGGTAGCAGACACCACCTGCTCCATGGGGAATTGTTCAGGGCAGTGCTGTCATGGGGATACCTCAACCTGTCCTTCATCCTGTACCCTGAGGGCTACGATGCCATACAGTCAGTAATAGTGGCTTTCAATGGCTGTGATTTTGCTGCCCTTCGGGCTACCTACACCCCAGTTAGAGGGCATCTTAGAACCCCAGTGGGGTTTCACCATGAACTCATGCATCCAGTGACGGAGCAGCCTCATGGGCTTCTGAACCCTTGGAGGGAGGAGTGAGCACCGCCCTCTCGCCTGCAATCACTGCTACAGCGTGCCTTTTTACTGGCTTCTATCTGAAGTCCTTAAATCATCTTTACTGATATTAAGTAATGAGTTAGTCACTTTCTTGACACAGTTGACAGAGAGATAAGAGGTTTCCCATCATCTACTAGGAAAACAAATGCCTAGGTTTGACTGAATTTATTTCCTAAGACCAGATTCTTTCATCAGTGAATCATTTTGCTGACTTCTTTCCAAAAGACCTGAGACAATGGTTGGCTCTTTGGGGTGTGCTCACAGAAGGTGGCATGCTGGTTGCTCTCCAGGCCACTCACAGGACAGAGAAGGGAGACGGGCACCCATACCCACCTCAGCTCAAGGCTGCGAGCTCTAAAAGGAGGAAGGAATGGCTGAGTTACAGAGCCAGGGGTCATACTCTAAATGTGAGAGGCCATGGAGAAAGAGGAGAAGGAGGTGAAAGAAGAAAGGAGAAAGAAGAGGAGCAGACAGAGGAATAAAATTCTCACCCTTTGCTGCATGTCTGCTGCTAGGTGTACTCTCTTAAAGATGTCCTGGCTATATATAGCCTTACATTGAAAGATGCAACACACAGATGTGGCATGCACCTGGGAAGACTTGCTTAGTCCTGGGTCTGAGTCTACCGGTCCTGCCAATCTGTCCACAATATTTTCATTTCTGTCTCAGAATTGTTCTTAGTTGAGATTCCCCTAGAAGGGTACCCTGAGACAGCGTCCTGAAGCTGAGAGTTTAACAAGGAAGGGAAGGCAGCCCATAAAGGTGTGGCAACTGGAGCTTCATCCCTCTGGGGGAAGCAACTCTGGGAGCCAGTGTAGAATATGCACTTTGGAGTTATCCCACCAAGGGAGCAAGGGAAATGAGTTCTTTAGTCACTGACTCCTATCAGTCATTGGCTGCGTGCTGCTCCTGGGGCAAAGGGAGGGTGTTAATTCCTAGCACCTGACCTGCTCCAGGTGTGCTCAGCAGCTGGATAAAGCCCCCAGGCATGGGGCCAGGAGTCGCAGTTGGAAGTAGGCTGGCATGCCTACTTCCTACTTTCTCTTATATAGAAAACAAGAGATTTGAAAGGAGCTCTCTGGAGAGTCACAGAGGTAAGGAGTTGTCAGCCTAGCTGGGAGAGCTGTGATGTTTCTCTTCTCTTTCCAATCACTTCCAAACCAAGTGAAGGGAAACTGATGAAATTGAGATTTGCAAAAAAGAGGGCTGGTATCTCACAGTCCCGGTGAGCTGCAGAAATTGTGGGTCTATCTTGAGAGGGTCATTGGGAGAAAGTGATGTTTGTTCCCTTGGAGTTTGGAGGTATATTTGAACGTGGACACTGGTACCCCCTCCTAACCTTACCTCCTACTAAATTTGGAAGGCAAGAGGGTGGCTGAAGTCATCCACTAAGGCAGGATAAAAAGAGTGAGCAAAAAGACCAGCTTTAGTGTGAAAAGAAAGCATGATTTTCCTTTGGGATAAACATGCACTGGGGAAGATAATTAGGCTTGAGATCAATTGGGACTTTGTCAGAGAGGATCGCCTACCAGTTAAGAGGTGACAGGAAAAGGCTACACAGTGAGTTGTTGGGGGAAGTTGCTAAGAGTGTTGCAAGATGTTGACCAGACAGTGCACCCCGCCGGTTGGAGAACCTGCAGTGGAGCCAGTCTTTGAACACTTACAGTTCCCAGAAGCTGTCAACACTCAAGAGAAAAGCACCTGCAGGACAGGTAAGACACCAGACACTCTCTTCCCCAACCCTGGAGGAATCTACAGCAGGAAGTGGGAAGGAAATGAAGAAAGAGTGAAGGAACACAGCAGTCCTCACCTCCCCGTTGATGATCCCCAAGCCACACGTCCAGCCTGGGCTTAGAGGAAGGAAAGTAGGAGTGAGACATCTAGAATTGGGAGTGTTTCAAGCTTTTTTTGTTTTTGTTTTAACCAATTAATCATTTTGGTTTTTATTATTTATTTTTCTTTAAATTCTTTCTGTATCCATTGCATTTCCCCCCCAGTCTTCACTTCCTCTTTATTCAGAATAAGTTCCCATCTGTGTTCTGGAAGAACCTTCTTCACCCTTATTTATTTATTTATTTATAAAAATTGGGGTATAGTTGATGTACAATATTATATGTTTCAGGTGTACAACATAGTGATTCACAGTTCTTAAAGGTTGTATTCCTTTAAAGGTTGTATTCCTTTATAGTTATTATAAATATTGGCTATATTCCCTGTGCTATATAATATATATTTGTAGCTTCTTTATTTTATACATAGTAGTTTGTACCTCTTAACCCCCTACCCCTATATTGCTCCTCCCCCTCCCTCTCCCCACTGATAATCACTAATTTGCTCTCTATATCTGTGAATCTGTTTCTTTTCTGTGATAGTCACTAGTTTATTTTTTAGATTCTACATATAAGTGATATCATACAGTATTTGTCTTTCTCTGTCTGACTTATTTCACTCAGCATAATATCCTCCAAGTCCATCCATGTTGTTGCAGATTTCAAAATTACATTCTTTATGACTGAGTAGTATTTCATTATATATATATATATATATATGTATACACACACACACACACACACACACACACACACACACACCGTCTTTATCCATTCATCTGTTGATAGACACTTAGGTAGCTTCCATATCTTGGCAATTATAAATAATGCTGCTATGAACATTGGGGTACATGTATCTTTGCAAATGATTGTTTTAATTTTTTTTCTTTCAAATACCCAGGAGTAGAATTGCTGGGTCATATGGTAGTTCTGTTTTAAGTTTTTTGAGAAACGATCACAATGTTTTCCTAGTGGCTACACCAATTTACATTCCCACCAACAGTGTATGAGGGTTCCCTTTTCTCCACCTTCTCCCCAACATTTATTATTTATGGTCTTTTTGATAATAGCCATTCGGACAGGTGAGATATAATATCTCATTGTGGTTTTAATTTGCATTTCTCTGATGATTAATGAGGTTGAGCCTCTTTTCATGTGCCTGTTGCTCATCTGTATGTCTTCTTTGGAAAAATGTCTATTCAGGTTTTCTGCTCATTTTTTAATCAGGTTGTTTGTTTTTCTGATACTGAGTTGTATGAGCTGTTTATATATTTTGGATATTAACCCCTTATCAGCTATAACATTTGAATGCTTCAAGTTTTAAATTGGACTGAACCCTTTAAATACACAAAAGTGACCAGAAAGCCATGAAAGGAAGGCAGTGCAGCTGAAGGTAGCAATAAGAGAAAAACTAACCTGCTTTCTGTTTGTGCAACCATTGAATTCATCCCATTCAGTAAACTGGTTTACAGAAGTTAACACCAGATGTATACCATTGTTACACTTTATTTATCATTGGTGTGTGCACACGCATATGTGTGTGTGCGTCTAGGGGTGTGCGTGTGTTTATAAACACAGTGCATAGCTCATCCCATAGTGTGGGTTTATTTGTTAGCAACAGATAGTTTTGCTGTCTTTAATTTCTGGGTCTCCGTAAAGAATCCCTCTAGGCATCATTAAGGAGGCGGACCTCAGCCAGGTGAACCCAATCAATATTACAGTCCCTGTCTGGGAGCCTCAAGTGGGCAGAGTAGGTTCAGAGCGGTCCTGAATGAGCTGCTGGGTAGGTGTGGGGGAAAGTTATGTCTTTTTGGTGTCCATGTGAGGAGAGGCGAAAGGGGCCTCCTGCAGCAGCTTTGGTTGACTTAGGTTCCTACTAGGGAAGAAAAAGCCCATATCTTTACTTTGACTCTTTGATTAATCAAACTCAAAGAATGTGGATTTTGCAGGAATCCAAGTGAACTTGTTCCCCCTGAACACTGACCTCGTCTGGTCTCCCTATCCCATTCCCATTTTGTCCTTGGGGAACCATCCTTTCTTCTGTCTGGAGCAGTAGTTCTCACATTAGAATCATTTATTTTTCATTAGTATTTAAAAAAATATACCAATGCCATAGTCTTACACCCAACCAAGTCTAGAGGTAGGGTCTGGGCACTAGTATTGAATATTATTTTAGAAGCTCCTCTGGTGATTCTTGTGTACAGTTAAGGTCTAGAAGATTGAGGAGGATATTCAGCAGAGGCTGAGTGTGTCCAGTTATTGTAGGTAGGGGAGGTGAAGTTCTGTGGAGAGCATGGCTCCAGGCTGACACTGGTGGGCCTGGCCATGTGAAGTGGAGAAGTTCATGCATTCATTCATCAGATATTAATTGACTGTCTACTATGTACCCCACGCTGTGGATACAGCAGGGAACAAAACATCAAATCTGGCTCCCTCGTGGAGCTTACATTCTACTAGAGAGAGCTTTCCTGATTGGGAAACAGGTGAGACCCAGGGAAGGCCCTCTCTGGCTCTCAGGTGAGTGATGTTGGGAAGCAGCATCAGAGTACTAATAGGCTGCCTGGTTTTATACACACTTTCACAGCTGATTGTACCCTCACACAGCTGATCACATCAGGCTGGTGATCGTCTTGTGTCCAGGCTGATGTGGTGTCAAAGGCTCTGAGTGGTAAGAGAGTCTGTGACATGGCATTCAAACTCAGTATGTTCTCTTCCAGCTTCAGTCCACTGACCCAGAGCAGCAAAGGGAAGACGTGTGTGGCGCAGGTGCTAACAGCCATGTGCGTTGGCATGATCCCACTGTTGTGGGATGGTGTTTCCGATGGTGATGTTGAGTGTCTCCATTTTTAGTTTAATTTAGTATCTCACATGAGGAGCCTGAGGCAGAGACAGCCTTTGAACTTGAAGCTTCCATTCCCTAGTCTAGGCAGGGTCCTCTCCTGACTCTCACTATGGCAATAGTTAAGCTGACCTTCTTGACACCAGAGGAAAGAGATTCTAGGAACCTGCTTTGTGTCCTTCGTTGCCCCAGGCTTAATGCCTTGACAAATCCCTTCTACTTGTCTTCCTCAGAATGAGTGGCTAACGCTGTGTTTGGAGAGGCTAGGATCAGAGGCAACTCTGACCCACAGGCCAAGGCTAATTGCTCTCATCACCACCCCATCTGTGAAATGTGCTTCTGCTGGGAAGCATATTAGAGCCTCGTGAAGAGTTGGAGGGCTGATGAAAGCTGGGCTAAGTGCCGGGCAGATAGCGTCAGTGTGGCGCAGCCGCGTCTTCACAGCTCAGCCCTGCCCATGAGTCTTGAGAGTGTGGACGAGAAAATGGAGGAGCAGCCTGGCTTTGGTGTGCTGTCATGGCCACTTGGTCCTAGCACAGAAGAGCCTTTAGGTTTGCTTCTGCCCTGTTTGCAGGGAGGCCCATTGCTGAGTGATCCCATTCTCATTTCCTGAGCCCTTTCTACTCAGCCACTTCCCCCACTCCATCCTCTTTCCCTCCTTTCTCCTCTTCCCTGGGTTCAGCTCATACCTAGAGCCTGGGAAGCATCTGCACCTTTGGTGACCAAGAGGTGGCTGAACCCCCAGACCAGTCTGCCCAGCACCTGGGAGCACAGACTCTACCCACCTCAGACCCTTCCAAACTGTCCCTTGGGTCCCGAATACTAGTTGGGGACAGGAAGGGCTGTGTGGGAAAGGGAGCATCATTACAGTTTTCAAGGATCAATGAGAAATATGTGAACACAGAACTGTACCAAAAACTGAACAGATGTCTTTTTATACCATTGCTTTAAGCTCTTTGACGGTTGTTTTTTATTGATTACTTACTGTGTGCCAGGCAATGTGCTAGGTGCTGCCTGTGTATTATCTCATTGAATCCTCACAACGGGCCTGTAAGATGGGTCTTATTTTCCCATTTTACACTTGAGAAAACTGGGGCATAGAAGTTTTAACTTTTGCAAGATCATACCACTGGCAGGTGCTGGATTCTCCAAAGCCTGAGTGTCTGGACTAAGTGGCCTGGGGGCTGGAGAAACTGTCCTGATGGAGAGACTCAGGAATCCAAACCCAGGTGGTTTAATCAGCCCCAAGGATAACAGAAGGAATATGGTGGCAAACAGTTTCCAAATCCAGCCTGAGCAGTGAGTAGGGACAGATCTAACCATGTGAGCCAGGGGTATGCAAATGGAGCAGTTGGCAGGGAGGTGGAAAGAGAGTTCAGCCTGGAGGAGGAGGATTCAGAATCTAGGTCAGGAACTGGAGCCTTGGCCACTGGCAGAGATGCAGAGCAGGGCCCCTGGCCTATGGAGGAGGAGTGGCCCTACATGGAAATTAAGGAGAGGAAATGCAGGCAGAGGTACAGTCTTGGAAGTAGGCGCACACAGGAAGGGGAGTGGGTGGGTGTGGTGTGTTAGGGTATGGGGGAATCCACAGATGCCCAGCCTGCTCTCTAGTACGCTGGTTCCTGCATCTAGCGGACAGAAAAGGAGACCTGGAGCAGGGGGCATGGGAGTTGCTCTTACCTGGCAGACCCCCATCCGAAGCTGAGTTAGCAACTGTACCCTAAGCCCTGTATGTTGGAGGGACTGAGGCCACTGATAAACGTCCTGCTTCACTTTGGACAAGCTCACGACCTGGGGTAGCACGAGGCTGCCGAGCTTGAGAAGCTGGGGAGGGCACGTCTGGGACAACGAGCAGGCTTTTGCCCACTAAGATCCCCAAAGAAGGTACTCGGAAATTCTACCTCTTTCCTCTCTAAATGACGAAGTCCCTCTGTTCCCAGCAGATCAGAAAGCAAGATGAGAAACAACCTGAATACAGCCCAGACTATCTTCGTTGACACAGAGATTTTTAAATTCATATTGTTTTATTGCCTGAAAATTATAGATTTCTTTATTTTATGGGAGGAGTGGCTGGTAACCCAAGTGGGATCAGCATAAAATAAAATAATAACTAATAGATATCAAGCAGTTACTATATGTCAAGCATAATAAAACTCCACAAATTAGGTACTATCATGTTTCCTTTCTACTCAGGAGGAAATTGAGGCTCAGAAAATTAATAATTAGGTCAAAATCATATAGCTCATGAGTACGAATTCCAGAACTTGAACCCAGGCATTAGTCTACACTCATAACCACTGTGTAATGCTATCATTCTGTGGAAGCTGCAAGCCCCAGGGTAGGGTCTCATATATAGTAGGTCACAGGAATTATATACTGAATGAATGAATCAATGAATAGATGGATGAATGTACCCTCAAAATATATTATCCAGGGCTTCCCTGGTGGCGCAGTGGTTGAGAGTCCGCCTGCCGATGCAGGGGATGCGGGTTCGTGCCCTGGTCCAGGAAGATCCCACAACAGTGAGAGGCCCGCGTACTGAAAAAAAAAAAAAAAAAGTATATATATATATATACATATATATATACATATATATTATCCAGACCCTGAGACCCAGGCAGGCCCAGAGGGAGATAGAGTTAAGATGAAAACTGGGTGTAGGGTCCCCTCATTACATCAGAATTCACTGGGAGGATGTCCCAAGATGAGGCCAAAGTTCACACGTCTATCAGCTCCCAGTGAAATGAGGACCCCCGGCCACTCTATGTCCTTTATATTTCTTGCATGTGATTCTCCTTGGAGAACATGGGCCTGGTCATTCTCAGAAATAGCAGTGTTATCTTCGTGATGTTTCAAGTCTTGTTTTCAACGTTGTATGTTGTCAAATATGAATGCTAAAACTGGAAGCCTCTACCTGAGTCTTAGAAGCAAGTTTCTGGTTCCAGAATAGGCAAAGCAGAGGAACAACCTCCTGGATAAACTTGAGCCTGAGGGATCCTTTCTCTTCCTGGAAGTGAGATTCTGTGCTCAGACACAGCATTGCAGGAATGGTCAGCATCTCGGCCATGGGAGATAAAGAGCAATGGGGATTCAGGTAGTGGCTGAACCCTAGAGAGGCAGGAAATCAGGACCCAGTCATCAGAAGGGGGTGGGTGAGTACATGTGGGGTCTGGGATTTAGGGTGGGGGTGGAGTACCAGGTACTGTAATTGATCTAAGGCTTTGGGAGGGAAGCACATGAAGCTCAGTCTTGTGGACTGCTACCACATGGCAGCCAAAGGAGAGAGAAGTGCTTTGAGGCAGTGTGGTATCATGATTAAGTATATTTGGTTTTTGCCCCATTCCTTGCACAGAGCTCCTAAAACCCTTGGAATTTACTAAGTCTGAGAGCAATCAAGGTGTCTTTGTTATGTTAATAAGGCAACTTTTGGAAAGCACCTAAGGATGGGGCTGGTTGCCAAGAGAACCAACCAAGTGATGGAAGAGTTGGATCTTCCACCCGCTGATGTCCTGGTAGTAAAGAGGGGCTGGAAGTTGAATCAATCACCAATGGTCAATAATTTAATCAGTCATGCCTATGTGATGAAGCATCTGTAAAAACCCAAAAGGACTGAGTTGGGAGAGCTTCCAGGTTGGCGAACGCATGTTCATTTCTGGAGAGTGGTACACTCAGAAAGCGTGGAAGCTTTATACCGCTTTACCCACATACCTTGCCCTAAGCATCTCTTCCATCTGGCTGTTCCTGAGTTATATCCTTTTATAATAAACTGGTAGTTCTGTGATCCACTCTAGAAAATTAATGGAACCCAAGAAGGATGTCGTTGGAACCTCCAGTATGTAGCTGGTTGGTCAGAAGCACAGGTGAACCTGGACTTGTGACTGGCATCTGAAGTGGCAAGGGAGGCTGCAGTCTTGTAGGACTGAGCCCTTAACCTGTAGAATCTGATGCTATCTCTAGGTAGATAGTGTCAGAATTGAGTTAATTGCTTGGTGGTATGGGAAAAAAACCACACATCGGAATTGGTGTCAGAACTAGAGGCAGGTATGCGAGATGTCAGGAAGAGAAGAGAGGTACTCAGGATGGGGTCAAAGTATCACCAAGTCACAGGATCTTGGACAAGGAGGCCAAGGCCAGTAACCCATGTCTTGTCTGGGTTAGGATTCTACATGACTTGGACCTGCAGGAGGAAGATGAGGGGACCCAGCTGCTTGTTGCTCGGGTACCCTGAGGCTGCATGGGAGGAGGAGGGTTCGCCCTCTCTTATGTTCCCCTCACCGTTCTTGACTCCCTCACTTTGGAGCACATGCTCGGCCAGCTCATGCCTCAGAAACGTAGTATTCTTGATGGTTGCTTGTTCCAGGACAGCTGTGGGATATTGCCTCTTGCTAGCTCTCTGCTGGCCTTGGGTCTCTTCTCTCTGTGGATTGAGAGACACATAATATTCTCTCTGTGGACTGTGGGACACATAATGGCACTGGAAAGGAGGTTTACCCCTCTTTAATTGGGAAGGGTCACTTCCTTTTTGGAGTTGGAGCCAAAGATGGCTTCCACCATTATACAGAACATGGCCCCTAATCCTTCCTCTGCAGGCTCCAGAGAGCCCTCAATGTCCAGAGCTGGCAACCCAGCTCCTTTCTTTTTAGTAACTTTCCGGGAATTCCCTGGCAGTCCAGAGGGAAGGTCACTTTTTTGGCTGTGCTCTTTACCTTACAATCTCTGCCCAGTCTGGGTCTACTCCCTTCCCCTCCTCCCCCTGTTGTCAAGGACCCAGAATGCTTCAAGTTCAGTGCAGAATGGTAAGTATCAGAGAAAATCACAAGCCCCTCCAAGTGTCTCAGAGGCAGACTTTCCTTCCTTCCCTTTTTTCACTTTTATGCTGAATGGAGGCTCTTGGTTTCTTTGCAACTTACGCAGCACTGGATTATTTGTTTGGAAACATAGCATTTGGCCACACCTTTTCTTCTCACTCTCTTCCACCTCCCTTTCCTCTTTCTCCTCTTGGTGTCCAGATCACCCACAAGTCTCCTCTCTAGGTTGGGCAAGGCAAAATGCAGGCCAGACAACTGTGAGAGGAAAAGCTACAACAAGGAGCTAAAGAATTTGCAAGCCTGGGATTCTTTGTTTTGTTTTGTTCTACAGCTAATCACCCATGACTTAATTGGTTGATTTGCTAAGGCTGGGTACAATCAGCATGGTTAATTATAGTTGGTGCTATTCAGGTCAGAACACATGCAAGTAAGCAAGGTATTGGGGCAGTTGCTCTACCTGGGATCTGTTCCTGATTCCAAATCCTAGGATTAGTTTCTTAGGATTCCTGTTGGGCACTAATTCCTGGCACAGTTTTGGCAGGGGGTGGTCCTTTCCTCTTTCTGAGTCACTTTCTCACCTCAGAGGTGTCCAGTGGCACTCATGGGATCCAGAGTGCTTAGAAGAAGGTGTAATACATTCTGTGACTCTAAGGAGTCTTGACCCCATTGGCTTCATAACTCAACAGCAAATGCCTCTGTAGTGGGAGAGTGGGCACCTTGTAAATCCTTCCTGTTTCTGGCTTGGACTTTCATCAGGTGGATGTGGTTAAAGAACATATGCAGCTTGGGCCACAATGCCTAGACACAGTGCTTGCATTGGTGCCCTCAGTGGCCTGGGCAGGACAAATGCCTGACTTGTCTCAGTACAAAGAGATTCCTGGCTACCTGCTAGTCAGCCTGATTCTGGCTTGACCCACTTTTAAGACTCTCTGTCCCTATCTCTCTCTCTCTCTGTCTCTCTCTGTCTCTGTCTGTCTCTCTCTCTCTCTGTCTCACACACACACACACACCCCCTAGGCTACTTGTTCACATCACCAGAACCACATTCCTCACAAATATTTTCTTTCTTCACAGCCGATAAAGAAGATTGAGAAAAAACTTCTAAATATTTTTCTCTTCTCACATTTCCTCCTCCCTGCCCCCTGCACCCTCACACCTCACACTCTTTTTTCCCCACTCTCTCTCTCTCTCTCTCCCTCCCCCCCCTTCTCCCTGCCTAGTTCGAAAGCAGTAGTAGAGAGATGAAATTGTATCATGTGTCCGGAAGGAGAACCAAGATGTTTGTGGACAGCCCCTGCTCCCTCTAGAATTCCTCCCCCTTCTACAGCTATGCAACTCCACCCAGCCCTCAAGAGCCCCTGGAGTCCCTTCCAGACAGCGCCTCCCGTCTCCAATTCCCTTCCACCCCAGGCTGCTATGATGGCACTGTGCACGTGTACCTATGGAAAAAATAGATCACTTTAGGTTACAGTTATTTACAAGTGTTGTGAGAGCTCCTCAAAGGAGGGTCATTGAATTTGTAGGTCAGAGTGGAAATCTGCTAGGATGACAGATAGATTGGGAGTGGGTGGGGAGGGAATTAGGGCAAGGGAGGAAGGAAGGCTGTCAGAGTGCAGTGACTGGACAGTTAGGGTTGGGGAGTGTGCTACTGGCCTGGGGGCTCAACCCCACTCCCTCTTGGGAAGGATGGGTGTAAAGAGTTCCCACTGCTTCAGGGATTCCCAGGGACTGCTGGATTTGCCCACTAAGTTCTGAGCCCCAGGAGTGGCCACCCTTGATCTGGGCTTTCCTACATGCTCCTGCAATCCCCAGGTGTCCCTGGCCTGGGGGCCACCTCCTCTGCCACCAGCTCTCTGTCAAGACCCGCTTCCCCTCACCAAGGCTGACTGCTCAGGGCCAAAGTGTTTTCTCTTTGTCTAGCAGGTGCCAAGCACAGAGCCAAGGTAAGGTCTTACCCCTTCTAGGTACACATCTGCCTTGTGATAGAAGCTCCATGGAGACATAATGCCCTAATGTAAAGGCTTAGCTCAGTGGGAAAAGTCCAGATTTGGAATCCACAAACATTTACAGAATACCTACCCTAATCTGAGGCTTGGACTGAGAACTGCTCCAAGCATTATTCTGTTTGATACAGCAAACCATAGTAAGTCTAATTGTCCCCATTTTAAGATGGAGAAGCCAAAACTCAAACACAAATTAAATGAATCACCCAGGGATAGAAAACTGGCAAGTGGGAGAGACAGGATTAAAGCTCGTCTCTGTCAGACTCCAAGTCAGAAGTTCTGATTGCTTCCCCTACCCACATAGCAGCCGTGGCTCTCTCCCCAAGCCTGCACCATGCCCCAGCTTCCTGCCACCATCTGCCCACGACTGGGGCACCCTCAAGTGATGGGACCTAGGGCTTTTGACTTAACTTCAGCAAAAGTAGATGGACCACCCACTACATTCTGGTCTCCTTTCTCTCTCATGCTTTGCCTTATGTGATGTTATGGCATCCCTGTGATAGACCCATTCCACCTGGGATTTCCAAATTGGATATGCGGTGGTGGCCAGAGGGCACGTAATGCCACAGAAGAGCCATCTTACGTTTTCCTAGCCAGTCAATTTTATTTAAATATTGTTTTATACAAATTATATACATATATATTGTTATATACATATTTTATATATACATTAATATTTGTATTATAAATATATGTTTACAATATATAACAATATATTCTGTTATTATTTTGATATATCATATATTATTATATAACTATACATAATATATAATTATATACTATACTATATAGTATAGTATAATAAACAATCTATATTATAAATATGTATGTTATAAATTTACATACAAATTTAAATAAACATATTTTTCAAAACAAATATACAATGAAATAGACAAATAAATTTGACTGTGGTAGGCATAATTCTAAGATGTCCTCGAGATTTCCTGACCTTGGTGTATGTGTTCTGAATAATCCCCAAAACTGTGAATATGAAAAATTTTCCTCCTGGGTTTGGGTTATATGACCAGTTGACCTTAAGGAGATTATCTGAGTGGGCCTGAGATAATCACTTGAACCCTTTAAAAGCAAAGCATTTTCTCTGGCTGGGTGCAGAAGGGGAAGTCAGAGAGATTTAAAGCATGAGAGGGATTCAATGTGTGGGGAGGGTCTTCATTGCTGAGGTGGAGAGGGCCACATGGCAAGGAGCCAAGAGTGGTTTCTAGCAGCTAAAAGCAGTCGCTGTTCTATAGCTAGCAAGACAGCAGGGACCTCAGTCCTACAACCACAAGGAACTGAATTCTGTCATCAACAGGGGGAGCTGGGGAATATATGTTTCCCCAGTTAAGTCTCTGAGTGAGGACACAGCCAGCTGGCACCTTCATTTCATTATGAGACTCTGAGCAGAGAAGCTGCTAAAACATGCAAGCTTCCTGACCAGCGGAAACTATGAGATAAAAAATTTGTGTTGTTTTAAGCCACTGAATTTCTGGTCATTTGATATACAACAACAGAAAACTAAATACACTGACCTTTTAGAATAAAAAATATTTCATATTAATTTTTGGTGTGCTGACCCTTGCTGGGTCAGCTGTTTGGGCCTATGTTTCATGGCCCTTTTGGGCTTGCTGTTTATGCCCCCTACAGAAAGAAACTTTAGAAGGAAAGCTTGAAACAGCCTGGCTTACTGGTATGCTTTTTTTTTTTTTTTTTTTTTTTTTTGCGGTACGCGGGCCTTTCACCACCGCGGCCCCTCCCGTTGCGAAGCACAGGCTCCGGACGCGCAGGCCCAGCGGCTATGGCTCACGGGTCCAGCCGCTCCGTGGCACGTGGGATCCTCCCGGACCGGGGCACGAACCCGTGTACCCTGCATCAGCAGGCGGACTCTCAACCACTGCGCCACCAGGGAAGGCCTGGTATGCATTTTTAAACAAATGTTTATTGAATGTCTGCTCTCTGTCTGGTATTAGATTAAAGCTATAGTGATATATAAGACAGGTAAAATTCCCTGCTCTCATAAAAGTTCTAGTATAAAAGAAGGGAGTCTGATAATAAATAAGGGAACAAATAAATGAACAAGATACTTTCAGGAGTGGTAAGTGCTGTGAAGACCGTAACAGAGGGAGAAGAAGGCACGACTGGGGTGGCTCTGGGGTCGCAGGTTGTGGCATTAGCTGGGTGCTCAGTGAAGGCTCTCAGGATGGTTTTGAGCTGAGCCCTGTGTAGTCAGGAGCCAGCCATGTGAAGAGTAAGAAGTGTCAGATCCAGGGATTTGTGATCCTTCCTGACGGTGGTACTGCCAGTGTGCGTCAGTGCCCAGGGTGGAGGCAGTCAGAACCCCCAGCCTGGGCCTTTCTAGCATCTCAGGGCTGCCCCCTTGAGGCTTTCCTTGGGCCATGGGTGAGCTCAGTACCCAGCACTTCTAAGGCTCTAAGGAGGCTGCCTGTACAGCCCTGGACTCTGGGCTTGTGGTCCCACCTCCAACCCCCTTTGGGATAATAGGTAAAGCTTGAAGGACTGGAGACAAGAGTTTCCAGGGCCTGGAGAGTAGATCCTTGCCAAACTGAAAGTGCTCTGTCCTCACCTGTGAGAGTTTTTCTTGGAAAATGTTTTTTTCCTTGGGGCTTGCTGGTCAAGGGCCTGCAGGCTCTTCTGAGTTATCTCAGTCTCCCCATGTATTCAGGCCAGGTTCCCGTCAATCCTCCCAAATCATTACAGGGTCTGGTTTTCCCATTGTTTGGGGAGTCCCCCCTACCTTTTTGAATGAGGAACAGGAGGCGGTGGTAGTGCCAGGTCTATGCAGGCAGGCTCCTCTCAGCTTCCTATCCCTCATCACACTCCCACCATTGCAGGACCTGGGGAAAGAGCACAAACGGAAGTCTGCGTACCATATGTCTAAATACTTGAAAGTTATGCATCAGGCTGGCAAACTGTATATAAAATGCATTTTATCATCTGACTTAGACATATCGAACTTCATAATGACCTACAAGGCCAGATCTGAATTTGGACTTCTCAGACTCCTTGGAGTTCCACCCTGAACAGGTGGTGTGGGGAGAAGGGGCCTCTGGCTCCCACCCTGCAGCCTGCTCCCTTCTCTTCCCACTCCTGGCTCCATCCTGCAGTGCAAGGGCTGTCCCCTGAATGCATATGGTTACCCGGCCCGCACATCCTAGCTTCATGCAGTGCGCCCTGCAAACATCTGTCACTCAGGGATGTACACCGCAACAGCATGGTCCATTCTTAGGAAGATGGACCCAGGCAACAGGCACACACAGGTCTGGAAGTGGGCTCTGCATTATATGGCAGGGAATTCCAAGTTCTGGGAACTTGTAGAATGCTCTAGAATGGGATTGATGGGCCCTGAGGGTACATCCCTTTGGCCCTGCAGCCTTCTTGTCCTGTTGGGAGGGGCGCAGCCAGAGAGGGGTAGGATATGGCCCTCTAAACTGCAAGGTGCAGGGCAGGAGCCCCTCTTACCTGGATCTTCTAAGGGTGCTACTATTTAAAAATGAGAATCAGCTGGCACTTTCTACACTGCTGCCTCTCATATGCTTTTCAAAAAATTTATACTTAAATTTTTTTTTAACATTTTACTCAAAATATTTTAAAATTTATGGAAAAGATGCGAAAAGAGTTCAATGAATTCCTTTTTGCTTTCTCTATATATACATACATAGATATATACCTACAATAACTTTTGCTGAAACATTTGAGAATAAGTTACAGACACTGTGATCCTTTACTTCTAAATACTTTTCAGTGTACATTTTCTGTGAACAAGGACATTCTCTTAACCACAGCACAATGATCAAACTCAGGAAATGTAACATGGAGTCAATATGATTTTATGTCCATATTCAGATTTTGCCAAATGTCCCAGTAACGTCCTTTAGAGCATTTTTGAAAATGTGGCATTTGATTGTTAAATTCCTTTGATCTAGGATCCTTTCTCAGCTTTTCTTTGTCTTTTATGATGTTGATATATTTGGAGAGTACGGGCTAGACTGTCCCTCAGTTTGAGTTTGTCTGGTGTTTCCTCCTGATTAGATTCGGACCATATATTTTAGGCAGGAATACTTCCTGAGTGATGTTGTGTTCTTTTTGGTACATCTCATCAGGAGGCCCATGATGTCAGTTTGCCCCATTACAAGTTTGCAAGTTGGTTTGCACGTAATATTAAACCATAAAAACATCCTGTCACATGATATTGCTTGAAACCTACTTTTCCCCATCTTGTAACTTTTATCAAGACTATTGTTGTCCCATAGATATATACTGTAAGCTATATATTAATTTCAAATATTCTAATAGCTATGTTAAAAAAGAAAGAAAAATCAGGTCAAATTATTAATATACTTTATTTAACCCAACATGTTCAAAATGTTATCATTTCAACATATAACCAACATAAAAAATTGCCAAGGGGATATTTTAAGTTCTTTTTTTAATTCCAAGTCTTCAAAACTCCAGTTTTTTTCATATCTATACCTCATCTCAATTCAGACTAGCCACATGTCAAGTGTTCAATAGTCACATGTGGCTAGCAGCTACCATACTGAATGGCACAGATCTAGAACATGTTTTCAAAGTATGATACATGTACCGTAATTTATTTAACCATCCCCCATAAATAGAAGTTACAATTATTCTTTAAAATTTGCCATTATAAATGATGATGCAGAAAATTTTTGTACATAAATCTCTCTGTGCCTCTGATTATTTTCTTAGGATATCTTCTTTGGCATGGAATTGATATATCAAGGTTATCAAAGATATGACAGTTCAGTTTTTCTCCACTGGATTGTTGCAATAGAAATGATTCTTGCCTCCAACCTTTCCTTCATGAAGCCATCATCTACTCTGCAACAAGAGTGACCTTTCTTAAATTCAGATATCACCCTGTTGCTCTCCTGCTTACAGACTTTCAGTGGTTCTCTTCAGCTTTAAGATGAGGCTTGGTGTCTTTGGTTTAGCTCACAAGGCCCTTCTTTATCTGGCTAAGACCAGTTCCTGCTCCCTTTGCTCCTTCTTGATGGAGCTCCTTGCAATTTCCTGGACATATCACGCTGTTTCATGCCTTTGTGCATTTGCTAACATTGCTTTCTCTTCCCAGTAAGCTCATTCTCCTATTTCATCCAGCTAATCACTCCTTGCCCTTCAAAACTCAGCTCATACAGACTCTCTGCTGTGAAGATTTCCTTGCTTTTATTCTTGCCCTATGCAAAACCCACAGTCTCCATCTGCCTGTGAAGGGAATTTGGGCAAAACAGCAAAACTTTATTCAGTGCCTACTATGTGCCAAGAGTTGTGCTAGAGACAGAGTTTACGTAGCTTCTCTTAAAAGCTTACGGTTTGGTAGGTGAACCAGAAGGCAAAACAGATCATTTCGTCAACATGGGATTGTTGAGATATATATTTGGTGCTTTTGGAATACAGAGGTGGAAGCCTGAATAAATTAGAAAAGGTGTGACAGGGAAGGTTAGGGTTGAACTGACCTTGAAGGAGGTTTTGGTAAATTTGGAGCAGGAGGGGCCTGGAGAGGTTGGCAGGAGCCATACAACAGGGAAGTTAAGGCTGTACTCTGAGCAGTCACAGTGAATACCTGTATTTGTGACACCACTTCTCCCTTCCCCATTCATACAGACCTCTCAAATCTGTGACGCTCAGCTCAAACACAGACTCAGGATTCATCTGCATACAAATGCTCCAGACATCAACAGTTGGTTGATCCCAGTGCATTCGCCAACATCCCTCATCAGATTTGCATTTGAGAATAGATCCCTCTAGCAGCCATGGGGAAGGTGGATTCCTTATAAGCCAAGGGGCCGTGGTTGGCCTCAGTCTTAAAACACTACCTTAGGCATCGGGAATGTAGGTTGTGAGCAGCTGCCATGATAGTTACTGCAGACAGTTGGTTTCTGCAGAAAAAACCTGAGCCATGGCGCTCTGGAAGTGGATTGCCCCATTCTCATATTATGCCTCATCGCTGAGTCAAGGTCAACCAGAGATTGTCATGAGAATTTGGGGTCATCTTTGTCCTGAGATGGATTTATTTTTCTTACTTAGGATCAAGGAAGATCAGCACTATTCATTTGCCAGTTTACTTGGGCTGATCTTTCACAGTCAAGGTAACTCAAAGGAGTAAAATGATCTGTTTGTACAGCGAGATCGTTATAAGGAACCTCAGCGAAATACCAGTGTCCACTGGGCTTTGTACAGAAGCTCAGAGGACACATTCCCCAGGATCCTGTGGTCTCTTTCTCAGCTACCACCACACATTTTTTCAGATACAATGAGAACTATTTCCTTTCAGTGTAACTTACAAGGCAGTGTTACATTTCCCTTTCATTGGAGGGTGAGGACAGAGAAAGGAGATTACTTCACACAGCCTGCTCACCTTAATGCTTTCCTTTTAAAGAGCCTAAGAAGGGACTTAGGAAACCTGAAGAGATTTCTCCTCTGTGCTAATGAGCAGAAAATGATGAAAAAATAATAGGGTTAGAGGATTAAACTATTGCCCTTCAGGCATCAAGGCTGGTGCCCAGCAGGGCCTGGAAACTGTCTAAAAATGTATTTGTTCCAGTGAGTTCCATTCTAACTTAGGTTTTTGTTTTCTTTTTTAAACATCTATCCTTTTCTGTGGGCTGTGTACATTAAGACAACTTGCCTTCTTCACGATGACCGTCATTCCTCAAGGGCTACTGGCTGCCTACATAATGCTGGATCTTTCTTTTTTCTTACTTACTAGTTGCCTCCCAACAGCTATCCTTTTCCCCTCTCCCTTAGATTAGGGGTCCACGAACTTTTTCTGTAAAGGGCAAGATGATAAACATTTTTAACTTTGAGGCCGTATGGTCTGTTGCACCTACTCAATTCTACTGTTGTAGCAAAAGCAGCCATAGACAATATGTAAATGAATGAGTGTGGCTGTGTTTAATAAACTCCATTTATAGAAACAGGCATCAGGCCTGTGGTCCATCCTTTGCCAGCGCTTCTTTAGTATGTTCCATGCAACAGTGTACCCTTTTAGAAATTGTCACCTTCTCAGACTCCCTTGCACTTAGGGGTAGTTATGACCAATAAGACATCAGCAGACTATTATGATGGAGTTCTGGAAAAGCTTCTATTTTCCTAGTAAAGGTGTTACTGGTTCCTCCTTCCTTTTCCTTTTTCTTTTTTCCTTGAACATGAGCATGAATCCTAGAGGAACAACAGCCATCTTGTGATGATGAGGTTACAGTCATGAGGATGAAAGCCTACATCTAAAACAGAAAGTGTGTCTCTGACAGCATTGTGACACTGGCTCAGCCCAATGACTTCTTTTTCTTTTTTTTCTTTCTTTTTTTTAATACATTTATTTATTTATTTATTTTTGGCTGCATTGGGTCTTTGTTGCTCTGTGCAGGCTTTCTCTAGTTGTGGTGAGTGGGGTCTACTCTTCGTTGCGGTGCGTGGGCTTCTCATTGTGATGACTTCTCTTATTGCGGAGCACGGGCTCTAGGCACATAGGCTTCAGTAGTTGTGGCACGCAGGCTCAGTAGTTGTGGTGCACAGGTTTAGCTGCTCCGTGGCATGTGGGATCTTCCCGGACCAGGGCTTGAACCCATGCCACCTGCATTGACAGGTGGATGCCTAACCACTGCACCACCAGGGAAGTCCTGACTTCTTATTTTTGAGACAAATAAATCCCTATTTTTTTTAAACCACTGTTAGTCAAATATTCTATTTTTGCAGCTGAACATATTCCTAATAGATACATAAACAAAAGCAACACGTGTACTATAGAAAATTTAGAAAATTCAGAAGAGCTGAAAGGAGAGGGGAAATCATATACAGTTTCACCACCCATCAACATATCATGTCACAGAATTAGGGGGACATCTTCCCTTACCCTCAGTCTCAACTTGCTTGGACCATCGTGAGGTAACTGTGGTTATATTCCCGAGTACAGAGCACAGGAAGGTTGAGTTTGACTTGCTCCCGTCACTTCCTTGCAAGAAATCTGGATGTTGCAAACCAAGATGTTTATGACATTGGAGCTACAGCATTCCTGAAATTCCTGCAGTTTATGGAGTATGCCTTTTGCTTTGCTCCCCAGTTCTTGGCACGTGTGGCCCTTACCATAAGTATTCTTAAAAAGTGGGCAGCCTTCTGATTGCCAAGAAAACCTTTCAGACCTGAAACTCTACCCCGGGATCAAACCCCACCCATCTCTATCAGACACACACACACACACACACACACACACACACACACACGTGTGTGTGTGCATGCACAGCCTTCCATGTTATTGGGCGAGTTGCCCTAGAAGCAGGAAGAGACCAATAGATTGGAAAAACAGACTAGAAAACCTGGAAACGAAAACACAAATGACAGGAAACCTAGTATAATACAGCAGAGGAGATATAACAACCAAGCGTGGGGACTTTCCTGGCAGTTCAGTGGTTAAGACTCTGTGCTTCCACTGCAGGGGGCACAGGTTCAGTCCCTGGTCAGGGAACTAAGATCCCACAGGCTGCAAGGTGCAGCCGAAAAAAATTAATTAATTAATTATTTTTTAAAAACCCAAGTGCAGGGGCTTCTCTGGTGGCGCAGTGGTTGAGAGTCCACCTGCCGATGCAGGGGACACGGGTTCGTGCCCTGGTCCGGGAAGATCCCACATGCCGCGGAGTGGCTGGGCCCGTGAGCCATGGCCGCTGAGCCTGCGCATCCGGAGCCTGTGCTCTGCAACGGGAGAGGCCACAACAGTGAGAAGCCCGCGTATCGCAAAAACAAAACAAAACAAAAAAAACCCAAGTGCAGAAAGGAAGAATAGTCTCTAAGTGGTTTGGGGGCAATTGGATTTCTAAGTGGACAAAAATGAAATCAGACTCCTACTTCACCCTTTATCCAAAGTAATTCCTAGGAGGATTAAAGACACAAATGTAAAACACAAACCTTTAAACCTATTAACAAAATATATGTTATATCCTTATATTATATCTTTATGTCCTTGGGGTAGGGAAGAATTTTTTGACAAGACCTACCATGAGGAAAAGAGTTATAAACATGACTATATTAAAATGAAGAACTTTGGTACATCAAAAGACACATTTTTAAAATATGAAAAGGTAAGCCACATGATGGGAGAAATGTTTGCACATGTTACAAAGTATCTGTATCCCAAACATAAAGAAAGCCTACAAATTAAAAAGGAAAAGACTGCAACCCAATAGAGAAATGGGAAAAGGCATAAACAAGTAAGGCACAGAAAGAGAAAAATTGAATGGAGAGTAACATATGAGAGATACCCTCACTATTCAGTCAGGGCAAAGCAGATATAAATAAGTTACAAGTTTTCGTCATTTGTGCAAGGATTTTAGAAATGATAGTGATGGCAAGGGTATGGGAAAATAGGAACTCTGCAGGTGGGAATATACGTTGGGTAGTAAATCTATAGTGAAACCTTTATTGAATAAGCTGAACTCAATTGAGTACAGGCAGAGATCAACTTTTATTCTTCCCCATGTCTCCTCTTTTTTTTTTTTTTTTAAATTTGTTTTGTTTTTGGCTGCGTTGGGTCTTCGTTGCTGCGTGCAGGCTTTTCTCTGGTTGCGGCGAGCTGGGGCTACTCTTCATTGCAGTGCACAGGCTTCTCATTGTGGTGGCTTCTCTTGTTGTGGAACACGGGCTCTAGGTGCGCGGGCTTCAGTAGTTGTGGCACACGGGCTCAGCAGTTGTGGCTCACGGGCTCTAGAGCGTAGGCTCAGTAGTTGTGGTGCACGGGCTTAGCTGCTCTGAGGCACGTGTGATCTTCCTGGACCAGGGCTTGAACCTGTGTCCCCTGCATTGGCAGTCGGATTCTTAACCCACTGCGCCACCAGGGAAGCCCCCCTATGTCTCCTCTTGACTCTGCTCTGCTGAACAGTTCTTTCTCTGTTCATACTATCTTCAGATACTATGAAATCCCAATAACAAGTCTAATGCTACGGACTGAACTGTGCCCCTTGCGCCCCTCACAATTTATACGTGGAACCCCTAACCCCCAGTGTGACTCTATCTAGAAACAGGGTCTTTAGAAGGTAATTAAGGTTAAATGAAGTCATAAGGGTGGTGCCCTAATCCAATAGGATGTGACCTTATAAGAAGAGGAAGATTTCTCTCTCCCCACCCTCAATCACGTGAGGACAAAGCAAAAAGGCAGCTGTCTGCAAGCCAGGAAGAGAATTCTCACAGAGACCAAATCGTCCAGCACCTTGATCATGGACTTTTCAGCCTCCAGAACTGTGAGAAGTAAATTTCTGTTGTTAAGCCACCCAGTCTGTGGTATTTTGTTATGGCAGCCTGAACAGACTAACATACCCAGTAACAAATGTGTATGGCTTAATATGAAGAAAACAATAAATCTCTCTGAGAGCTATAAAAAATGACCCAAATAATCCTAGATTGGGAGGTTCAGTATTGTGAAGATGGTGATTCTTTTCCTAAACAATAGGTATTTAATGTAATCCTATTCAAAACTACAGAAGGGTTATTCTTTTACCCTTACAAGCTGACTCAGTAATGTCCAAGAAATCATCTGAAAATAACAAAAATTTTTGGAAAGCACAAAATCAGAAGTGGGTGGGGCTGTCTTCCCACATAGCAAAACACAACGGAGTTGATGACTTTGGTGTAGAAATAAACATATAGTGACCCAGAAGAGAAGCAAGTCCAGAGACCCACACATGTGTGCCCGTGTGTATATGTGCATGTGTGTTAAAAGTGGCATTTTTAATAACAAAACCATGACTTAGTCAATAACTGGTATTAAAATAATTAGATATTCATTAAGCAAATAATTAGATATTCATTAAGGGGGTGGTCTTTACCTAGCACCACGCGCAAAGTAATTTCAGGTAAAGAGTCAGACATGAAAAATTTCACAAAGAGTTCGTGGTGATCATTGTGCTTGACCACCCCCACCAGCTGTGCACCCCAAAGGATTAATCTAAGGTATTCACAGTCACCACGTTTCCCTGGGCCAAGACATGAGGGGAAGTATTTTGAAACTTTGGGAAAAGATTTTCATGTTTCCAAGGAAGAGAAACATGGGAATTCCCTGGCGGTCCAGTGGTTAGGACTCTATGCTTTCACTGCTGAGGGCCCAGGTTCAATCCCTGTTTGGGGAACTAAGATCCCACAAGCTACGTGGCCAAAAAAAAAAGGAAAAGAAAAGGGAAGAGAAACAGGAAAACACAATCCCTTTTGTTCCTCTGGATTTGCTGTGAATTCTGCATATGAAATCTGCACCTGCTCTAGCCATCTTGTTGGCAGCCTGAAATAAAGCCAGTATCGACAATGGAATGAAAAGAAGTCAAGTTCAGGAAAATGTCATTGGGCCACTGACCATACCAGCCTAAATCCACCTTACTTCTGGACATCTTAAGTGAAATAATACATTTCTTTATTGGGAGAACATATAGGAGAAGACTTTAAATGATTTGGAATTAAGTGTTTTTTAATCAGGATACAAACCCTAAAATCTGTGAAGGAAAAGATTGACATAATTGATTATATCTATTTGATATTCCAGATAACAGATTTCATCATAATAAAGTAAAAATAGCAGCACAGGGGGAGAAAATATTTGCAGTTTACATAATGGGTCGACAAACTATTATCCTCAACACTAAGGAAATCCACAAATCAAGAAGAAAAAAACACTCCAATGGAAAAATGAGCAAAGGATATAAAAAGGCAATTCACAGAAGAAATGTGATGAGCAATAAACATGATAAGTTAATCAACCTCTCTGGTAATCAAGAAAGTGGAGATGAAAACAACTTACCAAATCAGCAAAAATGTATATAATGATAACAATATCCATTTTGATGAGGAAGCAAGTATTAATGGGACAATAAACTGGTATGGTCTTGGTGGAGGACAATCTGCTAGTTCTACCAGAGTTTTAAAGGTGCTTATACTTGAGAGAGCAAG
Source organism: Stenella coeruleoalba (assembly GCF_951394435.1). Taxonomy (NCBI): domain Eukaryota; kingdom Metazoa; phylum Chordata; class Mammalia; order Artiodactyla; family Delphinidae; genus Stenella; species Stenella coeruleoalba. The sequence continues at coordinate 42,384,828 of NC_137154.1, read as the reverse complement.
TTATCTATTCTAGAAAAACGGCACACAGATGCTCCATAAGAATGTGTAAAGTGATCATTGCAGCATTTTGTCATTGCAAAAAATAATGGAAATAACCTAAATATTAAGTTTAACATTTAAAGAAAAGAACTAATAAATGATGATACATGCAAGTTATGAAACACCATGTAGCATTTTTATTGGGGTAGATAGTTATGACGTGAAATAGAACAATTTACCAAGTCATATCATTAGGAAAAGAAATAAAATGACAGAAGATAATATTATAGATAGATAGACAAATAAGAAAACCCTTATATAAAGTAAGTCAATTCTTATAAAAATACATTAGAAATAAATCCATTGTTAAGATTCAAATATTTTTTAATATCTAAAATTGGGATGCATCTCACAGTTGCTAGCATGTCATAATTTAACTCATAGTGTTTTCCTTTCTTGGATGTACAGGAAATAATGGAACTTTAAAAAATAGATACATCTTAGAGTCAATATAACATAGATGATAGATAATCAATAAATGATAGAAGACTAAAAGGATAAGCAGCAAAATGTTAGCAGTGCTTACCTTTACCTCTATTTAATTCTATATTGTTTGGACTTTTTACAATGAGAATGTAACTAGGTGTCTAAACGTTTTAAAAATTCTAATTATCCTGTTTAATCTTTGTTACATTAAATTCTTTTTGATTTCTTTTTGTTTACGTTTACATGACATGTCCATACCCCATCCTTTTATTTTCAATCTTTTAGTAGAATTTTAAGTCATCTTTGGTAAGCAGTCATTGAATCGCTTTGTTGTTTTTGCTCCAAGCTGAATCTTTGCCTATTTTTAAAGGGGTTTAAAAGTGTTAATGTTTGTTGGCATAACTGTTATGCCTGGTGTTACTTCTGACATCTTGCTTTATGCCTTACGTTTTCTGTTTACTTTTTATTCTGTTTTTTGCTATAGGGAGAGTATTTTGTTTGCTTTTATCTTCTGCAATGATTTGGAAATTAGATTTCCTGCTTTAAATTTGAGTGGTGACTAAATTATGAAGTAATTCTTAAAGTCAAATGTATCACTAGGCTTCAGTCAGGAAAACCACTGTCTAGGTATTCCAGGAATGAAAAGTTTAAAACAGGAACTAGGGCTGGCACAACTTTGGAAGAGCAGGGCTGGGAAGGTCAGTGAACCCATACCAAGATCTGAGCCTGAAGGTCTAAAGCAGGTGATTCTTGGGACTCACTGGGAAGCCCCTGTGAAGTCACAGGACTACCCACTTTTGTGGTCACAAAGACCTCTCCTTCCAGACTTCTCAAGAGCATCTCTCCTGGGCAAAATCTAACCCAGAACCATTCAGGGAAGGTGATTCTAGGAAAGGTAGTTCCTGGCTTCTCTGCAGCCATGCAGAATGACGGCAAGTTGATAACAGACAACCAGAAGAGCATATTTATTATTTTATTTAAAAGTAAACATTTAATTTTTTTACTCCTCTTTACATGGAATGAGGAACCAAGTGTTCTTTCTTTCTCGTCTATTTTTCCACATTTCCAATAATTTTAACTGAATAATTGGTTTTAATATTTACTTATTTATTTGGCTGCGCCAGGTCTTAGTTGCGGCACGTGGGATCTTTAGTTGCGGCACGTGGGATCTTTAGTTGCGGCATGTGGGATCTTTAGTTGCGGCATGCGGGCTCTTAGTTGTGGCATGTGGGATCTAGTTCCCTGACCAGGGATTGAACCTGGGCCCCCTGCATTGGGAGTGCATAGTCTTTTTTTTTTTTTTTTTTTGTGGTACGCAGACCTCTCACTGTTGTGGCCCCTCCCGTTGCAGAGCACAGGCTCTGGATGCACAGGTTCAGTGGCCATGGCTCACGGGCCCAGCCACTCCGTGGCATGTGGAATCCTCCCAGTCCGGGGCACGAACCCATGTCCCCTGCATCGGCAGGCGGACTTTCAACCACTGCGCCACCAGGGAAGCCCCAAGGAGTGCATAGTCTTAACCACTGGACCACAAGGGAAGTCCCTTAACTGAACAATTAAAAATATAATTATCCATTCAGTTTACTTTTTATATTCAAGCTCCCATAAGCACATTGATAATAATTGTGTGTGTGGAAAAACAAAACAAAACAAAACTACAATCATCCTTTCCTCTGGGAGTTCCATGGTGGCCTAGTGATTAAGATTCCAGGCTTTCCCTGCCTTGGTCTGGATTCAGTCCCTGGTCAGGGAACAGATCCCACAAGTCGTGTGGTGTGGCCACAAATAAAAAACCCAGGGTACTTGTGTGTGTGTATGCACGTGTAACTGGTTTCAGTACTTATTTCCAGTTCTTTCCTCCTTCTTGTCCTAAGATCTTACTTTGGACTCCCCTCATGATTTTCTGGTGGACATTCTCAGGAACCTTCAGGAGGAGTGATGAAATGTACATTTTCATAGTTCTTGCATTTCTGAGAACATCTTTCTATTGTTGTCACAGATAACAGTTTTTTCTGAATTTGTAGATAATAACCTTCTCTCTACATATCTCTGTAGACATTTCTTCATGACCTTTTGGCATTCATTGTGATGGGAAGACCTAGGAGGGTCATTCTTTTGTTTTCTTCTGTCAATAGCCTCTTCCGTTTTTTAAGATAATTCCTTCTGTTTTAAATTTTTTTAATTGCCAATATTTTTGTACCTGTTAATATTTTGGATAAAACGCACTGAATATACACTCAGTTAGGTTGATTTTGTTTGTAAAGTCAAGAATATTTTCGCTTATTATTGCTTCAGCTTTCCTTTCTCAGTAGAATTAATAAGATAGATCCTGGGACCTGTTTTCTATACTAGCTATTCTTTATCTCTCATTTACATATATATTTTTTCTGTTCTCTAGTATAGTTTCTTCAGTTTATCCTTTCATTAATATAGTTTTCTACAGTGTCATATTTATTATTTTTCTATGCCCAACATAGATGCCGAATGGTACTGCACTTTAAATTCCACAAAGTCTCTTCTTGTTTGGCTGATTGTATTTTCAGTACGTCCTGTTCCTGTTTAGTAGGAGAATTTCAGTAGTAGCTACTAAAAACACAAGGCGAAGAGTTTCTAAGAGTATTTTGATATCATACAAAAAAATCTACGTCAGAGGGCGAGAAATCTACATTTGATTCCAGAATATTGGGCCATTTTTCTCCTTCTCTTGTATAAAATAATAGATTTTCACAGGTCTGTGTTAATTTTTGTCTCTTTGATCATCTCTTTAGAGTGAGAGATGAGCCCATTCAGGAAAAGGCTGGAGACAAGTATAATGCATCCAGTTCCAGGCTGGAAAGGAAGAGGATAGTAAGTTTTCTGTTCAGTGAATAAGCAGGCACCAAATAGGAACCATATTCGTACATTTCGCCTACTTTGAAGACCTCTTAGTGTTACAAATAGATGCTTAGGGGAAAGGAAATGGATTATGAAGCACATAATCCACTAAATGCTCACAAGTCAAATGGTGGTTTCTGTCCTGGAGTACGAATGAAAATATCTGGAGTGACTGGAGCTGGAAATCTGTGATACGTGGCAGGCAGTGAGGCATTGCGAAAGAACTTGCTGTTGACTGCTGAGAGAGGCCGAATGTCATTCCTGACTCATTGTTAAGGCGATTACTTCATTTTCTCCAGAATCTGGAGAATGCATACCTCTTGCTCATATACAGCATAGACAGGCTGAGGTAGTAAGTGTCTAAATTTTGGGGGGTCAAATGCGAAAAAGATGTGATTACCCTGGAAGAAATGGATGGCCATTTATTGGCGCTCCTAGAAATATGAAAGAAAGACAAATAGGATTAAAAACAAAGTGGAATCATTTCCAGGCAGAGACTGAGCCAGGAAAGGGGCCCAGGTCCTCCCTTTTACCCAGAGCACCCTTCGGCCTTGGCACCTGGTCCCTTGAATCGGAGTCATTGTCTGACTCTAGTGCAAACCGTGGCTCCATTGTGATTCTGCAGAGAGGCTGCCCCACATGCACTGATTTCCACCCACCTGGGGCTTCTTTGGGCTTATCCCACTGAGCTGTGACTCCGGCTGCCAGCCAAGAGGGCCTCTGTCCAGGGTGGTGTCTTGAGATTTGTGCTTATTTATCGCACAAGAGCTACCAGGGAAATCCCTTTGCCATCCCATGGGAAATGTCAAGTCAGAGGCAAAGTTTGGGTGCTCCCTGTTTGAATCCAGGGTTTCGGGTCAGAGTGGATGGTGGCCAGGACCTGCATGCTTATTTATATCTGCCTTTGAGGATACTTGGATGGACCTTAGACTACCTGGAAAGTTCTAGAAAAGAAATGTAGGTTCTGCATATCAGGTGTTCTAAGGGATTTTCATGAAATCTAATGGAACAGAATAGTCTGAAATAGACGAGGTTCATAGGGTAGCTTAGTGCAATGCTTCTCAGACTCACTGTGCATTAGACTTATCTACGGAGCTTGTAAACGTGCGGATTCTTGACCGCACTCCCTGGGCTTCTCACTCATAGGTCTGCAGTTGGGACTAGGAATTTGCATTTTTCGTGAGCATTCCCAGCTGATTCTAGTGCAACAGGGTGACACAACAAATTCCACTTAGAAAAACACTGATTTCTGGCGATGCTGGCAAAGTAAGCACTTAGATCAACCTGTTGTGGTGAGTACTGAGCCAAGAATGGGTTTGTCAAGAACTACAGAAGGAAGACTATCTGCATCCCCTCCCACCGGTTGAGCACTGCCTCGCGCCTAACCAGACTTCCTCGGCAAGCAGGGTTCCTGCAGTCTCCAATTATATGCATTGTTGTTAAGAGAGTCTATCCCAGAGGAAAGGGAAGTAGCAAGTAAAGGGAAGAAACTTTCCTTCTGTCGGGGTCAGACTGATGCGCTCAACTGGAAAATCCCAGTGACAGAGAGAGAAACAGTGTATTGTGATATCATTCAGTGCCTGTCTGCCCACATCTCCTCTAAGGGAAACTTCCCCACTCACAGCCCCTGATTTCCCGGTGGCCACATTGAGTACTATAAGAAGGTGCATCCCTCCCCACAGCTGAATAGGCCAAGGATGGGCACCTGAACCCAAGGCAGGCATTTCTCAGGTAAGGTAAGACATGAACTGGCATGAAAAGATGAACCAGGCCAATCAGATTACCTCTTGGGAATTTGTTGGGAAACATGGAAAACCCAAACCAGTTATTAGTCGGTGACAGTTTATCAAAAGATCATGTCATAGCAAGAAAGGCTGGGGAAGCTATGATGAACTATGAGTAGACAAAAGAAGCTGGTCAGTGGGGAGAAGAAAACACAGCAGATATGCAGAGAGAAAAGAAATTTCAAGAAAAGTTGAGAAATGAGAAAAACAAGAAACCTGGTTAAGAGCACCAGATAAAAGCAGATAATAAATGCTCTCCAGCTCAAGGAACATGTAGCCTTACTTGAGCAAGCTTGAGAGGGTCTCCAGTCCCGCAATGAAATACCCATAAACAATGAAGAGGGACCAAAGTTAGACCGAATGTTTATGTCCCCTAAAATTCATGTGTTGAAACCTAATCTCCAATGTAATGGTATTAGGAGGTGGGGACTTTGGGAGGTGATTAGGTCATGGGGTTGGGGGTTGGGGGTCTCATGAATGGGATTAATTCCCACATGGAAGAGACCCCAGAGAGCAGCCTCACCTCCTTCCACCATGTGAGGACACAGCAAAAGACAGCCATCTGTGAACCAGAAAGTAGGCCCTCACCAGACACTGAATCTGCCAGTGCAGATCTCGGACTTCCCAGCTTTGTTTATAAGCCACCCAGTCTATGGCACATTTTTTATAACAGCCCAAAATTCTCAGACAAACATTTAATGAGCTCTTATTGCATGCAAGATACTTGCTGAGTGTGTAATGTATTCTTTCTCATTTTACACTCACAATAGCACTGAAAAAAATGCATTATACTGCTTGCCTGTTCTGTTTTATCACCCTTATTATTTTTTAATTTAATTTAATTTTTTTATACTTTTATTTATTTATTTAGCCCCACTGTGCGGCATGCAGGATCTTAGTTCCCTGAACAAGGATTGAACCTGTGCCCCTTGCGGTGGAAGCACGGGCTCCCAACCACTGAACCATGAGGGAAGTCCCTATCACTCTTATTTTAGATATAAGGAAAATTAATAAATTGTTTTGCTCTGAGCTGTCCAATAGTGTAGCCACCGTATGTGGCTCTTAGGCACTCGTCCAAACTGAGATGTGCTGTAAGTGTAAAATCCACATCAAATTTTGAAATTTAGTAAAAAAATTTTTTAAAGAATGTAGACTATTTCATTATTCATTTTTGATTGAGAACATGCTGAAATGATATATTTTAGATATATTAGATTAAATAAAATATAATATTAAAATTAATTTCACCCATTACTTTTTAAATGGAGTTATTAGAAAATTAAAAATTGCATATGTGACTTACATTTGTGAGTCACATTATATTTCTTTTGGATAGCACTGGTCTAACCTGTTGGCTTATGAGACAAAAAATAGTGATGCATGAAAAGGAGAAAAATATAAGCTTCCCTTCATGATGTCACACTCACCAGTCCTCACATTGGAAAGCAAATTCAACAAATACTGACCAAGTGCCTGTGGGAATCTCCAGAGATAGCCACCACAGTTTTCCCCTCCCTAGATAAGCATGTCCCTCCCACATCAAGAAGCAGAGCTTAATTCCCCTCCCTTGAATCTGGGCTGGCCTTATAACTTGCTTTGACCAACAGAGCATGGTGGAAGTGACATTATATCTGTTTTGAGTGTAGCCGTTAAGAGGCCTGGCAGCTTCCATTTCCACTTTTATTCTTGGAAGCCACCACCATGGTATAAAGAAGCTGTGGTTATACTACTGAATGGACAGATAGAGGCCAGGTGGAGGAGCACCTGAGAGCCAGACATGTGAGCAAGGCCTTCTAGGACCTTCCAGCACAGCAGAATGCAGCCTAACTAGTGACGCTGCCAATGCCATGTAGCATGAACTGCTCCACCAAACACAGCCCAAATGGCAGAACCATGAGAAATAATACATCACTCTTGTTCCAAGCTGCTAAGTTTTGGGGTGGTTTGTTATATAGCAATAGCTAAAGACTGTGCCTTCTGCAGGCAACACCCTGTGATAGACAGAGCCTGGCAGTGACAGCATAACTAAGGATGTCTCGCACCCTCCATGAGCTTAGAGTCTAAGGGGGACATCATACACTTGTATACAAAAACAAGTTTAATATGGGATATAGGAATCAAGGGGATAGGCATTTTAAGTCGAATATTGCAATGGTTGTTGAAGCAACTCACCCAGAACTTCATACTGCTTGGAAGTAGCGTCTTCTCGCAGGTCCCAGGGTTCTTAAGGCCCTTTTCTTCCCCATTCAAGCCTGATGAGGAGGGAAGCAGCCGCTCCAGCTACCTCTCTTGGCTCTCCTTAAAGCCGAGTCCACGCATCTAACCGCTGTTCCCAGCAGCACAGCCAGAGAGAAAACAAGATGCAAATATGGGAAAATAACACAGATATTGAACTCTTACAAAGTTTTTATTCTCCACTGGTCTAGGCTTCCTCACAGCTCCCCAAATGTAGTAAACAAGAGCATGTTGGGGGCTTATAATCTCCACTATCATTTCCAAGGACAGTGCTCACCTCCTCTCTTCTCCTTTTGACTCTGTACCAAGGGTCCTCTGGGCCATTTTCCCCATTGAAGTCTCTCTGCCTGAAGGTGACATCCAGGCACAAATAGGTGCTCTTTGTCTCAGGTTGGTCATTTGCATCTCTGTAGTCTTCATGCCTGGGTGACACCCACTTGACTAAGCATTTGCCCCTTGTGGGCTCAGAGTCCCTCGTTTACATTTCCCCACAATAGTGAAAGGCTTACAAGCTGTTGAAATACAGTTGCTAAACAGCTAGTAATTCAGCCAGAAGACAGCCCTTGAAGGGTTGGAATCAGAGCGATTCTGAGAGCTCTAAACCCCTAGGCATTGGCACTATGACCAACCAGTGAAAGTAAAGGCAGAGTGAGAAAACTAAGAGCATCTCAGCCATGCCTAGGGCAAACATTTTGCTGACCACTCTCCCCCCAGGGCTTCCTCAGTAAACCCCAGGAGAAAGGATTTAGTGGTTAAAACCAAACACACAAAGTAGAGTCACTGTTTAGATTCTACGTGGAATCAGTGCATGAGACAAAAATCACATATAGTCACAATTATCCTTCAACATCCTTTAATGCTTGTGAATAGAGCAGACGTTGTTTTGTGTTTACAGCCCTGGACAGTAAATCTTATAACCATTGGATGTTCAAGACCACTGAGATACAAATGAAAGGGGAGAACAGAAGTAAATTTTATGTGTGGATGTCTGTTTTCAAAGCACTTTACCTTGAAGATAACTGCTAAATTTTCATTCACCATTATTATTATTATTCACACGTTCCTAGTAGGGAATGGGGGAACGGGTAGAGAATAATAATAAAAAACCATCAATGCTCGTGATAGGCACTGTTCTGACTGCCTTATGTGTATTAGCTCATGCAATCTTTACTGTGTTAGGAATCATTATCCCTAGTTTACAGAAGAGGAAACCCAAGGATACAGAGGTTGTGGAAATTATCTTAGATTTTCTGCTAGAACGTGACAGCGCTTTCAGGAGTAGGTGGTATAAAGCTACTTGTGAAGGAAATATAGGATTTCAATAAATGGAACTGAGGGACAGGGAAGGGTATTAGAGGTGGAAGGCACTGCATGAGCAAAGGAATAGAAGTTGGAAAATACAGGGCAGGTATGGGGAATATTCTTTTGTAGCTGGAGCAAAAGATGAGTGAGATCTGTAATCTTAGGCTGGATAACTACGTGTAATGGCTAATTTTATGTGTCAACTTGGCTGGGCCATGGGTGACACCATGTACCTCAGATTGGGACTCAAACCCACATGGCCAGGACTCCAACCCAGCCAAAACCCACAGTCTTCCAACTGAGATCACACACCTGGTTTCAGGACTTAATGAAGCTCAGGTTCTTGATGTCTCATCACAGAAAGAATTCAGTGAGAGACAAAGTGATAGGTAAGAAGTGGATTTATTTAGAGAGAAACACACTCCACAGACAGAGTGTGGGCCATCTCAGAAGGTGAGAAAGGCACCAGGGTATGGGGTTGTCAGTTTTTATAGAGGTGGGTAATTTCATAGGCTAATGAGTGGGAGGAGTATTCCAGCTATTTCAGGAAGGGGCGGGGATTTCCAGGAATTGGGCCACCACCCACTTTTTGATCCTTACTGTCAGTCTTGGAACTGTCATGGCACCTGTGGGTGTGTCATGGCACCTGTGGGTGTTACAGTGAGCATATACTGAGGCTCAAGGTCTAGTGGAAGTTGACTAGTCTGCCATCTTGGACCCATTTGGTTCTAATCAGTTTATGTCATGTCCTTGGGCTGTGTCATTCTTTCAAAGGTTGTGCCCTGCCCCCTTCCCTCCTGTTTCATGGGTACCCAGATATTTGGTCAAATATTATTCTGGGTCTTGCTGTGAGAGTGTTTTGGGATTCAGTGGACCTTTATTAAGACAGGTTGCCCTCCCTAATGTGGGTGAGCCTCATTCAATCAGTTGAAGGACTGATTAGACTAAAAGGACTGGCCTCCCCCATGTGGCAGAGAATTCTCCAGGCACCTACCTTTGCACTTCAAGAGTAACCTCAGTTCTTCCTGGGTCTACAGCAGACAGCCTTCAAACAAATTGCAACATCAGCTCCCCTGGATCTCCAGGCTGCTGACACACCCTGCCAATATTGGACTGACCAGGCTCGATAACCACAAATTCCCTGTAATATGTCTGCTTCTGTATATACACATTCCTATTGGTTCTGTTTCTTAGAGGAAATTGTGGGAGTCTCATAGAACTTGAGATCTGGAAGGCACCCTTAACCGCCCTCCCTCATTAGAAAAGCAGAAAAGAAAGAACACCACGTCTTAGAGAGTTTCAATGGCCAGTGAAGCCCACAGAGCCGGTAAATGGCAGAGGTGTGGGCTAGGAAGCTCCTGCCTCAGAACCCCCTTCCCCCTCTCTCTTTCACGGCAGTGTGCCGTCTCCTTTAGGTCACACACAAGATGCAGGTGGAGTTGTTGAGGGGACAGAGCTCTCCTGTGTGCTCCCCGCTACATGCACGTGGGGTTGGTGAGAGGGTAGAGCTCTCCTGTGTGCTCCCCTCTACATTTCCTGCTTTCCTTCTCCAAACATGGTGTAATATCGGTGCTGGCTCCAAACATGTCATGACACAGGCCCATCTGTCATTATCCTGTGCTGTCCAGCACCTTTCAGGTAGGCTGCTTCCGAGAGCAGGCCAGGACCGAAGTGGGGCAAGCAGGCCTCACTCTTCCCACCTGACCAGCACTGACTGCTTTCTCTCCTGGCACGATTTTGGGATTTCCCATTCCCCTCCGTACTGCATTTCCTGCTTACAGCAACTTTTTTTTTCTAGGTCAACTCAGCTGCTCTCTGATTCAGGCAAAACTAGAAAGGCAAGGGAAAATGAAAACTGGTCAGAGCTCTTTTTACTCTCCTGTTCACACTACAGAAACACCAAATAATTACCTAATCCTGCACCTTATCCACTCTGCCTCTATCTCACAATCCTGAGTATTTTGCTTACATTGTTCAAAGACCCCCTTAATCAAGTTCAAATTTACACCTCCTTGATGGAAAAGACAGGTGCAGGCGGCATTGGGGCCCTTGTATACTGACCACTTTGGGCAATAGTATGAGATATCTCTGCATCGTCCACGGCTTGCCTCACCCACACTTCCAACCTACTTGTCCTCCCGGATGCAAATCCTTTCCTCCAGTCAAACTGGCCTTTTGATTGTTCCCTGAACTTGCCGTGTGTTTTTCCACCTTCAAACCTTTGCTCCCACCTCCTGCCCCCATGGAATGTCCTCCCCGTTTCTTTCCACCTATAGCCAAATCAGATTCGTTTCACCCTGATTCAACGCCAACGGCAGGTGGGCGTTGGGCCAGCACTTTCACATGTGTTATCTCATCCTGCAAGGCCCAGCATAAAATTCTTTTTATCCGTGAAGCCCTCTGGGGCTCTCCCAACTGGAAGTGACCGCTTCCTCCTTTCTGTTACTCTTATTGTCTGTACTACTCATTTGGCACTTAATACCTCCTAGTACTCTGTAATGAATCATTCACTTATTCATTTACTTAAACAAGTATTTACTGAGTGATTATTATTTTCCGGTGGGTGCTAGAGATTCGGAGATGAGGAAGACACCTTTGTTGTCCCCATGAAATTCAGTCTAGCAGTGAAAACCGACACATAAGGAGAGGATTATCATACAACGTGAGTGCAGGTTCGAGGAGACTTCCTGTGTGATCTCTGTCCAAGTTAAGTCTTGGTGAATGAGTAGAAGTCGGCCAGGTGAAGGTGGGGAGAGAGTACACTTTCAACACAGACAAAAGAACAGGACCCAGAGCCGAAGAGCAGCCAGGTGTGTAGGAGACTCTGCAAGCAGCCCCTTCTTGCTGGAGCAGAGAACGTCGCTAAAGCATAGAATGTACAAGATATAGCGGGAGGTCCTGGAACACCAGGCTTAGATGCTCTGATTCACCCTGATGGTCGTGGTATGCCGTTGAGGGTCTTAAGCGAGGGATAGACTCAAGATCTGTGGTCCCAGATCACTGTGACTACAGTGTGAAGAATGGTTCAAACCAGGGAGAGACTTGAAACCAGGAGCTGTAAGGAAGTTGTGGCAAGAACCCAAGGCAAGAGATAGGAGGACGGTGACCTGCCCCAGGAATGAGGAGGCTAAATACGAGCAATGTACACGATGTGAAGTTACACCACACTCACGGCTCTGGAAGGCCTCACAACTGATCATGTAGAAAATAAGTACAGTGCAATGCAGGGAACCTATAATGGAGATAGAGAAGGTGCTATCAGGGGAGATGATGGCTAGCACAGTCTAACAGATAGGGAACAGGCCATCAATTTGTCAGTCATATAACCTGAATATTTATGCATACGCGTGGTATCTCTTCTCCTAGACTGCAGGCTCACTGAGGGCAGGGGCTCTGAAAATACTAAAGCACATCAGTTCTTGTGACAAACCAAGGCCTCTGCTCTCACTGTTAGAGGTGGGTAGATTATGTCCCAGAAACCATGTCCTGCAGCAGGCAGGCCAGGAGTTTCTGCAGCGGGGGGCAAGGCAGGGAAGAAGCATTGAGACACGTTGCCCACAGGCCATGAGGGTAACGCCCAGAGCATGGAGTTGGAGCCAGGCAAGGCTGAATTCACATCTCCACCCTGCCATTAGCCAGTTGTGATCTTGGACAAATAACTTAAAATCTTAGTCTCATCTCCTTTATCCGTAACATGAGAATATTATTACCTGCTTCACTGTATTGACCTCAGTATCATGCGAAATAGTGAATGGATATCTCTAGGCACATACGTAGTACCCGGAGAGCACTCATTGTTATTGACGTAGGTGTCACAGATGTTGGTGTCTTTTCTGGTCTGTTCCCCTTACTAACCCATGAGATCCCTGAAGGCAGGGACTATGTCTTACTCATATTTTTTTAAAAAATAAATTTATTTATTTATTTATTTATTTTTGGCTGCGTTGGGTCTTTGTTGCTATGAGTGGGCTTTCTCTAGTTGTGGCAAGCAGGGGCTACTCTTCCTTGTGGTGCACGGGCTTATTGCAGTGGCTTCTCTTGTTGCGGTGCATGGGCTCTAGGCGCATGGGCTTCAATAGTTGCAGCACATGGGCTCAGTAGTTGTGGCTCACGGGCTCTAGAGCGCAGGCTCAGTAGCTGTGACACACAGGCTTAGTTGCTCTGCAGCATGTGGGATCTTCCCGGACCAGGGTTCGAACCTGTGTTCCCTGTATTGGCAAGCGGATTCTTAACCGCTGAGACACCAGGGAAGCCCCCAGCAAAATTCTTTAGTTTCGGATTCACTGTGACTCTTTAACGGCCCTCTCTCCACCCCCATCCCAACGCACAGCTCCCACATTCTATTACCCTCCTGCAGCACCTCTAGGGCCGACCTCAGAGCTTGGTGCACAGAACACAGTAGATATTTGTTGAATGATTGTGGTAAAGGCTGTGAGAAAGAGAAAAACCAGGACCTAGGAGAGTTCAAAGGAGGAGAGATGACCTGTGAGTGACAATGATAAAACATTTGATGGAAGCTTTGAAAAATGGGTGGAATGGAATCAGCTGAGGTGCGTGAGACTATAGGAGTGGGTGGAAGAGGAGCTCTCCAGGTGGATGGACAACCTGTTTGGAGAAACCAGGTGGTGTCTGAGAAATGATGAGTAACCAGGATGTCTGGAATATAGGGCTTGGGAAGGGGAGAAGGACTAGAAAGGGCATGTCAAGAGCTGGCTTCGGGACCCATTCTTATATCTCCAGGAGGTGCTCATGGTAGCTAAGATGCTTCCCCGGCACAAAGGGGTCCTTCTTTTTCTGGAGTGCAGGTGCCTGGGTTAGTTCACAAAAATTTGCTTCTCCTTAATTAGCTCTCACTCAGGAGTTGGGGGCAAGAGGGCCTAACACCTTTCAGCCCCCGAGGCTTCCCACCCCACCTGAGCTCCAGGCACCTGGCTGGCTGGTAGGCTTCAGCCAATTCCTCTTTGCAGTGGAAACGGAATATTGCTTATTCTGTGATGTTAATTGTTTAATCTAATTCCACATTAGGAAACTTGGGACTTTGGACAATTTATAGGGAAAAAAATTGGGACAAAATTCAAACAGTTCTTCCATAGGCACTTGACTCATGTTTGAATCACATCCATGTGTGGATCGTCTCTACTCACCATGGGGGCCACTGAAAAAATTCAGCTACACAGGACTGTCTGAGCTTGTGACCCACTATTGAAAACACATGCATGGCTCCTCTATTCAATAGATTATGGTTTTAAAGGGACATTTTGTGCTTTATCATCTATCCTGTTAGGTGCTTTCCATGAGTTACCTCATTTAGTCCTCACACTCAATCCATCAGGGAAGCACTAAGATTTCTCTCCTAGATAAGGAAACCATGCTCAGAAGGATTAAGTAACTTGCCCAAAGTCACACAGCTTGTAGGCGTAAAGCCTGCATTGGCACTGAGATCTGTCTGGCCTAAATCCTGTGCTCTCAGCTATTAGACTCTGCACCTTTTTCAAAGGCAAGGTACATTGACTAGGCTTTGGGGACCCATCAAGATTACTTTTGAAAGAACTTTTTTACTTTCAAATAATTACAGGTTCACAGAAAGTTGCAAAAAATTGCACCCTTGCCTAACTGTAGTGTAATATCAAAACCAAGGAATCGACATTAGTACAATCCAGAGTTTATTCAGATTTCACTAATTTCACCATTGGGGTTATTTTTAAGTTTAACACAGTTTGGGGGAAAACAAACAAAACCAAAACCACAACTATCTAAAAGGCCCTTTGGCACCCCTTCCTCCCTGGATACTTAAATGCTCAGTCACCTCTGGGGCTTCCTGAGACAGCAGGATCAGAAGAGGGGACAAATCAACACACATGGAGAGCTCCGTTTCTGCCATTATGGGCCCCAGGGAAATGGGCATTATATAGCTTGAACACCAAGTGAACTCACTGAATCCCTGCTGCTTTAACTGGGAAAGGACCCCTCGCCTAGAACCTAGAGGGACCTGGTGAGACTGCCGGAGTCTGGTTATTTGGAGACCTCTAAAACCCTTGGGGCCACCTAAGACCTGGCCCAGCCAACATGCCTCTTTGCCCCTATTGTCTGTGTCCTGGAAGCTGATGATGAGTGATAAGCATGAGAGATAAAACAGGTGTGGGGCTGTGAACCTGCCTGAATCACTGGCAGCCAACCAGGCCATTTTTTATCTGGAAAAACTCCCTCCAGGACAGCCCAAACCAGTGTATGGGAACATGACTGAGGGAACAATGGCGGGAAATGGAGGCCCAAGCTTGGGCGTTAGGGCCCTGACACCCACACTCCTTTGCACTGTTATTCCTGGCGAAAGCAGGCATTTGCTTTCGTTCACAGACTCTGTGGGAAGAGGCACTAACGAGGCTTGGAAATTAAAAGGAAGTCGTATGATGACAAAGGAAGTGATAGGAGATTGTTTTCCAGGCTTTAGAGATTTCATTATAAATGATTCTGAGAACTTCCTCCCTGGGTTTATAATATGACTGCTATCCTAGTAACTATGATAGCTTGTTGCCCACCAGGCCAAATGTTGAAGCCAGTTGGGGGATAACTTTTTCGCTGAACTGTTTTACTTCTGAGTTTTAGAGACCTTGGAACAAATGAGAGGTCAGTTACGTTATATAGGCAAATGTCGTCTCCTTTTGTGTGGCCAAAAGGGCGCTTGGGCTCTGGCCCCTGCCCATCCCTGCAGGTAAATCTGTTTACTTGTGTTTAACCCTGTGACAGTAGGAAGTGGTTAGACTGACATGGCTTGTTCTTAGTGGACTTACACTGATTTCTAGAGATGACTGATTATTTTACCAAATGCTCAAAAACTCTCTCTCTCCCCCAAAGTTCATATGTTGAAGTCCTAACCCCAGTGACTTAGAATGTGACCTTATTCGGAAATAGGATCATTGCAGATGTAATTACTTAAGATGAGGTCATACTAGAGTAGGCTTCTAATGCAATATGACTGGGTTCCCTATAAAAAGGAGAAGCCTGGACTCAGGCACGTGCACAGGAGAATATCATGGGATGATCAAGGCAGAGATAGGAGTGAGATTTCTCATGGAACACTGCAGATTGACAGCAAACCACCAGGAGCTAGGAGGCAGGCGTGGAGCAGATTCTCTCCTAGAAGGACCAACTCTGCTGACACCTCGATCTCAGACTTCGAGCCTCCAGAACCAGGAGACAATACGTTTCTGTTGTGGTACTTCCTGTTTGTGGTACTTTGTTACAGCAAAACTTTTGTACCCATTTCAGGGGCTATTTCCTGCTGGTTCTTAGTCCAAATGGTTGTGGAAACTGGTGGCGGCAAAGGGCTACTGCGTTCTCAGCTGGCACATTACACCTGCATTAGGAACAAAGCCCACCTTTTCCTTGGATCTCAGATGCAAACAAAAGGGAGAGTCACATCAGAAACCCTGATGAGCAATTAGTGCTGGCAGAAAGATGAACTAGGAAAAGAAAAGAAGCTGCATAATATGATCCCCAGCCCTGCTGGACAGGGGTGGGGAGTGATGGGTCCTTTCACTGCATCCAACCCAGTGGTGCCCTTCAGACAGGGACAACCAGACATCTGGGCTCCAGCAGGCCCAACAGAAATCCCTAGGACCCATGGATCACTGGGGTTTGCTACACATGTCTCCTGGCCACGGGATCCTGGCACTTCTGCTCCAGCTCCAAACCCTACTTCCTCTGGAGTGCTGGCTGCTGTAGATGGAGGTCAGTTAATCCTGAGGACACCGCTTAGAACCCCTAGTTCTTCCTCTCCTTCCTGCAATGTTCTTAGGGCCTCCTCTCGGGGTGTAGGTCAGGCTTGGGCATTTGGCTGCAAGGGAAGACCATTCCCCTTCCTCCCGTTTCCCGTCATTTTCTCATGTCTGACACACAGCCTTGCTTGGTCTTTGCAAGATCCTCTGCTTTCCCTGCCTAAATGTGAGTGGTTTTGTTGCACGTGGAAGGAGAGAGAGGCACAAGGGGGTGGAGATTGGGGGTAGGGGCTTTGCCAGGATGCTGGGCCTGAACATTCCTCCAAGTGGTACTGGGTTTAGAAGATCAGGGCTGGAACCTTTGAGGAACCAGCCAGAACTCTCTTTCCCTTAACTGGGCAAACTCTAGTCCTCACTGCAGCTGCCCTGACTCAGCTTGTCCCCAGCCTGACCCTCAGCTGACCCATTCTCTAAAGGGTGCCCAAGGCAGAAGGTGAGGAGGAGGAGGTGGGTGGGAAGGGCCTAGGGAGCTGCCTGAAAAGCCCGGATGCCAGGTGCTCACCCAAGTGGAGGACTGACCTCCATAAATGGTACCATCCCTTTGGTCCCTTCATTCAGTCACTGATCCAATAGGGTCCACCTTGGAGGCATCCAGAACCCCTTCTCTGACTGGCTTCCCTCTCTTTTCACCTCCCCTGTAGTCACCTCAGTCTCCTTCTAACCTCCCTTCTCCCGCGTGGCCCCAGCTCCATCCCAGGAAGGTATAGATCTCATCCACAGACTCCTAGGCACCGCAGGAAGAGGTTCAGATCTTTCAGATTGTTCAGAAAAGAACATTGACAAAACAAGCCTTTCTGTTAATATTGACTGCCTTTCCTAGCTCAGCTCAGATGACTTGTTAAGCCAACAAAGTCTGTTTGTTTAAACTGTCTTGCAAGGAAAACCCAGGAAGAGGTGAGAAGGGAAGAAAACCCTGTTCTGCCACAGAAGCAGAGCAGAAAAGAAAATCCCCCAGCCCAGGAAAGCAGGGGGCGGGGGGTGGGGGGGATGAACTGGGAGATTGGGACTGACATATATACACTAATATGTATAAAATAGATAACTAATAAGAACCTGCTGTATAAAGAAATAAAAGAAAATAAGATTAAAAGAAAAGAAAATCCCCCAGCCCAGCTGCACACTCTGAGGCAGAGAACAGTGCTATAGAGTTGGGCTGGACACACTCACGGTGCCCTGGCAGCTGCAGCTGGGCCTTTCTGGCAGGGTACATAAAGAGTTAAGGAACTGCGCTTGGACAAGCAGTGTAGCCTGAAACTCAAGCTCCAGAGGTCTCTTTCAGAGTCCAGGGCCAGGGAAGTATCTATTGTCAACAAATGCCACCACTGAACCAATAGCAAGCCCGAGTGTGGTTCTGAGATAGGGGCCTCTGGATGTCACCAGGCAACAGGCACAAAGAAGGCTGGATCAAGCGCCCAGCAGACAATTACACCACCCACAGCTCCCGCCTCCTGCAGTTCCCACTCCAGCGTGGCCAGGCCAGAGTGACTCTGCCCCAGATTCCCCCAAGATCAAATTACCATCAGTCTTGGGATTTGGAGGGAAAGGAGATGGTGTAGGAAAGTCTTTATTTAGAAACTTCAGTACAATTTAGTTTATTGAAAAGCTGGGCTGATGGCAAAGGTGAAGACTTTCAGGTAAACGGAGATGTTGCTGCAGACTGCAACAAGACTCGTGTACCTTTCCTCTGGTTCGTGTTCCTACAAGTCGAGATGGGCACAACCCTAGGATCCCTCACCCTTGACCTCATGGCTTTCCCTGGGAGATGTAGGGTGGGAAGCTTTTGACAAATTTACTAAATTAGAGCCAAGGAGACTATAAGGTAAAACCTAAGGACACTTGTTTCTCATTCCTACAAAGTATACTCCCTCCGTGTCACAGAGCCAGAGGGGGGCGTGCCGTCACCCACGCAAAGCCTTCTTGTCTCAAACTAATGGCGAGCTTAAGAAACATTTTCATTTCATCAGGCACTTATTCATTCAACATTTAGAGCAATGGCAGGGGCTGAGCTAAGTGCTGGGGTTTCAAAGATGAATTGTTCATTTTCCCCAGGTGGTCTGACCCTCCCCAGAGATTCACCATCTTATCTACCCCATATGCTGAAGACTCTCAGATGTATATTCCCAGCCCAGGCCATACCTCTCTTCTAAGTACCAAACCAATGTATCAAAGAGTTTTCTAGACATCTCTTCATTGGTTTCCCACAGGGCCACTGAATGCAACAACCCCCAAGCTCAAGGCTTCATCTTTCTATCACCAAACCTGTTTTATCACGCGTTCTTTGTCTTAGTGAATGATGCTACCCCCACGCCCTGCAACATGGGTTGAATTCCCCTCCCCGCAAATTCATTTAAAGAAGTCCTCATCCCCTATACCTATACGTAATAATAATACATAATACCTATACATCCCCTATACATAATGGGACCTTGTTAGGAAATAGAGTTGCTACAGGTATAATTAATCAAGATAAGATCATATAGGAGTAGAGTGGGCCTACTCCAATATGACTGGTGTTCTTAGGAAAAGGGGAAATTTGGACAGAGACATGAGTACTGTAAGAAAGCCACGTGAAGAGACACAGGGAGCAGACAGCCATCTACAAAGCCAAGGAACACTTGAGGCTACCAGAAGCTACAAGAGAGGCCTGGAGCAGATCCACCCCTAGAGCCTTCAGAAGGTACATGGCACTGCCAACCCTTTGATGGTAGACTTCTGACCTCCGGAACCCTGAGACAATAATTGTCTGTTGTTCTAAGCCACCCAGTTTGTGGTACTTTGCAAAGGCAGCCCTAGGAGGTTAATACACCTCCATTAAACATTGTCCAAGAAAAAAGCCTAGAAGGCTCCACTGAGTCTTCCCCTCCATTACCATCTCTACCCTCCATCTGTAGCCATACACAGTAAGCCACAAGCTCTGTCCATTCCACCTGTGAGACACCGCTGTCAACAACCCACTTGTCTATTCCTGCTGCTACCATCTTATTTCACCAAATTATTTCACCAAAATCCTTCCTCACTGCTGGCCCTGCCTCCATAACAAGTCCTGCCTATCTATTCCTCAAATTGCAGCCAGAGTCATCTTTCAAAGGGCTAATCTGAGATGCCACTTCCCTGCTTAAAACTCTTCAGATGTTCTTCTTTGCTCTTAGGATAAAGTTTAATCTTCCTAAAGGGCTCAAAAGGCACAGGGTAACGTGGCCCCTGCTCTCCCCTCTGTCCCCGTCTCTTGCCAGTATTATTCAACAGCAGTACTGAGCTTCTTTCTCTTCCTTCAATGTGCCAGGTTCTATCTGGCCACCACCATTTACATATGCCTTTCCCTCCATCTGGAACACGTATCCCCGCCCTCTTCTTCTACAGGACTCTTACTTATCAAATTCATTGTAATGCCCTCTTTATCTGTTAGAGTCCTACCCAGATCGTAAGCTCCTACGGGGGAGTAATCCTGTCTGTTTCATTCATGGATGTATCTGCTGTGCCTGACACAGTGCTTGTGACATAGTAGGTGCCCAACCATCATTTGTTTACTGACTGACCGACTGATAGACTGAAACACGACTCCTGTCCCCAGTGAGCTCAGTCCAGAGGGGAGGCAATAGTGTGGACCAAGTCATTC
The DNA here is from genome assembly GCF_951394435.1 of Stenella coeruleoalba. NCBI lineage: Eukaryota > Metazoa > Chordata > Mammalia > Artiodactyla > Delphinidae > Stenella > Stenella coeruleoalba. The sequence continues at coordinate 42,364,777 of NC_137154.1, read as the reverse complement.
AGCAATGCAGAGGCAGGACTCAGTTTGCTTCAGTTTGAGGGAGGGTGGGGGAACATTTCTGAAAGGTGATGACATCTAAGCTGGGCCTTCACTGATGGGTAGGAATTGGCCAGAATAGAGAGAGCGCAGGGAAGGGAAGCTCATTTCCAGCAAAGAAGGTGCTGTGGGTGAAGGAGCAGGGCGTGTTTGGAGATGGTGAGCATGTTTGTTGTGCCCGGAGCTCGATGTGCAGAAATTCAGCCGATGTGGGCTGTGGGTCAGACTGTGAATCCTCTAAGGAACTTATTTTGCATATAAACCTCAGTGACTTTTCCTAGACATGATAGAACAAAAGAAAGTCTGTAATCCCTTTTTACAGGCAGAGAGGTGGAGGCACACCTAGAGGTGTTTGTTTAGCTCTGCTGCTCAGGATACCCCTGAGAACCCAGTTCCCTTTGCTCCTGGGCTTGAGACTTAATAATCTCTTCAGGCCTACCCGCTAAACATTGTACACATCTGCTGAGGCTGAGAACCTGGATGAAACCACTGGGACCACACCTACATCCTTCCCCCTTCCTCCACACCCCCTCTCCCAAAAAACCCTGAAAATTCTCAGGAAAACATAAGCTGAGTGAATGGTTGTCTGATTTCCTTTATATGTCCCCCAGGGTAGGGAGGCTTTCTCCGATCACCCTTTATCATTCTGAAATCTCTCCAGCTCTAATTTAATTTCGTTCCCTCTTGTTAGTCTTTTCAGACATAAAGAATAATTTTTCTATATTCCTTGCGTTAAATTATTGCCTATACTTAAAGGCAAGAATTAAACCATCCATTGACCTTCTCTTCTCCAAAGAAAACAAATTTGATTCCTTAACTGTTTTCTTACTGAATCCATTCTCTCTCCCCAAACCTTAATTCCTTAAGGTCATTTTAATCTCTCTTTCCCTGAACCCTCTGGATCAAATGCATGGACTAGAGCTGAAGATGAATCATAAAACCAAGAAAGTTTTTCCTAAGATAGGTGAGGGGTCCATGGCAGAGAAAGAAAAATAGTCTCTTCTGTACAGGAACTTCTGCGTGGTCCAACACAGGTCCAGGGGAGCACATGTCACCATGTTGGCTAGAGAGGACATCATCAATCAGAAGATCCTTTGATCTTTCAGAGTGGCAGTTGGTCTCAAAAGCCCCAGAGGAGATAACCTGGGAATACTGCTGATTCACATGGTGTGAAGCCTGAGGAGGCTTGTGCAGGGTGTGCTATCATCCCACCATCTTTGAGTCTGTAGCCTGAAGCCAGTACTGTGGTCAGAACGTGGACAAGTATACCTAAGGACACGCACACATGCGGCTCAACCCTGAGGGCCAACGGTGGACATCAGTAGCCCAGGGCCAGGAACTCATTCTTAGTGGTACATTTGTGAGAGTAGCAACGTCAGCATGTCAGTACTGTTTGGGCAGCTACATCTCATGCAAAAGAAATGCCATGCCAGCCAGCAGAAGCAATCGGATTGCCAAGCTGCTGTCCTGATAAGGAAAAAGGGGACATCTGGTTGACCCCATGCATGGGGTGGAGGGTCAGAGAGAGCTTCCAAGGGGAGAAACAAGGTCAGGGCTCATGCAAGTCCCATCTGGGATCAGGGCACCCACCTGGACAGCACTGCCAGCTCTGCCTGGTCCTAAGCACCAGAGAGGCACTTAAAAAGTTTTAAGAAAGTCACTCGATAGTGTTTGTGTATATGTACGTGTGTGTTTGGGAGTGGGTAGGATCCTTAGTACGTGTGGGTCCTGGCAGGAGCCCCTTTTACCTGGGTGTAAGAGAAATACTGGTTTGAATTCAGGTTGGCTTGACCTCAAACCCCTAATCCTGACCACTAAACAATATTGGGAATAACACAAACCTTTTTTAATAACAAAGTTAAAATTTTTTGTTGTTTTTTTTAAAGAATTTCCTTTTTGGATGTGGACCATTTTTAAAGTCTTTATTGAATTTGTTAAAATATTGCTTTCTGTTGTGGCTTTTTGGCCGCGAGGCATGTGGGATCGTAGCTCCCTGACCAGAGATCGAAACCGCACCCCCTGCATTGGAAGGTGAAGTCTTAACCACTGGACCACCAGGGAAGTCCCAAAATTTTAAGTTTTAGATAATGAAGATACAGATGTGAACAGACCCACTGCCTTGCCCCTTTCCTCCTTGTCCTATCAAATGTTCTATTCCTGCCCCACAGCTGGTCTTGACAACCCTGCCTTCTCACTAGGTCCTGCCTCCTTCATTCTTCCGACCCTCCTTTCTTCTTTACCCTGCTGTGTGTGAGACCATCTCATGACTTGGGAGCTGGGTGCAAGGCACTAACACTTCCTGGTAATGTGGGGCTGGAATGCGGAGCATATAGGGCTGGATTTGTTGAGCAGGCCACAGTCAGGCAGAGCCTAATTGGGGCAGGGCTGGGCTTCCTAGAACAAATTGAAGGTTAGAGTTATTTACGTGTCCATTTCCAGCCCTAGGCAGTGAGCTACTCTGAGGGAGGGGCCATGCCTTTTATAGTCTCTTATCCCTTCATTCCTTGAACAACGCCTATCACCATGCGTATGCTGAATAAATGAAAGGAAAATAAGATGAATGACTGAAAGGCCCTGCCTTTGCCTGTTGAGATTGGCTTGGAATTTGGGACAGGCTTGACCCTGAGTTAAAACCATCAGCAGATCCAGCTGCCAAGGAGTAGAGAAAGCAGTAAGAGACGTGGATCTGAGATTAATTGTCCCCTTCTCCCATACCTCAGAAGAATTTCATTAATTCGATATTTTAAGAATTCAGTTTGTGACTCAGTGTTGCTCTCATGCCACCATGTTATTGAGGGGTACCTCAGTAACAACAGTGTTGCCCAGAGGCAACTCTGCCCCCATCAGGGACACAAAAATCCCTAGGGTTCCCTCTGAACCCCATCACTGTCATAGTGTGCCACTTTTGAATTATGAAATAATCTAATGGGTCGCTCTTACTTTTTTAAACAGTTCCCAAGTAAGTCCCCCACTAGCAACTATAAAATCATGCCCTATCTTAGCCACTCCTGGGATTTATTCATTGCTGTTTGCAGTCACCCAAGCACCCTAGTTTCAAATAATTAACAGCTCCCTTGGAATGCTTACCTTTGCAAAAATACTGCATGCTCATTTGAGCATAAAGAGGCTCCTGATAGGAATATCAAAATCACCTTTGAATACTGGATAATTTATGGATATGTTCATACCCTTCACTAAGTTCTAGGTGACAGCTTGGCATGCAATTAACAAAACAAAACAAAACCTGGCCTCTGATCTGTAAAAAAGCATATTGAATAGGCCTGTCTCACAGATGGTCACTCTTGGTGCCTTTCAGCTGAGAGTGGTTGTGTGGAAGGGAGTGTCATTGGAGAAGAGGCCCAGGAAATACTAAGGCAATTGCTGCCAGCTGTGTTGGGAAAACAAGATGTAAAACAAGATGTAAAGGGGCTTCCCTGGTGGCACAGTGGTTGAGAATCCGCCTGCCAATGCAGGGGACACGGGTTCGATCCCCAGTCCAGGAAGATCCCACACGCCGCGGAGCAGCTAAGCCCGTGCGCCACAGCTACTGAGCCTGCGCTCTAGAGTTCGCGAGCCACAACTACTGAGCCCGCATGCTGCAACTACTGAAGCCCACGCACCTAGAGCCTGTGCTCTGCAATGAGAAGCCACTACAATGAGAAGCCCACGCACTGCAATGAAGAGTAGCCCCCACTCGCCGCAACTAGAGAAGGCCTGTGTGCGGCAGCAAAGACCCAACACAGGCAAAAGTAAAATAAATAAATAAAACAAGATGTAGAGGGAGATCAGACCCCATAGCTGGTGTAGGGGTGGAGGTGGGGGCAGGGAGGTGGCTAACACCTCTGTCCATGAAGGCAGTTTCTCCTGCTTATAGAATACTCCTACCCCAGCTCAGTGCTGCCAGCAAGCAGACCTCAGGATAAACTGGCCATAGTGTATTTCCCTATAGCAGGACTTTGGCCAATGCTCAGTACTACTTTTGTATCAAAATTCCAAACAGAATTCTCATGCTTATAGTCCCTTCCATGTCCCTCCAGGATTCCTTTCATGTAGAAACTTCTGTATGCTATCTCCCTCACCCCAAGATATAAGACTCCATTAAAATAATATTAATAGTAACAGCCAATATTAATCCTGCCCTTAATAAGTGTCAGAAACTATAGTAAGTTGAAACTATACTAAGAAACTACACCCAATATTTCTATAATTATAACTGACTCAGTATGTGCCTAGTTCTGTTGTGAGTACTTCACACACATTATCACTCATTCAATCTTCACAATAAATCTGTAAACTAGAAAGAAAGCATTCAGTCTTTTACTGCTAAGTATGATGTTAGCTGTGAGTTTTTCATAGATACCTTTTATAGGTGAGGAAGATCTCTTCTATTCCTAGGCTAAGTGTTTTTATTATGGAGAGGTGCTGAATTCATCAGATGCTTTTTCTGCATTTATTGAGATGATCATGTGCTTTTTGTCCTTTATTCTATTGATATTGTATTAAACTAATTGATTTTCAGGTGTTAAACCAACTTTGCATTCCTGGAATAAATCCCACTTGGTCATGGTATATGGTCCTTTGTGTATGCTGCTAGATTTGGTTTGCTAGTATTTTGTTGATGATTGGTTCTTTTGTTCTTGTTTTTGCTTCTTCTGTCTGGCCTGTCTGCTCTTCCTTGTCTGATGTGTCATCCTCAGAATGGTAGGAATCCAAGGACTGACATCATAGCTGGATTAAGAAGCCAACTAGCTTGGCCATTGTCTGGAGCACCACCTATAGCAGGACTGGAGTACCAAATACAATAGCAGTTAACTTGTATTTCTACAGCCTACTGCTTACATCATTGATTCTCAAATTTTAATATGCAAAAGAATCACCTACAGTGCTTATTAAAACAGAGTCTTGGGTCCAACTCAGTTTCTGACTTAGTAGGTCTGGGATGAGGCTCAAGATCTGCAGTTCTGACAAACACACAGGTGATGCTGACGTTGATGGTTCATGAATCACACTTTTAGTAGAACTGTTACGTGACTGGCTAATTGTAAATCTCTCAATCTCCCTCTGAATACACAGAAACTTACAAGGAAAACAAAAAATACCCCCCATGCCTAAAAACAGTAACACCACTAACAAGGAGCACATACATTATTCAGATATTTAGTTCTAAATACTATTGACTCCAATTCAAGGAAGCAGGGATCCTTGGAGAAATAGCTAACTCTAGGGCTGGGATAAAGAAAATACAAGATGAGCGTGGAGTATTTTGTAGTGCACAGAAAACAAGGAAGTACAAAAAAAAAGGGGTTGGAGGCTTCCCTGGTGGCGCAGTGGTTGAGAGTCCGCCTGCCGGTGCAGGGGATACAGGTTCGTGCCCCGGTCCAGGAAGATCCCACATGCCGCGGAGCTGCTGGGCCCGTGAGCCATGGCCGCTGAGCCTGCACGTCCGGAGCCTGTGCTCCGCAGCGGGAGAGGCCACAACAGTGAGAGGCCCGCATACCGCAAAAAAAAAAAAAGGGGGGGGAGGATGGGAACATGTCAAAAAACCACAAATATCCATGAGTTTATACTGATATAAATGAGTGAGTAAATAAATAACAGGGAAAAGGGATAACTTCTTTATGGAAAAATCTGAATAATATACATAGATATTCTCCCTTCCAGGAAGTGGAACTTAATTCCCCTCTAGTTGAGTATGGAATAGACGTAACCAACTTTCAAAGAATATAGAAAGTGGATAAAAAGAAACTTTACAGTGGAGAAACCTGGCAGGTACCACCATAACCAGTTGATCTGCATCAACATCACCAGCGATAAGTCATTTTGCTAGCATGCACCCCAATATAATGCTATGAGAAGAGCACCTCACCTCTGTGATATTCCTCCCCAAATCCCATAACCCCAGTTTGATCATGAGAAAATGTCAGACAAACCCAAACTGAAGGCAGAGACTGGGAGAAAACACTCGCAAATTGTACAATTGCTGAAGAACTTTTTTTTTTCCACCATGTATAAGAACTCTGAAAACTCGATAAGAAGAAGACAACCTGGAGAGTTAAAGAAAGCATATTAGTGGTTTCCTGGGAGCAGGAGAATGAGGATAGTGGAGAGGGGCAGAAGGGAGTGATTACTAAGGGGCACAAGAAAACTTAGGGCATGATGGATATTCACTATCTCGACCGTAGTGACGACTTCACAGGAGTATATGGTACACTTTCAACAGGTACAGCCTGAATACCTCCTGATGATTCTTTCCTACCTCCTCCTAATTTTCCAGAAGACTGAGGGCATGAGGGATGTTGTCTCACTGGCTATACCCGATTGCCAGTAACCTCACTTCTAGATACCACATGACTGGGAAAGCAAGGCAACCAGCATCTATTGAGTAGTTATTATGTTCCTGGAACTTCCACACAATAAACTTTGTTCATCCTCACAGCAACTCTGAGAGGAAGATAATAATACTGTTGCCTTCTAGATCAGAAAAATGTTCCTTAGTTTAGTAACATGCCTTGTCATACAGCTAGTCAATAATGAAGAAGGGATTGATTCAAAGCAGTTTGTTCAAAACCCAGGGGTAGGAGGTAGATGGGTAAAAACTTGTGTAACTATTGGGTTAACCAAAAAGTTTGTTCAGGTTTTTCTGTAAGATCTTATGGAAACAACCCGAATGAACTTTTTGGCCAACCCATATATTATTGTAAATTACTTTAATCTACAGTAATTGAGTTGGTGAGTAACCTAATGTTATCTAGTTACAAGTGAGAAAAAAACAATCAATGAAACACAAAAATTAAAATTTTAAATAAAAAATTTTAGTATATTGTTTAATATTTAACAATGCTTTGTTTGAAAATAAAGAGGACCTTTTTTTCATAATGTTTGCATTGCATTTTTATTGAAAATAGGTTTTCTCTTTCCAACTGTGTTGAATGAATATAGAATAAATATTAAAGCAAATTAGACCTGACTGGGGCAGCCACAGGACTCTATCTGGCCCCAACTCTGATTCAGATGTTGGTTTAGAAGAAAAAGGGGGGAAAGTAAGCCTTTGAGAGGCTTTTGCTGCATCTGATAGCCCTGCTCTGGCTTAGGCCTCTGCCTGCCTGGATTTCTGAAATCTCCTTTCTAGATCCTCCAGTCTGGTGTCCTATCTGTTGAGATAGCCATACTTTCAGAATCACTGATGCCCACCATCTTCCTAAACCATACCTGGGGATTGCTGCACCCAGACATATTGTGCTTGACCATTGGCTAGGTCTCTCCAGGCAGCACTCTACTGAGTGGGTCAAGGTCAAGCCCATCTTCCCTGGATTTCTCTGAGTGACCGCCCATGTGCTGCTGACAAGTACTGAGATTCACAACTCCCACATCACAGACTTGTTTCATACTTTCACTATATCTTCCCTAGTTTTCACAGTCTTAACTGGCCTCCCAGCCTCCACTCAGAGTGATCTTTCCAAAGTACAAATCTTGTCATGCTGTTTTCCCACTCCCAGCCCTTGACTGATGCTTCAACACCCATGGGCTAATGCCCAACTTCTTCACGATTTGCCTCAGAGTATCATTCTAGCTTTATTTCCTGTCAGTCTCCCCACCCCACATAGCCTCTGGTCTAGCCACACCAATCACCCACCATTCCAGGAACAAGCGTCATCCTGTCAGGCCCCTTTCCTCTTCCTCTGCCAAGAAAGCCCTTTTTCTCCCTCTCTCTACTCAACTTCCAACATGTAACTCAGAGGTCATCTTTTCCATAGTGACCTTCCGGACTCTTCCAGTTTTCTTTTCTATGTTCACCTACGCATAGCCCTAAGCAAAGCTGTATTTCTGTATCTTGCTCTTTCTATAGACTGTGAACTCCTCAAGACAGAAACTGTTGGATCCATCTTTGTGTAACCAGGGCGCTGGCTGTCTCCTTGTCTTACAGCTCTATAATCCACATGTGCTGTCTGTGTTCACCCCAAGCCCACCCGGGTGCCCCATTTGGTAGCTCCTGAGGACTTCTGATCCACCCCGGAGCAATGCAGACTGTGTGGGAATGGTGGAGGGGGACTCACAGGGCACACCCCACCGCAAACAACTGAAAACTGCTCATCAGAAGTCTTCCCATAAAATTCCTTCCTTGGCCATGCTACAACCAGAGGCTTTTCTCTCTTCCCCTCCCCCAAAGGGTACCTGTTGTGTTGGCTCTTTTCTCCTCTATTTTTGTTTATGTATACATGAAGGTTGCTATTTATAAGAATTGATTTTAAGAATGCAAACAGAACATAAGAGTGCAAAATAAGGGACTTCCCTGGTGGCACAGTGGTTAAGAATCCATCTGCCAATGTAGGGGACACGTGTTCGAGCCCTAGTCCGGGAAGATCCCACATGCCGCGGAGCAACTAAGCCCGTGCACCACAACTACTGAGCCTGCGCTCTGGAGCCCGCGAGCCACAACTACTGAGCCTACGTGCCACAACTACTGAAGCCCGTGTGCCTAGAGCCCGCACTCGGCAACAAGAGAAGCCACCGCTGTCAGAAGCCCACACTCCGCAACGAAGAGTAGACCCTGAGAAAGCCCGTGCATAGCAATGAAGACCCAATGCAGCCATAAATAAATAAATAGATAAATAAATAAAAGAAATGATCAGCTTTAAAAAAAAAAAAAGTGCAAAATAAAATTAAAGTACTGTATCTCTTTTACACCCAGAAATGACTGCTTTTACCCACTTCTATTTTGAGTTTTTCTGGTGGTTACCACCATGACTTTAACTTCTGATACTTAAATCTTTATTTCATAATTTATCCATCTAAGACAGTATTTGTTGACTCCTCAATATGAAATATGGTGAAATTAGCACACTTACTCCACCTCCCACTTCCTTTTTCCATTCCCTCTCCCTTTTCTTGGTTTTTGTGTTAGTCCTAATTTGAGTTCTTCTGATGATTATCATTAAATAATATACCTAAACCTCCAAATCTTGATCCATCAAAGTTGTACATACTTATACACTTGCTTTTTATTAGATGCCCCTACTCTCCCATCTACTTCTCCTCGTATTAGCCTCCCCTTTTTAGTCAAGGAACCATATTTTCGATATTCATAACATTTGGACGTTATAGTACAGTTATAATTGAGTTTGCTTCGTCTGTGAGCTGATTTTTCTGTTTCTATTAAAATAGAAAACCAATAAAGAGAATTCAGATATTATGACTATGTAACTGTTATTCACTGTAGAACCAAGTGGTGTGGCTGAATTAAAAAGAGAGGGAAATGGAACAAACAGTGGTTTGTTACTAACCTGGGAAGCCATCTGGTCCTAGAAACTCTTGATATTGTACACCTTTAATCACCTTTCAAAGTAATGGGAATTGGTCTGTTTAGGTTTCCCTCTTTCTCTTAGGTCAGTGTTAGTAGTACGTACTGTGCCAGGAAGTCATCTTCTCTCTCTAAATTCTTGAATTTGTTGCCATAGGGTTGAATCTCCCTTTTTTGTTTCTCTTTTTTACTTATTAAGGTTTCTTAAGGGTTTAGCTATTTTAAGGAAGCAGCTTTTAGGTTTATTTAAACTTCTAAATAAATGTTAAATTTAATTAAATTTTAATAAATCAATAAATTAAGATTTAATTAACTCATATTTAATTAAATTTTGCTTTTATTTTTACAAATCTCTTCCTAGTTTCCTTTGGTTTATTGTTATTTCGCTAGTTCTTTAAGACAAGTCCTTAGTTCTTTTACTTTTTAGTCTTCTTTCTCCAATTATAAGAGAATTGTAATAGACCATAAATACTTCTCTCAGGACAGCTTTGCTGGGTCATTTGTTTTAGTTTTGTGTTTCTCCTTTTTATTGCTTTTTAGCAGTAAGAATTTCCCTTTTGATTTCCTCATTAAGCCAAAGATTGTCTAGGTGCACACTTCTTAAGTAAAGATTTTTATTCGCCTTTTAATAATTTATGTTTAAAGTTATTAGATAATAATCAGAAAATCTGCCTGGTTATATGTCAATTATATCTCAATTTAAAAAAAAGAAAAGAAATTTTGCCTGTAAAATTGCTATTTAAAAAAAATCTGTTTAAAGTTTTCTTCTTTGGCCGACAAGTGACTGTGGTTTGTTTGCTGGAGGTAAATATAATCTTCAGTGAATAAAGTTGAAAGACAGCTTTCATTGGTCCCAGTATCGGGCTTAAGAACTAGTAAGCGGCAATGTTAAGGCTCAGTCAGGCAAGCAGGGTGGATAGAGCCAATTCTCTACTCAGGGAACGCGATGGTGGCTCCATCCCGGTTGGTTCTCAGCCAAGGACCTTGGCGTTATCCCTGACTCTGCTCTTTCTCTTGCGTTGCAATTAGGCAATCCTATTAGTTCTACCTTTAAAATACATCCAGAATCTGACCACGTGTCACCACCTCCACTGCCACCACCCTGGTCCAAGCCTCCTTGTCTCTCACCTGCGCATCAGTAGGCGCTAAACAGGTCTCCCTGCTGGCACTTACGCCCCCTACAGTTTGTTTCTAGCATAGCAACATCGTGAAACTGTTAAAGATAAGAAGAGCATGTGCTTCTCTGATCAGGACCCTCCAGTAGTTTCCTGGCCATTCCGTGGAGGAGCCCCCATAATAGGGTCATTGGCATCTGCTTGACAGGTTGGAACAGCAAGGGAGCATCCGGTTGAGTGGACAGCCAACCAGGAGAGGAGGGTGAAGGCCCCACCCAAGGAGTCTGTGCTGAGAGGCTAGACTGGGGCGCCCTTTGGGAGCTTTCTGAGATAACTAAGGGACACTTTGATGGGAGCTATTAATTAACAACCCAGTTGCTGGGGTTAATGCCATCATCATTTGGGTACTAAAAGGAAGTGTGACTTTCTTGGTTACAAGCTTTTATCGCAGGAATTGTTTACGTTACAGTAAGTTTTGCAAAATGTTCTTGCCCAATTTTGTCTTTAGGAACGAATGATTTGTTTTCAGTGCTTCAAGTTGAGCTTTCTTTTGTAGGTTGTTACTTTGAGAGAAGATAATGAAATTACATTTTCTTTTTTGCCAGAAGCATCTCTGACTGTGCTTACGCTAACACCATCTGATGAATGCAAATGTGCAGGTGTCCCTTGGCTGTGTACTCTGTAAGCCAACCAATGATGAAGCCTTGTTCCAGCTGACCACGTGAAATGGGGGGAGGCTTTCTCTCCCCCTCTGCTGAGTTGGAGGATGGCTACTCTTTATTTTCCTTGGAAGAGCAGGTCACCTGATATTGCACACACCAGGATGAACACAAGAGGCCTTTATCTAAGTTACCTGATCACAGTCCAATGCAACTTTCATTACTTGATTGGCTGTAAGGGACAGGAAGGGTTTTCCAAGGAAACCTCAGATATAACAATACTCCTGGGAATCCATCAGCCTTCTTAGCTAGGACACTGGCCCTCCCTATTGTGATAGAGACCAATGTCATTTTTTACCTAAGGAACCTCACCCGTGTGTGTGTGTGTGTGTGTGTGTGTGTGTGTGTGTGTGTGTGTGTGTGTGTGTGTGAGAGAGAGACAGAGAGAGAGACAGAGAGAGAGAGACTGACTCCTGGAATCTATATAGTTTGTCCTCTCTTTTTACACCTCAAAAATATTTTGGAAAGGAACTTCTCCACAATGTGTCTTGGGCTGTTTCCTGTCCCCATTTCCCTGCACAAACACAGGGTTGCTTCTGTGAATAAAACCAAAATTGTCTCAGAAAGCAGAGCCTGACAGGCCCAGGAATCTCGGCCAAGGTGTCAGCTGCCTGCTTCACTCAGGAGGGAAGGAAACCACACGTCTATTGAGCATTTACCGTGAAGTAGACGCTCTGCTTATTTACTTACCCAGAGCTTTAAATCTTACTGTCTCTTTTATAGGATGACACACGGAAACTCAGGGAGGTTATGGGAAGTCACATGGCCCCCTCCTTAGTCTGAGCTCCACACCCCATCTCTGGCCTGTATTCTTGCAATTGCTTGCTGAGTGATCTCTCCACTACGACACATTTTCACCCTGCAGCTAGAATGAAGTTTTCAAAATACATATCTGATCAGGTGACACATACATACTCTTTACCCCCACTCCCACTGCTAGAAACCTCCCTGTCATCTCATGCTCTTGGCAAAAAGACCAGATGCCCTAAGGTATCTGACACAGCCCTGCAGGGTATGTGCCCTCCTCTCTCAGCCTCATTTTGTCCTGCTTTCCCTTTACCCTCTGGGCTCCAAACCAAGTCTGCGGTGCGTTGCTTCTCTCTGGCACCAGACCTTCCCACATGCTACCACCTCCACCTGGGGAGCCACCGCAGCCCCACTTTTCTTCATCCTTAAGCTCACAACTCCCCATCATTTCCCCAGGCAGGTCTGGTCTATTATAGGCCCTTAGAGTCCTGTGTATGCTTCCTTCAGAGCACTTACGACCATTTAAAATGGGCATTTTTTTTAACATCTTTATTGGAGGATAATTGCTCTACATTGTTAAGCAATTATATATATGTTCTGCTGTATAACAAAGTGAATCAGCTATACGTATACATATATCCCCCTATCCCCTCCCTCTTGCGTCTCCCTCCCACCCTCCCTATCCCACCCCTCTAGGTGGTCATGAAGCCCCGAACTGTGCTATGCTCTCCCTGTGCTATGCGGCTGCTTCCCACTAGCTAGCTATTTTACATTTGGTGGTGTATGTATGTTCATGCTAAAGCGGGCATTTTTATTTTATGAACATTTGATTATCTCTGACTTCCTCACTAGACTGGCATGAACTGGGTCTTTTGTTTTTCTAATCATTGTCTTTTAAACACCTTGCACAGTGCCCAGCCCAAGATAGGCACTCAGTATTCATTGGGCGACTATGACTGAATACGAATGAATAAAACAACACCTGAGTGATGGTGAGCCAGGGTTTTAAAAGCATAGCTTGTTTTCATTCCATTGCTTCGTACCCCCTCTTCTAACCATTGGCTTCCTGACTTTAGTCACGTGTTAAACTTCCTCCCTCGTCCTCCCTTACTCAAGACTCATAAACATAGAATTGCTTGAAACTTTGCTGCTGGTACCAACACTTTGCCCTCGAATGTCTCCCTTTTTAGAAACTTCTCATTTCAGCTTTGGATAAGGGGTGCTTTTTGCTGGCTCCCACTCTTGACATCACCCCCGCCCCAATCTCACTTCCCTACTATCCCAGTCATCATAGGCTGAGAATATCCTTCGTTGCTCCCCTGACCCAAGACTCAGAGCTAAGGTACATGTCACAGTGGCTCTCCCCCAGGAGGCAAGGGAAGTGGAAGGTGAGACAATACAGAGTACAGGTGAGTGAGCACCTGTGAGCCAGAAAATTAAGGTGCAGATCAACAAGAGATCCACTGTTAGGACACCGACTTCACACTATGTTGAAGAAATTATGTGACAGATTGGGGGCGGGGCGGGGGGAATGCATGGCAGATCCAGTCTTCAAGTTCTAGAAGTTTCCTTGAAAGCATTTAGTGCTTTCAGCTGTTATATTTGCAGCTAGAGCACAACCACACTGCATTCAACCTACTCCACACTTAGTACCTACTGTGGTTCAGACGCTGGGCAAGGCCCTGGGGACACAGGGCTGGACAGCGTCCAGGCCCTTCCCCCAGGGCAGAGGTGGAGATGACACCCAGATGGAGGTGTGGAGCACACTGCACCAGCTTAAGGGGTGACGCACGGGGGACACAGAGGAGGGAACAAATGATGCTGTCTAGTAGAGGGGTGAGGGTGCGGAGACAGCCCAGAAACAGAGAGAAGGTATCATTTCAGCTGGTTTTTAGGATAAAGAGGATTTCGTCAGACAAGCACGGCAGGAAAGGGTAACCCCGACTGAGGGGGGAGCGCGAGCAAGGTGAGGAAGCTGGCAATAGCACGTGTTTTTGGAGAATTGTGGGTATTTTGTACAAGCTGAAGCGTTGGGCGTGTGCTACAAGTAGCGTGACTGCATGAGCTATTATCCACCTTGAGAGTACAGTGCACACTACTAATAATGATGGCAGAATGACAGGCATAATGACAGGCAAATTAGCCTGTGTGGTACCTAGTTAGAGGGAAGGAAGGCTGTAATCAGATCCTAGACTGGAATGTGGGTGGGACGGGGAACGTTAAACCTGCTCAGGAGGCAGAATTTGATCCTCGCCACATTGAGGTGTGAGGAAAATCGAAGGATTTTTAAGCAGGGTAGTGATGTGGTGGTCCCTGTGTTATAGGAAAATCACCAGGCCAGCCGTATCGAGGAGAGATTTAAGGTGTGCAGGAAAGGAGCTAGATGGTCAGCTTTACAAGGGCGAATCCCATCCTTTTATTCGGAATTTGTGCCCAACGCATGCATAGTGGCCAGCATGATGTCTGGCATAGAGAAGCTTAATAAAAGTTTCAACTGCAAGGCCTTCCCTGACCTCTGTCTTTAACTTTGCAACCCTCCCCTCCCATTACCCTTGTATTCCTTTTCCTCTTCTCTCCATGGCTTATGGCTCTCTGACTTGCTATACGTGTGTCTGTGTCCTCCCTCTGGAATGTAAGTGCCACCGGGGCAGAGATTTTGATGTTTTGTTCACTGCAGTTTCCCTAGTGCCTGGTGCAAGGAAGACAATATATATTCATTGAAGGAAGAGGGGAAAGAAGGCCAGAAGATTGGGGGTCTCTGACATTTGTATGGGTGTGACAGATGAGGATCTGGAATGGCCAGTGTGGTAGAAATAAAGGTAGAGAGAACTTGAAACTAGTCTTGTTTGCCCAGATGCTCTTCCCGGATCACCTTGCACGGAGCCTTTTCATCTTTGCCATCCCTCCTGTGGCTCTTTGTGCCATGAGTCTGTGTCGAAGGAATCCCCTGGCTGTAAATCATTAACATATCCTCTGCCCTCTTTTTTATTTTATTTATTTATTTATTTATTTTTTGCGGTACGCGGGCCTCTCACTGTTGTGGCCTCTCCCGTTGCGGAGCACAGGCTCCAGACGCGCAGACTCAGCGGCCATGGCTCACGGGCCCAGCCACTCCGCGGCATGTGGGATCTTCCCGGACCGGGGCACGAACCCATGTCCCCTGCATCGGCAGGTGGACTCTCAACCACTGCGCCACCAGGGAAGCCCTATCTGCCCTCTCTTTGACTGCCCAGCCAAGGTCACCATCATTTCCTGCACAGCCTGACTCCCAAGTATTCATAGCTTGCCTGTGAATGTTTGATGAAAGGATGGCATTTGCCACATTAGCAAAGGCAAAGGAGCATAAGTTCACAAAGTTCATTTTCAAGCACTTTTTTGTGTGTGTGAGATTTAGGAGCCTTTTCTCTGCAACTAAATAGCCCTTTCCAATGGCTCTCTCCCTGCTTCCCGGGCCCTCTCCTGAGCCGGTGGGCCTCCTTTTCCAGCAGGGGCCTCTTTCTCTCAAGCTCTTCCGTTTCTTTTATATGAATTATTTTTTCTGTGCCTCACCCCTGCCCTCAAATAAATTGGACAAACGGGCCTTGGTATCCTCCCTGAGGATAAATTCAGCCCATGGCCAGCCATCCTCCAGAACCCCAGATGACTTAGAGTGTAAGAGCCCTCCAATCTGCTTGTCTCCATTTAGGCCAAGTGACAGTTCCAAGCCTTCATCACGGTTTTTTCTGGGAAAGCTGTGGGCCTTCCCTCCTGGCAACAAAACCCGTGGTGACCTGCCCAGGCCTGCCTGAACGTGCCAGAGATTGTGTGGTGGTGACAGAATGGGCTTCTCTGTCACAGCCACATTCCACACTGTGCTGGCACCGGGTGAGAACAGAGGAGGGGCCAGGGGTGTTGTGGTGAGAGTCCAATGCTCTAGGTCCTGCCGTCTGGAAAGGGCACCTGATGGGGACCAGTTGGAGACTGGGGGCACCTAGGGACAGCAGTCAGCAGATCTGATGTGGCAGATGCAGGACTCAGGGTGGAATTCTGAGGCAGGTCAGTATCCAGCAGTAAGCGAGAAGCTAAGAGATGAATGTGGACGCTATGGGGGACTCTGAGAGCCTGGATGCAGAAGCTGCAGAGGAATTAAAAACTAAGAAGACAGATGTAAATACATAGGTCTATTTTTTTTTTTTTTAAGCGGTACGCGGGCCTCTCACTGTTGTGGCCTCTCCCGTCGTGGAGCACAGGCTCCGGATGCGCAGGCCCAGCGGCCATGGCTCACAGGCCCAGCCGCTCCGTGGCATGTGGGATCTTCCCGGACTGGGGCATGAACCTGTGTCCCCTGCATCGGCAGGCGGACTCTCAACCACTGCGCCACCAGGGAAGCCCCATAGGTCTATTTTTAAGAGTAAGGCCTGTTGGAAAATGGGATCAACAGGCAAAGGCCTGATGAAGTGTGCTGGTGAAGACACACAAAAAGAGCACGAGGAAGAAGGGGTTATTTTGGTCCTAGGCCCAGCGTGTAGGGTCCCATAACATTCTTACTCCATTTTCAAGAAAGCATACTGTTCAGATATCTTTCTGGGTTCAGCCTTCTATTGGGATTGATTCTGATAGCTGGAGTTCATGGTTCATTCATTCATTTACAAGCTGTCATTGAGTCTGTTGGCAGGTCCTCAGTTTGTCCTGAGATACAGCCCTGGACAAAACAGTTCCTGCCTTTGGAAAGCTCTCAGTCCAGTGGCAGGGCCGGCTAGTGGATAGAGAGTTACGGGTCACTGTGGTCAGTACTATAAATGGGGCAGGTCCATAGAGCTGTGGCAGCACATGGGAGTGCCATCCTAGGTTGGGTTCCCTAGAGATTGGTACATCTGATATGTTCCTGATTTTTCAAGCAGCGGTCTCGGGAGAAACCGGTAAGAGAGCGGGGGAGGGACTTCCCTGGTGGTCCAATGGGTAAGACTCCGCGCTCCCAGTGCAGGGGACTCAGGTTCGATCCCTGGTCAGGGAACTAGATCCTGCACGCCGCAGCTAAGAGCCCACATGCTGCAACTAAAAGATCCCGCACGTGGCAACTAAGACCCGGTGCAGCCAAACAAATAAATAAAATATTTAAAAAAAAAAAAAAGAGAGCAGGGGAAGCAGGACAGTGGAAGAGACCCAACAAGGGTGAGAGGCATAAGTCCCACTGAAAGTGGCTTCCACCTGACCCCATAGGGAAACTCTGGAGTATTAGCCAGGTCTCAGAGTTTGTCCCAACAAGAGAGGATGAGCTTGCAGACTCCCACCCTGCCAGTCATTGGCTAGGCACTTCTGCGGGGGCAGGCACATTCTCCAACACGCTACACCTGCCAGCACCAGTGGGCCCAGGGCAGTTGTCCTGGAGAAGCTTCAGGAAGCAAAAACATTCCAAAGGAGAAAACAGAAGGAAACCAGGGAGGAGTACAGAGAAAGAGTAAAGGGATCCGAGGAGCTCTGGAGGAGCATCAACATCTGATACAGGCACCCAGCCCGACTTTATGGGTCGAGATAGACTTCCTGAGCAGGGTACACTGCAGCCTGGCAGGCGGAGCATGTGATTCCCATATCTGGGAATCACCAGCCAAAGATATGTGAGAGACCTGAAGTGGGGAGATGGCAGAGGAGGACGGGCAGGGCAGGGGGCAAATGCCCTGTGATAACCACATTCAAGGGGACCCCTCCCCTCCCTTAGGTGGCTGCTTTTCACAGGTATAAGCAATTTGTAATTACCAAGATAATAGCATCAGGATACCCAATATCTTTTCAAACAAACAAACAAAAAAATCCCCACGTACTCCTATCTAGTGTCCTTTCTGCTCCAGACCTCAGTGGGGAGCTGTCAGTAACACCTTTGTAACCTGTACCTAAAGCCATGCAGGATGTCCACTTCCGAGTCCTCACTCAGGAGCGCCTGCTCTCACCTGTCACCTCTGCCAAAGCCAGCTGCCCTGGGACCCAAGACAGGCTACCTTTGAACGGAAAATGTCATCCTTTATTTGTCTCTCAAGCTGAATTCCATTCGGGAAAGATGGGAGAGGCGCACGGCTGGAAGAGGGGATGAGCCTCCTCAAAATTTCTGTTGGAAATATTTTCAAGTGAAGACAAATTAGCGTTTTCTCTTGCGTCCTCTGACTCCTCTTTTAATTGTAATAGAAATCTGCCCTTTGTGTGGCCTTTGATTCCAGAACATCTACACCTTGGTGACTGCAGCACAGAATGGTTCTGCCTCTGGACATAAATATAGTATTTCTGTCTCTGCCTCAAACAGGTATACTTAATCATTTAACATGTAGGATGTCCAAATATCAATAAAACTAAAGAGCGTGAAGTTAGATCAATGTATTCTACAGATGGGGAAACTGAAGCACAAAGAGGGAAAGTGATTTGTGGGGATCGACAGGGACAGATATGGAACATGGGTGTTTGGTCACCTGGGCCCTTCCTCTCCACTCTTCTGGGCAGGTCACCTGCAGGTCCCCTTCCTGCTCCAATGTGTGGATGGGAGTGAGAGGTGTAGGGATGGGCAGTGTCCACGTGGCTTCTATTCTAGGCCCGGAGTACGAAATCCTGCTTTCTAGAGCTGCTCTGGCCTGGATCCTGACCCTAAGATCTCCTGTCCTATTGGTGGAAGAATAGGGTTTGGGTTTCTTTTAAGAAGTATTGTTATAAAGCAGAAAAGTTATTGGGTCTTGGAGACAGAGTCCAGAGTTCTATCCCTAGAATGTCTTGTATGATGTGGGCAAGTCTCTTCCCTTCTCTGGACCTTAGTGTCACCACCTGAAAAATGGAAGTGTTAGACCAGAAGACACCTGAGGAACTGTCTAGCCTGGTCCCCAAAGCTCACCTCGACCATGTCCCTGCTTGCTTCTTTGCCTCAGACAATCTGGACTTTCCCCTTGTTTCACTATTTGTTTGTCCTTCTTGCGATGCCAGGTTCCCAGTCTCTATCCCTCCTGACCCTCGTGGTCTCGAGGCTGACAGCTGAAATCTGGAATCAAGATTCAGACATTTGAGCAGAGGTCTATGTGGGTAGTCACATTTTCACCAGCTCAGAGTGAGCTGCCATCCTGCCAAAGAGTCAGGGACCAGCAGGCCAGGGAAACCTACCTGGCATCCAAGCCTGCATATTTGGACTTGTGACTTGCAAAACCCATTCTTATTTTGCCCGGGAAGTGATGGATACTGTTTAAATCCTACTTGATTAGTAATGGGGTGAGACCCTTCCAGCTGAGCTGTCACTGGGAAGCTGTGGCCATCTCTTAACCAGTCTGTCTAGTCCATGTCCCCTAAATGGAAATGTTCTCTTTACCCCTCTACCAGTAGCTAAGTTTCTGCTGAAAAATCTTAGATACGTTTTATGACCAAATGAAGCTTCTGGTTTTTGTGGCAAGTATCTCCTTCACAGGTGTTTTCTGTGCTCTTTAGGGTCAAGCGTTTGGCTCTTCCTCCATCCTCTCCTTACAAATGTGTGCTCAAGAGGCAGGGAGATGAGCCACTCACTCCTGAGTATGTGGGTGTATATGAGAGTCCTGCTTCCCCTCTGGGATATATGGGTACTTTTTTGTCCCTTCTCTGTTACTGTGTTAGTCAGTGTTCTCTAGAGAAACAGAACCAGTAGGATGAATATATATGTCTTCTGTACATACATCATAAGGAATTGGCTCGTGTGGTTATAGCAGCTGAGAAGCCCCAAGATCTGTAGGTTGAGTTGTGAAGCTGGCCACCCAGGTGAGCCAGTGGTGTAGTCCAGTCCAAAGGCTGGCAGGTTTAAGACCCAGGAAGAGCCGATGTTTCAGTCTGAAGGCAGGGGGAAAAAAAATAATGTTACATCTTGAAGGAAGTCAGGCAGGAAGAATTCCCTCTTACTTGGAGGAAGGTCGAATTTTTGTTCTATTTAAGCCTTTAACTGATTGGATGAGGCCCAACCACATTAAGGAGGGCAATCAGCTTTACTCAGTCTACCAATGCAGATGTTCCTCTCATACAAAAACACCCTCAGGAAACGCCCTGAATAACGTTTAACCAAACGTCTGGTCACCCCATGGCTCAGTCAAGGCACATAAAATTAACCATTATAACTTCGTAAAGAAATTCAAAGCAATTTGTTAGCCAAGGGAGTGGAATTTCTTTGGATGTGTGGGTCTTTCTCGAGGCTGCCAAAATTATGCTACAAAGAAATTAGTAAGAAAAGTCCTTCTTGTTACCCTAATGGTTGGACAGCCCATTCCCTGAGGTATTTTACTAATTGAGGCTTATGGCATGATTATTCTCATTTTCCTTATCTTACTGTGTTTGAACTTTTAAAGAGTAGCCAGTTGCTCTGTAAGATGAATTATAGACACAAATTTTACCTGGTATTAATCCAAGAATAAGTCTTCCTTGACTTTTTCAAATAGTCATTTACAGTTCCTTTAATCAAGAAAACCACACCAAATGATTAGTATTTCTCTATGATTCTGTCACCTCACCCCAAAATGAAAAGAAAAGTGTTCAGTTGTGAGAATATGGAACCAAGCCGTGATTATGCTAAGGACAATTATCATGTAAGAATCATTTCAAGGAAATAAATAAAAGACGTATTCCTTTGTTTGGCCCCCATCTAAATGAGGGGAAAAAATTTCTAACATATATATCAGTGTAAGGAAAGCTCCAGATGATTTTAATTCAGCAGTGGGGTCACGATGAAGCTAGTTCTTCCTCCATATAGCTCTGTCTGAATGAGACTGGGTAGTGATCGTAATCTTCTGGCAAATAGCAGTAGGAAGTGAGCAGGTATGGCTTGAACTCGATATTATTAAATGAGGGGCCAGAAGCCTAGAGGAGGGTCCTCAGACTCCGTCTCCACTATTCATCACGAAGAAGAGAATCAAAGCATATGTAAAGAGAAGTGAAGCCAGCCCATCTGGCTCCCCTGAATCTTAACCATGATCCGTGATGCCTCCCAGGTATGTGCAGACATAATCTAATGGTCAGTGCTCACTTGCTCAAAGAGGAACTCCCATTATACCTGGCTGGAAGGGTATTAAATCCGCAGAATCAATAGCAGAACGGAAGAAACAGACTCCAGGCTGAGCTTCCAGGAGTGACACCCAAAAGCCATACCGTAGATGGAGGTCTCAAGGGGCCTGTTGCTCTCGCCACGATCAGGAAGTCATTTCTGCTAAAGTGGGGACCTGCATCTGCTGGCTGCAGAACTATCATGCTTCTGCCATGACCTGCACCAGCAAAATGAATGTCCACCTCTCATCCTATGGAATTAATTCCATTCTCCAGCCAGTGTAACAGCATCAGATAGGAGGGCCTGAATCACACCCAGAACCCTCTCTATAAAGAAGCGTGGGAGATGTTGTGGTTAGCTTTCAGCCTCTGAGGGCAGAATGGCATTCCAAGGGGGGAATCCGTGACACAGTGAAGGCTCCCATATTGTAGGGAGAGATCAGGTTTGGGGGCACATACTTCACCTCTTTGTCAATTCCCTACTCTGTAAAAATGGAGATAAGATTTACCTTAGAGAATTAAATGAAAGCACATATTCAAAGTTTCCATAATAATAATGTCTCATAAATGAGACTAGGTTCCCTTTAAACTTGAAGGACTAGAAACCTAGGTCATGACTAACGCACATCCATCAGATTGATTTCTTTCAGGTAAGCCTGTTTAATAGTTATTTTAAGGCATACCTGTTCAAAGCAGCCACAACTGCGTGAGTTCAGACAGTGTGCAGGGTGTTGCAGAAAACTCCACTGGGCTACAACGATGGATGAGGCATGCTCTGTGTCTCCCAGGGGCTCCCACTTATGGGAGGATGGCTCAAGGTTGGGGGGTCAGAAAAGGCTTCAGAAAGGGGATGACTGAGATGAATGAGGTAAATATACGGTTTATCAGCCACGTCAGGCCCTTATAATCCTGGAAGGGGGCACTTGCAATCGTTGCTCTAGGGCAACAGGCATCAACCACGGCTGTCCTGAGCAGACCGGGATACATTCTAGCCTTAAAAGATGAAGCCATCAGGTCTGTCAGTTTTACAGCAATTCCACAGGCCTCACTGAAATCAAAACTGCTTATTTCAGTCATGTACTGTCTTGGCCTTATGCTGAGAATAAGCAATAGAAAAAAAGAGACAGACTGTATTATGGCAGACTTGGTTACAAGTGACAGAAACAGAGACTAGCTTGGGCAACAAGGGGACGTTTTGGGGGTCACCTAACCCTGGGGTGAGCTGGGCTCTGGAATTAAAGGACCAAGACAGGGACTCCATCAGCACTCCATCACTCATGTGCTCTGTCTCTCTCTCTCTGTTTTTCTGATCTCTGCTTCTCTCTCCATGGCAACCTCATCTTTTCAAACTGACTCTCTCCAAAGATGGACCAATTCTCCCCAAAGTTGCAGGCTCATATCTTCCCTGCATCATCATCTGAGAAAATCCCTACTGAGTTCCAGTTCAAAAAAAACCCCAGGGAACTATTCTGATTGGTCTGGTTTGGCTCGTGTGCCAGCTCCCTGGACCAACTTCTGTGGCCAAAGGGGAGGATGTTCATCTCCCCTAAAATCATGTTGGAGTGAGGGGGTCAAAGCTCTCCAAACGAACGAGGGTTATTCCTAGAAGAAGGGAGGGGTGCTGGGTGAACAGAGTAATACAGATTCACAAGATGGGGCTTTGAAAAGATCTGTATTTCACAAGTGTAAACCATCTATCCTCAATTCAGACTCTGCAGTCAAAGTTTTCATGTTTGGTTGGAACCAAGAACCCAAATTCTTGCCAAGGAGCCACTATGCTATGGCCTAGGTAGGAAACTAAGTGAGGATCAGTCATTCACAAATCCAGAACAAGGAATAAATCCCTCAATTAGCAGAAAGGCAGTTATAGAGGCCAAACAACCAACATATAGATAAATTCCATGATAATTTCAAGAATTTCACAGAGAAGGAGGCACGGGTAAAGAATAACCCACATAGGGCTTCCCTGGTGGCGCAGTGGTTGGGAGTCCGCCTGCTGATGCAGGGGACACGGGTTCGTGCCCTGGTCCGGGAAGAGCCCACATGCCGCGGAGCGGCTGGGCCCATGAGCCATGGCCGCTGAGCCTGCGCATCCGGAGCCTGTGCTCCTCAGCGGGAGGGGCCACAACAGTGAGAGGCCCACATACCGCCAAAAAAAAAAAAAAAAGAATAACCCACATAGACTCAGGATCACAGGAAACAGGATTATTTTATAGGTTGTGAGATCTGGGGAAAGTTCAAGTTCTCTGACCTTCAACAGTCCCGTCTCTTAAATATAGAATGATTAATAACTTCCTCACTGGTATTGAGAAAATTAAACAAGGTAACCCAGATAAAAGGACTAAAACAATTTGCTTCCTCATCGCTTGCCCCAAGCCAGTTGAGGCATTTGTATGAAAAATCAAGAAAAGTTGAATACATAGGTCTAGAAAAGTGCTTTGAGAGAAGTCATGCTCTATTTCCCAATAAGCTGGCATTAAGGGGCAACTCATGAGGATGACTGATATTTTTTCATTTTATTACAAAGCTGGTTTGGCATCTTGGCCTTTTCTGTTTACACCCCTGTGGCAATTATCATTTGCACCACTCCCCTGGCACAGACCACAGAGGGCATTGTTCAATTAGCTTATGTTTGATGCTTGTGAATTCGGCCCAAACCAGTGACCTAGGGCACTTAATTTAACCTCAGTGAGCCTCATTCTCAAAATTTGAAAAATAAAGTTAATAATACTTTCTTCATAGAGTGGCTGTGCAGTTAAAGATAATGTATAAAAAGCACCTAGTAGTGGGCCTGGCACATATTAGTCCTAACAAATATTTCTCGGCCTGTATACTTCTCCCTGTATCCTACTCTAACCAGAGCATAGTCTATTAGAAATTCTGTTCCACTTACGGGAGAAATTTGAAATTTGTTTTGCTGACAAGTCCAGCATGAGTATCTCTGTTGAGAACAGGCATGTCTCTGTCTCTGAAGTCACAAGATTCCCCTCGTCCCCGCTTTTATGTCTAGCCAGCATGCATAGGTCTTTTGCCTTGGATAATGGCAACCAGCCCCCACTCGAGATCCTGACCTAAACTCAATGAATCCTGATGCTATCTGCAGTGGACTCTGAGTGTTTCCCTGGGAGGTAAATGGTGGAGACTGTGTCTCTCACCTGTGATTTAGACTGTTGATTATCTCCTCTTCCAGATCAGTCTCTGCATTGCTATTTTCTTAGCCCACCTTCCTCCAGCTTATCCTTCTGCACAGGCTGATCCACCTCAGAGGTCCCAGCCTTGCCCAGTGACTCAGCTCCTCCAGGTTTTAACAGTGCACCCTAACTTCAGACAGTCAGAACTGTGCATCATTTAGGTGTCAAAAGACAGCTACGGTAGGTTTGCTGAATCGGTTTCTTTGCACACTCTTTGGCCTGAATTATCATCTGTCAGAATTGTTCAGATCAGTTCGTTCCTTACCAAATGTCTTAGGTCATGTTCTTTAGAAGCAGACCCTGAGAGGATGCATGTCCAACTAATATGTTTAGAAAACACTCCCCAACCCCGCTCCAAAACAAAACAAACAAACAAACAAAAAAAAACTCAGCAAGAGAACAGGAGAAGTAGGAAAGTGAAGGAAAAGAGGCCAACCCAAAGCGAGACTTGGACCAAATCACAGCCTCAGCCTGACGCCACAGAGGAGCCCCGGAAGATAAATTACACCTCGGGGTTTATCGGAATGCAAGGCAAGGGAGCTGGGCTCCCGATGACTGCACTGCTGACCCTTAGAATCAAAAGAACACAGAAGCTGGGAGTGCGGTACAAGAAATGATAAAGGGGGTCCAGGGAGACCTGGGCAGAGTCCGCTGTGTCCACTCCTCCAAGTTCCCTGTTGGAGGATCATATTTTCTGCTTTCACACCTTCAGGAAAAGGGGAATTTACTGTTTTACAACTTGTCACTTTCTGGTGTTCAGGACTAATATTGAGAATATTCCTCCTTATAGGGCTAAAATGTGCATCTCTGTAACTTCTACTCATTGATTCTAAGCAATTTAACAGATAATTCATCAGACTCATCATATGTTTGTTGAGCACCTACTATGTGTCAGGAAATACACAAGTGCTGGTTTCAGCCTGTGGAGCAACATGGAATAGATCTAATGCTTCAGCACATTAGGTATTTGTATTAAAAATTACTTAAAGTAAGTTATAAATATTTATAAGATGACAAGTTATTATAGCTTAAAAGAGAGCTCATCAAAATAGCCCCAAATTGTAAACAGCAGTGGACTGAATAAATAAATTGTAGTGTATTTATACAACAGAATACTATACAGCAATGAAAAATCATGAACTACCACTTCCCCCAACAACATGAATGAAGTTCTCACAATAATGTAGATCACAAAAGCCTACACAGAAGAAGTACATCCTATGTGATTCTGTTACAGATAAGACTGATCTTTAGTCACAGAGGTCAGGATAGAGATTACTTCTGGGGCACAAGGGAACCTGTTCTGACCCTTGATCTGGGTGGGGGTTACAGAGGTACATACATAAATAAAAATCCATCAAGTTGTACACATAACAGGTGTGCACTTCACTGCGGGTATGTCGTATCTCAATAAAAGCTTTTAATTAAAAAGGATACAAAAAAAATTGACAAGGTTGAGACAATAAAGGAGATCCAGGGTTGAAGGTGATAATGCAGGCTATAATGACCTACACGCTTGGCTCATAACTGGCTCTAACCCTTCCGGAAGCCATTTGAACATAACTGCCATGTCCTGCCTCCAACTCTTTTCTTCTCCAGACTGAATAGTCCCAGGTCCTTTGGAAGTTTTCAATGTCCATGTCTCTAATACTTTAACTTCCATCTTCTGCGTATTACGATGTGTGTCAATATCCCTTTGGAAATGTAGCAGCCAAGACCTCCAGATATTGTAAAGCTGTGTTAAAAATTTATGACTACATTTCTTCTGCTCATCCCTCAGTATAGCCCAAGGCTGTTTATGGGAGCCATATGATAAAGTGTATTGGCTGGAACCCTTTAACTACCTACCTTCTTAACTAACTAAAATGAACTTTGGCTATAGTTATGATTAACTTAAACACCTATGTCATTATTATAAGAGCTAGGGACAGACCACTTTGTTCTTTATGATATTGCTTTTATTGAATCCATGTGGAGGACTTATGTTAATAGTTGTTAAGTTTTAACTTAGTTTGCCTAATGTTCATTTTAAACCTTTATTCTGTCATACAACATACACTCTATCCCTCCGAGATGTACATCGTCTCTAAATTTGATTTGCAGGTCATCAACTTTTTGACAAAGGCACGAATATAACTGTTGCATAGAACAGGATCAAGGATGGAACCTTGTAACATGTTACTGGATCACTATTTTCTTGGGTATAATTTTCAACCAGCTCTTTGGAGTTCCCGGTGTCCAACTCCCTTTCCTCCATCTGTCTCAAAATATTTTTGTAGAAATCAAGATGTACTACATTTACAGCATTTTTCTTCTTTTTCTTATCATCCAATAATCCTTCCCCAAGAGCACCTTGGTTCTTAGTTAACCCATGCTGCCTCCTAGTGACCACTGTACTTGTTGGATGCTCTAAAATGTTCCCAGGTAGTCAGCTGCGAAACTCTGCTCCCAATATCATCCACAATGATGGAAAAAGTCAGCAATGACAGACTTAATCGAAACCTGACCCTCTACCAGGAAAAGCCTTTCTACCATTACTTTAAATAAGTAATCACTCCAGAACATAGATAATTCATCCCACCTTCCATTGCGCTACCTGCCTCACAGCGGTCCCCTGACATGCCTTAGCTGCAAAGTTAGCTCCATGCTGGGAAGAAAGGATTTGTAAGTCCTCCTCGTATGGCTGCTTTCCAAATATTGTCTCTAATTCCAGCAAGCCCATCCACTATGGTGAGAGGGTGGTCCTGTTCATCACCAATAGATGCATCAGTGCGATACTGAGATGCTTCCATTCTTTGAACGTTTTCTGTGAGCCAGGCCCTGTGCTGAGTAATTTAATGGAGTCGAATCCTGGCTCTCCTACTTACAGCAATGCCCTTATGTCTGTTTTCCTTAATGTCTACATCTAAAACAGATTTTTAAAAAATAAATTTATTTATTTATTGGCTGCATTGGGTCTTCGTTGCTGCCTGCAGACTTTCTCTAGTTGTGGCGAGCAGGGGCTACTCTTTGTTGTGGTGCGGTGCGTGGGCTTCTCATTGTGCTGGCTTCTCTTGTTGCGGAGCACAGGCTCCAGGCATGCGGGCTTCAGTAGTTGTGGTACGAGGGCTCAGTAATTGTGGCTCGTGGGCTCTAGAGCACAGGCTCAGTAGTTGTGGCGCACGGGCTTAGTTGCTCCGCGGCATGTGGGATCTTCCCGGACCAGGGCTCGAACCCACGTCCCCCGCACTGGCAGGTGGATTCCCAACCACTGCGCCACCAGGGAAGTTCCTAAAACAGAGATATTGATATTACCCTTATAGACTTGTTATGAGGCGTAAATAAGTTAAGCACCCAGCACAGGACTCTCCAAATAGTAAGAGTTTGTTTTCTCCCTTCTTTTATTTTTAAAAATTCTTACATTACAGCTGATTCTTCCTAGAGAAATACCTGTTTCATAAGAAAAATCAAATAATCATTTCAAATTATGCCTAAAGGCTTGCAATAAAGTCCAGCATCCTATTCTTAAGAATAAGAGATAAAAACCAAAGAGCAGAAATAAGCAGATACTGGATGGACAAATGCAATAAAGCAACAGGATCTTCTGTGTGCAAGGCGCTTAGCAGTTTACAAAGGGCTTTGTATATATCATTTCATTTGAACCTCACACTAACTCTGTGAGGTCGGCAAAAAAGCAATTATTATTATTTCCATTTTACAAACGGTGAACTAAAGGCACAGGGCTTTTAAGAGACTTGCCCAAGGTTATGGTGGAACCTGTGAACAGCAAGCAAGTTTAGCGGTTGAATAGACTGAGGTTACATCCTGTGGGTAATTGATATAATTGTCAGCATTCCCTGGGGATCCCTGCTGGAACCAGTGTTTCTTAGACCTGTCCTACAAGACCTAGCACCATGAATGTTGAATCTCTGTGTCTTCAAAAGAAACTAAGGTTAGTGTTTAGCCTATGAGTTGCCAATTCAATGGGTACAATTTACAGGGTGATTTCCTAGTCCTGTGCGATGGGGCTGTAATAAGGCAGCTAACACATTTTCAGGGAAAACAATTCCACTTATAATAGAATAGTAGATTGGGGGCTATTTGTTTGTACAAAATACTTTGACATTGACTTGAGAATCAGGACATTTGAGTTCAAGACCTGTCCCTGTCAGTAACTGTATATGTGAATTTGGGTAAGTTACTTAACCTTAGTTTTGGTTTCCACATTCATGACATGGTGACTAATGCACAGGAATGGTTGTATTAAACAAGAAGATGTATATAAAGGCATCTGCCAACCACCTGACACGTAGTAGGTATTCAATAATTTATCTTTGGTATATTTCTCTGCTCCTCATTTTTCTCTATCTTTGTGAGATTCAATTTCATCATCTGCGAAATCAGAATAGATTAGTGGTTCTCAAAGTATGTGTCCTAGAGGAGTAGCATCAGCATCCCCTGGGAACTTATTAGAAAATTCTTGGGTCCCTCTCCAAACCTACTGAATCAGAGCTCTAGGGATGGGGCTCAGAAATCTGTGTTTCAACAAGCTGTGATAGCCAAACTCCAAGGTGTTCCCCAGTGATCCTCACTTCCTGGAATTCACGACTTTGTGTAGCCCTGTCCCACCTTGAACCAGAATTGGTCTGTCTGATGACTAAAATACTTC
The DNA here is from genome assembly GCF_951394435.1 of Stenella coeruleoalba. Taxonomy (NCBI): domain Eukaryota; kingdom Metazoa; phylum Chordata; class Mammalia; order Artiodactyla; family Delphinidae; genus Stenella; species Stenella coeruleoalba. The sequence continues at coordinate 42,336,023 of NC_137154.1, read as the reverse complement.
AAAAGGGATGATATGTCTCGTCCAAGATTATATTTCACAATACACTGTGGCTTCCATCTTGGTTATTCTCCTGATCTTTCTTGGATCACTCGCTGTAGGAAAGCCAGATGCCAGGTTTTTAGGACATTCAGGCAGCTTTATAGAGAGGCCCCCTGGTGAAGAAGAGACCTCACCTCCAGACATGTAAGTCCTTTTAGAAGCAGATCATCCAGCCTCAATCAAGCCTTCAGATGACTGCAGTCCCAACAAACACCTTGACTGCAGTCTCATCAGAGACCTTGAGCCAGAACCACTCTGCTAAGCTACTCCTGGATTCCTGACCCTCAGAAACTGCATGAGATAATAAATTTTTGTTATTTCAAGCTGCTAAGTTTGGGGTAATTTGTTATGCAGCAATAGATGCACAAGCCCTGCTAATGATTCTGCTGCACACTTACATTTGAGTACCACTGGGATTCCTAAGCTTCTTTCCAACTCAAAAATTTTGGAGTTTCGTGGTCAATATTGGGTATTAAAAACTAAGCAAGAAATGGCTCCCTATCCTTGTACCAAACAAAAGGACATTGGCCTCTGGAGCACTGGTTTTGGGCCTGACCATTGAAATTCAAGGAAAACTTGGCAAAGCTGGACAATTCCAGAGAAGGGCAAATGAGAGAAGTAGCCTAGAGCCACTGCCTTCCCATGGATTCTAAGGCAAAGAGGACTTTATTGTTGGAAAAACTCAGAGATGCCAAAGTCTACAAAATCACAAGGCACATGGTCAGAACTGTGGACTTATCAGACAAGTTCAGGGAAAGCAAAGTTAGCGACAGCAAATGTAGTGGAAAGGACCTAGACTCCAGAGTCAGGTAGACTGGGTTCTACTCCATAGAAGTCACTCACTTGGAGAAAATTCAGTCATCTCTTTGAGTCTCAGCTTCTTTATCTGGAGGAAAAGAAATAAGGCTATTTGTTTGATAACTCAAAGATGAGAATTTACATTGATCTGCTTAAAGAACCTGCCGCAAAGCAGATAACAAAGAACGATAACTATCACTGAAAATGAATGCAAGAAAAGATGGCCTTTTTGCGAGTCCCAATTCATTCAAGTCATCTGATCCTTCATATTATCAGAGGTAGCCTAAGCTGAACCTCCAACTAGAGGCACTGTGGGTTTAAATGAATTGTGCGTTAGTTTCTCATTGGCTGTAAGGCAAATGGCAGATGTTTGAATAATGCCATATGCTTTAGAGGCTGATATCTCAGAGACTGAGCATCCCAGCCTCCATCCCAGTACATCATTCACGGGTACCCTCCTACCACCCCCCACCCCCACCCCACCCTGTCATGGGGCAGAATCCTGAATGAATGAACCACTAGAGGAATGAAACAACAGGATTTCTGATGACCTATTGGGTGAGTGGTAGGGGATGGGGAGAATGGGGTCACGGCACCTCAAAAACAGGGATGAATTTGCTGCTTCAGGCTGGCATGGGTCTAGCAGCATTTCTGGACGGTGGCTTTCCCTTCCCTCCAAGTGTGGGTTGGAATTTAAGAATAACTCCTCTGTGCTTCCCTGGTGGCGCAGTGGTTGGGAGTCCGCCTGCTGATGCAGGGAAAAGGGTTCGTGTCCCGGTCCGGGAAGATCCCACATGCCGTGGAGCGGCTGGGCCCGTGAACCATGGCCACTGAGCCTGCGCGTCCGGAGCCTGTGCTCCGCAACGGGAGAGGCCACAACAGTGAGAGGCCTACGTACTGCAAAAAAAAAACCCAAACAAACAAAAAAAGAATAACTCCTCTGACAGCCTGCACCCACTTTACTGGCAGCCATTGTCCCTGAGTACAAACTCCCTCTTGGACATTACAAATGTACTAAAAATAATTAGTACAAATGTACTAAAAATAAAAAACAACCCCCTGTTAATGTCAGGAACTATTAAAGATTTAAATGAGTAATCACTCCAGAACATAGATAATTCATCCCACCTTCCATTGCGCTACCTGCCTCACAGCGGTCCCCTGACATGCCTTAGCTGTTTTCTACCACATGCTATTGTTCTGGCAAATATTCTCATCTGGTTACATGACTGTTGAAACTTGCCTGTAAAGCAATGAGCCGTTTGCAGCAGTACCACAGCCAAGGGAATTAGTTGCTATTAAAATCCTGTTCAGACCAGAGCATTGCCAAGGCGCTGACATCTGGGGAAGCTGCCTGCAGGGCTTTGGCTCCCTAACAAAGACTTCGAGATGGCAGGATCTCAGAGGGGTTTCTAAATCGGGGACAAACAGACAATTTGAGGCGAGAAGTCGCCTGGAGACCACTCCAACCCCCGTAGTGAGTAAAACCTTTGGGGTTTTAAAAATTCATTCCCAAGAGCCAGATGTGGCCTGAAGTGTGCAGGTAAAGTAGGGAACCTTCAAGAGGGGACCAAGGTGAGAAGGAAGGTGAAGAAAAGCATGTCAATGACCTACTTTTCACTTTGTCCATTGTGTGCAACTGTTCGTAAACCCTGAACGCTTATCCAAATAGCTATTACTACCCAAACTAGCATGTTCCTGCTTGTAACTATAAGTTGTAAATGGCTGTAAAGTCAGCCATGTGTAAATGGTGGATGACACATGTGTGACACATCTCAGCAAGACATGCCACACTTTTAACTTTTGTCAAGTCTGGATTAGCCTGACAGAGGGGATCCTAGGCATAAATAATGCAACCAGTCAAGGACCTGAAGTCTCTCCTGCTTAAGTTTGGGAAGTTATCTGAACATGGGCCCTCAGCAGCAGGCTGATGCTTCCAGTGGTATTTCTCTCTAGCTACTGCTAAGCTAGTTTGCATCCTCTGATCCCACCCAGGCTCAGCCATGCAGATGGTGGTGGTGGAGTAGCTGGGGAGGAAGGAGGGGAGAGTTGACCTTATCCAGAAGCTCCCCAGACTTGTCTCTGGATAAACGGCCTTCACACTTTTCTTTTTTTAAAATTTTATTGGAGTATAGCTGATTTACAATGTTGTGTTAGTTTCAGGTGTGCAGCAAAGTGATTCAGTTATACATATACATGTATTCATTCTTTTTCAGATTCTTTTCTCATAGGTTATCACAGAATACTGAGTAGAGTTCCCTGTGCTATACAGTAGGTCCTTGTTGGTTATCTGTCTTATATATAGTAGTGTGTGTGTGTTCATCCCAAGTTCCTGATTTATCCCTCCCCCTTCACATTTCCCCTTTGGTAACCATAAATTCGTTTTTGATATCTGCAAGTCTGTTTCTGTTTTGTAAATAAGTTCATTTGTATCATTTTTTAAAATTAGATTCCACATATGAGTGATATCATATGATATTTGTCTTTGATTTACTTCACTACTTTTATTGGCATTCCATCTAAAAGAATTTTGAAAAACTATGTACCTATTTGCACATTTTTAAGTTGACAGCTAAAATATTTCATCATTAAATAGCTGTAAATGATGTAATTTATGATACATTGTAAATATTAATTTTAAAAATTAAGCTGACATATAATTATTTTAAATGTATCCAGTAGTATCATAAATCTTAGTTCCCATCATAATCTGTTTAAAGAATACATATGCAAATCTTCTCCGGTTGTCTAATATCTAACGTTGTGGTTTTCTCTTCTTGAATTTTGATTTCCATTCCATTTCCCATACTGTATTTTAGCCTTCTATATCGTTTTAGTCTAATTTTTTTTACTTATTACTCAATACTTTTTCTGCAACAAAGCTAAGTATACAAATTGAAGATTTTATTTATTTTTATTTCCTGTGACCATAAGTCTGTAAGTGTTAAATGTGTTATCCAATAATCCTTTTGTAAAAGCAAAGTAAGAAAGGAGGTTAAATAAGTGTGCAGAAAAATTTAAAACACTTCTTGCCTCTCACAGAATATTTTTAGTTTAAAAAAAAGTAATGTTGAGTTTTTAGGAGATAAACATGAAGCTTATCACCTTCTTTTCCTTTAAATACAAAAGATGGAAATGAGACACAGATCAAGACCAAATGAGTAAGGGTTCTCACCAAGCTCTTTTCCCTTAATGAAAATGGAGAAAACTCAGAGAGGACACACCTCCTAGGAGGTTAGTATTTCCCAGTATGCTTTTCATGAATGTTGAGTATCCTAATTCTGAAGGCGAGAGAGACAGACAGATAACAGAGCTTTGCCCTGAGTGGATTGGTAAGAGAGGAAATGAGACATAGCTGCTCTCATTACTTAGACCTGTACTCTGCTGTACTTTAAGAGGCTGTATTGTCAGAAGTAAGGTATTCCTTAACAATATTTGGGGATGATAGAGAGAGGTGGTTAGATAAAAATTATCACCCCATACCACACTCTGTAATATGTCTTAAATTTTTTTTTTTTTTTTGCGGTACGCGGGCCTCTCACTGTTGTGGCCTCTCCCACTGTGGAGCACAGGCTCCGGACGCGCAGGCTCAGCGGCCATGGCTCACGGGCCCAGGCGCTCCGCGGCATGTGGGATCCTCCTGGACCGGGGCACGAACCCGTGTCCCCTGCATCAGCAGGCGGACTCTCAACCACTGCGCCACCAGGGAAGCCCTGTCTTAAATTTTATATCATCCCAGTGTGCACCAAAATCTGCTTTTTTACAGCCACACTTTTTTCTTAATGGAAATATGTATTAAGCAGGGGAACAGCCCAATAACACATCAATGGTGCCTTGATTAAAGGAGACTTCGTAAATACAATTAGAAATAAATATTACAAATTGTCCTGTTATTTGGAATACAGAGGATTTTTCACTCCAGGGCAAAGCCCTACAGTAAGATTTACTTTTGTAAAGTAAGAGGAGGGAGTTGTGATCTCTGTTCAAATGCCAAAGAAAACCCCCAAACCCGCATGCCTGCATGGGAGTGTTTGCCACAGAACTACCAGCAGCACAAGCTGCTTCAGTTCAGAAGAGTGGCTTCCATCTCCTCGTGTTTCCCTTTTATCTGTTGAATCTTGTGTGGATACTTCTGACTGACAGAGCCTAAATCTCATGCAGAACCCTAGCTGTATTGGGGTCTGAAAAAACATAGGCTTCTTTTTCTGTGCAGCCTCTGCACCATCAGAAAGCATCTAGAAGAAAATTGGAATGGATATTGAACAATCTGATTCGTGGTATCCAAGCAACTGGAAAAGCCTGTAAAGTGATGGCTGGGACTTGGAAGATGGAAAACTTAGACACATGCCTCAAATGCAACAAGAGACAAGTTGAACTTATCATCTCCACTCCTGCTTTCCAAACACCTTAAGCATGCCCCAACCCTGTTTCCTCTCCTGGGTTTCATACCTCAGTGGAGGCACTGACATTCACCAGGAAAGTGGACTGTTTTTGTTCTTTTCCCTTCTCCCACCCCAGCCCACCAATTCTCCTTCCCTGGTATATTTCAGACCTGTTCCCTCCCCTCCTTCCTTATGGTCAATGTCTTGTTTAAGACCTTTACCCTCTCTTACCTGGACATTTGTACTTGGTCTCTAATGTGCCTCTCTGCCACCAGTCTCTGGCCTCTAAAATGATGCCAAATTAATATTATAAAAAAATTAATTGATTCAATTAGATTATTCAAAGACTTCCTATCCCTTTGAGCAACGGTTCTCAACCATGGCTGCATATTAACGTCACCTGGGGAGCTTTTGTGGTCCCACTGGCCAAACCACTTGACAGGTCAATTAAATAAGAATCCCTGGGTGGGACTCCAACATCAATATTTTTAAAACTCCCCAACCAATCCTCAGCCAAGATTGAGAGATGCTATTGCATTGCAGGAGGTCATTCTCAATGTAGCACCAGATTCATAGGCTGTTACTCCCCACATCCAAGTTTTAGCCACACCAAATATCTCTTGGTTCCCCAAACATGCCCTGCCTTTCACCTCTCTGACTGCATGGCATGCTCCTGTCACCACCTCAAATTCCCTTCCTACTCTCTTGACCTGGACCCTCCTACAGGCTCATGAATATACTATTCCATCGAGGGTGTGTGCTGTACACTTTGTATATTTCCATCATTACAGCACTTCTCACACTGTGTAATAATTGGTTTATTTACATGGTTGTCTTCCTCATTCGATTCTGTGCTCATTGAAAACAGAGAACTGATTCATCTTTGTGTCTCCAGTGCAGGCACATTTGGGTTGATTCTTGGCACACACAAGGGCTAAATGAGTGAGTAAATGAATGAATGAAGCATCGATGAAGCAGTTGACTTGGTGTGTTTCACCCACTCCTCCAGTTCACATTGCTGTACTAAGTATGTTAATTTTTTCTCTATCAAATATTTCCATTTGCATTTCTGGAGCCAAAGGGAAACACTAAAACAAGTAATGAAAACCATACAACACTGATGTGATATTAATATTCAATTCTTGGGCTTCCCTGGTGGCACAGTGGTTGGGAGTCCTGCCGATGCAGGGGACACGGGTTCATGCCCCGGTCCGGGAGGATCCCGCATGCTGCCGAGCGGCTGGGCCCGTGAGCCATGGCCGCTGGGCCTGCGCATCTGGAGCTTGTGCTCCGCAACGGGAGAGGCCACAGCGGTGAGAGGCCCGCATACTGCAAAAAAAAAAAAAAAAAAAATTCAATTCTTCCTTTTTAGGGAGAGGGAAATATCTTCATTTTGGTTGTACTCAATTGCTCAAATGCTCATCTCTTTTTAAAATGATTATTATTTTTTAATTCTAATCTGGGTTCATTACATCAGAATGCATACCTCTAGATATCGGGGCTTTTGTAATAATTACAGAAAAGTCTCCATCTCTTCATTTGAAATTATTCAAGCATCTTCTACCTGTAATTCGGTAACTCTGATTATTCTGTTGCAAATCCCTATTGACATCTCTCTGCAATGCCAGAAGTTAAGTATATTTTTCCCCTCCAGAATCTGTTGCCTTCATGCTCTTTCTCTCTTTCTTGCACATTCTCCCTCTTACTCTTGTTCTTCACCCCATCCCCCCACCCCAACTTTTCCCTGAGCACTCCTTCCTTGCCCTCTATCTTTCTGCAGCAGAGGGCAGAGGTTACATGGGAGTGGGGGTGACCATCACTTGCAAAATTCTCCCCAACTTGCAGAAATCATTTACCCTGATTACTGCCTTTATTACATGCTCAGACATTCACTAGAAGCCCTGAGGCTTTTCTGATGAACCACTGAGTGGCCATCAGGTTAAGGGCTACACTTAGAGGCCTGGGTAAAGACCATGTCCTGAACATAATTCAGGAAGTGCAACCTCACCTTTGAGAAGCCCAATGACAACCTCAATCTGTTGGGAAACATTCTGGCAAACATTCTAAAATAAAGCTTTTTGCAATTTTTTTTCTTGATTATAAAAAATAATATATCAGCATTCCTTAAAACTGGAAAATATAGGAAAGTATACAGAAAAAAATAGAAATTCCATATAATCCCATTGATAAGACAAAAACTGCTATTTTTAAAATTTTTTAATTTTAATTTTTTGTTGATGTACAATATGATGTAAGTTACAGGTATACAATATAGTAATTCACAATTTTTTGATTAAACTCCATTTATAGTTATTATAAAATATTGGCTATATTCCCTGTGTTGTACAATATATCCTTGTAGTTTATTTTATTTATTTTAATCTTCTTGAATTTTATGTTATTTTTTATATAGCAGGTTCTTATTAGTCATCCATTTTATACACATCAGTGTATACATGTCAATCCCAATCTCCCAATTCATCCCACCACGATCCCCACCCGCTGCCGCTTTCCCCCCTTGGTGTCCATATGTTTCTTCTCTACATCTGTGTCTCAATTTCTGCCCTGCAAACTGGTTCATCTGTACCATTTTTCTAGGTTCCACATATATGCGTTAATATACGATATTTGTTTTTCTCTTTCTGACTTACTTCACTCTGTATGACAGTCTCTAGATTCATCCACGTCTCTACAAAGGACCCAATTTCTTTCCTTTTTATGGCTGAGTAATATTCCATTGTATATATGTACCACATCTTCTTTATCCGTTTGTCTGTTGATGGGCATTTAGGTTGCTTCCATGACCTGACTATTGTAAATAGTGCTGCAATGAACATTGGAGTGCATGTGTCTTTTTTTTTAGCTTAAAAAAATTTTTTTTTTTATTTCTGAGATATACATTTTAAAGTAATAACTAGAATTATGACTTATAACATTATACCAGAACATATAAGATTTTTAGAAATTTCATGTAATGTCTGAAGTATTTATATTAATATATTTCCTACAAATAACCCAAAGAAAGTTTAGTATTAGTTTTTGTTTGTTTGTTTGTTTTTATACTGCAGGTTCTTATTAGTCATCAATTTTATACACATCAGTGTATACATGTCAATCCCAATCGCCCAATTTAGCACACCACCATCCCCACCCCACCGTGGTTTTCCCCCCTTGGTGTCCATACGTTTGTACTCTACATCCGTGTCTCAACTTCTGCCCTGCAAACTGGTTCATCTGTACCATTTTTCTAGGTTCCACATACATGCGTTAATATATGATATTTGTTTTTCTCCTTCTGACTTATTTCACTCTGTATGACAGTCTCTAGATCCATCCATGTCTCAACAAATGACTCAATTTCGTTCCTTTTTATGGCTGAGTAATATTCCATTGTATATATGTACCACATCTTCTTTATCCATTCGTCTGTCGATGAGCCTTTAGGTTGCTTCCATGACCTGACTATTGTAAATAGTGCTACAGTGAACATTGGGGTGCATGTGTCTTTTTGAATTATGGTTTTCTCTGGGTATATGCCCAGTAGTGGGATTGCTGGGTCATATGGTAATTCTATTTTTAGTTTTTTAAGGAACCTCCGTACTGTTGTCCATAGTGGCTGTATCAATTTACATTCCCACCAACAGTGCAGGAGGGTTCCCTTTTCTCCACACCCTCTCCAGCATTTGTTGTTTGTAGATTTTCTGATGATGCCCATTCTGACTGGTGTGAGGTGATACCTCATTGTAGTTTTCATTTGCGTTTCTCTAATAATTAGTGATGTTGAACAGCTTTTCATGTGCTTCTTGGCCATCTGTATGTCTTCTTTGAAGAAATGCCTATTTAAGTCTTCTGCCCATTTTTGGATTGGATTGTTTTTTTTTTTAATATTGAGCTGCATGAGCTGTTTATATATTTTGGAGATTAATCCTTTGTCCATTGACTCGTTTGCAAATATTTTCTCCCTTTCTGAGCATTGTTTTTTCATCTTGTTTGTAGTTTCCTTTGCTTTGCAAAAGCTTTTAAGTTTCATTAGGTCCTATTTGTTGATTTTTGTTTTTATTTCCATTACTGTAGGAGGTGGATCAAAAAAGATCTTGCTGTGATTTATGTCAAAGAGTGTTCTTCCTATGTTTTCCTCTAAGAGTTTTATAATGTCCAGTCTTACATTTAGGTCTCTAATCCATTTTGAGTTTATGTTTGTGTATGGTGTTAGGGAGTGTTCTAATTTCATTCTTTTACATGTAGCTGTCCAGTTTTCCCAGCACCACTTATTGAAGGGACTGTCTTTTATCCATTGTATATCCTTGCCTCCTTTGTCATAGATTAGGTGACCATAGGTGTGTGGGTTTATCTCTGGGCTTTCTATCCTGTTCCATTGACCTATATTTCTGTTTTTGTGCCAGTACCATATTGTCTTGATTACTGTAGCTTTGTAGTATAGTCTGAAGTCAGGGAGTCTGATTCCTCCAGCTCAGTTTGTTTCCCTCAAGACTGCTTTGGCTATTCGGGGTCTTTTGTGTCTCCATACAAATTTTAAGATTTTTTGTTCTAGTTCTGTAAAAAATGCCATTGGTAATTTCGTAGGGATTGCATTGAGTCTGTAGATTGCTTTGGGTAGTATAGTCATTTTCACAGTATTGATTCTTCCAATCCAAGAACATGGTATATCTCTCCATCTTTTGGTATCATCTTTCATTTCTTTCAACAGTGTCTTATAGTTTTCTGCATACAGGTCTTTTGTCTCCCTAGGTAGGTTTATTCCTAGGTATGTTATTCTTTTTGTTGCAATGGTAAATGGGAGTGTTTCCTTAATTTCTCTTTAAGATTTTTCATCATTAGTGTATAGGAATGCAAGAGATTTCTGTGCATTAATTTTGTATCCTGCAACTTTACCAAATTCATTGATTAGCTCTAGTACTTTTCCGGTGACATCTTTAGGATACTCTATGTATAGTATCATGTCATCTGCAAACAGTGACAGTTTTACTTCTTCTTCTCCAACTTGTATTCCTTTTATTTCTTTTTCTTCTCTGATTGCCATGGCTAGGACTTCCAAAACTATGTTGAATAACAGTGGTGAGAGTGGAAATCCTTGTCTTGTTCCTGATCTTAGAGGAAATGGTTTCAGTTTTTCACCATTGAGAATGATGTTTGCTGTGGGTTTGTCATATATGGCCTTTATTATGTTGAGGTAGGCCACGTTACCCACTTTCTGGAGAGTTTTTATCATAAATTGGTGTTGAATTTTGTCAAATGCTTTTTCTGCATCTATTGAGATGATCATATGGTTTTTCTTCTTTAATTTGTTAGTATGGGGTATCACATTGATTGATTTGCATATACTGAAGAATTCTTGCATCCCTGGCATAAATCCCACTTCATCATGGTGTATGATCCTTTTAATGTGTTGTTGGATTCTGTTTGCTAGTATTTTGTTGAGGATTTTTGCATCTATATTCATCACTGATATTGGTCTGTAATTTTCTTTTTTTGTAGTATCTTTTTCTGGTTTTGGTATCAGGGTGATGGTGGCCTCATAGAATGAGTTTGGGAGTGTTCCTTCCTCTGCAATTTTTTGAAGAGTTTGAGAAGAATGGGTGGTAGCTCTTCTCTAAATGTTTGATAGAATTCACCTGTGAAGCCATCTGGTCCTGGACTTTTGTTTGTTGGAAGATTTTTAATCACAGTTTCAATTTCATTACTTGTGATTGGTCTGTTCATATTTTCTGTTTCTTCTTGGTTCAGTCCTGGAAGGTTATACCTTTCTAAGAATTTGTCCATTTCTTCCAGGTTGTCTATTTTATTGGCATAGAGTTGCTTGTAGTAGTCTCTTAGGGTGCTTTGTATTTCTGCGGTGTCTGTTGTGACTTCTTTTTCATTTCTAATTTTATCGATTTGAATCCTCTCCCTCTTTTTCTTGATGAGTCTGGCTAATGGTTTATCAATTTTGTTTATCTTCTCAAAGAACCAGCTTTTAGTTTTATTGATATTTGCTATTCTTTGTTTCTATTTCATTTTTTTCTGCTCTGATCTTTATGATTTCTTTCCTTCTGCTAACTTTGGGTTTTGTTTGCTCTTCTTTCCCTAGTTCCTTTAGGTGTAGGGTTAAATTTTTTATTTGAGATTTTTCTTGTTTCTTGAGGTAGGCTTGTATAACTATAAACTTCCCTCTTGGAACTGCTTTTGCTGCATCCCATAGGTTTTCGATCATCGTGTTTTCATCGTCATTTGTGTCTAGGTATTTTTTGATTTCCTCTTTGATTTCTTCAGTGATCTCTTGGTTATTTAGTAATGTATTGTTTGGCCTGCATGTGTTTGTGTTTTTTACATTTTTTTCCCTGTAATTGATTTCTAATCTCATAGCATTGTGGTCAGAAAAGATGCTTGATATGATTTCAATTTTCTTAAATTTACTGAGGCTTGATTTGTGACCCAAGATGTGATCTATCCTGGAGAATGTGTGCACTTGGGAAGAAAGTGTAGTCTGCTGTTTTGGGATGGAATGTCCTATAAATATCAATTAAATCTATCTGGTCTATTGTGTCATTTAAAGCTTGTGTTTCCTTACTAATTTTCGTTTTGGATGATCTGTCCGTTGGTGTAAGTGAGGTGTGAAAGTTCCCCACTATTATTGTGTTACTGTCGATTTCCTCTTTTATAGCTGTTAGCAGTTGCCTTATGTATTGAGGTGCTCCTACGTTGGATGCATATATATTTATAATTGTTATATCTTCTTCTTGGATTGATCCCTTGATCATTATGTAGTGTCCTTCCTTGTCTCTTGTAACATTCTTTATTTTAAAGTCTATTTTATCTAGTATTGCTACTCCATCTTGCTTTTGATTTCCATTGGCATGGAATATCTTTTTCCATCCCCTCACTTTCAGTCTGTATGTGTCCCTAGATCTGAAGTGGCACTCTTGTAGACAGCGTATATATGGGTCTTGTTTTTGTATCCATTCAGCAAGCCTGTGTCTTTTGGTTGGAGCATTTAATCCATTCACATTTAAGGTAATTATCGATATGTATGTTCCTGTGACCATTTTCTTAATTGCTTTGGGTTTGTTTTTGTAGGTTCTTTTCTTCTCTTGTGTTTCCCGCTTAGAGAAGTTCCTTTGGCATTTGTTGTAGAGCTGGTTTGGTAGTGCTGAATTCTCTTAGCTTTTGCTTGTCTGTAAAGCTTTTGATTTCCCCAGTGCATCTGAATGAGATCCTTGCTGGGTAGAGTAATCTTGGTTGTAGGTTTTTCCCGTTCATCACTTTAAGTATCATGCCACTCCCTTCTGGCTTGTAGAGTTTCTTCTGAAAAATCAGCTGTTAACCTTATGGGAGTTCCCTTTTATATTATTTGTCGTTTTTCCCTTGCTGCTTTCAATAATTTTTCTTTGTCTTTAATTTTTGCCAATTTGATTACTGTGTGTCTCGGTGTGTTTCTCCTTGGGTTTATCCTGTATGGGACTCTCTGCGCTTCCTGGACTTGGGTGGCTATTTCCTTTCCCATGTTAGGGAAGTTTTCGACTATAATCTCTTCAAATACTTTCTCGGGTGCTTTCTCTCTCTCTTTTTCTTCTGGGACTCCTGTAATGCAAATGTTATTGTGTTTAATGTTGTCCCAGAGGTCTCTTAGGCTGTCTTCATTTCTTATAATTCTTTTATCTTTATTCTGTTCTGTGGCAGTGAATTACACCATTCTGTCTTCCAGGTCACTTATCCGTTCTTTTGCCTCAGTTATTCTGCTATTGATTCCTTCTAGTGTAGTTTTCATTTCAGTTATTGCATTGTTCATCTCTGTTTGTTTGTTCTTTAATTTTTCTATGTCTTTGTTAAACATTTCTTGCATCTTCTCGATCTTTGCCTCCATTCTTTTTCCGAGGTCCTGGATCATCTTCACTATCATTATTCTGAATTCTTTTTCTGGTAGGTTGCCTATGTCCACTTCATTTAGTTGTTTTTCTGGGGTTTTATCTTGTTCCTTCATCTGGTACATAGCCCTCTGCCTTTTCATCTTGTTTATCTTTCTGTGAATGTGGTTTTTGTTCCAGAGGCTGCAGGATTGTAGTTCTTGCTTCTGCGGTCTGCCCTCTGGTGGATAAGGCTATATGAGAGGCTTGTCAAAAACCACTATTAACTGTTAAATTTGGTGCATTTTCTTCTATGTTTTTTCCTTAAATACATATACACAGAATAAGTAGGATTTTATATAGTTTCACTTCCTGATTTTTACTGACATTATAATATAAACATTTCCCCATGCCATTAAGATGTCTTCATAAACACAAATATAATTGACACATAATATTCCATTTTATGCAGGTACCATAATTTCCCACCATTCTGACACTTTTGAAAATTTATGTTGTTTCCATGATGATCATAAATGACTTTGTACATTATTCTATTTTTCTTTTCCATTATGGTGTATTACAGGATATTGAATATAGTTCCCTATGCTATACAGTAGGACCTTGTTGTTTATCTGTACTATATATAATAATTTGCATCTGCTAACCCCAACCTCCCACTCCATCCCTCCCCCACCCCTCACCCCCTTGGCAACCACAAGTCTGTTCTCTATGTCTGTGAGTCTGTTTCTGTTTCATAAATAAGTTCATATGTGTCATATTTTAGATTCCACATATGAGTGATATACAATATTTGTCTTTCTCTTTCTGACTTACTTCACTTAGTGTGCTAATCTCTAGGTCCATCCATGTTGCTGCAAATGGCATTATGTCATTCTTTTTTATGGCTGAGTAGTATTCCATTGTGTGTGTGTGTATATATATATATATATATATATGTATATATATATACACACACACACACACACACACACACACACACACACACACACACCCCACATCTTCTTTATCCATTCATCTGTCCGTGGACATTCAGGTTGCTTTTATGTCTTGGCTATTTTAAATAGCGCTGCTATGAACATTAGGGTGCATGTAATTTTTCGAATTATAGTTTTGTCTGAATATATGCCCAAGAGTGGAATTGCTGGATCATATGACAACTCTAAGTTTAGTGTTTTGAGGTACCTCCATACTGTTTTCCATAATGGCTGCACCAATTTACATTCCCACTAACAGCGTAGGAGGTTTCCCTTCTCTCCACACCCTCTCCAGCATTTGTTATTTGTAGACATTTTAATCATGGCCATTCTGACCAGTGTGAGGTGATACCTCATTGTAGTTTTGATTTGCATTTCTCTAATAATTAGTGATTTTGAGCATTTTTTCATGTGTCAGTTGACCATCTGTATGTACATTATTCTTTACACATATGTCTCATAGTTTCTTTAGGCTGGATTCCTAGAAGTAGAACCATTTGTTCAAAGGGTATGAATAGTTTTAAGATAATTGATAAATTTTGCCAAATTGCCTTCCAAAACCTTCCAGCAGTTTACAATGTAAGCCATGTATGAAAGTGTTCATCTCACCAAACTCTCAGCCTGCTTAACTTTGCATTATCATCAACAAAATGAACACTGTATGAACAAATAAGTGGTAGAGATTTTTTTTTTTGGGGGGTGGTATATAGGTAACCCTTTCCAAACACTGAAGTAATGGAATTTTTAGCTCTTTCCGTATATTAATGTATACGTTTATTGTCAATGTATCAATTTATAATTAATTAATGTATAACTTATTGTACATTAATCAATATACTATAAGCTAAAGTAACAAATAAACCTCAAATCCTCAGTGGCCTAGCATTTGAAGTTTATATCTCATAACAGTTTAATATAGATTGTGTGGCTCTTCTGAGCAGCTCTTCTCCAAAGGATGACTCAGGAACCGAGAGGTTTCTGTCCTATAGCTTTGCCTTCCCAAAGGTCTTTACGTCCAGCCCTATGGATGGGAAAGAAAGAGCAGGGGAAAGCACACCCACTTTTAGCTGCCCCAGATCAGAATTCTGCATCACGCTTCTCTTTGATATCCCCAAAAGCAACCATTCAGGCACCCATCTGGTATGACAGAAAGTTAAGTCCTTCGGGGTTCCCCTTCCCAACTGTTTCTGAAAATCTACCAAGAAACATTCACGTGTCCATAAGCCCCTTTTGGTTGTTGGCTGTTAAAACTCAGCCACTTTGCTCCAACCATTGCCATACTCTCTGTATGTGGTTACCCTTGTGTTGAGTTTGAGGCCTCTCCAGGATGTACTAATTCGCTGCACTTGTGGACACAAATGCATGTCTCTCTCCTGGATGAGAGCTTCCAACATTGCTAGACCCAGGGCTTCAAACTATAACTCCTGTTCAACCTCTTTATCCCTCAACCTTGCCTTCCTGTGTGTTCACTATCAGGAACGCTCTCTCCACATGCGGGTCCCTGTCAGCTAACGTACTGCTAGCATAGCAGTCCCAATGGTAAAAGAGTGCTGCTTTTTCCAATGGTTGCTGGGCAGGAAACAGCTAGAGGTGTCAACTACTGTGTCCAGACTCGTGGGAGCTGTCTGATGATAATACGTTGCAAGCAGAGCCAAGATCAAGCTAGGGTGGAATATCAGAGCTGAGAACTCCTGGGCCAGAGATGGCAAATATGGGACAAAGATGCTGGCGATTCTCCCCTCACCCAGAGCAGACACGCTCATCAGTCCTGGCCCTCTTAACTGTGGGACCCTAGAACCCTTTCAATGAAGGCTGTACTAGTGTGAGCAGTTGAAATCTACTTGCCATCTCTGCGTTAAACTCTATATTCAGCCAGTACAGTTCTTAGGATATGATGGGCACTTAATAAATATTGATTTAACAAGAAACAAACCAAAGCTATCTTTGACCCAAGGAGTGAATTTAGTAACAGTGGTGGGTCAAACATCAGGAACATGAAGACCAAAGAAGTTTCATGGAATTTGAGTCAGGTGCAGTGCCAAAAGCCAGGAAGTCGGGCTTCCCTGGTGGCACAGTGGTTGAGAAAATGCCTGCTAATGCGGGGGACACGGGTTCGAGCCCTGATCTGGGAAGATCCCACATGCCGCGGAGCAACTAGGCCCACGAGCCACAACTACTGAGCCTGCGCATCTGGAGCCTGTGCTCCTCAACAAGAGAGGCCGCGATAGTGAGAGGCCCGTGCACCGCGATGAAGAGTGGCCCCCGCTTGCCGCAACTAGAGAAAGCCCTCACACAGAAACGAAGACCCAACACAGCCAAAAATAAATAAATTTATTAAAAAAAAAAAAAAAAGCCAGGAAATGACAGAGGGTCAAAGCCCAGAAAATATCTGAAGTCACTTGGGCTGGAATGCTGCAATGGTCAGCTGGTCTTTCTGCCTTGGATCCTGACCCTTCTCACCCCTGACAATGCCTTCTCCATGTCACAGCCACTAGTCACTACCTTGCTTAAAGCCTTCTTTAGTTTCCTATTGCTTTTATTTATTTTTTTAACATCTTTATTGGAGCATAATTGCTTTACAATGTTGTGTTAGTTTCTGCTGTATAACAAAGTGAATCAGCTATATGCATACATATATCCCCATATCCCCTCCCTCTTGTATCTCCCTCCCTCCCACTCTCCCTATCCCACCCCTCTAGGTGGTCACAAAGCACCGAGCTGATCTCCCTGTGCTATGCGGCTGCTTCCCACTAGCTATTTATTTTACATTTGGTAGTGTATATATGTCAGTGCTACTCTCTCACTTCGTCCCAGCTTACCCTTCCTCCTCCCCATGTCCTCAAGTCCATTCTCTACGTCTGCGTCTTTATTCCTGTCCTGCCCCTAGGTTCTTCAGAACCATTTTTTTTTTTAGATTCCATATGTATGTGTTAGTATACGGTATTTGTTTTTCTCTTTCTGACTTACTTCACTCTGTATGACAGACTCTATGTCCATCCACCTCATTACACCTATTGCTTTTAGGATCAAGACAAGATACTTCCTACAACTTCCAAGGCTGCCAGACTGAGTCCCTGCCTCTCTCCAGACCCACTTCCACATGTCCATCATTTTATATTTGCTCTCTCATCTAGTGTTCTTTCACCTTAGACAGGTTTGTTAATCCAATTTTATAGGTGAGGAGTTCTCCGATCCTCAAGGAGATTTCATGAATTAGCCAAAGTCGTGAAGCTGCCAAATTTCTCCAGTGGAACATGAACCCATTCCTGCCTGGTTCTAAAATCTGCATTCAGGAATAGATAAGACGTTTATCATTAATTCAGCTCTGTGTATTAAGCACTTTGTTTTTACCAAAACAACAAAAGAAACTGGCTATTGGCCCATTGAAATGCATTCACACACACACACACACACAGATCTAGCTGTTTGATTTACTTTCAGCCCGTGTGTTTGTACAATGTAGGCAGAGCTTTCTAGTGTGCATAACCAGGGCTAACTTCCCAAAAAGGAGAATTGACAAAAGTACTGCTTTATTTGGTTTTCCTTTTTTCCCCTTCTTCTTACTTCTTTTCTTTTTTATTCATAGTTACTCTTGTCTTTGTGAGTGAAAAAGGGAACTCCAGGAAACTGTCCTGTTGATGAGCCAGCCATTTTTGAGTGGGGACAGAATACACACAACTGCTATTTTCTTCTCTTCTCTCCCCTCATCTCCACCCCCAGCCTCCCAAAGGTTTGGTTCAGAGTGAGTTTTGCTCCAGCTGCAGAGGGAGGCTGTCTCCTGTCAGACTGGAGCCTCGCTCAGAATGCAAATGTCCCAGGGCTGAAAAGCGCCTTTCACCAGAAACTCCAGAGCTGGAGTCTCTTTGGCCTTGGCAGACAAGAGCATCCATACACCAGAGGGCAGCGCCTTCTCCCTGGCACTGCCATTTGGCTCAGCTGCAAAGACTAAAGAACCAAGCCTCAAAGGACGTACAGTGTTCCCTTGCTGGACAGAATCCCACACTGACCACGTGAAAAGTAACAGCTCTGTCTGTCCGGCAGCCCACTCTGGCTCTGTAGGCTGAAACCTGATGCTCCAGCAAGGCTGCATGTTGGACTAGAGCGATGCAAAAAGGGTATGGATCCTCCCTTAGCCTAACCCACCACCATGCTGGTGGCTCCAAAAGTAAACAGTACACCCTTTCCCAGAAGGGGTTCAGGTCTGTGGCAACATCTCCCAGCCATTAATCTCAAGGAAAAGGTGCAGCAGGTCTTTCTGTTTCCGTCTCCCAGCGTAGGCACGCTTGTTTCTATAAACTTGAAGGGACTAGCACGTAAACTCTACACATCTGCACGGGGCTGTATTTTAGGTGACTTTTCCTGTGCTCCTTGAGGGAGCTGAGTCTTCATCTGTGCTAGGAAGAGTCTGATTGAAAGGGAAAAGCTTCAGCTACCACTGCAGAAGGCAGTCGGCCTCTGATAATCTTTCTTAAAGATCGGTCAAAGTGAGGAGTGAGCAGGGCTGAGAAGGCACACCCAGACCTCAGGGCTCTGGACCTCAGGGTCAAGGAGTTACACAAGGTTTGGGGGTCAACCATGGGTCACCGTGCCCTGTGGTTGACAAACGCTAGCTGTGGGCATCTTGAGTCTTGCCAGAGCAAGAGAGCGACAAAGGAGGCCAGTCCCGGTCATGGACTTGAGAAACTTCTGCAAGGAGTGGATGACCTAAGCATTCACTCTGTTGCTCTCTGAAGCAGGGGTGTGGACTTCCAATTCTGATTATGAACATGAGGAATTCAAATTCCATCTGAGTGCCTCCTGGGTCTGCCTGCAATGATACTCTAACTTTAAAAGGGCTAGAGGGGCTTCCCTGGTGGCGCAGTGGTTGAGAGTCCGCCTGCCGATGCAGGGGACGTGGGTTCGTGCCCCGGTCCGGGAAGATCCCACATGCCGCGGAGCGGCTGGGCCCGTGAGCCATGGCCACTGAGCCTGCGTGTCTGGAGCCTGTGCTCCGCAACGGGAGAGGCCACAGCAGTGAGAGGCCCACATACCGCAAAAAAAAAAGTGTGGGACACAAAACTTGTGGGATTGTAGTACTGAGAGGGAAGTTTATAGCACTAAATGAATACTTTACATTTAAAAGAGGAAAAATCTCAAATCAATAATTTAAATTCCCACCTCAAGAACATAGAAAAAGAAGAGCAAATTAAACCTTAAGCAAGTATTTAGAAGGAAGGACACAATAAAGATAAAAGTGAAAATCAATGAAATTGAAAATAGAAAAATAATACAGAAAAACTATAAAACAAATAGCTATTTCTTTGAAAAGATTAATGAAATTGATAAACCTCTAGCAAGACTGACAGAGAAAAACTGAAGATACAAATTATCCATATCATGGATGAAATGGAGGATATCACTACAGAACAGTAGACATCAAAAAGACAAGGGAATACTATGAACAACTCCACACAAAGAAATTTGACAACTTAGATGAAATAAACCAATGCCTTGAAAAACACAATCCAGCAATATTATATTGATAATTTGAATAGCACTATAACTATCAAGGATATTGAATTTGTAATTTAAAAAATCTCCACAAAAGAGAAATCTTCAGGCCCAGATGACTTCATTGGAGAAGTCTACCAAACACAAGAAAAACCATTCTACACAATTTCTTCCAGAAAATGGAGTATTTTCAATATATTTTTATGAAGCTAGAATTACCCTAATAACCAAACCAGACAAAGACACTATAAAAAAAAGAAAGCTATAGACCAATATCTTTCATAAATAAAGACACAAAACCCCTTAACAAAAAATTGGCAAAGAGAATTCAACAATATGTAAAAAGACTTATATCCCAAGAGTGTAAAGGGTTTATTCCAAGGATACAATGCTGGTGTTATATTTGAAAACCAATCAGTGAAAAATCAACCAACACCATATTAACAAGCTAAAAAAGAAAAAAAGCATGATCACATGAATTGATACAGAAAAAAACTTTTGACAAAATTCAGCACCTATTTATAATAAAAACACTCCAAAATAGAAGGGAACTTCCCCAACTTGAAAAGAACATCTACAAAAACTCTGAAGCTAACAATATACTTAAAGATGAAAGACTAAATGTTTTGCCTTTGAGTTTGGGAACACGGCAACTTGTCCACTGTCACTGCTTGTATTCAAGATAGGACAGGAAATTCTAGCCAATGCAACAAGGCAAGAAAAGAAAAGAAAACGTATAGAGATTGAAAAGGAAGTAATAAAATGGTCCTTATTTGGTTGTATGTAGAAAATCACAGGGAATATATTTTTTTAAGTTCTAGATCTAATAAGTGAGTTCAGCAAGGATGCAGAAGATAAACATACACAAATCAATTGTGTTTCTATATACTAGCAATAAACACATAGTGGAATAAGAAAATACAATATCATTTACAATTGCTCAAAGAAATGCATAGGTGTAAATCTAACAAAACATATACAGAACTTCTATGCTGAAAACTACACAACACTGATGAAAGAAATTTTTAAAAGTTTAAATAGAGAGACATACTCTGTTCATAGCTAGAAAACTCAACATAGGAAAGATTTCAGTTCTCCCCAAGTTGATATACAGGTTTAATGCAATTCCTGTCAAAATCTCAGAAAGATGTTTTGTAGACAAGATTAATCTAAAATATATGTAGAAGGGTAAAGGAACTATAATAGCTAAAACAATTTTGAAAAAGAAGAATAACTTGGGAGGGATCAGTCTACCCAAAGACATTTTATAGCTACAGTAATTAAGACCATGTGGTATTTATTAACAGAGGGATAGACACATATATCAATGGAACAGAATAGTGAATCTAGAAATAGAATCACACGAATATACCCAAATGATTTTTGACAGAGATGCAAAAGCAATTCAATGGAGGAAAGAGATTTTTCAACAAATGATGCTGGAGAAATGGGACAGCATGGGCAACAACAGCAACAGCAAAATTAACCTTGACTTAGGTCTCAGTCTTATACAAAAATTAACCAAAAATGGATCATAGACTTAAATGTAAAACTGTAACACTTTTAGAAAAAGCATCAGAGAACATCTTCAGGGTTAAGCAAAGAGTTCTTATATTTGACACCAAAAGCATGATCTAAAAAGCAATAACTAATACATTCAACTTCATTTAAATAACAAACCTTCATTCTATGAAAGACCCTATGAAGAGGATGAAAGACGAGTTACAGGTTGAGAGAAATTATTTGCAAACCTCATATCTGACAAAGGGCTAGTATCTAGAATATGTAGAACTTTCAAACTCAACAGTTTAAAAAAAAATCCAATTAGAAAATGAGCAAAAGACATAAGCAGAAATTTCACTGAAGAAGATATACAGATGGAAAATAAGCACATGAAAAGATACTCAACATCATTAGCTATTAGGAAATTCAGATGAAAACCACAGGAGATATCATTACTATATTAGTCTGCTAGGGCTGACATAAAAAAATATCACAGACTTGATGACTTAAACAACAGAAATTTATTTTCTAACAGTTCTGGAGGTTACAAAGTTCAAGATTAAGGTGCCATCGGGGTTGGTTTCTGGTGAGACCTCTCTTCCCAACTTGTAGACAGCTGCCTTCTTGCTGTGTCCTCACATGACCTCTGTGCTCGTCTCTTTACTCATAGAATGAGCTCTCTAGAGGACTTCCCTGGTGATCCAGTGATTAAGACTCCGTGCTCCCAATGCAGGGGGCATGGGCTCTATCCCTGGTCGAAAAAAAAGAAAAAAAAGAATGAGCTCTCTGGTGGCTCTTCCTCTTTTTATAAGAACCCCAGTCCTATATGATTATGGTCCCACCCTTATGTCCTCATTTAACCTTAATTACCTCCCTGAAGGCTCTGTATACAAATATAGTCATATTGGGGGTCAGGGCTTCAACAAATATATTCAAAGGGAGACACAATTCATTCTGTAATAACTATTCAGCTATCAGAATGGCTAAAGTTAAAAGTAGAGTACCAAATGCTGGCAAGGATGCAGTGAAACTATCGCTTGCATGTGGCTGCTGGGAATATAATATGGTACAGCCCCCTTAGAAAACAGGCAGTTTCTTTAAAAAAAAAAACAACTAAACACCCATCTACCATATGACACAGTAATTGCACTCCTGGGCATTGATCCCAGAGAAAGAAAGCTTAAGTTCACAGAAAAATCTACCCACAAATGTTTATTGCAGCCTTATTTGTAATTACCAAAAACTAGATGACCAGATGTCCTGCAATGAATGAAGGGTTAAACCAAGTGTGGTACATCCATACCGAAGAACATCACTCAGCAATAAAAAGGAACAAACCATTGATTCATCCAGGAACAAACACAACCTGGATGAATTTCTAGAGAATTATGCTGAGTGAAAAAAGGCAATCTCAAAAGGCTACTATTGTATTATTCCATTTATATAAAATTGGACAAATAAAAATGACAAAATTATTGAAATAGAGAATAAATTAGAGTTTTTCAGGGAGGGTTGGGGGCAGAGGAGAAGTGAGTGGGGTTATAAAAGGGTAAAATGAGGGATCTTTGTGATGTTCTGTATCACAAATGTTCTGTATCTTGCCTATATAATAGCCAGATTGTGATATAGTAGTATAGTTTTTCAAGATGTTACCACTGAGGAAAACCAAGTAAAGGGTACATGGGATCTTTCTGTATTACTTCTTGCATTTGCATGTGAATCTACAATTATCTCAAAGTAAAAAGCTAAATTTAAAATTTTGATGAAAATTTTCATTTAAGATATCATAGGCAAGTTAAGAATAAGCCTTTATAATTGTATGGTCTACAGTTTTTAAAGGTGCTTTCACGTACATCATCTCATAGAATCACTGACTCATTCATTCATGCATGCACGTAATCATTAAAAAATTCTCTATCAAGCATTGTGCTTGGGGTGTAGATTACAGTTACAAATCCTACAATTCCTTTCTCAGGGAACTAACAGTCTTTTTATCCTCACCAACCACATGAGTTAAACAGGGCAGGTATTATCACCCCTGTTTTAGAAATGAGAAAGCTGAGAACCAAAGGGTTGTGTGTCTTACCTATGGACTGGGAGAAAATATTTGCAAATGATGCAACCAACATGGGGTTAATATACAAAATATACAAACAGCTCATACAACTTAATATCAAAAAAGTAAAAACCCAATAAAAAAAATGGGCAGAAGACCTAAATAGACATTTCTCCAAAGAAGACATACAGATGGCCAACAGGCACATGAAATGATGCTCAACATCACTAATTATTAGAGAAATGCAAATCAAAACCACAATGAGGCATCACCTCACACCGATCAGAATGACTATCATCAAAAATCTACAAGTAATAAATGCTGGAGAGGGTGTGGAGAAAAGGGAACCCTCCTACACTGTTGGTGGGAATATAAATTGGCGCAGCCACTATGGAGAACAGTATGGAGGTTCCTTAAAAAGCTAAAAATAGGACAACCATATGAGCCAGCAATCCCACTCCTGGGTATATACCTAGAAAAGACGAAAACTCTAATTTGAAAAGATACATGCACCACAGTGTTCATAGCAGCACTATTTACAATAACCAAGACATGGAAACAGCTCAAGTGCCCATCAACAGACAATTGGTTTAAAAAGATGTGGTATATGTACACAATGGAATATTACTCAGCCATTAAAAAGAATGAAATATTGCCATTTACAGCAACATGGATAGACCAAGAGAATATCATACTAAGTGAAGTCAATCAGACATTAAAGACAAATATTATATGATATCACTTACACATGGAATCTGAAAAATAATACAAATGAATCTATGTACAAAACAGACTCACAGACAGAAAACAAATGTATGGTTACCAAGGGGGAAAGGGAGTAAGGGTAGGGATAAATTAGGAGTATGGGATTAACAGATACAAAGTACTACACATAAAATATAGGTAAGCAACAAAGGTTTACTGTATAATACAGGGAAATATATCTAATACCTTTTAATAATCTATAATGGAAGATAATCTGAATTTACATATATATATATAGTTATATAGTTATATATATATAAAACCGAATCACCTTGCTGCACACTTGAAACTAATACAATATTAACTATAATTGATAATTAAATCAACTATACTTCAATTTTTTAAAAAAGTGAATCAACCAAGAGTTGTATTATCCAAAGTCATACAGTTAGTTCACCATGTGGCTGGCAGTAGACATGGGGTCTTCTTCTTGTCTTATGTTCTTTCCATTTTACCTACAGTAAAGCAGATGGTGAAGAATAGACTTTAGAATCAGTCAGATAGGCTCAGCTCTGCCATTTATTAGCTGTTCCCTTCATGAGTCCCTTAATCACTGTATACCTCAGTTTCTTCCTCTGTAAAATAGGGATGGTAGTTCCTATCTTGTACGATTTTGTAAGATTTCAGTTAGTTAACACATGCAGTACACTCAAAATGCCTAACACATAATAATATCCCACTACGTGTGAGTTGACATTAGATACTGCCCTTATACATGATAGAAATTATAATAATACAGTAATAATTGCTCAGACAAATATATGACATTTCTTCCACAAATCTTCCAACCACCATCAAACATCAGTTAATATACCCACATGGCAAAAGGCACGTGGGTAGAAACATTTAAGGTTTCTGTTTGAGAGAATGGAGAAGTGGCATGCTTGGCTAGAGCCTCAAAATGTTCCAAAAAAGTAAAAGACCCTTTTCTTCATGAATATTTTTTAAACAATTTAAAAATAAGACCCCTCTTGTATTGGCCACAAAGGGAAGCTGTGGCGTCCAGTTATCATTTGTATATTGTAATCCTCTCACTTCTCTCCAGCTAGTGACCATATGTCAGAGTGTGCATGTGTTTTAATGCAGCCAGATGGACATCAAGACCGTCATCAGTTCCCTCCCTCAACAATGCCCCATTTTTTCACCTCTCCAACAATCATGGATTAATTATGAGTCTTGTCTCCCCAACAGATGGTACCTGTGATCATATGACCATATCAGATCCACCTCCAAAATCAGACGGATAAACAGTCTATCCAGCATTTCTAGTATAAATGTCCATCACCTGTGTATGCAAGGAGGTAAGACAGGTGTGGTCTTTATCAGATGCTCTTTGACTTGGTATTTCAGTGTCTGGTGTCTGTTGACAGAGTTGATGAGGCAGTTCTAAGCAGCCCCATTATGGAATGTCAATTTAAATTAGACCATGCTAAGCCTGACATTCAAGGATTTGCCTAAACATCTCCAAGTGGGGCACTGACATGGTTCCATTGCTCCCCATTACCTTCCTGGAGGAGCTTTGCACTTACCAGTTTCATTAGTGGCTTATGTCAGGGATGTTTAAGATAGTTCCAATTTCAAGCAGTCTCTTGGTCAGTCGTACAAAATATCAAAGCCATTGAAACGTCTACTTTTCAGCCTGCCTCTTATACCTCATATTGGCATAAAAGTCGTTTTGCAAACCATATGTTCTGATCTGAGATTCAGAAAATAAAGTCACCCTAGTGTAAGGCTTAAAGACTAGGAATAGTCAAGGCTAAATGTTAAAGAGAAAGCACCTTATTTCTCAGCCACGACACTGCCAAGAAGGCTTGTAGGCTGCTGCATGCTGAGGAAAATCACATATACAGTGGTTTCACATAAGAGCTAAACTAGCTGCTTGTTTCATGGAGAGCCACCTTTACTTGCAGAACTGATAAACTATGGACATTCAGAGTTGGGTATTTGGCAGGTATTTTCTTGTAGATGAATGAAGTAAGCCTATCAGTTCAAGGAAAACAATGGACTTTTAAAAAATCATTATCAAAATTTGAGCCAACAAATTAAAATTAGAAGTTTGGAAAACTGGTATCTACAGCTATGTGACTTATATAAATGTGAGAGTGAACCTTGGGACCTGTGAGTTTGATGAGATTCCCCCAAGGGAATAGAAAAGAAGAGGATGAGAAACGCCTTCCCAGAGGGTGGAGAGAAAAAAGGCAGAGAGTGAAGGAGAATAAAGATGAGGGGTCAGAAGTGGAAGAACAGAGAGTCACGGATGCACTTCACAGAAAATTGTTGTTATCCTGTGGAACATGCCTAACAATCTGTAGAAACTCAGTTCTACCAAGCTTCTATTTTTTTTAATACCCTTAGATCTTATCTGCCATGGAAAGAAATATGCTATGTTAACCTCCTTGCGTGGAAGCATTATGATGATTAAAACTATCAAAACATCAGACGAATAAGCAAGTCTGGTTATCCAATTCACATCTTCTAAAAGTTGATCAAAATGGCTTCTCATCTTGTAGAAACACCAATAATTCATCTTTATAATCTTACATTTTCTCGGCTTTTTATAAACTTTCGAGTTACAGTTGATAAAATAACTTCAAACACGGGATGCTGTGACGTGAGCCTTTCGCACAAGACTACCGTGCAGCTTGCCCACGTTCTGTTCAACAAGACAAGTTCACTTGGGGATTGCAGCCATGACAGATTTCTGTAAATGTTTCTAAATGCATGCTCTTGATTTTTGCAATTAGCTTAGCACAGAGAGATAAACAGTTCACAACCCAGCATGGAGAGCGCTGGTTTAGACATCAGCACTTCCTTAAAATCCTCTTTAATCATCTCTGTCTGTCTTCCCAAAGCTCAACCCCCTCATCTTCTCTATCTCACAACCTACCTCACTGATATTTTTTCCCCCTGAGCAACTTCAACTACCTTCTTAGTAAACTACTCCTCAAACCTTCAGCCATTCATTCCTTCTACTTCCCCGCAGCTCAGCAAAGCAAAAATGCCTTCCTCTGTACCTGCTGTTCTGGTGGGGGGAGGGAGAGAGAGAGAGACATGGAGGACGGCTGGAGAGAGCGTTGGTGTATGTGTGTACAGAGGCGGGGGGATTACACTGCTTTGGGGAGTAGAACTATAAATATAAATACTTACAATTTGGTGTTTCTGTCCCTTTATCAGCATTATCATAGAACAAAAGTGAAAACAGTTAGAAAATAGCTAAGTGAGAATACAACTTGATTGAACAGTATTTAGCCATTAACAAGTGCCTAGTAAAACTACAGTCTTTGCCTCTGTGGGCGATCTTTCTCCTTTGCCTACCTATTCAATATTTTTCAAAATAACGAGTATATATTTACTTTATATTTCAAAACTGTATTTTAAAATATAAAATAATTTAAAAGAGTACAATTCAATAAACATTTTTGAGTGCCAGTCGTGTGCTATGTGATATGCTAGGAAAATCACAGACTGATAGAACTGGGTCACTTATGTTTTCCAAGGATGATACCAATGATTTACAATGAATCCTTTGCAGAAGTTAAGAAAAAAATGTTCAGGACTCAAATAGGAGAATGAGCCAAAGATATGATCAGGCCATCCATGAAAGAAGAAATAAAAACGTTCACATCCACAGAGGGGAAAGATGTTCATCGCTGGTGACCAAAGAAATATGAGTTTTAAGCAATTTGAGGTGCCATGTTTCCATCTCTAAATTACTGAAGATGCCAAGCAGTGGTATCACTTATTGCTGTGGAGCCCGGGTGAGGCTGGTTCCACCAGAGACTGAGGGTGGCAGTGAAAATTGGAACAAATGTTTACCCTTCAGAACCTCTGCAGATTTCCACAAACATTTATTAAATGCCCATTTGTTCTTTTGTCATGGAATGGAATTCACACCCACTGTAATCCCAATCGTTAACTAAATGTAATCTGATCTCCAGTCAGCTGCAGGCTGACTCCTTGTATTCTATAATGCTTCTAGTCACAAACTTCATGCCATTCTTACATGATGCAATTTGAAATGATGTCAAGAGAGTTTGGCATCTTTTATTTCCTCTATTTATCGTTAAATTTATGACAGGCATAAACGTGGTCAGAGAAATCTGTCAAAACCCCTCCACTGTAATCTGGGGACCAGACACACACGTCATGGTGGTGAAAGTTGTGGGTAAATATTGCCCAACATCCTCCTTTGGAATTCTTGCAAAACAGGAAAGCCCCAGTTTCTGTGAAGAAATTAAAAGTAGCGATAGAAGCATCTTTCAGCCAAAAGGATTTAAAGTCATTTCTGGAATTCTGGCTTTCGGCTTGGAAGATGACTTGAAAGACGGTATTTCATAAATAACTTTGTAAAGCCTGCCCTCTACTGTTCTTTTTAGTAAATGCAGCCAATATCCATAGATCTAGTTTATGATTGAAATGAGATCCTGAATATTTAATCTTCTAAGAGCACCTTCAAATGTGCCAGGCAATGAATAGATGCTTTACATGCTTGGCCCATTTAATACTTACTATAGACTCGTGAGGCTATTATTCTTAATAATAGGAATAATATTCCTATTGGAATAATAGGAAACATGCTCAGAGAGGTTAAGTAACCTTGCCAAGAACACACCTCTGATAAGTCACCGTGCCTAGATTGTAACCCTGGTCTGTCTAATGTTAAAGCTCACAGTTTTTCTTCTATGTCATATTGCCTCCAACTTGCTTGTTATGCAATTTATTATGTAAAATACATCCATGTATTTTTTGATATCATTTCAGAGAGCCATTTCAGATGCACATTTAAACACAAAATTGATCACAGCACATACTAAAGATAACCATTCAAATGCTAACTCAAGGAAGCATTTAAAGCATTAGACTTTAATCATGCTTCCTAGTCACAAATAATTCTCCCTGGTCAAGTGGGCAATCAGCCACAGCATCTGAGTGCTCCCAGTAAGATTCCTCACAGGGCTGGTGCCATTTATGAAGATTATCTGGTTCCACAGCGCATGGAAGTTTAATTACAGTTGTCCCTCAGTATCCTTGGGGGTTTGGTTTCAGGACCACCTGTGGATACCTAAATCAGTAGTTGCTAAAGTCCCTTATATAAAGTGGTATAGTGTTTGCATATAACCTTGCATATCCTCCCATATACTTTAAGTCATCCCTGGATAACTTATTTATAATACCTAATACGATGTAAATGCTATGTAAACAGTGACCAGTGTGCAGGAAACTCAAATTTTGCTTTTTGGAACTTTCTGGAATTTTTTTCCAAATTTTTTCTATTCAAGTTTGATTGAATCTGTGGATGTGGAACTTGCAGATACAGAGGGCCAACTTACCGGGGACTGGTATTGCTGGAGGAATTTAGCAGAGCCACAGAAGACTTGAAACCAAGCAATCTCACCTCCAGGCAATGTGTTTCCAGCCCTTGCTAGATCATCAGAGGAGAACCAGGGAAGTCTGACAGAATGACTTCCACGCCAACAGTCTGCAAAGGGGCTTAGTCATTTGACTGATGTGCCCATGCCACTGGGAGCCCAGTGGGTTCCCTAAAGGATTCACTTCCAGCCCTACTGGGCTGCCAAAGAGAGCAGCTGAGAGGTCTCCTGGGAAGGCAGTGAGAGGGGCAGGGGCAGCTTTTATTTGATTTAGGAATCATGAGGATCCTGCTTTGCATTGGTGTAAATGATAGGAGTGTAGGTTAGACGTGTTCTGTCTTCACTTAGTAAATGAGGTCGTTTTATTGTCTTGGGCACTTGGTTGGCAAATATCTGTGACACACCACCATAGAAACGTCAGGCCCTAGCCATCCACAAAATTCATTTGTCATTGAATGTTATTGATCACTTAATGCATCTAAAAATATCACACTGTTGTGACAGAAGTATATGCAAAAAGTTTCTGGAGAAAACCCACTCAGGATTCCAACCTCTGACCTTAGGATTCTAATCCGCACAGTCCTTTGTGTGGTAGAGCCAGGAGGTTTTCTTGTGTTATTTGTCCCCCTCCCACATCTGCCAGGCTGGGACACCAGGGTTTCTCCCAGCTCCAAGCCACTGCTAGTGTGGGGTAGGGGCTGCCGTGGGAGCCGGGGCAGCAGAGGGGGGACCTGGTGGGTGGGGCTGGAGACCCACTGAGCTGCTGTGGGCTGGCGCTTTGGGCAGTGCTGTCCCCACTAGGGCAAATTCTGTGTCCTGGGCTGGTATCTGATCCTCCCTTTATTTTCTTCCTCCAGTTTTCAATCTGGCCCAATTCCAGGGTCCAACCAAATCTAGTGAGCAAGGGGGCTGTGAGTTGGATCGTTTGGGGTCCCAGCAGAGAGCAGATGTTACCCTCCATCAAACAGGTAAGTAAAGAGAATTTAGGGAAAGGATTATTTAGAAGGGTTAAGGGAAACCAAAGCATGGTGAAGTACCCTGGGGTGAGAAGAGAAGGCTGAAGGGACAGGGGGAGGGAGAGGGTACCAGAACCCAGAGGGAATAGCTGCAGGAAAGGGACATTGGAGCAGACTTTGGCTGTCAGCCGAGGGACACAGTCAGTCCTTGGCTCAGGAAAATAAATAGCCCACCCTCGCTCTCTTCCTGCCCTCCGACCTCTTGCCTGTGCTTCCCATTGGCCAAATCCAACTGGAAGCCAGAAGGCAAAAGAACCCCTGGATGCAGTCTACAAAGGTCAACCTCAAAGAGCACAGAGAGGGGTGGAGATGAGTTTAAAGTAGGTCTGC
Source organism: Stenella coeruleoalba (assembly GCF_951394435.1). Taxonomy (NCBI): domain Eukaryota; kingdom Metazoa; phylum Chordata; class Mammalia; order Artiodactyla; family Delphinidae; genus Stenella; species Stenella coeruleoalba. The sequence goes on along the minus strand of NC_137154.1, from coordinate 42,305,436 downwards.
ACTGGGGCACATGAAAAATTTAGAGTAGAGGGGCCTTTCTCCACCTGCAGCAATAACTTGTGAGGTGGTGTGGTAGATTGGCTAAAGATAAAAGCTTTGTACTTAAAGTGACTGGTGCAAATACTGGCTCCGTCACTATCTACATTTGTGGTTTTGAACAAATCACTTAACCCCCTCTAAGCCTCAGTTTCCCCAATGAAAATGTGATTCCCTACTGTCCAGTCCCCGCCAAGAATGTGTGCTGGGTTTTCTTTTTTAAGCTACAACCACCCTTCAGCCTGTTAAGAAACACATCCTGTTTTAAAGGGCCCGCCAGTGTCCTGAGGGTGTCCACATGGGACCATTCAGATGCAGGTCAGCAAGGTCACATGGCATAGGCAGACATCCTTCTTTTGGTCATTCTAAATATGACATTCAAGAAGGTCCTTGCTTGGTTGCAAGCACCTGTGCAGTGATGGTACAAGCTCATGTCAATGATGAGAGACAAGGGGATCTCTGGAGGCGTGGGCTTGGCTTCCACCAACTCCCTGATGCTGGCCGCAGACCCAGACTTGGCCGTTTTTCACAGAAGAAGCCATAGCTCCCTGCGTGGTTCTAAGTCTAATCCTCGCAATGCCGCCACTCCACCATTTCCAAGGGCACCCTCTCTGCAGGTCTCCGGACACAGGTGTGAATGTGTCAGGGGAGGGGGAGTTTTTCTCTCCCCAGTTCTTTTTGGAATTTATTGTTCTAGAACAAATGGACTTGCAAGGTCTTCTCATCTACATCTGTAAATAGGAACAAATGGTTGTTGTGAGGAATAATCTAATTTGTTATGCAGTGTTTACTTGTTGATACATGTGGGTCACTGGCACTCTTCCGGGAATGGCTTTTCATTAACATGCAGAGGAATGAACTGTATGTCTACCATACAGGAGGCCACTGGCCTCCCCTGACACCTCCAGGGCTCCTGAGGGCTGCTCCGCCCCACCCCGCCCCCCTCCACCCCCCCCCCCCGCCGCCCTCCCCCATCCTCCTCACTTAGAGGTTCCAGCCACTTTTATTTCTTCATTTCCCAGAGAGCCACCAACTGAAGGCTTATGTGTATATGAGAGTCTTTTACTAAAGAGGTGGAAATAACAAAGAGTAATTGCAGCCCAGGCAGAAAACTGAATGTCAAGAGTCATTATTCCTCACAATTCCTCACAGGTTTGGGGGAAATCCCAAAATAGCACTTCTCCTTGTCTAAGTTCAAAACCCACTGAGAACTAGATGCAGTAGTCAGACTGAAGGAGACCAGAATACATCCTTTTGTCTGTTTGGTTTTTTGCTTTGTTTTGTTTTATTGATAAAGGTAGGTGGGCAAACGTTTGTTATATTAGCTAAGAAGGCTTCCTAACATTTCCTCCTTGAATTGGACTTACCCACCCAGACGATGCTGGAAACCCACAGGCCTCCCTTGCAGGGGGAGGAGGGGGGAGTCCTATGAAACTAGGACACAGAGAAGCAAATAGAATGAGTGTTTTTTTCAGGATGAGTGTCTTTTTCATATTCCAAAATGAAAGAGAAGGGAGGTATAGAAACTTGCTGGGCTGTGCATGGCCTTCCCTTCTCTCTAATTCACAAATCTAAAATTCATCTGGAAATGCAAAGGACCAAGATGCGTCAGTGTACCTTAAGAAAAACAAAATTTGATGACCTACACTCTCCAATTTCAATATTTTTTATAAAGCTACAGCATTTAATGTGGTGTTGGTGCAAGAATTGGGGCAGGAATATGCAAATAGACCAGTGGAGCAGAATAGACATCGTAGAAACAGACTCACACATACATGGACAGTTGAATTACGACAACACAGAGTGGAGAAAGGGTGGCCTTTTTGATGAACTGTGTTATTACTTGTATTATAATACGGAAAAGCTTGAAAATTGATCCCTACCATGTGCCATATACAAAAAGTCAAAACAAAGTGGATTTTTTAAATCTAAATTTGCCAAACTAGCAAAGGAAATTTGCCAAACTAGCAAAGGAAACACGAGCCAACACAAAAAAGTGATAAATTATTGTTTTATCAATGTTTTGTCACTAATTAGAAATCAATGATAAATCATTGCCACCAAAGATTTTGAGGTGTTCTGTTACGTGGCAATATATAACTAAAACAGAACTCCTACAATAAGAAAAAATTAGGCAAAATACTTGAAAAGGCACTTCACAAAAGAAGTGTCCCAAAGGCAAATAAACACATGAAAATATTTTTAATTTCATTAGTCCTCAAAGGAATGCATAAAAAAACCACAACATGATAGTAGTAAACATTCCTAGAAAGGTTAAAATGAAAAAGATACCAAGTGTTGACAAAGGTATAGAGCAACTGAAACTCTCATACACTGGGAGTCAGATGATAAATTGGTACAACCACTTTGAAAAACTATTTTGCAGAATTATAGCTGAACATACAAAACCCCTATGTCCCAGTGATTCCATTCTTATGTATATACCCAAAGAAATGTGTACATATATTCACCAAAAGTCACGTACAAGAATATTCAGGAAAAAAATGGATCAAAGATCAAAATGTAAGAACTAAAACTATAAACTTTGAGAAGAAAACCTTGGCATAAATCTTTATAAACAATGGATTTGGGGATTAAACAATAGAGTTTTAGATGTGATACCTAAAGCACAAACAGCCAAAGAATAAAAGATAAGTTGTACTTCATCAACATTTAAAACTTTAGTGCTTCAAGTGATATCATCAAGAAAGTGAAAACAATCCGCAAGATGGGAGAAACTATTTGCGAGTCATATATCTGATAAGGGATTTATATCTAGAATGTAGAAAGAACTCTTACGACTCAGTAATAAAAACGAATAACCCAAAGGATCTGAATAGACATTTCTCCAAAGAAGATATGTAAATGGCCAATAACCACATGAAAAAATGCTCAGTATCATTGACATCAGGGAAAAGCAAATAAAAACACGATGAGATACCACTTCACACCTACTGTAATGGCAATCATCAAAAAGGTGATAATGACAAGCATTAGTGAGGATGTGAAGAAATTGGGACCCTCGTACACTACTGGTGGTACCGTGAAAGAGTTGAGCGCACTTTGGAAAACAGTCTGGCATTTTCTGAAAATGTTAAACGTAGAGTTACCATATGATCCAGTAATTCCACTCCTTGGTATATATACCCAAGAGAAATGAAAACATATGTTCAGAGAAACAGCTGTACGCAAATATCTATAGCAGCATTATGCATAACAGCCAAAAACTGGAAACAACTCGAATGTCCATCAACTGATGAATGGAGAAATAAAATGTTTATATTTGTACAATGGAATGTGATTCAGTGATAAAAAGGAATGAAATACTGATGCATGCTAGAACATGTTTAAAAATGTTATGCCAAGTGAAAGAAGCCGGTCACAAAAGACCTTATAATGTATGGTTTTATTTATGTGAAATGTCCAGAATAGGGACATTTATATATCTATAGAGAAAGAAAGTAGGTTAGTGGTTGCCTAAGGCTGGTGGGGGGGTGGGGGGCGGATAGGGGGAATGATAGGCAGAAATAGAGTGACTGCTTATGGGTACGGCGTTTCTTACTGGGGTGATAAAAATGCTAAAATTGATTGTGGCAAAGGTTGCACAATTCTGTGAATATACTAAAAACCATTGAATGTTATACTTTAAATAGAGGAATTGTATGGTAGGTGAATCAAATCTCAGTAAAGTTGTTATTTTAAAAATGTCCTGGAAGTAGATGGTAGATAGTGAATTAATGCTGCTGAATTAATGCCACTTAAAAATGGCTAAAATTTTATGTTACATATATTTTACCATAATTATAAAATTTTTAAAAGAACGTTCAAAATAGCGATATTAAAAACAGCCAGACACTGGAAACAAGACAAATGTCCATCAACGATGAACAAAAATATTGAGGAATACCCATATTATACGTTTTTGCTATATGCATGCTATATACATGAACGAAAATGACCGGATTCCTGCTACTTATATCAACATAGCTGAATCTCACAAAAATGATGTTAAGAAAGAGAAGTCCAACAAAAAAGTGTACATACTTTATTACTTCATTTTTATAAATTTTTATAAAATTCAATAACAGGCAAGACGAATCCATGGCATAAGAAAGCAGGATAGTGGCTACCTTGGTGGAGCAGAGTAGTAGCTGGCAAGGGGCCTGAAGGGGACTTCATGCTAGATTTCTTTTTTGTTTTTCAATTTTTAAAAAAATCATAAAAGTCACCCATGTAATTGTAATGCACAGCCAGGGTTAAATTATTTTTCTTCTTTTCCAAGTCACCAGTACCTTCTTAAGGACCCAGCAGAAGACAGCTCTAAAATTCTCCAAAACTTTTCTTTTCACTCTGTCATACTGAGCAATACCCCCTCTCCCCCTGCCCCTCACTGTTTTTGTTTGTTTGTTGCCAAACTTATTCCTGTATGATTCTGCTCAGAGAAGCTTCCACTTTTATAGCCAAACAAGTCCATTGAGGTGTGTCCCTAACAAAAAGACAGTTTTTCCCCCTTCATGGATTTTTGCTACCTTTCTAAGTAGCAATATATTTTTTCTTTCCATTACATATATAAAGTTCTTAACACAATCACTAGCATATAATAAGCATCCAACAAATAGGGGAGGAAGATTGAGATCAGGAAACTGGAAAAATGGGATAAAAAGACCTGGAGCCAGAATCAGCTGATGAAGCTTCAGAATGGAGGGAACCAAGTGGTAGAGAGGGAGAGGAAAAGAGTAGGGGTCAGCAAGTCATATTCTAGTGTCTGCTTCCCCTGAAGTCCAAGAAAAAGTGACAAGTGACTCCTTTAGTACCTCTTCCTGTGTTGATTTGGTGGGGGGGGCGCGGAATCCCAGGAATTGTGTGATACTGCAGCCGTTGCATAAAACAGCCAGCATCTGGAAAGACACATTCTATCTGCATTACTCTGCATGCAAAAAGTGTGCAAGCAGCAGAGCTCCATTTCTCCCCGCGGCTCGGCCCCTCCTGTTCTCAGGTTTAAATTGTGAGAAGGACTGTGGCAGGGACTGCTGGTGCACACCGCCATCTACACTCACCTCTTCCTCCTGGGCACACACCTAAACTACACTTCCCAGCCTCCCTTACAGTTAAGTGAGGGCTTGTGATTGGACTCTGCACAGTGGAACATGAGCAGAAGTGATGGGGACCACTTACAAACCCGACCCATAAACCCCCCTACGTGATACTCAGTCTCTTTCCCACCCGCTGGCTGCATGGAGAGGATACCAGGGACCCTACCAGGGTGAAGCCTCAGGATGAAAAAGCCTGAATAACTCTGGAGGTCCCTCACCTTGTCTATCACCAAATGAGAAGTAAACTTACTCATTATGTTAAAAGTTTGAGGCTGTTTGTTCTTCCAAGTAACTCAGAGGCTAGGGTTATCTCTGTGTCTTTCCTGATCCAGGAGTCTCTCTGCCCAATCTCTCAGGCTCAGTTCTCCTCGGACAGCTACCTGGATAGCCCAGAGTCTCCCACAGCTAAGCCAGCTTGACTTTAGAAGAACTCCAGGATCTCCGATTACTTCTCCCTTTTTCCTTCTATCCTATTCAAGTAACCAATCAGGCATAAAACCATGGGGTTAGGTGAGAGGAGAGTGGAAATCATTCCAGAGGTGTCAATTAAACTTCCTGCCCTAGAAATTCCACTTGTGGGAATTTATCCCAAGGAGGTTAATCAATAGAAGAAAAAGATGGGCATTGAAGCATTAAGCATACTAACAAAATAATTAGAACCTGCCTAAATACTCAGCCATGGGGAAAAATGTTAAATTATGATCAATTCACTCAACTAAATATTATGAAATAATTAAGCATGACAATTAGGAAGTCTACATAACAAGATAGAAATTTTATTAATGTACTGTTAAGTACAAAAAGAGCAAATTATAAAATGGTGTTTTCACAATCGTTAGCACTGTGTAAAATTACATATGCATGTGGGTAAGACAAGCAGGCAATGAGAAATCAAAGCAACTTGATTTGTCAAGATGCTTAAAATATGGGTGTGTTTTTTCTTTTATTCTGATAACTGGTAATGCATTTATAATGCTCTTTATGCATAAAATTAAATTAAACTTTTTCCTGAAATGGTATTAGTTATGAGTTAGATGAGGTGATTATCAAATCAAAGTAACTTATGGGGCATTACTTTCCCAGTAGGTATTTATGTTTGTTTTTTTGTTTTGCGGTACACAGGCCTCTCACTGTTGGGGCCTCTCCTGTCGCGGAGCATCAGGCTCCGGACACGCAGGCTCAGAGGCCATGGCTCATAGGCCCAGCCGCTCCGCGGCATGTGGGATCTTCCCAGACCGGGGCACGAACCCGTGTCCCCTGCATCGGCAGGCGGACTCTCAACCACTGCGCCACCAGGGAAGCCCCGGTATTTATGTTTTTAAAAGGAGTTTCAAATTGATAGAAAGCATGGGGCTTTGTATTTGTTCAGGGAGACCTTTCCTTTCTGTTTTTACTTCCTGGAAAAAAAAGAGTTTTGGGTCATCGGGGCAGAAATAAGACTCAAAGGTAATTAATTTGCCTAGACTACTTCAGTGAAGATTCAGTAATGCAGGAAAAAACCAAAGTTTTAAGTTCTCAGTGCACCCAGTAAGACTTTTCAAGCCAGACACTTTCTAATGGTCAGGAAAACAGAAGTAACTTTTTAGATATTTTAAGCAGAAGGGGATTTAGTCCAGGGAATTCGATGTTTGCTGTACAGTTGAAAATGGCTGAGGAGCAAAAGTGAGGGAAAGCCACGGCTGCCTCTGAGACTTACTTCTAGGACTCAGAAGCAGGAAATCACAGAAGCCGGAGGAAGACTAGTGATGATCACAGCTGGCTGCAGCCCCAGCGCTGGTGATTCCCAGGGGAAAGTCTGGACCTGTGAAGCACCTCACATCTGCTAAAGCCACATGTCTATTCATCAGTACCAGAGGAGCAATACCATAGCCGCCACCTATTTTCCGCATTCCAAATCTTGTTCAAGCACCTCTGAGTAGTGCAATCTAGCACAGAACCCTGGCAAGGGATTCTGGAATATCCTAGTACTCAGGCTTCCATCCATCACAGTACAGGGGAGAGTAGATAAGATGGGGAATGGTGTTGAGCTGCCAATAAACAATCTAGCACAACTGCCCTGACAGTAGAACTTATTTCGGACTTCGCCAACCTCTCCAACCCAAGAGTAGTTCAAAGAAACCTTGATTGACATTCAGGACCTTAAAATAAAAGCCCCTTGCTTAGATCCAGCTCTAGGATGGGAAATATAGCATACCCTCCCATTCTCTTCCTTTCCTAGTAGTGCAAGGGCAAACTTATAGTTGGGACTCCCATAGCTGTTGGATCTTCTCATGCAGAAAAGAGTAAATTCAAAGGCAGATGTTCTTTCCTGGATCCATCCTGGCTGGCTGGTCACAATGGGGGTCACTTACATAAGTGACTCGGGACTTGAATGGGTTCCATCTGAACCATTGTCTCTCAGGCAGTTGGAAGATGCCAACCACAATGACCCCACTCCTGGCTTAATTAGACCAATTGGCCATTCCTTTGAACCTGCACTTTTAAAATCAGAGATGGGACTTGGGGTGTGTGTCAGGTTAGTATAGTCCAGGTTGTGCTCAGTGATAAGGGTCACTGCCCCAAATTGTCAGCTTAGCTTTGATCCTTTCTTAGAAGCACTCAGATGCTTTATCAATAAAAATAAAACAATACTGGGACTTCCCTGGTGGCACACTGTTTAAGAATCTGCCTGCCAATGCAGAGGACACGGGTTTGATCCCTGGTCCGGGAAGATCCCACATGTCTTGGAGCAACTAAGCCCATGTGCCACAACTACTAAACCTACGCTCTAGAGCCTGCGAGCCACAACTACTGAGCCCATGTGCCACAACTACTGAAGCCCGCACACCTAGAGCCCATGTTTCCCAACAAGAGAAGCCACCGCAATGAGAAGCCCGCACACTGCAAGAAGAGTAGTCCCTACTTGAAGCAACTAGAGAAAGCCCGCATGCAGCAACAAAGACCCAACGCAGCCATAAATAAATAAATAAATAAATGTAAATAAATAAAATAAAACAATACCATTATAGCTCATATTCCTGAGAGCTTACCTGTACCAGGTGCAGCAAGTAGTGGAAGAGCCACTTTGGAATTTGACTGATCTTTTTTCAGTTTGTGCAATAGGACTTCTGGTCCTCTTTTAACTTCCCCATACATATTTGCCTGACCGGGGCATGTTTCAAAGCATAATGCAATGCAGTGGGAGCTAAGCTTATCCAGTAATACACTCAGGACAAAGTTAATAATAGGTTACTAGCAGTGAGATGCATTTTTGTGTGTTGTGAGGAAGGGGTGGTCCCTAAGTTCATTGTGTTTTACTCTAGACTAGGAGTTCCAAGAAGTAGACAAGAACCTAGCCTCCATTCCAGCCAAGGTTAAGTTCAAGAACGACTGTATTGAACTTCATGCCCTTCAGTCCGTCCAGCCTCAACAGCATTTGAGAGGGATACCTAATGGGCTGTAAATGGAGGCATTGGACGTTGGAGTCTGATCAACACAGTCCTTGATGTCCCAAAGCCTTCCATTGCCCAACTAGGCACCGTAGGGAGGGCGTGTGTGATACCGTTGTGTTCCTACGTGCCTCCTTCCACTTCACCCACGTGTACAAATGTTTGTACCTCCCAGTCTTGAAGGGGGCCAGCCCCAGAGCTTGGGGTGGAGGGCCCTGCACTGCCTAACTCCAGGAGGTGACATGCACATTCTAGTCCGTGTGCACAGCATCCCCACAAGTCGTGCGGTCCACAGCTGCTGGGGTGAAGTCATTCAGTCAGGCGTTCGGACGGACGGCCAGACGGGCAGCCACACACAGACATCAGTCCTCTCAGCTGTCTGGGACAGTTCCTTGTGAATGTGTCCATACTAAGCCTTCCTGGAACAGAGCAGACAGTGCCATTCTAAGGAAGAGCCCTGGGTCAGCAGGGGAGCTCTGTGGAGGGGTAGCTGGCTGATTCATGTCCCAGGAGGAATGCTGAAAGGCAGCTTGGTATTCTCCCAGTAATCAGAGAGGAAGAACAAAGAGCTCCCATCCTCACCCTCAGGCACAGCTGGGACCTCACGGAGACCACATGTGTGGGATGGCCTGCATCTTTCCTTCCCAGGTCAATGATAGGTCAGGAATGGCATTTGCTCTGCCTCAGCTGAGACTGTGAGACGTTTCCTACACCACAGGTCTAGGAGTTGAGCCATGTACCCAGGACACACACAGCCTTGGAAAGGTCATCAGTGCTGTTCACAATGGCAACAGCTCCACCTGGCTGCCCTGGGGTGAGATTCATATTCTGATTGGGGCAAAACCAGAATTGGGTTCCCGGTCTACTGAGGGTTGCAACAAAGACCAGACCAAGTAGAGTTATTTATCCAGAGGTGGTAGGACAGCTTTGCAAGGAAAGCAAAAGATGAGGCTGTGAGTGTCAGGTGTGACAGAGGAAGGAGGAAGATAAATCATGATGTGAGAAGGCGGGATTAGGAGCCAGGTGGGGAGCAGAGACAGGGCAACAGGAGGCTCAGGCCGGAAGCTGTGAGCACTGCAAGAAGGCGAGCAGGCGGGGATGCTTCTCCAGGGTGTGAGTTCCACAGTGTAGGGCCAGGCCGCTGGAGAGGCAACCAGTGCAGATAGCTGCCTCTTTGGTCTCATTCCCCACCCCCCTCTGTGTGCAGCCTGCACCAGGTCTGAGCACACCGTGCTCTCTCCTGCTTCCCCGTCTTTCTCTCTGAGTGCCTTGGCCTCTTGTCTGTCTGCTCAGCTGGTCCCAGCTCTGTGAAGTATTTCCTGATCCTTCCCTCCCTATCACCCCAGCACAGTTAAGGGGACTTCCTGCCCTGTGTCCCCACAGTACCATCCACACATGTCATTATAGCAGCTATCACATTGCTGTAATTATTATAAATGCCTGTCTCCCCTGCTAATCCGTGAGGTCCCTGAGGCAAGGGTCACGTTCCACCCCTTGCATGGGGCCTGACATAATCATAGGCTTTCAAAGAGTCAAGTGAATGAATTTTTTAAAAAATTTCCTTGGATTCAGCTGAAAAGGCAATTGCAGTAATTTGAATTGTGCAATTTCTACTGTGTCGTCTTTGAAAAACAGTTTCACTTTTCCTCCTACTACAGATGACTCATTCCTGGGGCAAATAATGCATTTCAGAACTTCACTACAGCCAATCTTTTGAAAATCTTTTTGTGCGCGTTCGTGCCTAAAGACAAAAACACGATGAGCTTTCGTAATCCCTCAACTGGGTTTTGAGTGATGGAATACTAGAGAGGTTTTGGAACCCCTTTGATTACTGCAAAGCATCCAAAGACGAATGGGTGGGTGGATAATGAAAACAACAATGCGAACATTCGCTCCATGTACTGAGCACTTAATAAATGGCAGTGAATGTTGGGCATTTGGCTACGTGTGGTGTCCCTTATCTCATTCGGCCCACGTACAGAACCTTACAACATGAGCATGATCGTCTGCATTCAGATGAGAAAACTGAGAATCAGAAAATGTAGGTAACTTTCGGGAAAGCGGCAGACATGGGATTTGAACTCAGGTCTGTCTGATTCCAGAATGGTGCCACGTACAACAATGCCCTGTTTCTTCTCACCTGAGTAAAGAAGTCACACACCGAAGATGGATGCCAATTTTTGACAAGACAGCGTGAAGGTAAGGCATTCCTGGGCAGTTGTTTTAAGTGGACAGAGGTGAAGACAAACATCTGACCCCCATGACACACACATGATACCCAGCCACCTCCATCCAGCTGTCCCTCTCTGTGCACCCACATGTAAGGGCATAAAGACCCTTTTCTGATAGGAGCAAAGATTCTCGCTCACTGCTTAATTACAACTTACTGCTCCTTGTTCCGGCAATACCATGGCAACAAGTAGCATTGGCACAGGAATCGAAAGGGAGAAGCGTTGCCTAGTAACAGAGTAGTAGAAAGAGCTTTAGGATTCTGGATGCTGAGTTCCAGTTCTGGTTCTGAGTACCTGGGGCACTGTGGGTAAACCCAACTCCTCTGAGCCTCAGTGTCTTGTCATCTGTAAAATGGGGATAATAGCAACAATCTTGGAGGGTGTTGCCATGACTGCATAAAAAACAAATCATTCCATGCATGTAGGATTACTGCCAGGATCATTATTTTAGGGAGAAAAACATTATGCACATGGATTAAATCAGAAAGGGAAATTTTTGAAGGACTTACTAGCTTATCTGACTTATTTTAGCTACTTTGTTATAAGGAATGTAAATTGATAGAAAATTTCTGGAAGGTCTTTAAGAACTATCAGTCAAAATTTAAATATGGGTACCCTTTGACTTGGCGACTTCCCTCCTAGGAAATACCTGCACATGTTCATAAAGAGACATACAAGGTGAAAAACTGGAAACCACATAAAATGTGCACTAAAGAGGGACTACCATAGATCAACACGATGGAACATTGTGCAGAAGTTAAAAGAACAAGGCAGGTCTTGCTTCCCCGCCATGGAGAGATTTCTAAAATATAAAGTTTAGTGAAATGAAAGTAAGTTATCCATCTATCCATCTATCTATATATCCACAAATATACTCATAAAAATGCATCTTGAAAAACCTGAAAGGATCTATAATAAATTGTTAACAGTAGTTACCAACTTCTTGCCGTTTCCAGAGTAGGCTGTAGATGTTTTGGCCTCCCTACTTTTTTTTTTTTTTTTTGCCATGCCTTGGGGCATGGAGGGATCTTAGTTCCCTGACTAGGGATGGAAACCTTGCTCCCTGCAGTGGAAGCTCAGAGTCTAACCACTGGACCGCCAAGGAAGTCCCAGCCTCCCTACTTTTGCATATGCTGTTCTGTCTGCCTAAAACGATAGGCCTCCTTTCCACCTGTGAGCCCCCACTGGTCCCCAGAGTGTAGGTAAATATCATCTCTCTGAAGCCCTCCAGGTTCCACTGGTGGACTTCACATGTCCCTCCAGGGCTATATTGCTTATATCATGACACTGGCACTGTAATTATTTGCTTGTGCGTCTGACTCCCCGACCAGACTGTGAGCTCCTTGGGGAGCAGAATCACATCTCATTGTCTTGGTTACTCCAGGGCCTCCTCAGGTGTTTGGTGGCTCACTGAATTGAAACAAGTGGCTAAACATTAACAGAAATAAGAACAGCGGGTGAAGGCTTTGAGCCCCAGTTTTCTCAAAGCCACCATCCTAAGCCATGCCTTTGTGTCCATTCATAGCTCAGGAGGTGTGCTGTAGGAGAAAAGGAGAAAAAAGTCACGGATAGGGAGAGAGCTAGGCAGAAATTGCTTGAAATAAAAATTCCGAGGCATTGGTGTTCGCAAGCCATTCCGCAATCTGAACAGCAGGTGGCGCAAGTGACCTAGATTTCTCCGACCGACACCAAAGGAACCCACAAGGTAAGGTTTTGGAAAAATTGGGAAGATGGAAGCATGAACATGAGCCTCTGTTTTCCCTGCCTTGTTGTGGCACGAGACATGAAAGCAGATTCAGTGTTCTCCCCTAGGATTTCAGTTCCTAGATATGTGGCTTTCCCGCCTCTCTTCTCCACCGTCTTCAATGCACCCTCGCTCAGTTTTGTTCTTTGAGAATGCACGGTTTCCATTTTCACCAGCGGCTGTGAATATTAGTAAAACCCATTTGAAGGGCAATTCGGCAATGCCTGTGAAAAGGAGAACACTTAGCTTAGAGAAGACAAGCAAGCACTCAAGATTTACTTAAATACTGCCCTGCATTTATGGATGGGATGTTTGTCACTATTTGAATTTTTTCTGGGGGCAATTGATTAGTCGATTCTTTAAATGGTAGGTAAGCAAACAAGTCTCTGCTGACTATAATTAATGTTCAGTTTTATATATTAATTAGGGTAGGTAGTTATTTTGGTAAATTTGGTATTGTTATAACTTTATGTAATGAATCTATTTATGGCAAACGCAGGCCTGCAAGTGCATAATAGCTAGACAGGCTAAATAAATACCATACTGTTGCTGGGGAGGGGTGTTATTTTTGTTTTCTGCAAAATACATTATTTCAACAAATATTTATTAAACACGTACTATTTATGCAAAAACTACTTATAGAGTAACTACCACATGCTAGGCACTGTTTTAGGTGCTAGAAATAAAATGCATCAGTGGCAAACAAATTCTCTGTCTTCGTGGAACTTTCGATCTAGTGAGGGAGATAAACAAATAAACAGGTACATATATGGCAAGTGATTATAACTGCTCTGAAAAAGGATAAAGCTACCAAAAAATAAGAGTGGTGGAAGCTGTTATTTTAACTTGGGTGCTCAAGTTCTGTCTTTTGTGCTGGAGATTCAATGTTGATCAAAATCAGACATGATTTCTGCCCCCCATGGAATTCTAATGTCAGGGGGAGAGAAAGCCACTACTCAAATAATGACGCATACAATTGTCTACCGCTATTAGTGTCATGAAGAAATACATTCATGGTGTTATGAAACCTCGTTAAAGGAAATTTGACCTCTTTGGTCAGGACGGATTTCTCTGAGAAAGTGATGCTTACACTGAAGTAAGAAGATGCTTGCACTGCTTGATGTAAAGCATAAGTAGAAGTTAACTAAGCCAGGAGTATAGAGACTATTCCAGGCGGTGGGAATAGCCATTCAAAGGCCCTGGGGCGAGAGGGAACAAGGGGGAATAAGGAAGGGAAAGAAATTTAGAGAGGGGAGAATAGGATGAGGCGATAGATAAAAGGAAAACTATAGGCCATGGTAAGGGTTTTGTCATTGTTCTAAAAAGATGAAAAATTATCTGAGTTTTAAGCATATGGCAGCATAATGAGATGACTACTTCAGAAAGATGCCTACAGATGCTCTGTAGGGCCTGGACTCGAGGGACTCTGATTACACCTGGGATAGCCCAAACCATAGCAATAGTCCCTGCAAATGATAATGTTGACTTGGACTAGGGCAATAATTTGGAGATCAAGAGCAGTGGGTGGATTTGAGAAACTTTTAGGAGGGAAAAGAAATAGCCTTTGGCGATAAATTGGAGATAAGATGTACAAGATAAAGAGATACCAGAAATAACTCTGAGATTTCTGGCTTGTGTGATGAGATGAACAGTCGTGCTGTCCTCTAAGACAAAAAACACTGAAAGAGGACCACACGTAGGGGGTAAGACTTGGGGCCTGTTGATCATGAGCTGCTTTTGAGACATCTGCATGGAAATATCAAGTCAAAGTTGGAGTTATGGGCCTGGAACTTAGAAGAAGAGGTCAAGTCTGAAGGTATAAGTTTCCATGTTCTTTACAGAGAACTGAAGTTGTGAGTAAGGATGTGCTCTCCTAGGAAGAGGAACATTAACATTTGATGGTGAAAATGAGAAGGAGAGACCTGCAAAGGGTACAGGGAAACCAGAGAAGAAACCAGGAGAATATTTTGTCTTTAAAGCCAAGGGAGGAGTGTTTTCAGAAGGAGTGAATGGTCCAGTGGGAGCCCCTGCTGAGAGGGCAAGTAAGACAAGGCTGGGAAAACGTACCTTGGACATGATCACAAGGAGGTAATCGGTGACCTCAGTGCGAGCTCTTCTGGTGGTGGGCAGCGCCAGCATCCTACCCTGAGTGACTGAAGGGGGAGTAGGGGAGTAAGGAAAATGGAGACATGAAGTAGAGACAACACTTTGGAGGGGCATAACTGCGAAGGAAAAGAAAGAAATGGATGGGGCCGTGGAGTTGGAGGAGCCGTCCACGCAGATACTGAGGTCAACCAGGTAGAAAGCAGAGACGGGGATGTAAAGGAAGACGATAAGCCAGGTGCTCAAGTCTCCAGTGGATGAGAGCTCGTGACTGTGGGCTGGATGATGACGGCAACAGGGAAGAGAGCAGTCTGGCTGAACAGCATGAACCTCAAAGGGTAGAGAGATAATGTTGTGGAAGCAGCATTTGGGAACAAGGACAGCGACAAACCTTCCAACCCTAAGACTGCGGGTGTGGAGGGCGAACAGCCACGACTGGAGAGGGGTGCAGGGTGTGTGGTGTCCCCGGGGCCAGCCAGCCTTCATTACTCAGAAGGAAGGGGAAGGAACACACAGAGGAAAAGTTGAAGAGCTTGGGTGGTTTGGTGGTTACGGAACAAGCAATTCCTGAGGGCTCAGTCATAGGAGTTTGGGAGGTCAGGGGCTCGGTCAAAGGCAAGAAAGTCCAGGGCATGATGGAAAGGATGGAGCATTAGCAAAGTGATGGCTAGATAACTCTTACTTGGGTTGATGACTAATTAAAGCAGGGATCACCAATAGGGAGGACTTTGTATCACCTCTCCCTTTGAGGAGCACGGGCACCAGGTACTGGCTGCAGATGCGGTGGACTGTTATCCCCTGAAGCTCTAGACAGGTGGGCTGGTAACAGCTACAGCTTTGGTGACCACACACTGTCCAGCTTGGGTGATGGTCGTAGACCCAGGAGAAGTGTCTACAAGATAGAGGCACTGCTCAACCCGTTAGAGAAAAAACTCACCCTGAAACCTCACCATCTCACAAATCAGAGCTTTTTTTGTTTCTTAGCTTGCCTTCCTCCCAGATTTGCACTGACTTTTTATGGACTTACAACTTACTTACTACTTACTTACATGTAGTCTGAGACTTTGCCTTTTTCTCCTCTTAACATTACATCAAGAATTCTCCACATTGTTCCATCTTTATCACAGTTAACCTTCAATATGGCAAAAATAATTGTTGCTCTAATCCAGGAGTATTTTTTTGAGCATGAATACATAAAGCGCACCGCACACACACACACACACACACACACACACACAAATAATAAATTCTCCATGCAGACATGCATCCCTGCCTGCATCCTGGATTATCCACTAGTGTATCTCAAGATCTGTTGATCCCTTCTTAATCTTTTTTTTTTTTTAACACTTGGAACAATTATCAGCAAGCTAGCTGCAACCCCACCCCTTTCTTGCCTACTCAGAAAAACATGCGAGCGAGTGAAAATGACATTATTGTAAGAATAACCTTGAATCCACTCCAATTTATAACAAAAGCAGCTCATTCGAAAACTTTGGTGCTTTTACTATTAATAAAAGCAAATTACGTGCTAGTCTGTTCAGACCCAAGTGTAAGATGCCAGCGAATCCTGCCACTGTTGCTGAGGGCTGCCGGTCTACTGGGGAAGGCAGACACTAACTCAGGAGACAGGAGCAAGGTCAGCAGCCCACAGCGGGTCACAGAGAGTGCAGTCTTCTCAGAGGAAGTGACATCTGAGTTGGATCTCGAAGGAGGTTGCCAATCAGAGCAGGAGGGAAGCCCGTTCCAGGGAGAAGGGAGAACTCCTATAAAGGCTTAGAGGCCCGAGTACATGCTGCCCAGTTGAGGACCGGTACACATTCTGCAGTGGCTTTAACCCACTGCACAGAGGGAACCGTGGAGATGGGAAGGGCCTGTGTGACTCGCTGAGGGATTTCAGCTTTTTCCCACAGGTATGGGGGCCCTGGAAGGTTTTTCGTTTGCTTCAGCTTTACTGAGGTATAGTTGACAAATAAAAATTGTGTATATTTAAGGCACCCAGTACGGTGTTTGGATATACACATAGCTTGTGAAATGATCACCACAATCGAGCTAAGTAACAGAGCCATCTCCTCACAGAGTTACCTTTTTAACACTTAAGATCTACCCTCTTTGCAAATGTCAGGTGTACAATACACTATGTTAACTACAGTCACCATGCTGTACATCAGATCCCCAGAACTTACTCATCCCTTATAGCTCAGCTTCTTACGCTTTGACCAATAGCTCCCCATTTTTTCACCTGCACCCCTCCACCCTCCGACCAAACCTCTGACAACCCCGTTCTGCCCTGTGAGTTCAACTAGTTTAGGTTCCACAGGTGAGTGAGCTCATCCATTTTCTGTCTTTCTGTGTCTGGATTATTTCACTTGGCCTGCCATCCTCCAGGTTCATCCATGTTGTTGCAAATGGCAGGATTTCCCTCTCTCTTAAGGCTGAATGATATTCCTTTGTATAAAAATACACTCCATTTTTTTGTCCATTCATCCATCAATGGATAGTTACAGATATCTTTCCAAGATCCTGATTTCATTGCCTTTGGACATATACCCAGCGTGAGATTGCTTTTAAACAGAAGATTATGTTCTCTGAATACACCTTGGTTTAGAAAGTTCCAGTAGGAAAAGTATAGAGGAAAAAGCAGAGACGCTGGAGGCCAGGGTAGGAGAGCAAGGTGGGGCAGTGGAGTGTGGAGGAGCAGGTGGACGGACAGACTTGGCAAGTGACGATCCTCTGAACTTGAAGAATTGAAAGACAGGCGCCTGATCTCTGTGTTATCCAGGCCAGTACGTAGTCTGGTGACTGCACTGTCTGCAATTTGCAACACTGCGTCATCACACTGTCAAAAATCACTCCGTGACTGAGGACAGGGTCATGCAGTCAACGAGAAGGTTTCCTATAGTGAGGGGCTGTGGGAGGAACTTATTTTCTTTTGCCGAAAAATAAACAAAAACAATGTGAGGACTAGAGATTCCCCCAAATAACTCTCCTGCTTTGCTGGTTAGTAGAATTTTGCTGGTTAGTAGAATTAGCAGGGGTCAAGGAGTCAGATGGACTCCAATTTAAATCCCTGCTCTGCCCCTCACCAGCTTTGTGACTTTGAGCAAATTACATATAACTTGCTTGACCCTCAGTTTCTTCATCTAGAAAATGGACAATAAGTCCTACCCTGAAGGACTATGGTGAAGAGTCAACAGGATAATAACGCAAAGGCTCCTGCCCTAGTAAACCTCAATGCATATCCTTTCCCACCCCCCTCCTCATCCGACGTGGCTGTGCAAGGGTTAATAGACTGAATAGCTACCAACCAGGAGCTGAAAAACAAAGGGTTTGGAGGGAGAGGCTAGTGGGTGTACTTCCAGGCAGAAAGGGAAGTAGGATGAGATGCTACCCATTAAAGCTGACTAATTCCACTGGAATTATGTGCAGGACAAAGGATGTTAATTCAGTGAAATCTCTGGAGTGCTTCAAAGAACTCTGTGTGTGTGCAGTGAGTCCCCTTCCAGGGCTGGCTCGCCTACGCTGGCAGGGGTGGGACAGCTGTGGGTGTGACAAGTGTGACAAGGGGCTTCTTAACAATGCCCTGAATTCAAATCAGCGGGAGCTCCTTCCCCACGAGGCACCTGGGGAAGGGAAGTGAGCGGTGACCTGGGCAGGGCGGGCTTCCCCGAACTCCAGCTGCAGGCTGCCCTGCTGGGATTGGGGAGGCTGGATCGAGTGACAGCCCAAGGCTGACTCACAGCCCGAGAGGCTGGCAGCTAGCTAGCAGCAGACCGGCCGGCCGCCCAAGAGTGAGCTCATTAACCACAGAGACCATGAGCAATGCCATGTCACCAAGGCCCACTCCATCTGTGGGGCAGAGAGGCCCCATCCCTGCTCTTCTTAAAGACCACTGGCTCGGGGAGGTCCAAGGACCACTTGTCCCTGTACTCCTGGGTGTCCCCAACATCCTGCCATTTTACCTTCCATAAAGGCAATTCATTACGTGGCTAGTGACAGATGATGTCATTTGTGTGCCTTGGTGAGAAGGTCACATGACTACATTCGTAAAGCAGAATTCAGTGCTCAGCTAGACACTGTGCCCCTATTTGGGGTTTGGAAAATATGGTTACTGTTAATGTGCTAAACTGAGGCTTTCCTGTCTGTGGTAGAAAAATCCACCGGCCATGGCTTAATTAACCTAAGAAAATTATCTCCAGCAGGCCTGCCTAGGCTGCAGAAATTGTGTCCCTTCCTGGGGCCGACAGCAAGAGAGAAACAGAACACACACGCTCACATGCTATCTGTAAAACCAAAAAACATCCTCCTGAAGAAAGGAAACCATTTCAGTCTTCATTCATCTTAATGGTCACATTGGGTCACAGAATAATAGAGATTAATGGTATCTCTTAAGAACAACCAAACCCGGAGAAATGTTTCAAAAGAGGTGCGTCTTGAGTGTGGGTGACTTTTAAGTAACCAATACTCGTTATAATTTGCTATTCCAAGGAAGTGTGTCAAGACTGGTGAATAAATCCATTGCTGGCTTATATACCTGGGCTCTAGGAAGCTCTTTCTACTCCCAAGAATTTCTCCACCCACTTGTGATGATCTGGAGTTTCCTTTGATTCAAGATTTTACTTTCAGAGTCCTCTTTCACAATGTTTACATAATGGAATGTTTACATTACCAGCACTGATTGCATTTGAGAGATAGCTGAGCATTATGGCCTGTTGGATTTCTTTTCCTCTGTTTCTTTCTCTCCTTTCTTTCCTTTTTTCTTCCCTCTGTCCCTCCCTCCTTCCTTCCCTCCTTCCTCTATTTCATTCATTTATTTATACTGTAAATATCTACTGAGCACATACTGTGTGCTGGAAGGGAGTATAGAACAATGTCTAAGAGTCTGGGGCCGTGGATCCAGGCCTTTTGCTTTCTTCTTCCATGACTTACACATGACTTAAGATTCAGTTTTCTTATCAGCCCAAAGGGGACAATAATGAGACCTCCCTCCTAAGGCTGTTGAGGGATTGTATGACCTGTTACACATAAAACACTTTTCTCCATCCCTGGTCCTTCCCAAGTGTCCCACGAATGTTATCATTGTTATCAAAATAATAAAGAATGTAGACTCTGTAGTTAAACAGCTCAGGTTCAAATCCTGGCCCCTACCTACCAGCAATGTGACCCTCGGCAAGTAAGTTCTCTGTGCCTCAGTCTCCTCATCTGTAAAATGGGGCTAATAATAGGTATTTGTTTCATAGCGTTGTTGAAAGGATTTATTAAGATACTATTTGTAAGGTACATAAAACAGTGCCTGACATATAGTAAGCACTCAATAAATCATAGCTGTTATAGTTGCTGCTATTATCATTGGTGGTTCTGGAAATACGAAAATGGGAAATAAGAAAGACACTCACTCTAGTAGAGAAGCCAGGCATGTAAATGAGTAATGACAATGGTGAATGAGTAGAAAAGCAGAAGTAGATACAGAGCACAGGAGGAAGGTTTAGCTTTTGGAGAGAAGGGCGAAGAAAGCTTCACCAAGGAGGTGTCCAAGTAGGACATTATTAGGACACGTGTAAAACCTCATTAGGAAACACTCTATTTTCTTCATCTTCCCAAATTTATTCTTGAGTCTCAAGTACGAATATCTCTGGCCAGTTCTCAAAGTTCTCTGTAATCTGGCCCAGCTCTATTTTCTTGCACACTCAGATACGTCAGCCTGCCTTACAGCTAAACGTCTCCCTTACTGTCCCTCAGCCTGACCTTCTGACCTTTGGCCCCACTGGTCCCATGTTCTAGAACGCCCTCCCTCTAATGACCCCCTGTGTACAAATCCTATGTGGTCTTCAAAACCCAGCAGAACTTCACCTGCTCTGTGAAAACCAAATTCCACATTGCTGTGCCCTCTTCTGCCTCTTTTGCACTTTTCAGAACTCTGCAATTGGCATTGTCCCATCATCCACTGGGGTTTGCCTTTTTCAGCCAGGCTCCTCCTTTGCCTTCCGTAACCGATTCCCTATTCTTGGGGTCTCTGTTCCTGACATTTTACATTTTACATGCTCTGCTCCCCCATCCCCGTCCTCACTTCCAGTCAGCCTCGTCTGTAGTGGTGGTCCCATCAACTCTCCCAGTTCCTGCCTCCTCGCACCCTCCCAGGCTGTGACACTGGCCTCTGAGCTGAGCATCTGACTCCTGTCTCCTGTTCCCAACCTCTCCCGTGCACCGTTGCCTCCACAGAGATTAGCTGGGGCCAAGAAGAGGCAAAAAAAAAAAAAAAAAAGACTTACTTTTCATTGTCTGCTCTTGGGAATCTTTCCAGTTTTGCATCATGTGCATGGATTTATCTGCTCATAAAAAAAAGAAAGAAATGTTTAAATAAATGAGTATATTGAAATAAAGCCTCTATGCTTTGCCATTTCGTCCCACCTGAGTTGGCAACTCTCAGGAATCTCCCCAGCCTAGGGGTGCAGAACCTCCTGGCTCCGCCATACAATGTTTTCCTTCTCATCGGGCGCAGACGGGCTGGCTCCTTGGCCACAGAGAAAGGCTTCAGACGTGCTCTGAGAGAAGAGAACCGGTAATGACAGCAAATCCTCTGTCTGAAGTCCCGCTTTGTTTAGACATTTTATTTGCTTAACTTTTAAGTGTTTGAGAAATTGGGAGAAACTTTTTCATCCCTATCCAGATAAGGCAAGAGAAAGTTGTGTCCCTGTGAGCTTGTGAGAGCCTCTCTTTACCAAGGAAGCCCTGCCAGGTCTGGGGTACAAGTTCGGGGCAGGAAGCAGTGTAGGGAAGGCTGGGCGGTAGTGGGCATTGATTTTGATGGGAAATAAAGGGAGAGCGAGACCCTTTGACCCACGTGCTCCTTGATGTTCACAGTTCCTGTTTCTTTATGATCAAAAGGCTCCTAAGAGTACACAGGCAGCGCAGATTTCGCAGATCCTAACACCGCTGATTAAAGAAAGAGCGTAATTGCCAGACTTTTACAAAACCTGCACAATATTAGCGCAAAGTGACTAAACAGCAGTGCATCTGGGTTACCACCACTGAGCGCTGAGATGGTCAGTGGCATCCCATGGGCAGTGCCCTGGGGCTGGCACGGGGGTAAGAGACCCCTTGCTGCTCCGAAGCGAGGCCCAGCTCTTCCCACCTCCAGCCAAGCAGACCCCAGGTACGCTCCTGCCCAACGACCAGCCAGGAGGTGAAAGAAGGCGCGGCAGCGAGTCATGGGAGACCACAGCAACAGGACGGAGATGGAGGGCAGGTCTAGGAAGAGATCATAAAGCCCGCAAGGAGAGTTATCCGAGCCGCAGTCAGCGGGAAAACATGCTGGCAGCCGCCCTCCCCGCTGGCCCCCAGTCTTTTGCAGTTGCCAGTTTATCTCCAATCTTCTCCCTGAGTTGCCAACTGACATTGGTCAATCCAATTCCAGGTCACAGACTTTAGCCAGTTACAAGCAATCGTCCCTGCACGGAGGGAAGCTTTGAGCCAATTAACAGGTCATTTAAAAGGGCTCTTTGGCTTGTAAACAGGGTTTTCTCTGCCCATCGCTAAATGCTTCAAGTAAACTTTTTAAACAAATCAAGGTAGCAGCTCCCATGGAGATGCTGACTGACTTGAAGTGGGTGCAGGGGGGATGCCCTGTGTCCTGAGACCTCAGTGCTTATCACACATCCCGGAACTGAGGGGTGAAAAGGCAGGAGCAGGGTTGCTTCAAGGTGTCTACCCTCAACTTCTTTCCTCAGGCAAAAAAAATTCCAAATTAGTGTTTGTTTTCTTTCACAAGTCAAGGGCTTTGCATTTTCAATGAAGTGCCTTCTACCAAGAGGAATTTTATTATCTGATCCAAGGGGGTTTCAGCTCATGAAAGAGGATTAGGCGCCATTGGCTGGGTGACAAGTTGCAACGTATTTCCTATCAAGAGCCTCTTAAGGTTCTTTTCCCTGTCTGGGAGCTCTGCTCTCTTTACCGTAAGAAGCTCAGAAGACACACATTAGACGCTCAGGTAGTTTTCTCTCCTGAGGTGCCCCCACCTCCTTCTCTCGCTCTTTGCTGTACATCATTTAAAAAGTCCATGTTGCCTTTTTAAACGTTGAGGCAAAACAAAAATATCTGGAAAATGAAAACCAAAATTGTAACCAATCCTCGGACCCCTGGGCACAGGTAGTAAAATGAACAAGATCTGAATTTAATCGTTCTGATTTCGATGTCTCCACTGGGCCAGTCACCTCATCCCAGAAAAGGGCAAGACGAGAACATTCTTTCTCTCCAAACAGGAGCAGTGTTCCAGGCTGGCTTCTTAAGCAGGAGCTATCAGACAAGGTCCAAAGAGACACCGCCAGCAGGACTCAGGCAGCTGGAACCCAGTTCCCTGGCAGCTGCCTGCCAGGCCTGGCTCTGCACCAGGGCAGGGGCTCCCGTGGCATTCTTCTGTAAGATGTGTAAGCTGGGAGGAAGGATGAACAGACAGCCCTTTCCAACCTCCCTCTGACTCACAGGACAAAAGAGGGCTAATTGTTTTTCTCTTGAATGAGCATGTAGGCATGAAAAAAAAGGCTGCCTTGTGAATGGGAGACCTTGAACTTGGAGTCAGCCATATCTGGGTCCCAGTTCTTGCTCTGCCACTTTCTAGCCACGCATACGTCTCCAAGCCTCACACCCTTCATCCTTCACCTGTAAAGGGGAAAAGGAATAATGCCAATTTAATGGGGCATTATCAGAATTAAAGGCAATACGGTACAGGGTAGGGCCAGACTCCATAAATGTCTGCTAAATTGGAATCATCAGTATGGTCAATGGACAGATTCAGGAATGACAAACCTAATCTGCACAATTCAGAGCTGCTTTTATTTATTTTTATGGTTTCTAACTCCTTTGTTAGAAGGAGATGGAAACTTCCTCCTGGATTTCTTCAACTTCTAAATAAGGCTCCTATTAAATTCATAACGAGAAAGGCCACTGTCTAGACAATGTCCTCTTAGCAACCCCTAGAAGGCCACTGGTTTCGTAGGATCAATTTTTCCTCACAACTAATTTTCAGGCTCCTGAGAGCCAGGGCGATCACGTCAAGTCACCCTGCTTCTGATGAGTTTAGGTGACCTCTTGGTGTCTTGGTCCCTGATCCCTTCAGGCGTTTCTCCATCGGCCCCTGCCCCCATTGCAGGCGGCCCCTGAGCTTAGGATGCTCAGGAGAAGGCTTCCTCCCTCCCTCCCTCTGGATGCCCAGCCTGGGGCTTGGCTGCAGCCAGGACCCCAGAATCTCCCCCTTCTTTTACAGAAATTCTGAAGCAAGTCGCTCCCTCTGCCTGCAGCTCAGGTGGAAGATGTCCCAGTGTTACTGGTAGAATGATTACCCTTTTACTTACATGGCTTCCTCCCTTGGGTATCTCCAACGCTTTTTGAAAGGAACGTTTTTTAAAAACGCCTTTCTGCCGCAATTCCCTTGCTTCTTTTTACCTCCTCCCCTCTCCCCAGCTTTGTCGTTTGTTGGTTCAGTTATTAATGTATTGGAATAATAGCCCCAGTTACCAGTAGAGGTGTAAATAGGACGTGCTTCCTTAAACTAAAGAGTTAAGATAAAGAAGCAGCTGTTTTTCACTCATTCATTCCAGCACGTTTCCTGAGCAGTGACTGTCTTCAGGTTACTTTCCTCAGGAAATGAAGATGAATAATACGGTACGTCTGGCTTCAGAGAGCTCAGAGGTTAGAGCAGGGACTCTGACCCCAGGCTTCATGGGTATGATTCGGAGGACCTACAACCCTCTGAAATGATAGACATAGTTTACGTATATGTGCCCGGTGAATTTTGCAGGGAGAAAATATAACTCTTATCAGATTCTCAAAGGCATCCAGAATTTAAGAAAAGTGGGGTTGGGGAGGGGTGATTAAGAGCCACTGATCTCCAGTATCACAGTATCTCCACAGATGGAGATACTGACATGCAAACAAATTGTTAAGCTGCTGTATCTTGCAGTCACCTTTGACGGATTGCTTCTCTCTCTCCTGTATCCAGTCTGTCAGGAAATCCTACTGGCTCCACCTTGAGAATATATCACAAATTTTTCCTCTCCTCATCCCTGCCACTGCTACCATCCTGGTCCATGCCGTCCTTACTGCCTGGAGACTTGCTTCCACCTTCATCCCTACAGTATATTTTTTACCACCGAAGCCAGCCTGACGCTTTTAAAGAACAAAGCAGGTTATATCACTCCTCTGATTAAAATGCATCAAACGCTTCCCTGTTCATACAGAATAACCCCGAAGGCCTCATGCTGTTCTGGAAGGACCGATGTGCTAATCCTTCACCTCCGCTCCTTCTCTGACCTTGACGCTAACATGTTTTCTCTCACTCACTCCTCTCCAGCCTCATTTACTTCCTGCTGGTCCTCATACATCTCTGGTAAAGGCAGCAGGGCATTTGCACGCCCTTTCCTCTGCCTGCAGCAGTCCTCCCCCACATGTCAGCTTGGCTTCCTCCTCTGCTTTATTCAAATCTCTGCTCAGAGGTCACTTGATCAGAAATGTCTCTTATGACCAACCTAGCCAGAGCAGCACCCCACTTCCTCTCAGCCTTGGTTTTTTCTTTCATCTGACATTAAATGATGTATTTGTTCATCTGCATATTGTACACCCACCCCACTCCACACACGCACACGCATGTAAATCCCTTGAAAGCAGGGGCTTCGGCTGTTAGGTTCATCGCTCTATCTCCAGCCCCCTAGAACAGTGCCTGGTTTATAGAAGCTTCTAAATAAACATTTGCTGAATGAATGAATGAACAAACTGCACATAGGGGCAAAGGCAGTGAGGTGAGTAATAATAGCTTTGTCTATAAAACACTAGGGAAGAAGAAACCACGAACTCTGTTTTGGGAAGGTGAGGGGGAGAAACCTACAAGCTTAAAGAAAGCTTCCGAAGGAGGTGATACACAATATTAGCATGTTAAAGGCAGAGGCCTAGAGCCAGGGCTGTGGAGAAGGGTCTGTCGGGCAGAGGAAATAGCATGGGCTAAAACCTGGGGAGGCATAGCCTACTGGGAGCTATAAGCGGCTCGTGTGCCTGGAATATTTACCTAAGGAAGAAGTCAGGGAGTGACAGGAAATGAGACGGAACAATGGACAGGGACCAGATCATCAAGGGTCTAATATGTCTTAGCTGAAGACTCTAGATTTTATCCTGTAAGTG
Source organism: Stenella coeruleoalba (assembly GCF_951394435.1). Lineage (NCBI taxonomy): Eukaryota > Metazoa > Chordata > Mammalia > Artiodactyla > Delphinidae > Stenella > Stenella coeruleoalba. The sequence continues at coordinate 42,279,638 of NC_137154.1, read as the reverse complement.
ACGGGGAGCCAGCTGAAGATTTTCAGCAGTGTGGGAGTATGCCTAGAAAAATTGCTCTGTGGCAGTGGGCAAGATGGCTTAGAGCCGAGAAGATAGGGAGCCTGGCGATACATGTGATACAGACAATATAGGTAGGTGAGAATCAAGGAGGCCAGAACTAAGGAGGGACAGTAGAGATGGAGAGAAAGGAATTGGAACTAGGGAAGCAAGACTCTGTAACCCACTGCAATGGAAAGGTGAGAGAAAAGAAAGAGGCCAGGTGACTCTACATCAGGGTCTACTGACACAAGGCCCTGGTGTCCCCAGGCCCGTCCCTTGCTCATCACAAGGATCGCTAACCATGGGACTCCTTAACCCTGAGACATGGCTTGGCCTCAGAATCCTCCTCAACACAGTGTACCAGGCAGACATCACCAACTGATTGGAGTCGACGTCAAGGGTTAATCTGTTTGTCAATCCTGATGTAAGGTTCTAGTTTGAGTGACTCTATGGTGCTATCGTGAATAAAAGAAATAGTATAGAAAAAGAAGAAGGCTCTGGCAGGAAGATTTAAGTTAAATTTGCCCACGGGGTCCAGTGCATGCAGGAATTGTTCAGACGGAGGACAGCGGAGAGGATAGTGAAACAGCTCCCCGACGCGTCCTCACTCAGCTTCCACACATCTCCTTCCTTATCTCTGTCATGCTCCTGTTGAGGAATGAGAGCACAGACCTGTCAGCCTCCAACAGTCCTCAGAACCTCCAGCCTCAGGCCCTGAGGCCTGTCCTGTTTGGGATCCTTCCCTCCTCCCCAGCTTCGCCGTGTGCTTCTTACCACACAGTTTACGTTCCAGCCCCGCCTCTCTCCATCATCTTATTCCTTTCCCCTGGAACATTCTTCCCCTCTCCTCCACTCCTCTAGCTTGGTCCAGTTAATGCCTGCTTATCCTTCCCCTGCCAGTTTAGATGTTGCTTCCTTCAGGAAGCCTTCCCGGATGCCCTCTCTTAGCACTCTTGACTTCCCCATCTTAGCACCACTCCATCCCACGGTGTTGCAGTTGCCTCGTGATTTGTCTGTCTCCTCCAATAGCCCCCAGTAGCCTATAAGCCCCATGAAGGCAGGGGCCATGCATCTCATGTTTCTAGTTACAGAGTAGGAGTCTCTCCATACTGTGGTTTCCTCCTCCACATTCCCAGATGAGTTCTAAGCCCACCCTTGAAGCCTAGTGTCACCTCTCCACGCACAACAGTAGGTGTGTTCCCATCAGCCTGCCTCCCCACCTGGCACCCTGGGGTCCCTCCTGTCCCAGCCTGAACTGAGATGGAAGGAGATGAGGATGGGGAATGGGTTTTGGGGGGGGAGGGTCTCAAACAGCTTCTGAGTCTCCAGACTTACGGGAGCTGACACTCATGGCTGCCTCTCCACGTCCCAGAGGGAACGAGAGCTTGTTGGATGCTGTTAGGTCTCTCAGATATTATTTCCATAAATGGGTTGATCCTTCACTCATTGGTAGAGCAGAATTCATATGATCTAAAGTATGAGGCAGGGACTTTCCTGGCAGTCCAATGGTTAGGACTCCACCCTTCCACTGCAGGGGACACGGGTTTGATCCCTGGTCAGGGAACTAAGAGCCCACAAGCTGCGTGGCCAAAAAATAAAAATAAATAAATAAAGTATGAAGCAGAATTTAGATTCTGGTTGGTTCCTTAGGAGACATTTGTTTCCTGAGCTGGCCTTTCCAGATCTGGTGACAACACCTTCCATTTTATTCTTCCCAGGTAAATGCCCAAGGGTGCCTATTGGGAAAATAGACAACCAAGAGCACAGTTTCTAGAAACTGCAAAGAACATCGTCCTCTAATTCCTGTAAGGAGGCATTTCTCTAAGAAAGGCTTGTTGGGGGAAAAAAAAGGCACTGGGGCCTAGGGATACCAGCACCTAGCGCACTGAGCACTCGTTTTTGTAGAAAATAGCAAAATAAGAGGATGCTACTTTGGCCTGGGGAGAATATCTGGGGAGAGTAGCAGGGTACACAGAGACAATGACACAGAAAACAAACAAAAAGGATCTGGCTGGGAGTTTATGAGTCACTGTAATTAAAGGGGGTCCTGAGAGTCTAGCTGGTATTCACCTTTTGTATGCCTGTCTTGGGTGAGACCTTGATTCAGCAAACAGTACCTGAACACCGACAATGTGCTACACACTGTGCCAGGTGTTAACAAGAAGCGGCAGCCACATGTGTGGTTGGAGATGCCAAAGTACAGGCTGAGCACAGTGCTTCCTGCTCAGGGCTCTCGTTCAAGAACATGGGTGTTGCAGTCTGACAGATAACAGTTCAAATCACAGCTCTGCCACTCACTGGCTATGTGATTTTGAGCCAATTAGCAATCCCAGGTTTCTAATTTATAAAATAGAAATAATAGTACTTATCTCAGGGCTTCCCTCGTGGCGCAGTGGTTGAGAGTCCGCCTGCCGATGCAGGGGACGCGGGTTCGTGCCCCGGTCCGGGAAGATCCCACACGCCGCAGAGCGGCTGGGCCCGTGAGCCATGGCCGCTGGGCCTGCGCGTCCGGAGCCTGTGCTCCGCAACGGGAGAGGCCACAACAGTGAGAGGCCCGCGTACCACAAAAAAAAAAAAAAAATAGTACTTATCTCAAAATGTTGCTGTGGAGAATAAGCAAGGTGATGGCACATAGGAGGCCTCCCGCAAACGCGTGCTTTGATTTTTTCATTCAATAAATATTTATTACTATTATTCTGGTCCACGTCCTTGCTCTCTGAACTCCATCACCTTTTGTCTCCATTATTTCAGCATCTCTGTGAAGACAAGCAGAGACAGAAGAACATTAGCCAATGTAGAATAACAGCTTACACTGACTCGTCTACATAGGCATTTTATCTGCCAAATAATTTGGATTTTTCCCCCCAAAAGGATAAAAACCTCTCTGTAATTAAATCAGTGGGCAGAATGCCTCCCTCCTCAAGTGACGGCTGACATTGCTAGCAGCACTCCTGTATGAGTGTCTGGCAGGTGACCACTGAAGGCGGCCACAGAAGTGGTTCGTGCAGCCCTGACGTGAGTGGCCTGGCAGCCTCGGCAGACACCAGCTGCTTGGAGCCCTCTGCTGCTGGCAGAGGTGACCAGGCAGGATCACACATCCAGACAAGGCTCAGGTTTGTCACACTGTCACCCAAGGCCCAGAAAGGCTGACTCCAGTGAGAAAGAATGCTCAGGGCAACCGTAACGCACTCTTGAGGTTTGCACAAGCTCACACACAAACAACACACACGCACAGAATCAGAGCCAGGCTGGTGTTTCTAAGCAAATTCATTCTGCAGTGAACCTACAGTGGATCCTGGCTAAAAAGATAAATAAGCTATAAAAGACATTCCAGGCACTATTGGAAATTTGAGTATAGGTAGAATGTTAGATGATACTGTGCAATTAGGGTCAGTTTGCTGAGGTGTGAGAAGGGTATTGTGCATGTTGGAGACTGGCCTCGTTGGGATATGTATATTGAAGAACTAAGGGGCAAAGTGTCATGGTGTCTAGAAAATAATTTAAAATGGTATAGCAAAATAGAGAGGTAAACGGACAGATAGACAAAGAGATAATGCCAATATGGCAAAACGTTTACAATTGTTGAATTCAAGTCAAGGGTTTATTGGATTATTCTTTCAAGTTTTCTTTTTTTTCTTCTTCTTCTTTTCTTGGCATGGAGAGCTGCGTTGGGTCCTCACCGATGTGTGGGCTCTTTTTCTAGTTGCGGCGAGCGGGGGCCACCCCTTGCCATGGTGCCTGGGTCTCTCATCGCGGTGGCCTCTCCCGCCTTGGGGCACGGGCTCCAGCGCGCAGGCCTCAGCAGTTGCAGCACATGGGCTCAATAGTTGTGGCTCACGGGCTCCAGAACACAGGCTCAGCAGCCGTGGAGCATGGGCCTAGCCGCTCTGCGGCATGCGGGATCCTCCCAGACCAGGGATCGAACCCGTGTCCCCAGCACCAGTAGGCGGACCCTCAACCACTGCGCCACCAGGGAAGTCCCAACTTTTCTTTATGTTTGAAAATTTTCATAATAAAAATAGGGATGGAAAGAATTATAAAGTAAGAATTAGCCACAAAAATACTAAAAAGCTGAAGTTTTTCATGACCATCCTGATTCACCTGAGTTGTACATAGCACATTAGTGTAAATAAGGATGAGAAGAGTGTAGAGGATACTTAGGGGGGCTTACTGCAGACAATAGGGGAAGGGGCAGAGCCACACAGAACCACACGATGTCCGTCTTTAAAGACCTTTATCCTGTTCAGCTCCTCCTCTTACGTATTCTCAGGCTTTACAAACGACCCAATGAATGAAGTAAGTGTTACGCTCTGGTTTTTATAAAAGTTACGGGAACTATAACTCAGAGAGATTGAAGTCAGTTACCTAAAGTCATGTAACATGTGACAGAGCCAGGACTAAACCCAGGTTTTCTACTTTAAATCTTGTGCTCTTTTCTCGACATCATGTATCTTACCGTGGGTACTCCCAGAAGCAGACCTTGAGACAGGAATTCAGGTTCAATGAGTGTATTTGGGAGGTTCAGGGACCAGCAGTGGGAGAGTGGGAAAGATGCGAGCGCGTGTTGAGCCAGCGACCACAGTGGCCAGCTGAGGCTTAACCCCATAGGAAAAAATGGGAGATACGATATAAAACACATGTCTCATAATGATCCCACCCAGCGGTGAGGAAGCTGGGATATTGATTCCCCAGTTTCCAAGAATCCTTGCTTGAGGGCTGCTCCTTGGAGTGTTAATTCCCCAGCACTTCCAGCCTGCTGAAGTTCTGAAAAAAAAAAGTCCTCAGACACAGAAACACAGATAGAAGGTTGACCTGTGCACCCCAGCTCAGTTAGATTCAAGGGATGTAAATAGCATACTGACAGCCTGACTTTAGGGAAGCCCAGCCTCGGCTGCTGCCTTCCTGTCTTTACCAGCCAAGCCCAAGAAGTAGAGATCATCTCAGACTTTAACACCAGCCAAGGAAATCCAGCCCCTGCTTAGGGTGAGGTAAGATTTAAAGCCACCCATTCATTCAGATGGAGCCACATCTGGGAATTACAACCTAAGAGCAGCAGCAGACGTACATGTGTACACAGCATTGCTGGTTTTGAAGATACTCCAAGCCATATAAGGCTAAGAATGAACCATTCAGAGGGAGAAGTTCAACAGCTGTTTACCAGAGTGTAAAAGCAAATGAATTGGGCTCATCATACATTCAGACACTACTTCAAGCTCCTTACTACAACCCAGAGATGGGTTACAGCCTGGAATGAATATGGGACCCAGTGGCGTGATCCAGCATCCCTTTCACTGCTCATTATTCCTGCTGCATGCAGTGCTCTGAACAATCAGACGCATCCAACTGAAATTCGCTTACAAATGGGAAAATACTGGACAACAATAATTTACTTAAAATCTTTTTTTTTTTTTAAATTTTACAGCCACTATAGCTCCAGCAACAGAACTCAAAATATTTCACTCACCATTCTGCAACTACCAATAAATCAATCTGCTGGGGTTTTTCCATGTGTCCTTCCAGAGAAATAGAAGTCTCTCAAGGAGCTAAACTGTAGAGACCATACATGTTAGAATGGGGCAGGTCACGCAAAGGAGTTGGGATGTTCACATGTTTGGAAAGGAACCAGTCAATCTTGGAAGTGCTGACAAAGGACAGTGACAAAAGCAAGCCCCAGACACTCTGCCCAGCACCCTCTTGGGAGATACAGAGCTTTAGTCAATGGGTTTTGAGTGTTTCCAGTTCTGCTGGCAGGACAATCCCTACGATAGAATCAGGCTGTTTTAGCTGGAAACTACTAGATATACAATTTCTCTTAACTCCTTTTTTCTGGTTCCATGTTTGTCAAGCAACCTTATGACTCCCTGTAGATCTGCCGCACAAAGATAATACTCCAGTCCCGCTGACTGAGTATTTCTGATCCCCATCATATTGATTTCTCATGAAAAACCAAGAAAGTTACTTTTTCTTTTTTTGGCTAGCAATTATATAGGACTATGTGCCCAGCGTTGTTCTAGCACTATGAACTTTACATAGACCTACTCATTTTAATCCTCATGACGACTCTAGGAGGTAGACATTATTATGGCCATTTTGCAGATGAGTAACGAAGAGTGTAAAGTAATTTGCCCAACAATACATAACTAGTAAAGAGGTAGAGCCAGAACAGGAACCCAGACAGCCTGGCATCAGAGCCCATGCTCTTAACACCATGCTACATTGCCTCTCATTAAGTTTGGGGGATTTTTTTCATGATGAAATATACATAACATATAAATTTTAACCCTTTTTAAGTGTACAATTCAGTGGCCTTAAATACATTCACAATGTTGTGCAGCCATTTCTACCATCTATTTCCAGGAGTTTACCATCATCCCTAATGGAAAGTCCATACCTGTAAAACAATAAGTTCCATTCCCGCCCCCTTCTCCCCCCACACCCGCCCCGGCCCCTGGTAACCTCTATTCTACTTTCTACCTCTAAGAATTTGCCTATTCTAGGTACATCATATAATTGGAATCCTACAGTATTTGTCCTTTTGTGTCTGTTGTTTTTAACTTTGCATAAAATTTTCCAAGGTTCATCTGTGTTGTAGCATGCCTCAGAATTCCATTCCTTTTTTTTTTAATAGATCTTTATTGGAGTATAATTGCTTCACAGTACTGTTATTTTCTGTCGTACAAAAAAGTGAATCAGCCATATGCATATATATGTCCCCATATCCCCTCCCTCTTGAGACTCCCTCCCATCCTCCCTATCCCACCCCTCTAGGTCATCGCAAAGCACTGAGCTGCTCTCCCTGTGCTATGCTGCTGCTTCCCACTAGCTAACTATTTTACATTCAGTAGTGTATATATGTCGATGCTAATCTCACTTCGCCCCAGCTTCTGCCTCCCACCCTGTGTATGCTGAGTAGTATTCCATTGCATGTATATACCACATTTTTAAAATCTATTCTTCCATCGATGGACATTTGAGTTGCTTCTCTCTTTAGGGTTTGATGCTCCCCATAATTTCTTTTGTTTTTTAAGATTTTTCTTTTTGATGTGGACCATTTTTAAAGTCTTTATTGAATTTGTTACAATATTGCTTCTGTTTTATGTTTTTTGGTTTTTTGGCCACGAGGCATGTGGGATCTTAGCTCCCCGACCAGGGATCGAACCCGCACCCCCTGCATTGGAAGGTGAAGTCTTAACCACTGGACCATGAGGGAAGTCCCGATGCTCCCTATAATTTCATCCCACATCGTGGCTTCTCCTTCTGCTTTGGCTTCCTCTGCTCCTTGCCTCTGGGAGAGAAAGCATCATAGTGTTGGATCAGGTGTCTCTGTTCCACATGATATTTATATTTCTCTCAGTAAGTAAATACATTGTCATTCTACTGTGGATCCCAGGCATTCATTAATTTCATTTAAAGTAAAGATAGACTCTAAGTCTTGACACCTCTGGGGATCGACATGACTGAGTCTCCTTGTCTTGAAACTGGAAGGTCACAAAGTCTATCCTGAGGCAAAAAAGATACACAGTTCCAGACACAAGCATTCTCTATGACTGACAGGCAGGTTATGTTTTTGGAGGCAACTTTTGTTTATATCACACTAATTTCCATAAGTGCAACATATACTTTGTATACTTAGCTGCTATTTATTCAAACCTGATCATGTGTCAGGCACCATATTAAGTACTTTTCAAATATTATCTCACTTGATCCTGACAATAAGCCTGCAATAACAAATATTATCACCCCCCTGTGATAGATAAGAAAGGTTAAATAATTTGCCCAAGATCCCACAGCTAGTAAATATTAGGTAGCTATACCATAATTTACTTAACTTTTGACTATTTTCACTGAGGAAAAGTTTCTGTTACTTTAAGTAATTCTGTAAGGAATATCTTTATGCACATAGCTTTATCTTTCCTTGATGTTAGTTCCTTAGGATGTATTTCCAGAAGTACTGTTACTGAATCAAGTAGTATGACTATTTTTCTGGCTCTTGAATTGCTAAGTTATTTTCCAAAATGCTGACAAAGATGGCTACTCTTAAGATTTTATGCCAAGGGTCCAGAATTGGTGAAATTGCAGATCAGGAAGGCAAATGTTGAAGCCTTCCCACCTCTGCTGTCTGGGTTTTTGTTTGTTTGTTTGGGGGGAGCGGGGTGTTGTTTTGCTCGTATTTGATCCAACATCCTTAGTCTGCTCCTAGAATTCCCAGTTAATCCCATGGCAGCAAGTCTTACCTTCCTCTATTGATGTTTTGTGCCCCCAAGACATTCTTCCTTCTGTCCCCTTCTTCTCCCAAACACCCGCCCACCCTCACAGGCAACAAACCTCCTTTCAGGGCTCATAACTGTTACTTAAAAAAAGGAGCCTCTGAACAAATTCATACTGAGCTACTAAAGAGTGATTACAACACCTGGTGTTGTAATTTGTAATTTGTTTTTAGGATAAGGTGCCTGGGAAATTTGTTTTAAGGAATAATGGGACAGGTGCTCAGAGTGGTGTATATGAGGAATGTCCTGGAGGTGTCGATGACAACAGCAGCTGGTCAGGCAACCTAAATGTCTAACAACACTGGATTGTTAAATAAATTGTGATAAGCCATTCATCCAAAGACCACAGAGCTATTTAAAATGATGACATAAAAGTGTACTACTGACTTGAAATGGTAGTATTAAATGAAGGGGGACAAATTATAAAACATTTAATATAATCACGGTTTGGTAAAAGAAATAAATACAAACGTACATGCATATATCTATACATGTATATATACACATATATATCTATGTGTGTATATATCACATCATATATGTAACATTGTATATGTATTAATATCAATACATATATAATCAACAACCAAAAAAACCTGGAAGGATAGACACCAAAATGTTTTCCTTAGGAAAGTGGGAGTAAGGATGATTTTGTTTCTCCCTTTAAAACCTGTTTTCTAATTAACATGTATTACTTATGTTATCTTTCAAAAAAAACTTAGAGTTGGCACTGCCTTGGAGAGAATGAGCATGTAAGGGCATATTTCAAACGATGTGGCAGGTGGGTGGGAGAGACGTGAGGGCTGGGAGTTTGTCAGAGGTTTGGGGCTGGAAGCTTGGGACCCTCGAATCCACAGCACTGATATTGGCTACTCCACCTCCTCCTCAGCCTGGCCTCTCCTCACTGTGCCCCACCCAAAGGAGAAAAGGGCTCGCACTAATTTGCCCCTCTCCGAATGGCTATAAAGAGCAAGTTGAGGGCTTCCCTGGTGACGCAGTGGTTAAGAATCCACCTGTCAATGCAAGGGACACGGGTTCAGTCCCTGGTCTGGGAAGATCCCACATGCTGCGGAGCAACTAAGCCCGTGTGCCACAACTGCTGAAGCCTGCGTGCCACAACTACTGAAGCCTTCGCACCTAGAGCCTGTGCTCTGCAACAAGAGAGGCCACCGCAATAAGCCCACGCACTGCAACGAAGAATAGCTCCTGCTTGCCTCAACTAGAGAAAGCCCGTGCGCAGCAATGAAGACCCAACGCAGCCAAAAATATAAATAAATAAATTAATTAATTAATTTTTTTAAAAAAAGCAAGTTGATTTAGGATTCCATGAATCCCTACCTACTCCAGCATATGTTGAACATTTCTGTTTTGTGCTTTTGTTTAAAAAGCTTTTTAAGTGAGCTTGTGCCCATATGCACCAGGAACCTAAAATGTGGCTAGGTAGGCTGGCACAGGTCATGTTTCTTTAATTCACTTCCATGGGTTTCTAATGAGCTCAATCCCAAACATGCTGCAAACCAGAGAATGATGATCTTCCCTTATTTCCCCTAAACCCTCCTGGGGAAAAAAGGAGGAAAGGTGGAGATGTGTTACAGCAATTTTCCATTTACTAAGCACTGGGTGTTTTGGTTTGTTTGGTTGGTTTTTATTTATTATTTATTTTTGGTTGCATTGGGTGTTTGTTGCTGTGTGTGGGCTTTCTCTAGTGGCAAGAGGGGGCTACTCTTGGTTGCGGTGCACGGGCTTCTCATTGCGGTGGCTTCTCTTGTTGCAGAGCACAGGCTCTAGGTTCACGGGCTTCAGTTGTGGCACGTGGGTTCAGTAGTTGTGGCTCTCGGGCTCTAGAGCGCAGGCTCAGTAGTTGTGGCGCACAGGTTTAGTTGCTCCGCGGCATGTGGGATCTTCCCAGACCAGGGCTCGAACCTGTGTCCCCTGCAGTGGCAGGTGGATTCTTAACCACTGCACCACCAGGGAAGCCCCAGCACTGGTTTTAAACATGGTTTGGTTTTGTTTTTGCTTTTTGGGGTTTGTTTGTTTTAGCATATTCTGGAGCATGACAGGCATTGGTGCAGGGGGCTCTTAGCATGGTCTTAGGAACATGGGCCCCAAGCTAGACAGAGCTGGGTTTGAATCCCAGTCCTGAAACTCACTATCTGGGTGATCTTGAACAATTTATTAAATCTATTCTATTCTGTTTCCTCACCTGTAAAATGGGAATAATAAAACCTTACCTCATAGGGTCATTGTGGAGATCAAATAAGATAGTGTGAAAACCACCTAGTATGGACCCTGGCACATAGTAAGAACTCAATAAATATTACTGTTCTTGCTCTAGTTATTGATGTGTCTGCAAGGAATTACATCACAGAGAGATGAGTGAGTGATGGAGGAAAGCCATGTGGAAAGACTTGGCTTGTTGAAAGACATGCCAGAGGCACTTTGGAAAGACATACCAGGGGCACTTTCCACAGATGTGGAGGAGTCAGGGAGCACTTGCAGGAAAAGAGTGACATCAAAGTTAGGATCTGAAGAATTGGTAGGAGAAGTCTGGTGAAAGGGAAGGGGCCGGGGGAGGAGAAAGGGTAAAGGTCACAGAACTGTAAATATTCAGACAGCAGGAACTTCATGATCCTGAACTTACAGTCATTTACATCTTTGCAACAACACGACCTCCATTTTACCAAGGAGAACACAGGCTCAGAGAGGTTAATTCATTTTTCCTTTATCACACAGCTAGTAAGTGATGGCTGCATTCTGCCTTTGTATGAAGATACCCTCCAGCGCATCTTTATACTAAGTATGTAGATTCCTGTAGCATCCCATGGGTGGTGGCCTTTGCTTAGGAATCTTCTTCAGTTAAGAAGCATGAAAAAAAAAAAAAGCATGGACTGGGTAGCCTCTGAGGACACAAAGATGCTTGAGATATGTCCACTGTGCTCTGGGAGCCCACAGCCTGACAAAGGACAAATTTTGATTAGTCATAATGCCAGACAGACTCTGAAAAGTTGTAAGTAGAAACTAGGAAGGTCTTCACAGACTTCACGTCTCCTTGACTTCAAGTGTAAACCTACTTGAGGGAGAAGGAAGATTCTGAAAGTTGGGGAGTATGTCAGAAGATGCAGTCTAGGTAGAATGAACAGTCAGGACAAAGGCGTGGTGTTGGGTACATACATGGTGTGGTATGGACATGATGACTGCATCTTCATGGCCAGACATTGGGAAGAGATGAACAGAGTGAAACAAGAGGCTAGAAAGACTGTGGTGCCAAGTCATGGAGGGTCCCGAATGCCGGGCTAAGGCAGTGGGACTTCTGAAGCCAATGAGGGGCCATTAAAGGTTGTTGAGGAAGCAGAAGATCTGATCTGTCCTGGATGTTAGGGAGGCCAGAGGGCTCGAGCTAATGAGTGGAATGTGGAGGGAAGGGAGACGAGAAATCACTGAGGTACAATGGTTGGGACCCTGGGACGGAATGGAGAAGTGAGAGAAGGGCTAAGGGGACTCCAAGCCCCTACTTTCTCTGCCCTCATACCGCGGCACCTGACCTCCGTTGGTGTCCCAGGGTAGATGCTCAACAGGCCTTTGGAAACTCTGCTCCAGGCAAGAAAGGTCAGGCCAAGAGCGAACAGGAAAAGAACCACAGTCCTCTTCCTGTCACTCACCTAGTTCCCGGTGCTCAGGTCCTGTCATCTCGGCATCTTTACACTCATCACTGTGCTTAGTTTTTTGTGTTTTTTTTAAAATAAATTTATTTATTTATTTAGGCTGCGTTGGGTCTTGGTTGCTGCGCGCGCACGCAGGCTTTCTCTGCTTGCGGCGAGCGGGGGCCACTCTTTGTCGCGGTGCGTGGGCTTCCCGTTGCGGTGGCCTCTCTTGTCCCGGAGCACGGGCTCTAGGCGCGTGAGCTTCAGTAGTTGTGGCCCGCGGGCTCCAGAGCGCAGGCTCAGTAGTTGTGGCAAAGTTGCTGTGGGCTTAGTTGCTCTGCGGCATGTGGGATCCTCCCGGACCAGGGTTCAGGGCTCGAACCCGTGTTCCCTACATTGGCAGGCGGATTCTTAACCACTGCGCCACCAGGGAAGCCCAAGGGGATTCTAATTCTTTTTTTTTTTTTTTTTTTGCGGTACGCGGGCCCCTCACTGTTGTGGCCTCTCCCGTTGCGGAGCACAGGCTCCGGACCCGCAGGCTCAGTGGCCACGGCTCATGGGCCCAGCTGCTCTGCGGCATGTGGGCTCTTCCCGGACCAGGGCACGAACCCTTTTCCCCTGCGTCAGCAGGCGGACTCTCAACCACTGCGCCACCAGGGAAGCCCTTTGCTTAATTTTTGTAGAACAGAGAGCAGGTGAAAAGTGATTCATAATTACTGTTTTTTTGCCCCAGGAGCATTACTTCCTTTGTACTCCAAGACACATGGCAACTTTCCAATAAGTACTTGTTAATGGTTTGATTGATTGGGTTGTTGGTTGATGGAAGGGACTAGCAAACAATTTGGTCAACTCCTATGAATTTTTGAGGTTCTGGAATACTAACTAACCCACTTCATAGTCCTGCCATTAAAACAGGTTTCCCTTATTATCCTTATAATGGCATGAGAACACTCACGCATTATGCTGAGGTTCCCAGGCCAAGACCACCGGATAAATAGACAGGTTTTGATGATTTGCCCAAGACTGTAAAGTGAATCGATGGGCAAACTTGGGATAAATATTCAAATCCAGCACACCTTATCCTACATCCAGGTTAATGGGCTGCCACCCATAGCCTATTCATCCTCCAAACTGCTGTCTATGTGATCTGAAATTTCCACTGGGAAAAAGAAAAGTCATTAACAATGAGCACCCTTGTCCTAGAAAGCCTAGAAAAACATCCTTGAAACAGAAATATTCTTTCTATATTTTAGCTAACTTCGTAGATCACTAGGTGGTTCTTCCATTTCAATTTTATTTAACAGGCACCCAGAAAAGTTTTTAAAACTTTCACTTCTTGATTAAATTTAACAATAGCCATCAATTCAACTCTAGAAATGATAAGTTTTGGAGTCAGAGGGAAGTATCCCCCCCCCATCTTCCAGAGTGTATATGTCATATGTTTTGGCAAGTTATACAGAGGAGTGTATACTTTAAGAGGCTTCTTAAACTGCAGCCTACCCAGGAGTCTCATTAAAAAGCAAATTCTAATTCAGTAGGTCTGGGTTGGGGCCTGATACTCTGCATTCTAACAAGCTCCCGATGCTGCTGGTCCACAGACCACACTTTGAGTTGCAAGGACATAGAGGACACAGAGCAAACCACGAATTAACTCTAATTCTCCTTAAAGCCTGCTGGGGAGCCACAGAGGCAGCGTGGTGTGAAGTTGGAGAGATTCAGGCTTGAATCTCAGTTTCTCCACTCACTAGCTTCTCTGAGTCTAAATTTCATTTTTTTGGAATTAAATTAGACAATACACACAAAAAATGTAGCACAGTGCCTGACACGGAGACACTGGTACATCAGTGGTAGCTAGCAATTCTACTTTTGAAAATAACAACAGGAAGATAAGTTGTTCTTTTTCCATTTACTCCACTATAGAATTTTGAGGAAAGGAGTACTTGTGGTCACAGTGTGCCTGCTATTACGTATTGAGTACCTGTTCGAGGCATCCTGGAACTCCAGCTCCTCCGTGCTCACTGCCCTGACAACACCACGCCCCACGGCTTGCTGCCCAGTCGCCCACGTTATCTCTACTTGCTCTAGAGGAGCACGGTGTGCCATCAAAACCCTGACGTAACCTAAATATTTGCAGGGAGAGGATAGAGGCCTGCTTGGAAGTGTCACAGCTCAACGCGCCAACAGGCTTCTCAAACCCTCGCCAAAGACCTACCCTGAACGTGTCTCATGCTGGTGTGATCTGAGACGGAACAGAAACCGTGCTCTCAGCCATCCTTGCATTCTACCTGTTCCTCCACCTCCATCCCACCCAGTGAAGGTGAACTTTTCACCAAGTCACAGAATTGATCTGTGTTATTTGTCCACCAGAATGTAAGCTCCTTGAAGCCAGGAATTGTTGCTTATTTTTTCCACTGCTATATCACCAGAGCCTTGCATAGCGCCTGCTACATGGTAGGTGCTCTGTAAATAGTTTATTCTGCAGAGGCAGGAATGGAGAATATGAAATCAAAGCAGTTTGTGTCCCACCTCAGCCACTCTCAGCTGGTAATGACTTTCGTGTGTGTGTGTGTGTGTGTGTGTGTGTGTGTGTGTGAGTGACTGTGAGCAAGTAGCTCATCTCGCTGAGCCTCAGTTTCCCCTTCTGTAGAGCGAAAATAATGCATACCCATCCCACAGTTAAGTAAAATATTGCATATAAAGTGCCTGACGCATGGCACATGATCAGTTGCTGGAAGCTGAATATTCAGTCCTCCCCTGTACCATTTGATATTACCATACTTCTAAATTGCACAAACATTTAAAAATAGATGAAATGCAAAGATCTTTTGGAATATCTCCAAGTTAGAAAAATAGCCTTTGTTTGCTGGGGATTTAAATTATGCCTGTATATGTATAGAGACCTAAGAACACATACGAATCTGACACTGACAAATTCGGAGCATGTGGAAATGCCAACCACTCTGTAATAAATCTGCTCTGGAGGAGGAGAGCGACGTTGCCTGGAGATTTTTATCCATTTGAAAATGTTACCATTCACCCAGGGAAAGCCAGGAAACGGCAGTGGGACAGTTGGATCCAAGTGCTCTGACATTTCATCACCAACTGACACCGTCAATGAATTTAGAAGCCAGAAGAGATAGCCGTGTTGCTTCGCGTGGTGTTGAATTAAGAAAATGGCATATTACAAAGACAGCAAGGGAGCTGTCAAAGCCTAGGTTTCTGAGAGTTTTCTTTTGTCACAGACTGTTCCAGAATAAAGATTAAGTATGGAAATGTCAGTGGCTGGGAACTTTAGTTGAGAAGAACCCAAGAGCCCACATTACAATAATAGCTTAATACCCATTGAGTACTTTTCATGTGCCAATTAGGCTAAACAACTCTACCTGGAAAATATTACTGAATTCCTACAAAATCCCTGTGAGATATACCATCCTCCACTTCAAAAATGAGCAAACTGGGTTGTAGGGGAAGTAACTTGCCCAGGTCACACAGCCAGGGCTCCATTCCAGGTCCCTGTGGTGGCAGAGCCCACCTTGACATCACTGGAAGGTTGAGAGGTAGGGCTGGAGGAGGATGGAAGACTCTGCTTAACTTGGGCGCTCTATGGGTTTTAGAGCCTCGCAGTTAGACAGCAAGTGATTTCTGCCACTCAGTAGCTCCATGGTTTGCGTTACTTAGCCTTCCTCATCTGAAACAGGAGGGATTTAATAATAATAGTAACAACTAACTTTATGTGTCAAGCACTCGCCCGTTCAAATGTTTGACACATAGTGTCTCATAAAGTACCCACAACAACTCTTATAAAGGAAGCACTATGATTACTCCCATTTTCCAGAGACAGGATCTAATGCTGATGAGGCACGGAGCCTAGCATACAGTAAGTGCTCAATAAATGACAGCTATTACCAGGGTGCTGCACTGCCTTCTTGCTCACATTTTGCAAGCTCTCCTCCATCAGAACCACACCTCCATACCCTGCTTTTTCCTGAACCGCCATCTCCTCCTTCCCTTCCTTTTCTCTAAGTCCCTCTCCCCCTGCACAACTTGCCTGCCCCCAAATGTCTGAGATTAAATTCGCCAATACCCCGTCTTGTGGTGGTCCAGTGGCCCCCTTTCCCAACTCCATTTTATTTCTCTATGAAATACCGAAATTTAATTCCTTAGCATTAAGGTCTAAAGGAAAGATGCAACCAATTAGTGAGTAAACTATACATGCTGAATGTAAAATAAAGTCGATCATAAGAATTGGTTTGGGGACCACCACTAATAATAGGGGACAATTACTGAAAGCTTGCAATATGCCAGATACCATACTTAGCTTTACTTTTTAATTACCACACCTGATCTTGAATTAGACACAGTTATTGTCCCCACTGTACATGTGTGGAAACTGAGACAGAGAGTATATGCAATTTGCTCAAGGTCACGGTGTCAGAGGCTGGCAGAGCCAATGCTGTAACAGCACTTTGACTCCAGAGCCTGGGATACCGGCCTTTGTGCTTGAAGAATCCTGACTCAAGCAAGACATCTGGGTTCCAAGACTGTTGGCACCACTCTGGACTTACCTTCCTCAACTGTAAAATAATACGGTGCAACGAATAATGAAGGGCATGCTCTTACTTAATCCTCTCTACTTATGAGGTTGAGGTTATGCCTTCTGATTCTACAGCTATGGAAACAAAGATGCAATTCCCCAAGGTAGTAGAAGGTAAAGAACTATTTTCTCTGACCCCACACTCATGCCCTTCCCTCTGAAGAGGCTGCCTCTCCAGGTTCAGGATCCAGTCATCAGTCTTTATCTAACCCATCCATTTCTGGAATCAGTTTGGAATATGGATGGAATCTGGGTTCCATTATAGAATCACTTTTGTGATTCCAGTCATTCTTCTTTTTCAGACTCATCCATTTCTCATTTTACTTCTGAGCTAGGCATATTAATGAAAACTAAAATCAAATTTTCTGTATTTTTCTGAAATAGCTAGACTTTTATTCATTAGTTTCTGTCTCTAGAAATCCACAGAAAAATTGGGCATCTTTGGGTTAGCTTTCAGTATAGCTCATAGGTCAAAGAAAAGAAATATAATATATAAAAATGTATATTAAATATATTACAAAGTATGAACGATGGTCCTAACATCACATTGTCCAGAAAATATATTATTCAAAGGTTTGTGAATGATTTTTTAAAAAAATAAATCTACTCTTTAAGAACATTAACATAAGCAAACAAAAAAGACCAGCAATCTCAAATACCAAATTCTCTATCAGGAGAATACCAAAGTGTGAGTAAACCCATATGATAAGTAGTATGGGAAATTTATTAGGGTATATAGTTTTAAAACATAGAAAATTGAATCTCCAAATATTTGTGTATTGTATGGAATATTCCTTCTTTGTCCTTTTTCTGTTCAGAAAACTCTCTTAATAGAAATAGATGTTGAATGCCTATTTAAATGAAAAAAATTTTTTGACAAAGAAATCAACTTTAAATCCCACTTTGCTAACACAACTATTTTAATGTTTGCACATCCTCTTTCATCCATGTGTCTGCATATAGACACATTTTAAATATCTACTAAACTAATAGTTTATATTTTTAAATTTTTTATTTCACAAAGCGTAAACATTTAATATATTTTTATGGATTTTAGTATTACTATTGGTAATGACTTTATACAATTTCAGAGGCTGATATACCATAATTTTCTAAATCAATCTCACCATTTGATATCATTGTCTATTTCCCACCTTCTGCTATTCCAGGTCTGTCTGTGCTATTCAGTATGGCAGCCACTAGCCACATGTGGCTATTGAGCACTTAAAATGTGTCCAGTCTGGATTGAGATGTAATTTAAGTATAAAATACGCACCAGGTTTCCAAGACTTAGCATAAGAAATAATAAATGCAAGTGTTTAAATAGATAACTAATAAGAACCTGCTGTATAAAAAATAAATAAAATAAAATTCAAAAAGAAATAAATGCAAGTGTTTATATTGATTATTGATGCTGAAATTATATTTGAATATATTGGTTAAATAAATAAATTATTTAAATTAGTTTCACATTTCTTTTTACTTCTTTTAATATGGTTCCCAGAAAATTTTTAATTACATATGTGGTTTATATTATATTTATACTGGACAGGGCTGGTCTAGATAACAATTCAGTGAAAACTGCCTACATATAGATTTTTGCTTCTGTTGAATTATTTCCCCAAACTACATGCCAGTGAGGGAGCTTACTAGAACAAAACACATCTTTTTTTTATTGAAGTATAGTTGATTTACAATGTTGTGTTAATTACTGCTGTGCAGCAAAGTGATTCAGTTATACACACACACACACACACACACACACATATATATATATATATATATATATATATATACACACACACACATTCTTTTTGTATATATATGCTTTTCCATTGTGGTTTATCATAGTTTATTGAATATAGTTCCCTGTGCTGTACAGTAGAACCTTGTTGTTTATCCATTCTATATATAAAAGCTTACATTTGTCAACCCCAAACTCCCAGTCCACCCCTCTCCCTCCCCACCCCCCCCACCCCCACCCCTTGGCAACCACAAGTCTCTTCACTATGTCTGTGAGTCTGTTTCTGTTTTGTGGATAGGTTCATTTGTGTCATATTTTAGATTCCACGTATAAGTGATATCATATGGTACTTGTCTTTCTCTTTCCACCCTTAGTATGATAATCTCTAGTTGCATCCATGCTGCTGCAAATGGCATTATTTCATTCTTTTTTATGGCTGTTATTCCACTGTATATATGTACCACATCTTTATCCATTCATCTGTCAATGGACATTTAGATTGTTTCCATATCAAAACATGCATTTTTATGGCTCTTGCTACCTATCACTATATTGCTTTTCAAAAGAGTTGTACCAGTTTGTAAAGAAACCAGCACTGGGTCTCTCGAGAACTTTACTGGCACGGAATATTCAAAAAAGTAAAAATATTTTTAAGTGTTTTTATTTTTGTTAATTTCCTAAGTGTAACATGGATGTAAGAGCCAAACTGTCTGGATTTAAACCTCAGCTATATCCTAACTAGTTGTCTGATTGGAGCAAGTTACTGAACCTCCCTTGGCCTCAGTTTCCTAATCTATGAAATGGAAATAGCACCATCTCCTAAGGAGGTTTTTGGGATTAAATGAATTTATATATTTTAAGCACTTAGTAAATGTAAAGAGTTATAAAATATTAAATGTTATTATGATGGTAAATATTATTTTAATCTATAATTCTTTGATTATTACTCAGGAAAAATGTTTCTCAGGTTAAGTGTTTAATATTTGTATTTTGTTCTCTGAGTTTTCTCTTCATGTCCTTAGGTCACTGATCTATTGAGATCTTGGGTTTTATTTTTCTTTTAAAATTTGAATTATTTCTTCATATACATATATCACGTAGTTGAATACTTAATCACCTTTATACAATTATTTTCTCAGTTTGTTGTCTACCTTTTAATTTTATGTCATTGTTTTACATTTTAAATGTTTTGCACTCAAATAGTTCATCTTTTTTTTTTTTTTTTTTTTTTTTTTTGCGGTACGTGGGCCTCTCATTGTTGTGGCCTCTCCTGTTGCAGAGCACAGGCTCCAGACGCGCAGGCTCAGCAGCCATGGCTCATGGGCCCAGCCGCTCCGTGGCAATGTGGGATCTTCCCGGACCGGGGCACGAACCCGTGTCCCCTGCAGCAGCAGGCGGACTCTCAACCACTGCGCCACCAGGGAAGCCCCATCACTTTTTTTTTAATGTAATTTTTCCTTTACTTCAAAGCTATGAAAGTTATCCCTTAGCGAGTGATACCTATGTCTTCTGTTTCTGTTGGCTCTTGTATAATTTGCGGCTGGTTAATTTGTTTAGCAGAGGTTGGATGTTGCTAAAGTTTTAGACTTTGACATGCAGAGAATGAAACAGAAGCTCTTCCATTTGGGTGCCTGCAGACATTAGGCGCCTTCCCGGGGTTGTTACGGTGACTTCATTTGAAACAGTGGAGCTCTATGAAAACAGAATTGTTCACTTCTACTATAAGCAAATCGAATGGATCTGGTCTAAGTCCTTGCTGCATGCAAAAGTGCCTACAGGTAAAACCAAGCAGCACTGGGTTCAAATCCTCACTACTTAACTAGCTGTGTGGTTGGAGGAAAGCACTTAACCACCTGGGAGCCTCATTTTGTTTTACTGGAGATTAAATGCATATGAAAATGCCTAGCACAGAGCCGCCAAAAATCAAAGTCAACTTTTAAATTATTTATTTTAATGCAATATTCAAGATTATCTCATTTTCTTAGTGAGTCAGAAAAGGGAGTGGTTCTATATTAAATTTTTCCTTGTTAATCACATTTGGCTGGATGTACCAGAAATTAGCTACCCCACGAAAGATGACTAGAATATGCCTGCTGTCTGTTCAAGGCAAAGCAGTAGCTTTCGTCCTGTTCCACTCCTTATATTAGGCCTTAAAACAAACCTATGAGGTAAACAGAGCATTAACTCTTCTCTTCTCTTGCAAGAGAAAACTGGGGCCCAGGAAGGTTCAGTGACTTGCCCAGTGTCATACAGGAGTGCCTCCCACAAAACAAAAACAGTCTCCTGGTCCCATGTACTTTCCAACTGCAAGTTGCTCCCTCTAGGTACACAACTGATTGAACTGGATAACCTCTGATCCCTTCCAAACCAGTTAACATAGTTATTAAGTTCTCTGGCTCTGGATTCCAAGAGACCTGGTGGGGTGCAAACTCCACCTTCACTACTTTCAAGCTGTGTGACCTTGTACTGGTCAATTAGCCTCTCTCAACCTCAATTTTCTCATCTGCAGTGTGGAGCTAATAATTTTACCGAACTTATCAGGTTTCAGGGAAGACGAAAAGAAATGATGCAAGTAATGCACTTAGCACAGCACCTGGCCGGTAGTAAGTGCTCAAAGCTAGTCAGCTGAAAATGAAAAAAAACTAAAACTGTCTAGGAATAGTTGGGTTTAGAGGTCTGAACTCAAATTTGAGTTCGGGCATCCAAGTGGTTGATCCGTTAACTAATGAATACTATCATGGAGGCTTTTGGAGGTTTCCAGTGCTGTGTCTTTTGGTCCTATTTGGCATCTCAGGCACACAGAACCATCCATGTCAACTCTTTGGGCAGGTGCCACGTTCCTTACCTGTCCCAGCTGGAAACAGCATAATTGGGTACAACATAAGAGATGATGGTAACTTCCCAGAGATGTGCAGTGATTAGTGTTAGTTTATCCACTGCTGGCACTCCTGAGGGGCAGACACAAGACACTAGAACTTGACTGTATTGTACTGTTTAACTCTACATTTAGCAATGGCAATATTCTGATTCTCTCTAGCTGCTCCCAAGGCTGCTTTTGCCTCTCTGGCTTCTGTGTACCCAAAGTGCCTTTCTCATTGAACCTCTCACATTGGGCCAGATGTGGCTGGCCTCCTGGGGACACCACTACTCTCACCAACCACGTAGAGCCCAGACTTCACACTGCCTCGCTAAAAAAGCCGACTCCAAGCAGCAAAGAGAGTGCAGAGGACTCCACTGAGGACCTCTTAGGAAGGTCAGGAGAGCACTGTATCACACACCATAAAGAAAAGTAGATCAAAAGTTCAGCTTTGAAAACTCACTTTCCTTGCCAAAGCCCTCTGCCCAGGTATTGACAGTCTGATCTCCTCTTTTCTTTCCCATAGACCCATTCCTTGTGGTGTTTTCAGCAGTTTGGCTTTAGCCACTGCCTTGACTATCCCACAAAAACTTGAGGGCTGGCTGGTCCCAGCACCCCTAAAAAAAGCATTTCAACCACCATATCTATTCTCCCGCCAATAATGCCTCTGGCATCAAAGCCCCATCCTTGAGCATCTCATCAAAAATTTTACCCAACAGATCTAGAGCCCTTCTGCAGGTGTGTGTGCAGATTCCACCAAGAAAATAGTATTATCTCAGTGATGACTGTCTTGATCCTCAGGTGACTTTAAGTTTGCTTGACTGTGAGCTCTGTAATAATAGCTGACACTTATCCCACGCTCCCTCTGCCAGGCACTAGTCTAAGTGCTCCACAAGGACCTTTTCATTTATTCTCATGACAAGACTTTATGATTAAGGATCATCGTTGCCCTGGTTTTACAGATGAAAACCCAAGGTATGGAAAGTTAAGTAGCTTGCCTGCGATCACACAGAAAGTGGCAGGCCTGGCATTCCAACACAGTTGGCTCCAAAGCCCACAGTCTGAAGCAATAGGCCACAGGGGCAAAGGCTGGGTGGTTCTCAGGGCCCAGTTCCCAGCCCTTTGCACGAAGAAGCCCCCCACAATAGAGGGGTGTCGACTGTTTGCTGGGGAACCAGATTTGGTTGGTCTTATTTCCTGTCTTC
Organism: Stenella coeruleoalba; assembly: GCF_951394435.1. NCBI lineage: Eukaryota > Metazoa > Chordata > Mammalia > Artiodactyla > Delphinidae > Stenella > Stenella coeruleoalba. The sequence goes on along the minus strand of NC_137154.1, from coordinate 42,257,291 downwards.
TATTTTGGAACACCTGTTCCTCCCCTCCCTTACATTTCATTATTCAATTCAACTCAAAAAAAAAAAAATCACATATGGAGCTGTGTATCATGTGCTGGGCACTGTGCCTGGCGGTGGAGAAACAAGGAAATATAAGGCAGAGTCCATGTCCTTTTGTGTCAATGTCACTGCAGGTAAGAAAGACACAGTATCCAATAAAGTATAACACAACATTGAAAATGCCACATGGGAGACATTAGAATACAGAGGTGACCCTGCAGGTGAGGGCGTTCCCTCTGGAGGGAGAGGCAGGGAATGGTGCCTGGAAGAAGTGGTAACTGGGCTGGATGTTAAGGAAATGGGGATGGAAAAGAAAATAACTCTCAGCTACAAAGTCACAGCATTGTGTCCCAGCTCCATCCCGCTGTGTAATAAAGGTTGAGTGGAAGAAGGAGAGCTGTCAGAGGTGGAGCTCAGGAGAGGCTGGCTTGGAGCAGCCTTGATACCCGGCTAGCAGCCTGACACACCCCCTGAGAGAGACGGGGAGTCAGAGAGGCGCCTGGGCAGAGGGGGGCTGGGGTCCTCCTTTCTGTCTGGGCCAAGCACGCTGAGGACACCATGGAGAACGGGCGGGATAGTGTCTGCACCGTAGCCCACAGACCAGTGAGAAGGCTCGTGGAACGGTCCACAAGAGGAAGAGACAATGGTCTGGATTTGGGAGGAAAAGCCAAGTGTTTGAGGGTTTCTTAATGAGATGTGGAAGTTTTGACATCATAGACTCCACTCTTTTAGTTTTGGTGATAGCACTGTTGTTTAACCACATTGATAGAGTTTTTCTTGGTTAATTCTCTAAATTCTCATGACTTGAGGTAAGATTCCTTGATTTATCAAATTGAGGAATCCACTTTATTCTCTGGATATATTTCCTAAAGTCCAGTCAGGAGTAAGAAGCCACCATTGCCCATCAGCTATTTCTTTTCATCTATCTTTTTCTGATCTCTTTCTGAGAAAAACATAGTTCAGGATCTCTGATCTCAGATTCACAATTTCTTGCTGAGATTTTAGAAAATTGGGAGCTTGAAAAAGTGTGGCACAGGGAAGTAATTTTCCAGCAGGACTGTCTTCATTGGTCCATGTTCTCTGTCCAGCTAATTACCTTCCACAAAAGCCAGGAATGAGTTGAACTGACCCATGGGAAGCCCCAGTGATGTGTGGGCCCTGGGAAGGGTTGGCATCGCTGTTTTTTCAAGTTCTGATCTATAAAACCACACAGATGGGAGAGTAGGCAATTGTATCTGCCAAACTCTTGCAACCCAGGTATTGGTTGACCCTCAATAAATGCTTGCCTGATGAATGAATGAAATGGAGAACAGGAGTGAGACAGATTGTATGTGGTCAAATAAACTTGAACTTGCTTGAATTGTGTACCTTCAACCTTATAGAAACTGAGGGAGCTAAGACAGTTCATTATCCAGTCTTCTCAGAGAGGTCCAGGTATTGGAACCACAGGTGTAGCCCAGAATCTGGAACCTGGTAATGAGAATGTAACCCACTGAAACTGAAGCTATTAAATTTCAACATTTATAGATCAAGACCAGCAAAGCAACCTCTTGAGTGGAGTCTTCTTTTTGCCTCCAGTCTATCCCTAGTACAATCTGTTGGAGTTGCTGTTCTAAAACAGAAATCAGAAGGAAACTCTGCCCTGTGGGAAACAACTCCCCCTCACCTATCCAATAAAGGGGGATCAACGTTCACGAGAGCCTACAATATGCCGTGAGTGTGCTAGGAATTTATACTTCACCTTGTTTCATCCTATCAACCGCCCTCTGGGGCAGGCGTTATGTCCCCATCTTATAAACATGGATCTGAGACTCAGAGAGGTAAAGTAATTTGTCCTCAGTAATATAGCCAACAAGTAATGGAACTCAGAGTCAATTCGCTCCAAACCCCAGGACATTTCTCCTCATACTGCACTGCCAGAAATCATTTCCATTATCTCACACTGTCCAGAAGCCTTTGTAGGGCTGTAGGCTCCTTATGAGCTGACTCCATCCCACATTTCCAGCCTTATCTCCCTCACTCCACGCCCTTCTCTCCCTGAGCTCCTGCCACAATCATCCATGAGGTATTTCAGGAGTGGTCATGTGCTCCCAGGTCACAGACCTTTTGCAGTACTGTTGTTCTCTGGTGTGTATACCTTCCCCTTTCTCCACCAGACAAACTCCTATTCATCCTTCAAGATCCAGCTCAAATATCCCCTCCCTATGAAATTTTCTCTGATCATTCTCCCCCACCTAGGCAGTTGGTGGCCCCCTGCCCAGAGCTCCCATTGCCCTCAGTACCTACCTCCATCACTGCAAGCAGCTCTCAGTCTCTTCCTGTCTGACATCCCATTAGCCACGATTCCATGTTTAAGAATCCATTGCAGGCAGATTCTGTGTGCTGCCAGCCCTCCAGCCAGGCAGATGCCACCCTCTCTCTGTAGAAAGCACTAACACAGCATTCCCTACAGTGAAATCAGGCAGTTGTTTAAAAACAAAATCCTTCCCGGGTAGAATTAACCATCCCGTGAGCTGTGGTTTTATTCACAGTGCAGTATGTGAGTATGTGGTGCCTTTTCCCATTTTGCACAAGGCGCTACGTTCCTCTTTTTTTTATTATGACTATGAAATGTATGGGCTATGAAACCTTGACATTAAATTAGCCTCACACTGTCCCTTCTCTTCCCACTCCTGTTCTATGAATAGTAGACTGTGCTGAGAGCAGGACAAATGGATCAAACGTGACACCACTTTACTGGGGAGGCTAAAGCCCAAGATTAGGGACTAGCCGGCTGAGGGGCTGTGATCTGCACATAAGCCCCTGCATCATTCGTTTTCTGCTGATCTCGTTCTTTGGGCTGGGATAGTACATTGCCTTCTGTGCACCTGCTTGTGCATTCTGCTCATGAAAATAACAACTGCGATTACTAATACAATAATAAATAGCTATCACTGATTGCTTACTATGTTCCAGGAAATTTTATACGCTTTGTCATGCTCCCTTCAGCACAGACTTGCACATGTAACGGCTTTGTAGTTAAAAACAGGTTCTGGGGTCAGACAAATGTGGATTTAAATCCTAACTCTCCTCTTCCTCTCTGTGTGACCCTGAGCAAGTCATTCAACCTCTCTAAGCCATAAAATCCTCATGTGTATAAAATAAGAGTAATAAATATGCCTGTCCTTGAGTTCCTGTGAGAACTACATTCATCACTGTATGGAAGAACTGGTAACTATTTATCACCTTACTATCCCTACTATGCAGGATGAAGAAACTGTGTGGCTCAGAGAGGTTAAGTAGCATGCCAGTTGTTACACAGCTGTTAAGTGGTAAGGCTGGGATTTGAGCCCATATCTGTTTCTTTCCAATGCAGCATAGCCACACTGCACAGTGGTTAAGAGTACAGCTGCCTGGGTTCAAATTCTGGCTCTGCTGCTTGCTAAGCTTTGTGATCTTAAGCAGATCACTTACCCTTTTCTCTGTGACTCAGTCTCTCCATTTGTAAAATAGGTGTGATGGGTCTGTTGTGACAATTAAATACGTTGGCATCTGTACAGCTCTTAGGAGAGTGCCTGAAATACAGTAAATGCTGTAAGTGTTTGCTATTACAATGACTTTCTTAAATTTCCAACATTGGGTCTGGTTGGACTCCCGTTGCAGTAGTTAGGGTGAGCGATGCTGGAAATTTGGGCAGTTGCTCTGGACAGTTCAGTTCTTTTTGCTGCTCTAAGATACTTCTCAGGTCCTTAAATCTCCTCTAGTATAAATATTCCCAGGTTCTTCAACTGCTCCTAGTGACACCGCTGTAAAAACTGTCCCTACCACTAACCACGCTCTGGTTGCTTCATCCTCTAGAGCGTCCTCCAGACCAGGTATCAGTCCTCTATCTATTAGGGGACTGATACCTGGTTTGGATAATTCTTTGTTGTGAAGGGGCAGGGGAAGTAGCCACCCTGTGCAGTGTAGGATGTTTAGCAGAATCCCTGGATTCTACCCACTAGATGTCAGTAGAATTCCCTCCCAGTGTGACAACGAAAAATGTCTCCAGACTTTGCCAAATGTCCCTTGAAGGTCAGAATCACCCCCGGTTGTGAACTGCTGGTGTAGAGCTTGGCCCTCAAATGGACAAAATTCTCAGGATAGAGTCTGGAGCTGGATATGCAACACTGACCATCTTTTAAGACAGCTGCAGATTACTTCAGCTCCTTTGACTGTTAAGCAGCTCTGTTCTGTCATTGAACTTGCTGACTGCTAAGACCCCTAAGTCTTTTTCACGGTACTGCTACCCTGTGCCGATGGATTTTTGGCCCAAAGTGCATCTCTTCCTCAGAAATGTGTGAGACCGCTCATTGGTCCAGCCTGTATATGATTATCAGGGTAATGCTCTCTAAAAACCACCTTCCCCCAGTGCCAGAAGTGGCCACCCTCTTCTATTCTTCCAACCCCACTCATCTGCAAGCCCTGTTCCAAATGCCACAGCCCCAGAAAGTACCCCAGATCTTTCATTAAAACTCTTCTTTCCCAGCTCGGTCTCCACTGTGCTTTGTTTGCATGCTATGGGCTGTTTCTCCCAGAAGACTGTTAGCTGTTTGAGAGCAAGGGCTTACTCAGGGAAATCCTACAGTTCCATTCATCTGCTTGGTGCAAAACCTGTCCCAGTGAATGTTCTTTCAATGGAGTTATGTCCTGACCAGCTCACACACCCTTCAACCTCTCCTTGCGTTCTAGCACGCCAACACTCAACAATGCTCCCCGGCGTTGAATGCCCTCCACACACTGTATCCACTTACCCACCCAGCCAGTCTCCAGATATATCCACCAATTTAGTCCGCTCACTGCTGCTACCCGGGAACAAGTCTGCCTTATAGTCCACAAATAGCTGCTTTCCTAACCTGAAACACCTACCTCATCCTTAAATCCTAGTCATCTTCTCAGGCACAGCTCATCTCCTATTTAGCTGTTTAGATCCATTTTGGGATGAGACAGGGAAGGAAATGCAAACCCTGTTTTCACAGCTGAGCCTTCCCTTTGTGTGAGTACTGGGGTGATTGCTATAGCTTACCCAGTTAGACAGGCATGGGTTCAAATCACAAGTCTGCAGGTTTTCTAACGCTGTGACTTCAGGGAAATTACTTCACGTTCCTACCTCACCTTCCCCATCTGTAGATGAGGCATTTACTTACATGCAAGTGCCTGTAGCACAAGGTAGGTGAGAAGAGTGAGATAATGCATGTAAAGCATTCAGCCCAGACCCCAGCACGTGATACACACTCCAGAAGCATCAGCCGTTATCAGGTCTTCCCTGACCACTCACCTCCTGCTGATCTCCCTTCTAGATTCCTCTGGTCCATAGACTAGTGCCATCTGATTTATCCCTCCATTATATACTGTCATATTATTCACTTGCCTGGGTTTACGACTTGGTTGTGTCTCTCCAAATAGACTGTTTAAGTACTCTGATGCCAGCCACTCACTCATTGGACAAATATCTGTGGTGTACTCACTGTGAGCATTGGGCTAGGCCCTGTGGATGGAAAGTGCACAGATATATATCCGAGTTGGACCCTGACCTCTAGGAATTTATGATTTAGTGAGGAAGATAAGATGTGTACAATAAAGAGTTATAACCACGTAGAGAATAACTAGCGTCATTGGAAAGGTGTAAGAGTCCAAATGCAAGAAGAATCCCTGATGCCTGGGATGATCAGGAAAGGCTCAGGAAATCTGGAATATACAGAGATGGATGATGGTGAGAGAATCCTTCATGACAAGATAGAACAAGTTAGGCAAAAACTTGGAGATGGGAAGGCAAGAAGCTTACATGGGAAACTGAGTAGTTTTCTGTGACTTTAGCATGGGGTATGTGAAAGGCAGCAATGAGAGATAAGGCTGGGAGACAAGAGGGGCCTTGAATATAAGACTGAAGAAGTTGGGCATCCCTGGTAGTGCAGTGGTTAAGAATCTGCCTGCCAATGCAGGGGACACGCGTTCGAGCCCTGGTCCAGGAAGATCCCACACTCCGTGGAGCAACGAAACCTGTGTACCACAACTACTGAGCCTGTGCTCTAGAGCCCACAAGCTACAACTACTGAGCCCACATGCCACAAGTACCGAAGTCCAGTGCCTAGAGCCCGTGCTCCGCAACAAGAGAAGCCACTGCAATGAGAAGCCCGTGCACTACAATGAAGAGTAGCCCCTGCTCGCCGCAACTAGAGAAAGCCTGTGAGCAACAACGAAGACCCAAGGCAGCCAAAAGTAAATAAATAAATAAATAAATAATAAAAAGACTGAAGTAGTTGTACTTCATTTCTATGGGATGGGGAACCACTGAAGGTTTGAGCAAGGGAAAGCCTTGCTCTGGAAGGAGGCAGGAAGATCATTTATGAGATCCCAACAACAATTCCGGTATGAGATGGAGGGGGTTAGCTTAGGGCAGTGGTTATGAAGATGGGAGAGAGGGATGGATGTGGGCAAGACCCTGTGATATGGAGAGGATGTGGATTACTATGTGGTCTTCACCTGGCCCCCTATAGTCTATTCTTTTCACAGCAGCCAGAGGGACCCTTTGGTCTTTGTATATCAGATCATGTCACTTTTCTGATCAAAACCTTCCAAAGGCTTCTCATCACACTTAGAACTAAATTCCAAACCCCTTTCCATTCTTTTTTTTTTAATTAATTAATTTTTAATTTTGGCTGCGTTGGGTCTTTGTTGCTGCATGCAGGCTTTCTCTAGTTGCAGCGAGTGGGGGCTCCTCTTGTTGCGGAGCACAGGCTCTAGGCGCGCGCGGGCTTTAGTTGTGGCATGTGGACTCAGTAGCTGTGGCTTGTGGGCTGCAGAGCGCAGGCTCCATAGCTGTGGCGCCCGGGCTTAGCTGCTCCGCAGCATGTGGGATCTTCCCGGACCAGGGCTTGAACCCATGTCCCCTGCATTGGCAGGCGGATTCTTAACCACTCTGCCACCAGGGAAGTCCCCCCCTTTCCATTCTTTACAGCACAGTCTGTATGTGCCGCTTCTCTGGCTTCATCTCTTTACTTTCAACCTGTCACTTGATGCGTTCCAGCCACTGATCTTTCTGTTGCTCCTCAAGCATGCTCCCATCCCTGGACCTTGCATTTGCTATTCCCTCTGCCTGGTACATTCTTTCCCAAATACCCACATGGCTTGTTCCTTCATCTCATTCTGGCCTCTGCTCAAATCTACTCCCTCAAAGAGACCTCCTCTGATGAAAATAAGCAGCATCTCCACCCCTCACTTTCTAGCTGCTTTATTTTTATTGATAGCATTTACTAACTGACATTATAATACATGTTGATGTGTTTATTGTTTTTTTAAAAAATATGTATTTATTTGTCTGCGCTGGGTCCTAGTTGCAGCATGCAGGATCTTTAGTTGCAACGTGTGGGATCTTTAGTTGCGACATGCGGGATCTAGTTCCCTGACCAGGGATCGAGCCCGGGCCTCCTGCATTGGGAGTGCAGAGCCTTAACCACTGGACCACCAGGAAAGTCCCAATGTGTTTATTGTTGGGTGTCCCCACAGAATGCAAGTTCCATCAGTTTGGGTCCCTGCTGTAACCTCAACATAAATGAATGAGTGAAAAAAAGGGGGAAGTCAAGAAGACACCAGCATTTCCAATCTGGGTTAACGGGAGGCCCAGTGGAGCAATTGACCAAGATGGGAAATACAGGAGAAGGAAGGATTTTGAAAAGAAAAATGAGGTTAATTTCTAACATTTAATCTGTAGTATCAGAAAGAGACCCCAGTATATAATCTTAGATGGTAACTGGGAAAAGGACCGGAATTCAGGAGGGCATTAGGATTTAGGAATCGACCACAGAGAAGTGATTACTCAGCTATAGGATTGAATGGGCCAAGAGCAGAGCAGAGCACCAAACCCATCTGTGAGGCACTCCCAAAATGAGGAAACAGGCAGGGGAAGAGAGGTTGTCAGTAGCTGCCCATTGTTCTTGGGAGTAAATCCCAAACTTTCTCCATGCCTCACAAGACCCCGCATGATCTTTGTTCAGGGCTCCTACCTCATCTCCCCACCACCTTCAGCTATACTGGCCTGCTTTCAGTTTCTTGAATTTACCAAGCACCTTCTTACCTCAGAGCCTTCACAGCTTTCCTTCTTTTTCCTGGAAGCCACCCCCCCAAACTCGCCACTCCTCACCCAGCTAACACTTATTCATCCTGCAGATCTCAGCTTAAATATCACTTCCTCAAACTGTCCTTCCTTGGCTTCCCCTCTCTCAGTCTTCCTCCCTGTTATATGCTTTTGTAACATTCTTGCAAATAGGTGAACACACACACACACACACACACACACACAGGGATGCAACAGGAACTGAGACAGAGATAACAGATGACTGTTTGTCTGATGTCTGCCCTCTTAGACCATACACTCACTTCAGGGGCCAGTGGACCAGTGACGATGCCTGTATAATTCACCACTGTGTCCCCAGCACCTAGCACAGTTGTGGTTCATAATAGATGCTCAATTTTAAAAATGCTGAATGAATGAACTGAAAGAGTAGAAAGAGAGGTAGGAGGAGAACCAAACTCGTACAATGACTTATAGTCAAGGCAGATTTCTCAAGCAGAAGCAGGGCGTTGGCATGGTCCAGTGCTGCAGATGAGTGTGACAGGCTGAAGATAAAGGAAAACCAAGAATCCAGGGGCCTAGATTATCACGGCTTTAGGAACCCTATTTAAGTACAGTGATGAGGGAGGGAGACGAGGTGTTGAGGCCTGACAGCAAAGGATGAAGGAGAGTGTGCGTGGGAGAGAAACAGAATCGGCTAGTGTAGACTACTCTCTCAAGAGATAAAGTTAAGAAGGAAGGGAGAACGGAGGCTGGAATTGTTAGCAGAATCACAGAAAGGAATTTGGGGGTAAAGGAGAACTTCATATTTTTATGTCAACAGAAAATATTTGGTCAAAGGGAAAGACAAAATATTTAAAAACAAGTAGGAGATAATTGATGGGGCAAAGTACCTGAAGAGAAAGGGAACGGGATTGGGGACTCAGGTGGTGAAGCTGGATGTGGGAGTGAGGGGAGAAGACTCAGAAAGTCTGGGCAGATGCCACGTGCTTCATGTGCCTCAGACCATACCAGCCTCTCTACAGATCCCTTTGAGGCAGATACTGTGTTCATGCCCACCAAGGTGCAAGGCAAGTAAGACCTGAAACATTAAATAGATTATTCCAGGACACAAAACTACTTGATAACTGAGCTGGAATTCAAGCCCAAGGTTGTCAGTTTTCAAAGCTCTTATTTTTCCATTATTCTTCATGAGCATCCTAAAGGACGAAGGGGAAGAGGAAGATTTTTCCCTCTGAGATGGGAAAGAAGGGAACGTGGAGGAGCGCAGGGAGGTGGTGAGAGCCCCAGTGAGATGGCCTCCACAGTCAAGGAGGAGACCCAGACATCTCTGGGAAGTGGAGCTCAGCTCTAGGAGATAGGAAGGTTTAGAAGAGATGCTAGCAAGTGCAAGAGGAAGCGAGGTGCAGGTGATGAGAGGCTGACCAAGCAGCAGAGAGGATCCTTCTGAAGTTGCACCAGAGGAATTTGGAACGGATCCAAACGGCTTGGTTCCCTGAACTTCCCCAGCAACATGGAGGAGTGGAGACAATAGAAAGGGTTTGGTCAGGCCTAGAAGTTGGCAAGGAGGGTGAACGGGGAGACTGCAGCAGAAAGACAAGAGAGCCAGACAAAGAGCAGCATCTTTGCAATGACTGAATCTGGGGTCGGGACTGGGCTGACGTTACAGACATTAGGAGAGGAAGGATTTTTGATTGTGAAAATGAAGGGTTTGAAGCCAGCACAGTGGAAAGGTCATCAATATGAGGGTGGGAATCCGTAAGGGAGGCAATGGGAGCTGGAGAGGGGAAGACCATGAGCCTGGTGGGGAACTTCTTGAAGAAGGAGTGGGACCTGCCCAGAAGTCAGTAAGTCTTGGCACGAGGGAATGCTAAATGGATGGAAGTGGACTCCAGAAGAGAGAAGTCCATTGAAGGACAATGATAGGACTATGGCCTGTGTGCTGGCGAGGAAGTCATATGCTTATCGCTTCCCCAAGAAGAAAGAGCACAGAGAGGTGGATCATGAATGGCCCCAGGGGAGAACTCTGTGAAGGGAGCAGGGTCTTGACCAGGCAGTCCAGTTCCCTTGAGACAGTGGTAGCAACGCTTGAGGAGATCACTGACCACCCAGGGAAGCTCATTCCTATGCAAAAGCAGAAGCTCTTTGGGCTTAGAAGGAAGGTCAAGACTGAATTTGTTAAGGAGTGAGATAGCGAGGGAAGAGGTAGGAATAGCAGTATCTGAGGCTGTGCTCTGGATGCTGAGTTTAAGTAACAGGCATTAATTCACTCAAAAAACAATTGTTGAGGACCTATGTGCCAGAGCCAGAATACAGATAAGACGCAGTTCTCACCCTAGAGGAGCACCACTTAACAGAGAAAACAGATTCATAGTTTCATGGTTAGAATGCAGTCAGATGGCTCAGGTTCAAATCACAGCTTTGCCACTTGCCACTTGAAGTAGACACGTTATTCAAACGCTCTAAACCTCAATTTTCTCATCATTAAATGGAGATAACAATAGGACCCACCTCATTGCCTTGGTATGAAGACTAAACAAGATAATAACATGAAATGAACTTAGCACGGTGCCTAGAACACAGTTCTCATCAATGCTAGTCATTAATATTAATTAGAATAAAAAGGAGAAGTGCTGAGATATAGGTATGACCAGAGTACTTTTATTACCAGAAGAAATCAGGAAAATACTTGATTATTTCGGGGTGAGGAAGTTCTTTAAAGCAAAACATAAAGCTCAAAAGCCATAAAGCAAATGATGTTCATATTTACTGACATAAAAATGTGAAGCTTAAAAAAATGTGCACCTTCTAAATGACAAGACTTTATAAAGTTAAAACTAAAAATTTGAAAAAATGTTTAACCTCTTTAACAAACAAAAGTTAACATGCATACTATTTTAAAAACCATGTCAGTAGTCAAATTCATAGAAAGAAAAGATAATGGTGGTTGCCAGGGACTGTTGAGAGGGGGGATGGAGAGTTATTGTTTAATGGGCACAGAGTTTCAGTTTTGCAAGATGGAAAGAGTTTTGAAGATGGATGGTGGTGGTGGTGCACAACAATGTGGATGTACTTAATGCCACTGAACTGCACACTTAAAAAATGGTTAAGATGGCAAATTTTATGTTATGTGTATTTTACCACAATTTTTTAAAAAGCCATTACAACTGAGTAAAAAATGAAATTGAACACTTCCGTAGGAAAATGAGCGATGGATGTGAATAATCATTTTCAGACAAAGGACACAAGTGATGATTAAACATGAAAAACTATTCAACTTCAACAACAATTGAAGACAGGGAAGTTTTTGACCAATTAGATAACAAAGAAGAAACACAGTGATAATATCCAGTCATGGCTGTAAAGATTCAGACATTCTTACCAGCCGTGGATGGGAGTGTAACTGGGCACTGCCTTTTTAGAAGACAATCAGGCTGTAGCTATCAAAATACAAAATGGGATGCCATTTGGTGCAGTAACAGAGAAATAGCCACTCGAATGTATAAAGGGATTTATCTCAGTATTGCTTGTAATTTAGAAAAATAGGAGCTACCTAGATAGCTATCAAGAAACTGATTTTTTAAATGATGGTACAAGCACATGGACCAATAAAATATCCATTGAAAATCAAGGTTGTTACCTTCTAATGTGAAAAGAAAAATGAGAGATAGTAATTGAAAAATGTCAATCCATAGTATTATTGTATGATTTTTTTTTTACTTTCCCTTCTTTCTTTATTTTTGTTTGTTTGTTTGTTTGTTTGTTTTGTGGTATGCAGGCCTCTCACTGTTGTGGCTTCTCCCGTTGCGGAGCACAGGCTCCGGAGCGCAGGCTCAGCGGCCATGGCTCACGGGCCCAGCCGCTCCGCGGCATGTGGGATCTTCCCGGACCGGGGCACGAACCCGTGTCCCCTGCATCGGCAGGCGGACTCTCAACCACTGCGTCACCAGGGAAGCCCTCCTTTCTTTATTTAAAAAAAAAGAGTTAATGTATGTTTGTAAGTGCAGAAAAAAAGAACTCAGTGATACCAATGGCCACCTGGGAGTGGAAAGGGAGGATTTTGCTTTTGACTTTATATACCTCTCTGATGCTTGCTTGAGGTTTCTAGGAGCATTTTCTAATTTTGTGGTAAAAGAAACAAACATGGGAAAATGTGGAAGAAGTCAAAAGTGTTTTAGGAGCCCAGAAACAGGAGTAACTAACAGCCTGGGGAAAGTGTCACAATGGAGATGAGGTATGACAAGGTGCTGCGAGGTGAACAGGAATGTGTTAAGAGGAGAAGATGATAAAAGGCACCCCCAGGATGAGGGAGTAGGCGCCTGGGAGACAAGGGCGAGTGAGGCCAGGGAACTGACCAGGCAAGACAAGTCACTGAATTGATGAAATCAACTCCTCCAAATTACAAGCAGAATGTTGGCTTAAAAGACTACAGTCGGCCCTCCGTATCCACGGGTTCCGCTTCCCTGGATTCAACCAACTGCAATTGTGTACTGTCCCGGGTTGGTTGAATTCCCAGATGTGGAACTGGGGATACGGAAAGCAATTATAGGACGTGAGCATCCAGAGGATTTTGGTATACATAGCGGGTCCTGGAACCAATGCCCCGCGATACCAAGGGTCAACTGCGGCTTCATTCACCCCAAAGTATTTATTGAGCATATACTATGTGTTTTGGACACAATCATAAATAAAGCCCACAGGAATCCTCTTTCTTTCAAGTTGTTTTCAGTCTAATGGGAGAGGAAGACATCAAATACATTTAACTAAAATAATAAAATAAAATAATTGGCAAGGACTTCAAAGAAAATACCGTTCTACAATGGAGGCTATGAGGAGGCTGGGTGTAGGCAGACCCTTCCAAGGCAGTTACGTTTAAGCTGAATCCTGGAGGATGAGGGCACTCGATTAATAAAGGGGTGGGGGAGGGGCCGAGGCTTCTTAGACAGAGAGAACAGCATGTACAACACTGAGCAGAGAAAAGGCTTGTTTAAGAATGGAAGACAGGTTATTTTCCAAAATAACACCATGCACCTAGCGCCGCTGAACACCTGGAAACACCTGTGCACTTATCAGCTTTTTGTATTAAGTGGCATTTAAATTTTTATTACATGCTGAATTGTGTACTGTAAGCTTTATTCATGTATCATTAGGAATTTCTATCTTTGTGATGCGTTTGTGGGTGTGGGAGGGGGGGGGAAGAGAGAGAGAGAGAGAGAGAGAGGTTTGGAGTATAATATAGGTATGCTATCTGTCTCTATCTTAAACAATTAAGCACAGAAATCAGTGCACCCTGAAACCATTACCCTTTGAAACTGAATACCCTAAGTTTCATGGTGCAAGCTGATTGTTACTGAAAGTCAGATTGAAATTGCAAAAAGTTACAAGGAAGGAGATCATGGAGCTGGGGTACAGCATTTTTAAACTCCTGGCCATTATCTGAATAGCAAAGAGTATAATAACTGATATGCAAAACTCTCCTTCATCCAATTAAATATTGTTGATTTTTTCAAGAGCCAAAGATGCAGCAAACAGTGCCTGCCTTCAGGGAGCTCACAGACAAGTGGGGAAGGCTGACACATGGGACAACGCCACCAGCTAGTAACTGTTAGAAGGGAGCCTACCTATAATGCAACAGAAACACACATCCAGGAGCAATGCACTCAGCGAGGGGTGGGAATAGGAGCCCTCCTGCAACAAGAGGTGATGTTGGGGGGCTGGGTAGGAGAGAGTCAGTAGAGGGGTGGCCTTCCACGTAGAAGCAGCAGCGTGAATAAAGAAAGCAGAGCTGAGAGCACACAGTGTTTTCAGGAAATAACTAGCAGGCGTTTGTGGTGAGAAGGTCAGGGAGTGGCTGGAGATGAAGCTGAAAGTTAGGCAGAGAGTCAAGGAATGAAAGGCCTTGAATGGCCTAGGAAGAACTTTAGAATTTCTCCTGCGGGGGTGGTCCCCTCAAAGGTCTTTAGGAGGAGGGAGGTGATCAGAGCAGTGTTTAGGAATCACTCTAACTGCTGTGTGGAGGAGACCTCCCACCCTCACCCCAGCCTGGCCTCTGTACCCCAGTGGTTTTAATGGGGGATGGAGGAAAATATCAGCTGGTTCTAGCCTTTCCTCCCCAGTAGGGTGGACTCTGCACACCCACCCAGCCATTTTCTCTAGGGATGATGGGAACCAGGGGGGTGGGGCAGTGTCCTTATGAAGCCCCGTGCACACCACTGCTCTCCTACCCCCACCGCCCTTAAGAGATGCCCATAGTCCCTTCACAGGCTCAGACAGAGCTAAAACCTGGCTTCAGACTCCTTCCTAGAGGGAGCAAAGAGGAAGCTTATCCTTTATGTGCCCAGGAGACAGTCCAGCTTGATGCTGGGTTATTTCCTAAGCTGAGCGTTCTCGATGACTTTATATTTCAATTTGGGATAAGCCTTTGTCATTTAGGAGTTATTTTTCTGGCTGCAGATCAACAATGGCAAATATGGACACCGGGAACAGGCCCAGAGTCCCAAAATGATTAATATCCTGTGCTGTGAGATGTCAAAACGCAATGATAGCCAAAGCTTTTAGAGAGCCAGGCAGTGCAGTGTGATGGCAGTCAGCCCCTTGAGTCATGGGGTGGGGGGGAAGATGCTATAATTCCAAGATACTAGGTCAATGAAACTGAAAAAAGGATCTGAAAACAAACCTCCTCGTGGACGTTCATTTTCAGGAAACGCTCTGTGTTGGTTTGCTGAGCTCCAGTTATCCACGGCTTCTCTAGGGAAGCTCAGCCATCCCAGGTTTACTGTCCTCTTGCTCTACGCTCCATCACTTGGCTTTGGCCAGTTGCAGTCCTGCCTCTCCAGACTGTCACATATCAATTGCTCTGTTTATCTTATTGTTGGCCTGTTTTGGAAACACTCTCCTAGACTCCTGTCTGACTCATAGGTTAAGGAGCATGAGTAATTCTTCTGGAACTCACTTGGAACAGGAGGGAACCCTTCCCACTTGATTTCCGGTCCTAAAAAAGACAAGATAGTTCACACAGGATGCTAATTACTTTTCATCTTCAACAGTTAGTGTGGCCTGCCCCTGCTTGGAAAACTGCCTTTTGCACCATAGGGTTTAGAAATTTGAACACCTCCAAGCATTTATTCAGAATTATAAAATGACACCAGAATATGATTTTGCTGTGATTAATGTTCTGGCTGAAGTTGAAGTTTTTGTTACAGAGGAAACCCAAATGATCTCTCTTAATGAGATGTGAAAATTAGGGGGAATAAACAACAATACTTCACCTCTGAACTCTTCTTGTTGGGTTGTTGGTGTAGGGAATCGCCCATTGTCTTCTCTGCTGTTTTTGGCCTGTCCTTCCAAGCAGTGATGTAAACTCTCTGAAGTTCTTTCACCCCAAATGGGTGTGGCTTCTTTTGGAGCCAGAACAGTTTGGCGTCCACTGCCTGTAGCAGAGATGGTAAGAAAGTGGCTCCGTATCCCTCTGTTTCTAAACCAGCTTCAGAGAGAAGTAGCCCCTTCAGAGGACCTGGGTACTGAAGAGCTTTTCAGGATTGCCAATGTGAAGTATGAGCCTTGCTGGGGGCAAGACCATGGTGAAAGACCAACTTCATACCTTAGGGGCAGGATTATAGAGAAGCCTAGCTTTCTAATTTGTATAGTTTTGTACAATTTGAGTTTTCCCTAATGAGTATGGAAAACAGTAAGGAACAAAACAAACAAACAAAGTCTGACCATGTTTATTTGGAAATGGTCTCTTTATTCTTTTTTGTCTTAGCAGCTGTGTGACTTTGGGCAAGTTAATTAACTTCTCTGTCCTTACCTGTGAAATGATGATCATCATATACTACTTAGAGCATTGTTGAGCATTAAAACATATGTATAAGTATTCATATTACATGCACATGGTAACATTCAATAAGATTTTCTGTTGTTGCTGCCGATGTGGCTCGTTACCAATGCCCAAGACCCTCTCTCTCTGAAACACAACCATTGAGTGGTGCAGAATGTAACTCTCATCCTTTTGGTGGAAGGGAGAGTATCAATCCTAATTAGAAGGTCATTCTATCGGGAGCACGCTGAAAGATAAAAGTAAATTCCCAGGTTTCCCCGTGTCTCCAATGCTTTCCTACAAAGAGCTGGAAAGACTATGGCCCACTCCATGTTTCCTCCAAGTGTAAGTTAGATTAGGCCACTCCTCATGTGAATCTCTCTGAAGGCTTCCACAGCACTCTGAATGAAGTCAGCCTCCTTACTTGTCCTCTTGTTCCCCCATGATCTGCCCCTGCCCGTGTCTGTCCTGGTTCTTCCACTCTCCCACCAGTTCATAAAGCTCTGGTCCCCAGCGGGGCCTCACCCCATCCTTCCGTGTTCAGTGTTCCTCACAGGTCTCAGCTTAAATGAAAGAGGCCCTTCCTGGACACCCTTTTCATTATTCTCTACCTAGCCTCCCCCGCCCCCGTGTATTTGTTTCACTGTACTTATCACAAGCTACAATTCGTTTATATGCTTGCTTGTTGGTTTTCTCCCATTCTATAATGTAGGCTCCAGGAAGCCGAAGACAGTGCCTGGGCTGACACATAGTAAGTACTCAATAAATATGTGTGGAAAGAGGAGTAGCTGAGAAAGGGAAGAGGGAAGAGGTGGGGGGAGAAAAGAAGGAAGGAAGGAAGGAAAGAAGGAAGGAAGGAAGGAAGGGGGGGAAGGGAGGGAGGGAGGAAGGAAGAGGGAGGGAGAGAGAAACCACAATGGAAGGTTAAGGCTAAGTACTCAAATGGGTAGGTTCAAAAACGTGATGACTGGGAGAAAGTGATGCCAGTGACCAAAACAGTAATAGTTTGGGAGGCAGATTAAGGTTGGAGAATAAATTGATGAGTTCAGTTCTAACATGTTGCATTTACAGTGAAGGCAGGACACCCAAGTGAAACATCCAGCAGGTAGATGGTGCTGTAGTGAAACTCAGGGCCAGGCCAGGGCTGGAGCTGCCAGTTGCAGAGTCATGAAAATGTCAGCAAAGCTCTCAGAATGGAAGAAATCTTTAAAGGGTAGGGAAGGAAGAAAAAAGAGAAGCCGCTACTGGAAACACAAATCTCTGGGTTCCAGGGGGGATGTGATCACAAAACTGAAACGTAAAGGAATTCATGAAGGGCAGCATCGGGAGTGGTGCCAGAAGCTTAGTTTGACCCAACGTGGAAAACCTCACACAGCCTAGACGTGGACAGATCAGCAAATTGATGCCTCCATGCAGGGTCAGTGAAGGTGCCTGAGAAGGAGATGGTGTGACATCAGGGCCGAGGGCGAGGAGGAGGGTTCTGAAGAAGAGACCGACAACAGCATAACATGCCCTAGAACTCACTGCTAACGGGTTAAGACTCTGCGTAGCCTCGTGTCCTAAACAGACACGTGTGCAGGTGGTGGTGATGGTGAGGATCAAAGTTGTGGTTGGTGAGGTTTGTCTTTCCCTTCAGGGCTTTCCGCTTCCAACTGTCCCCTCCCTGGCTGCTAGTGGTAGTGCCATGGAGAAGACAAAAGAGGAAGGGCTCTGGAGCCAGAGGGCCCTGGGTTCGTATCACCACCACCAGCTGTGAGGCTCTGGGAAGAGTTCCTCTCTGAGCCTTAGCTTTTTCATCTTTCAAGTGAGGATGGTGACACCTGCCTCTCAGGGTTGTTGTGAAGATATTAGAGAGCCTCTGAAGAGCCTCTCACCCCACAGATGTTAATTCTCTTTCCCTCCCAAGGCCTCTCACTTTCTGCCCCCTCCCATTCTTATCAGACATTGAGGTTGAGGTGCAATTAGGTTAGCTCTTCAAGGGATCTTGGCGCTTGTGGAATTCATTTTTAAATTATTCATCTGTTCTTACCACAAACATTTATTGAACACCTACCATATGTGTCCAGTGTTGGCCTAGGCGCTGGTTGTACAAGGGTGAAAAAAACAGATGCACTACACTTGAAAGCTTGTTAGGGAAATTAGCTGTACTGTTCTAAAGTACACACATAGAGGAGAAGACAGGCAGAGCAGTAGTTCTCAAACTGCAGCGTGTATGAGAATCACCTGGAGGGCCCATTAAACATTGTTGGGCCCACTCACAGAGTTTCTGATTCCATAAATCTGGAGGGGAGTCTAGAAATGTGCATTTCACTCAAGCTCCCAGGTGCTGCTGGTCCAAGAACCCCATTTTGAGAACCACTGGAATAAAGTATGTGGGAGGATGGGAAACAGAGCATTAAAAGAGTATTAAGCCAGAAGAATCAGATACCTCTTATCTCTAAGATATGTTGTTCTCCTTGACGAACAAGCTGGGAAGTATTCCAGTTAAGTGCACACACTCCAGAGATTTTTGGAGGGACAGAGAAGTCTGAAGGCTTGGTAACCACAGCTCCCAGATGCTGGAGCCTAGCTGCCTTGGACCCCAGGCCATCTCTTCTCTGCCCACAAACTTCTCCGTGTCCTTCAAGTCTCTATTCAAGTCAAAGCCATTTTCTGACAACTTTCCTCATTTTCCCAGGCAGATTTTGGCCATTCCCCACTCTCATAGAACTTAATGCATCTCTCTCTTATGATAACTGTCTTACTGGACTACGAATTTTTTTTATTGACCCATATTCCCCACTAGACCATGAACTGCTTGATAGGTGGGACTGTGTCTTATTTATTTTGGTATCTCACTTAACCCCTAAATGTTTAGTGACTGCCAGACCAACTGGATAAATGGATGTTTAAAGAGTATTAAAATGTATGTGGTGCCAAGAAAAACCTGTCACAATTGATATTGTGGGTAGATATTGAGAACTGGGTGCAAGTACTTTCTTGTCTGACAAAGATGGGTTCAGATCTTTGCTCCACCATTGGCCATGTAATCTTGGATAAATTAATCATTCTGAGCCTCTGTTTTATCATTGGTAAAATAAGGGCAATAATCTTAGCATGAGGATTAAATGAGATAATATGCCTAAAATGTTTAGCATGGTGGTTGGCACATAGAAAATATAAAATAAAATAAAATTCAATGTTTGATAAAATAGGGGCTTGCCTGGTGGCACAGTGGTTAAGAATCAGCCTGCTCAAGCCCTGGCCTGGTCCGGGAAGATCCCAAATGCCGCAGAGCAACTAAGCCCATACGCCACAACTACTGAGCCTGTGCTCTAGAGCCCGCGAGCCACAACTACTGAAGCTTATGCGCCCAGAGCCCGTGCTCTGCAACAAGAGAAGCCAACGCAATGAGAAGCCCACGCACCACAACAAAGAGTAGTCCCCGCTCGCCACAGTTAGAGAAAGCCAGCGCACAGCAACGAAGAGCCAACGCAGCCAAAAATAAATAAATAAATAATTTTAAAATATGATAAAATAAAGCAAAAAGAACAGTTGAAAACTGAAACCATTGGGCTGGGTAAAAGTAACATTGTCAATTAAAGCAATTTACAATACTTGCTTAATAGTTATGCCCAGTTACTAAGTGGCAAAATACTATTTTGCCTATCACTTAATATATGTCAAATTAACTATGATAATTATTTTTCCAACATTAGACTCTGTTCATTTGTGTTACTCTCAAGTCAAGGAGACTGAAGACTGAGGAAAAGCCATTTGACTTTAGGATGTCATTGATGACTTCTAAGAACCTGATTCAGAAAAATGGGTGTATGGGTGGATAAGGAAGGATTTTGAAGTGAATAACAGAAGGCCACAAACATAGACAACGTTTTTTGAGAGTGTGTCAACAAATAATCTGAGGCAGAGAAAGATAATGGCAAATTTTTTTGAACGATGTATCTGTAGAAAATAAATATTTCCATTGACATTAGAAATGTATAAGAAATATATATATAATGTATATTATACATTCGTTTTATATATATGTGTGTATATATATAGCAGATTCAAAATGGTTTTAACACAA
Source organism: Stenella coeruleoalba (assembly GCF_951394435.1). Lineage (NCBI taxonomy): Eukaryota > Metazoa > Chordata > Mammalia > Artiodactyla > Delphinidae > Stenella > Stenella coeruleoalba. The sequence goes on along the minus strand of NC_137154.1, from coordinate 42,237,278 downwards.
AGTATCAGGAATTCTTAAATCTGAAGTCCTGCAATTTTTTTTTTCTCTACATTCTGTGAAGTAAATGTTCAGATACACATATAGCTCATTTTAATGTTTCCTTCCATGGGTGTTTCCTTTACTAATGGATTCCCAAGCCTATTCTTTTAAGCAGCACTTAAAATATTTCTGTTTTATAGGTTGTCGCTGTTTTAAAGGATAAATATTTTTAAATGGGCAGCACCTTGTGAGAAGAAGAACACTGCCCAATAAATCAGGTTCTAATGACCCAGGCAGGAGAACGCAGGCAGGACTCTGTCGTTGGCTGAGTTGGTCTCAAAAACAGTAACGCACAGGAAACGGATGACAGCAAGTTTCAAAGCACAGCAAAAGCCTCATTAATGCTGACCATTGAAGTCACACTTCAGCTTAAAATTTGCTGAAACAGAAATAAAAACATACATGAGGCCCTTTGGGTCTTCATGTGTACAAGAAAATATGAGTGATGTGTTATTCTGTGGTGTTCTATGATAGGTTTGACTGCTTGTTTTCCAAGGAGCTTTTATCTTTAGATTCATTCCCCAGGCAAGCTCATCCCCCTGGTGTGTTCAAGTGTTCACCAAGGACTTTCCTGCAAACAGAAACCTGGAGAGGGAAGCTTTAAAAAAATTAAAAAAAAAAACACAAAACCTTTTTGTATTGTAGTTAACGGCCTCTTATTGCTTGTTGGTGGAGAATAAGCACAGTTCAGAAGCATGATAGTAACTAATCAAGAAAAAAAAAGCATTACTTATATATTTTTTGTTTTTCTATTCATTGTTTTCCTTTAGAGAAAATGTATTTTTCTAGTGCAACCAAATTGACGGACCCTTTGCAGGATAAGAAACAAAATGGAATGTTCGTCTACCTTTTCGAAAGACTAAAGTAACTAACATTTTAGAATCTGATCCTATTTTCTAATCTTGATTAATCCATAACTTTCAGATGTAATGAATTGTAAATAGTCAATTATAAGGTGAGCCTTTGGAAGTCGGAAAGCACTTTCTAATGGGGGAAAAATTTCTTTGCGATGACTGGATTTTCACACTAGCCCACAAGTCTAGTTAAGCTATGACATACTTAAAAGGACAGTAGGAATAAAAAGTACTGAGGTAGTGCTATTTAAGGGATGGAAAGAACACAGACATTGGAGCCAAAGAGATTGGAGCCTCGGTTGAATCTTAGGTCAGCTGCTGACCAGTTTCGAAATGTTGGGCAAGTAACTTTACCTCTCCAAGCCTCAGTGGCCTCACCCATATAATGGGGATAATGCTCAGATTCCAGGGTTGCTGCTGTGAGGACAGCACATGGATTGAGAGCAGAGAGACTCTGGAGCCAGATGCAAGGTTTGAATTCTGGCTCTGCCATTTACTTGCTAGGAACCTTGGACTTAACTCAGACTTAACTTCTCCATGCATCAATTTCCTCATTTTATAAAATGAGAATAAGATAGAAACACCTCTAGAGGTGTTGTGTGGATTGTGTTGGGTTGAGTCAATATATAGGAAGCGTTTGGCATAACACTTGGCATATGATGATCCCCTATAAAAGTGTTAGTTATTATTATGATGTGTGCTTCCTGTCTCTTCTTAAACAATAATAACAAACCATCATAGGCTAAAAAAAAAAATCTATGGATAGATAATAGAATTACTTTCCTAAGAAACTAATTTGGTTCATGGTAATTTATCACTATGTATGGAAAAGAAATTTCATCCCCCAGGATGTGCAAATGGAGAAATGGAGAAACGAGGATTGTGTCTAACCAAAACCACAATTTCACTTGGTTTAGAAAGAATGTCAAGTGTTACCTGTTCTTCACCAGAAGGGAAACAAGCAACAAGTCTCTGCAGCCAGATATAGAAAGTATTGTTTTGAGAAAGTGGAAAGATCTCAGAGGTGCTTGGGCAAGATTATCATTCCACTGCCTTTTAATTACAATTACCATACTAAAAATAGTTGCATTGTACTTCATTCATTCATCATTGCTCAATAGCCCCATTTGTGGAATATGAAAATATGAGATGCCTTGCAGTTGAAGACAGCTGGATGCTTAAAACCTAGTCTGAAGTATTAAATAGACTGAAAGTCTTAATGTATTCCTTTTTTCTGGTACAGTGAAATTGTTTTTTTATCAGATATATCCTTAACTCCTAGGATTACGCAGGGGTCGGGGAGGAAATGTGATTTTAAAAGGGAGGTTGCCAACGATTTTAGCTTCACCTGCTTGGAAACACTGTAATGAAGCAGGAGTCAGGGCCAGCCTTCCAAGATGCCCGTATGGTACCCCGTGATAGGAGGAGAGCGTGGAGAAGTAAAAGAGGTAGGGATTACATGAGAACACCTAGTAATCTAGTCACCTTCATTTTCTAAAACCTGCTGTCCCCAGGAAGCAGGAAGTTACCGAGAAAATAAATATACTTTGCTCATCTGGGTCCAGACTGGGATCCTTGGTTAAGGCGGTGACGTGGTGTGGTGTATGGGGTTGTGGTGTTACACTGTGGTGGTCTCTTAGCTCCGAATGTTCCTGGGCAGCAGAGTGTCTTCCCCAGAAGCAGGGCTTTAAGCTGGAGAATATTTGAAAGTAAAAATAACACTAAGGACCACTAGTACACTGTTTAAGTTATTTTGAATTCATCTTGGAATTGGAAATTCACGATGCAACTCTTGGTATTTCTCAGTTTATTGAGACAAAAAGGGGCTCCAAGGCCAAAGAGCAGATCACCTTGGGATTTTCCAGGGATTCCAGCCCAGCCACAGCAAGCCGTCGCAAGGGCTATGCGATTTGAAGGTGAATAACTGGTGACTTTAACTAAGGAGAGAAAACCAGAATAACATGAAGTGATGCCAGAGAACACACAAAGTGTTCTGGGACACTTGGCTCTCCTAATTTCCTTTTAAAATTATTTTTATTATTATAAACAGCTTTGCAGAAAGTTTATCCCATAACCGTCTCAATAAAGTTACTGACATATCTCTGTGAACATTTACAACTTTGTCCATATGTACACATATTATTTACTAAATTTTATCCACTCTGCATATGATGGGGGTCTTACTTTTCATGTGGCATTATTGGTATTATTTTCTTCGACTTTTTCTGTCTAGTTCTGGTCTAACATTATATTTAACATGTTAAAGGATGGCATAATACCATATCCAGTTGATAAAACAACTTATTTTCTCAAAGGTGAATCAGACTTCTTACTTCTCGGCCTTCCCTGGTGGCGCAGTGGTTAAGAATCCGCCTGCCAATGCAGGGGACACGGATTCGAGCCCTGGTCTGGGAAGATCCCACATGCCGCGGAGCAACTAAGCCCGTGCGCCACAACTACTGAGCCTGTGCGCTAGAGCCCGCAAGCCACAACTACTGAGCCCACGCAGCATGACTACTGAAGCCCTCGCGCCTAGCGCCCATGCTCCGCAACAAGAGAAGCCACTGCAAGATGAGAAGCCCACGCACCGCAACTAAGAGTAGCCCCCGCTCAGCACAACTAGGGAAAGCCCATGCGCAGCAACGAAGACCCAACGCAGCCAAAAATAAATAAATTTATAAATAAGAAGTAGGATACAAAAGAAAATTTCGGTGTGATAAAAATTAGGTCACAATATAATATAGTTACTAAGAAAATTCGACAAAGAAAATACATCAGTATTTTAACAGGGGTTATATATATTTAATGAGATTATAGATTATTTTTTATTTTCTTCTTCATGTTTGTAAACTTTTTGTCAATTTTTCGTTGGTTTTATAATCTGGGGGAGAAAAGCAACACATGTTCTTTTTTCTTTGTTCTTGTTTCTTTCTTTGTTTTTGTTTTTAATTGCAAAGAAAGGAGAGATTTGAGTAGCAATCATTCTTTTAATGCACAGACATCTGTGTGCAAAATGAAAGTTTTCCTTAGGTGGATTTTGAATCAGTAGCTTTTATGTGAGAGAAGTAAAGGACCCAGAGTTACTGCAGAGAACCCAGACAGGATTTGTTGCTTGGGATAGTGCTTGGAGATTATTATTATTATTATTACTGCCACATTTTAAAATTGAAGTCTAGTTGATTTACAATGCTGTGCCCATCTCTGCCATACATCAAAGTGACTCATTTATACACATATAGACATTCTAAGAGATTACTGACTTTTATTTTCAAGAAACGAAGAGAGGGAAGCCCAGTAAAATAAGACAGCTTTACAAGGAATAATGCTTTAAAAAGAGTAGTTTTTCTATTACAAGTGACAGGTTTAAATAATGCCCCCAGTAGTACTACTTACATCTCACTACCCCAACTTTTGACCTTTTAACTGGAATATATATGGTACATTCTTAATAGTGTGCTCTGGGCCTGTTTGCTGGTTGGCCCTTTCTTTTCTTCATGATGTGTGGGGGTGTGTGTAGCTGTGTGCATGTATTTGTATAATCCACCTTTATCTTTGCGGTCTCTGGATTTTGTGTCAGGCTTAGAAAGGCCTTTCAAGTTTATAAACATTTTACTCACATTTACTTCTAATGTTTTTATAGATGGCACTCTTTACATGTAAATCCTAAATAATGGTGGGTTATATTTTAAAGTAAAGATTAGGGTAGAGAGCAAGCTTTATGTGTTTCCATATGACTAGCTAGTTGTTTTAATAGCATTTATTGAAAAACCCATATTTTTTCCCAATAATTTAAAATTCACCTTTATATTATACTCAGTTTTCATGTCCTTTGTGTCTGTTTCTGGATGCTATGCCTTTTCATTCACCTATTGGTTTGTTTCTAAACCAATACCAGATTAATTGCCACACTTCTGTAGTGTGCTTTGATAATGTGTTAGGTCAGATTACCCCCAATCCATGCCCTCTTTTATTTTTCAAAAGCATATTGTAATTTTTTTTAAGTTAATGTACTTCTTAAATGGCTTGACTTAACATTTCACTTTGCTTTACTAACTAGAAAGTTTCTTTTTTCTCTTTTTAATTTGGAGCATGAATTTTAGTGCTGCTCATTCTAGCAAAGCAGGGCAAAACCTATGCCAGTTTTCTGAAGACAGTGTCTATTTGTTCTTCAGGGCTTCTGTCGAGAAGCAGTGTGGTCACGGGCGCTTTGGCTCCCTCTAGCAAACACCCCTCAGTCAAATGGAAAAGCCCCTTTGACATCTGAACACCAAGATCTCTGAAATCTTGGCCATGTCTGCAAACAAGATCTAATCTAAAGCCCAATTACACGGTCTAGGGCACATTCCAAATAAGGTATTACTGCTCTCTCGTTCTGAGCTGCTAGGACCGTCCCATTCAGAAAAGAGCCAAAGGAGTTCATTTTATAAAAAGTAGCTGAAAGAAACGCTGGTTAACCCATCAACGCCTGACCTTTTACAGTTCCCATTTTTGTACACCCAGATATGTCCACCTTGGTTAAAAAAAATCAAAGCAGACACACACATATCAACACAAACCGCTTTCAGTTGGGTTGGCTGCTAAGAGATAGCTATGATTCTTTTTCTAATTTCCCCTTAAATAACCAGCGTCTTCAAAAGGCGATCTGTTACTCCCTGGCGTCATGTCTTCACTGGTTTCTATCCCTGATTTTCCTAATATCCTACGTCGAGCTTCTGGCTCTAGGAGCAGTTTTAGTGAAACAGCTTTCTTACACTCAGATGTCTTTGTTGCTCTAATCAAAACCTTTTGCTCAAGTGTAAGCTTCCCTCATCTTGCTTCCACACCTGTCTGTTGAGACTTTCTTCCAAAGTTTTTCAAACCCAGCTTTTCACTTTTTCACTCCTCCTGCCTTTGCTCTTATTTCTCTTGTATTTCCTCCTGTTCTGATTCTCTTTCACCTCCGTAGGCACACATCTGGGGACTTCTGCTCAGTCCACACCTCCCACTTTGACAGCTTCTCCTGTTTCTTTCTCTTTCTCTCAGGGGTTGAAAGCATCCACGGAGGACCATGTACAAATGGGGTGGAGGGTAAAGAGCTACAGAAAAAGAGAATCATCAGGCAGATAGACAGAGAAAAGACCAGTCCAGAGGCCACACAACCCCAGAGAGAGGAGGAGATGAGAACTGTTTAATGCCTAATGGTGCCCCAGTTCTAGTCCTCTGTGAGGATTTGCTGTGCTTCCTACTTTAAGGTTCTGTGTCACCATTGTCTCCTCCCAAGAAATCTCCCCCTTTGGGCTTAAGTTACTTGAGGAGGCTTCTGTTTCTTGCATTCCCTAAGTTTGAGATGACATCCCCATCTCTAAGGCATAGTCCTGGATATTCTCCTTTTCTCTACATGGAACCCTAATCAATTGGAAAATTTTTAAAAATAATAATGCTCACCGTCTTTGAATTGATGACTCCTGAACCTATGTCTCTAAAATATGAGGCTTATTTGTTTTCCAGAGGAACTGTCCAAAGGAAGAGGCAAATTACTGAAGTAGTTAAGAGTGTGAGCTCTGAGGTCAGACTGTCTAAACAGCTTGAGATCTTCAGTTTCCCAATCTGTAAAATGGGAATAATAGAAGTACCTGCCTTAGAGGAATTTGTGAAAATTGAACGAGGTAATGCATATAAAGCTCTTAGAACAGTGCTTGACTCACTGTCAACCTGCAGTAAATATTGTTGTTATTATTACTACTATTTATAGCAACACATTCGTACTTGGCTTTCCACAAGAACTTTAACATGTCCACCTCAGGACTTCTCAACCTCCTTCCAAAGAGAGCATGACTACATAACTTCCTGGTCCTGTCACTGGCTTCTCCATTCAATCCAACAGTCCTGGAATTTGACCTCGGGTCTGTTTGACTTCAGAGCCTGTGCTTATTCCATTAGACCAGCCATTCCCAAATTTGACTGCATCTCAGATCCCAAATATAGTGAATCAGAATCTTCTAGATTGGGGCTTGAGAGTCTGTATGTTTTAAAACTCTTCAGTTAATTCTAGTGGGTCTGATCATTGAATCAGAGTCTGGATTATACTACTTTATCTTCACTAACTTTATCTGTAAAATGGGCGCAGTAATATGTCTATTTCATTGAACTGTTAACCTAATATATATTGAATTTTTACTGTGTGCCAGGCATTGTGCTAAGGGCTTTCTATTATCTCACTTAACTCTCACAACAATCCTGTGAGGTAGATACTAGATTGTCCCTATATTACAGATGAGGAAACTGTGATGCAAAAGAGGTTAAGTTACTTGATAAATGTCGTCCACTTAGCAAGTGTAGAGAGCTAGCGTATCAATTGCTGGGGTTAATGTGATGTGAGGATTACATTAAATAATACATTTAAATCACCTGGCACACAGTAGGTACCCAATAAAGGTTCTCTTTTCGGGACTTACCTGGTGGCACAGTGGTTAAGAATCCACCTGCCAATGAAGGGGACACTGGTTCGATCCCTGGTCCAGGAAGATCCCACATATCGCGGAGCAACTAAGCCCGTGCGCCACTACTGAGCCTGCGCTTTAGAGCCCGCAGGACACAGCTACCGAGCCCATGTGCCGCAACTACTGAAGCCTGCGCGTCTAGAGCCCGTGCTCCGCAAAAAGGGAAGCCATCGCAATGAGAAGCCTGTGCACCACAATGAAGAGTAGCCCCTGCTCACCGCAACTAGAGAAAGCCCGTGTGCAGCAACAAAGACCCAATGCTGCCAAGGATAAATAAATTTTTAAAAAAAAGGTTCTATTTTCCCTTCCTTTTATCCAAGGGATTCTATTCATGCCCAGTGAATTTTAGACAGAGGACAATACTTCAACCTTATTGGTGGCCAGAGAATTGGAAATTTGGTATTCTAGAAGGTACAAATAAAAGGGAAGCAGGTACCTGAGAAAGATGGAGGTGTTTGGGATCTCCAACAAAGAGAAACAAGGGAAAACATAATTACATATGGAAGAGCAGGTGCATGTGAGAACAAATAGTAGCTTGGCCACTGAGGGCAGGAAACGGCAGAGTGATAAACTTTAAAAGAGGAAAACCAAGGTATGGAAAGTAGAACCACATCATCTCGGGGGGAAGCGTCCTGAAAGATAACTATTCCAACCCCATTCCCACCATGTGGTCATCCAGTTCTTATTTGGACAAGTTCTGTGACAAAAAACTCAACTTATCAAGGCAGAAGAAGCTCTGTTTTTTAGAAGATTCTTCATATTGAGTCATTCTAGAATTTCTACCCACAGGGGTCCCCCTTCCACCCTGTGGGGCCCTGAAAAATAAGTCTAATTTCTTTTCTATTTGACAGCTCTTCAAATTTATGAAGACAGTTACCTTGTACCCCTGGGGCGAAACCCTCTGCTTCCTTTAATATTTCCTAGTAAGACATAGTTCCCAGCCTTGTTACATCCTGGTCCCTTTTCTGTGCATAGTTTTTCTTTGCCAAGCCTTGATTGGAGACAGTATTCCACGTGCATAATGACAAACACTGGGCAGCATTGTAACCCCACCATGCTTTACATGTTAGACTTCTATCGATGCAGCCTAAATCAGCATTATTTTGGCAGCCACACTTCACTGAGGACTCAGAGTGAGTCACCTAAGACCCTTCAGTCTTACTCTTACATGCATCTGCTAAGATACCTCTGCCCCCAGCTGCCTTTCAGCAGTTGATTGTCCAGGGCAGGACTCCCTGTTAGAGTCAGCCCATTGCTCCAACATTGCATTTGGCTTATGTTACATAATGGTGTCTCTTTCCCTCCTGGCTTTGTATTATCTGGGAATTCGGTCCAGATCCTCTGGGTTTTCATTCAGAGCACTGTAATAAAAGTCCCGAAGTCTGGGCCATGGAGAGAGCCTTCTGCCATCCTGATGGTAACTGGTGTGGTCTGAAGGTTTTGAAGTCGAAGGAACCTGGTTTAACTTGTGGCTTTGAGTCAGCTGGTTAAACTTTGAATTTCAGTTTCCTCATCTGTAAAATGGGATTGTGTGGATTAAGGGGGAAGATGCAGGGAAAGCACTTAGCATGCAGTAGATGCTGCACAAATATCTATTACCTCCACCCTTCCTTCAGGTCAGCAAGGATTCATTAATCAGCATCTTTAGGTGATGGTTACTTAACAGTTATTCGTCCAATTAGCTATATTAGAATCCAGGCTTATATTTCTTCATCTTGTCCACAACATCTCGTCAAGTACATTGTTAAAATCCCACTTACATAGTGTGGTCTCCTCATGAAATCAGGGCAGAGAAAGAGTAAACAGCAGTCAGATTCTACCTGCATGTAAACTTAGGAAAAGTAGTAAGCTACCAATGAAGTTGGTTAACCTTGAAAACCGTCAACATTCAGGCCCCAAGCACATACTGGGCAACCACTATGTGCTTGGCAGTGAGCTGGGGATGGGCTACAGTTCTACAGTGTTTTAAATGCAGCATCTATGTTCAAGGAGCAAGGCTGGAATTCTAGAGTCATAGGGGCTAGTCTGGGTCACAGGACTGAGTGATTTAGATCTGTTTGTTCATATATCCAGTCAACAAACATGTACCCTCCCCACACTTCCATTCCTTCCCCCCCCCCTTAGGTACTAAAGGGGAGGGGCGAGTATAACAAAAAAGACAAGGTCCCTGTATTCAAGGAGTTTAACATCTAAAACGGTTGGGAGTTCTTTGAGCTAAAGGCCCTCTGTTAAATGCTTGAGAAGCAAAAATAAGACAGATTCTCCGTCCTCTCAGTACTAAAGTTGTATCTTGTTATGAAATGTTTATTTTCTGTAACTATTTGTTTCCTTCCGTCTCACTCACTGGACAGCTTTTCTACGGTAAAGACTAGAGCCACCGGGAAGTTGTCTGCCACACAATAGGTGCGGTCACTGAATGGAATCGCTCCAGGCTTGAGTTTCCGCTTTTGAACAAGAATGACAGCTCCAGTGGGATGCTTGGAGGTCAGGACGAAAGAAAAGAACGTAAGAACACTTGGATGGAAAAGACTTCTGGAAATACTAAGTACTTTTTCTCTCGTTTGGACTTTGGCAAACCAAGATGTTTTGGGAAGGGTCTGGCACTCTGTGTTCCTAAAATTGGTCTCCTAGATGGAGTTGGAGGAAGGGGAGTGAGGGAATGTTGCTTTCGTCAGGATGTCCCGAGTGAAAAAGGGCGAGGGGGAGTGAGAGCCCTGAGCCAGAAGCAAGTCAGGGACCTAGAGAAGAGGGACATCGCAGGCGACTGCAAGGAGTGCGGCGTCTGCACCCGCAGTGGCGAAGGCTAGCGGGAGACCTGAGGGGAGAGAGGACAGGGGCGAGGAAATCCAGGGAAAGCGCGCGGATTGGTCCTCTCCTTGGGGCGTGCGCTTCTGTGCGCCAAGCGATTGGTGGCGGGAAAGTAGCAGGTAAACCGGCCCCCGCCGCCTCGCCATTGGTCAGCGGCCTCTCTAGCTGCCACACAACTGGCCCGCAGGCCGCCGAGCCGCGCGCGGATTGGACGGGGGCGGCCGCCCAGACCGGCTCCCTTCGGGCGCTAGGATTGGCTGGCGGGAAGAGGCAGGTATCCGGGCTCCGCGACTCCTCCATTGGTGGGCGGGGAAGGGGGGTTGGGCACAGCGATTGGTGGGCGGGGGGCCGGGCCTGGGCCGGCGGGGAGCGGATTGGTCGGAAAGTAGGTTAGTGGTGCGACATTTAGGGAAGGCAGAAAGTAGGTCAGGGACGGAGGTGCCTGTTTACCCGCGCCGGACTCACCGCCGCCGCCGCCGCGGGATCCGAGTGGGGGCGCGGGTGCGGGCGCTCCCGGCGAGCCACGGTGAGTGTCGGGCTGGCCGCGGCCAGCGGCGCGGCCGCGGGCACCCCGTCGGGGCCGTTAGCACCCTGGCAGGCGCGGCGCCTCAGCCGCCGCCCGGGGCGCAGCCCGGCCGCCGGGGAGCCCTGACCGACGTGCCCGCTGCCGGCCTTAAAGGGCCCGTGCCCGCTCCCTGCCCCCACCCGGGCCGCGGGGAGGCTGCGCTCCTTAAAGGCGCCGCGCCCGTCCGCCCCCATCCTCACTCGCGGGGGTTGGCGCTGCGGGGTAGAGCGGGCAGAGGTGCCGCAGGCGCCCTTAAAGGGACCGGGAAAGAGTCCGCGGGAATACCCACCTCCCCTCTGCGGGCATCGCTACCTGACCCGGGGGGTGGCGGGGAGAGGAGGTAGGAGCAGCCAGCTGCCTCTTAAAGGGACAGCTCCACCCTTTGGGAGCAGTGACCCGGCTGAGGGCGAGTCCTAGGATGTATCCCTGGAAGGTTCGGGGACCCCCGAAGCGACCATCCTTGACGGCTGCACCCCAGGGGCGTTGGGCGAGAGATGCTGCTTCTGCTCTTCCTCCGCCTCCTCCACTTCCCTTTCGGGAGCCTGCGGGGCTGGGTGGGGGCGGGGAGGGCGTCTCCGCCGGGCTTGGGGAGTCCGAGCCCCCCGTTGCCCCTTCGGCCCTGTCGCGGGTGCTGCCGCTGCACCCGGGTATTCCCCGCCGGAGATGCGGCCGACCCCAGCCTGCGAACTTTCGTCCGGCCTGCGCCATCTGGGTCCTGGGCAGCCCGGGGAGGATCCCCCTTGGGTCTGCGAGCAGGTGCTCCACGGCACGGGGATGTCGCCCGGCGCCCAGGTGTGGGCCCGCCGCCCGCCCTGGAGTCCTGGAGACCGCAGCGAGGCTGGGTTTAGCACGGGGTTTGACAGATGTCAAAGAAAAAGCTTCCCGCTCACGATTGCCGGACGTTGACAGCCAAGAGAGCTCTTGTTTGCTCAGAGGAATAAGTGGAAGAATAGAAATTAATGCCGACCTTGTGGGGCTCGAGTCAGTCACCCCGAGGGGTCGTGGGAACCGGCTGCGGAACCGAGGGCAGGCGCGGGGGAAGGAAAGGCTGCACTGGACATGGGCGTTTGTTGTCAAGTTTGTGCGGGCCGGTGGGGTATCAGGCTGTCCCCCCTCACCTCACCTTTCCCATCCTCTTTTCCCTCCCCTGCCTCGGCCCCTTCCGAGTCACCTAGTGTTGTTTTGGCACTTTTGCGCGTGCTGTCTCCTCTCCCTGCTTACATAGCTACTCCTCGGCAAGGAATTATTAGCCAAGTTTTATCACTCAGCTTCCAGAAATTAGATTCGAAGAAGCATTTCTTGACCGTACGTGTATTTCCAGGATCTTCGTTTTTTAAAAAATCCATAAAAGCTGCCCATTAGCTGCATCTAGTTTCGCACAGTGCTTGTCATTTGTCCTCCTGACATCTGCTGCTGTTCCTTCCTTTAATCTATTTTTATATGACAACTATTATTTTAATTCTTCTTGTCTCATTGATATCAGGATCTGTCAATTGGGTTGGTGGAGTTTTTAATTAATGTACTGGTTGAATCATGAGCTTAAAATAATCATTGCTGCTCCTGAGCAGTTTTGAATAATCTCATGCTCTCCGTGCTTGCAAGATTTTAAAAAGAAAAGAAAAAATCACTGCTGTTAAATTTGATTTCCATATCAATGAAACTCTAAAATATTTTTTTTAACACAAAATTGAATCTTTCACTCCATGCTCTGTTACTGAATTCACTTTACTAATAAGTCTTTAAAACACTTTGTTGAACATATTTAGAAGGCTTTAAAATTTCCTGGGCAGGATTTGAAATTGCCTGTATTATCTAAAGCTGGATCTGTAGGGGCATTTTTGGTTTTGATTGTAGATGTAGCCAGTGCATAATAATAGTAAGTTAAAACTATGGTTAAATTTATACCTTATTCCAACCCCTAGAGTTTAGAAAGAGGGAAAGAGAAAGGAGCAGGTGTGGTAGAAGAGCACTTGTTTGAGAGAATCTCCTGGTTCTAGCCCAGACTTGGGCTTTCATGGCTGTGCTACTTGGGGCAGGTCCCTGAACCTTTCTGAGTTCTACTTGCCTCACATGGAAAGTAAGGCAGTTGAACTAGGTGATCTCAGAGGTTCCTGCTGCTCTAAAGTTCTGTGCATCTCTAAATATTTAATACAGCTGAATTCAGGTTGGTATTTACCTGCTGGAGCCTCCAGAATATCTGAGCTGAAGTCCTATTTTCTTGGGAAACTTAAACAGATCAACAGATGGTGTTTTAAAGAATCCATTTCAAATGATTTATAAAATGATGACTACTCAGGAATTTGTCTGCTATTTGCAGAAGAGGTTCGCCTGCCACAGAGAGGAAAAGGAAGTGGCCCTACTTTCAGATTTATCGCTCCATACCAACGATCTCTACGCAATTTATATACTAGTATAACAATGGACAGGCACTGTAGAAAGACTTGTTAACAAAATGCATAAGCATATGTAAAAACGAAATATTCTGTATCTCTCTTTGATATAAGGGTTGCCTTCCTTCTATGGGCTTTCTTCTATTTATGAGTCCATCAACTCATGGTGGTTGGAGAAAGTCAGATATTAAAGAAACAGTTTCTGCCCCATGTGATGTTACAGTCATAGGTAGTGATTTTCGTTAACATCGTGATAGCAGTTGCAGGGAAGTAATTTTTTACTTCCTTTTTAGACCTCGAGGTTTAGTTAGGAGCCTAGAAATACAGGTATGTCACCCTTCTCCACAGTCTTTTCTCTCATTGCCACTTCATCATAATACCCAGACTTACCCGAGACACCCACCCTGGCTTTTCTCCTCCCTCTGTCTCTAAACAAGACCTGCTCTGACTTAAGCTCCCTCAGCATCTCTTCCTTCCGGCTCAGAATGTCTTGTCCCTTTCCCCCATCTCTCCTCTTTTCCTCCCAGTTTGGAAAACGCAAGTGAATTTCTCCCCTGTTCCCTCTTCTTAGACCCTCAATTTGGGCAGGAGCCTGGTCTCTGGTAGCAGGACCTGGGACTTGGGTTGGGTGGTGTGTCCTTGGACAAGCGCTAGACTCCTCTGACTGCAGGCTCCTCCTCTGTGGTGTGATGAAGGAGCCTGCCTCCTACAGTCCCTGTGAGGATCAGGGGAGATGATGTGGGTAAAACGCCTGGCACACAGGAAGCCCTCCCTCAGTGTCTGCTGACACTCCCTCTCAGTGCTGCCAGGGTCCTGTCGGTCCTGTCACGGGAATATCCTTCGTGCTGTTTGCCCTCAGTCTCCTTACCTACCCTAGAAAAGCCCTTGTCTTGATTGAGGAGGGAAGGATGGAAGGGGAAGAAACAGGCCTGCTGTGGGCCACTGTGCAGCGGGCAGCTTTCATGTGTCTGCACTTGGTGCCCCTGGGCCCCTGTCTCGCTCCCCTCCCTGCCTGGCAGCCTTTCCCAGGGCTGTGAACGGTCACCCCCTCCACTCTCTCATCGGCTCCACTCTTAGCTCCTGCACCCTCTCTACTATCCTTCTTCATACTTCATCTCAAATATCTCCAAAAACTTTAAGTCTTGAATTGCAGGGCCTCATTCTTAGTCCTAAATTGTTGTTCTTGGCCCTTTTGCAGCTTATACCCACCTGTCTTTCCCTCCTTTTTGAAATCTCCTCCTCCCTCAGCCTTTAGGTCACATTGCTTTCTTGGTTTCCTTCCTGCACACCCTAAAAGTAGGTGTGTTTTTGGGCCTCTGCTCTTCACACTAGCCCAGTGGGCTCAGGTCCTGTTTCCGGTCCTGATGTGTCTCTCCTGCTTCAGCTGCTAGCAGGTCCATTGTAGACATTCACGGCAGCCTATTGCCAGCATCCGTGGCCTTGGAGTTACAGGTTGCAAACTGCTTGCAAGCATGGTCTCATTTCATCCTCATGACAGCTGTACCCCTTCACCATCAGGCTGTCCTGAGAGGGACTTTGGTTGGGTGGTTAAAAGCACAGACTTTGGAGCCAGATTTTATATCCTAACTGTTTCTTACTAGGTTTATGACTTGTGGTCAAGTTGCTTTGCTCTCTCTGTCTTGGTGTTCTCATCAGTAAGACTGGAATCACTTTAGTCCTTACCTCAGAGTGTTGCAGTGTGGATTCAATGAGTTAAAGAATTAAAAATACATGAAGCTCTTCATGGAACATAGTAAACGTTCATGGTTGTTAGCTGTCAGTCTTGCTGCTCCTTCTTGCGTCTCCACACGCAGCCCGCCTGGCTGTGTGCACAGGACTGTCCAGTCAAGCTGAAGAGCTGTCTGCTCCCTGGACCAGCCCTTGGCCCGTTCTATGCCTCAGCCTTCTCTCATCCAAATCCTACTCTTCTTTAAGACCCAGCTCAAATGCTTGGTCCTCCTGGAGCTATTTCTTCATTTTGTTTTTCTTCCTCCCCACACTGGGCGGCAGTGTCCCCAGCCCTTGATCTAGCTCTAATTATTGTAGGTACTGCTGCATCCCATATCGTGTTGGGCTGTCTCTGGGAATATCTTACCTGCTGGTTCCAGGCCAAGCACTTTGTGGGGAGTTCATCTTGGTTTCCCCAAATCACAGGCATAGGGAGCCTTCAGGATATGCTTGTCCAATGCCAATTAATGATCTTGAGGAGGAGGAGATGGGGTGGGATAGGCACTCAGGGACTAAGCACATGGAGGGAAGGGGATATACCTGTGGAGAGGTGGGAGCATGAGAGGAGGGATGCAACAGGGGCACGAGTGGGCGTGGCCATGAGTAGTTAGGTCTGCATGGAAGGAGGGATTGAGTTGGGGACCTAAAGTCGGGGAGATGAGATTGGGTAAGCTTTAGTCATCTTTGCTTCAGGAGAACGTTGAGTGCTGGCACATGATGGGAAATTATTTTTATGTTAGTACATGCTGTCCTTTTAAATAGGGTAAACTCATGTTTATCCAGCCTGGTTAAAGAAGGGGATGGATGGTCTGTCTAATTTAATATTCTGGTTAATACTCTACCCATTAGATTTTGTACATATGCTGAGTAAAACATTTACAAGTACTTATGCTTTCAACTACTGTTTGAAATGTGTGACCTGGGCAAATTAGCTAGCTTCTTTGAGTCTGATTTACCTCATTTGCAAAATAGAAATAATAATAATGATGGTAACGGCAGCTAACGTTTATTGAACATTCTCTAAGTGCCAGCAGATATGTTAGTCACCTTATGTTTATTAACTTGTTTAATCCTCATAACAGCCCTATGAGGTAGGTACCATGATTATCCTTATTTTACAAGTGAGGTGGTTTTGTGAACTGCCCAGCTGGTATGGGGTGGAGCCAGATTGGTGCAGGGGGACGGGGGAGGGACGGACACTTCCAGAGTCTGCTGTCTAACCACTGCGGTAAATGCCTGCTGGGAGGAACCACTGGATTTGATCCCGTGTCTGAAGCAGCCGGCACCAGGCCAGGAGCCAGGCAGGCCCGAGGTGATTGGTGACCAGTCTTATTGCTGACAGACATGGTGTATACCTCCTTTTAAGCAGGACTGAAGTCCTCTGTGGTGGGACACAAGGGGTGCACGTCTGGATATTACCCAAGTGTGAGTTACAGGGGCTTGTGAGCGTGCATCTCACATCCTGTTGTACATTTCTGTATCTCTTGCTTCCTCCTGCCTTTCTGCGGCGTTGCTCTGACGTAAGCCTCATGTGGCTCAGCCAGCCCCTCCCCAGGCAGCTTGTGTGAGATGAACCTCCTAACAGAACTCCTCACCCACTGCCCCCGCCGGGCCATCTGCGGAGAGCGTCACGGGGAGGAGACCTTTTGTAAAGTCTCTCACCTCTTCCTCCTCTCCAGCTTCTTACCCCCAAAGACAGATGTCCACAGCCTTAATGTGTACGTATATATAAATATATTTTTTAATGCCAGTTGTTCCCCAAATACATTTAGATAGTAAGGGAAACATTGTTTTATCTCAAGAACCTGTTACATAAAAATGTGTTATATAATGTTCAAATGTATACTGCACGGTGAAATTAGATACTACTTTTTTTTTTTCAAAGAATAGAAAGATAATAAACACAGGCTATACTGAAGGTAATTAAACTCAGATTTGAAAGGCATGGAAAGACATGCCCTGCCCTCAGAGTTATTGTTTTAAATCTCTGTTCACCTTCTTGAATGCTCCAAGTATAGAATGTTTGGGAAGTTGACCCGAATCTGCCATGGAATGCTACTGTGAAATACTCTGGAAGTCGTCTTTTTTGGGGGGGCGAAGAGGGGGGATGTCTCCTGCTCACTTATATCTCTCTCATGTCTAAGCAGAGGGAAGAGGCTCTTTTTGCCTCCCTCATGCTTAGACCATCAAGGTCATATTTTACCCAGTTTTCTGCTCTACCTTCTACTTCCTTCAGTTCCTCCCACATGATGTGGCCAACTTTGCCTTCCAAGAACAGCCCTGCTGCCAGTGGCCTGTGGTTGACACTCCTGTATCCAGTCTTCCAGACTCTCCAGAGTCTGACCCTGTTCCCCCTGCTCACCAGTCCTGCTTCCTGCCTCTACCTCCATTTGCAGACCGAGCCCAGTGCCTGGGGTTCAGTTCTGCTTGTCCCTGCCCAGGCCACCCCATGCCCTACTCTCTCCTTCTGTCTGTCTTCCCTCAGCTCTCTCCCTTGACCTGAGAGGCCTCTCTTCTTGGCCCCAGCCTGCCTTGAAACTCCCTTCTTTGTGAAACTTCCTCTGATGACATTTGTCCCCTTTGCGCTCTCTCTCTCACACTTTTTTTACTTTTGATTGCCAGCCATTCATTCAGAAGCATTGGTACTTCATAATTAGCATATTGATCATATCGATTCCAATTAGAATGGTCAGTTCTCTCATTTTTTAATTGTCTCATGAATAATTATCTTGTCCTCACTTCCCACCCTCCAGTTCTACTCATTGACTCATTCAGTGAAGTTTATTGGATGCCTGCCGTGTGCATAGCAGTGTTCCAGGCACTGAAGGTACAGCAGTGAACAAAACAGAGTCCCAGGGGAAGGAGACAGACTGTAAACAGTTAAGCATGTTAACTCCTGGTAGTGCTAGATGCTAGGTAAGCAACCACATAGAGCAACCACATAGAGTAAAACCACATAGAGTAAAAACCACATAGTGATGATGAAGGAGGTTGCTTTAGCTGGGTCCTCGGGTGAAGAGGTGACATTTGAGCTCAGCTGCAGGAAGATGTGGGGAAAGTATCTTAGGAAGAGGGAACAACCAGTGCAAAGGTCCTGAGATTGGAAGTAGTTTGATTGTTTTTGAAATAAAATAAAGGCCAGTGTAACTGGATTTTTAGTTCCTTGAGTTTAGATGTTTTATCCTCCCTGTAACCCTTAGCTCAGTGCCAACAGCCCTGTAAATACTTGCACTCAAAATTGGAGCATTTGCCCTTGGTTATACATTGTACAAAAAGCAGTTTACCGTATCCTGCTGAGAAGGCTTTTAATAAAACATTATATTGCACATAAACAAATTAAGGGTTTGAAGGGTTTTCTCATAAATATACTGCTAGCATGTATCACCAACTATTACTGGTTTTGTTTTGTTTTATTTTGTTTTTTTGTGGTACGCGGACCTCTCGCTGTTGTGGCCTCTCCCGTTGCGGAGCACAGGCTCCGGTCGCGCAGGCTCAGCGGCCATGGCTCACGGGCCCAGCTGCTCCGCGGCCTGTGGGATCCTCCCGGACCGGGGCACGAACCCGCGTCCCCTGCATCGGCAGGCAGACTCTCAACCACTGCGCCACCAGGGAAGCCCTATTACTGTTTTAATTATGTCTAGTGCAGAGCTTCAAACTTCAGAATTCTGTTTTATATGCACAGCCATCTTAAAAACAGATTTTGTTTCAAAAGTTCATTTGTAAGGCAGTTGATGGAAACTTGGGATAAATTTTTCTATAGAATAAAATGAACTAAATGGTGGTTTGGATCCCAGGCAAGCCCACAAAAGCCATTTAGTGCTGACTCTAGCTGAAACCATACTATTTAGTACTAAAGTGTTATCAGCATTAATTAAGCCTTCTGAAGCTAGACCCCCATCTATATAGCATTAAAGGTCATTTACTACTAGCGTTAATGGGACCCATTTACCTAAGTCACTTCTCCTACTATTTTTCTAGTCTGACAAAAAGGTTTATAAAAGGGATTTTTGCCTTTGTGCCTTTAAGATTTCATTTCATGTGTTATAAATGAGACAGTGGTGTGGAGAGTGGGGAAAACTGTGGGCTGGGAGCTGGGAGAGGCCTGGGCTCCAGTCTTTGCCAGCCACTGACTTGCTGAGTAACTTTGAGTAAGTTGCGCTCATTGAACTTTGATTTCTCAGGTCCTTCTTGGCTATAAAATCCTGTTTTCTCAATGTCACGGGAAAACATGCATGTATTTCATTGTTCAAACCTGCCCTCCAGTAGCTACCTCCACTTTCGTTTTGAAGAAGTAGGTGGCACACAAACAATGAGGAACTCAAGAAGTTCCCATGTGTGGTACCCAACAGTTATGCCTTCGATATGAACCTTGATTTTAATCTGCTATCTCTCTTGACGAGTTGAAAGAAATTTTGTCCTAGAACTTTTGGTCCAGATAAGATTCCTGTGTTCTTCCTCAACTTATCTTCCATGTAATTATGTAAATCATTTTTTCTTGTTAACTCTTAGGGATAAAAATGGTGACTCTGGTTTGTTGCTTTTGAAATATACTTCTAAGTGCCCTTAGGGAATGGAACGAGTTTGCAGGAGAGAGCAGAGCTGAAGGAGTGTGGGATCAAAAACAATTTTAAATGTTAAATGCAAAGCTATTTTCAGTATCCTGCTGGAGGAAAAAAAAAAAATTTTTTTTTTTTTTGAGGCTTTAGATTAGAAGAGGTTCCTGCTCCAAAGGAGAAGAGCTTCAGGTTTTGCAGTGGTGAAAACTACCCGATCCTTTACCTACCACCCCTCCCTTCCTGCTCTCCCACCTCTGAGTTGTTTTTGGCCTCAAGAGCCACATTTGCTATTTGAGAGGTTTGATATTTAAGCAATGCTAGTCTCAGAGCTCAGCTGGGACTTAGGGTGTTAGAGGCTTAGAGTTCAGCTGTCTTAGGGTGCAGAGTGCTACATGGCGAACTTCCCCAGTAGATTCTAGAATGAGGGAAGCCTCATTGGGAGTGACAGTGCACTTTGAGCTCTGCCTCTGTTTGATTACTTGTGAATAGTATGTTTCATTTTTTTCTTTTTCCGTTACTTGAAGGCATAACAAGAGGAGTTGGTGCAAGAAATTGTTGCTCTGCGGATTTCACTTGGGAGCTAGAGGGTGGCATTATACCCAGCGTTCCTCCTTAGATCCTGGAATACTGGCAGGAATTTTGTCTTTTTTTTTTCTCTGCTGTATCCCCAGCAACTAAGACAGTGTCTGCACAGAGTAGTCAATAAATTGTTGCTGAGTGAGTGAGTTCAGCTTGGGAAAACCTCAGCTTTCCCACCCTAACAGTATATAGGCTCATGTGCTTGGTCTTGCAGTGTACTTTGGATTTTAGGATACTGTTTCCTTTTGTCACCTGTGTTTTTCTTATTCTTCAGGTTGGCCAGATATCAGTATCTTTTATTGATGATCAGGACTTAGCTGGCCATGGATGTCCCTGCCCTGCTGATGTTTATCTTTATGTTATCTTTAATTGGCTCCAAAGTACAGCAAATCAATAGCTGAGCCACATCAACTAAAAGAAAACCTACTGCATATTTCTTTGGGTGTAGTACTATACATTTCTTTATTCAGTCAACAAATACCTGAAGGGCAATATACCAGGCACCATGGAGACCCAGAGGAAGAACAGAAATAGTTGTTGTGGCCAAGGAGCCTGCAGTTTTATCTGCAGATGGATAAACCAAGGCCACATATAATGTCAATAAAGTGGTCTAGATGATCTATAACTGCTACAGGAATTCAGAGACTAGAGAGTTCTTTGTGAGTTGCCATGTGAGGGAGGAGGCTTCATGGAAGTGATCAGATTTAATCCAGACTTTTTAAGGATGTGTAGAATTTTGATTCACAGAAAAGGGTAGCACAGGTATTTCCAGGGAGCAAGTGGGTGGGAACACATCATAATTAAAAGCACAGAGGTAGGAATGACCAGCTTGTATTCAGGGACACAGCCTTGCCTAGAATGGAGGGTTCTTCATTTCAGACGATAATAATTGCTAATATATAGAGAGTTCTTATGATGTCCTTAGCACTTCACATATATTACCTGATTTAATGCCTACAAAACCCCATGAAGTAGGTACAATTATTAGCATCATTTTAGAAATGAGGAAATTGAAGCATAGAGTTATCCAGTAACCTGCCTAAGGTCACATAGCTAAGAAGCAGTGGATCCAGGTGTAAAAACCAAGCCATGGAGACTCTTGACCAGTGGAATCCTTTGTCTCCCACTGTCCTCCAGATGCAGGATTTGGGCTTGGCTGGGGGTTTTAGAGTCATGAGCTGGAAGTGGACAAGACTCTATTTAGTCCACTCCTTAGTTTTGTAGAAGAAACTCAGCAACGTTAAGTGGCAAGTCAAAGTTTACCTAGTGAGGTAGAGAGTGGTAAAAACCACTGAAGTTGTTTTATTATGATTATGATTTTAGTGATGTGAAATGATTCTCCCTAAAGCATTAGTCCAGTATGAATGTTCCAGCTGGATTGGAGCAGAGGGACTAACCGCAGCAGAGACCTGATATGAGGCTACTAGCTGAATCCAGACAGAGATTCATCTCAGCGGAGCCAGAACTGGGAATTGTCAGTTATGTTAATCGGCATGGCTGTTTTCAGCTGCCCTTCAGAATTCTAGAGCGTGGGGAACATCTGCTTGTGTGAGTGGCTTTTAAGTATGTGAATCTGCACTGTACTGTGACCGAGACACCTTGATTAATGAATTCTTGAGAAGCAAAGCACCATTATGGAAGTCAAATGTTTAAAAACAAATACCCACATTTTCCAGAAAGGTTCCCTAATTGGGAACCGGATAACCTGCATTCTAGACTGTTTCTGCTACTTACGCACCAGATAGTTTAAGCCAAATAACTTAATGTCTCAAACTGTGGCTGATGCCTTGTCTGTGGAACAGGTATAACAATTCCTGTCCAGCCCCTTACAGTGTGGTTTTGATGCTGAAGTGAGATAAGGAAAGAGTAGGGATTTGGGAAGCGGTAAAGTTGCTCCCTGGTTGTAGGGAGTAGCAGCCGTGGTGTTAATAGTGAAGGTGTACTAGCCTTTCAGGGAGAGCCCGGAGGGCACCGAGGTTGTTCCCCTGCCTCCAGGGTGTGTTTAGGGATGTGGCGCTGTCCACCAAATGGGTGCTGACTAGCCTCATTTTGCTGGTGTAGGGCCGTGTTTTAAAGATGATGATATATTGCACCCTGAGAGATGGGGGGCCAGCCTCGGCATAGATAGAAAAGTTAGACACAGACATCCTAGTTAATCTCTTCTCCTCTGTGCACACCTCTCAGGCTAGTGATGGACAGCTATGAACCAGAAAAACAAGTGTCAGAATCTAGCCAGCTGGCCAGCTGGGCATTCTTAGACGTTTCACCTATCCTGGCCAAGTGATGGACAGCTATGAACCAGAAAAACAAGTGTCAGAATCTAGCCAGCTGGCCAGCTGGGCATTCTTAGACGTTTCACCTATCCTGGGGCAATAGGAAGAAGTCCAGAAGAACCTTGATTAGTTTGGGGAATTAGTGGGTGATTCAGCATGCTGTCCAGGTAATACTTGGTTATAAAGCTTGTAGCAAAGTCTTGATATGAAGGACTATAGATTTGCCAAATCTTAATTACTGTTAGTATTGCATGATGTACTTATTATTCATAATAATAATTATAGCAGTACTTAACCTTCGAGCATTTACCATTCTGCCGAGAACCATGCTAAGTGCTCACATGACTTTTCCCATTTAGTACTCACAATAGCCCTGTGGGGTGGGCACTGTCAGTCCCACTTTCTAGTTAGGGAGACTGAGACCCAGTGCCTTTGATGGTACACAGTGAGTGGAAAAGCCATGATTCAAACCCAGGACAGTCTCACTCCAGAGCCTGCACTCTTACCCGACGCATTCTTCTTCCTCCCTTTTCCTGGGACCCAAAAATGCTTTCTGAATCTGGTTTTGAGGTTTCTGACAGCACAGTGGGTCTTTGGAAGGCATTTTTGGTTGATAGTGGCCATGTCTCTCCCTCCTTCATGGCCATGGCTGACATCTAGCAGCTCTTGCCGGCTTCCCTGTGGCTTGTGAGCAAATGGATGGCAAGGATGAATGTAGCAGATTGACTAACTCTTGCCAGCCAGTGCCTATGGGGGGATTTTAAAGAGGGAAAGAGAGGACTACGAAAGAATTGCTCTGGGTCAGTTTTTCAAAAAGTGGCTGGGTAGTTGGTAGTCTGCTCCATTTTCACGTTGATGCTCATCAAAATCTCACAAAAGCCTTTCCCGAGGTCACGGTCATGATAACAATGCCATCCACCTTTCATGTGTGATTTACAAAGTAGTTTTTACATGTATTGTCTTGTCTAGTCTTCACCACAACCTTATGAGGAGAGGAGTTATCAAGACACATTTTGCAGGCTAGAAATACCTAGAGAATTTAAACTACAGTCCAGGGTCCCAAAGCTAGTCAGTGGCAGAGTCAGGCTTAAACACCACTTTTCTGACAACTTCTACTTTCTTCCCAAGTTCCTCTTTGCTTACTCTGTTGAAGATGTTCTTAAGTGTTCTGATTTACTATATTCAGAGGTCAGCAGGAATTATTGAAGTGAAGTGCTACAAACTACACTGTTACTGAATCAGAATAAATGAAAGGTCATGTGATTGGTTACTGTGTTAGGTTTAATTGATTTGCACCTACTTTTGATGGTACAGAACATACAAAGATCTTCTGCGGTATATTATTGGACCAGCAGCCCTTCTAGCTTTAAAAGTCCCAAGGCTTTAATAGATGCTAAAACATGGAGTTTATGTAATTTCTTTAAAAAGTTGACCATCGAGTTCTTGGTTGGGAACACAAGCTCTTATTATCACATTGTTTCCATGGAGAAATGAGCCTTGATTCACATGATTTCAGCTCTTGGTGCCTTTTCTAGGAATGGAGTAAACTGCTGTAGGAGAGAGAACTGGTGGTGTTACCACTTAGAGCTGTCTCCCCTCCTGTTACTATAGGAGGCTGGTTTGCTTTTCTGGGCCCTCTCAATTTTCCTGTGACCTGAACATAAATCATCTTGGAGATCCTGTTAATTTCATTTTTGAAAAGTTTTCCATGAAATAAACCTGAATGGAATACTTTCTTATATAGTTTTGAACATCCCCTTTAAGGTATTTAATTGGCGACAAGGGGCTTTGCTAAGAGAATGTAGAACTGGTCTCACTCAAGCTTCTTGTATTAGATGGGACACAGAGCAAATTCCTATATTAGGGAGCTCCACAGACACATTGGCTGAAATTGGGTGGAAGCTGATTTCTTTCTCATGTACCAGTTTAGAGTAGATAAGGGTCCAGGCCTTCTGTCTTCAACATGAAGACAGTGGCTTCCACCAAGTGGCTTCCACTTGGTGGTTGAAGGTGGAAGCTTCAGTTTTTACTGTCTCCCAGGGGAAAGGATCAGGGAGTAATACATGCAGTAATTTTAAGGGCAAGACCTGGAAGTAGCACATTCTTTTATCCCATTGGCCAGAACTTAGTCCTATGACTACATTTAGCTGCAAAGGAAGCTGGGAAATATCTTCAGTTGGGAGGCCGTGAGTCCAGCAAAATCTGTTTTTCAGGGTGGAAAGGAGACTGAACACTGGGGGAGGCTAGCAGTGTGCTACACTGTAGAAGGGGGTAAATAGGATCTGAAACTCTTGCCAGGAAAGCTGGGAAGATGCCTGAGTCCAGGGTCAGAATTTAAGAAGGCTTCCAGAAACCAGGACACGTGCAGCCATCTAGAAGTCAGGGCAACTCATTGCTCAGAAACTAGGCACTGGATGAAGAGTCAGAAAACCTAGATTTGAGTCTAGCTCTTCCATGTCATAACCTGGGGTAAAATACTCCAATGAATGTTTGCCTTATCATCTAGAATATGGGAACAATGGCGATGACCTTTCTGTCTCCCAGGCTTAGTGTGAGGATAATGGATGGGGAAGTGCTCTGCAAACTGCAGCTCCGTGGAAGTGGGCACAGCGTCTGTGTTATTCAGTGTTGTTCACCTTTGTGTCCAGAGCACCCAGCCCAGTGCCTGACATGGACACGTTTGTTGAATGAAGTGTGAACTATTATGAGAGGTGAAAAAAAAATGCCTTGTGCTAAGGAGCTCTTGATCCTGGATAGTCTTCTCTGCTAGGTGGAAAGGTTCTTCTACTCTCCACTGGCCAAGGCCTTGGGCCTACATGTAAAACCACGTGCCCCACCAGGATGCAGGCAGACATCAGGGCAGCTCCCAGCCGGGTAGCACATGACACACATGTCCTTGGCAAGGCGATTTGCTTACTCCACAGTTTAGGTCACAGAATACAACAAAACTGGAGATAAGACTTTCGCTTGGATGTCATGGTCCGTGAATTTGAACTGATCATCTTTAAATGGTTTGGTTCACCTGCAGATTGGAAGATAAAACTTTCCCAAGACCATTAAGACTTGATTTTTTGCTTCAAAACAATAAGATACAGTTATAAAATTCTTCTGTTGATTTGAAAAATGTGTGGCTTGTTCAAAATATATTTCTTGAAAATATGATATAGGTAAGAGGATACAAAGATGAGTTTAATCCTTCTATCTTATGGGCCATTTTTGTCTCAGCTGTAGTGATTTTTTTTCTTTTGCTAAGGAAATGGGGGTTCAGTGGAATAATCACTTTTTTTTTTTAACTTCATGAAGGGTTTCTTTTATTCATTTTGTTATTTAATTTGTTTATTCACTAAGGGTAAACTTCTTTCTTGGAAACCAATGGAGTGCTTTTAAGTGAACTTTACTGGAAGAGGGCAGGAACTGAAATTATATTCACGGTGTACACTCAACTCTTAAAATTTCATTCATAGAAGGAGGGAAATGCACCAGTGTTATCAGTGGTTCTCATCTTGTGGAGTTAGAGGTGATTTTCATTCTCATCTTCTTCTCTGCGGTTTCCTATTTTTCAACAATGAGCATGTATTACTTTTATAATCATAAAAGGCCAGTTAAAAATTAGTCCCACAAATTAATACTCTCCAGCCAAATCAAGAGTCTTTATTTTTGGCAACCTGGCCTGGGTTTCAAACCATCATGTTAACTCAGACCTCTCCAAATTATTTTCTGACTGAGGCATTTAGGAACTTGTTATAAAGAGGATGTTTTCCTTTTGGAAGTTAACATAGAAAGCTAAATGTTTATAATGTGTTAGGAAAGATGTCCTGAGTAATGCTCCTCCTGGAATTTGACTAGCCTTTATTACAGTCACTTAAGGAAATGAATTTTGCAGGTTTCCCCTTCGCTGTGTGACTTGTTTTCCTTTATCCTGTATTCCTGTGTCCCTCAGGTACCTCTGGCTCTATTACCCTGGGATTGTGTGACCCTGTCCTTTGTTTTCTCAGGACCCTTCCAGTTCTAGTGTCCCCTCCATCTGTTCATGACAGGGCAGGGCAGGCTCAGGCACAGCTCTTCGAGATGACTGCTTGGTGTTTGAAGCCAGGCAGTCTCCGAGCCATGCATTCATTTGCTATGATCCTGCAATGTGGCAGCCACTGTTCTAGATGCTGGCTGGGGGCACAGCGATGAGCAAGGCAGGCCTGGCCTCTGCTCCCATGGAGCTTTCATTCTGGTGGGAGAGAGAAGCAGTCCACGGAGAAATAAATGATAAAGACAATTACAGATTGTAAGAGTGGCCCCAGAGGTGGTTACATGCGCCCATTTGTAGTGGAGCAGGGGGACCAGAGTTGGAAAGCTTCCAAGGCCTGGCTCCTGCTATGTCCTCGGTACTTTCTGGCGCAGAGGGGTGAGATCAAGGAGACCTCTGGGCTGCTTCTCCCATTCAGTCAGCCTGGGCCAGCCGGGATCTACAGGTGGAGAAAGCAAAAGCTGAAGGCATGAGCCAGGGGCCGGCTCTCTTGGTCCCTCCACCTGCCCATCTCTGGACTGCCCAAGGTGCATGTCTATGTTTTCCAAACAGTGATGAGCCAGTTTGCACATAGGGGTCTGGATTTGTGCATGCCACAACTTTGTCTAAAGATAAGCTTATATTCTCTCCCTAATTTCCAACTTTTAATGAGGACCAGCTTCTCATTGTCCCTCCAGTGGGACATTGGGCTGTCACCTTCGGGCAACTAGTTTTCATTAGCTTCACCCTGCTTCCCCATCACCCAGCCACCCCCAGTCCTTTCGCTTGTGCCCGAGTCTGACCTTTGCATGTATTTGGAAGAATTCACTGAGCTGTTGCCCTTTCTGAAAGTCTTGATGACCAGCTCTCACAGGACCTTTTTGCCTCACTTATCTGCTTGGCTTTTGACTGCCCAGAAAAGCTTGGAGTTGGTCAAATAAAAGTAATTTTCCTGAACTCCCTTGTTGAGCCTTCTTTTATATTATACTTCTCTGTCAGACTAGGACTCAGCCATTCATCCTGCTCTTCGTGTCTCCTCTTTCCGAGAACCGGGACAGACAGGCCCCTCACCCCCATGGAGACTCAGCCCCCTTCCTCTACAGATATTACGACTGCTTCTCTGACCCTTCTCCTCCCATCTTCCTGCTCAAAGATCAAAGCCTTTGAAGCTTGCCACATACCGGTTTGATGCAGTATAGGAAAACTTGAAGTTGTCTGCCTCCTGAAGGGGTCTGGGGACTCACTTGGCTTCCAGAGCTCCCCCCACCCCTCTCCCACCCACAAACTGTGCCGTTTAACCAGAGAACAAGTCATTCATGCAGTGATCATTTAACACTCCTACCAGGGCCTGCTTGGGAGGCTCTCTGTTACTAAATTCGGTTTTCTTGGGTGGGTGGGTGGGGGAGAGCTTGTTACTATTTTCATTCTTTCGGTGTTGTTACCATTCCTGTAAAAATATATCTGCATACATGCAAGTGTATGTGTGTATGTTTATGTATCTCCTTCTGCTTATAACAAAGGCTTTGGAAGGAGTTGACCCTCAGAGGGCCTGGTTTTAACCATGGGAGTGGTAGTGATCCTTGGGAAATAAATCCTTTTGTTCCAAATAGTCGCCAGCTCACATTTGGTAAAGTTTTGTTTCAGCCTTAATTTCATAGTTTTCCCTAGTTTCTGAGATAACTTTGGTCCACTGTATTTAGCCTCCAGAAGAGAATAGTCATTGGCTCCACCCCTTAAATTCACAGACTTGGTGAGGAAGGCCTTTCATTGGCTGCCTAGTGCCTATGACTCTGTCCAGCTCATGCAGCTCTTAGACATCGTCCCCACAGAGAGTGCTGTCCAGAGCTTTGGAAACTCAGAGGGACAAGGCACCTGTTACAGTCTTTCCAGCCCAAGCATATCTGCAGACCTCCTTTTCCTTGGCCACAACGTGGTAAAGTGTGTCCAGGTTGCTCTGGAGTAAGCAATTTTATTTAAAAAAATTTAATCTGAAAGTTGCCCCAAGGTTGTCTGAATGCTGCCCTCTCTCCTCGTGTATTTTGACTGGTTAATATGGTGTCCTGGCCACACCTGCTGAGGAGGGATGGAAGAGGTGGCCCTTCCCCCTGTTTTGAGACAGGATGGCCTGGATGAGGCTGCAGGGATGAGGGAGTCATCCATTCACTCAGCATCACTTGAGGGTCTACTGGTCACCTGGCATGAAGGGAAGCCACTGGAGTGTTGAGAGCAAGAAATAATATCTGATCTATGTTTTTTAAGGACTCTTCTGGCTGCCTGTGGACTGAGGTGGGGATGACAAGCGTGGAGAGGGAGCTGGGTTAGGCGGTGGTGGTTCTGGTCCAGGGAGCAGTGCTGGCTTGGACACTGCTAGCAGGCTTCTGTGTGAGAGTGGCCAGGGCACAGACAGGCCTTCGCTGACTGCCCTTGCCGTTTTCCCCAAGTGTGCAAGCCCTGCCAGTCTCCTGTTCTATGACTGATGCTATTCATTCCACCTGGAATGTACTCATCCCCTGCTTCCCAGCCCTGGCCGATCTGCCACTGCCTAGCTGAGTACCTTGGGCAAGTTACCAAGTCTCTCTTGAGCCTAATCTCTTCATCTATGAAAGAGTGATCATTGAACCATCCTCGTGGGATTGTGAGGATAATACAATACATAGTTGAGTGTGATTATTGCAATAGCCTCCGAAGCAGTTTTCTGCTTCCAACCTTGCCTCCTTACTCTGTGCTCTCTGCCCAGTGATCCTGTGCAGAGGGGCTCAGCTCAGGTCATGCCTCCAGTTCAGAACCCTCTTGACAGTGGCTTCTTGTCTCACTCAGAGGAAAAGCCTTCTCCTGGCCCACAGGGCTTCCCAGTACTTCTCTGACCTCATCTCCCACCCCAGGGCCTGGTGAGGATTTGAGCAGACTGGGTTCTGCGTAGCGCACTGTGGTGCATGTGAGCGGCGCCCTCCTGAGCTGTGCAGTGCACAACTCGTGCGGCTGTCTGCACTGACCCTGCCTGCCCCTCTCTCGCTTCACTCCAGCCACCCTGGAATCCTTGCTGTTCTTCAAACACGCCAGGCGTGCTTCCTGTCCAAGCTCTTTCCACTGGCTGCCCCTCTGCCTCGAATGCTCTTCCCCCAGATACCTGGATGGCTTGTTCATGCAGCTTCTCCAGGTCTTTTCTCTGATGTCACCTGGTTTAAAGTTGTACCACCCAGCCCACTGCCCCACCCCCACGTTCCCTGTCTCCCTTTCTTGCTTTACTTTTCTTCTTAGTGCTTACTGCCATCTAACATATAATACATTTTACTTATTTATCTGGTTTATTGTCTTCTTTCAATAGTTCTGAGGGCAGAAACGCGTGTTTATTTTGTTCACTGCTCTATCCGGAGTGCCTAAAACAGTGCCTGACAGGTAGTAGGGGTCCGTAATGAACGAGTGCATGAGTTTGCAGTAGAGCAAGCGAAGTGCTCGGTGCGGTGCTCAGCAGACAGTCAGCGCCCAGTACATGCTGGCGACTCTTCTGCTGCTTGTTGTTGTTGATGACCCCTCAGGGACAGTTCGGCTTTCTCTGAGCCCTTCCCCAGCCCCTTCTCTGTTGAATTGAATCCTGGCTGCCTCTCTTCCTTGCTGTTCTTCCCTCTGTGCCTTCTCTCTCTGGGTGACATTTGTCACGCTGCATTAGAGAGGCTTATCTCACTCTTTTCTCTTTGAGTTTGAATTCCTGCAACAACTGGTGCATTTGGATTTGTGTCTTTGTGCCCTGTGCCCACTGGTTGGCACGTAGTAGGAGCCCAGGAAGTGCTCATTGCAGGCAGCTGTGGTAGGTGGGATGCTCTCGAATCCATCAGGACCCTTACTAGCTGTCCCGGGTCCAGCATCACTGCCTAATGTTTGCACCCCATCCCAAGGCGGATCAAGGGAGAGTTTGACAACCACTTAAATGATGGAATGTCTAATGGTGTATTTAGAGCAGGTTTGGGGGAAAAGAGGGCCTCCTGTGCATAGTCCTTTGGATGGCAGTGTCTGGGTGACCTGCTTGTTCCATATTTGAGAGCCTGGCCCTTTGGCTACTTAGCCCACAAAGGATTGGGGTCATTCAGTGGAGACAATGTGAGCAACACCAATGTGTTTGGAGGAGGCCTGGGAAAATGAGAGAAAGCTTGAGCTGGCGCTTAGGGGCTTTGGGGTAGGGGAGGAGAGCATGGCTTCTGGAGGTGGCATAAGGGACGAGAGGGCAGCCCCTGGCCAGCCTGGGGAGGGGTGTGGGTGCCTTAGGAGGCCTGATTAGGTAGGTGGTGTGGGCCCCTTGAGGGAGGACCTTACATGCCAGACCGGAAGTTTGGCCTCTTGTATTGGCAGGAGGTGTCTAGACTGGGGATTCTGGTAGGGGTATGGGTAGGAATCAAGGGGGACGGGAGATGTGGGGAGGAGCTCTGGAGTCTTTTTCTCCTGTCCAGAGATGGAGTTGTCTTGTGGAACCCACAGGTGGCACAGCAGTGCCGGAGGTCATGCCTTTAGGGACCAACATTGACGCCCACAAGGGCAGTGAGCTTCATCTGAACCCACAAAGTACAGGAGGCTGAGGGGTTAGAGGCAGGGGTTTGGCATGGACTGGGGTACAAGAGGGGGCTTTTTCTCTTTGGGGGCAACGGTTGGTACCCTGGGGTCCCTGGGATCTTCCTGCCCTGCTCTGGTTGGTTCACCTGTTCATAAGCCACTGCATCTCTGTCAGCAGCTGGGTGCCGACACTTTGTGCAGGGCCAGTCTGCCTCGTCTGTCAGTCTTGTATCAGGTTGCTCTACGGAAGAGCTTTAAACCCAGAGACTGGCAGACTCATATTCAAGTGTCAGCTCAGCCCCTAACTCTCTGTGTGGCCTTGGCCAAGATACTTGTTCTCACTGGGGCTCACTTTCTTTATCTGCCAGGCTATCAGCAAACAAGCGAAATCCCTGTGTTCTAGGCTAGAGCCCCTTAAATCCCTCCTGCCTTGGGGCGGGATTAGCCTCAGAGGCTTAGGAAGGGCCGAGCCCTCCAGTGGGAGCCTGGTGGCAACACTGTGGAAAGGCCAAGGCTTGACTTTAAGTATCTTAGGGGTTTGAAAATTGTTTTCTCACCCAGAGATTGATTCATTCTGCAATGGAAGGGTTCTCTTCTCCATTCCCCTTGCTTGCTTTGGGATAGAATTCCTGAAATGACCTTGGCTTTGGGGTGCCTTTCCTATCTCCCATTCTGTACTCCTAAGTAGGGTCCCTGCCCCATGCCCAGGCTTCACATTTTCCTACCACCAGCCCCTCTGGCCCTGTTTACTGAGATTTTCTCTCAGCTTTCCCCTAATTTTCCTTGCTTCTTACTTCTAACCTGCGACCTAATCTGCCCAGCTGGGGCAACCTTAGTGGCACAAACACATATCCCTACACATTGCATCCCCTTTCCTCTTAAGATGATATCCTCAGCGTTTTTCCATGTGGCTCCCTCGTTTTCAGCATGCTTCTTTAAGATGGCTGCATAACTATCAAGGGAATGCCCTCAATAAGACGTGAGCTTGTTATGGGGCATTTAGATTACTTCTAATTTTTGCTCTTTCAGCTCATGCTGCATTAAGCCGTCTTTGTGTATTACAGAATCATTTCATTAGTTTGGCATTTATCTAGCTAATGGCAATGGCCCAAGATTAGATGGAGAATCAGAATTTTTTTTTCCAAGAAGAATGAGGATATATTCAAATTTTACTTTAAATGCTAGGAAGGTCTTTGTCATGTTTTCCATGAATGAAGAAGCAGGCTAACAGTAATGTGAAACTAGATGTAAGTGAAAGGCTGTGTATTTACAAGTAATACATGGCTTGTTTGTTCTTAAGTGTGGAGGTGAGCCCAGTACATTCTCTTAAGGAGTAATCTACCTGCTCAAATTGAGGAATTATGTGTCCCTATATCTTTGGCACTTTATTTAAAACAATAACAAAATAAAATAAACAATGATCTCTTCTTAAGGATGTTTTTAAGAAGTAGCCTAAAACAAAAAGTAAATAGGATTTTTGAGGGAAGAAAACATGTCTCCCTAAGACAGAGTGAGCCTGTCAGGAATACTCTCAGAAGTGGAAGCAGGTTGCAAACTTGCCAAAAGGTTGGCTTTTTCTTGGCCATTAGGAAATGGCTAGAATGAAACTGAGAAACAAATATGACTGACTTGGTCCCCTGTATTCTTTTTTTTTTTTTTTTTTTGGCTGCATTGGGTCTTCGTTGCTGCACGTGGGCTTTCTCTAGTTGCGGTGAGCTGGGGCTACTCTTCGTTGCAGTGTGCAGTCTTCTCATTGTGGTGGCTTCTCTTGTTGTGGAGCACAGGCTCTAGGCATGCGGGCTTCAGTAGTTGTGGCTCGCGGGCTCTAGAGCACAGGCTCAGTAGTTGTGGCGCATGGGTTTAGTTGCTCCACGGCATGTGGGATCTTTCTGGACCAGGGCTCGAACCCATGTCCCCTGCATTGGCAGGTGGATTCTTAACTACTGTGCCACCAGGGAAGTTCCCCCTGTATTCTTTTTAACCTGAAATCTGTGTTGGCTTTGGGGTGATGGGGGAGGCTTCCCCTGTCCTGCTGATCTGTTGTTGTTTTAGTCTCTGTAGATTGTTATGTAGACCCAGGCTTTAGGCTCTGCATTTCAGCTTAACCCAGCAAATGTTGACTGAGTCTTTACAGTGTATAAGGTTACAGGGGATAAAAATTTGGGGAAAAAAACCCCATGCACCACTGTTTCTGAGGAGTTCATGAACTGGGAGTGGGAAGGTAAGACACATCTAAAATTAATGATTATTCAAGCGAGATTAGGAAGAGGGCCCTGGGAGAAGTCCGCCCCACCCTGTTAGAGAAGGGAGGTATTCCATCTCATTGGACAGCTGGGGTGAGGGAATATAGAAAGGTGTTAAAGAGTGGTTGCTTTTGTCAGCACCTTAAGGCCTGGCTGAGATAGACATTCACAGGAAAAGTGAAAGGCCTGAGTAGAGGAAGCGGAGGTAGAAGGACATGGTGTATGTTTGGGGTTTGGCTGAAACAATGGGCTCATGTAATAGTGGTCATAGCTAGCACATTATGGAGTGTATCAGGTGCGAGGCATGGTTCTAAGACCTTTATCTATATTAGCTCATTTTATCCCTGCAGTGACCCAAGTGAGGTCTTCTATAATTGTCTCCATTTTACAGATGAAGACATAGACATAAAACAATTTATTATCTGTCCAAGACCATAGTGCTGTACAGCTAAGATCAGACCCGGTTGGTCTGGCTCCAGAATATCTGCTTCTAACCACCAAGCTGTCCTGCCTCCAATATAGGGGAAGAACAGGCACTAGAACCAGAAAGGTGGGTAGACATCCTATCGTAGAGGCTTGGGGTACCAATGTTTAGAGGTGCAGAGGTGGAAGAGGGGGCCAGAGACAGAGATGAGAGGGATCGCAGTGGTGGGTATGGGGGAGTTTGTGAGAGCTGTGAGGGGCCACAGGAAGAAGGAGTTTCAAAAAGGGGGTTTGTCAACAAGGCCCAGCACTGCAGAGAGTTCCAGGGGGTGAGATCTGAGAGCAGGTCTGAGCCAGTGAAAGCTGAGAGGGCCTGGGAGAGGGGTTGGTCAGGCTGCAGGCACAAAGGGCAATGGAAGGGTTCTGCAGGGTTCTGCAGGGTTCTGACTGAGGTGCTGCTCACTCCAGGATGCTGTGTATTTTGAAGATGGTGAAGCAGGTGCAGACATTGGCTATGATTGTCTGTGTCCTCTTGTCAGTAGAAAGACGAGAGCATGACAGAGAAGGGCAGGTGAGAGCTGGCACTGCTAATTTGGCAAACTCAGTGGCTTTTCTGCAGCCTAATGATTTCTGAAAGCTATTTGCTATGCTCAGGCACAAGTGTGACTGCCTCATCTGAATGCTGTAGCGATCACTGTTTTTCCTGGAAAATTGGGCCCATGTAGGCTCTGTGTGTCGTTTATTTGAGTTCCATTTTTATAGCCTTATTACCTTGTCCTCATGATGCAAGAGGCCTCTCTTTTCTGGAGCTTTGCTGTGAAAATTGTTTCTTAAAAGGCACAAAGTGATCTCTCATCATTGGGGTTGTGCTCTCTCCAGAGCAGTGCTTTTCTGCAGACTTTTCATCACCCCTGACACCAGTTGTCATGTTTTTCTGATCGTTTGCAATTTACTGAGAACTTTTAGGCTGCTCTTGAATTTCACTACCTAGGTATTTGCCACGATTTCTTCTAGAAGAGTTTGTGCATGTAAATAGTCCATTCAGTTTCTTCCTCTCTGATAGGTGTCCCTACCAGTGACTTTGCCAGCACCTGACACCCAGTCTTGTCCTCTGGCCTTGAGTTGACAGTGCTGGTAATTAGCGTGTATGGAGCCTGAGCTGTTTCCAGGCACTATACTGAAAGATTTATGTTCATGATCTTAATTATTCCCAGTCCCTATAAAGAAGGCACTGTTACCCCCATTTTACAGTTGAAGGAAATGAGTCTTACAGAGGGAGAGTAACTTGCCCCAGGTCACACAGGTAGTAAATGGCAGAGTGGGCCTCCACTCCAAGGCCTTTCTGACCTTGGAGCCCATGTAGTCCATTCATTCATTCATTTATTCATTTATTCATTCATTCAACAACACATGATTGTCTACAACATTCCAAGCACTGTTCTAGACCCAGGGGATACGACAAAAAAAAGCAAAAATTCCTGCCTTCAGCTTACATTCAAATTTGGGGAGGTAGAGAAAAAAATAATAAATAAAATATACAGTACGCTATATGGTAATAAGGACTGTGGAGAAAAAGAAAGCAAGGCAGTCAGCTAAGAAGCGTTGGGAGCATTTTAAATAGAGCAATCAAAGAAGGCCTCATTGAGAAGGAGACCAAATTGTTAGGTTGAATAGCAAACAGCCCCCCAAATCTCAGCATATCAACCCAAGAGAACTTTTATTTCTCATATAGAAAAGTTCCAATGTGGCTGCTCCTGGTTAAGCAGGCATCCTTCCTGGTGGTTATTGAGGGACCCACACTTCTTCTATCTTGTGGCTCTGCCCTCTTCAAGGCC
Organism: Stenella coeruleoalba; assembly: GCF_951394435.1. NCBI lineage: Eukaryota > Metazoa > Chordata > Mammalia > Artiodactyla > Delphinidae > Stenella > Stenella coeruleoalba. Next base: position 42,201,967 of record NC_137154.1, on the reverse strand, counting down.
CTCAGATTCCTTTCCATTCAGCTGGAGGGTGAGGAAAAAGAGAGAGGACTTTGTGGGGAGGTTTTTGTGGGCCAGTCTGGAAGAAGCATGCATCCCTCCCACCCAGAACTCAGTCACACTCAGTGTACTCCTAACTGCAAGGAGGGCTGGGAAATGTAGTCCAGCCATGTGCTCACAAGGTAAAAAAAAAGGGTTTTGGTGAACTCATAGTGTAGTGGTGAATGAGGGGAAGAAGTGAGTCGTGGGTTTAACTGGGATAGAGCATTAGGCATGGGAACAGCAAGTAAAGGTGGCTAAGGTGGCTGGAGTGGAGCGAGGAGAAGATGAGGACATGGTGGAAAGTGAAGGCAGGGAAGTGAAGGGGGCCAGGCCATTAAGGTCATTGTCAGGACTTGGTTGCATTGTGAGTGACTGATCTGAGTTGCATCATGAAAGGCTCACCCTGACTACTGTGTTGAGGGAGGACTCAGGGAGAGAAGTCGAGTCTGTTGCCGTTCGTTACCCAGTGAGTGGTGAGAGCAGCCAGGTCCCGAGTGGTGGTGATGGTGGAGGTGCGGAGAAGTGGTTGGATTTGAGATCTGTTCTGAAAGTGGAACAACAGGTTTTGCTGCGGGGTTGGTGGTGGTGTGTGACAGAAAGAAAGGAATCGGGATAGTTCTGAGATTCTTGGCTTTTGCTTAATGACTATTAGACTCACTTTCTACCCACAGAAGTAAAAAGAGGGGGAAAGTTTTTGAAAAAAGGTATCTGGACGCCCTCTGGGCCCTGATGTATCTCGCGTAGCCTCTTCTCCTCCACAGTACTTTCTTTAGCACAGATGGGCAATTCTTTTCCACAACTGAGCTTTCAGACAGAGGGAGGACATCTGTAGCTCCTCCCAGCACAGAGCCTGGATGGAACAACTTTGGCAATGGTCTCACATCATTGCCTGGGATCTTTGGACTGAGTCTTGGAACCCCTTGGACTGATGTGGAAGGGACCCAGTGTCCCCCTGGGTAACCAAGAGATACCTGCAGAGGCCACTTCCAATCCATGCTGTGTGTAATGTAAGAATATAAGTGTGTTTGGGAGTGGAAGCGGAAGCAGTTTTCCTGGTTCTTACTTGGCAATCATGACCTGCCAAGGCAGAAATGAGAGATGGAATTTTTTAGTAGTTGGTGCTCCCATTAGGAGCATAAGGGGAAGAAAGTCTATCTTAAACAGAGCAGGGTACGAGCTGTGGCAGCAAATATTGCATGCCTACTAGGTGCTGGGCACTGGCTGGGTATTTTGGTTTCATTGGAGAGGGAAACAAATGTACTGTTCCTGCCCTCCTGACAGAGTAGACCCATGTGGCTAGATCATAAAGTGATTTGCTGGAAGAAATTATATTTACACCTGAGTGTTTCTTTCATTTTCTTTTTTTTCTTTTCTTTTTCTTTTTTTAGTGATTGTGAATGGTACTGTATTTTTAATTTCAGTGTCCACATGTTCATTGCTAGTATACAGAAAAACAATTGAGTTTTTATTTTGTATCCTACATCCTAGATAAACTCACTAATTAGTTGCAGGCTTTTTTTTTTTTTTGTATATTCCACAGGATTTTCTATCTAGACAATCACATAATCTACAAATACAGATGATTTCTTCCTTTCCAATCTGTTTTATTTCCGTTTGTTGCCTCTTGTGCTGGCTCTTTGCTGAGTAAGAGTGGGCAGCATTGCCTATTCCTAATCCTGGGGGGCAGCATTCAGTCTTTCACCATTAAGTGTATGGTTAGCTGTAGATGATTTTTGCACATGTCATTTGCACTTTGTTGTATGGGTGTGGGTGGGACCATGGGGTTTTCTGTGGTGTTTGGCTGATATAGGGCAGTTACTATCTAAAAGTTGTCTATCTTGCTCGAGGCAGCAAGCTTTTGTTGGAGCCTTTTTCGTCTGTGCTTGTTGGCATCTCCAGGTTCTTCCGTTCCAAGTGAGGCAAAAAGAAAATGCAGGCCACTCACCATGGTGTCCTTCCTCCAGGCCTGAGGCCCCTCACTGGTCTGCCTTCTTCACTCCGCCTTTCAGAGTCCTCTCTTGTTTGTTTTACATATCACGTGCAGGGGTTTTTGTTGTGCACAGCAGGTGGAATAGGGAAAGGTGTGTCTACCGAATCCTCCTGGAAGTGGAAGTGGTTGGGAGAAATTAGAGGATTGGGTTGAAGCCAGTGTGTGAAGGGCCTTCACGCCAGGGGTTTGACTCTGTAGGTGGCAGGAGGGATGTTGGAGGTTCAACTCTGCAGCAGTGTGGAGGGATGGGGAGGGGAGTGGCAGAGAGACCCGGAGGCTGGTGCCTGGGCCCAGGGAGGTGAGGATGCATTTCTGGACTGCGACAGCAGACGTGGGGCAGAAAGGAAGAAGGGAGAGTCCATGCGGGCCACAAGGAAGTCCGAGGACCAGGTGAGTCTGAGGTTTCTAGCTTGGGCAACTAGCTAGGAGATTGGGGAGCTAGGGTAGTGGTGTAAGTGTAACAGAGTAGGTATATTCTAGGCCCTTTAGAGCATGACCGGAAGATTGGACTAACTGTGCTTCCCTTCAGGGCCGGCTCCGCAGAGAAAGCCTGGCTGCTGTGTAAAACCCAAGGAGCACACATTCTGGGCAGAGGAAACATTGTGGGGAAAGGCACAGATACAGGAAACGTCATGGCGGGCCTGTTGGGACTCCAGCTAGCTGAGGCATAAGTGGGTAGTTCTTGGTTCCATAACTGGGAAGGGTGCTGTAGGAGTTCACAAAAGCAAGAGGTTCTGGAATGGGAGTTGACGCTGCTGGTGGTCTATCTGGCACCTTACATTCTTTGTGTGTTGACATCAGTCTTTCCTACTGCAGACAGGCCACCCTCCCTGGGGGGCACCACTGCTGACAGCTCCCGCTTACCAATTCCAGTGAAGGGAGAACTCCTTTCTCTGCATCCATATATTGATCCTAGAGAAAGGCTATGGTTGGCCCAGCTTGGGCGATGTGCTTATCCTTTTTGACCTATCACTGTTGCAGGGAGTAGACTAATCTGAGCCGGATGGTTTACCCACCCCCATTAGATCAAGCCAGGCCTTTTTTTTTTTTTTTTGGCCACACTGCATGGCTTGCAGGATCTCAGTTCCCCGACCAGGGATTGAACCCGGGCCATGGCAGTGAAAGCTCGGAATCCTAACCACTAGGCCACCAGGGGGCTCGCAAGCAAGGACTTTTAAGGAAGAAGGCAGAAGAAAAGCATCTACGGAAGATAGAAAAGAATATTTACTATGGTTCACTGTATAATATCTTCTGAAGAATTTATAGTATGGCAATGTAGGAACTCTTTGGAGAGTTTTAAAGCAGGGGACTTGATCAAATTTAGGTTTTCTTAAAATTATCACTGTGTAAAGTTGTAGTTGGAAATAAGTAAATGAGGAGAGCTGGGGAGACTGGTAGAGAGGCTGCTGCTGTAGTTCTGGGGAGAACAGATGAGACCTGAGCTAATTCAAGTCTTTGGATCCTTATGTCATTTGGACTTCACCCTCCAGCCACAGCGTCGAGGGGTTGAGGAGGGGGACAGAGTCTGGAGACAATTAGGCAAATAGGGCGTGGTGAACAGCTGGAGGGGGCAGGGGGTGCTTCAGGAGGACTCACCACCAGCACCAACTGTTCCCTGAGAGGCTAGCTTTCTCTTTGGAAACTAGTCATTAAGTGGTGGCAGACTTGACATATCTTTCTTATTGCTTCTTAAGAAATGTGGGTGTTACTGGCTTCTTGTGGTGTCCTAACTGGAAAAGGAAGCTGATTGATTCTACTTTTCTCCCTTTAAAAAGTTTCCTTTCTTTAAGGAATCAGATAATAGGAGGTGTGTCAGGACTGCCAGTCGAGAAATAGATGGTTGAGAGGAAGATGCAGGCCTGAAGGCCCTGCCTCCCCCATCGCTGCCCCAGGGCCTGCAGGTCTGCTCTGGAAACATTTATCCTTTTGGCATTGTCCTTGCTGGGAAGGCTTGCAAGAATTTTAAGCAAAGAAATGACATAATCTGATTTATGTTGTAACAGATTCCCTCCTGTATTGAGAATAGGCTATGGGTGGAAGTGGGAGTGACACCAAAAATAGAAGCAGGGAAAGCAGGGACACCAATTAGGAGGCTATTGCAATAATCTAGGCTGGTAATGGTGGAGGAGGTGAGAAATGGTCACATTGTGAATATATTTTGAAGGTAGAAACCAGAGGATTGGATAGAGAATAAGAGAGAAAGAGACGAGACAAGACGAGAATGACTCCGAATCTTTGGCCTGGGCAACTGGAAGACCATGGCCTTAAACTGAGATGGATAAGATTCTGGAGGAGCAGGTCTGGGGGAAGATCAGGGGTCTGTGTGAGACGTGTCAAGTTTGAGACATGGAACACATCTCACACAGACCTCCTGTCCACTTGACATCTTACCTGAAACAGGCAGTAGGATATATTAGCCAGGAGTCCAGAGGTGAGGTCTGCACTTGGAGAGAAATCTGGGCATCCTCAGCCTATAGGTAATATGAGACTAGGTGAGATCACCCAGGGGGTGATTGAAGGAATACAGAGAAGACAGGAGAACCAGGACCGAGCCCTGGGGCACTCTTACATTAAGAGGTGGGGAGATGAGGAAGAACCAGCAAAGGGAAAGAACAGCCAGTGAGGTAGATGGGAAACCCAGAGTGCTAGCCTGGAAGCCAAGTGAAGAGAGTGGTCAAACAAGAGGGCTTGATTCACTGGTAGCAAAAGCTGTAAGAGGAGGACTCAGACTCACCCTTTGGATCTAACAACATGGAGGAGAAGCTAAATGCGTGCTTTTGGACCCAAACTTAGCCTTTCAAATAAGTCATAGTTCCCGCCTTGAAGGAGAATACAGGTGTGCAAAAAAGGGTCATTTAAGATTGATTGAAACAAGTCTGAGAAAGATGTGAAGATAGTATCGTGGGAGCCCAGCAGAAACAGACAGTACTTCTGGCTTTTGTGGGGAGGGTTGAGGTCAGATTAATTCATGTCTTCATTCGTTCAATGATTCATTCATTCATTCCACAAAAACTTTTTGAGTGCCATGGACTGAGAGGAAGGGAGAAGGTAGAGTTGTTGTTTAAGGGGTATAAAGGTTCAGTTTTGCAGATGAAAAAAAAGTTCTGGAGGTGACTGGTAGTAGTTGCACAACAGTGTGAATGTGTGTAATGCCACCGAACTGCACACTTAAAAATGGCTAAGCTCGTAAATTTTGTTATGTGTGTTTTACCACCACATACGCACACACACACAAAATCAGAAAGGAAAAAAAAATCTTATTGAGCCCCACCATGACCTTGGTTGGGACTATGATGTTGAAATGGAAGTCATTTCAGTAGAGGGAGATCACGTGGAGAGAAGGGGAGGAAGACATCCAGCTGGAAGGAATGCTGAGAGAAGGGTCTGGGCACCAGTCCTATCTGTCTAGATTGAAGCATCCGCTGGGGGAGATCACAGGAGCTGAGGCTGCAGACTCAGGCTGAGCCAGTTGCTGCAGGCCTGGCAGCCTGGCTGTGGAGTTGGGCTTGCCTTCTTGGGCTCTGGGAGCCTCTAAAGGTTTCTGCCCATGGGAGTGTCATTCCAGAGATGTGCATTTAGAAGCTTAATCTCATTAATCCTTCCTGTTAAACCCGTTGCCTATTAAAAGCACTCGGATTGAAGCATGCATTTCTCTGATGAAAATTGCGGCCTAGCAGAATTTTAGATGCCTGGGCATGTGTTCATGAATTGAGTAGGTTATTTTTCCACCCATTTTACAAATACTTATTGAGGACTGTCTAAATGCCCGTAGTATTCTAGGCACTGGAGGTAAGGGAAGGGGTGAATTTCTCAGATCACTTCTCTTGATAAGCCTACAGTCTAGGGACCCCATTCCCAAATAAGAAATTATGCTACATTGTACCGCATGTTACCATAAATGTCTCACCGAGGTTCCATGGGAGCCGAGAGGAGGGTGCCTGGCCTGTCAGGGACACTGGGATGGCTTCCAGGGAAAGGCTGTCCAGTGGATTTGAAGGATGAGCAGTATTTTCTAGGCAGAGAAGCAGAGATAGACATCCTGGGAGGACAGTAAATCAAAACTTATTGGGGTTGTAAATTTAAAGAAAACATGTAAATATTCTCTTTTAAAGTTAAACTCTTATTTCATTGGCTTTTAGGTGGTGCTGGCTAGAGTGCATGCTTTTGGACCCAAGCTTAACTTTTCAAATGTGGAATGCTAGGCCTTCATTGGTAAGTTTGTTTGATGCCTTCTTACCAAATTATGCTGTCAAGGATTGGTATTTGGAATGAAGGGCAAGGTAGTTATCATTGGTGCTGCTCTGTGAAGGGTACCAAGCCTGGACCCTAGAGAAGCCTACAGTATAGGTGGAAAAGATCCACAGGAGAAGTGGATCCCACTGTAGGTTTCTGCAGTAGGTGCAGAGGGAGAAGCCAGAGGAGAAACACCCAGGGGTGCAAGGGATGGACGCAGCTGGCCTCACAGAGAGGTGCAGCTTTGGCTGCATTTTGAAGGATGGACCAGTCCGGGGGGGAGTGAAATAAGCTTTTCAGGCTTGAGAAGGTGGGTGTAAGATGTAAAGAAAGTGGGCTCAGCAGAAGACCCACAGGAACAAAAACTTCATCCAAAGGAGTGGTGAGTAAGAACTTCTTCAGGATCTGCTGGTGGTTGATTATTCTATTCTAGACCAGGGTCAGCAAATTTTTCCTGTAAAGGATCAGATGGTAAATATTTTTGGCTTCCTAGGCCATATGGTTTCTGTCATAGCTACTCAACTCTGCCATTATAGTGGGAAAGCAGCCATAGTTAATATGTGTATGACGGTGTGGCTGTGTTCCAAAAAAGCTTTATTTACAGAAACAGGTCGTGGGCCGGATTTGGCCTGTGGGCTGTAGTTTGCCCACTCCTTTTCTAGACCCTGAATGCTGTGCTGGGCTAAGGCACTTGGACTTTGTCCTGAAGGCAGTGGGAAGCCATTGAAGTTATTTGGGGCAAAGAAGTGAAATGGCCAAAGTAACAAGTTAGGAGCATTCATCTGATAGCTGGACAAGAAGCATGGGTCCTGTTCCAAGGCAGCAGTAGCAATCCAGGTGTGAGGTCATGTGGTTAACAGTGCTTAAAATGGAGAAAAGGTCCAACAGGAGAGATATTGCAAAGGAAGAATGGTAGGATTTATGGTCTTCTTAGACTTTAAAGACAGGAGCCAAATAAGATGAAAGTTTAAACTTGATAGTTCACAATGGTAACATTGACAGAAATGTGGCTATTGGGGATGGAGAAGGGTAGTTGATGCGTCCAGTTTTTGATACACTGAATTTGAGATGGTACTGATTCATCCACAGGATATGTCTAGTAGGCAATTAGAAATTCAGGTCTGGGGACTTCCCAGGCAGTCCAGTGGTTAAGACTTCACCTTCCAATGCAGCGGGTGCGGGTTTGATCCCTGCTTGAGGAGCTAAGATCCCACATGCCTTGTGACCAAAATACCAAAACATAAAACAGAAGCATTATTGTAACAAATTCAATAAAGACTTTAAAAATTGTCCGCATCGGGACTTCCCTGGTGGCACTGTAGTGAGGAGAAGAACCTGCCTGCCAGTGCTGGGGACACGGGTTTGATCCCTGGTCCGGGAAGATCCCACATGCTGCGGAGCAATTAAGCCCGTGTGCCACAACTACTGAGCCTGTGCTCTAGTGCCCACGAGCCACAACTACTGAGCCCGTGAGCCACAACTACTGAAGCTCACGTGCCTAGAGCCCGTGCTCTGCAACAAGAGAAGCCACTGTGATGAGTAGTCCCCACTCACCACAACTAGAGAAAGCCCATGCGCAGCAACGAAGACCCAGCGCAGCCAAAAATAAATAAATAAATTTATTTATTTATTTTAAAAAATGGTCCACATCAAAAAAAATCTTTTTAGAAAAAAAGAAATGCAGGGCTGAAGCCAGGGCTGGGAAGGGTAGGTCTGGAGGTGTAGAACAGAAACCATAGGATTAATAAGTTCTCCCCGTGATGAGCAGAGGGCTGAAGGAGAGAGTCCCAGGAAGGGAAGAGGATGGGACAGCAGAGACCACAGAGAAGGGACCTGAGGGAAGGCTGCCGAATTGGTGACAAGGTGGCTACCGCTGGCCTTGAGAATGAGATGTGGGGAGGGGGGAAGGGGGGAGGAAGCCAGGTTGCACAGGGTCCATCATAAATGACGGGTAAAGAATCAGCTACGTTAGTAAAAGTGACCACTTACGGAGAGTTTGGATGGTAAAAGAACGGAGACACAAAGATTTCAGCGTCTGCATGCCAAAATAACCCTTTCTTTAGCTTTGAGGCAAGCAAAGCAAGCCACGACCAGTTCTCTTGTCCGTCTCTGGAGCCAAGTGTGTTTGGGAGTTTGTGTGTACCTTGGGCTTGTGATTGCGTTCTTATGCTTTCTTTGAGGTGTGGTGTTCTGAGCTCTGTCATAACTTGCACCAACGGAATCTAGCCCATGTTTGGACCCTTGCCATGAGACAAGATGTGATCTGTTGGGGAAATAGTTGCATTTGCCTGAGTTGGAGGAGAAAATAGGGTAGAGCAAGAAACGGAAATTAAACTCCTTACTGCAGAGCCTGCCCAAGTATGGGAATTTGCGATAATTCCTCAAGTCGCTCAACTAGATAGCAATTTATGTGCCAAGCATTTCGAGTGTATGTTCCTTGGTTTGAATTCTGAGTAGTCTTTGGGTCGGTTTTTGCAAATATAGCAGTTAGAGATGGAGTCATAAAAGCAACAGGTGGAACTGGTTTGGAGCCTCCGTTTAGTGAAGTCTCACTATATCCCAGGCATAGTGCCGAGTACTCTGTAGGTATCATTTTATTTCATCTTTGCAACCACCTGTGAAAGAGGAATTAGTGTTCCCACTTCAGCAATAAGGAAATTAAATCACAAGAGGTTGCCTGAGGTTACAAGGGATTTGAACCCAGACCTATCTGACCCCCTTAGTTTAGGCCACTTTCTGTTTTCTCCCACCTGGGTGTGGAATTTCTCCTCCAACTTACATAGAAGGACTGGAGACAGAATGAGTTCTTAAGTAAATATTCAGAGGCTGTGGTGGGTATTTCTGCTCCTTAGGAGTCTATTAAAAGTGTGGAAGCAGTATGGGATCCTTGGGGGAGACTAAGGCCAAACTTCAAACACTAACTGTTTCCCCTGCTGAAATTTTCATTTAGTTGCAGAAGGTGGCAGGTTTGGGCTTGGAAAGGAAATCTCACTAGAAGGCATGACAGTCAGATTCCAGTCCTAGCTCTAAGGCAGTTATAATCTACTTTTTGTTTAAATACTTGCATCTCTCTCTGCTCACCTCCAACTTCAATGTCCGAGGCCAGGGTCCTGCGTTGACTTGTTTCCCACCCTACCCCCAGCATCCAGCCTGGTATCAGGCGTGTAGCATGTGCTGATTGAATATTTGTTGTTTCTAGTGAGCCAGGCAACTTGGGACAAGGAGCTTCACCTCTGTGTGCCAGGCACTGCCGTCGGCACGGCAGTTTTGCAGGTGACACAGGACAGGTTCTGTCCTCATGAGGCAGATGAGCCAGCAGGGGAGACAGACAGAATAGACAGGTGAGATGTGCAGTCTGAGGTCAGGCAGGCAGGATAATCCTCTGAAAAAAGTCATAATAATGCACTTTGGGGTGACTGCACATATGTCGTCTAAGCTGTCCACTCTGTTTTAATTCTTTTGCTTGGCTGTGGTTGCTAACACCCAGCTAACTGCTCCCCCCAGCGAGAGCTCCCTCCTGGGCCAGAGCAGCCTCCTGCCTCTGGCAGGGCTGAGCGCTCCCCTCCTGGCCCCTCTCCTCTGCTCACCCTCCTGTCTGGCCTGCCACCCCCTGGTTCTCCTCCAACTCCGTAGACCTCGACTCCGCAGCTTGCTGTGCCGGTTCTCTTTTCTCTACCTTTAGCTTAATAAGGTTTTGCTTGATCCCTTTCTGGTCAGTCCCAGTATTCTTCCCTGGTGAGCTCATCCACTGTTCACCTCTCTCCTGAAGTCACCCAGATCTGCAGATCCAGCCCAGAACCTCTGCCCAGCCCTCGTTCCTAGCTCCTATCCTGTGGGCACCTCCAACTCAGCCCTCGCCTGGTACCCAGTGTGTCTGTCTCCCTGTGGTGCCTGCCTGGGATGGGACTGCACGCCCTCAGTCATGTCGACTGCAGGAGTCACCCTTGGCTTTGTCCTTTCCCTCAACTGTCGTCTTCCATTGGTCACCTTTTCTGGAAGAGCCCATGTTCTAATTTGTCACTCCCTGCCCACCCCTTCGTTTAGGACTCCTCATTTGGATTGTTTCAGCAGCCTCTTGGTTGGTCTCCCGGGCACACTTTTGTCCTCCTTCAGTCCACCTCCACTTCCTAGCAGCATGATGTTTCTAACTCACACATCTATCATGGCTTTCTCCTGCTTAAAATTCTCCAGGGGCTCCTCATTGCTTATAGAATAGAACTTAAACCCCCACAGCGGGCCTGCAGTCTTTTCATAACTGGCCTTTGGCCACCTTCCCTATTTCACTTTTTCCCTAACCCGTATTTCTCACATCAGCCCGGCCTCTCAACAGCCATCACTTCCTGGTGCCTTTGCCAGAACTGGGCCCTTTCCTGGGAATGACCCACCCCCTGCTCCCCATTTCGCTAACTCGGGTCAAGTTTCTGATTTTCTGGACACCTTCCTTCCCCACCCTGCACTTCTCTGTGACCTGGAGGTGACCTTCCTCCTGGCTTCCAGAACACCCTGCATCTCTCTCTCTCCCAAAACATTTATTGGCGTAACTGTTGATTTACTATCTGTTATGCTCAGTAAACTGAGCTCCTTAAGGGTGGGGAACACACAAACACACACACACACACACACACACACACGCACACACACACACACACACACACATCTCTGGGTTCTCGGTGCCAGCACTATGTACCTGGTTCAGGAAGTGTTTGTTGAAAGAGTGAGGATAGCAAAGTCTGTTTGCGCAGCCAGACAACAGATTTATAACGTGATCAAATGTATTTGAAACTGGAGGTTCATTGGCTATTGAGTTGGGTGGGGCCTCCTTGCTTCTCAGTTTTGATGGCAGGATAGGTTGTTGTGGGCCTGGGTTTGTGGTTGCCTATTGCATCTCTCAGTCTACTGAGGCCTCGGGAATATATCTTCTCTATATTCTTTGCCCCTGACTTTTTTATTTTTAACTCCCGTTGTTGATGGGATAGTAAAGCAATGCAAAGTGAAAAATAGTCCATCAAGGAATGCTGAGGAGTGAGGTCCACCCAGCTTCCTGGATGAATCCCAAGTTTCCTAAATTAGCCAAAATAATGATTCTTGCTAACCACTGACAGCTTCTCCCTTTCACATTCAAGCTGAGAGTGCTTTTCTGGCTGGGGGATGAGGATAGCTGGTGGTCCTTTGTGGAGGTGCCCGACGGCATCTTTATCTTCATTTGGAACCTTGTAAAGTCCTCAGTGAATACTGAGGAGTAGCAAATAGGAAGAGGCTCTGAGCACAGGGATGCCAGGTCTGTGTCTCTATTTACCATGGGAGCTGCTGTGATGCACCTAGGTGCTAGGCTGGTACCTTCTCATGTTTTCATGTGGGGCTTTCAGTTTGATGCTGTTGCCTCTCCTTCACTTCCTGGTTCTGCCACAGAACTGGGAAATTGTGCGGAGAATGCAGGCTTTCTTTGGGGGTTCACAGTAATCTGGGAAGGCTTCCTTGAAGCAGAAGCCATTTTCAACACAGACGTGTCCTACTGACCAGGGTGCTCCAGCGGGCACTTGGGGCTGCTTTTCTTGCCTGGAAATACTGATGATGCTGCTGCTTTCCCTTTCAGGGACTTTCCAGAAGCTCTTCCCTCAGCATGGAATGCATTTTCCTTCTGCTTTGCCTGGTTCATGCCCATTCAGCCTTCAGATATCAGCTGATTTGCTTCTTCTTGGGAAGCCTTCCCTGACCTTGATAAGAAACCTAGGTCTTATCATCACCATTACTGTTATCACTTTATACTGCTTATTGATTGCCCACAATGGGGCAGACATTGTCAAAGTGCTTGGTGGGTAACCACTTAGTATTAGGGCCTCAGTAGGTGTTGGCTGAGGTCAGGGTTATCATTATTACCCCAAAGATACCTTTCAAGGAAACTGAGGCCCAGATCAGTTGTGGGCATGCGAGCAGGGTTTGTCCCCAGGTGCCTGACTGGGTCTGTGCTTCTGCCCTTTCTTCTCTACTCTGCAGGCCCCTCTGCCAGGCATCCTCCCACTCATTTCAGCACTCACCCCAGAGGCCATTTTATGTTTGTTTGTGTGGTTATAGATGAATGAATGTTCGTTCTCCCGCTGGGCAGCCTGGTAAGCCCCAGGACGGCAGGAGCCTGACCTCTAGGCAGGCACTCAGGGCAGAGTTGACCGACAGCCTGCCTGCCTAGACAGCCGCTCACCCGCTGGATCTCCTTGCCCCTTGCATCACAAGAGTCTGGGCTGTGAACGTGAACTCCCTGGGGGGTCCCCACAGTTCAGCCTGCACCCTCCCCTCCTGTTTCCGTGTCAGAGCTAATGGTGCTAAGGAAGCGTCTGTCCCTAGCTGGGTCTGTCCCTTTGCTTTCCTCCACCTTGTGAACCCATCCTCATCCTTGTATAAAGAAGTCGACCCCTTTCTTGCCCCAGGACAGAGCCCTCACCCGTCCTCTGCTCCTCTGGACCTGCACACGCTCGGGATGGCTCTGACCACAATGGGCCATCCTGACCTGTGTTCCTGTCCTCCTTGTCCTTCTGCAGCTGCTCGGGACCCTCCCTGGTGTGGCCTCTGTGACCGGGCAGTGTCTTGTATAGTCAGGGCTGAGGGGGCCACAGAGGGGGTAAGAGGACCGAAGTTACTACCCTAAGAGCAGTTGCACCATGATTCCGAGTGTGTGGGGTATACCTGTGCTGGTGAGTATGTATGGGGTGTGTGTGTGTTTCTTGCTCGATGTTTTTACTTGCATAATTTATCCTCGTGCACATTAGAGACCATGCCTCCTTCTCTCAGGGGTCTAATGTAGGGCTCTGAATAATAGATATTTCAGAGCTGTTGGCTAAACAGATCTTTCCTCCTCTCTCTAGCTGAAGGCGCCTCCCCTTTTCCCCATCCCCACTTTGGTACCTCTCCGACCATTTCATAGGGTTGTTGTGACTATCAGGACCCCCTTCCCAGACCCCATTCAGACAGCAGTGATGTGAAAGCCCCATCTAGACCTTGGCAGGCTGGCAGGGCGCCAGGCTACATTGCCCGAGCTGGCAGCAGGGAGGCCCGGTCCCCCAGGGGCGCCTCACCAGGCCTCCGGGGCCCGGCTGGCTGAGCTCTGAGAGATTCACACTGGTTTTGAGTGGGAAAATTAAAATTAAAAATGGTTTCTGACCAAGTGGGGAAAGTGGGCATGGGCAGGGGCGGGGTGGGGAGCAGGAGGACGCTAGCCACGGCTTCCGGCTTCCTTACATCTTTTTTTTCTTTTTTTTCTTTTTTTTTTTTTTTTGCGGTACGTGGGCCTCTCACTGTTGCGGCCTCTCCCGCTGCGGAGCACAGGCTCCGGACGTGCAGGCTCAGCGGCCATGGCTCACGGGCCCAGCCGTTCTGCGGCATGTGGGATCTTCCCGGACCGGGGCACGAACCCGTGTCCCCTGCATCAGCAGGCGGACTCTCAACCGCTGCGCCACCAGGGAAGCCCCTGGCTTCCTTACATTTGCTGGAAACAAACTGAGATCACCCTACAGCCTCTGGGACACCCAGCACAATGGTCTCAGGCCCTGGAAGCAGACCTGCTTCACAGTGTCGGCTCTGCACCTACTAGTGGTGGGGCTTAAGACAGATCACCCACGCTCTCTAAGCCTCAGTTTTCTCACCTGTATAACAGGATGATGATCATAGTAAGCACCTCTGTGAGGTCCTTGTGAGGGTGAAATGAAAACATGCTTAGCACTGTACATGGTGTGTAGAAAATGCCAAATATTTGTTATCATTTGACTGTTGTTTTTGAAAAGTAGCATTGTCAATAATTGTAAGAAGACTTTGGACAGCATACAAAGTCTAAAATGCACAGGTAAAGGCTGTGAGCAGTAAATGAGATGGGTGTGTGGGAAAAGCACTTTGTGAATTGCAAATTGTGTGCAGATATTATTATTAGCACAAATAACTCTTTTATTGTTTTGGCTTTGAAAAAAATGACAGAGCACAATTTTATGATGTTGAGTCTAAGTTCTTTACTGGTTTTGGTTTTTGTTTTGGAGGGAGATTTGTCAGACAGGCCTTAATTGGAATCTTGACCAGAGGCTGTGTGACCCACATTGGTGATCCCAGGTGCCCAATGTCTGACGAGCCCCTGGCACAGAGGATCAGTTCTGTGGCTGCTCATATTATTTTAATTTTTTTATGATAAACTTTTAATACATAGTGGTATAGTAAGTGCTCGTAAGTCCATTGACAGTAAATTGTGGGCATTTGCTTAGGACAAATTCCTGAGAACTTGCTCAAGAAATTCTCACTCTCAGAGTTTTGTACCTAATATAGCTGAAGAAATGTAAGCAATTTATTCAGCGTTTGATGTAGACAAATACCACTGCTTTCTCAAGTATGTTAGAAATATTTTCTTAACATCAACTGCTTGCCTTTCTTGTGTTTGTCTCCATCCCATACCATTTCATTGTCTCCTCCCATCCTTCTAAAAATGAAATCAAACAAAAATTTAAAATGTAGATACTTTTAGACAGAGGTTGAAAATTCTCTACTTATTGGCTGCATCTGGCCTGCAGATGTATTTTGTTAAGTGCTCACAATGTTTTAAAACCTTTAAGTTAGTGGGTAACATTTAAAAGTTGGTAGATATTATCTAGAAATCTGGATTTCCAGATCTTTACAAAAATCTGAAAGTCTAGCAGCGCTGGACCCTCATGGCGGTGATGAAGTATGGTGGTCTCTCTTATGGGGACTTGTTTCTCCAGTTGCCCGGCCCTGCCCAAGCCCCGCTCCTGTACATGGCCTGTAGGTAACTGAGTTTGTAATCTGTGCTAAATGTAACCAACATTTCTTAGACACTGTGCATCAGTTTAGAATTATTTTTACCGGCAGCGTTGACCATAGAGAAGATTATTTCACTTGCTAAGTTTTCATTTTTATAAGCCAAGAAGCTATAGTGTTTTATTTAGGCTCTTGGGTTTAGTAGAATCACCTTCTCTCCTCCCTGTGCATTTTCCTCATTAATAATTTTGAAAGAGTCTTCAGCCAGACTTATAAGTCAGTGTAAAATGTTGGATAAGGCAGGAGATACATTTTGATTGCTTCTATTTAAGGGAGGTTGAACACAAGTAACCTGCTTTAATTCAGTAATTTATGATGTAAATTTGAACAATTGAAGATACTTAGTCGCTTTTAGCCATCTCATTGAAATAGTTGTAATTGGCAGAATCCTTATTGAAAGAGGAGTTTGGGATTCTTAACACTGGAGACCATCCCCATTTGTAGGCTTTTCTCAGGCAAGCCCATACCCCCTTCCAGCCTGTGAGCACGCACAGAAATGGGGGCCATATGCAGGAGGGGGGCGGTGCTGAGCCCCACAGTGTTTACTTTAGGGGAGTCCTTGAAAGCAATTTTTTAAATTACTATTATCCTATGAGCTTTAAAAAATTTTTTGCCATCATGAAAGAGTATACACTTGTAACAAATTTAGACAGCCCTGAAGAAGTACATTAACATAAAGGAAGAAGGTCTTCTGTGACACCCGCCTCCCCACTCCCAACCTTCGCCTGAGATTGGCGCTTTTTGGTGGGTATAGTCCTGGACTTTTTCATTTGCTTGTATCCCCTTAACTCCTACCTCCTTTGCCCTCATGCCCAACATACACGTTTTTACTTTTGTAGAAATAGACTCTCTATGCCTATAGTTCTGCAGTTTTCCTTTTTTTTTTAAGCTGTCAATTGTTATGGTTTTCTTTTCAAGTCCATATGTACAGATAAATGTACCTTATTATGTGTAACAGTTGTACTCCATGGTATGGGTGCATTTTAAGCTTATTTAATCATCCCTGTATTGGTAGACACCCAGGTTGTTGCCGATTTTTGCCATTGCAACCATTGCTGCTGGGGAAATTGTTATACCGACCTGTGAACTTCTGCATGAAATTTTTCTGCTCATAGACACCTGAAAGTGGGACTTTTGGCCTAAGTAGTTTGCCATCTAAAATTTGAATCAATATTGCCTAATCGCCCTCCAAAAAGGCTGTACCAGTTCATGCTCCTTTTAAGAGTATCCAATTATGGCTCCAATAATCTAGTTTTTTGCTTAACCATGCATGAGAAAAGTAAACTTTAAAAACTCACAAATATGCCATCAAAATGACACATTTGTCTTAGAAAAGCATTCGAAATATATAGCTATAGATTTAATTAAATGATTTTCATACCTAGTGATGGTTATCATCCTGCAAGGTGACAAAAATGTTCCCCAACTGTTGTTACCAATTTAATTATTAAATACTTATGTGAGGGTTTCAGTTGTGCCAGGGAGCCTTTGGAAGAATAACAGCCAAATCACGGCTTCCTTTTCCACTGGTCCGCCAGGGCTGCCTTGTCTCTCCTTCCAAGGGCTGAGCCCTCAGGACGGAGGTCGGATCAGCATTTAAATGGGAGTGCCAGGCCTTGGGGAGGGGGAGACAGCAGTGATGTGGTGAAGTACCCGAGGATTCCCAGCATCCCCTCCTTACACATGAAGCCGTTTTACATTGACAGGTTCTTCCCACATGTATTTTCTCATAGCATCCATATGACCTCCCTGTGAAGCAGGCACTCCCCTCTCCCCTCATTTATATCTGGGAACACTTAGGGTCAGAGGTCTGACTTAGCGAGTGTCACACAGATGGTCAGGGTCAGTGCACTGGACCGGGTGTTCTGACTCCAGATATGGCGGAGTCAGAGCCCTGTGAGGCTGAGTGGTAGTTTTTTGCCTATAGGACACCGTAGACGTTTCCTTTACTGAACTGGGGGCGGAGAAAGGAAAGGGAAGTGATATTCCCAGACTTCCTGCGTTCGTTTTTGTCCACAGTTTCTCCTAGCAGTGCTAACATTTACAGTCATGTTCTCGAATATTTCCTTAGCCTTTGGGAGGGATCTGTGAATTCTTGACCAGGGGCCTTAACTGATCACAGGTGGTTGAGAACTGCTGACTATATCTCCTCCTTAAAAAGGACAGGTCTCAGGAGATGGTCAGCTTACTGCCTACTAACTGTGTGTAAAATTTTGAATTTCGTCTTCTCCAGAGACCTCTTTTCTGACTCTCTGACCTTGTGTCTGGCTCTTGCTAACAGGTTACCCTGTATTGGCCAAAGCTCCTTAGCAGTAACCTCACTTGTGAGCCTGCAGGTAAATTTGATGCCCGGACCACTTATCCTTCCAGGATGCCGCCAGCTTCATTAGATCCAAGCAGGGGTCTGGTCTAGTGAAAATAGGGATCTGGAGTCAGGTAGAGCGGGTTCAAATCCCGGCCCCCTCGCTTTTACTACTAACAGTGTGAACCTCTCACTGTTGACCTTATGTCTCTGAGCCTCAGTATCCTTTTCTACAAAATAGTGATAATGATTCTCTCATACAGGCATTTTGAGAAATACGTGAATGAAGATTTGAAAGGTGCCTTCAGATGTTCAGTGCAGAATAGACACTTTATAAATGTGAGTCCTCTCTCATTTTCCTCTATAGAAAGAAGGTTCTCCTCTGGGGATGCTCCAAACTGGTAGCTGCTGGCTGGGGATCCTGGGATCAGGGCAAGGCCTTTAAGAAATAAATGACAGGGTGTGGGCACAGTGTTCCAAGGACCTGGCCTTCGAGTCAGAGACTGTCGTTCCAGCTTCATCCTGCTGGTGACTCCCCGGTAACAGTGGGTAAACCTCATCCCCACTCCAGAGCTGCGTTTCCTCAGTGTGACCTGGGGCTCAGGTGCTCCCTAACCATCCTGCTCGCTGCCGTAGGAGCTCCTGTGATGGAGCAGGACTTTGGAGTGTACTGGAAGGGATGCAGGCCTTGGTCTCAGGAAGACCTGAGTGTGGCTGGCTCCCGTACCTCCCAGGTCTGTGACCTTGGGCACATCCACTAACCTCTCTGACACTTGTTGTCTGCATCTATAAAGCAAGGCAAGTAGGACCCACTTCCAGGCTCACTGTCTGGACAACGGGAGTCCATGGGAACAAGGTCAGTTTCCTTCCCTCTGTCTCCGACTCCTGAGTGCTTTGGTTGGAGATTTGCCAGGGTTTCTGCAGAGGAAACCCAAAACACCTTCCCTAGGTGCAGTGCTCATCACACCTCCAGCACCCTGAGATTCTTGACTCCCGGATTTCTTGAAGTTCCTTTATGTGGTCGAGAAACTCCTCAAAGGAAGCGTACAGCCCACTGAGCTTTGCTGGTGCCTCCGTGACAGCGCCTTCCTTTCTTGCCCTGTCTCGGCTGCAGACAGCAGCTGCAGCGTGAGTCAGTTGCTTGTGTATAAATTCTTCTGCATCTCTCTGCAGAGAGAACTCCATTCATTTAGCCAGTGTTCGCCGTGCCCAGGCCTCATGAGAGGAGGTGGGATATGGAGAGGAATTGACTCACAGCCACTGCTCGCAAGAGCTCACAGGGGGAAAGGTGCAAATAGACAGTATGACACACGAGCTGTGCTGTCACCCAGGCATGTCATAGGGTGCCATGGGAGAAGAGGACCGAGTGGCCTCTCCTGGGGACCCAGCACACAAGAGATGACTTTGAGCAAATCTTTAGAGGTGAGGAGGAGTCCACACTGCAGAAGTCCAGGCAGAGTGAGCCAGGCAGCAGGAGCCACGGGGCAGAGGCCAGAGCCCTGAGGGAGGTAACACTGGCTATCTGTCTGGAGCTGGGGCACGGGGCGAGGACCCAAGTTGCCACGTCCTGGCGGTCATGTGCACACTGACGACCTTTTGGGACCTTTCTCCTGAGCCCCCAACTCACATACCCACTGCTCACCCAGCATCCACCCCTCAGTGTGTATGGGCATTCCAGACCCAGCATAACTAAATAGAAGTCTTAGGCAGAAATGTGACCCTCCCCAGTCTCCCCCGTGTTATGTGGCCCCACCATTTACTTGGTTACCCAGGCCCAAAATGTAGGTCTCACCTTTGACCCTGCTCCTTCCCTCGCTCCTCACCTTGTGTGTTTACAATGTTGACAGCTGTTCTATCACAGTATATCCTGAAAGCCGCTACACCTCCCTCCCCTTGTCCAGAGGTCCCCTATCTCTCAACAGGTCTCCCTGCTTCCACTCTGGCCCCACTGCGCGCAGCCTCCCACACAAACAGAATGACCTTTATTTATTTATTTTTTCTAAGTATTTATTTATTTATTTGGTTGCACTGGGTCTTAGCTGTAGCAGGTGGGCTCCTTAGTTGTGGCTTGCCAGCTCCTTAGTTGCAGCAGGCAGGCTCCTTAGTTGTGGCTCGAGGCCTCCTTAGTTGTGGCATGCGAACTCTTAGTTGTAGCATGCATGTGGGATCTAGTTCCCCGACCAGGGATAGAACCCAGGGCCCCCGAATGGGGAGCTTCGAGTCTCAACCACTGTACCACCAGGGAAGTCCCCCAGAATGACCTTCTAAAAAGTAAATAAGATCACAGCACTCCCCTGCTCAAAACACTCCAGTGGCTTCCTAGCATCCTTGGAGTAGAATCCGAACTCCCTACCCTGTCCTTCCTGCCCCTCCTAGTTCTCTGGTCTCATCTCTTAGCACTCTCTGCTTTGCTCACTCCATTCCAGCCCCTGTGTCTTTCTTGCTGTTCCTCTTTCTTGCCTCAGGGCCTTTCCACTTGCTGTTTTCTGCCTGGATTACTCTTCCCCAGCAATCCTCCCTTCACTCTGTTCTGGTCTGTGTTCAAGTGGTCTTTCCTCTATTTAAAAGGCACTGTCCTACCCCACCCCTTACACCATCACTCTGTTCTCTTACTCTGCTTTATTTTTCTTCATTAGCACCTGACTTTATATTATATATTTATTTGTATTCTTTATCCTTTGTCTTACCTAGAATGTAAATCCATGAGGATGAGCCCTTGTCTTAATCTGTCTCATTCACCACTCTATCTCCAGGGCCCAAAACAGAGCCTGGTACACAGTAGGTGATCATCATACATTAGGTTGGTAATGAAAAATATGAATGAATGAATGCAATTTAAGGCTTTGGTGTTTATTCCATGGGCAGTGCAAATCTAGTAGACACCTTTCAGGAGGTGAGTGACGTGGTCAGCACTTTTATTTTAGAAAGCCAGCTGGTGGCAGTGTGGAGGCTGGACTGTAGGAGGCGGCAGCAGGACTAGTTAGAGGCAGATAAAATGGTCCAGGAAATTGATGCTGAGCCCTATGTAGAGCTGTAGAGAGGAAAAGAGGGGACTGAGGACAGGTTTTGAAGACCTTTGAGTATCTTTGGTTCCTATTGGAATAACTTGGTATAGCAATTCTTTTAAAAGAAAAACAAGAGGGGACTAGCTGGTCTGGGGAGAGGCTGGTGACACTCTGTAATGTTTCTCTCCCCAAGTAAATGTCACACCCCGGATGCACATCCCCTGCAGTGCAGTTATTATCTCTCTGAGGAGTGACTCTGCTGTTCCTAGACTCCCCGTTCAGTCTTCCGCTAAGAAAGTAGTCAAGATGGTATCAGTGAGTCTGATTCTTCTTCCTACAGATGGGTCCCTGATGTTATACACTACAAGCCACACTAAGTCATTGGTTCTTTCTTGCAATGAGTACATTTCTTCATATTTAACTCCAAGGGAGACTCGCTCTAACAAATTCTCTTTTTCTTTAAGGATGACTAGGCTCTGCTCAAGTTCCGTGTGGGGTTTACTGATAACCTGGGGGCTAGGCATCTCCTTTATCACAAACATGCACAGGAACTCTTATGCTCTCCTGGTGTCAGGGAGTCAGAAAGGACAGTGGGCCCACATTCCTAGCCCAGGCATAGCCATGCTGTCTGGCACTGCCTCTTGAGAACTTTCTTCTTGAACTTGAATTATTCCTTCCTCCCCAAATCCCCAATCCTCCCCACATTTTGATGCAAAGCCTTTCATCTCTGAGTAAACACGTTCTTACCCATCTTGCTGAGGTGTTCCCTCTCTGTCCCTAAGGGGGAGTAGGTCATCCCAGGCCCCTAAGCCTTGGCCCAAAGTTCCTAATCCTGTTTGCCGAGCCCTGTGGTGTGAGATGCTGTCCCATCTGTGTAGCCAGATGCCCGCCTACCACATCTCCCTCTCTCTTCCAAAGGTCCAGATGTCGTAGGAATGACACTAATAGCTACACTGTAAAGCTTCCTGTGTGCCAGGTACTGTGTTAAACCCTTCACATGCATTCTGTCTAATCCTTCCCACCCTGCAGGAGTGAGTATTATTGTCTTTTTCACAGATGAGGAAGCTGAGGCTTGGCAGTGCAGTGAAGCTTAGTAGTTACGAGCCTGGGCTGAGAGTCAGACAGACTTGGGTTTGCATCCCCCTAGCTGTGGACCTTGGGAATGCTACTTAACCTTCTTAACCTTCTTTTTCCAGGTGTAGAAAATGGAGATAATATGAAGAGTATTCACAGGGTTGCTGTGAAAAATTAAATAAAATAACATGTTATTTCATAAGTACTTACTTACTAAATGCTAAACTTTGTGATGTCAGTAAATAATAGCTCATCGTAGATACTGCTTTCATCAGCAGCACCGTCATCATCCCCATCCCAAGGCTACATGACTAGCATGTAGATGGAGCCAGGATTGGAACCTAACCCTGCCTGGCTCCAAAGCCCACGTTCTTCCCCCGTCCCACACTGTTGCTCCCAAGTTAATCTTGCCTAAGACTTTCTGGTCCCTAAGTTTACTCTCGGTCTTCTTGGTTGTGCTGTTTGTCCCTGTGTGGGCAGTGGGCTCAAGCTAAGGCATAAAAGATCTTCGGTCTCTTCCAGCCCAGTGACCTCTTTTCAGTCATTGACTGGGCAGTCCTCAGTGGCTGGGCTCTTCAGGCAACAGCTTGGACAATTTTCCCTGATCGTCAGTGTCATCTTGTCCGCTGTGAAAGCCAGAGGCATGGCGGGTGTGGGGGTGGGGGGCTTCCTGTATTGTTGTTTATATCAGGAGGATTATCCGGAGAAAACAGGCACGGCAAAGATAGGGCTGGTGAGTGTTCCTATCATTTGGGGTCACAGATCACTTTGTGAATCTGGTGAAATGTATGGAGCCTCTCTCCCGAGAAATGCCGTGATAAGCCCAATATTTTCTCCGCAGCCCACCCAGGGGTCCTGGCTGAGAAACTGAGACCCAGTAGGTTAATTCACGTGCTCTTTTATCCTCCTGCTGTTCCTCATTCACAACCGTGGAGGGCGTCTGTTTCTGTAGGATGTTTGTATTCGAGGGCTATTGGGCCATCCTGGTAGCAGTTGGAAATACCTGTTTTACTGATATGATTTGCCATTTTCATTTCTTCCCCATACTTGAGAAATGTATCCACACATTAGAACTGGCCTAGTCTTTTTGATGAGACTGACCTACTGATGTGCACATAAATTCAAGCCATAACTGCATCTAGGAGACCAACTGGAGAGGGTTTTTTGGCCCCAAATATCAGACTAATAAGAATTTTATTGTGATATATAGATTATAAAGGTGCATAAGCTTAGCTTCAGTAGGGTTTAGTGGTTTAAATTCAGGTAAATGTAAATCTCTACTTTTTTTTTAAATATATAAATTTATTTATTTATTTATTGGCTGTGTTGGGTCTTCGTTGCTGCGCACCGGCTTTCTCTAGTTGCGGCGAGTGGGGGCTACTCTTCGTTGTGGTGCACGGGCTTCTCATTGCGGTGGCTTCTCTTGTTGTGGAGCACCAGCTCTAGGCGTGCGGGCTCAGTAGTTGTGGCACTCAGGCTCATAGCTGTGGCTCGCGGGCTCTAGAGCGCAGGCTCAGTAGTTGTGGCGCACAGGCTTAGTTGCTCCGCGGCATGTGGGATCTTCCCGGACCAGGGCTCGAAACCGTGTCCCCTGCATTGGCAGGCGGATTCTTAACCACTGCACCACCAGGGAAGTCCCTCTACTTTTTAACTTACGTTTTTTGTTTTGAAATTTTAGTCTTAAAAAGTATGCTTCCTCCCCTTTTCTTTTTTCTCATTCCAGTTTTCAAGGTATGGGTCTGGGAGAAGGCAGATTCCAAGCACCTTAACTCTTTAGTCTTCTAACTTGCTTGTCGGCATCTCCTTAGAGCCTTTCCAGCAGAGCATGGAATGGGCCTGCTGTTTGTAACAGGAATCATGGGGTTGCTTCTGATACCCGCTCCCCTCCCTGTCCATCCTTTGGGTCTTCACAGAAAGACAAGAACAAACCTTCCACAGAGGAGGCCCCCGAATTTCTCCTCCTGCTCGGGCTACAGTGCCAGTGCCCTCTGCAGCTAGAAGAGGGACTTGGGTTTTGGGCACAGGAACTAAATTCATCACATATTAGATCATTTAATATAAAGCTTTTTCTGATGCGTAGTTTTTTCTTTAAAGTTTTTCTTTTTTTCTTTTTCTAAATTATAAAAGCAACAGATGCTCACTTTAAAGCCAGGATTAGAACTCTTCACGCCTGGCTTGGAATTCCAGCTCCATCAACTCGTTAGATGTGCAGGCCTGGGAAAGCACATACCCTCCTTGAAGGCTTGATTTTCTCCTTGTGCAGGAGAGCATAATTTCACCTCCTAACATCGTTGCAAGGATTCAGGGAGATTGGTACATGGGATGCGCTTGCAGAGGTTTGGCATGGATTCTTTTACTCAGTGACTGTTTATTCAGCACCCACTCTGAGCCAGTCAGCGTCCTAGTTGCTCTGGAAACACTCAAGAACAAGACAGAGGGGGTCTCTCTGCTCTTCTGAAACTCACAGTCTAATCAGAGGAGACACAAAGAAACAATTTCAGAAATTAGGAAGCTAGAACCCCCAGGTGGGGTGCAAGCCATAGGAAGGGCCACTTTAGGTCAATGCCAGGGGGGACCTTGCGGGGGAGGCTTGGTACTATGTGACCCCCTAGACCCCAGGTTTTCCAGGACACCCGCTGTTAACAATTCTGCCCTCTAAGGGTAGGTCCCAGTTTTAAGTCTGGATACTCTGACCACTGAGCACGTGTCGGTTCTCAGTTAGGTGGTGCTTGTTCACTAACTGGCTCCCCATTCCGAGTATGAGCTCCGGGGCTGGGAGCCAAGTCCCGGGCCTTTTGAAGGCCTCCTGGCGAGCTGGAGAAGTGCTGCTTCCCGCTCACCCAGTGGAGCTGACACTGAATGAAGAGCCTCCATGTCAGGAGGGAGGGTCATCGGTTTCTAGCCAGAGCCCATTTTGCTCCAGTGCTGCTTGGAGCAATTTCTCTCTCAGGGAGGTTCTGGCACGCTGCACTCCCCTGATTCTCCACATGCAGTTTTTAAAGGGCTTGTGGAGACCATGTGAAAGCTGGGGCCATCCAACCTGTACGTTGGCATTTGGACCACAGAACTGTCAGCCCAACACTCCACGCCATCTGCATCGCCCCTCTCAGGGTATAGTATGCATTTTTAAATGACCATTTCAGCCTCTGCATTGGGCAACAGTGACCCAAACCGATTGGTGAGTGAGGCTGCTGAGCGGAAGGGCAAGCTGCCTCTGACTCACCTGTCACATTCATTGCTGACCTACTTTTGTTTGACCTTGATTTGCTCGCTGCAATTAAAGACATTGCTGTGAATGCACTTCTGCTGCTGATTTAAGTCTAATATGTGACAGCCCAGGATCTGAAACACACACATGACCCAGGCAGATGGATGGATGGATAGGTAGGTAGTTTTTCACTTACCTCTGAATTGTAATTCGATCACAAGGAAAAGGCTTAATTTCAAGGACATTGAGCAATTCTTTGAGACTAGATCGAGCAATTCTTTGAGACTAGATACGATGCCAAGGCAGCAGGCCTTGATTCCTTGCTACTGGGCAGCTTAATCAGGAAACGGCCTAGATGGCTGCCTTTCAAGTGGGTCCTTGCAGTAGCTTGGCAACTGGCACAGGGTCATAATTGGAAGAACTTGGCTCTGAGTGTCTGTGGGTGTTTACAGTGCACTATAGGGCAGGGCTTCGTTTATTTATAGAATATTGTGAGCAACAAGCAGCAGAAGGCTGAAAAGCCACTAAATCTCGATTTATTTTTAACAAATTCCATTTTCCCCCTCATCCCAGAAGGAGAACTGAGTTATTAAAAAACAGTAAAAAAAAATACATCATTGCAGAATATGCCATATCTAATTATGGGGTTGCCAGCGTCAGCCTGCAGCCACATTTTAAGGGCTTTGTAAATCAACCATCCATTCAATCTGTGAACTTATATGACTCCTATTCTTCTTTTAGATGTAGAAGGAAGTTATTGGCAAGTGAGTGCTATTCAGAAGTTCTACACTGTCTAAATTAGGAGATGGAGGGTATAAATATAGAATAGTGTACTTATGTTCTCAAAGGGAAATAAAATTATTCTTTGTTGTCCATCATACTTAGCCATCCAAGCATACATCCCACCGCACTAAATACCCACTGTAGAGTTTTCACTCATCGCAATGGCGGATCCACGCCACTCACAGGAGCTGTATTGTGATATCTTGCTGAGCCAGACCCTGAGTAAATATTGCCCACATATGTCATGAAAAGACGTGGACCTAACACTTTTGGGCCTTTGTTCTCATAGTGCATTAGAGCTGGATGAGACTTCAGAGAGCTTCTAGTTCAAGTACATCTTATTGTAGTTGGGGAAACTGAGGCCCAGAGAGTAGAGTGACTTGGGCCCCATGGTGAGTCACGGCAGAGCTGCGCTGGGGCCACAGTCTCTGTGCTTTTCTCTGATGGTCCCTGCTCTGCCAAGCTCGGAGCCAGTGAGTTAAACAGATCTGATTCCTGCCCTTCAGGGTTCACAGTCTCAGACAGGCAGACATCACGATGGTCAATAATCACCATGAGTAAATGGTGTATGCATGAGTATGCATGATGTATGCATGAGTATGCATGAGTAAACCAAGTTATATGTGTGCAATAAACCAGCTAGTGAGTGGAGGAGATGATGGTAAAGTGGGGAATTGTAGAATCTGTGTGTTAGGATACCAAGGCAAAGGTAAAATCAGTTGCTCTCTGACCTACTTGGGAAAAGCTTTATAGATGCTGTGAAGTTTCTTTTTTTCTTTTTTTTTTTTTTGGCCATGCCATGCAGCATGCGGGATCTTAGTTCCCCAACCAGGGATGGAACCTATGTCCCCTGCATTGAGAGCACGGCGTCTTCACCACTGGACCGCCAGGGAAGTCCCCATGCTGTGATAGGCGCAGCACATTTGCTGCATATCGCAGGAGGGAAAGTGCGGTGCAGCAGTGGGTGAAGGTAAATATAAATATTGAAGTTTTGGAGGAGCCTGGGAATGGGTCACTGGGGAGATCTCAAGGGAACACCCAAGGGAATGAAGGACTGGGTGCAGGCCAGGGGCAGGTGGTCTGAGTTCCTGGGATGCTCTGCCCTGTCCTGGGACAGCATGGGTTGGGGGGGAGGGCGGCATGAGTGCTGTTGTTCCCAGTCCTCTGACCGCCAGGTAGAAGAGTAATAACTGAGCACAGTGGTCTTCTTTTTTCTGACCCTCAGGATCCTTCTTTGCGCGGCCCTCTGGGCAGCCAGTATCGATGGACTAGAGCTGGCACGGAAGCTGGAACATGTGTCTCTTTCTTGCCCTGGGCCGATGCCCAGCACATGCCTGGGCTGGGTGGGATCTGGGTGTTAGTTCTTTCTGAGGCTGGGAGGGGACAGAGGGAGCTGAAGAAGCCTTTTCAAGGAAGGAAAGACTGTGGAAGCTTCTAGAGAAGACTCCTCTTACAGTGCTGGAGGCCAGTGGTTTTAAATTGAGGTTGTAGTGGGCAGCACAGAGACGAGTGAGTGAGAGAGGAGTGAGTGGGAGAGGAGAGGACGGATCACAGGCCGGAAGAAGCAGTGGGAGTTACTTACAGACAGACAAATGGGGAGGGAAGGACAATGATGTGCTGGGACTGAACCTACAACCGCAGGGGAGGAGGTCCGCGTGGGGAGGGAGGAATCGGCCACGGCAGACCCAGCGGCTAGGGGCCTGTGTTACTTAGGCTGGGCCTTTGGGTTACTGGGCACGTTCTTCTTTGAGCAGAGAGGGTCTGTCTTCCTGCCCAGTGAGCTCCTAGCCACCCTGGACAGTGTTTCTCAAACATGTTGCCAGGCGTTTCCAAGTGGCAAAGAATGAAATCAGTACATAGAACATCGCCAGTGTCACCTCCGTAATTTGTTATTTTTCCTTAATCTTTTGATACCTACTGCCACTCACCTGCTTTTGAGTTCTCAGAGTTGAGAATGTATAAATTAGCAGTTTCCACTACCTGGAAAATAGCTGATGAGCTTTAGTTTGGGAATTTCATACTTTTTCTCAGATTTGTATTGTAGTTTTAATACAGCCCAGTAATATTTTTGCTGATAAAATAAAAATTTTCATTTTTATAGTTTATAAAGGTAACACAGTTTCAAGATGGAGGATACCTCCTGGGTGTCCCACCTCTGAACCAGTTTTCAAGGAGCAGATTCTCCCCTTTCTCTGTCTTGTTTCCTGCTCCCGGGCATTTCACTGTGTCCCAGCACCTTTCTCTGTGTGCAGCTCAGCCCAGGAGACCAAGTAAACCCGGGTTGGGGGGTGTGTCAGTAAAAGGTTCAGTGGTAAAGAACATTGACACCTTCATCTGAGAAGAGGTTGGGAAGTTGCCTATGGACTAGGACGGCCCCAATTCTTCCTGTCCCAGTCCCAGCCCATGGTGTTAGCAGGCCTGATCACTTCATATTGTGTGTCCCCAGTAACGGTGGCGTTTGTAACTGATGCTGCCTTTAAATTCTCCCAAGTAAGGAAATGTTCATGGTTTGTTGCCACACCCCTGTCATTTCACTCTTTCTCTGAATCACTGTGCTAGGCACGCAGCAGGCATTCCAGAAACACTTTTGGTTCATGGAGCCATTGCTGGTCAGAGCCCCGCTGTCACTACCACCTGGTGTTCTCAGAGCATTAAGTGAAAGTCCTGAAGGTTGTGTATTTTAAGACCTGTCCGAAGTCCATCCTCCTTCCTTTGGGCTGATGAGCCACACCCTGGCTATCTGCACTTATTTGCTCCTTATCAGAGTGATAGAATGGTCCAGGGGAAGGGCATCAAGGGGTCACTTCCTCTGGCCACCCTCCTGTGCAGGAAAATCCCATCTGTACTGATCAGGACAGTCAGGCCCCTGGCCCCCTGGGGCACCCACACACCGAGCCTCCTGCTCCCCCTCTACAGATATGTTTGCCTGTTAGAAAACCCTTCTTTATTCTAATCCAAATCTGCCTCTTGGCACTGTTTCCTCATTGACCTAGTTCTGCCCTTTGTAGCAGCACAGAACAAAGGTCCGTAGGCGTGGCGTGACTCCACTTTCTGAGTGTGGAAGTTGTGCTCATGGGCTCCCTTCCTTTCTCTTCCCCACCTTCTTATCTCCCTCCCCAGGGTCCAATGTCTCCAGTGCCTTCTGCCATCCTTGTGCGACATGGCAGTCCACATTAATATTAATGACTGGCAACATTCACTGAGTGCTTACCATGGACCAGGCACTGTTCTCAGCTCCTTATATGACTTATCTTACTACTCACAATCACCTATGAGGTGGGTACTGTCAATATCTGCATTTTGCCAGTGAGGAACCTGAGGAGCAGAGGTCAGATGTTGTCCAGAATCACACAAGGAAGTGGCAGAGTGAAGACTGAGCCACAGAGCTATAATATCTCATAATCTTAGCGCTAAAAGTAAGCCCGTGGTGCATTAGATTGGGGCTGGTCCTACTTTGACTTATTTTGCAAGAAATCATTGGAAGGGAGCCTGAGTTGAACCATTTCCTATGAAACCTCCTCAGAATTTGTTTTTGTTGTTGTTCTGTTTTCTTTTTTTTAATTTTTTTGATTTTTTATTTATTTACTTTTTGGCCGTGTGGTGTGTGGGATCTTAGTTCCCCAACCAGGGATCGAACCTGTGCCCCCTGCACTGGAAGCACGGAGTCTTGACCACTGGACCGCCAGGGAAGTCCCCAGAGGCCCCAGAGACCTTTGCCTTGTCACCAACAAATGGGTTCATTTGAACTCTGCCAGGCCTGCAGGGTTCATGATGCAGTGAGTTTAGATCAGGGTGACAAATGTGGGCTCTTAGTATTTTCTTTTCCTGCACATGAAGTCAAATGCAATAGGTTTCTTGTTCAAAATGCTTCGTCATGATTTTGTGGCCAGAAAGCAGAGGGAGAAAGGTACCTAAGAATTCTAAGACTGAACCATATCTTCAAGTTCCTAATCCAACGTTCAGTCTCCCAGAACAGCCCCAGCGGTTGTGGAGTAGAGGGGTGCAAGGCCCACCTACCCTCCAAAGCTGGGATGGCAGGTGCCGAATACACATTTTCCTGAAATGCATGCATCAGGAAGCGTTTTGGAAGGGCAGGAGAGGGACGTGGGAAGGGGTATGTCAGGGCCAGTCTAACCTGGGCTTGAGTGTTGGTCTTGCCCTTCACCAGCTGTGTAACTAAGTGCAAGTCACTGGCTGCCTCTTTGCTCTTCTGTAAGATAGAAATAACAGTACCTTTTCCTAGGGATGTTTTGAGGGTTAAATAAGCAGAGGCAGATGTGCCATGAAGCTGTAGTTGTTGTTTCAAACCATTCCCCACACCTGATGATACCTCAAGGTTTGGTGACCAAGCCCTCTTTCACTGTCTGGCCCTTCCTGCTTCAGTGGCATGGGCCCCAGCCCCTCAGCTGCCAGCCGTCTTGTGAGGCATGGAGTGGGACTATGGAGGCATGGGGTCTTCTGGGGCAGTAACAAAACCCAGCCTGCAGTCACGTTGGTCATCCTGCCCTGACCCTGGCAGCTCAGGCCAAGTTCCCCCAAGAATCCAGGAAAAGGTGATTCATGACTTTATCAAGAGTCTGCTTCCTGTGTTCAGGTGCCCCTGGGCTTTCCTGGTCCAGGCATTGGCCACACTGGCTGAGCCAGAAGGGCTGACAAACGGACTGAACCATCTTTATCTTTGTCGGTTGCTTTTCAGATAGCGTGTATCCCAGTTACTATTTCCGAGAGATAAGCAGCAAAGTGAGGGACCTCGTTTCCAAGGTGTGGGCCCAAAACCTGGAGGGAGAGCAGCTTGAAACAATAGAAAAAGGACTGGATAAAATCTAGTTCTGTAGTTACCTAAAACAGGGCCCTGAGCAGTGTCCTAGCTTCCCTGATACATAGTGTCTCTGTCTGAAAACGGGGGATGCTAATAGAACTAACCCCAAGGTTGGTAGGAGGATTAGATGAGATCCTGGATGGACATAACAAAAGGCACCTGGCACAATATCTAGCACTTAATAAACATAAATATTATAATAATTCCCTTCCTCCTCTACTGTATACTCTGCTGTTGATTTCCTATATGGCTTTGAGTAAATATCTTAAGCCCTCCTTGACCCTTCTCTTTGTAGAAAATGCAGGTGAAACGTACTACTGGTTGTGAATGGGTACGTAGCGCCCCCTATAGGACATCTCAGGAATGTGCAGGGTGGTTGGGCTGTCACAACTTGGGGCACAGGACTTTCACTGGGGGGCAGCAGGGATGCTGGATGTAACACGTAGAGAATAAAGGATTGTCCAACATCCTGCCCAACTTCCCAAAGTTCAGTGGGCATTCATGTAGGTGAGACCCTGTTTATAATGATCTGGGCCTAGAGTCTGACTCCATTTTACATATAAACATAAATAATTTTTTCATGTTTTTAATATATACTGAATTTTCCAGGAACACAACCACCAGGTATATGAGGTTTACCTATTTGTTATAAATAGATACAAGCATCTCATTATATCTTTCACTATGTCTCTAGAGTAGCTGTGTCCAATCTTTGTGTATTGATAGACATATTATTTTATTTTAACTTTATTTTTTTTCTTCTTTGTATTACAGTCACGTTGTTTTTGAAATTATAAGTGTTGGTAAGGTTATATTATTTACAAATTTTATTTCAAGAGAATGAAAAGAATGTTGAAAATATTTGTATTGAGTCTTTGAAAGTACGAGAGAGACAGGGAGAAGGAGAGAGAATGTGTGTGTGTATTTTAGCCTATAAATCAGCTGGAGAAACCTTAGGATAGACTTGAAATAAAAAGAAATGGTTTCACTTATCTTAGAAATGTCCTTTTACATAAGGATACATAATAGAAGTCAGAATTTAACTGCATCCATTGCCAGAGAAATAAGATGTTTGGATGTTTCCCCTGGCCGTTTTAGAAAGTATATAATCTTGAAGAGTCTAAAACATAGTTTTTGTTCTCTTTTTCATCTTTGCCGTCTCTGTTTTTTTCACCCCTCCCAACTGTATGTATGTATTTATGTATTTTAACATCATGTGTAGATCTTTACCGAAAGGAAAACCAGTCAGGCTCCTTGCTTTTTACCAAGTTTGTTTTTGTTGTTTTGTGGCCTCTGCCTGCGCAAATGGATTGTGTGAATTACCTATTCATAATCTTTATTTTTCCACTAGGGTGATTGCCTTTTTATTGATTTACAGCAGGTTTTATTTTTGTTTTGTTCCACTTAATTCAGAAAGGATAATAACTCCTTTACCTGTCACAGAGCTTTGGAGTCTGACAGACCTGAGTTTGAATCCTGGCTTTCCCACTCATGCACTGAGGATTTACAGGCAGTTTACTTGACCTCTCTGAGACTTAGTTACTTCTAATTGAGAACTAAATGAAAAAACCACTGCATGGCACAGAATAAAAGCCCAGTGTGTGGTTTCTGCTGCTGCAGTTTTTGTGTTGTTATTTTTGTTGTGATTCCTCCACTGCATATTTTCTCAGAAAAAGTATCTTGAGCTCGACAACTCATGTTGTTTCAGATTCTTAGACATGTAACACTCACTTGCTGTAACCAAAGCTCAGAAAAATGAAACTGAAATCACTGAAATTTTGTTTATTCCTTGTGTAGGAAGGAGACCAATGAAAGAAAACAAGCTGATTCCGTTTTAGTTAAAAGAGGAACTTGCAGGGTTATTCCTGGGGTCAGGAAACACTCAGATGAACATCTTAGATCCAGGGCCCTGGCAAGAGGCCTTGAGACTTATCACACAATTCAATCGTCTCCCTCAAACGGTGCCTGCCAGGGCAGGCAAGTGGACAAGTGCATTTCACAAAGGTTCCCAGTCATTCCGAGTTGAAACAGGAAGGATCATCTGGTTAACTGTTTAACCAGTTTAGCACACCTGCCGTGCCCCCAGCACTCTGGTCTATTCACAGCCTTGTGACCCGTTTGGGCATCCTTGCACTGTAGGCTGGAGGCAGATGGGTGAGAGCCGGCCCTACCTCTTCCTCCTGCTTGGGATGGAACTTTTGCTTTTCTTTGCTGAGTCTCTGAAGCAACAAAGTATGTATGGAGTCCTGGCTCTGGAGTTAGGCACATCGGGGCTCTGTCCCTGATTCCTCCATTCCAGCTGTGTGACTTTGGACAAGTTGCTACACCTCTCTGAGCCTCAGTGCCATCTTTTACATGATGGTGATTTTTTACCATCCCCAAAAGGTCATTTTGAGGACCAAATGAGTTGGGTAAGGGCTAGCACCATCCTCAGCACGCAGGATACTCAGTCAACAGGAGGTGGGCGCTGCTCCAGGAAGGTAGGAGGTGGGTACATGGGCTGCAATGTAGTCGGTGATGCAGACCCCCCACTCAGCACGATCCAGACCAACAGCTCCTGCCCTGCTGGGTGGATGAAAAGAAGGCACCTCTTCCCCCAGCTGTCACACGGGGCACGCTGCCTGGCAGGGGGAGCTCAGGTGGGATCTTCACCCCCACTGGCCCCCTGGGCTGGGGGCCCTTGTGTAGTTTACAGACCGGCTACACCCCTCACAGCAGAAAGACATGAAATCCCGCCGGCTGTTCCCTCACAACATATCAATAATCGACAGCTTCTTATCACCCCCCCATGGCCACCCAGCCCCGCCTCCTCTTACACCTCATGTCCATCCATCATCAGCACAGCCTACCTGCAAATATATCTAGAATTCTTTTAGCCACTCCTCAGACCAGGCCTGAAGCATATCATCTTTTCCCCAGACTACTGTAGTTGTCTCCTTACTGGCCTTCTCTGGTGGTGCTCTCTTTACCCCCCCACCCCATATATACTCATGCACACACGCGCACATGCACACACAGCCCCACTGCACACACGTGCACACAGAGCCCCACCACACACGTGCACACAGAGCCCCACCACACACGCACACACACAGCCCTGCCATGGAGAACAGTGCCTGGCACTTGGGGGCTCCCAGTAGATGTCTGTTGAAAGGTTAATGAATCATCGTGGGACAGCACACTCCTAGTGTCTCCATTGTGACAGAACCGTCCTGAATTGAAACTGGACTGCCACAGGCAATTTGTGGTGCAAGTTTACTCAAATTACCAGTTCTTCCACTGTACAAACTACCTGGCATATATGGATGCTTAGTAAGTTCTGTTGGATGCATTGCTTTTGGCCTTTGGGGCCGTGGTAGCCCTCTGAGGCCTCCTTACCCATCAGCAAAATCCTGTGGTGGGTGGGACCGTGCCCCTGACCCTTCTTAGCCAGGTGTCCCCCCCACCCAGAGTCCCCCGTGCAGCCCAGACCTGGGTGACACTGTCAGCCACTGGCTTCTGCTTCTCCTGCGGTCTCCATCCAGGGAAATCGTCATCCTTTGCTTTCGCCATCTCGTCTTCCTGGGTCACTCTAACGTTTTGTTATCATCACCTGTTGATCTAACTTTCTCATTATCCTCTTCCCAGCTTTCCGTAGGAGTTATTTCTCTAATTTTAGTTTCATTGACTGTCAAATGAAGAGGTTGGACTTCTTTTTTTTTTTTTTTTTTTTGCGGTACGCGGGTCTCTCACTGTTGTGGCCTCTCCCGTTGTGGAGCACAGGCTCCGGACGCGCATGCTCAGCGGCCATGGCTCACGGGCCCAGCCACTCCGCGGCATGTGGGATCTTCCCGGACCGGGGCACGAACCCGTGTCCCCTAGCATCGGCAGGCAGACTCTCAACCACTGCGCCACCAGGGAAGCCCAATGGACTTCTTAAAGTAACACCTCCCTCTCAAATTCTGAGGAGCCCTCAGTGCTTCCAGCTGCAAGACGCGGGCCTCTGGCACGGTCTCTACCCCGCCAGGTCCCTCTCCGGGCCTTTCCCCATCACTCATCGGCTGCCTTCTGCTCCCAGGGCTCACTGTCCACTTGCCAGGCACTCCCTGCCAGCCCAGGTGCTCCGGCTCCCACCATTTTTGAGCCCCTTTACCCCAGACTTGTGGTCTGAGTTTGCTTTCTGTGACCTCCGTGCTTACCTCCCCCAGCCTTCTTCTCCTTGTCTCACCTCACAGCTCATCCATTTCAGTAACCGCAGTTAACCCGACGGGCATCCTAAGTGCTTTTCATGTACTGACCTCATTCAGTCTTGAGGAGGGATCCTCCTCCTGTTCCAGGTGAGGAGACTGCAGCTCCCAGGGGTCACAGAACTGGCCCAGGACACAGCTAGTAAGCGGCAGAGCTGAACCCAGGTTGTCTGGCTCCAGAGGACTGACCACCGCCCCGTCCTACCTCTCTTCACACCCATATCATCCCCTCACCCTTTCGTCCATGCCCCGCGAGCCCCGCCTTCCAGGGCAGAACCCTGGCTCTTCCTCTGCTCCTGCCGGGGGAGGTGCGGGCAGGTCACAGGCCTGGATAAGCCCCCAGTGCACGGCCTTGCCCACCCTTGCTCTGCACTGCTTCCCGGCCTGTCCTCAAGTCCCTGCCCACTCTGTAGTCGGCCTTGCTCCCTGCCGTGGCAGAGAGGCGAAGGCTGTTCCATCTCGTTTCACCACTGCTCAATATTCTTCCCATTTTTCTGTCCTTCTCTCTGCCTTCCCCACATTCTCAAAGGAGGCACATCCCTTTTCCTCTCTGAGTCTCAACGCTGCTCGCGTCCACCCCCTGCTGCCTGTCCCAGCCGGCCTCCATCCACAGCCCTACCCCGAAACTCAGCACCTTTCGGGCTGCCCCATCTTTGACTCTGCTCCCCTCACACCAGCATCCTTCTCTTTACCGCCAATAACAGCAGTGCATCCTTCTGTTTCCTTTAGAACAAGATGCAGATGTTTTCTAGGACTTTCTTCAACTTCAGGCAGCAGGTGTTTTGGTGGAAAGAGCGTTCTTCCCCTGAGTCTTTAGGGCCAAGCTCTATTCTCTTATCCTGTAAGTTTTAAAAAAAGAAGGGGGAAAAAAAGGAGAAAGAAAAGAAAAGAAAAAGCCCCCAACAGCCTGGAGGCAGGCTGTGTGTCTCTGGTTACTGAGTGTGACTCACGGGTCCCTCCTGATGACCACCCCTGTACCATCATCAAATGCAGGGGTGTGTCAAGGCTGAGGGCCAGGAGGAGAGCTTGGCCCTCGGGAGGTGGCCTCCCAGAGCAGCCAGGATGTGACCAGTACAGAGCACGCCCTGCCTCCCCGGCACTGGGGCACCGAGGAGAACAAGGCCCGCATCCTCCGGGGAGGCAACACATGTGAACCCCCCTGGCGGCTTCACATTCCACTGCGGTCCTCCAGGCAATGCAGAGAAACCCTGGGTCTGGGCTGGTGGGTGGGCTGAATGCATGTGGGTGCTGAGAGGCAGAGGGCAGGCACTGGGTGGAGGAAGCGGCCAGGGACCACTCACGAGGCAAAGTGGGACAGGGTCGTCAGAACTTCGGCTTTTCTCAGAGGAGCCAGGAGACTGACAAAGCCATGCCGACCACCTTCTGGTGAGGAAATAGGCAGGGAAGGAGGGGAAGCAGGATCACTGCATCCTGAATGATTCTGCAGAGCAAGGTTCCCCTTAATGCGCCCCATCCAACCTTTGTCCACTAGATGTTAGGTGAAGAAAAACATGTGGACCAGCATCTGTGGGCAGGTGGAGACCCCGCCGCTCCCGGACTTCGCCCTCTGCAGGGCCCTGTTTAAGGTTCCGAGAAGCCCTGCAGAGGAGAAACCCAGCATTTAGCCCGGAATTCCCCACGCTTCTTTGGCCATTGATTTTTCCCCCCATGTAACATCATTAAAGTTTCATGGGGTTGGTATTCAGGAAGAGATCTTTGGGAAGTGCTGGTGTGAAGAATTTCATAACAGCATCCTCTGGAATGTGCCCATTTTTTATTTTGCATGGAGGCCATGCCACATAGTGGAAAGGACCGACCTGGGTTTAAATCTACCTTCCTATAAAATCCCTGGCCTTGGTCAAGTTACCTAACCTCTCTGAAACTTAGTTTCCTCATTTTTAAAGTGGGAGAGATGACATCTAATAGAGCTTTGGTGATGCTTAAATGACAAAATAATAATAGTTAACACGTATAGAGGGTGTATTATGTGCCAGATACCACTTTAAGCACTTTCTTCATCTCCTTTCCCCACCACAGCTCTGAGGTAGGTAATGTTATCATCTGTATCTCCCAGGTCAGGAGACCCTGACACGCAAAGTTAAGGGTCGTGTATATGTTGGAACTGAGATTTGCACCCCAGACACTAATACCTGGTAGAGTCGGGATTTGAAACCTGACCATCACTTCTCAGCAGAGAGCATGCTCCTAACCACTGTGTCATAAAGGGCCTGGTGCATGAAAAGCAATAAGGAATATCAGTTCCCTTTTCAGGTGATTCATGGATATTTGAAGGGGAACCGGACATTCCTGAGACTCCAAGTTATTCTGCAGTCTTTTTTATCAAACCTGTTAAAGGAATAATCTGGACCTGCTTGTCCACTCATTGTTTTCTGCACATAAAATAAAAATTCTCCTTCAGCAATGTCCAGAAAGTTACGACCCTTCTTCATGGCCTCTCTGCTTTGCCTCCATATCATGATCCACCTCAATTTGGGCAGCTGCTCAGCCGTCGGCTGGAATTGGGCCACTTCCCACACAGGTGCCATCAGTGGTCCGTGCATCCCCGTCCAGGACCAAGAGTCCTCCCAGAAAGCACAGTGGGGCTGTAGCTTGTTCCTCAGGCTGTTCTCTTTCCTGTACTTTAGTGACAGACTTGGCGACGGTCTAAGAAGGTGTCCCTTTTATCACTCGTTCAACAAAGTTACTGAGTTCGTGTGCTGGGCTAGGGGCATGCTCTGTATTGTGCCTTTTAAGTAGATCTCAGAATCTTCCTAACAGCCCTCAGTAGCCCTCCAAGACTGGAATGCTGTGGACTCTCCTCCATCAGTGGTGTTGGGGCCCTTTTCCACATAGACCAGCCTTGTTTTTGTTTTTAAACTTATTTATTTGATTTATTTTTGGCTGTGTTGGGTCTTCGTTGCTGTGCACGGGCTTTCTCTAGCTGCAGTGAACAGGGGCTACC
Source organism: Stenella coeruleoalba (assembly GCF_951394435.1). NCBI lineage: Eukaryota > Metazoa > Chordata > Mammalia > Artiodactyla > Delphinidae > Stenella > Stenella coeruleoalba. The sequence goes on along the minus strand of NC_137154.1, from coordinate 42,164,521 downwards.
CCTCACTGCAGTATGCAGGCTTCTCGTTGCAGTGGCCTCTCTTGTTGTGGAGCACAGGCTCTAGGCGCACAGGCTCAGTAGTTGCAGTGCATGGGTTCTAGAGCGCAGGCTCAGTAGTCGTGGCCCATGGACTTAGTGCTCTGCCGCATGTGGGATCTTCCCGGACCAGGAGTTGAACCCGTTCTCTGCATTGGCAGACGGATTCCCAACCACTGTGCCACCAGGGAAGTCCGACCAGCCTTGGTTTTTTTTTTTTTTTTTGCAGTATGCGGGCCGCGGGCCTCTCACTGTTGTGGCCTCTTCCGTTGCAGAGCACAGGCTCCGGACGTGCAGGCTCAGCGGCCATGGCTCACGGGCCCAGCCACTCCATGGCATGTGGGATCTTCCCGGAATGGGGCACGAACCCGTGTCCCCTGCATCGGCAGGCGGACTCTCAACCACTGTGCCACCAGGGAGGCCCGGACCAGCCTTGTTTTGATTCCCAAACTGCTCCGGGATTCCCAACCCCTGCCTCTTGTGAGACCCTCTCAATAGGCTCTCTAGCCCCATCGTTCCAAATGCAAGCTCCTTGATTTTTGTTTGATTTCAGGATTCCCAAGCATCTAGAGCTTCCAATAGGACTGGGTACACAAGTGCCACAAACGGGGTTCTCCCCAGGCCCCTGACAGCCACTGCAAATGAGCTCTCCTCTGCTCAGAACATCATTCTAATCATCCAGTCCACCAGGCAAACCTGGTTCAAGTCTCCCCTCCTCCCTGGTCCCTTCTCCTTCCATTACCCCACACACACCGGCAAGTAAGCTAATCATTTTCTCCTCTTTTCTGCTCCTGTACCTCACATATGCCCCACAGCTAGGGGAAAAAAGGCATTTCTTCCTCAAGATACTTGACTGCCACCTGCTGGAAATTTGTAGTAATGGCTCCACAAATCTCTGCCACTTAACAGAGGCGCAGGTACACTGACATGGGGCAGTGCACTGCTTGCACAACTGCAGGTACGGCCCTGCCTATTGCAGTGATTAGGATTGAGGGGATCTTAAACATACCCCGCTGTGTCCCCAGTGCCCTGGATTCCACTAGGGCTAAAGAAATGCTTGCTGATTGATCGTGGTGCAAACCCCGGTTATCTTAGGGTCGAGGCACCTGGTCTCATGGGTGAGTGTTCTCTAAATCCGTCTGTTGCAAAGCGAGGCAACCAAACTCCCCACAAACTTTCAGAGTAACCAGAGGATCAGGGGGACTTGCAGAGGGGACAGGGACCCTTCAGTCTCTCACCTCTGCTCAAAGGCCACCACCATCTGAACAGACCAGAGCAACTCCACATTCATCCCCTCATTAAACCTTGAGTTGAGAATATGGAGAATGGAACCGGGGCCAGCTGCCCTGCTCCTCTGCATGGGGGAAGGACAGTACTTTGGAGCAGATGCTGTGTCCAGGGCCAGCGCCTCGAAGGTGGTGGGGATGCAGAGGTGGCCACACGGGTCCTTGCAGGCAGCTAGGGGTTTTGTGGCAAAGTAGATCGGTGAGCATGTAGCTACTAGACACAGGTAAGCAAGGGTGTTGATTCACTATCGTCCATATTTTCCTAAGCTGTGCCCTTTTATTAAACATCATCAAAAGCCATTACCCAGTGACGTCCTGAGGCTTCACAAAGTGGTCTCAGTAGAGCTCCATCCAGCTGTTACACCTGCAGGCGGGGGCAGGAGGGGAAACATGCTTTTACCAGGGTCCTATTTCATAAAGGGAGAAGCCCTCTGTCCTTTCACAAAGCTTGTTTCCCCAGAGCCAGAGCCATTCGGCACAGCGTTGCTCAGGTCACATAGAAAAAGTCTCCCGGGGACTTCCTGGCGGTCCAGTGGTTAGGACTCGGTGCTTTCACTGCCGGGGCCCAAGTTCAATCCCTGGTCGGGGAACTAAGATCCTGCAAGCTGCCTGGAGTGGCCAAAAAAAAAAAAAACCAACAAGTCTCTCAGACAGATACCTCTCCCTGCTAACCCTAGTAAAGTAAGAGGAGCATTTCCCTCTCTGCCCTGGCTTCCAGGAAGCCCAGAGACAACTTCTTACTTCAGTTTCTGTAGCTTTCCTGAAGCAGGATTGCTTCTCCTCACATTTCCCTGATTCCTTCCTCAGGAGTGCTTGTTTTGGGGGCATTTGTATTTTCCTTTGTAGGGGTGGCTTTGGGGGCAGGATGGGCAGTGGTGTGGCAGAATAAAGAACCACCACCAGTGAGCCAGACACATGTGGGTTTCAGTCCCCACTTGCTAAGCAAGATGTCTTTGCCTCTTCAGTGCTTAGTTCCTTACCTGGAAATTTGGGATAATGACCATAATTAACAGATAGGTTACTGTGAAGAGTAAACTCCACCAGTGCAACCGCCACTATTCCCGCTCCCTCCTCCCAGGTCAGGCTTGGTCTGTGGCTCCAGGATCAGAGTCTATTTCCTTCTTCCTGCCTGTGTCAACTAGGGGACCAAGGGGTTTCCGGGGATGCAGGACTTTCAGTGCTAAATCAGGAAGGTCAGAGGCAAACAGAAGAGCCAGTCACCCTGGTATTAAACAACCTCAACATCTCAGGGGCTTACAGTGGCCAAGGTTTACTTCTTGTTCATGCTGCATCCGTACAGGGTCTTGGCTAAAGGAGGAGCCTCTATCCAGGAATCGCTGGTCTCGGCACAAACAGGGGGACACGCAGTAAAGGTCAGTTTGAAGGTTGCCACTGTCCCTTCCACTCACATTCATCCATCAGGGCGAGTCACTTGGCCAGGCCTGGCATGAGGCAGCCTGCCGACTTCCCACACAGAGGAGCAGCTAATGGTGTGAACCTTGATACAATCCACACGCTCCCCTTTCTCTGCTTGTCATTCTGGGGTGCTGGGGCAGGGAGGAGGGAAAGCCCAGAGATGCCTGGTCCACAGCTGGAGGGCACCCTGTGGCCATCTTCCTGTGGATGGTGTGTGTGGGTTTCATTAGGGGCCCTTCAGCCTTGCCCCACTCTGCTCCGAGTACCAGCTGTCTCCTTTTGGCACCTAATAGTGGCTGACAGGCTCACCTCTGCTAGCACCCTTGCTCCTTTGTGTGGAACCCCAGAGAATCTTCTCCCTATGCTCCGAGGAGCACAAGGGGACTGAGGTGGGACAGAGGGTGCCCCCAAGCTCTTGCCAGGTACACGTCCCAGGTCCCTTCATGCCTGGCTTTCTCTGGCCACCCAGAGAGCCTCCCTCCCACCTTCGGAAATCTCTAGGTCAGAAGTGGGCACACGTGTGACCCCTGACTCCAGGACCATGGCCAGGCTCTCCCAAGAGCGTCCTCGCTATGCGTCACTTGGATGGCAGCACCAGGGCCAGCCCTGAGCCCCCAGTCAGCAAGGGTCCCTCTCCCAGGTACCTTTGGCCTCTTGGAGCCCCCTCTCTTGGCTCAAATCTCTTCTGGAAGTAGTTAGCACAGAAGACGTGTTTTGCCCCTTTTCTTTTCGTTGTTCCATTTATTGTCTTACATCTAAGAACACCTTCCTGGAGAGAAAACAGTTTTCCAAAAAATAACTGTCACAGCTGACTCAGCTTCCTTACCTTGTCCAAGCATATAAGAAACATGGTTTTTGTTTTGCAAAATACAATGCCAAAAATCTATGTTAGCATTTATTATTTCTATAAAGTAAACATGAGTGCTGGAAAAAAATGTTCAAAATAAGAAATTTCGTATGGAGTTTGGTACGGAGAACCTTTATCTAAATTTCAGGGACGTGGGGGAAAGAAAATGCAAGGCATGGTGCTGGGAGATGCTGAGCCCTGAGATCCAGGCGCAGCTGGCGGGGCTGGGCGGGGTCTAGGCAGAGAGGCCGCAGCGGGCGAGGGGAAGGGGCGGGGCAGCCCGGGAGAGCTGGAGGCTTCTCTGAGGGTACACCTGAGGGCACTTGAAAGGCACGCAGGCGTTCCCCCGGTGACCGAGTGGGTAAAGGGAGCCACACCTGTAAAACAAAGTGGGCACAGCTGAGGCCTCGTGCTCTCGGCTGCGTGCTTTTGGGAGCTTAAGTATTTCAGCAGCCTGGCGCCTCGGGTAGCAGATGAGCTGTCGGGCTGGAGAGCGAGCACGTCTTTTGCGGAGGCTTGGTGTATCCTGCTAGGGGTGTTTGGGGTTTTATCTGGAAGGCTTGGGGAGAGCAATGAAGCCACTGAAGCATTTTAAGCAAGGGGGTGTCCTACCTCTGACCACGGTGAGGAGGGGGCGAGACTGGAGAGGGGAGCAGCCTGGATGGAGGCGATGGATAAAGGATGGATGAAGTGGCTGGACCCACCCATCCAAGGGCCAAGTGTGGGCTCTGGGGCTGTTAGAAGGAGAAGGGAGGTCGCCCAGGGTGGATCCTGGGTTGCAAATTTGGGGGCTGGCGGGATAGTGTGGGACCTGGATGGGGAATCAGATTTAGGTGGGATCGTGTGTGTTGAGCCTCCCCCAAGCAGCCCTGCCCTGGGGACTTTGCATCCCTGCTGCTTATCCATCGAGGCTTAGGGACTGGGAGTCCAGAATTCCTGGTCACATCGTTTGCACTTGCCCAGACAGGGTTACCTGTGTCAGACAGTGAGGGTTTCTGAACCAGACTGCGAGGAAGAATAAATCGGGAGGACACGGTCCATTCTATCCCTGAATATTCATTTGAAGACCTTTATAATGATCAAGACAAAGGCAGGTCATTGAAGATGCAAGAATTAGCCAGTGGAATGTGAAGCGCCAGAATTTGTGCTTCAGGAAGGTCAGGAAGGCCCCAGTTAAAATCTGTCTTTCCGTCTCAAGGTGGAGCAGGTAGGGAGTAGTGGGGCGGGTGCAGCCCATTTCTTCCTTCAGAGCCTGTTCCTTCCACAGGGGTCGCAGGGCCAGAGAGGAGACCCCTGTATCCTGCCAGCAGGAGGTGGGCAGGGCAGCAAACTCTCCCCCCGCTTTAATTTAACATGAGCAGCTTTTCAGAACTGATTTCTCTACCACATGTGCTTGAGTCCAGGGACGTTTTCTTTCAGCGTCAGCTCACTCCCAGCGGCTTCAGGTATCGGCCCTGCTGGCATTTCGTCTCGGCTTAATGTTTCCTGAAGACTTGTTTTCTGTGGTTCCTCGTGTGTGCATTTAGGTAACTCACCTGGCTGGAGAGAGGGTTGAGTGGTGTCGTTATTCACAGGTGGAGCTCCTGGAGCCCCACTGCTCTCCTGCTATGTGACCTCGGCTGGTTTCTTCACCTCTCTCTGCCTCGATCTTCTTGGTAAAATGTGGAAACAACAGTATTTACCTCAGAGTTATTTTCAGGTCTGAGTGAGTTAATCCACATGGTGCAGTAAGAACAGCGCCTGACGCCAAGTACACGCTCAGTCACTGTTCACTGTTATTATTGCTTGACCCCGTAGGAGAAATGAAAAATATAATTATCTTCTTCCTCTTAAGGCCGTGTCCAAGAATTTACGTTTAGTAATTTAAAAGGCATTGTTTTTCACAGAAAATATCTCCTGGCAGACTTCCTCATGTGTTTGCAGTTGAGTTTAACAGGCAGTTGAAGGACGGGACGGTCAGCTCAGCATTGCTCCCTGTAATCAGGAGTCATGAGCAAGTTCCCCATCTTCCTCAGCTGCTATGAGACTTTTCATTTACTCCAAATTGACCTGTTTGGGATTTCTTTTCCTGTGGGCCCCACTGTAGGTTTCTGGAAGAAGTTGACTGCCTGAAAGGAAGCGACAAAACATGAAAATTGCTTTGAGGTGACCAACAAGTCCAGTGGCCCCTTGCTTCTCCCAAGGTGGATCTGGGGTTTAAGAACCGTAACTTCAGGTAACAATCCTATCCCACCCACCCCTGCCTAGAGTGACTATCATTGGCAGCTCCGATGGTAGTCCTTCCCTCAGGAAGTGTGGTTTCTTCCAGGAGCCCTGAAACTTGAAATTTTCCACCTCATGCAAATGTATGGCTGTTCAAAAAGAGGAGTGGGGGCTAGAGGGGGCACCACAGGTCTGACACCCAAAGGGTCACCGAGACCCCGAGGTCTGTGCTCACTGCTGGCCTACTTCTCTTAATGTCAGTAATAATGATGATAATAACAACAAAAGCTACAGCTGCGGCAGGGCCTTTAATGTGATTAAATGATTATAAAATGCTCCTTGAAGAATACATCAGACTAGCCAGGAAATTTCTAAAAATGAAGAGTAAGAAGCAGGAAAGGAATTGTTCTACCAGATATTAAAATGTATTATAAAGCCACAATCATAAATAGTGTGGTACCAGGATGGAAATAAGCAGATCAAAGGAAAAGAAGAGAAAGTCCAGAAATAGAAAACAAATCAATAAAGATGGCATTTCAAGTGACAGGTAACAGGACACATGGTCTAGTGAGTGGTGTTGGGACAACTGTCTATTCTTTGGAGAGAAATAAGAAATTCCCAACCTTAGGTCGTGTACCAAAAATAATTTCCAAGTGGATTAAAGAACTAAATTTTTTTAAAAAAATTATAAAAACACCAGCAAAGAAGAGAATGTTTTTATTATTTTGGGGTGACAGGGTTTTTAAAACATGTCACTTTTAGTATCATATACAAATACCATAAGCAAAGTAAAAAGGCAAAAGCGGGGGGAAGTATTTACAACATCTATAACGAGCAAAGATTAATATTCCTGATATACAAATTTATTCATTCAACATGCATTTTTTGAGTGCTTACTGTGTGCTAGAAAGTGTTCTAGGCACTAAGGGTGCAAGCAGTAAACCAAAGTCCCTGCTCTCCTGATACTTATAGTCTAATGGAGAGGACAGCCAGTAAATTAAGTAGATTATTGCAGGCCAAGTGCTTATACGGGCGATGGGAAAAAATTAAGCAGGCCTGGGGTGGTTAGGAAGAGTTGGTGGGGAGGTCATATTATGTGGCTCTTCAGGGAAGCTTCACTGATGAAGTTTCATCTGAGCAGAAATATGAAAGAAAAAGGGGAGAAGTGGTTGAATTTTGGATGTTTTTTTAATCTTGAGCTGATAAGATTTGCTGATGGATTGGATGCAGGTTGTGAAGAAAAGAAAGGAGTCAGGGGTGACTTCTAGGTTTGGGGCCTGAGTGGCAAGCAGGATTGAAGTACCACTTACTGACCTGGGCATGGCCAAGAGGCTTGGCTTGGGGAGAACCAGGGATTGGTCATGGATGTTTCATGTTTCTGTTGTATATTCAAAGGGAGATGCCAGGGTGATGGTTGGTTATACAGGTTTGGAATCTGGGGAGAGATCTGGGCTGGAGATGTAAATATGGGAGTTGTCATAGCATGGATAGTATTTGAAGCAATGAAACTAGACAGATCTCCTAGGGAGTGAGTATAGACAGAGAGGAGGGCCGAGGACAGCTAGAGGCGAGGAGACGAGAGGAACCAGCTGAAGAGACCAAAGAGGAGTGGCCACTGAAGTAGGAGAACCATGAAGCTGAGAGACAGGGAGGAGGGAGAGATCGACTCTATTAGATGTGCTGATGGGACGAGTAGGGAGGGAATGGGGAACTTGCTGTTGGATTTAGCAATGAGGAGGTCACTAGTGAACCCAACAGGGGCTGTTGTAGTGGGATGATGGGGACAAAAGCCTGATTTGAGTTGAGTTATAGTGAGGGAAGAGGAAAGCAATTGGAAACAAAGAATTGGGGCAGTAACTGGAAGGGAGTAGAGTTCAAAAAAGTTGTGTTTTTCTCCCCCGCAAGATGAGAGTTGTTTGAGTGTGTTCTTATCCTAATGGGAGTGATGCTTTAGAGTGGGGGAAGTGGATGATGCAGGATTGGGGCGGATGGTCTGGACTAGTAAAAGAGGATGGGGTCAACATGCTTTGGGGCTGGGGTCCTAGCCTGCAGCATCTAGGTAGCTGGTAGAAGTGGTTGCTGGCCTCTTAGTGAAGTATCAGCTAAGCATGAGGACTGGGGAGATGTTGGAGGTTTGAGGAGGAAAGAGCAAGTATGGTAGCAGAGTGGGAGAATAAATGGAGCAGAAGAGTCAAGGATCGTTGCATGCTTTTCTCCCACCAGTTCAGGTGCCCGGGTGAGCATGAGTTAGGAGGCCCATCGATCCTAAAGACAATATGGTAGGAAAATAGGACATGAGTGGGCACAAAGGAGAACCAAAAAATGCCCATATAAACGTAGGAGCACCATCCATAATAATTTTAAATTACAAGTAAAAACAGTGAGGTTTCGTTTTTTTCTTTCAGATTGACAAGAGCTCTTATTGGGGATGTAAATTATTGGTTCTTTTCTGGAGCACAGTGTTTCAGTATTTACCAAAACATGCAATGTGTGTCCCCTTTAGACCTGTCAGTCTGACTTTTAGAGATAATAGCTCAAGTGTGCAGAGCTACGCACACAAAGATGTTCACTCCAGCAATGGTCGCGAGAGTGAAAACACAGCACACGCCTAACCAGGAGGGCTCAGGTCTCTAATGTGTGGGCACAATAGTGACAGTGAAAACAAGAGCTCACCCTTGCCTCTCACTTTGCAGATGAGGAAACTCGGGCCCAGAGAGTGGGAGTGACAGCCCCAGTCACGTCACTTGGAGCTGGACCCCGACAGCGGGCAGTGCACGGCCACCTTCAACTGGGTTTGCAGTTGGAGTCCCTTGCAAGGTACTTGCCAGCCTCTCCTTTGGGCCGACTCACTTTGCGCTTTTAAGATATGAATTCTCAAAATGTTTTGCAAGTGTTTGCAGTGTCTTCACTTCATTATGCTAGGTTTTCCTTGCAGTGGAATCCTGAGTACAAAAGGACAGTTTGGGAGGACAGGACAGACTTTGCCTGGGCCAGTGATGGAGAGGGACCACTTTTTCCTGACTCCCAAGTGGGACTTACAGGCTGAGAAAGGATATTTTCTGCTTTCCTACAACTTTGATAAAAAATTGTAATAAAAATACAAAGATAGGGCTTCCCTGGTGGCACAGTGGTTAAGAATCCGCCTGCCAATGCAGGAGACACGGGTTCGAGCCTTGGTCTGGGAAGATCCCACATGCCGCGGAGCAACTAAGCCCGTGCGCTACAACTACTGAGCCCACGTGCCACAATTACTGAAGCCCGCACGCCTATAGCCCGTGTTCCGCAACAAGAGAAGCCACCGCGTTCAGAAGCCCGCGCACCACAACGAAGAGTAGCCCCCGCTCACCACAACTAGAAAAAGCCTGCGCACAGCAACGAAGACCCAACACAGCCAAAAATAAATACAATAATAAATTTTTAAAAACACAAAGATAACAAGTAGATCATATTTATTTCATTGATTAGATTTGATTAGAAGAAGATTAATTTAGGACTGTCAGAACATCTGGGACACTTGGTCCCCTCCGTGGGAGGAGCACAGGGCTGTAACTTCTAGAGCCTTGGGTTCTGGTTTAGTTCTTCCATGCCCTGGCACGGGGATCTAGGAGAAGCCACCCAGTTTCTCTGAGCTTTGTGTCTACAAGAAAAACGAGTGGGTGAGCCTAAATTACCTATAGTAACTCCTAGAGTAAATACGATGCCCCTTCCAGTTCTACCTGGTCCTGTTCTGGTTGGCTGGGCGAGAGAGATGTTGGTGCTGTAATCAAGTCCCTTTTCCTCCACAGAGCCACCCTGGTCGTCCTCCACCTTAGAAGAGCACGTAGAAATAAACGTGCCTCTGTGCCTCCTTGTACCTATTCCAGACTCCAATGGCCGAACAGAGAATGGACATTTCTTCAACTATCAGCGACTTCATGTCCCCAGGTGCCACCGACCTCCTCTCCAGCCCCCTGGGCACCGGTGGCATGGATTGCAACCGGAAACGCAAGGGCAGCTCCACGGACTACCAGTAAGGCCTTTGGGCTCGTCTTCCTCTGGCTAAACTTGGTGTCGGCTCACAGGCACGAACATCTAGGGCCTCTACTGTCCCTCCTGGACGAAGGGATCCTCTCTGTGAAAAGGGGTGGGAATGAAAGATCCGACTCCAGCTGGCCACACAGTAGTTGATTTTGCCCTTTATCTTCCCCCTGGATTGCAAGCAGGAGGGAGCTTCCAGTACTGCTGACGTGTTTACTCCCTGCTCCTGTCCCCAGATTGTTCCACATTGAGGGAAAAAGAATAGCCTTAAAGCCAGGTTCCACATTTTACCCCTTTCTTCATTTTCCTTTGCTCTTGTGAGCAAGATGGCCAAGTCCCTGGATGTAACCTCAGTGGTTTCAAAAAGAGCTTTGCCTGAAGGCCTCTCTCTAGGAGGACATCAATGGCTTGCTTAACGTTTGTGGAGTGAATAAGTAGAGGTCATCTCTGGAAACAGTATAGGAACAGTGACATTGTCCTTAAACATTATTTAAATTAGTTTGTTCCTCTTACATTAAATAGTACTTTTCTTTTTTAGACTAGTTGGCTTTTCTTTTGAGTAAGTAAGTTTTCACACTTACAGTCAGCTCTTCTGTAGCTGAACAAACATCTAGGGAATAAGTCAGCATAGAACATCCAAAGGCACGTTTTGTTTTGTAGAGGCAACTGTGGAGTCTTGCCCAAATGTCCATTTGAGAGGTTTTCTTCTGTTTAATGAGGGAAAATCTCCAAGGAGGTATCCCCCTACAGCAGATGTCCTTTCTGCTGAAGTTCACAGGTCGAATTTGGGGAGCACAGTGGCTGGAGGTCAGATGCCCACTAGGAGATGCTATGAGTAATATGTAAGTGATCCCAGATGATTAAGAGAGTGGACGCCCAGGGGATGGAGAGTGGGTGTGAGGACCGAGAGGGTGTTCTTCCATGGCAGTAACTCCCCAACAGGGAAACTAGGTGCTTTCTGTGGAGCCTTTGTCTTGGGCCAGTGCTGATGGAGGCCTTGACGTGTTCTAAGACCTCTGCTATCTAGATCTGTGGTTCCCAACCTTGTCTCCATCCAGAACTTTCAGGTTTCCTGCATGGACCCCAGTTTGCAGGTCTTCTGTAATTCGTGGAGACCCTATTAATTAAGCGACCATAATCCTTTATCTTATCATTTTAATGCCCTAAACTCATACCTGTAGGGCAGAGCTGCTTTTCACCTGAGATGGTCATCTGCCTCAGTGAGCGGATACAAGTCTAGACAAAAGGGAAGAGAGAGTTGTCATTTTCCCCTGTGGCCTGTAGATTTTCTTCTGAACTTCAGGACTAGCTAGAGAAAGTCTCTGCCTGTGGGGAAATTGAGGGCTCTTGGTTGGGAACCACTGTTCTAGAATGCCCGTGATGTGCCTCAGTGCTCCTGAGAAAGTTGTTTTTGCCCTTGAGATGACATTGTTTGGAAGGCCATAATCCCTCCTTTCTTACAGGAGAAAGGAGGAGGCCCAGATGTTGGCCAGTGCCCTCCTGAGCGATTTAGGGGTTGGAGAAGGGTGTGAGCTGACCCAGGGGATTTAGAACTCCTTCCTCTGAGGATTTCAATCTGTTTTCTACTGAACCACAAGGTGATGTGAAAACTGGATTCTGGAGTCCATGCAAGGAAGGCAGATCCCTGCTGTGGCCCCAGGAATCTCTGTGGCCCCCCAACCCCATGCCTCCCTCTGTCCCAGTTTCTCAGGGCTCGGGGTTTCCCGCTGAGCTGAGAACCAGAGCATTGGGTAGCAGTGCCTTTGAAGAGCTGGCTTGGGGCTCTGCTCAGTACTTCTTTGTGGGTACTTTGATTTCCCCTCCTCACCTCACCCACCGTCACCAAATATATAGTATATTTGATGCTTGATGTGTTTTGCAAATGAATGAACCCCATTTATCCAGAATGATGCGGGGGGGAATGAGGTGTTACAGTTACTCAGATACTCTGGTTACCTAAGAGTTTCCATAAATGCTGTATGTATTCCCAATTTTCTCAAACAATCAATACGGTAAAAATATGTTAACACGCGAACTCTATTGAGACGGTATATATAACTTTTGTTTGGTCTGGGTTTTATAGTAGGTTCAAGTTGGTTTTGTTTGTTTTACTTTTATACATCAAGAGTCAATACTATGACTATTTGAGCTTTCTGATTGCTTGGTTTCTGGATAAATGAGGGCCTTCTGTATTAGATAAGAAGCTATTTTGTATGTCTTAACAGTCACATTCTCTTTTGTTTTCTCAGAGAAAGCATGGACACAGACAAAGACGACCCTCATGGAAGGTACCATGAATCTAGTCATTTGAACTTCAGCATCCTTAGAGCCATTTTCTTTGCATAATTAAACATTCTGTTACGTGGTGCAGGCTCCATCCATGTCCTTGATTCGGGATAAGCAAGGAGGCCTTGAGCCTATGGGCTTGAACTTGTCTCCCTCCCCCCACCCCCAGTGTGGCCAACAACCAAAGCTCTTGTGTGTCATGTAGAGATGACAGGGCTAAGGCAGGGAAGAAAACAGATGTGTAACTGCTGTCAATCTCCAGGACATTGTGTTTCTTCTTTTTTTTTTTTTCCAGGTTAGAATACACAGAGCACCAAGGAAGGATCAAAAATGCAAGGTGAGCTTGGACCCTCATTCTGTCTATAAACTGTCCTGGTTTGGTTGCTTGGTGTGTAGCCAAGGAGGCTCTGCATATCTGGTCCTTGTCTGTCAGACGGTCTTCGACACTGTCACGTCCTTAGGGAAGGAGGAAGGGGATGGGGGGCCCGGGCTTGATGTGGCCTTCTTCCACTCCCTCCATCCCTCCAGGCTGAGCTGCCTTCACTCTTTGCTGTCTAAGCACAGTTAACCGGAAGGGGGCTTTGGAGGGAGCAGAAGATAAATCAAGGCTAAAGGTTTTCTCCGTCTTCAGCAGGTTACTCCTTCCTGACTCAGGGCCCTTCGGGGAGACCTGGCTCAGTGACTCGGTTCCCCGGGCTGTCCCAAGCCTCTGAAAGTGCCCTTATTGCTCTGCAAGGTGCAGTTGAAGGCTAGACCTGGGGGTGCCCTGCTCCCTCGAGGAGATTCTCTAACTCTGTCTTTCCTGCTTCCAACCATGCCTGCGACTCCTTTCCATGCAGATCCTGAGCTCTTCTGCCAGTAGCCCCAGGGCCATTTGAGTCTGTATCGTGACACAGAACCAGGGGCTGCAGAATTTGACCGACAGTTCTGGCTTTTCCCTCGTGGACCAGCTTTGGCAAGAGATCCCACGGTCCTGTTGCTGTGGCAGTGGCAGCAAACTACGTTTCCACTGTTGACACACCTTTTTTTTTTTTTTTTTTTTGCGGTACATGGGCCTCTCACTGTTGTGGCCTCTCCCCTGCGGAGCACAGGCTCCGGACGCGCAGGCTCAGCGGCCATGGCTCACAGGCCCAGCCGCTCCGCAGCATGTGGGATCTTCCCGGACCGGGGCACGAACCCGCGTCCCCTGCATCGGCAGGCGGACTCTCAACCACTGCGCCACCAGGGAAGCCCTGTTGACACACCTCTTGAGGGGGACAGTCACGAATGACTGGTGCACACCAGTCAGGGAGGGAGTGTGTGCCCATGGAAGTGTCACGCTGACTCGGCAGGCAGCAATTCCAGGGAGGAAGGCGTGTGACATTCCTCAGTGGAAACTCTTGGGGACAGATGTAGCAAGTGCTGCGTCTCGGTGGGGTCATGGCCGATCCAAGGACAGTGGCGTTAGTTACCTGGTGTCTCAATCAGTCGGTCTCCGACGGGCCACACAGCAAGCTCCCCACAAACCTCAGAGACAGCTCAGCGTCTCTGAGCGCCCTCACAGATGTCTGTTCCGGATGCTTTGCCCTTTGAATTCTCCACCTCCCTTCTTTCCTTCACCCCTGTCTTAAAATCCAACTTTATCGGGGCTGAGAGGAAAAGAAATGAGGAGAAATTAACAGCTCAGTTTACTCTGAAAAGACAGTTTTTGTAATATTTCTCAATTCTAAGGATGAGGTGAGCATAAAAAAAACCTAATACTGACCTGGCAGTGAGCCCACTTTTTTGGGTGACTTTAGTAGGAAGGCCTAGTTTGAAACATTCTGCAGATTCTAAATTTGCCTTGACAGATGAATATTGAAAACAGCTATAATTTATTTTCATCGTTTCCTTGATGCTCTGTTACATTTTACAGAAATCATTTTTCATATTGTTGTTCAGGGAAGCTCACAGCCAGATTGAAAAGAGGCGTCGGGATAAAATGAACAGTTTTATTGATGAACTGGCTTCTTTGGTACCAACGTGCAACGCGATGTCCAGGAAATTAGATAAACTTACCGTGCTGAGGATGGCTGTTCAGCACATGAAAACATTACGAGGTGAGGTCCCGGCTTTATTGTCCTTTATGCCCTTGCTCACAAATGTTACCACCCTTTCCTAGAATGTTCCCGAGTCTCCTTAGGGACAAATGTTTATTACTTGCAAATGTGTGGCCTTGAGTAATATGCGTGTCATTTTCAGCAGTAGACCTGATGCCAAATGAAACGATTGTTGAGCTTCTGTGGGTATCAAGATGCAGTTTTGCTGTCCTGCGTCTCCAGAGGGTGGAGGCTATGTCCTGTGCGTGTGTATATGCGCATACGTGTCAGAGAGGACCCTGCTGAAGCGCCAGCTTGTGCATATGTGGTGCCTGGGCCCCACGCATACAATGCTATACATCAGAAATGTAGGTGCCCTTAGTGACACAGGAAAGTCAGTTTCAGTTTTGAAGAGGAAAATTCATCATGGTTCCTTTTGAAGAGTGAGTCACTGGTTGGTGGGACTTGCTGCGTTTTATCATCAGGAATGAACACTGATGATATTTTCATCTTCCTGGAATTTTCCCAAACCAGATCAACTCTTTATGAGGGAAGCAGTGTTTTCCTTCTTTTCTGAGTGCGGGGAGGGTGAGAAAACAGAGGCAGAGACGTGGAAGTGACTTATCCACACCACAGGAGAAATCCAAACTGTATCAGGCACTTTAGTGAATGCGGTTCCTGGAATTTTCCACAGCTAGTCTTGGACTATTTGAGGAAATTGGAAAGTGGGCACTCACTCAGATCTCTGACCTGTGTGGTAAAAGAATTACGTCTTTTATATTTCTACAAAGCCACCGGAAATGAGAAGTAGCTGGTTTTGTCTGATTTTTGATCATTATTCAAAAATATAAATGTTGTGTCCTTTGCCTGGAGAATGGCATTTTAAAATTCATATTAGTGAAGATAGAGATTAAATCATAACTAATTTCTATTACATTGGAAGGAAAAGAGTGGCAGAGCTCAAGTTACCCTAAAAAGCAGGGACGTGGGTCAGTAACACGTGCCTTGTTGGTTGATATGAAAGTCAGGACACGTTCTGTTTCCCTCCTTCCCGGTGGTACTTGGAATTGTTATGGATCGTTTCATTTTACTTCTTCACTCCTTTACTAACCATTCTGCAGATTTCAAGTCATTTCCTGCTGGCATTTTTCTCTAAGTTATTCTCCTGAAAGATGCCAGATTGACAGCCTTTTAAACATAAGTCTTGTGCCTTCCAGTCCTGGGAGCTCGAGTTGCACTTACTGAAGAAATGCATTTCTCCGGGTTGCCAAGCTCATTTAAGTCAACCCTGATGAAGAGGAGCTCTCAGTAAATGCCTTCTACAGGGTGTTTACTCAGGGCCTGGCAGTCTGGATGATTTCCCAAGAACATTTAGAGTGGAGATTTGAGCAACCGCTAGACAACCCATTTAATATAGATCTTGGGAGGAGGGAACCTCCCAGGAGTCTCTACCAGTTTGCTCCTAGAGCTGCCTTCTCTCTTAGAAGCAGTTTTTTAACTTGTGGCAGCTCCTGATTTTCACTATAGTGACAAAAGCAAGCTTGCTAAGTCTCCTGTGGGCAGCAGTGTTTGCTTTTCGGTGGAATTCTCTTTGGCATTAGAGGCTCCTGTCCAAAGTCAGATCTAGCCCTGTCTCCGTAAAAGAAAAAGAAGACAAAATTTCGACCCCAGGTGGTAAGGACTGGCCGCATCTGGAAGGTTTGAGGCAGTCGAATGGAATGAGACATCTGAAAATACAGTGTTCCAACGCTTTCTCTTTTTTCCCCTGTAAGGTGCCACCAATCCATACACAGAAGCAAACTACAAACCGACTTTTCTCTCAGATGATGAATTGAAACACCTTATTCTCAGGGTATGTTGCAATTATGGGATTGTTTTACACAACATTTATTTTTTACAAATTTCAGAGTTAAGCACCAGCGTGTGGGAATTTGATGTCTCAACACTGAACCTGCTTAGGCTCACTTCCTCTTTTGGGGTCTCCACCTTGTTCTTACTGTTTGAACAGGCTTCACATCTCTTCCCTGAGACCCTCCTCTTCTACCCTTGCTCAAGCAAAAATTGAAGGTCTATGCTACTGGGACTTTAAATAAGAAGAGCAGATTTTGTTAGAATAGGAGGTAATGAAGAATCCCCTTCCTGAATAGGAGGGTTTTAGAAAGGGACTGAAACTGAGAGCAGCTGAGAATTTCTCTCATCACTTAACCACTAGCACAAAAACAGCCACCTAAATCTTTATACCAAAATTCCATCAAAACAACAAGCTTCCAAAGACACCATGGCCTGAGGAGGAAAGTAAGTGGAGGAGGCGATGCTTTCACCTGCGTGACTGCAGTGCTCACTTTCTCCTGCCAGGCTCTGCAGAGAGGCAGCTGAGGTGGCACTGCGGGAACCCGGCTTCTGTGCTGAGTCAGGTCTGCTCTGGGTAGAGCGAGATTCACTTGGAAATTGAAGGGAGAGACACCAAATTCAGAAACGTGTTCTCTTGCAAACTGTGAAAAGAGAAACAGAGAAGCCTAACTTAAGGCAAGGATACCTGCCCCATCTCGCCACAGCCAGGGCTGACCTCACTTCTCTGAGCAGAAGTTTGCAAAGCCCCGGCACAGAGGCTAGTCCAGCTGCATTTTTGCATCTTCGCTACCCATTTTCAGCTCACCCCGGCTTCAGGCCCTCTGTAAGCCTGGCCTGCCTGCTCGTTCCAATAGTCTGTATCCACCCCCTCGTGACGTGCTGTATTAAATGCAAGGAACAGAAGACGTGTTGAATAAACAGGGCTTTGTTTCTCCAGCATAGCCAGTCCTGGGGTAGGCTGTGAGGGGCTCGTATAGAGGTTCAGTGAGGTCAGCAGGAACCAGGCTCTTTCTGTCCTCTCACACAACCCTGCTGAGCTAGCATGTAGCTTGTTGCCTCATTGGAGTGAGACGGCCTGTGCCAGCTCTCAGTAGCGGATCAGCCAGAAAAAGGGCAGGGGAGGCTCCAGGCCAGCCATCTTTTGTACCAAGAAAGGATGCACCTTCCTGGAAGCACAGTAGTGGACTTCAGCTTATCCAGAAGATGTCACCTGGTCCCCCATAGCTGCAAGTCATGTTGCAGAACAAGTATCGTAGACGCAGGCAGGAGAGAAGGGGGTCGGGAGCAGCGGTTGCCACACATTACAGAACCGCATCTGTCTGCTAGATTTCCCTCCAGGAGTGGCTGCCACTGGAACTCCAGCTGTGGCCTGATTGGCCTGGGGTTGGATGGCCTGGTAGCCTCCCTTGCAGTAGAAGCCACATCCGGGGTAGCTGTAATAGTGGCCCTCCCCGGCTCTTGTACGTGAATTATTGTTGGGCCAGGTTTTTTCCATTGTGCGTAGGTGCAGTTTTTTTGAACTTCTCTTTTATCCATCCAGTAAGTATCTATTTATTGGATAGTCCCATATTCCAGCTTATCATTAGCGATTCTTCAGAGCTTCATGTGAGTTGAAGCTTGGATAGGTATGTCTTCTGTCTTCCATTTTCATTCACTAGCTAATTGAGCAAACACTTTAGGACTTACTGGTTATGCATGGCCCTGTCCTACAAACATCCAATCACTGATAAACACTGTAGGGTGAGACCAAGGCTTCTCAGGAAGTTGGCGATGGTCATTTGGTTACCTCTCAAGGCACGCTCGGAAGACCCAACTCTGCCCTCACCTCTCCATCCTTTTCATAAAGATGTGCTTGTTCTCAGGGAGGACTTGCTGGAGTTAAGATGTAAACTGTACCTGCAGCATCTCCAGAGAGACCACCAGGGCTGGCCTCACGGGCATGCAACCTATGCAGTCACACAGGGCCTGGCACTTGGTTTAATGCTCTGCTGTCGCCATCTTGAAAATTGTATTTGAGAACAAGAGTCCCTACATTTTCATTTTGTACTGGGCCCTACATATTATGTAGCTGGTCCTAATTGCCATACTGATAATTTGGTACTTTTTAAAATTTTATTTTATTTTTTTGACTGTGTTGGGTCTTCGTTGCTGTGCGCGGGCTTTTCTCTAGTTGCGGCGAGCGGGGGCTACTCTTCGTTGTGGTGTGCGGGCTTCTCGTTGTGGTGGCTTCTCTTGTTGTGGAACGTTGGCTCTAGGCACGGGAGCTTTAGCAGTTGTGGTACGTGGGCTCAGTAGTTGTGGCTTACGGGCTCTAGAGCGCAGGCTCGGTAGTTGTGGCGCACGGGCCTAGTTGCTCCGCGGCATGTGGGATCTTCCCAGACCAGGGCTCGAACCCGTGTCCCCTGCATTGGCAGATTCTCAACCACTGCACCACGAGGGAAGTCCAAATTGGTGTTTTTAAAGAAAAAAATATATATGTGTGTATATGTATAAAACCAGCTCTTTTTGTGATGACAAGTGCTTAATAATTGTCTTGTTGCTGCTTTTCTGAATGATTTCCTATTAGATGCCCACACTTACCAAGGTCTGGAGTAAGAGTTTTAATGCTATCCAAACTAAATACTTTATCTTGGGCTTGCCTTTTCTGCTCTTGTCTCTCAGACAACGTCAGTGGTGACTTGTCTTCCCTGATGGAACTTTTCTCACATCTCTGGCCCATCTCAGTGGCTGTGAAGTACTGTCTGATTCCTTGCCGCTTCCAGGTGCCCAGTTCTTGGGAATTTGCTTCAACAGATGGCAGGGTCCACTCAGATGATGTTTGAACGGTTTGGCAGCAGGAACTGGACTTCCACTTTTCCTTACCAGTGCAAATCTGACTAATAGCATTCTTTACTAAGTGCTTTCAAAATATCTTTAATAACCGGCGTGTCAGGGAGCAGTGAACCTGATCAGTTTATAGTGTCTGAATCCTGTATGTCCCGAGTTTTGAAAACGTGGCGGCTGCTTCGGCTCCGTGTCATTCATTAACTTAACACCGTCCTCCCTGAGGGCGAGCCTGCCCTGGTCTTCTGGCCCCGTGGTGCTCGTGTCTCACCCCTCTGCCCTCTGGCTGTCTCCTCAGCCCCAGCTTCTTCACCTGCTGGTGTTTATCTGCCCTAGTAAAGCGGTGTCGGAATGTTTTGTGCCTCCCCTGTGCTGACCGTGTTCACCAGCCTCTGGAACCTCCTCTCCCTCCCCTGCATGTGTTCAAATCCACTGCACTCGTGTCACCAGTTTGGGCCTGACTCTGCCCAGCATTTTTTCCAGGATGTCACGAGCACCTTCTTCCCAGGCATCTTTTGTGCCACATCGCTTCATTAATGAAAAGCCTCAAAATACTCTCTTTTCTCGTTAGATATGAGATTGTCAGCAAGGCAAGTGAGGAAGTTATTAATACTCTCTTTTTTGACAGAATGAGGCTTCCAGCAGATGGTGCTTGGGAAGTCGCTTCCCCCTCACCGTCATCCCTTGCCCCTGGGCCAGCTCAGAGACCTAACTTAGGAAAGGATCATCCTCAGCTTCCTTCTGTCAGGACAGCCTGCCAAGCCCTCTCACAGCAATAGTGAATCTGTTCCCCTTTTACTCACTTCTTTTATCCCAGCACAAGTGCATGTACCATTCTGTTACCTTCTGGCACATGAATTCATTTCCTAGTTCTTTGAATTAAACTGCATCCCGAAGGCCCTTTTGTGGAAAAGGGTTCTCTAGATTCTTCCAAAGGACAGGCTGCGGCCCAGCAAATAACGCAAGATAATGACGCACTGTGATTTAGCCCGTGGTAGCTGAATGTAGAGCAAGTGCGTGGTAGAGAACGGAGCACCTCCCTGGCACCGGGAAGGCCCCGGCAGGAGCTGAGTAGTTGCCCGCCTGGAAAGTCGTGGATAGGATTCAGTCACACATGCACAAAACATCCTAAGCTCTCAGGTACCGTAGCTTTGGTGTTTACCTGCTTCAGTCTATCCAACAAATACTGTCCTGTCTCCACACCTATCTTTACTGGCCCTTTGGATTTTTACCTGTATTTAAAGTGAAGAAGAGGTGAAAAGAAAGTCAGGGGAAATTTTTGCTTTTCTTTTTTTGTATAATTTAGGATACAAACAGCCCAGCCCTGGGTCAAGCGATAATACTTGGGAGCAGTACTTCTCGAGCCTGTGTACGTTAGAATCACTTTGGGGTGGGGGTAAGGGTGGGATGGAGAGGGGGTAATAATCATACCAGTGATCTAGCCCCATTCCAGACCATCAGCGTAAAAAACCAAAAGCAAACCCCATGTCAAATGTTGAGAACCACTGTTCCCGAGAGCTCCCTGGAAATGGAGGT
Organism: Stenella coeruleoalba; assembly: GCF_951394435.1. Taxonomy (NCBI): domain Eukaryota; kingdom Metazoa; phylum Chordata; class Mammalia; order Artiodactyla; family Delphinidae; genus Stenella; species Stenella coeruleoalba. Next base: position 42,144,164 of record NC_137154.1, on the reverse strand, counting down.
GTTCGAGTTGAGGACAGATGGAGGCTGCGATATTGGACCAGGGGGTTCTGATCCTAAAGTTTCCTTCCGCTCTCAGATTCTATGATATTACAGCATTGTTATACTTAGAGCAATGAAATGTATTTCTCTGGACCTTCATGCAGTCAAAGGAAAATTCTTAAGCTGAGTTCTGCCTTGAAACAGAACTTACTCTAATGGCACTATCCCCTGTAATCATTAGATAATACATGTGTGTATATCCGCCTTGGAGAGAATCTTACTATTCTCGGCAGGCATTTGTTCTGAACATCCTGTTCTCAGGATACCTGTGGAACTGTCAATGACTGCAGTCCTGTGCTTTGGATACTTAGAAAACAATCCTTATTTGCTGTCAGAGTGACTATAAATCATGTTTCCTAAAGTGTGATAAATTGATTGTCCATTTCTCCTGATTAGGCAGCAGATGGATTTTTGTTTGTCGTAGGATGTGACCGAGGGAAGATCCTCTTTGTGTCAGAGTCTGTCTTCAAGATCCTCAACTACAGCCAGGTACTGCTCCTGCTGCTGGTTCTGGGCAGCCTCACAGCAGCCAAAAAGGTCACCCCACTTCTCAGAATAATTATGGTGGACAAGTGACATGTGAAGTGCTTATATATTCCCCCACCCCATCCTTCTTCCAGAAGAGTCTGTACACAGAAATGAATATAAACTTAGAAAACTTCCTTTAATGTGCTTCCCCCACTGGGAAGTTCGACCTTATCAGCATTGTAACTTTCTCACTGCTGCAAGATAAATAGCCCACAGTGTAGGGGTAGGGGGGCAAGGGGCTGTCTGACAAGGAAGACAGGTAGGCAGGCCATACAATACCAGGGAATAAGAAAAATGGGAATCCACCCATACTGTGTTAACAGTGATATGTCACTTATTAGCTCTATTGAACCTCAGCGTCCTCTAAAAAATGATTGTAGTAATCCATACAATCTATGACCGTTTGTAGGATCATATAAGATAACCATTTATAAATGCTTCTAGAACAGAGCTTTTCACCTATTTTGTCCCTAGAGTTTTTACTCGTTTTTTTCATTCATTCACTCATTCACATGCTGGTATTTGCATGGAAACTTAGTAAAGCAGAAGAATTGCAGAATCAAAATAACATTTATATAAATTAGAATTAATGTAAATTTAGTGTTTCCAAGGTGTTTTGCTCTTTTTAGTCTTAGAGCAAAGCTATGGAAGAAGTTATTTTTATCTCTGCTAACAATTAGGCTAGTGAGGCGAATAGTATGACACAACTTGTTTAAGAACAGAGGTTTAATGGAGCTAGAGTCAGAGCCCACGCCCTACATTCCTCCCTCTGAGGTCTTAGAAGGAAATCTGTGGGCCTCAGAAATAAATGAAAAGGAATACATACTGAAAGACTTTTGCCGTAGAGGAGCATGAACTATTTATGTATGTGGTTGAGCCCTTTTGCCTTCGTGTCTTATCAAAACCACACTCCCAGTGCCTCATTCATTGTGTCTGTATCTAGGCAAAGTGACTGGACGTGTGTACATGTTAACACATGAAATATTTGAAATTCTCGTGCTTAAAAATGCAGAGTAAAGGCCAAGCCCTTGTTGGTTAATGTATGTTCCACGTGCCGTTGACTTGTCCTTTTTGATGATACATTCCCACAGAATGATCTGATTGGTCAGAGTTTATTTGACTACCTGCATCCTAAAGATATCGCCAAAGTCAAGGAGCAGCTCTCCTCCTCTGACACTGCACCCCGGGAGCGGCTCATAGATGCAAAAAGTGAGTTTGGGATCCGCCGCTGCTTCCTCAGCTGCCTGCCCAGACGGCTGAGCGCCGGGCTGAGCAGTGTGTGCGGACCTCAGCCTCTGGGTTCCTACCTCTCTGCCCTTTATCTGGGTCCCAGGTGCTGTCTTTGGCTCAGTGGGATTGTTTATGTTAGAAGAGAAGAAAGAAGAAAAAAATTCAATGTCCAAACTCGTGAGAGGAGAAACAGCTACTTTCATTTGATTCTTTCTGATTTTTAGTCATTTTTTTTTCAGAATCTAAAAATTCCAAGTTGTATGTTCCTGCGTTAAAAGGGTTCACATCAGTTTGATTTGTTCCCCCTGAAAAAATCACCTCTATTTATCTGAGTTGCACTCATGCAGCCTCATAAGATGAAAGTAAGAAAACGTCAAGTGTAAATGTGACGCTTCTTTGACCAAAGTGGTTCTTCATTAGATGCCCTGCCCCGCCCTTCTGCCCGCCTCCCTGCTTCCTTCTTGCAGCAGGCCACCACTCACGTTCTCCCCCAGCTTCCTGCTCCTGCACCCGCTCCCTGCCTCCTGTGTGAGGCCACAGAAGCTCTCTTCTCCTTCAGCCCCATGGGGGTGCTGTGCACTCCAGCAGTTAAGAGCACAGACTCTGAGTCAAATGCAGGGCTCGCATCTTGGCTCCACCATTTACTAGCTGTGTGACCTTGAGCAAGTTACTTAACCTCTCTGTGCCTCAGCTTCCTTATCTGCAAAATGTTACCTATTTCATCAAGTTGTGAGGATTTAATATGCTAATAACGGAGTACATAGTTTCCAGCACAGAGTAAGCACAACATGGTATATTCACCTTGGCCCAGTGCCATCATAGCCTAACTAGTTTCTTGCTTCCAAGCTCTCCATTGTAATCTCTGGAAGGAAATAACCACCAGAGGAATCTCCTTTAAATCATCCTTTTCACTAAGGCACTCCTCTTCTTCCTGTAAGTACAATGCAGTCCCTGGTACCTGTTGCCCTTTATAGTAGGGTCCTGCAATTTTTTTAGTGACCTCAGAAGAGAAAGATGAATGCTGTTTGGTCCTTGCCTCTAAAGCTCTTACCATGTAGTCAGGGAGACAAGGAGACAGCGCCATTCATAATGGGTGCAGCCATAGATGTAGTGCCAGGCATAGAGAACGATGATTAATTCTCACGTGGGCGTGGGTACAGGCATCACGGAGCAGGTGACAGCTCCAGGTGGGTTTGAAAAGATGAATTAGTGTTTGCCAAATGATGAAGGGAGGAAAGGAGCAGAAGAAATGATTTGTGGACGGGTGCAGACGTGCGGTGCTGTGGGCTGCCGGTGCTGCTGGAACAGAACATGCAGGGGAGGGAGAGGGCTGGACCACGAAGACCTTTTCGTCTGTGGGGACACAGTGAAGGGCTGTGAACCAGGCGGGGTGGGCTCGGATTGGCATTCGGGGAGGATCACTGAGGCAGCAGTGCGGGAGGTAGGTGAGAGCAGGGAGACCCAGGAGGAGCCCCCGGCAGTAGCCATTCCTGTGATGGCTGCTCCCGCGGTGGGCAGTGGGCGCTTGTTCCCCCCAGACGTGATCTGCAGCCCCGGCTTCTGCACCGACAAGTAGCCCATGTTTCTATCAGGATCACAGTCATGCTTTTTCTCCAGAGACTCTAATTCAGTTGGGCCGGAACCATAATTCAGACCACAGATATGAGCTAGTTTATATGTGAAATTTACATGATTTAAAATTTTCTGGTAGCTACGTTTAAAAAAGTGAAAATAAATGCAGAATTATCTTTAATACTGTATTTTATTTAACACTAAATCCAAAATGAGGTCTTTTACATTTTTTCTGGTACTAAGTCTTTGAAATCCTATTTTCATTCACACGTACAGCACACCTCCAATTTCGGCTTCTCAATAGCTGCGTTGTAGCTAGTGGCTACCACACTGGGAAGCACAGATCTAGAATGGGGTCCCAGAATCTGCAGGTTGATGAAGCATCCGGCGGTTCTGGCATCCAGCCAGGGTTGAGAACTTAAGGCAGTCCTGCTGCCTCCTTTCCATTCCAGTATCCAGGTCTTGCCCATCCTCCAAGTCCCAGCCCACCTGCTTCTGCCTCCGGGAAACACCGATTGTTTCTGCCATTTACTTGGCACTGATCACTCATACGTCACGTTGTGTTATCATTAGTCTTTTCCTGGGGAACTTCCATCTCCCCTTCTCAGCCGTCCACTCCTGCTGGACAGGAACCCTGTGTGTATTTCTTTATTCCCTGGAGCACCTAGTCCGTTCATCAGTCGCTGCATTCTTTGTGATCTGTAAGCATTCCGGGTTGACAGCGCCCCTGTCCATACAGCATCTGTTAAGGCCTAGACTGAGGAGAGGGGTTATTGTCACGTCATTGTTACAGAACAGCAAGGCAGGAAAGAAAAGACTTTCTTCAAGGGCACACTCCCCCTCCTGACAGACAACACTACCCTCAGTTTATCACATTTTGTGTATTGATTTGCAGCTGGACTTCCAGTTAAAACAGATATAACCCCTGGGCCATCTCGATTATGTTCTGGAGCACGGCGTTCTTTCTTCTGTAGGATGAAGTGTAACAGGCCTTCCGTAAAGGTTGAAGACAAGGATTTCCCCTCCACCTGCTCAAAGAAAAAAGGTAACCACTTAACAGTTCTTTAAATCCTATCACAGGTGGAGCGCTCAGCAGGGGGTGGGCTCAGAGCAGCGGGTCCCAGGATTACAGCCAGGACCTCACTAGCCCCCCTTCAATGGGGGCGGTTGGGGAGCGGTGGGGGGGGAGCTGGAAGGCCCTGATGGTGTCACGATGACACAGGTTTGTGGGAAGGCTCCCTCTGTTTAAGTCCTGTTTGTTTTCCTGTGGTTGGGAAAGAATACTCTCTAATAGAGTCACAGCCCCCTGCCTCCCCAGCACCCACGAGCCCACCAGAATTATTCTAAGTTCACCAGTGCCTGCAGGTGGCTAAGTGCAGTGGACACTTCTCATTTTTCTTCCATTGTGAAGTGTTTTCCTTCCTGTCCTCTCCCACTCCGGGCTTTCTTCCGGGTTCCTCTTGTTGCTTCCTCCTCTTCTGTCCCCAGCCTCTTCTCCTAAGAGTAGATAGATACTCATCCACAGGTAATGTCAGCCGCCCCCTTAGCTTCCAATGACATTTATATGCCACTAACTTCCAGGTTCATATGTCTAGCCTGCACTTCTCTTTTGAACTCCAGATTTGTAAATTAACTGCTTATTTAATCTACCTGCTTGGACATCTCAAGGGCATCTCAAACATGATATATGTAGAAGTAACCACCTGAGCTTCCCCTCGAAGGTAAACGGCACTACTGTCCATCTAGCTGTGCGTGCTAGAAGCCTGGGGGGCACCCTCACCCCCTTTCCCTCCCTCCTGATCTAGTCAGTCATAATGTCTTGCTGCCATGAATTGCCCCTGCAGAAGTTATCTGAAGTATGTTTACCCATCTCCATGTTTACTGTTACTGTCGCTAGATGGAGGCTACCCTGGATCTCATAGGCCTGGTGAAGCAGGCTCCTCACTCTTTCCAGCCCCCCACGTGGCCAGAGTGACCTTTCTAAAAGCAAATCTTGGGACTTCTCTGGCTGTCCAGTGGTTAAGACGCCACGCTTCCATTGCAGGGGGTGCAGGTTCGATCCCTAGTTGGGGAACTCCCGCATGCCATGCGGCGTGGCCAAAAAATAGAAGAAGAAAAAAAACAAATCTTCGTATCAGCCCCCTGTTTTAAACCCATCAGTGGTTCCCGCTGCTCTTGAAGAAAAGTTTAAAATCCTTCATGTGACTTTGCAAACCCCCGCCCCTGACACTACTCCATACGTTTGAGACTTGCTGACCTCCTTTTGATGCCTCCAAACCCTTTCTACCCAAAGTCTCCGTATGTTCTGTCACCTCTGACGGGAATGCCCCTCTCTCGCCACCAGCTCCCCTCCCTGACTCGCTCGAGCTCGTCCTTTAGAGTGGACCTCAATGTCTGTCACTCACTCCCTCCCTCAGGCTGCCTTATGTCTGCTTGTAGCACCCTGTAGGGTTTCTTTCTAACACTTGCTTACAGTTGCAGTTATGTAGTTATTTGTTTAAAATATCTCTCCCCCATTAGACTGAATTCCACAAAGGCAGGTCTGATTTGTTTTTCACTGTTTCCCAGTAACTAGCACAGACCTGATGCTTGGTAAACTATTCCATAAGGATGTGTTACTGTTGGAATCCACAGGTGCTCCACACTTAATGTGTCCCAAATTGAAATCTTTTCTCCCCCTCCTCTAAAACTTACTCTGTATTCTCTGCCCTGAGTCAATAAATTGTATAATACCAGCTAACCACTCAATCTGAAAAAGTTGGAGTCATCTTTATTTTCTTTTTTCATACCAAATATTTTGGTACTCATACCAAATCCCAGCAGTTCAAGCTCAGAAATTTCTCCTGTGTCCTGCCCTGCCTCATCTTCACGGCACTGCCATGGTACAGTCCTCAGCATCTCGTGCATGTCTTCCAGTTCACCCAACACTCTCCTCCTAGAACATCCAAATCACGATGTGATTTTGCTGTTTCCCCACTTAAACACCTTCAGAAGCTCTCCATTTCCTACCTGAAAAAGGTTAACACATTTGTGAGCAAATAATCCAAGGCTCCGACGATATGCTCCCAACCTGCCCTTCCAACTCCACCCCCGGCGCCTCCCTTTTCCCTTCGACCACACGGAGCTTTTTGCTGTCTCCTGTACAGGATGCCTCTCTGTGCCTTTGTATGTTCTCAGACCTTTACAGATTCTGGTCCCTTACTCAGTGCTCATCCTTCTTGATCCACCTCCTTCCTAGTTCTTCGGGGCGGCCTGCTTCTCCCCAGGGAGATTTAGCTCCTGCTTCCTTGGTGCACGTGATGCCCTTTTGCTGTAACCAGCTCTACAAGGCGTATATGACACTGGATGATACCTGTTTTTTCTGTCTTCTCTCTCACTAGATACTAACTTCTGGACAGTAAGGCTTTGGTTTTTATATTTTGATTCCCTACGTACATCCCCCGACTAGGCTGCCTGTGCCCCCAGGCCCCAAAGCCACACTGACATTGACCGTGGACTTTGCTTTCTAGCAGATCGAAAAAGCTTCTGCACAATCCACAGCACAGGCTATTTGAAAAGTTGGCCGCCCACAAAAATGGGGCTGGACGAAGACAACGAACCAGACAACGAGGGGTGTAATCTCAGCTGCCTTGTCGCCATCGGACGACTGCACTCTCACATGGTTCCACAACCGGCGAACGGGGAAATCAGGGTGAAATCTATGGAATATGTCTCTCGGCATGCAATAGATGGGAAGTTTGTTTTTGTAGACCAGAGGTAAGAGTCTGCACATTACGCTTGAACAATGATGGTAGAACAATGAGTAAAGCAGAGAAGACTGGGCCATCGGCTGTCTTTCTTAGGGATAGAGAGAAGGAAATGATGGGTGTATCTGATGAACAATGAGACCCAGTGGGTTATCATCATAAATACAGAGATTTTTCTCCATGTCATTCTTTGGCATGTAGAGACAATGAAGTGGGGTGGTTTGATGTCCATGGCTAAAAGAGAAATAGTAGGCATAGTATGCTATCTGAATCCATGGAAGGTTCCAGGACCATTAATTACTGTGACTGAAATTCTGGCATGTGGGACTCGGAAAAGATTAGTCCTGAGCTGTCAATACAGTCAGTCATCTGCTATAGTAACCCCATATGGCAATTTAATTTTAATTTAATCAATTTAAATTAAATTAAAAATTCAATTCCTCAGGCTCACTAGCTACATTTCAAGTACTTAGCAGACACATGTGTCTAATGGTATCCATGCAGAACATTTCTTTTTTTTTAATTAATTTTTATTGGAGTATAGTTGACTTACAATGTTGTGTTAGTTTCTACAGTACAGCAAAGTGAATCAGTTATACATATACATATATCCACTCTTTTTTAGATTCTATTCCCACATAGGTAGAACATTTCTGTCTTCTCAGAAAGTTCTTCTGGACAACACTGATCTAGTCCAGTCTCATTTTTTATGGTGGTTGAACTGAGACTCAGCCTGAAGCCTGGCCTTCTCCAGAATTCACAACCCATTGGCAGTAGACCTGGGCTAAGAACCCAGATGTCCCCAAATTTCCACTGTTCTCTGCTGCCTCCTTAAGAGTATTCACAGGGTAGTAATTTTTCTGGCTATTAGATAATAGTCACTAAATACTGGAAAAGGAGGCGGCCACCTCTCAAGGTCCTTGTGGGCCCCGCTGCTGGAGTGTCTGGTGTTTGGTCATCCTGCTAAAAAGCAGCCGGTAAATTGGAGAAGCTTTGCCCTGGAGTTTAGAGTTCGACCACATTTTTATCTAATACAGTTACTACTTTTAAACCTCCTAAAATTTGATATCTTGTGCTAACAGCCCCTTTGAAAGGATTCTTTGCTTTCTTTTCCTCTGTTTTTTTTTTTTTTGTTTTTTTTTTTTTTGCGGTACGTGGGGCCTCTCACTGTTGTGGCCTCTCCCGTTGCGGAGCACAGGCTCCGGACGCGCAGGCTCAGCGGCCATGGCTCACGGGCCCAGCCGCTCCGCGGCATGTGGGATCTTCCCAGACCGGGGCACGAACCCGCGTCCCCTGCATCGGCAGGCGGACTCTCAACCACTGCGCCACCAGGGAAGCCCTCCCTCTGTTTTTATAGCCCTGATTAAAGTCAGTTTCATGAGAAAAAAACAAAACCCATGTAGTAAGCCCTCTGAACCCACCCGGCTTTGACCTTGTTTTCACTGGCTGTAGCGGGATTCAGCTGGTGCAGAGATGCTGTTAATCGTCTGAATGGCTTTTTCTTTTTTTAAAAAAAATTCCCTTTTAGGGCAACAGCTATTTTGGCATATTTACCACAAGAACTTCTAGGCACCTCATGTTATGAATATTTTCACCAAGATGACATAGGACATCTCGCAGAATGTCATAGGCAAGGTAAGCTGGGTTGTACAACAGGTCTTAAGTTTAAAGTGCCCCCCCCGCTTCTAGACTAGTCCACGTAACCTCACAGAGAAATCTGCCTCTGTGACGTGGGAGTCAACCAGCCCAGGAGTCTTCAGGCCAAGACATCTGTGAGGAGAGGAGGCTTCTGCTTCGCCCAGCCCCATCTAGCCCCTTACGGATAACCCCCTACCCCACTGCCTAGCAGGTTTCTATACTTGGGCCAGGGCAATTTCCGGAAGGCATCTCTTGTTCAGAGGATTTATCTGGACCCTACAAAGGTTTCGTATGGCCCAAACGGATCCAACTCTTTTCTGCAAAACCCTGCATCGCCTCCTACATTTCCCTCTTGATTAATGGCATGGCCCAATGTGTAGCCTCCTGAGATGGAGACCAACATCGACTCCCTCCTTTACTTCTTCCTCCATCAGAACTGTTCATTCACCTCAGACATGCATTTCCAAAGAGGCCCCTTTCTGCCACCTCCACTGCCAAGACCCTGGTTCAGCCCTTGTACCCACCTGATAATCGTGACGGACTCCTAACAGGCCTCCCCACTCGCTTCTGTCCGCAGTCCATCTTCCGTCACTATCCCATTTATGCTCTGATAGATCGAGCCTGGTAATGTCACATCCATGCTTAAAACCTCCTGCCTTTAGACTCAAGCCCAATCACCCTTGCAGGCATTCAAAAGGCCCTCCACCTTCTGGCCCTGACCCACCTCCCCAGCTTTACCCCGCCCCCATCTCCGCCTGCAGAGGCCTGTGCTCCAGCCACACTGACCATCTCTCCATTCCCTGCCCTACCAGGCCCTGCCACTCCTCGGGCAGTGCTGGGTTCTTCCCTCTCTCCCCTTGGCAGACTTGTATTCATCCCTCAAGACTGATCTCCTCTGCCTCTCCTGAGGGCAGGAGTCACATCCTGTCTCCTCTTTTACCTCCAGTGCCTGGCACATGAAAGATGCTCATTACATGTTTGTTACATGAAAGAATGAGGTTTCCATAGGTGAGTGACCTCTCTGAATCCAAATGTCCTAAAAATGCTGTACTGCCTTCAGGCTTTGTGATGGGGAAATAACATGGGCCCTTTGGACAGTGCCTTCTCGTTGTGTGGTGTTTACTTCATAGCTGATTCCAGTTAGATGTCTAGAATGCAGTCAGTTATTCCCAGAGCCTTCATTTCATACACTCTGAAGAACAGTTGCAGGTTGGAAGGCTCAGAGTCAGACCCTCAGAAACAGCCTGTTCTCTGAAGCGCCAGCTCCCATGGCTCATTAAGGAGGGACGGCCTCGGAGCCCGAGCGCACTTAGGATTTGGTTAGTTTAATGCATTTGTCTGAGGAAACAATGATGTTCATGGTCTCTTTGTATTTTCAGTTTTACAGACAAGAGAAAAGATTACAACTAATTGCTATAAGTTTAAAATCAAAGATGGTTCTTTCATCACACTACGGAGTCGGTGGTTCAGTTTCATGAACCCTTGGACCAAGGAAGTAGAATACATTGTCTCCACCAACACCGTTGTTTTGTAAGTGTTTTTCGTATATCAGAAGCTCCCTTGCTTCACAGGGAAATGCCTTGGGCCCCTTACCTGGGAAAGGGGGTACGGGTGACAGCCAGTATTGCATCCTTTACTGCCGTCTTGCTGATATCCTGTGAAGCCTTGGGACTGGCGGAAGCCAAAAGGTGGTTAACGAGGGATGAGCTTCAGTACTCATACCTCTGAGGCCCCGGCTGGTGGAATTGCTGCCGGAGACAGCAGCGTTTCCTACCCGGTAAAGCCTTTGCGTTCCGCAGGCCTGGCATCCACTGGTATCACTATGGAGGGAAGGCTTGGTAATCCTTGAGAGGCTCACCAGCCCATACTGGCTTTGGCTGAGGAGGGGCGAGGATCTGAGCCCCTGGAATGCCCCCTCAAAGGCTGCCACCTGCTGGGTGAGCAGGGAAGGGAAGGCCCTCCTCTTTGGCCTGCTCCCCACATCTCCTTCCCCATGAGGTCCAAACCCCCCACCTGTAGGCGGAGCCGATCGAGGGGCTGGGGCCGGCAGTGGGCTGCTTCAGTCGCCACCTCCGCTGGACTGCGCCCCACCTGCACCAGGGAGGCCAGAGGCCGGGGTGCTGTCCATCGTGTCCTCAGACAGTGAGGAGACCTGTGAGCCGCTCAGACACTTCATTTCGTGGCCTGTCCAGGTCCAGAGTGGACACCGTACACCTTGGCCAAGGTGAAAGGTGCACAGTTCTGAGCAGGCCTGACTCACGTTTCCTTGTTGCTGGGATGTTCACAGAGCCAACGTCCTGGAAGGCGGGGACCCAAGCTTCCCTCAGCCCACAGCATCCCCCCGCAGCATGGACAGCACGCTGCCCTCTGGAGAAGGTAACTATGTGCCGCCGGGACGTCTGGGCTTGCCCCTGAGAAGCTGCTCGTGGCCCCCATCCCTGAGCCCCCGGTATTTGGGGTCCCTGGCCACCATCTTCTGTGGAACAAGGGAGGCCTCGCGGGGATGATCACTGAGGACGCTGTCATCTTACTTTCTCTGTTGAGCCTGGAATGCCGGGAACTTGTTTGTACCTTTGCTGAGGCTGCCTGGACCCCGGAAGCCTTGACAGGGCAGCTCCTGCTGCCTGTGCTCTCCTCCCCCTGGCTTCCCAGCGGCTGCGATGTGAAGTGCTCTCGGGGATGGCTGCCGGGATCCCGTGGTGGGAGGAGGGTGTCTGTCAGCACCGGGGTGTGCTGTACCCGGCGGGGCCCTCCCCCGGCTCGGCCTTGGCCGCTGCGCTCCGCACCTGACTCCTGCTTCCTCAGGCCTCTTCTTGCATGGCTTCAGCCCCTGCCTCTGCATCGATGAATCCTACATCCGGTTTCATTCCTGAGCTCCAGATCTGCCTTTCCGGCGGCCTCCTGGGCGAAGCCACCTGGAGTCCCACAGGCACCTATAACTCCGCACATCCAGATGGGTTCTCTGCACACACCCTCACCCACAGTCTGGTCGGTTAAGCCAGAAACCGTGACTCCTACCTCTCCCATTATATCAAAACACACACTCCTGTCCCTTCTCTTTAAACTTCTCCAACCCCACTATTGCTACCTCACCCTCCCCATCTGTTGCTTGGCTTCCTGCAGATAACTGCCCAACTCTAGTCGCCCTGCCCTCCTCTGCGCCCGCGTCCTCCACTGCGGTTCATTCTCCACACGGTGAACTTGTGTTTTTCTGTGTCAAGCACTTCGGTGCCCCTTGTCCCCTGTGGATACTGTTCAAATCTGTTAGTGTGGCATCCAAGGCCCTTCACGGTCTGACTGGTACCTGCCTCTCAGTTTCATCTGTCACTCCTCCATCCTCATTTGTAATGAGTTTCTTGGCGTAGTCTCCCAAGTTGTGTCCTGCCTCAGTGCTCTTGCATACACTGGTTGCTGTGCCTGGAGTGCTTTCCCCTCCTTACCTCTCTGCCAACCTACTTTATGCTCCTCTCTCAAGACTGAGCTCAGAGTTCATTTCTTCCAGGAGGTTGCACCTGGCCCTGCATGAGTTGGGTGCTTCTTGCTGACCTGTAAAACTTACCGCAGTTTGTTCTAGCCATTGTTTATCTTGTGTGTCTCCCCATTAGACTGTGAGCTCCTTGAGGGCAGGGATGCCGACTTATCTCTGTGACTCTGGTGTGCAGCCCAGTGGCTTTCGGCCAGCATATGTTGAGTGCATGAGGAATTAGAAGCTTTAATATCAACATCTCTGATCCTGGAAGGAAACCTGAGCTTTTCCCTGCCGGAATGCCTTTTCCTGACAAGCTGTGGCTCTCATGTCCCTCAGGGCACAACCCTAAGCTTTAACTTCAAGTGGATCATGGGATGAAGTGGATTTAATTTAACACATAATAGCATTTCTCCCTCTGCTTTCTTCCCCTTTCCCACTCTCAGATTCCTCTGTTGTAGGTGGCCCAAAGAGGACCCACCCCACTGTTCCAGGGATTCCAGGGGGAACCAGGGCTGGGGCAGGAAAAATAGGTCGAATGATTGCTGAGGAAATCATGGAAATCCACAGGCAAGTAACACCTAGTTGTTCCCTTAAACCAGTGTTCTCAACCCCAGGGCACTTTGCCCCCCAAGGGATGTTTTGTTGATGTCTGGAGACATTTTTGGTTGTCACAACTGAGTGGGAGGTTGTTGCTAAACATCCAGTGGATAGAGACCAGGGATGCTGCTTGCTAAACATTCTACAGTCACAGGACAGCCCTCCCAAGCCCTGACCCCTAAGGAAGAATTTTTCAGTCCAAAATGTCAGTAGTGTCGAGACTGAGAAATCCTGCCTTTAAATAAGGAAGCTAAACCCAAACAGGCCAGAGCTAAATGGAACTCTGGGAGGCTCAACTTTCTCATTACTTTGTATATGACCCAAGGAGCTTCCCAGTGGGTAGATGAACACTAACATTACAGGACTGCAGGAGCAGAGCTGTGAACTGCCTTGATCTGGGCCTTAACAAAACGTTAGCTTCTTCCAGTCAAAAAGTTGCCTAGGGTTAGTAATAGAGACCAAGCAAATCAGCTAGTAATAGAAGCTCCCTTGGGCGGAACTCCTGTTCCATATGAAAGAGAAGAAGCTCTGAAGCAGTTTATCGGGGTTGAGTCCTAGGCCTCTGCTTAGGAGATTCATTTAACTTATTGGACTCTGTTGACTTCAGCCATAAAAGGGAGGCAATATCTATCTCCCTGAAATTGCCCTAGGATTGTGAAAGAACTCAGGAAAGTTCCTAGAACTGACATGTAGCGAGTGTTCAAAAATTGTTAATTAAGTCTTTAAGAACAGTCATTGAGAGGGAAGCAGTAATTATAAGTCCATTTGAATTTGGGCAATGGAGAGGGTGGTAACCAGGTCCTCAGGCATACAAACTTAATGGAACATAATCATAGGATCCCTGCTGCCACTGGATTGATTCTCTCAGGAGAATTGGAGGCTGGCCTTGTTTTCTAATTGGCCACAGTGGGGCTCTTATCCCAGTGGGATAACAGAACAGCACAGTTCTGTTCCAGCCCTTCAGGAATGACGGATGTGGCTGTTTGAAGATACTTCAGGAAGGTGTGGGTGCAGTGTGCACTGATAATCTGGTGCTGATCAGTCCCGGCATACCCTGTGCTTTGCTCGAGACCATCCAAGGACAGTATAAGACAGTCCTTGAACGCAAAGGTCTTACAATCTTTGCGAAGCCTGTTTTCTTTATGATAAAAGAAAAAACGGAGAGTGCATGGGCTGAAGCAAGCAAGGGAGGACGGTTTGAACTTGGCCTTAGCTGGGTTTTATGATGAATGTTGGGTGTTCCTTCTAGAAGAGACAGGCACACGCTGGAATGGGCGTGTGAGTGGTGTATTCAGGACACAAAAAGCAGGCCATCTACCTTGGCAGCCTCTTTGTAGAAAGGAACCACAGAGCTGTGATGGGAGATTGCTAAGAGTTCTAAGAAATGATGTTGAACAGTTGAGACTGGATGAAAATTGGAAGACCCTGTGCATTGTAGGATGCTGAGCAGGTGTCCAAAGTGGTGTGTTAATAAGCATCGTGGATGCTGGGAACTTCCTTGGTGGTCCAATGGTGATGACTCCGTGCTTCCAGTGCAGGGGGTGTGGGTTCGATCGCTGGTTGGGGAACTAAGATGCCACATGCCGCGGGGCACAGCCAAAAAACACGCCAAAAAAACAAAAAAAATAAGCATCGTGGAAGTTGGATTGGAATAGGAAGGGATGAAGGTAAGCATGCTTAACAAACCAGGAATGAGGTCGACCTTACAGTGATAGTAGTGTCCAAAAGAGAAATCAGTAATTTAAGGACTAGATATTGAAAATGAAATAAGTAACTACGAAAAGGCAATTCTAAGATAGGGAAGCTGGGGAAACAGTGGTTCCGTAGATGTAGGTAGGGAAAAATGGGAGACATTCAACAATTTTTCAGTAAGCAATTAGTAGTCATCTGTGTGGGTGAAGAACACCTGGTATTTAGTTGTATCCCGCCTTTCAGAAGCCTATGATCCAGGAGAGAGAGAGAGAGAGAGAGCTTGTTTACTCACAAATTACAGAATTAGGCAGTACAGGCCAAAAGCTAAGACTGCCAGGCAGTGGAGGGGTCCCTGGGAGACCCAGAAGCTGCAATCATCCATGTAGGTGCTAAGAGCCTGGTGGTCACGCAGCTGCCATTCAAGTTTCCCTAAACTCTAGCTGCGGTGCCAGGTCATGGCTTCCTTTGCTGAGGTCCTTCAGCTTGACAAGAGTTTATGTGGATTTACAGCTCTAAGTCTTTCCCTCTGTAAACCTACTATGCTGAGAAATAAGCTAGCTGAGGAAGGCTTGGACCCATTTTCATCACCTGTTGCCTTAGAAGATGACAATGGCGACTGCTCACTTGAGGCCACTTTCTAGGTGGGGCTGAAACCACTGCAGCACCCTCCATTTCCTGAGTAGTCGCTAGCTAAGCAGTGTTTGTAGGGTAGAGAATAAGTCATCTGCTGTGGATTCTAGTTCACTGTATCAAAGATAGAATGCCACCAACTCTGAGATCTGCATTCTGTGAGCAAATGAAACTGGCCACCTACTTGAAATTCACAAACCTGAAATCCAAACCCTAATCCAAGGGCTTTGTCAGTGAGAAGCTTGCCTCCAGGATCTGTGTTCTAGATCAGGTGCCTATGGGATATATCCAGCTTATCACCTATAAATAAAGTTTTATTGGAACACAGCTATATCCATTCACTTGCATATCATCTATGGCTGCTTTCAGGCTACAGTGGCAGAGTTCAGTAGTTGTGAGAGACCACATGGCCTACAGAGCCTAAAATAATCACTCTCTAGCCCTTTACAGAAAGTTTGCCAATCCCTATTCTAGATCTTCATCCTTCTTCTCACCCCCATCCCTCAACAGAACACACACACTCCAATGAAAAAAAGGAAAGGCAATGTAACTAACTCCTCTTTTCTCTGACAGGATAAGAGGGTCATCGCCTTCCAGCTGTGGCTCCAGCCCACTGAACATCACAAGTACACCTCCCCCTGATGCCTCTTCTCCAGGAGGCAAGAAGGTAGGGCTGATGACTCTTAGACTAAGGCCCTTCTTCATCCAGAGAGCTCTTGCCCAAGTTCTGAAATACTGGAAGTGGGAGTATATAACTGTGGTTGCTGAAACAGGTAGGGCCCTTTTTTCCTCCTTGAAGTAAATGCATCTGTGTTAGGTGAGGTACAAAGCATACCAGTGGAGCTAGGGAGCCTTGCTGACATTGTTAGAGGATTTATCCCATGTGAGTGGGGGAAGGCAGAAAGAGATCTTTCTAAGGATTGGGGAGCTATCAGTCCATTGTATGGAGGGAGGAATTCAAGAGCTCCCGTGAGGGAAGGGTTAGTGAGTACCTAAAACTGTCTAGTTCTCTGCCAGGAGTTTTCAAGGGAGAAAATACTGTTAGTGTCTAGTGCAGGTCCTGGAAACAGTGATACCACCAGCAGTCCTTCGGAAGGCAAGTCATGCCTTTGCAGTTGCAGAATACTTAGGTATCTGCCTGGGTTTCCTACGATGGGACAGCATTGAGTACAAGTAGTTTATCAGTCGCCAGCCCTCATGAAGAACTGGCCAGAAGACTATATTATAGTCTTAGAAACCAATAATCTGTTTTCATCTTTAGTGCTGATGAGAGAATTTACAAGCCTAGGCCAATGTTGATTGTAAATCATAAATCTATAGTGTCTGATGTTAACATAGGTTAGGCTGCTGCAAAGGCCAGCATCTTGAGACATAGTCTTCCTTCCCCTATCTCCTAAGACATGTACACAGAGAAAGAATATGAGTAATTTACATAGGGCACAAACTGTATCAAAAGCAGGACATGGGTTTCCAAAACTGGGCTCCTCAGAGACTCAGGTTACCAGGAGCTGTGGTGCTGCCAGGTAGGATTGGGGCGAGGGGCAGGTGATGAGGAAGACAAGGTAGGAAGACTCCTGCTTCTAGGGAAGCTTTACTTCTGAAAAATGACTCTTCTGTAAAAGTGTTTATTTGAAAAAAGGTTTTGCTTCCCCCAAAAAGGTTTGAAAGCCAATAAATTAATGGGTCTGGGTTTGAAGCCTAGCCTTGCCATGTGCTGGCTATGTGGCCCTATACAATTTTTTAAGCCTTAGATTTCTCTATAATGCGGCTAACATAGGTTAGGGCAGCCAGCATCTTTGCACATGAAGTCCTCTTATGAAAGTATATATGTGAAAGTGCCTGGCCTTCGGTAATGACTCAGAAGATAGTACTGACAGATGAAGTCTGGGCTGGGCACACCCCTCCCCCCTGCTCGCAGGCTGAGCTCTTAGCTCTGTTCTGTTACACCGCTAGGTCCTTCCTCCATACTGGTTCTACCATCTCCCTAGCACGGTATCCCCTTCTTTGTGTCTCAGTTCAACTTTTAGGCACTTGATTTCCTGGTACCAAGAATCCCCCTACTCTATTTTGGAAGGTCATCACTCCAGTTCAGTGCTTAAATATTACTCAGGGAACTTCCATATACAATCTCTCATCTATCCTCACAACCTCATAGGTGACAAAATCCAGGCTACCAAATGTTACATGACTAGCCCAGAATTTAGTAAGTATGGCCCCAAACTAAATTCAGGTCTCTTGACTTCTGATTCTTTTCACACCAACAAATGCCAGAGATCTAAAAGTATACTCTGCATCACAAAGCCCCAAGTATTTTTGAGGCATTTTTGAAAAATGTTTTCTTTGGGCTTATGAAAGTGGGTCTGAGAAGAAATTCTGAATGTATTCTGAGTCATCAGCAGCAGGACCTTATAAGAAAGGCATCTAAACAAGATGGAGTTAAAAATGACAGCATTAAATAGTGTACCAAAGCCACAAAAGTAAAGGTGGCCGCAGGCTTCCAACCCTTCCCAGTCACTTTCAAAATTGGCAGGTCCAAAAATGAGCCATTTAGCCTGCCTAAATATAATAAAAAGAGGAGGCTTAGTGAGCCTCATAGGTTCCAGGAGACTCTGGACATCCAGAAGTACCAAGGCAGGGTGAGATAAAGCAGCAGTTCCCTAAATGTCATCTGTGGTCTTTTGGTGGGGTTAGGGAGAGGGCATCTTTTCAGGGGTCTGCATGGTCAAATGTATTTTCATAATAATGCTAAACAGCTTTTTCTCACTGTGTTGATATGTGAACTGATAGTGAAAAAGCAATGTTGGGTAAGACTGCTGGTGCTTTTACAAAAATCAAGCCCGTGGCACCAGAATGTACTGACAGTGTATTTCACCACCATATACTCACAATAAAATAATAAATTTAAAAGCCAGCTTCATTTAAGAATGTCCTTAATAAAGCAGTAAAATAATTTTATAAAATCCTTGAGTAAATCTTTTTAAAACTGTTACAAAATGGGAAGTGTGCATAAAGCACTTGTGCTGCACACAAAGTATGATGTTGTCTCAAGGAAAAGCACTTGTGCGACTGTTTGTTATAAACCGAACCCAATCACCTTTTTCATAGGAAACCATTTTTACTGTCGCAAACTATGGTTTTTCAGACTTGGGTATTTAGTGTACATTTTCTTGAAAATGAATGAACCTGCGACTTCAAAGAAAACAACTGACAGTGATAAAATTTTAGCTTTCAGGCAAAAATTAGAATTTTGGGGAAAACTTGTGTCTGCTACTTTGAGCTTGACTGCTTCCCAAAACTTAAGATATTTCTGATGTAGGTAATATTAACAGTGGTGATGTTTTGATGTTGTACAATGAAGTGTGTCCACATTTGGAAGATCCACGTAACTCAGTGAACCAGTATTTTCCAAATGACTGATGTAAGATATTTCAAAATCATGCAAAGGTAAAAAAGATCCATCCTAATTGCCTAGATACACCAATGGATTTCAACATAAGAGTATCAAAATTTCATTGATATGGTTTCAAACTCCACATTGCAACTAATCTTTAAGAAACTTCAGCTTGCTGAGTTTTGATGTAATATCAAAGAATACCACGATTATTTGAAAAGGCTGTTAAAATATACCTCCCTTTTCTAACTGCCTATCTATGAGAGGCCAGGGTTCCTTCAGATATGTATTTCAAACAACATACCTAAACAGACTGAATGGAGAAGCAAATGAGAATCTAGTTAAATTGTTAAGCCAGACATTCGATTTGCAAAAAATGTAAAATGACACTTCTAACTTTTCGTTATTTTTGAAAATAGTTCTTTTTCATTAAAATGCTATTCATGTTAATGTGTAATAGTTTTATTATATTTTTTAATGTATTAGCTTTAACTTCACATATAGTAAGTATTGACAAATATAGCCTGTATAAACAAAAGCTCTTTGGAGTCCTCAATAATTTTTAGAGTGTAAAGTCTTTTTGAGAGTCTCTTCAAAAAGTTGAATTGCGGAGATAAGGTTGTAATGCCATCTACTGGCAAGGCCTGAAATCACTGCCTCTCCTGAAATCCCAGCTTCTACCAAACTGTTTCCGCACCTACATCCAAATACTTCTCAAAGGTGCTTTTCTATGAGACTCAGTCATGGGGGGTGGGGAGTTGGGGGAGACAGAGTTCTGCTACTGAGGAGTGGTAATAATACTTCTCAGTAGCCTCTCTTAAGAACTTAAACCGGTGGTTACTAATGTTGGCATCTGTGGTATAACTATAGTGATGATTTATTCTAGTGTTTTGTTGTTCATTTGCGACTCCTCAGAGCTGTGTCTCTTCACAGTGTAACAGCCCTTTCTTCTTCAGCAACATCTGTTGCTGTAAGAAGTTTTCCTCCCTTACAGGGGACCTGCCCAGCTGGGCTCCCTGAGGTTTAGTCCTTGGCCTTAAACATGTGAATGCTCTAGGGATTTTATTCAGCCTTTAAATTGCCTGTGTGGGCTGAATCCAATAAAGAGAAGACTAGTCTGGGGGAGAGGTTTTTCCCTTACTGTGACCATTCCTAAGAGTCTCTGCTGTGAAATCATCCGATAAGAAACTGAAGCCATTTGAAGCTTTTTCTCCCCACCTTCCTCTTTTCAACATGCTTCATTTTCTTGGTGACACTGCATAAAATACTGATTGAAACTGCTGATGATGAGAAAACTTTACTTTTGTTTGTAGATTTTAAATGGAGGGACTCCAGACATTCCTTCCAGTGGCCTACTACCAGGGCAGGCTCAGGAGAACCCAGGTTATCCATATTCTGATAGCTCTTCTATTCTTGGTAAGTAGCATTATTATTCACTTCCAATGCAAACAGCTTGCAAAAAAACATGTGGCATAAAGTCAGTTTTAAGAACTGAACTGGAAAAACAAACCAGTTCTAGGTAAACTTGATAAGAACAAAGTAAAGGTTTAAAATTTGTTTAAATCTTTACTTCAAAGTTGAGTTTAATGGTTGGATTCTCGCTGGGGTCCAGGTCTGTCCCTCGAACTCAAGAGGCTACAGCGCCCTGGACACGGGCTTTCTCCCAATGTGTGGAACATAATCTCTTCGGAGGGAGAGCCATGCAGGTTCAGATAAAGCCTAAAAGGGTCATCAGTAAGCATTTCAGAGGGTATTAAAAGTCATTAAGCCAATGAAGAGTTTGCTTCTCCCACCCCACCCATCTTTTTCTCTACTTAGCTTTCTAGATCTTTTTTCCCCTAATCTCTATCTTCCTATTTTGTTCCTTCTGTAATAATTCTCTCCTTATAACTGGTTATATCAGAATATTAAAATGAGGTCAACTCATACTTGATACTCTTCATTGAATTTTAAGTACTTTCTTCTTAAAAAGTTGGGTCTTCCCTCTGAAAAACACCAACGTTAAAAAGAAATATGGCAACCCACCCCCCCAAAAAAGCAGCCTCTCTCATCCTTCTCACCCTACTGTTAGGTATAACGTTCTTATTAAAAGTGTGCTTAGTTAAACATGCTTTGGTATTATCACTGACCAGTCTTCATCTCTTTGCACAGGTGAGAACCCTCACATAGGCATAGATATGATAGACAATGATCAAGGCTCAAGCAGTCCCAGTAATGATGAAGCAGCAATGGCTGTCATAATGAGCCTCTTGGAAGCAGATGCTGGGCTCGGTGGTCCTGTTGACTTTAGCGACTTGCCATGGCCGCTGTAAACACTACATGTTGCTTTGGCGACAGCTACAGTATCAAAGTGCATTACTGATGGAGTTATACAGTCTGTGAAGCTTACCGGATAAGGAGAGAACAGCTTTTATGTACTGTCTTCATAAAAGCCATCTCAGAGCCATTGATACAAGTCAATCTTACTATGTGTAACTTCAGACAAAGTGGAACTAAGCCTGCTCCAGTGTTTCCTCATCATTGATGATTATTGGGCTAGCTGTGGATAGCTTGCATTAATTGTATATTTTGGATTCTGTTTGTGTTGAATTTTTTAATCAATCATTGTGCACAGAAGCATCATTGGTAGCTTTTATATGCAGATGGTCATTTCAGATGTATGGTGTTTTTACACTACAAAGAAGTTCCCCACGTGGATATTTCTTATACTAATTGTATCATAAAACCGTTTATTCTTCCTTGTAAGAATCCTTTACTATAAATATGGGTTAAAGTATAATGTATTAGTTAAATATTTTTAATAAATGTTTCCCTTGTTCTATAAATATTGTTCACATTTCAAATAATTAGAAAAATCCTACAGGGAAAAAAATGCCACAGGGCTGGCTCATCAATTTTCCATGGTGGGTGTGTGTTTAAGGATGAGCCACACCAAAAGCATTTACAGTGCTTTTCTGGCCTTCATAACAATTCTAGGACATACATAATTTCCCTGTAACTAGTTTAGCTGTACTGTATTTTTGCTATACTGTAATTTCAGTTTCTGTGAGAGCAAAGAAAGATGTTACTGCTTAAACACAAACTGCAAATCCTCTGAAATTTTACAAAATCAAGATTAGATAGAACAGACTGGCTTCTCTAATGTACAACTCCTCTACTACTCACAGCTGTATGGCTTCAAACAGTAAGTGACCCTGGACCCAAAGCACCTAAATACTTCTGATTTCTTCATGAATTGGGCCACAGAATATTAACAAAACAAAACAAAAACATTTTCATGAAAAATTTGCTAGGCAGAACATCACAGTATAATGGAGAAAACACTGAACCGGTGTCAGAATTTGGCTCTGAAACTTACTTAAGGTTACTGTAGGACCTAGTAAAGGTATTTCATCCTTCATATCGGTTGGGCTAGAAAATGAAAATATTCCCTTTTCAGCTCTAACAATGTTTTGGATTTATATTTTATAATTAGTGGGGAATATAAGTGCCTCATACACATATACCAAACTGGAGTTCCTTGAGCTACCTGGTTTCTAGTTATACTGACACCAACAAGACAGGATATCTGCTAATTATGAGATGGAAAATCTGGTCAAGGTGGTTATAAAGATCAGAAACATTAAAACAATGGAATTTTATTTTGATGAAAAACGAGTTTACAATCATTTAGTAAATGAAGAGCAAACACTTCATCTTCCTATCCCATAACTCAAAAAAAATCATTAGTAAATAAATATCTGTGAACAGATTAAGGGTAAGGCAGACTGGATAATAAACCACCTGATGTTCACACTCCCTGCATGTGACTCACTTGAAAAGGATGAAAACGGCACTGGAGATAACTGATATGGGCATTGAATCTCATCCTAATCATTCAAATAAGCCCAATGATACTCATTTTTTGCTCATCATGGGCAGCAAACTATACACATTTCACTGAAAGTATACTCTGATAGAAGCACTTATTTAAATTATATTGTGCATCACAACTATAAAAATGGCTTGAACAGTTCCACTTAACCACCATATATAAAGTGCAACTATATAATATTCTACATTTTACCTGGGGTGTGATGAATATCAACCTAGACTGAAAGTACCCCAGCTGCCAATTTCCACCACTTCTGAAAAGATCTAGATGTGTGAAAAAGGACTGTCCCCCATACAAAGAACCAATTCCACAAACCTACCGGTAAACAAATACATTTATATAACTGGAACCTCAAGATGCTAGAGTTGTACTCACTTAAAAAACCATTCAGCTACCTTTGGTCTTTAAAAAAGTCTACACTGCAATATCCTAAACATCTGTGCATCTCACAGTGCAGAGAGTGGCCTTGCAGTGCAGGATGAGGAGAGTGCAGCGTCACTGCGAAGAGTAGCATGCTATGGTTTCAAGCAACATCACCATCACAGCATCGGATTCTGTGCGTCAGGATCGAGGTCATTGTTGCTAGAAGGGGGATGGATAGGGAGAATATCCAGCTCATCCACTTGAGGAGTTGGGTGCATGACCACCAGCTGGTCCTGGGGAATGTCTGCGGCAGCTGCTGCAAGGTTGGTGATAGATTTACTCTTTACGCACTGAAAGTCTACATGCCGACTCTTTCCTTCTTCCTTCTCCCAAGACATTCGAATAAAGGGCCTTTGGACATAGTTGTAAATCACTTCTGGGCGGCCCCCAGGCCTTTTCTTTACTTTTTCTTTGTAGGTTGGATAACCTGAAGGAGAGGGAGGTTTTAAAAACTGAGGATACGCACACACACATGTATGCACACCCACATGGGTCCCCACATTCCTCACCCAATTTAACCTAAAGAGGGTTACTGTAGTTCTTGAACAAACAAAACAAAGAAGGGAATTCAATATTCTATCCCCTTGGTCATTAGTTCAACAGCAAGAAACTGAAATTCTACTGATGTAATTCACAAAACCTCCCACCATCCACCAACTACCAGAATAACATGCGGAAAGCATGGAGGGGCTGGGTCCCTAATACAATGGTATGTAATCTAGTGCATCATGGGCTCTAGTTGTATATCCTTAATATCCCTGAACCCTTCCTTTCGCAGGATTATCTGGCCTCAAGGCCTGCAACTTACTGCAGTATTAGCCTTCTACTTTTTTTTTTTTTTTTTTTGGTGGTACATGGGCTTCTCACTGTTGTGGCCTCTCCCGTTGCGGAGCACAGGCTCCGGACGTGCAGGCTCAGCGGCCATGGCTCACGGGCCCAGCCGCTCCGCGGCATGTGGGATCTTCCCGGACCAGGGCACGAACCCGTGTCCCCTGCATCGGCAGGAGGACTCTCAACCACTGCGCCACCAGGGAAGTCCCCGTAGCCTTCTACTTTCTTTAAACGTAAATCTCATCTTCATATTTTTCTGGGTTTTTCTTTCCTTTTTACTGCTAAGTGACAAGGAGCCGTAGAACTCTCCAGCTTCGCTAATTCCAGGTACTTCTGCACCTAGGTCAGCAAAGCCAATATTTTAACCCCTATATCATTTAAATGTTACTACTCCCAACAACCAGGCAGTTCATTTAGATTGGCAATGGACAAACTGCCAATGGCCAAAGCAGCTGTGGACAAAAAAAAAACGTTGCTTGCCATGTCAGTAAACAAGGATGTTGCGGCCATCAAGCCATCAGCCACTGCAGCCACCCCCACCCAAGGATGCTCCTGAGGGGAATTCAGGATGGAGAAAAACAGGATACTGGCCCTAGACAGTTAAGATGCGTATTAAAGGAATAATTGCAACAAGCCTAGACTCCGGCACCTCCCCAAACATAGAGAGGCGCTAAAATCATTAACTTGAGATGTCTGTTTTTTTGTGATGAACAGTAATCTTCTGATTTTTTTTTTTTTCCAGCAAAAACTCCTATATATCCTGGCTCCTCCCTTGCCTCTTTGGAACAGTTTCTCAGAGCTGTCTGAGAGGCTGTATCACAGGCTATAGTCCTCAGTAAGGCCACCAAATAAAACATAATTCTGAACATTCAGGTTGTGCATTTTTTTCAGTCAACACAGCTTTCCCTAATTAATTATATCTTCCTCATCTTAGATGATAACCACTGAAGAGTAACAACTGGTAACAACCATCCTGGTTTCGGAAAAATTTCAGTCATTTACTAGTAAGGCAATTTCTCTGAAGACATACTTTCCTTAGATGCTATCAAAAGTTCCTTCTCTCCTTCCCACTAGCATGAATTGCTAGTTTAGACCAAGTACTGGTGAACATTTTCTGTAAAGGGCCAGACGGTAAATATTTCAGGCTTGTAGGCCATATGGTCTCTATCACACCCACTCAACTATGCTGTTGTAAAGTGAAATCAGCCACAGACAATACATAAATTAATGAGCATGTCTATGTTCCAATAAAACTTGATTTATAAAAAACAGGTAATGGGCTGGATTTGGCCCATAGGCCGTAGTTAGACCATAGTTAGAATCAGAAAAAAATACAAAGGCCTCACATAGTAGGGACTCAATTAAGGATTCTTGCATAGGAGGATGTTATGTAGGCATCGTAGGTAGCTAGTATATTTAGCCACGTGTGGCGTGTGTATGTGGTTGAGGTGAGGGGGAACAGGGGCAAGGACTAAATACCTTCTAAGGACCTTTTGTAGAATGTCTTCTTCGTTTCATACTTCCACTCAATTACCAGCTGAAGGGCAGCAGTAGAGATCAGAAAGGTTTCTACCCTCTATTATTCCCTTGTCCTTGATTGCTTTTGGACTATTAAAAGTCTTTAAAATTCCCATCTCAGTGTATTCCACTCTGCCCTCCACACAGAATCACCACTCTAACACA
Organism: Stenella coeruleoalba; assembly: GCF_951394435.1. Taxonomy (NCBI): domain Eukaryota; kingdom Metazoa; phylum Chordata; class Mammalia; order Artiodactyla; family Delphinidae; genus Stenella; species Stenella coeruleoalba. Next base: position 42,118,821 of record NC_137154.1, on the reverse strand, counting down.
AGTGTAATCATATTACATCCTTGCTTTAAAACTACCAATGACGCCCTCATGCTTAAAGAGGAAGGTCCATCCTCCTCAGCACAGTATATAAGGCTTTATTTTTTACAATCTAGTTCCAACCCACTTGTCATCAGGCTTCAGATCAAATAACTGCTCCCCTGCCCACTCATCTAAAGTAGCTCCCTCCAGTTACCTTCTCTTTAGCTCTGAAAGGAAACAGCTAAATCCCATCGTTTGCAAAATCACAGAAGAGGGGACATACTGGTGAAGCTAACGTGTCCTCTTTTTTAAGCCCAAAGTTTCCTCCCCTTCCCACAAAGACCCTGTTTCTGGTCATTCTTCCATATGTCTCAGTAGCCCATTACAGCGATCTCCAGAAGCTTATCTGGTCATTGATCTGAACACCACAATCTTCGTTATCACCATCACAAACACAGAAATTACTATGTGCTAGGCCCTATTTTAACTCATTCTGTCCTCACAATAACCCTATAAAGTACTTATTAATGCTCTCATTTTAGATGAGGAAACGAAGGCAAAGAGAAGTAAAGTGCCTTGGCCAAGGTCATACAGCTATTAAATCATAGGCTCTGAACACAAGCAGTCTTTACCCTTTACTATGGTATGCCAAAGAAGATATTTTGTTTTTAGTAAGGACACTTTAAAATAAAAGAAGCATCTGACAAAAATTCATTTAAATCATAAAGTAAAAAGCAATCTAAAAAGTATGCATTTAAGATGAAGTATATTTGCAATTCAATTTAATTTGAAAATAAGCTATTATACTTTAAGACACTAGTAAGCTACTAGCACTGTTTTTACATGAATTTTCAGAAAGTACTAGATTTTAATTCTTTTGAGCTTTGATCACGATCACTACTAGGCAGAGTCCTGTCAGTCTTACGGGAATATACACACATGCGTGCCAAACACACTCCATGGGCTTAGTCAAAAATGCATTAAGTCGGGCGACGGCAGAAAAGACAAATTCATATCTCAATATTGCTAGGGATCTTATGGAATGAATAGTAATTTCTAATGGCCTTCTATTTATCATCTCAGATAAAGGAAGCTGATTTTTGTTATTTATATGTCTACTGCATGAGCATTCAGTAATCATTTGTCTGAATTTTTCTCAAAATAGTCAAACTATATTCTCAATGGGATCCAGTTGTTTAACCTTGCTTTTTTCAAAAGAAAATTAATAGAAAATAGTGAAAATGTCTTACCTTCTATTCCCAATCTAATCTTCTTAAGACCCCTCTCCTTCAAAACTGATTTGGCCACATCTCTGTTTTCAATGTACTTGAAAAATCTATATAATTTTGTGCTATAAATAACTGGAAACAAAGAGACAAAAATATTTTCTTATTAAAATCAAAGTACTTGGAGATGACTCAAGTTTATCTTGATCATCAAAGGGGCCTGACAGCCCTAAAAGCCCAAATAATGGATGCAGTGATGCCAAAGGATGACTAGCCAACATGACAGGACAATTCAGTACAGTTAATACATAAGCAAATGTCTACATAAGTTGAAACAAGAAAAGCTTTAATAACCAATCAGATAACCCAATCCATAGGAAGAATCTCCTTCTGAAAGATATATCATATACAAACTTATTGGAATGGGATCTGCCCCAATTTCTTCAAATAAAGAGAACCAAAAAAAAGGTATCACATGATTATCAAGCAGGCAAAGTAAAGGACTTTGCTCTGATGCCTACAAGGCCTCATCTGGAGGGGAAAAAACTGCCTTGTCAGAAAGTACAAAATGGATACATCTTGCATTTCATGGATTGAGCAACTATTAATAACTCCCCCAAAACAAAGGCCCACCCCACAAACTGTTTTCCATTCAGGCGAACAGTCCCATTTAATATAGATGTTAAAAATGGCAGATTCGAGCATGTTCTGCCTAGGTTAGTCTGTTTAGAGCAAACTGGCTTTGCAAAGGACAGACATTCCACTGACAACATGTTGAGTCTTCCAAATGTGCTGGGCACTTCAGGGAGTTAGACTGATGGACCTTCCTCGCCTTCTCTCTTTCAGGTGGAGTTATCTCCCTTAAAAGGTGAACTGCAAAGGTTTTTTCAAAAAAAGAAAAACACACTCACAAACCAAACATGCTGGTTTCAGAGCCAATAAAAGGAAAAAAACGTATACAGAAGCTACTCATGGAGTAAATTTGTGATTATTACTACATCCTTAAGACTACTGATATTATTTTAAGATAAAGATTTTTTGACATCTCAGAATGGGTGGTGGTATAATGTCACATTTAGGAAAATCAGGCTGAAGAGACTATCTCATCTCTGTCTACTCAAATGTATCTTCTTTACATTGGAACATCTTGGCACAAAATGAAACATAGTTATAGACAAATTGAGTAAAAATGTTTCCAGTCCTTTTAAGCTTCAATGTTTAAGGTAAGAAACAAAAAACAAACCAAAAAACATTGAAATGAAAAGCTCAATAACTAAAAAGGAAAAGCCCAGGTCTATTATTATTCCTGTATCACCATAATATCATTTCTGTGCTCTACAGCTGGCTCTACTCTCTCGGAGTCAAACTTTTTGAAAAGTAAAAGTTTGTTCATTCCTTTTTCTACACAGAAAATGATTTAGTGTATTTCTTCTGATTTTTGGTAACCTTTTATTTTTCCTGTGCTTTGTTCAACTTTTTATTCCACATATTATTATAGAAAACCATTGTCAGCAAAGAGCCTAGGAATGAGGAAATAGTAACATTTTATTATTCTAACTGTCCACAGAAGAGTCAGAATAGTTGTTCAAGTGTATCATGCAAAGGAAATGTCTCAATGTAAATTCTGAAAAGCGCTACGATAACGTAATCTAATGAAAATCTTTAGAATTAAAATAAAAAAGAATACCACTTAGTCTGCTTTATTTTTAGAAAAGGGTAAGTAAAATGGAAAAATCAGAGCTTAAAGGGCTCCATACTTTCTATAATCGTGTACTTTTTACTTAAACCCTAATCCTTACCGAGTCAACACAGACTGGAGGACAGAACAAGATGTTGGGCTATTTTACCTAGCTCCTCAAATCATTCTTTTAACTCTTTTTCTCAATCTATGAAGCTGTTCAAAAATACTAGATTGGGTTCACCATGAAAACAAAACCAAACCAATATGAGATAAATTTTCTAACAGAAAAAAAAAAAATCAAAAGGTTCTAATCAGAAAAGGTTTGGAAGCGCAATAAGAAAAAAGTTAGTCACTGCTTCTCAAGATGTGCCGTTTTGGTCAGAAATACCTAAAGTTCTGCAAAGCTTTTCGGAAGGGTCACTGTTATCCTCCAGGAACACTTATGACATTAAAAAAGGAATGTCTTAGAACTTAAAGTCATCTTTGCAATCACTGAGTTGAAGCTTCTCATTTTATATACACATAGAAATTCATCTAAAAAAAAACAACTTATTTTTTTATTATCTACTATTTCAGGATCTACTTCTCTTGGATGCTTCTAAATGCAAAGAAAAAAAATCATTAAGATCCAGATACTCAACAAAAAGCAAACCATTTCTGTGCATGACATGGGCGGGTACACTTTTTCTGTAAAGGGCCAGATAGTAAACACTTTGGGCTTTGCTAGCCATGCGGTCTTCATTCCAACTACTCCACTCTGCCATTGTAGCGCATAAGCAGCCACAGACAATACATATAACTTTGTTTATAAAAACAGGCAAAAGGCTGGATTTGGCCCACAGGCTGTAGTTTGCCAACTCCTGGTATAAGTAAGAGTTCAACATACTTTCTTTATAAAAACTGTCCTTTGATCAATATTGTAAAAGATAAAGAGAAAATCTGTGATGATTTGAGAGAGAAAATATGCCACAGGACTTACTTTGTGAATATTCTTCTCCCATCTGTGGTGGATACTCTTCATCCCAATCAACCACATCATCGTCTGTAAGCACCACTATGTGGCATTCACGTTCCCCACTCTGGGCACTAGCTACCATGAGAGGCAGAATCATTTCTTCCAGGTAAAATTCGAACTGTCTACGAGCACCATCATTTGATAACTCATGCATTAGGGCACCTGAAATAAAAGCCACAAAAATATCTTCATTTTGGGGGTGACTGATAAGTAAAAGAAGAGCAGAAACAACAAACAAAACAGCAGAGTAGTTCAGCATCTACTTCGGGATCCTGTAGACAATATAGTGGTTATTCTTTAGTCAACAAAACTTTGCCCAGGAAGAGTTCTTATGGAACTGTAGAATCTTACAGCAAGAAGGGCCAATTAAAGCCATCCAACACAAGCCCCTTCATTTTACACATCATGAAGCAATCTGCCCAAGGTTACAAAACTAATTTGCACAATCAGAATTAAGTCTACCCTCCAGGGTATTTTTTACTACATCATTTTGTCTTCCATCAATGTATGCAGTTATATCTTAAAGTATATCCTAAGGATATTTTTTCAGATTATCCATACGAAATAAAATAGCCCCCATATTCCATCTCCCACATTTTCTTTCTCAGAAAATTATTTACAAACAACACTGATATTACTGTGTAGGAAGAGGAGTGAGATGAAAAGGGTCAACTGGCTTTGGGATAAGGATGGTAAAAGGTCAAGCAAAATATAGCACGGTACAGGAATTACATTGCTTATGTGACCCTAGAATTGAGAGGAATGAAAGATGCACTTCACTTGATCCTTCTTAAGTACAGCCATAATGGACAACTTTAAGTTTCCAAATACACAGTCACAAACTCACCTGCACTGACCTAATCATTTTTATTTTATTCCTATTTCAATGGCAATGTCCTATCTCTTATCTAAGGCTCTACCATCGCAGGAACTACTGGGAGGGTAAGAGAAGACACTAAAACTCAAATCTGTAGTCTCCCAAATTAGAGCTTTTTTTCCCCCTACAACATGTTGTCTAATTATATAATAACTATTAATATAATACATGATTAAATAATTATAATATTATGATTTAGCCATGTCTCTCTCTAGGCTGGCTACTTCTATTGTGATTTTTAAAATTCCCTTTATAGTCAAACTCCTATATATATATATAAACACATTCTCTTTCCCCTAACTTCTGAACCAATTCCAATCTGACTTCCACACTCACTACTCAAAAGAGCCCTTGACATACAGTCTCCAAATGACCTCTAGATTGTTCAAGACAATGAACATCTTTTTAAAAAACTTTTACTGAAGTACAGTTGATTTACAATGTTGTTAATTTCTGCAAAGTGATTCAGTTTTACATATATTCTTTTTCATATTCTTTTCCATTATAGTTTATCATAGGATATTGAATATAGTTCCCTGTGTTATACAGGACATTTTTGTTTATCCATTCTATATATAATAGTTTGTATCCGCTAGTCCCAAACTCCCAATCCTCCCCTCCCCCATGCCCCTCTCCCTTGGCAACCACAAGTCTGTTCTCTATGTCTGTGAGTCTGTTTCTGTTTTGTAGATATGTTCATTTGTGTCATATTTTAGATTCCACAAATAAGTGATATCATACAGTATTAGTCTTTCTCTTTCTGACTTACTTCACTTACTATGATAATCTCTAGGTCCATCCATATCGCTGCAAATGGCATTATTTCATTCTTTTTTATGGCTGAGTAACATTCCAGTGTGTGTATGTGTGTGTGTGTGTGTGTGCGTGCACGCATACATACATACACACACACGCACACCACATCTTCTTTGTCCATTCATCTGTTGATAGACAACATTTAGGTAGTTTCCATGTCTTGGCTATTGTAAATAGTGCTGCTATGAAATAGGGGTGCATGTAACTTTTCAAATCAGTTTTGTCTGGGCATATGCCCAGGAGTGGGATTGCTGGATCATATGGCAACTCTGTTTTTTTTTTTTTGAGGAACCTCCATTCTGTTTTCCATAGTGAGTGCACCAATTTACATTCTCACAAACAGTGTAAGAGGGTTCCCTTTTCTCCACACCCTCTCCAGGATTTGTTATCTGTAGACTTTTTAATGATGGCCATTCTGACAGGTGTGAGGTGGTACCTCTAGTTTTGATCTGCATTTCTCTAATAATTAGCAATGACGAGCATCGGTTCATGTGCCCACTGGCCATCTGTATGTCTTCTTTGAAGAAATGTCTATCTAGGTCTTCTGCCTGACAATCAACAACTTTTAATCATGATCTTATCTGACCTCTTGATGGAATGCCTTACAGGGACCACTCCCTCCTTAAAATACTCTCATCCCTAAGGTCTGATACTACCGTCCCTGGTTTTCTTTCTCCTCTCTGGCTGTTCTTCTTCAGTCACCTTTGTCAACTTTTTCTCCTCCAGCCTGTCATTAAGTATTGTTATTTCTCAGGGAAGTTCTACGTTTTTTTTTCTCTCACCTTATGCTGACAATTCTCAAATTTATTCTACTAATTCTGCCTTCTATATTCTAGATGCATTATACTCAACTGCCTCCTGGAAATCTCCACTCGGATGCCCCCTCACCGGCACCTCAAACTCAATATACTCCAAATTGAACTTAATCATTTCTGTCTCTATCTCTCTGCAGTGTTTTCGAAATCAGTAAATGGCACCACCATCCACTCAAGTTCTCAGAATCATCACAGAAGAGTGCTAATCATATAACAGGCTCTTAAATATTTGTAGAATAAATGAATGAATATTTGATTCCTTTTTCATCTCTTAATTCAATCATTCCCCAAGACCTAACAAGTCCACCTCTTAAATACATCTTGAATTGTGTCATTTCCTCTCTGGAAGATGCTATTTTCCAAAGATAGCTGCAAAATCTCTTATGCCACATGCTTTTCTGCAATGTGACTTTGATATCTCCTCCCAGCAAGAGAAGTCCAATTCCTCTCTCCTTCAATTTAGGCTGGTTGTACTGACTTGCTTGTAACCAGGGGAGCACAGCAGAGGTGAGGGGAAAATGACTTGTGGTTCTGCCTTGGTCTTGGGAATGCTTGCTCTACAGATGCTTCCTCTCTGAACCCAGTCTCCAGGCCTGGAGAAGCCCAAGCCGCATGAAGAGGTCACGTGGAGCTACTCTGTCTGACAGTCTTCACTGAACGCAGCCTTTGAGTTGTCCCACTTCAGGTGCAGACATGTGAGTGAAGAAGCCTTCATCCTTTTCAGTCACCTCATCCTTTCAATTCTTCACAAGATGAGGCCGCAAACATTGTGAAGCAGACATAAGCTATCTCTGTTGTACCCTGCCTGAATTCTTGGCCCACAAAATAAGAATAATCACACTTTATGCTACCAAGTTTGGAATGGTCTATGACAGAACAAGAGTTACAACCAAAACACAGTCCAGCCCCACTGCACCCCTGCCCCCCGCAGTCCAAGTCATCAGTAACTCTAACCCAAACTACTGTAGAACCCATCAGTTGCCTCTGCCCCTGTGTAATTCATCTCCCTCACCGCAGACAAACAAATCTAAATAGGTGTCTCTAGTTTAAACCTTTTATGGCTTGTACTATCCTTAGAATAAAAGTCCCAAATCCTCAACTTGGTCCTTAAGCCTGTTATGTGTAAAAGGAGGTTCCAGATCAGTGTGCACAGTCCTTTAAATACTATCCATATAGTGATGACTCCCGCATATAAACAGCCCACACTTCTCTCTTTAGACATGTATACCCAATGCCCTACTCAGCATTTCTACTTGAAGGTCTAATAGGTATTTCAAATTTAACATGTCCAAAATCAAGCTTTTAAATTTCTGCTCCCCATGAAGTCTCCCCCCATCTCAATTAATGGCAACTCCACACTTCCAGGTAAAGTCCTTTTCTCTCTTTCCCACCTCATATTCAATCAGCAAGCAAATGCTTACAACTCTACCATCCAATATATCCAGAATCTGATCACTTCTCACTGTTTCCACCCTGATTTAAGCCACCATCATCTCTTACTTGAATTATGGTAATAGCTTCCTAATCACCTCTTTGTATCTTAATTCCCCTTCCAGTCCATTTCCAACTCAATAGCCAACAGTGATTCTTTTAAAGCATACGTCAGATCAGGAATACAGCACTGCATGAGTCTACATTGAATTCTGTGCAAACAGCGAGTCCATGAAATGGTGAAACATGGCAGCCTTACAGATCATATCACTTCTCTGTTCAAAACCCTCCAATGGCTTATCTCACTCAGAGTAAAAGCCAAAAGATAAAGGCCCTACACGACCTCGCTCCCCTGGACCTCATCTCCTACTACTGACACCCTCACTCACTCCACTCCAACTATACTAGCCTCTGCTGCTCTCAAACATGCCAGGCAAACTGCTTCAACATTTGCTCTCACTGTTAACCTCTGTTTGGAATTTACTTCAATTTTCCTCTGCAATGAAAGCCTCTCATATTACTCTTTGTCCCTTCCTTACTTTTTTCTCCCTCCTCAGCACATATCACTATCTAACATACCATGTTATTTGTTCATATGTTACTTGTTTACCTTGTCTATTGTCTGTCTCCCCCAAAAGAGTGTAAGTTCCATTAGAACAGGAAGTTTTGCCTGGTTTGTTCCTGCTGCATCCCCAGAACTTAGCACAGGGCTTGGTAGATAATGTACAGTTAATAAACATTTATTTAGTTAATAAGTTTTGTTTTCTCCCTACTTCTCTGGCCTTATATCTCACCACTCATGCTCTACCTCCTCCACTGTAGCCATGTTTCCCTTCTTTCAGTGCCTTAAGCATGACATATTCCTTCCAACTTGAGAGCCTCTGCAAATACCATTTCTGCTGCCTGGAGAGCTTCACACTCTCTTTTCCATTCCCTTAGGTCTCAGCATTTTTTATTTTATTTTTTTTTTGCGGTACGCGGGCCTTTCACTGTTGTGGCCTCTCCCATTGTGGAGCACAGGCTCTGGATGCGCAGGCTCAGCGGCCATGGCTCACAGGCCCAGCCGCTCTGCGGCATGTGGGATCTTCCCAGACTGGGACACGAACCCGTGTCCCCCGCATCGGCAGGCGGACTCTCAACCACTGCGCCACCAGGGAAGCCCTAGGTCTCAGCTTTAATGTCACTGACTCAGATAATCATCCTCCATAGCCCCTTTACCATACACCTGTCACAGCATCTCATTTCGTCACTGAATTTTCACAGCTTTTCATTACTTGTTGAATGCCTGTCTTCCCCACTAGACTGTAAACTCCATAAATGCAGGGACAATGTCTGTCTTGTTCATCACTATATGTACTATATGCATGGAACTCATTAAAAGCCTGATTAAGAAGAAAAAAATTATACAAGTTAAATAGTAAACTAGAAATACGTAACTGGCAGGTAGGAATTAGAGATAAATAGCTGGAGGGACTTCCCTGGTGGCGCAGTGGTTGAGAGTCCGCCTACCGATGCAGGGGACACGGGTTCGTGCCCCGGTCCGGGAAGATCCCGCGTGCCGCAGAGCGGCTGGGCCCGTGAACCATGGCCGCTGAGCCTGCGCGTCCGGAGCCTGTGCTCCGCAACGGGAGAGGCCACAACAGTGAAAGGCCCGCGTACCGCAAAAATAATAATAATAATAATAATCTGCCTACCAATGCAGGGGACACAGGTTCGAGCCCTGGTCTGGGAAGATCCCACACACTGCAGAGCAACTAAGCCCGTACGCCACAGCTACTGAGCCTGCGCTCTAGAGCCCACGAGCCACAACTACTGAAGCCCGGGCGCCTAGAGCCCGTGCTCCGCAACAAGAGAAGCCAGCCGCAACGAGAAGCCCACGCACCGCAACGAAGAGTAGCCCCTGCTTGCCACAACTAGAGAAAGCCCGTGCACAGCAACAAAGACCCAATGCAGCCAAAAATAAATAATACATTAAAAAAAAACAGCTGGAAATCTATGGTGTATATGTAATATCTAAAGCCACAGTGATGAATGGCATCACTTAGATTAATTGTATAGATTCTGTGAGAGAGAAGGTAGCTGAAGACAGAACAGTTGGGAAGGACCACGTTCAACGTATGAAGGATCAGGGAGCAAGTGAGAGGAAAAAAAGCAGAAGACCTAAAAGATGGATGTCGAAGAGGCAGTCTTGAAGAAAGAGTGACTTAACAGTGAAACCTAAAGGAAATGCCTTTAAAGACAAGGGTACCAGAATTACCACTAAATTTAATGTTGTTCAAAATATTATAGTCAATTCAGTAAGACAAAAAGATATAAAAAGTTTAACTTACAACAGGGTCAATTATCTACCAAGAATATAAAAGAAACAACTGAAAAACCATTAGAAATAAAACAGAGTTTGGTTAGGTGGCTAAACATAAATATGCAAAATTCAATAATTTTCTCATACGTTAGCAGTTAGAAAATCTGAACATATTCTACACACAACAGTAACAAAATACCAAATACCAAATACCAAAATACAAAATACCAAAGAATAAACTTAATAAGACCATTGCAGAAGAAGACAAAAAAGAAAAGTGAATAAATGGAAAGACATAGCAGTTGGAGCAGGAGTCAGCATAATAAACGTGTTAATTCTTGCAAAAAGTTAACTTCAAAGAATCAATGAAAAGCTCAAAAGTTTTCAAATGATATAGTTTTCTGAATGTCTACAACAGACACAGGTCAGATTTGAGTATGTTTGAGCCTGAGGATTACTCTATACAAAGAGGGAAAGACTAATGATACTAGAGAAGATGACAGTAAGTGGAACAGTGTCCTAAACAATGCATGAAGGGATAAAAAGAGTTTATTCTTTCAACAAATGTTTATTGAATCCTTACTATGTGCCTGGCACTACGGACACAAAGTTGAAAAGGTATAGTCCCTGTCCTCAAATTCAAACTGATTTAATGCTATAAACTGAAAAATAGAGCAAGACTGGGGTGGGGGAGAAAAAGAGAGAGGGGGGCGGGGGGGAGGGAGAGAGAGAGAGAAGGGGGGGAAGAAAGAGAGAGGAGACAAAGAGAAAACATAGAAGTGTCTCTGTCGTTTCAGTGTCTCTATATTTCTGTGACTCCAAACGTAGTCTCTGCCTCTTATCTCCCTTCTCAAACTAAATGTAACTTCAGTTTTTTGATATTTGTTTACAATCCCACTATCTCCCACGTGGATGGTGCCTTTCTTCCTGGGCCTTCTGAACTGGTCCTTTTGCAAACTTTAAATTTCATTTTCCATACCACTTTCACCCTGGACACTATATTTTCATTTCTCTTAGCCCCAGGCCTTCATTTGTGAGTCCAGCCCTGGTTCTCAAAACCTCTTCTGGATTACAGTGCTTATCTGGTAAAAGAATATAAACAGTGAAGAAATTATAGTCTAGTTGGGGAGCTACCAACCGAAGTTCCTTCACTATATGGTAAGCTCTATGACAGAAGATTAACAAGTCATTTCCTCACTGTACTAATCTTCTTGCCACTAAACATAGCATTCCTTCTGCCTAAACACGCTTCCTCTTCCCTCTCCTCCAGAAAGCTTCCTCAAGCCCGCACACCGAAGTTAGGTACAGCTCCTACATGCTCATTTAGTACCCTATTCTTCCTCTAACACAATATAATTTACTTATCTGTTTTTCCCACTATACTGCAAGCATGATAAGGACAGGGGTCTTGTCTTTTCTTGTTGCTTTTTACACACCTAATATTTAGTATAAAGCGAGTATTCAATAAAAATGCAGAAAATGAGTGATAACTATGTAAACCATTAAACAAGCTGTTATTAAAGCATATTTTCTAATACAGTTATTCACAATATATTTTCATGTGGAAATATAAAATAGCAATGTACAATATGATCCTTTAATATTTTTTATTTTACTTTACCTTTATTTCTTAATTTTGCTACTATTTTTTTAAAGCAAACCCTTATTTAACACTATGTGTCAAGCACTATCCATTTAATAATCTACACAACAACCTTGTGAAGTAAGTAATATTACTGTCTCCCATTTTAAAGATGAGGCAACTAAGAAACAAGGTTTTAAGTAACTTGCCCAAGAAATCCAGGATGCTCTATTCAATATACATTTAGTACTTTTGTAATTTTAAGTAAGAGACAAAAAGACATTTTGGTGTAAAGTGCCATTACAATATTCAGTAAAAGCACATATTTGCAGGAAAAAATTCATTTTTGGACTCAAGTCTACACCTACAGTATCCTTTTATATTTTACAAGACCATTTCTATCTCTTCAAATTCTATATAGCTTTGTTGCAATAAAGTCTATGAGAATCTCTAAATTTCCAGTAATACATATTACAAGTAATCTAGAAACACAAGTATTATTTAAAGGCCAGAAGTTTAGAAAAACCATATTATACATATTTTCTTTCTATTACACATAAATATTCTTACCTTTAATTCCATAACAAATAAATGATACTTAACAGTGATGACAAGGTAAACTATGTCCAAAGGATTACAGAACTAAAATCCATTCATCTATAAGGAATCTTGTGTTTTTTTAATCTGACAGTCACCAAAATTCAACATTTAATCATATAAAGTTAAATTAAAATGGTCCCATGAATAAAAAAACACAAAACTTGAAGTCAAAGAATTATAAATTAGAATAATTAATGCTCATGATTTCAAAAAAACATTTTTTAAGATGTGAAAACTTTGTTCAAGTTTACAGCTGTACGCTTCAGCTGTCCAGCTACTTGACTTTAAACTTTTAAGTATCATTTATATAGAAATGGACTCAAAGGTGGACCATCCAATCCTTTGTCCCTATGGAGACTTTAAATGTCTGGCAAAAAGAAAATGGTACTTAGGAACAGACCTAATAAGGCCACTCATTTGCAAGAAGTTAAATCATAATTAAGCATGAAGGTTCGCTACATTTAAATATATAGTAGTTGCCTTACAAATTTAAATAAAATTTTCCATTCACAATTTCTAACACATCAATGTTGAGAAGGTATGACCCCACTCTGCTAAACTAGTGTTGAGTTTAGGTAATGAAGTAAAGATAACCATATATCTGGGACTAACACATATCTATAATCACAGGTAGCAAACTTTTAAAATGGCTTCCCACATTATATAGGATAAAATGTAAGAATATTAGTTTAAAGACCTTCCATAATCTGGCCCCCCTATTTATTCCCATCCCCTTCCAGTCCCAATATAGTCTCTGCACCAACTAGGTTATTTCCAAAGTCTATCACTTACATCTGTAATCCCCAAATGAGTAACCTTCCTACTCCATTCTTGCTAAATCACTCCTATTCGCTCTTTACTACCTGTCTCCTCTGAACTCTTCCCCAATCCCACTAGCCCACAGTGACATATGCTTCTTCTGAACTTTTCCAACCACTTAATACACAAGTCAAAATTTGATAATTCTCATATACATTTTGACTTTTCTGTGTATAATCACCTTTTTTCTTAGGCATGATGTAACAGTAAAAGGGAGGGGTGCTAAGGAAGGGAGTGACAGGAAAATATCAATCACAGAGTTAAGATTTCCAAAGGTCTAGACCCTGCTCTGAGACTATGTTTGAAGTTCTTTGATAAAGTCATTTAACCCTTTGTATAAATGAGGGCTAAGTACTTGGTATTCAATCTAAAATCTTTAATGACAAATACTCTTTTTGAGAATTATTTATATCTTTCAAAGTGGCTTAGGATGTTATATTACATGGCAAGTACAAAAAAATTATAAATTTTTGGTTGATGTGATCTGAGGAGTGAAGGCAAATACCACACTTGGCCAAAGCCAGGGCTCCCAAGCTGGGAGATGAAGACTGGCAACAAATGATAGAGGAGACAGTTGAAGAGGAAATCTGGGAGAGTCTATAAACAAAAAAATTATTAAAGTTGAAAGAAAGTTTTGGAAAATTACACCAAGAGCTTACAAAGATTTCTGTGGACTTTCACAAATAATCTTCATGGTATTAGTGTTCTAGAATTCAATTAAACAAATACTTGAAGTCTAGGTAAACAGCATTATTTCAGGCATTTCATTCCAATATATTTTAACTCTACAAACACTCACACACAAAACATCATACTTACTGAGATCTCTACATTTAATAGTACTATATTCAAAAGAGATACAAAGATAGTCACAAGCTTCTCTCAGTTCAGGAATAGATATGCCATCAGGACAACGGATTATTCCTGTTTTATAGTAATCCTAAAAAAAAAAAAGTAAAGAATGCATAAAACATCTAGTGCACGAGGTAGGCAAAACTTATTATTAAGCTTGGGCTGGTAGAATTTTCAAAAATCGTGGTACTCTGAGGAATTGTGGAACTTTAAAGTTAGGTGGGACCTCCGTTCACCTAACCACTTTTTCATTTTACCAACAAGAAAAATTTATGTCCAAATGGGTTCACTGACTCACCCAGTTATTATAAAATTATTTAACAGCAGAGGTAAGATTAGCACCCAGGTCTCCTCATTAATTATGCATCTCTTCTCTCTACTATATCATGCTAATGTATATGTATTCTCCCCCTTACAAATTATTTGTCTACATAACTACCATGCATTTTTAAAAAATTTTTTAAGGAAGTTAAATGATATATTTTAAGTTACCTTAAATATTACCTAGAGAATTGAGCAAAATTTAAGGTTTTTAGTAAAGAACTTCAAAATCATATCCAAGTATTCAAATACATGCAAACAGAACACATAATTAGATATTCTTCTTCCAAATACTGTTCTTTGGTGTTGCCCACATTATTACGAACAATAATAGTAATTATTTCCAAAATCTACTTAAAATGCTGTTAGGGGCTGGCCGAGAACTACAGATAAGTTACTGCATAGCTGAGTCATGGAGTAAACTTATCAACTCCATTGGGGGTCAAATGGAAGTATGGGAAGCTGAAAAGGCACTTCCCCCAAAATTAAGATCTGCCTCAAGCTTCTTGAGGTTCAGAGCCACAGCAACATTATTTTTGAAGTTGCTACATGAATGGAAGCAAGACATCTTCTGGTACTTTTCAAAGTACTTGTTAGTACTGATCATTATCAACTACTTTTCCTGTCTTGTACCTCAGGATCCTCCCTCTCCTCTTCCCACAGAACTATTTAAGGAAACCATATTTTCAGACTGTGGCATAAACTGTCACACACTGTAAATCAAACCTTTATCACTGATTTAAAATTACAATAGGGACTTGTAGTATTAATTCAAATATTTCTCAAAATAAAAAGTTAAATTTTTTTTTAAGTTTTAAAACAAAGATAGTAAGAAATACATTTTAGAGATGACTTTTAAATGTTCGTAAGTGTCCATTGTTAGTTATATGCAATAAAATATTAGAATTCCAGTAGCCACATTTATTCTCTGGTAGTAAAAAATTATCAACTTACTGTATTTAATAGAATTAAGGAGGGTGGAGTAATGTGACTATAGAAATGTTACCACTAAACTCTTGAAAGAATTGCCTGTGCAGACTTAAGAGATGAATTATCCCCTATCTTATCTTTATGAAGGTTATAAAATTAATTTATTTATACCATATTATATTTACACAGCAAAAAAAGATAAATTGTATTTTTTTTAAAAATGCCCTGGTTACTTCCATAGAGATATCCAAATAGAACTCTGCTTCCAATCCAAGTACCTAACAAGAAGGGGTCAACTGATTCAATCAATACACATAAGAAAGAGCACTCACCAGAATAGCTCGAAACACAGTAGAGCCAATCCCCTCTGCCACCTCATACTCTCCCTTCTCATTGGGACGTGTAAAGTTATGTTCTCTGCCAGATCCAAACATCCTATGGTAGCAAATAATTGAGAAATATATCACTAAGATATTCCTTCAAAAGGGAAAATTGTTTTCATGTACAAAAGTAAAAAGGAATTATAATTTAAGCATTAAATTATGTCATTAAATTAGTTCAAGAATGTTTATCAGAAGTTTATTCAGGCAAATGTAATAAATGAAGGAATATTAAAATATGTTTTTGTGTGAGGAAACAGTAGTAAAGATTTCCCTATAAGAAAACAAAATAAATTAATAAAATTCAGAAGCTAAAAAACTTTCCAGTCCCTTCACCTCAGGGGATGAAAAAAAACCATCAATCTAGGAGAAATTCTTATACTAATTTTAACCAGAAAAAGAAAGGAAGGAAGGAAGGGAGGGATGGAGGGAGAGAGGGGGAGGAGGGGAGGGGGAGGAGGGGAGGAGGGGAGGAGGGGAGGAGAGGGGAGGGGAGGGGAGGGGGAGAGGAGGGGGAAAGGAGGGGAGGGGAGGGGAGGGAGGGAAAACTATGCTATCTGTGCCTTTTCCTTAAAACTACTGTCTTCAAGGCAAAGTTATTCTATAAAGAAGCACATATAGTAATCTAAACTAGAAAAAAGTAAAATAAGGGTATGCAGATTAGGTTACTTTTCACAATCTTAACTATAAATGTAACAAATTTTGCACAAGATTCTTATACTTGCATTCCAGAACTGAAAAACAAGCAATCAAATGCTGGGGTAGGGAGAAATGACCAAGTTAAGAAGAGAATGAAAATTCTAAATAAATAAGTAACAAGCTCTTAATTTTTACAAAAAGAAAATACAAATGAATTTATATTTTTTCAAGTCATATTGTTGGCCCTTTAACAATAACTATTTAGAAAAGAGGCAATTTGCAAAACAGGTCCTTCAAAATGAAAAGCTGAATGCATAACTCCCAAGAAAATTTTAAAATTGTGATTAAAGGAATTTGAACCTCTGAATTCAATGATGCCACCATTCCTAAAGTAAATATGGCTGATCTAAGTTTTCTATTCAACAATTTCCCAATTTAAATAGTTCCCTCTTTTGTTATAACACAGAAACCTATAAACAACAAAGCTTTTTTATTTCAAAGTTTCCAAAAGAATGCCAACTGTTTTTGACAGTTCCCATGAATATTAATTTTCATCCCCAAAGATATGCTTTCGTCAACTGACATGAAAAGAAGCCTTCACTGATTTGGGAAAAAAAGAAGAAGAGAGTCTTTCAGGAATCAAATGTCATGCAATTTTCTCAAATACTTGAAATTTTTACAAAAGGGGAAAGCTATACTTTTCAGATCAATATGGATCACAAACACACAAAAAATCTTTTGCATTTGTTTTAAGAAAAATGTAGCCTATCAGTTGAAGAAAAATTTCAAATATCTACTTCTACCTTTTAACTGTGTTCCTTTAGTTTAGGTAAAAATATAAAGTATTATCAGTGTTGAGTCATACTCTTAGGAGCTCCGATCAACAATCTTCCCTATGCTTCTAATAATACATAAAAGCCTATGGAGTTCAAGTATTTTTTTTCGTACAGATGTAAAGTCTAGTGCCAATGTTAAAAGGAAATATTTGTCTACTCAAAATGTAAACAGTGTCACATGCTGGCATTTATTCGGTATTCAGAGATACTTACAAATCACACACACACACACACACACACACACACACACACACACACACACACACACACACACACACACACGTATGCCAAATAGTTACATATGCAACCTAGCAAAAAACACATGGTTTTTTTTTTTCTTACCTCATGTAAACTTCCATTTCATTTACGTGTCTCCTTCGTTTTATATTAGAATGAATGGAAAAAAGGCACTAATTTTACAATTAAAAGGTGTCTGATCCTAGTTTTTTTGTTTTTGTTTTTTTTTTTGCGGTACGCAGGCCTCTCACTGTTGTGGCCTCTCCCGTTGCGGAGCACAGGCTCCAGATGCGCAGGCTCAGCGGCCATGGCTCACGGGGCCCAGCCGCCCCGCAGCATGTGGGATCTTCCCGGACCAGGGCACAAACCCATGTCCCCTGCATCGGCAGGCGGACCCTCAACCACTGCGCCACCAGGAAGCCCTGATCCTAGTTTTGAACACTTTGAAAAATCAAGTCTATATTCTTAGACAGAAGTTCCCATAACGAGTCCATATTGTCTATATCAGTTCTAGATTGTGGTTCCCATAACTAAAAACTTTATATTAATCTATTACTCCAGACTAGTACAGATTAAGAGACAATTATCTCTCCTTCATTCTACTAACTACTTGTTAATATTATTTCTTTTTTAAGTATCTACATCAAATTGATAACTCATGCTAACTTTTCAGCTAATGAAATGCTGATACCTGCTGTATTTGGAGGTTGAATTTGGGAGCCCTAAGTGAAGGAAGCATTATCACTGTTAAATTCACCTTGTTAAATACAATCTATGCTTTCAACCTATAGAGATCTTTTAGTGTCCTGTCTTCATTTAACTAATATATTTGCTATTTCTACTGGTATAGCAAAGATTATTTGAAATAAAAACAAGTTCAAGATCTGGCTCTACCACTTTCTAGCCGGATTAACTTCAGCAAATTATTTAACCTCGAAAGCTCAGCAGGAACACTGTATTCCACCAGAGAATTACTGTAAAACTTTAAATGGAAAAAACCCAAAGCAATGTTAAAGTGATTTATAATTAATAATACAAAGAACAGCAATACAAACCTGCCCAACATTGTATTTGGCTGTGCAGTAAAAATGGATGGGTCTACAACAAATCTAGTGTTATCCACTATTAGTGTCACTCGTTCTGACGTTCTTACATTCCGAGCTCCTTCTTTTGCATTTTCATACACAAACACCATTTCCCCAGATGTCTTACAGCTACCATCTGAACTTGACTGACTACTGTTTCTGCTGCTGTTCCCAGCACTGCTACTGGAACCACTTGGAGATGCTTTTTGAGGACGAGGACTGCTTGGACGAGAGGAGCTGTGATCTTTCTCACGTTCTGAAATATAGATGTTAAACAAAGTTATGCAAATTTTGTTTTTAAAAATTTGAGATTTATATATATCTTTTAAAAACTGTGATTTAGAAAAGCTGTTTTATATCCCTGCATTTCTGCTTTTTTGATTTCAAATAAATTTTCCCAGATCATATATGTTCATTTATTTTCTAGGAATGAAAGCTAAAACATCAAATTGTTTTCTAAAAAAATTAATTTTGTAGACTTTTTTAAAAAGATGTATAGCTGACTAATGTTGACCCAGACTAAGATCAAAAGTAAGGTAAATTTTATATTATTGCTCTACTTAAAAATATATAGAAACCCAAGGAGAGGAATATTCTCAGAAGTCACATAAATAAGCATTAAAAGTTAGTAAAAGATTAATAACAATTTTAACTCTCCTAAACACTGAAAGTATTAACACTATTCTGAAAACACAAAGTACAAACTTTGGACTCTTACTATGTTAATAAGGAAATCCCCAAACCAGCTATTTGTCTCACAAAAGGAAGGTCCCAAAGGAAGAAAAGAATTTCACTGCAGACATTAAGTATATTTATGTTTTTAAATGACTCTTAATGTCTTAGCAAATTAAGTGGTTTTAATAGCTTATGATATACTGCTTTGTTCTCATTCTCATTTTTGAATAAAGCACTACTAAAATTTTATAGGATCATATTATTAGCTATAATTTTAATAGGAAACATTGTTGAAAGTCAGAAAATTTTCTTTAGCGGTTCCAATAGTCTACAAAGGGGACATTATAACTAAGATTTTGTGATAAGTTTCCTTTAGAGGCTAGATTACTAAACTTTAAAGGTGACCTAAAAATATACCTCCATCTCATCAGTTTCATCAGCTTTTGCCAAATTCCTCCATGACTCAAGCTACTCAGAACACTCTGTACAGCTTTACTGGTTATATAATTAGGTTTGCTGTATCTCCAGAGATACCCTGACACCTCCCTTTTATTGCCTATTTCCACAAGGCTGGTAGCATCCCAAAAGTAAAATTTGCTAAAGTAATAAAATAATTTATCTCCTATTCTCCTTCCAGATACTAAACT
Source organism: Stenella coeruleoalba (assembly GCF_951394435.1). Lineage (NCBI taxonomy): Eukaryota > Metazoa > Chordata > Mammalia > Artiodactyla > Delphinidae > Stenella > Stenella coeruleoalba. The sequence goes on along the minus strand of NC_137154.1, from coordinate 42,099,076 downwards.
TTGCATATAACAAACTGTCAACTCTTATTTATACTTTTGTTGGTTTTTAGCTTATCAGTATTAGTTTGACTTTTAAGACCTACTTAGATACTGAAAACATCTCCACATAATCAGACCCTAATATAAATGATTTTGGTTTATACAAGGTTTTCAGAAACTACCTCAAATAGTAAGTCAAATTATTTAATTTGCCACTTCTGAGTGGAAAATAAAAATCAGCAAGCTCACATTGTTTATGTACCTCCACTTCAGACTACTGTTTTACAGTCACACAATGTATTTACCTGGGGTAATAGCATTCATTTACAGTAATAAGTAGGAAGGAAGAAAAAGACCTGAGCTAGTTGTCAAGAAAAGAGAAAAAAAAAAACCACTTCACACCTTCCTTTTCCTCTTCTATTTTTTTTATTAAATCTAAAATATTGTCAAAAATCAAGATAAATTACCTTACGATGCTTACTCTTTCACTTCCTTTTTTAATATGATTAACAAGGATTCTTATCAATAATTCACTACAAACTATTTTAAAATAAACCACTGCTCAATATCTCACAAGATAAAAATCACGTAAAAAAAATTTTAAATCTACATATTACAGTTTTAAAGGCTGTTCAAATTATTTCTTTTATAAGACTGTCCCAGACTATTAAAAGAAATTCACTTTTAAGTTTCATTAATAAGCTGTTTTTTCACAGCAAGAACCAAGCTAAGCTAAAACAGAAGCAATGAACAGAAGAAAGAAGTTAACTTTAATCTGAAGTATTAGGCACAAATCATTGTTATTACTGCATTAAAAAGGTAAATGCATTGGGAATTCCCTGGTAGTGCAGTGATTAGGACTTGACACTTTCAATGCCAGGATCAATCGGGAAACTAAGATGCCGCAAGCCTCGAGGCGTGGCCAAAAAAAAAAAGGTAAATGCATGCTTTTAAAAACCACTGGGAAGCTTAGTTGATTTTACATACCAACATGGTGCTGTCGTGTTGGAGAAGTAACATTTCTAATACAAGGAGTGAGCTGAGATTCTGTTCTTTCGTGAGATGAATCTCGAGATCGGTCACTTGACCTTCGTCTATCTCTTGATCTCTCATGTCCCCCACTAGCACCATGTAGACTCATTTTGGTGTGCTCAACAACTCCTTTAGCAACACGTGAGGGAGCACTGATAAATTAGAAAAGAAAATTAACCATAAAAGTAAAACATGAAATCACAAATGCTTTCCCAAAAAACCCCAATTAACATAAAGCTACTAATATTTTGAAATGCAAGAATCAAATGTTACTTTACAATTCTGAAACCTAATTTACTTTAAACTTGCAGGTTTTAAAAATTCTGGAACACTATGTCTTTAAAGATCACATACTCCAACTCAGTCTTTTTTTAAGGATGAGAAAGCCAAAGCCCAGAATGGTTAACTGACTTTTTAGTTAGTAATAGAGGAGGTAGTGGTAGTAGTAATAGCAGCAGCAGCAGCAGCAGCGGCGGCGGCGGCGGCAGAGACCACCCAGACCTCTTAAATATTACTCAAGTGTTCTTTTGATTTCCTTGATTGTCAGGGGGAAAGGTAGGGAAAGAGCACCAGCTTCTGGGACTCTGAGGTATGGGCAAAGTAACTGGTATCCCTGACAAAATAAGTCTACATGCTATTTTGATTTTGATTGAACCCTTTTCAAAAATTTTAAAAAGCATTTTTCTAAAAAGCTAACGGCACTGACTATGTAAAGTTACAGAATTTAATATTTTGAAAACATCCTACATAAATTTGCCCATGAGAACTGAATAACTGGGAATGATGATTAAAATATTCTAGTTGACAGCATTCATTCACACAATTATTTATTAAGTTATATATGCTATGTGCACAATGCTGTGCTACCTGCCAAGAAAGAAGCAGCTCCCTCAGGGAGCTTATGATTTAAGTGTAGCAGTTATATATATGGACATGCAGAAATGTAAACAATTCAAGAGCTATCCCAAATTTCAAATATAAAATGACTAAATGTATCTCAAATATATAACTAATAAATGAGTGACAGATAATAAATGCTTTAAGTTCTCACATGAAGAAGACATCACTGTAAATCACTGGTGAATCAGGCACTAACAAATAAGATTTTAATAATCAGAATACACTGCAAGTAGGAAAACTGATAGGAACAAAAATGAGAGAGCCTGACCTAAGGCAGGTGGAAATTTACCACCTTAGCAAACAAAACACATGCTTCATAGTTTAAAAATATTAAAGTGCTAAAAAAAAAAAAATATTAAAGTGCTTTTTAGAAACAGAAGAAACAGGAATAGAAAGAACTTCATGGCTTTAGAGTAATAAAGACTTAGAATCAATTGTCCATTAAGACTTAATTGCTCAACATGTTGAATGTTACTTAACATTTTGGAACCTTCATTTCCTCATCTGTAAGCTGTAGATTCTTTTTACTTTCTAAGTTCAATATGAGGATTAAATGAAGTATAATAAGTAAGCTGACCAGCAATGTGCCTGGTACAATAGAATCACCCATTAAATGTTAGTTTATTTAGTTATAACAGGTGAAGATAATAAAGTTCAAAATCACAAGACTTGCTCAGAGTCACAAAGAATTTAGTGGATACCCTATTAACCTGTAACCTAATCCTTTCAATTCATTCCAGTACCCCCTCCACAATGTTACCCTGCTCTCCTTCACCAAAACCACACCAGTTAAAAATTTAATCTTGATGATTCAGTTTTAAATCCGATAATGTTCCAGGATCATCTCCTCTGCTGATTATTAGCTATAACACTTCATTTTGTTATTTTAGTGGTTTCTTTCATTATGAAAATCGCTGTCATCTCACTATAACAGACTAAAAAGACAAAAGGCTGACTTTGTCACTACCCGAAGAGTGACTTCTATGGAAATAAAGGCAACCTACCAGCTTGTATCAGTCATTTGTCTCTCACAAACCTACAGACAGAAACAAACAAACAAACAAACAAAACCCTCTACTCCCACCTTCCTTCTAGTGAAAAAGATCAGAGTAGGATCACATCCTTGGAACATAATTTTTTTCTTCAAATAGAACAAATCAAAAGATCCTACTTTCAGGTTAAAAACCTTCAGAGTAGGAACAATGGAATTTCTGGCTCGTGTCCTAAAGTAGGAAAAAGAAAGGAATCCACAATAATAGAATAAGGATTATATATTGGAAAAAATAACTCCTTAAATTATTCTAGATGCTAAGTTTTAAATGTGCTAATAATAAACACATTTTCTAAATATGAATCTAATTGATAATTTAACAGACAAGGTACAAACACAACTACAACTAAGGCAAATGCAGGATAAATGTTCGGTAAGGGCCAAGCAGACTGATTAATTAAATAAGGATTTCAACTAGACATCTCTCTAGCTGAAAGACTAAATGCTGCTAAGCATTCTGCTGAAATATTGGCTTCATTTCTAAACTGTTTAGATGTTAAATCAATGCAAAAGGTGTCATAATACACTCCTGTCCTTTCTTTTCATTCTCAAATGGAATGTACTCTGAATCAGACCTTCAAAATCAGATGTCATGGAAGACTAATTATGTCCTACTCTATTTAGTTAAATAATTTTAGAGCAGGAAAGCACTCTAAGGGCAAAAATAATATGTGCAAACAAAAATGAGGGCAAGCAAGTTCACAGGGGATAACTCTGCTTCATGTTGCATCTAAGAGAGTTTGGGATACGTGAATTGAGAACAGGTAAGGAGATGAAGAATGCACCAGCCCCAACATCTTGCTTCTAGCCAAGACAGGGAAACAAGGACTGAGTTTACCTTCCTGTCTGAAACAACCCAAAAACGAAATATATGAAACAATGACAAGACACAATACATTTGGAAAAGAAAGAGAGTGATCCCTGAAAGATAGAAAATAAATAAGATAAGGCCAGCAACTGCCCAAAATTACTACCTTAAGAAGAGTTTCCAGAATAAAACACAGGGAGGCAAAACCCAGGCAGAAGCTGATGGACTCTGAGTTAAGGATATGGAGCTGAGAGGCCGGGGACAATAGGTGGCTAGAGTTCTAAGGAAAGAGTACCAGAGAGGGGACAGCAGCACAGACAGAAAAACCTCAGAGATCTGCAGAGCCTAGTACCAATCAACGTACACGTGAGGAAACTTGACGAGGCTGGGGAAACAACCAACTCAAAGAATTAGAGGAAACAGTGCCCAGGACTCATATAGAGCCAGGAATAGGGCCTGTTTCCTCCAGTCAGGATGGAAAACCTCATAAAAGGGCACTGAAGGGAGAATCTAAAGGGTCTTGGCTCTGAAATGGGAAATAATTAGACCTAAACTGAGCACTGTTCTAGTCATACCTAACAAATGTTAACAGCAACACTTGAAAGAATCAAATTGTTTCCAAGTAAGTAAACTGAATCCTAAAACAAAGCTCAAGAAAATTTATAGGAATACAAAAATATCCAGCAACCAAAAAAGGTAAATTCACAATGTATGGCATCCAGTTAAAAATTACGAGGTATGCAAAGAGGGAGCAAAACATAACCCATGAGGAAAAAACTCAACTAAAACCAACCCAGAACTGACACATATCTTAGAATTAGAAATAAAGACATTAAAACAGCCATTATAACCATATTCCTCCAAAAAGTTATATACAGATATAGAATACTAAAAAGATGCAAATCAGACTTCGAGAGACAAAAATGATATCTGAGATAAAAAATATACTCAATGGAATTAATGGAAAATTACACATTACAGAAGAAAAGATTCATGAATTTGAAGACACAGCAGTAGGAAATATCCAAAATGAATATAATATTCTTTATAGAAAAATAAATTGAGCATGAGTGAGCTATGGGTCAACTTTAAGTGCCCTAATATAGGTATAAATGGAGTCCATAAAGGAAGAAAGGTGAGGAAGAGAAAAATATCTGAAGAAATGTCTTGAAATGTAATTAAAACTACAAACCCATAGGTGCAACACGCACAACAAATCCCAAACACATTTTAATAAAAAATAAAATCCCAAACCAAAATGATAACCCCTGCCAACCTACACTTGTTACATCCAGTGAAAACATCTTTCAAAAACAAAAGGGAGGGACTTCCCTGGGGGCGTAGTGGTTAAGAATCTGCCTGCCAATGCAGCAGACACAGGTTCAAGCCCTGGTCCGGGAAGATCCCACATGCCGCGAAGCAACTAAGCCCGTTCGCCACAACTACTGAGCCTGCGCTCTACAGCCCGCGAGCCACAACTACTGAAGCCCGCCCACCTAGAACCCATGCTCCACAACAAGAGAAGCCACCACAATGAGAAGCCCATGCACCGCAACGAAGAGTAGCCCCCGCTCGCCGCAACGAGAGAAAGCCTGCGCACAGCAACCAAGACCCAACGCAGCCAAAAATAAATAAATAAAATAAATAAATTTATTAAAAGTAAATAAACAAAAGGGAAATGCATTCTCAGACACACACAAAAAAGATGAATGAATTCATCATGAGCAAACCTGCACTGTAAAAAAATTTAAAAGACACCCTTTGGGGGAAGAAAACAATAACACCAGTTGAAAATACAAATCTACATAAAGGAATTAAGAATACTGGAAATAGCACAAAGTTTGGAAAGAGAGAAAGGGAAGTACATTATTATAAGGCTCTTATATGACACATGAAATGATTTAATATCACTTGAAGGTAAACTGTGATAAACTAAAGATGTATATTATAAGCTCTAAAGCAACCACTAAAGTACAGAAACAAAGAATTATAGTTAATAAGCCAACATAGAGGATAAAATGAAATCATAAAAAAGATACAATTAATCTAAAAGAGGGCCAAAAGAAAGGGGAAGAGGATAGGGAAACAAGAACAAATGGGACAAACAGAAAATAAATAGCAAGATGATAGACCTAACCTTAACCATATCTATAATCACATTAAATATACATGGTCTAAGGCATAAAAGGTAGAGATTATCCCACTGGATATAAAAACCAGACCCAACTATATGCTGCCTACAAGAATCAAACTTTAAATATAAAGGTACAGGGCTTCCCTGGTGGCGCAGTGGTTGAGAGTCCACCTGCCGATGCAGGGGACATGGGTTCGTGCCCTGGTCCAGAAAGATCCCACATGCCGCAGATACAAACAAATATAAATACAGAACAAGCAGACAGAAAATCAGTAAAGATGAATAACATTTGAACAACACTATCAACTAGCTTAACCTAACTGACATTTATGGAACATTTCACCCAACAAGAGCAGAAAATCCATTCTTTTGGTATGCACACAGAACATTTATCAAGACAGACCATATTCTGTGCAATAAAACAAGTCTCAATACATTTAAAAGAATTCAGTCATACAAAGTATGTTCTCTGGTTACAATGAAATTAAATTAAAATTCAATAACAGAAAGATACCTGGAAAATTCCCAAATATTGGAAATTAGATAAAATCTTTTAAAATAACCCAGAAAGCAAAAAAGAAATCAGAAAGGAAAAGAGAAAATTCTGAAGTGAAACAAGTCCAGTGTATCAAAATTTGTGGAATGGCATGATATTACAGCAGTAGTTAAGAATTATAGCTTTAAATGCCTATGATAGAAAAGAAGGTCAAAGAAAAAAATCACCTCAGTTTCTGCCTTAAGAAACTAGACAAAGAGCAAATTAAACCTAAAGAAACTATAAAATATTAATAAAGATCAGAGTGGAAGTCAAAATAATAGAAAACAGAAAAAGAATAGGGAAAAATCAATGAAAACAAAAGCTAGTTCTTTGAAAACATCATTAAAATTGATAAAATCTCCAGGCAAACTGGGGAAAAAATTGAGGAGATACAAATTACCAATATCAGACATGAGAGTAGACCTCACTACAAAGTCTGCATGTATTAAAAGAGAGATAAAATATTATAAACAACTTTATGCAAATAAATTCATCAATTCAGAAGAACTGGACAAATTCCAAGCTACCAAAGCTCACTCCAGAAGAAACAAATACAGTGAACAGCTGAATGTCTATGAAAGAATTTGAATTTATAGTTAAGAACTTACCCTCTAACTCCAGGCCAAGATGGCTTCACTGATAATTCTACCAAGCATTTAAGATAGAAATAACACCAATCCTACACAAACTCTTCTAGAAAATTGAAGAAAAGATAATATTTCCTAACATTCTATGAGGCCAGCATTACCCAGATACCAAAACCAGAGAAAGACATTACCAGAACCTACATCCCTCAGAACATAGATGCAAATATTTTAAACAAAATTTTAGTAGTTTCCATACAGCAATATATAAAAATATCAATACACCAAGGTCTAAAGGATTTTGTACCAAAAATGCAAGACTGGTTGAATATTCCAAAATCGATACACAACACTATGAGATTAGAAATCAATTACAGGGAAAAAGAAACGTGAAAAACACAAACACATGGAGGCTGAACAGTACATTACTAAATAACCAAGAAATCACTGAAATCAAAGAGGAAATCAAAAACGACCTAGAGACAAATGACAATGAAAACACGACGACCCAAAACCTATGGGATGCAGCAAAACCAGTTCTAAGAGAGAAGTTTATAGCAATACAAGCCTACCTCAAGAAACAAGAAAAATCTCAAATAAACAATCTAACCTTATACCTAAAGGAACTAGAGAAAGAGAAACGAATAAAACCCAAAGATAGCAGAAGGAAAGAACTCATGAAGATCAGAGAAGAAATAAAAACAAAGAAAACAATAGCAAAGATCAATAAAATTAAAAGTTGGCTCTTTGAGAAGATAAACAAAATTGATAAACCATTAGCCAGACTCATCAAGAAAAAGAGAGACGACTCAAATCAATAAAATTGGAAATGAAAAAGGAGAAGTTACAACAGATACCACAGTAATACAAAGCATCCTAAGAGACTACTACAAGCAACTCTATGCCAATAAAATGGACAACCTGGAAGAAATAGACAAATTCTTAGAAAGGTATAACCTTCCAAGACAAAACCAGGAAGAAACGGAAAATATGAACAGACCAATCACAAGTAATGAAACTGTGATTAAAAATCTTCCAACAAACGAAAGTCCAGGACCAGAGGGCTTCACAGGTGAATTCTATCAAACATTTAGAGAAGAGCTACCACCCATCCTTCTCAAACTCTTCCAAAAAATTGCAGAGGAAGGAATACTCCCAAACTCATTCTATGAAGCCACCATCACCCTGACACCAAAACCAGACAAAGATACTACAAAAAAAGAAAATTACAGACCAATATCACTGATGAATATAGATGCAAAAATCCTCAACAAAATACTAGCAAACAGAATGCAACAACACATTAAAAGGATCATACACGATGATCAAGTGGGATTTATCCCAGGGATGCAAGGATTCTTCAATATACGCAAATCAATCAATGTGATACACCATATTAACAAATTGAAAAATAAAAACAATATGATCATCTCAATAGATGCAGAAAAAGCTTCTGACAAAATTCAACACCCATTTATGATAAAAACTCTAGAAAGTGGGCATCGAGGGAACCTACCTCAACATAATAAAGGCCATATATGACAAACCCACAGCAAACATCATTCTAAAGGGTAAAAAACTGAAAGCATTTCCTCTAAGATCAGGAACAAGACAAGGATGACCATTCTCACCACTATTATTCAATACAGCTTTGGAAGTCCTAGCCACGGCAATCAGAGAAGAAAAAGAAATAAAAGGAATACAAATTGGAAAAGAAGAAGTAAAACTGTCACTGTTTGCAGATGACATGATACTATACATAGAGAATCCTAAAGATTCCACCAGAAAACTAATGGAGCTAATCTATGAATTTGGTAAAGTTGCAGGATATAAAGTTAATGCACAGAAATCTCTTGCATTCCTATACACTAATGATGAAAAATCTGAAAGAGAATTTAAGGAAACACTCCCATTTACCACTGCAACAAAAAGAATAAAATACCTAGGAATAAACCTACCTAGGGAGACAGAAGACCTGTATGCAGAAAACTAAAAGACCCTGATGAAAGAAATTAAAGATGATACCAACAGATGGAGAGATATACCATGTTCTTGCATTGGAAGAATCAATACTGTGAAAATGACTATACTACCCAAAGCAATCTACAGATTCAATGCAATCCCTATCAAATTACCAATGGCATTTTTTACAGAACTAGAACAAAAAATCTTAAAATTAGTATGGAGACACAAAAGACCCCGAATAGCCAAAGCAGTCTTTAGAGGAAAAAATGGAGCTTGAAGAGTCAGGCTCCCTGACTTCAGACTATACCACAAAGCTACAGTAATCAAGACAGTATGGTACTGGCACAAAAACAAAAATAGATCAGTGGAACAGTACAGAAAGCCCAGAGATAAACCCACGCACCTACGGTCAACTAATCTATGACAAAGGAGGCAAGGATACACAATGGAGAAAAGACAGTCTCTTCAATAAGTGGTGCTGGGAAAACTAGACAGCTACATGTAAAAGAATGAAATTAGAACACTCCCTAACACCATACACAAAAATAAACTCAAAATGGATTAGAGACCTAAACGTAAGACCGGACACTATAAAACTCTTAGAGGAAAACATAGGAAGAACACTCTTTGACATAAATCACAGCAAGATCTTTTTTGATCCACCTCCTAGAGTAATGGAAATAAAAACAAAAATAAACAAATGGGACCTAATGAAACTTCAAAGCTTCTGCACAGCAAAGGAAACTACAAACAAGATGAAAAGACAACCCTCAGAATGGGAGAAATATTCACAAACGAATCAACAGACAAAGGATTAATCTCCAAAATATATAAACAGCTCATGCAGCTCAATATTAAAAAAACAACCCAATCAAAAAATGGGCAGAAGACCTGAATAGACATTTCTCCAAAGAAGACATACAGATGGCCAAGAAGCACATGAAAAGCTGCTCAACATCACAATTATTAGAGAAATGAAAATCAAAACTACAATGAGGTATCATCTCACACCAGTTAGAATGGGCATCATCAGAAAATCTACAAATAACAAATGCTGGAGAGGATGTGCAGAAAAGGGAACCCTCCTGCACTGTTGGTGGGAATGTAAACTGATACAGCCACTATGGAAAACAGTATGGAGGTTCCTTAAAAAACTAAAAATAGAATTACCATATGACCCAGCAATCCCACCACTGGGCATATACCCAGACAAAACCGTAATTCAAAAAGACACATGCACCCCAACGTTCACTGCACCACTATTTACAATAGCCAGGTCATGGAAGCAACCTAAATGCCCATCGACAGATGAGTGGATAAAGAAGATGTGGTACATATATTCAATGGAGTATTACTCAGCCATAAACAGGAATGAAACTGGGTCATTTGTAGAGACGTGGATGGATCTAGAGACTGTTATACAGAGTGAAGCAAGTCAGAAAGAGAAAAACAAATATCATATATTAATGCATATATGTGGAATCTAGAAAAATGGTACAGACAAACCAGTTTGCAGGGCAGAAATAGAGACACAGATGTAGAGAACAAACGTACGGACACCAAGGGGGGAAAGTGGCACGGGGTGGTGGTGGTGGTGGTGGTGTGATGAATTGGGAGATTGGCATTGACATATATACACTAATATGTATAAAATGGATAACTAATAAGAGCCTGCTGTATAAAAAAAAAATAATTCTACAAAAAGAATCATGCTTTGAAGCATAAAGTATTGATAAATCAATAGGCAAAAAGTCTCTCCAAAAGTTTAAAAATCTTACTAAAATAGTGACTCTCAGAAGCAAGTATCTATTTATATCAAACTTTAGAATATTAATTCTGCATGAATTTCCACATGTGACTTTGCCACCTAATTTGTTTAAATATTCTAAATACATGAACAGCTTCCAAAGGTAGACAGGTTCCTAAGAATTAAAGAGAAATTTTAGGGTGTCTATCATTTTGTTCAGTGAAACTACGGACCCCTATGGGAGTTGAGAGTAATAAAACTAAAGTAATATATATAGAATTTTTTAAATCCAACAATTATTGCAAAGTTTATAACAAAAACCATGCCTCTCTCTGAATGGATAAACTGTTGTACATACATACAATGGAATAGTACTCAGAAATTAAATAAGAACAAACTACTGACATGTTCAACAATGCGATAGATCTCAAAGGCATTATGCTGAATGAAAAACCCAAACCCCAAAGTTTACATCCTATCTGACTTCATCTATATATCATTCTCAAAATGGCAAAATTACAGTGATGGAGAACAAATCAGGGGTTGTCAGAGGTTAGGGATGGGGAATGGGTATGACTCTAAAGGGGTAGCATGCAGGAGTTTCTCCGTGGTGATGCAAAAGTTTTATATCCTGATTGTGGTGGTAGTTACGCAAATCTATATGTGATAAACTATCACAGAATATATACCAGAAAAAGCACGTATAAAAACTGATATCTATAGTCACTTATAGTACTGTATCAATGTCATTTTCCTAGTTTGATACACTTACGTGAGATGTTATTATTGAGGGAAGCTGGGTGAAGAGTACCCAGGAACTCACTGTACAATTTTCTTTTAATTTCTTATAAATCAAAAACTATTTCACAATAAGTTTAATAAACGTAACAAAAAAGGCAATAAACAATGTAGAGACAGGAAGAAAAAGCAAAACTGTAATCAATAAACTCAGTGCTATTTAAAAATCCATAAAACAAGGACGGGAATTTTTTTTTTTTAATTAGAGAATGAAAAAGAATTCTTAGAAATTCAAACACAAGAGCAGAAATTTTAAAAGGTTACTAGAAGGGTTGAAAGAAAAAACTGGGAATAAAAGAAAAAGAAATGAAAAATGAGACTGAAAGGACGAGAAAATTAGAGGAAGGAGGTCACCATTCAAATGTATACTGGTATGTTCCAGAGAGAACAGAGAAAACAGAGGGGAGTAAGTTATCAAAGAAATAATACATGAAAAATTTCCAGAAATAAATGATATTTACAAGCACTGCTGCTAACAGAAAATTGTTGTAACAAATACATAAAACTAAAATATCTACAAAGTGAGTAGTACTCACTTATATATGGCACCCTTGTGTAGTATACACAGGGTACAACCTTATATTACTTTCCTGCTTTAAGGATTTATCTTTAAACACTTCCAGCAACTAACATCATAACCTGGTACGTCTTATTAATGTTTGTTGAATTTAGCTTAAGTTTTAGGATATACATAACATCTAAGCATTTCCTGTGACAATTGTTTATTCCTTGTCAAATACTTCCGTGTGTGTCTTTGTGGCTACAGAGATATAGATATGAAGCATTACAGTTTACAAGGTGTTTTAAACACTTAATCAAGCTTTTAAAAACACATTTTTTCTTTTTTAAGGCTAGCGGCCTGGTGATGGGGGCTATTTAGTGTGTCTTTTTTTTTCTTTTCTTTTTTTAAAATTATTTATTTATTTTGTCTGCGCCAGGTCTTAGTTGTGACACATAGGCTTCTTAGTTGCTGCATGCATGCGGGATCTAGTTCCTGGACCAGGGATCAAATCCAGGCCCCCTGCCTTGCAAGCTCGGAGTCTTACCCACCAGACCACCAGGGAAGTCCCCCAAATGCATCTTTCCTTAAGGACAAGGTAAGCATCTTTGTAAATTTCAGATTAGATGCATCCATTTTTTAAATTAGTCTGTCCTTATTAAAGAAGCAATATTACTTTGGGGAAAAATAAGCCATTTCTATTACTATAGTCTATATTATGTTTTAGATTTTTTAACTAAACCTTTTAAATGATTTTATATTAATATATTTTAAGAATTAATTTACATTAATTGGGATTTTTACAATTTTTTTTTTTTTTTTTTTTTTTTTTGCGGTACGGCGGGCCTCTCACTGTTGCAGCCTCTAGCGTTGCGGAGCACAGGCTCCGGACGCACAGGCTCAGCGGCCACGGCTCACAGGCCCAGCCGCTCTGCGGCATGTGGGATCTTCCCGGACAGGGGCACGAACCCATGTCCCCTGCATCAGCAGGCGGACTCTCAACCACTGCGCCACCAGGGAAGCCCTACAAGTATTTTTAATGTGTTAGGTCAAGAGTTGGCAAACAAAGCCAAATTCAACCCATTGCCTCATTTTGTAAATAAAGTTTTATTAGAACACCACACCCATTCATTTACATATTGCTTATGGCTGCTTTCACTCCATAAGGGCAAAACTGAGGAGTTGTGACAGACTATGTAGTCCATACGGCCAAAAATATTTACTATCCAGCCTTTTATAGAAAACGTTTGCTGATCCTCATGTTAAGTGTCAGTAACTGTGATGATATAAGAAATGCAATTAAACTTTTAAATCTATTTTCAACATATTTAATGCAAATTTCTCTCCCTTCTTTCCCCTTTTTTGTCAATTTGCCTTTTCTATAAGCTTTTGTTCTTAATTTATGATCAGTTTCCCAAGAAACAAAGGCTAATCACTGAAAGGGCAGTTCTCAACTGAGGAATGGGCTACTCAAAGGTCATCTGTAAGTATGTTGATGCATATTTTCCATAGAAATAGTTTAAATGATACTTAAGTCCCAGATTTCCCCACAAAAAGACAAGAAATATAGCTCAAGAATAGTTTTAATATTAGTCTTCCTCTTCTTCCTAAAACCCCATTGTCAGATATATCAGCAACTCTAGTAAGGCAGAAGCAGTAGCAACAGCAAGGGAGTTTGATATACTGTTGTATGACTACTTAGAGCATCTTTTCTTTGAAGTCAAATGAAGACCTAGATACTAAAAATTCTGACAGAAAAGGAACCCTTAATGGCCAAACTTTTAACATTTTACTATCAAGGTAAAGGTTTTCCTAACTGACAAAAATTACTTTCATGCAGACAGCAAAGGAGCTGGAGGTTTCTTCTGCGTTTTTTAAATGTCCATTACCTTGTTTCTCAATTTTGAACTTTAATAAAGGAAGATGTTGCTAGGAAAGAACCTCTCCAAACTGAGGAGTCTCTGAATAGGAGTTATAATATCTAAATGTTATATTGCTAACTTTTTTACTTCTAAAAACTACTGTGGTTTTAATTCATCAATAAGTATTAGGTGCTTGCAACACACAATGACAACTATACCCTATAATAACTAAAAGTATTCTTATCCTCTTCTCTAGCAATGTTTTTAGCTTTATCATGCAGTCACTCTACCAAATAGTCACTGAACACCTATTATATGCTACTTATTATTCTAGCCCTGGTGGATATAACCGAGAAAGCCTCTGCCCTTAAAATTAATACATCCTAGTATAGAAAAACATAGAACATATATAAATAAATATATTAAATATCATATGCTGATAAGTGCTATGCAGAAAAATAAAACAAGGTAAAGAGGACAGAGTCATCATTTTGACATTCCTGGCCCCCACCCAGTAGCCTCCACCCACTAGATGCTATTAGTATTCCTTCTAGTTGTAACAGCCAAAAATGTCCTCAGCCATTGCTAAATGCTCAATGAGGGGTAATATCACCTCTCTGGTTGAGAACCACTGTCTTAATTCTATCTGCTACAACAACAATAACAATGCTAACATTTCAGCATTTAGTATATGCCAGGCACAATACTGAACACTTTACACATATTTTCATTAAATACTCAAAACTATACCCATTTTACAGTTGAGAAAATGAAAGCTTAGAGGATAAAAACCTGCCTAAAATCATGTAGCTAAGAAAGTGGCAGGTCTGAGATGTGACCAAAGGAATACAATTTTGCAGCTCATGCTTTTAACCTTAAACAAGTCTGACTCAAACTTCAGTCGTTTCTTATCCAAATGATAATTCTTCACATATTTGAAGACAGCTCTTATTGTGAGATTCCTTAACATCTACCAGAGATGTCCCCAAGACCTCTAAATTTTTAGTTACCTAAGCTGACAAGACTTCCAATTTCTTCACATCCTTCCTTCTGAATATACAAAGAAGTAAAGACAACACTTTGGTGTACTGAAGTGGCTCTAACCTTCCTTTCCATTCGTTAAGATGGTTTCTAAGGCGGTGGCGGGGGGGGGGGGGGGGGGGGAGGTTGGTAGGGGAGAAGATGGGATGATGGCAGCCATACTGTACTTTTGTTTCATATCAAGTTTACTGCCAAGAACTACCCTCAAGTCTTTTCCAAATGTGATGCTATATATAAGGCCATGCTAACTTAGTGTATATTAGTGTTTTTCAGGCCTTATGTATATGCCTCAAAAGTTCATTTAAATTTAGTCCAACAATCCAGACTTGAAGATCACTATGGATCATTTAGTGCTTTATTTACGATCTTTCTTTCTTCACTGTCACCTATAAATTTGATAATTTGCCTTCTCCATTTGAGCAATAAGACAAAAGCAAAGAACAAAGCCACCTTCCAAGATCAAAAACCTTTGGAGAGGATCCTTCAAAATGAAAACTGTGTTGATTAATTAAAACAATCAACTAGTGGCTAACTCATTTTTCCTTCATCCAAGGATATAAAAAATTTTTTTTACCAAAACCTAAGTTTAAGTCCAAATACCTATTGCTACTAGGCTACCAACTGCATCAGAGAAAAATCAAAGTTGTTCTGACAATCTATTTTTAGCAAACCCATTCTGGATCATCTTTAACCTGTTTTTTTCCTTCAAGTCAGTCATAAACTATCCTTCATTTTTTGCTCTAAAATCTTCTGTCTTTTTCAAAACCAGGCCTAGAACCCCTCATCTTTTAGTACTTCTTGTATTCTCCTAAAACCTTTAAAGACTACAAATAATATAAATAATTTTAAGATTTTACAGTCAGTTCCTTAATTGTAAGATGTTCCAGAAGACAATTCATTTAGCTAGAGGCATTACTTATCTCTATATTCATGTTGGTTTTCTGTCCTTACTAGAAATGTTTGCTTTGCTATTATTATTGATGGTGGTGGTGGTTTGCTTTTCCTCTCTGACAAAGAAGCTCCTAAATAAGACTTGAGGAATTTTTTTCTTACCTCATTGCCATATATTATTATTACACTTTCACTGATTTCCTTCTTAAAATGTAATATAAGAAACCCTTTTGGTTGGCCTTTGCATTTCTTAAAAGTCTCAGCTTGTCTGAGCTCTGTTTCCCTGATTTTTAAGAAGATTTTCTATACTTTGTTATGGCAATCTTATCTCCTTTGTTTTAAAAGTAGTGTGCATATCTTTAAAGAATTCATTGTATAATCACACTGAGAATCTTTTTCCTTCTGAAAAGTATCAAAATTGTATTTTTTACTTAACTCCTTAAGACATTCTTCCTTTTTAGAGAAATCTATGCTGTGGAATCAAGCTGATCTTTTCTCTGATCACGAATCAGAAAAACTCAGATTGGTGAAATAAATTACAAAATATATATACATAAAACACTATGCAGTTCTCAAGAATTATGCTATAGAAGACTTTCATGACAAAGGGAACGTTCATGATTAAGTTTGTTTTTTATTAAAAAAGAAAAAGAAAACAACAAGAGATGGGTTATATAACAGTGTATACAGTAATATCCCAAAATCATTTTTAAGTGTTTATGTGTGAATTTACATTTTTATATATACACAGGGAAAAAAGGTTATACGTGAAAATATTTGAAGTTTTTCTTTTGATGGTAGAACATTTTAATTTTATTCTATGTGCTCTTCTGTATCTATCAAATTTATGTAATGAATATGTATTACTCTTATAATAACACAGGCATTATTTTTTTAAAAATAAGCCGAACCAGAGAAAAAAATATTCTATAAAGTATAAGTCTAGCGTGAGATTTCTGCTTTTATAACTCTATTACTAAAGCAAGCTTAGAAAAACATTTCTGGACACAAAACCAGGGGGAAAAAAAAAGCCAAAATAAGATACCACCAGTTAGCCTATCTATACAAATAAGTTATGATAACCATCAAGATGAACATTCAAACTTTTAGAAATAAAATGGGGGAAATCACAAGAACTTCCTGACATTTCAAGGAAAAGAATGTTATAAACTACTTAATAACATTTAAAATAATTTTAAAATGTTGTATATCCTCCCAAATCCCTACCAAATGAAGGCTCAGTAGGATAGGGATAATGAAGACAAAAGAAAAAAGCCATTAGTCAAATTATTTAAAATTGTGCCAAAATTTCCTAATAAAGTAAGCACTGTTACCAGTCAAGACTTAAAATCTCATAGCAAGAACAATTATCTTCATTTAGAAACATTTTCTGGTTGAAAATCAAGTTGCAGCAATCCAAAAACTTATCTGATTTACTCTCTATTTCAGTGGCAGTATCTAGATCATCTATTCAGAGCCTGTGTTCCAAAAAACTAGGAAAAAAGTCATCTTAACCAGTTAAAACTTTATCATTCAAATACATTCAGTTCTGTAAAATATATATAAAGTGATTCAACTAATCCTTAATTCATCCAAAAGTAAAAATACATTCACCTTCTTCTTTAGGAAATTATTTCATTTCTCTATCTTGAATTTTATTTTCAAATATATCAAAAATATTATTTCAAAATTAGTTTTTCCTTAAATAAATTTTATGATATTCATAAGAAACAATATCAAACATAATGCATTCTCAATTACATAAAGATTCTACTAAGACTTTAAATGAAATAAAAAACAAAGCCTCAAACCCATAGAAACAATAAAAACACATTTATTTTAAATAACTTGCCATTAAACTGACAATCAAGACATATGATCTTTAACATTCAGAAACATAAATGATCATAATGAAACAAAGGCTAAACATATCTCTCTCAACCTCTCTCATATATGTATAGAATTATAAGCCAGCATTATCATGTAATAAATGAATACACACCTTACTTTAGTATATGCCAAGGCAGACACACAAAAACAAGAAAAAAATTTTGAAATCAGAGTATAAAGGGACTCTGCTTTTTCAAACAATGCAGCACTGAAAGCCAGGTCAGCATCCTTGGGCATTACTAGGAAACTTTAGCACGTCTGATATTTCCATCATCTTCAGAATTCCTCTGAACAATGAGAAAATTTCCCAGTCACCCTACCTCACCTGTCTACAGACTTCCTTTAGCTTTCCTCCCTCTACTGTGTAATAATGCTATTGAGGTTATTTAGGCTTTAAATGTTCAGAGATACAACCCCCGCTATATATTAATTCAGTTTATTTTCTCACAGACACTGACTCAGCCGTGGGTTGTGCAGCACTGACGTTTCTAACCAAACAGCATCGTGTGAGCTGTGATCGTCCCACTTCTCCATCTTTGTGCAGTGATTGGATATTGTAACTGATAGACAGGATGAAGAAAACTCAGGAGATGAGGGCTTAGTGATATGTAGATATGTTGCCAAATGCCATCTGTAAAGCTAATTCTAGCTCTGCCAGCTTGCCAGGTTTTAGAAAACTAGGATGCAGCTAACTTTCTTTTTTCCTTTCAATATTTTATTGTGTACCTATTCTGGGCAGTAAAACTTCTCTTTAGAACTGAAGAGAAAATATTATCTGTACTTTAAGAACCCACTAAGGAACTACTCTTTAAAGCAACCAAACTTTTCCATTTCTAAACTGCTGCTAGGACTAAAGAGTGACTTAAAAAGGAAAATGGAAAGCTCAATCTTCGTGCAGTCTCAGAAGAAAGGAGCATGCGTACTTCTATGTGAGAATGAACCCCTTGCGGCAAAGTCTGATATTGAACGTATGATGCATTTGTCTTTAGTAACCTGAGCAGACTGCAGATCTGAGTTTTAAATAGTTGTATTCGACCCAATTCAAATATGCAAGAGCTTTTAGCATATTGTCACTCTAGGGCGTTTTAACATCAGTTACACAGAAAAGGTGCTCTTTCTTTTTCCTTTTTAAATAGCAAAAACTCTCCTAATTTAAAGAAAGTTGTCATAACTCAAGCCAAATAAACTTCAACTGAAATGATCTTTAACCTCTCAGCAAGCTACCAAACCCCTCAATATAAGTATTAACTATACAACTACTAGTCAGAAAGAAATAAAGTTCAGTAATTTTTCAGCTATCTAATTCATTTGTATGCACTTGCAGAGGAATTGCAGGCACCCTGAGATCAGTTTCCCTGCCTTGTCTTTTATATCAGTGTTATACCTATTAAGTCTACATTCAAAGAAACATCAGAAAAGAAAGTACCTTAAAGTTGTATTAGGTAAAAGAGAAACCATAACGCAATGCCCACCAAACCCTCAAACCTCCAAGGTAAGTACATGTATATAGTAGTTATTATTGTTACCTTTATAATTTAAGAAATTTATTTTTATCCTTGCTAATAAGGAAAGGTAAAGGGGGAAAAAATCAAAGGAAAAACATTTTAGAAAGCAGGCTATTCCAATATGTGAACAGAACAAAAAGCAAATTTAAATAACTTTTTTGAAAATCCTCAAAAACTGAACCAATAAAGTATGCTTATTTCTTTATTGCTAAAGGCTGAATGTTTTTATTTTCAAAATTCATCTGTTGATATGTATTCCCCCAACGTGATGGTATATGGAGGGGAGGTGATTAGCTCATGAGGGCAGAGCCTTCATGAATGGGACTAATACCTTTATAAAAGAGATCCCAGAAAGATCCCTAGTCCCTTCTACCATGTGAGGACACAGCAAAAAGAGGGGTGTCTGAAGCAGGAAGCAAGCCCTTACCAGATACCAAATGTGCCAGTGCCTTGATTTTGGACTTCCCAGCCTCCAGAACCATGTGAAATAAATTTCTGTTGTTTATAATACAGCCACTCAGTCCATGTTATTCTGTTATAGCAGTCTTAACAGACTGACACATTTAGTTTTTGTAAATTTAAATCCCCAATTCTGTTTGAGGTGGCAACGGGAGCACTTATATTTCTCAGTCTCCATAATCCAGAGATGACCATATGACATAGTTCTAGACAATGATTTATTGATATAAGCAGAATCCCGCTGGAAATTTCTGAGAAATTTAATTTCCTGATATAAATGAAACCTCTTTCCCATCGTCCCCGTCTCCCTTCCTCCTCCTCCTCCTTGTCTGGAAGGTGGACATGACAGTTGGAACTATGGTAAGCCATCTTGTGATTGTGAGGAAACACCAAGAAAAATCAAAGACCTTTGACCCTAATATACTGAAGCCTTTTTGTGTACAAGAAAAATAAACCCCTAAGTTAAGCCAGTGTTTAATCTGGCTTCCTTCCACTCAAACATCCCTAAATAAAATACACAAGATTCAGAAAAAGGATGCGAGTAGGCAGAAATATAGATGAAACAAAATCAGCCATGAGTTGATAACTTGAAGCTGGGGAACGGATACATAGGGGTTCATTATACCTGTTCTCTCTACTGTATATGTATTTTAAATGTATCACAATAAGTTATTCAAAATTTTAAAAAATAAAAAGAAGAAGCTTGTTTATAAATTCTAGCTTTGTCATTTATAAATTGGATGGCCTTGGGCAAGTTTATTAACCTCATTTTTTTCATCTGTTAAATGGGGACTAATACTATTCACAGAGCTCTACCTTTAGATCCAGTCAAGGTAATCTCCAGAAGGTCCCTGGCAGGAATGCCCTCCATCTACCTAACCATCCAAGGATTAGTTCAAGTCTCATTTTCACCTGTTCAGACTGACACTGATTCCTTCTCTGAACTCTTATTTTACTGCAACTCACTACCACAGTTTAGTGCTCTATTGTCCTCTAATTGTTCCATACGTGGATATTAAAGCATTCCATGATGGTACCCTGACGAACTACTTAATCTCTCCTGAAATGAGCACAGGTTCTCAAGAATACTTGCTGCTGTTAGTTTTTAATTCTGCTCAATTAATTTACTATTAATTCAAAAGCTACCATTTTAAAAAAGTCAAATTGAATATATTTTTAAAGCATCTGAAGTTACATGTTTGTATGTTCATAGGAACAAGAGGTCCCAAAAAGTAAACTGTTTTCCCTTGGGAAGTTTCTCCATGAATGAGGTTAAGATAAGGGCAAAGGATTTCACGGTCTTTCCATTAAAAAAAAAAAAAAAAAAAAAAAAAATCAATACATTGGTATTCATTTACTTCTCTAACATTTTTCACTTAAACAACCAATACTACTGCAATCTTTTTTAAAAAGAGCACCAAAAAGATACTGATGCTATAGAAATCAAGAAGAGCTATGATAACTGTTTTTACTGAAGTAAAATAACAGTAATTTTAAAAGTACTGTTTTTTAATAAATATTTCCCATTGTATGCCCACAGCTTTTATAAAGCAAACAATAGTTTATTTTCACCTTGTCACGACTTCATATACAACAAAGTCTTGTACATCAGTAGAAAAATATTAAGAACTAGCAAGGATAAGATATAATTCACCTGAAAAAATGTATATAACATCAGATATAAATAAAGCCCCATATTTAATGAGATAAAACCAATATCTCTTTAATCTCAAAGACAAAATAAATATCCATGTAAAACAGGATGGAGAAAAAGAACTAGAGCACCAATTGAAGGACACACACACACACACACACAAACACACCAAAAAAACAAATAAACCAAAAAACACACCACTGGTGTGTACTTATAAATAAATAAAGTCAACTCAACGTCTTCATTTTAGACCTCACCACATTAAAAGTCCACAATAAAGGTACACATCTTGTCAGGAGACTTAAATAGTACTAGTCACTCATATTTTCTAGCCATGTATATAACTTAATAAAAGTAGCTGAATCATTTCTTTTAAAATTACAAAAAGGATTTCAGTATCACGGCATGTTTTTATTATTTTTCAATAAAGCTGGTATTAGTTATCAGTGATCAGGAGAATTTTACATTCAAGTAAGTTAAACGTTCAATAATATCCCCTAAGTAAATGTTCATAAAGCACAACTCTCTATGAAAACATGCTTACATACCCACATTATGTGAGGTTTATGAGGTGTCAACACCTTAAAATATCAGATCATAAAGTGTTCTAAACGAGGTGTTCCCCATAAGTCACATAGCACAAAATGAAAGCTTTAAAAATAATGTATAAATGGGCTGAAACTTTTCAACTGAATTTCATTTAATGCAGCAAACTTTAAATGAACCAGGCAAGTCACTGATGGACTGATTTTACTATTAGGATCACAATGATAACACAACATAATTTCACATAGTTAAAAATGTACAGAGGCACAGACTGACAAAAGCCTATAAATTATCATACACAATGTATTTAGAGCACAAAATAAATTCGTATTAGAGAGTTTTAAATACAAAGAGTTAACCTGATTTGCCAGACTTCCCAGTTTAATTAACTATAGCATTTATTCATGGGGTCAACTAAGGATATTTTAGCATTATTTAGAAACAGAAATTAAAATTCATATAAATACAAATATAAGAAAATCAAAATGAAAAACTGTTTCCCTCAAAGTTATTTAAGGAGAAATGCAAACATTCATATATTTTGTAAACTGGCTCCCATCCTGACAGTACTTGGCCACACTAAATGCAGTTTGATTCTTCATAAAAATCAGTTTTAGCAGAGCTTTGACATGTGAAATACATACTTTCTACCTACCTTGAATGTTTATAAAGTTTACGAGGTCTACTATGCAATTTCCGATCCCAATTCTCTGGATCACTGGAGTTACTGTCATAAGGATGAGGCCGTCCTGCCATCCCACTTCAAGCTTCCTCACACTACTGCTCTGAAAGCACACATGAAGCACCCATAACCTACATAAAAGAGTAGTGTTGACCTTTAAATCTATTCCATGCAGAGTAAGTCACAGAATTTTGTATCCTTTCTGACATTACTGTGACATTTTTTAAAGTGATGAACAGGATTATAAAACATCAGACACACAAAATGCCACAAATCAGATTAAAATAAACACCAAAAGCCTTTTTAGGTACTTTTCATTTGATTATTCGATTAAATTTGTTACTCCTATACAACATTTTAATAATGTGCTATTTGTATTTAGTAAACATACTTATTGACATTTGGGTACCTCATGTTTCCAAACATCAATACAGAACCAAAAGAGACAAAAACAACTCCACAGAATGATTCTTTCAGACAAAATTTCATTTGGAACACATTTCTTAATCACTAAAATTTTAAGATACTTAACAAAGCATCTAGTAAGACCAGATAACAATGTTGTTATTTCTTTAACCAAGTTAAAGACCATGAATAGAAATTTAATATTTGTTCAAAACTAAAAGTATGCAAACATCCTGATGTTTCCTTACAGTGCAATTATCAAAAAACATTTTATCAATATGATTCATGTATTTTATGCCTTTTCATATGTGAGGCTTATGACTGTTAGTTCTACTACAGTCCTGTAAAATTATAGAACTCACTTAACAACAGCTTTACGAAATACCTGAACTAAGCACTTTAAAGTATATTCACTACCCAATTTAATCTTCACAATCAACTTACAAGGTAGGTATTATACTCCTCATATACAGAACAGAAAACAGTCTGAGAAGGTTAGTAACTTTGCCAAAGGTCACAATGTTGGTCAACAGCAGGATTATAAAGAACAATGAGAATTTATTACTATATAGCATGAAGTCTTGATCTTGAAAAATGCTCAGACTGGAGTATTCTGTTTAGAAATAGTAGGTCAGATTTGACTTTTAGAGATTGCAAACACCAAAAGAAAAAACAAATGAGGTTAAACAATTTGAACAGTTATGTAAACTGAATTAGAACCCAGGTTTCCTGACACTCACTTCTGTATGCTTTGTATATACTTTTCCAAGCCAGATTTGATAGAGGGAAGTGAGGAGGGATTTATGCATTAAAGTCAAAGGGATGAGAGGTAATGGGACGGATGCCTACATTCTCCATCCAAAAAAAAAGTCAAAGGGAATCCAGAATTGAGAAAATACTGCACCTCACTGAATTGTATAGATTATGCCAGTACAATTTCACCAAAAAATGCCAAAGATAAACTCATGAAAATTGTGAGTCTATCTCAGAGCTCATTAAAAGAAACACTTTTATTTTAGAGAAACTATTTTGCTACTTTAGAATTTTTTTCTTAATAGTTAACTTAGTACTTTCTTTCCAAAAACAACTGAAAAATCTAATAATAAATTAACATTTTAATATAATAAATATGTAAATAAGTAGCTCAAAAAGTGAAATAAAAATAATAAAGGGGGAAGGAGGAGAACTGTACAATGGCTAATTCAAATTCCTTAGCAAATGATGCAGTTTACTTGCTGAATACTCCTGGAAAAGGAAACCTTTCCTGAAGGATCGCTGAATGACTGATTAAAAATCAGTCAGATGTTAAATGAACATAAAAACCACAAATTGTTATGAAAACAAATAAAATCTCAATTTCATTTAATTAGAAAAATAAAAATGTATTTACTAAATAAGAAACACTTTAAAACTTGAATTTGGTATTATAGCTAGTTATCTGTCTTGAAAAGATGAGGCAGAAGAGAAGGGTGAAAAAGAATAAATCAGAGAGACAAAGCAGGAAGTCAGTTAGGAAAAAATGGTCACAGACCAAGAGAGACCAAAAAGGTAAAAAAGAATAGTAGGGAAAACTGATAAGGAGGGAAATGAAAGATGTAGAGGCTTAGCAGGTTATGTAGAATGAGATTTAGAGCATTTTCTCCTTACTGGATAGGTCTTCCAATAAGCTATTTCAGGCATTAGCATTTCCTTAAAGGGCACATTAGCTCCTAACCCTTAACTGTAAGACACACCCTTCGGGAAACCCACAGAAGACCACTGAGTAAAGAATAATCCTAAACCATGGGAGACAGTGACTAAAAAAATACAACCACAAGGAATGAATAAGGTAAATTCCAATTCATATTTTCCACTATTTTACAGTGGGTGGCACATATCTAGTAGCTGGGAAATATCAGTATGAATTCCTAATCAATCCTACTGAAATTAACAACATGTACATTATAGCCAGCCACAAGAAAGTAAAGAATGTTCAGATGAAGGCTATCGAAAAAGTCAACTGGAAAATCATGTTTACATTTCACTTGTCAATAAAATTTGAGTATCACCATGTGAAGGATTTCACCCCACTCCTCACTCCCAATAGCAAGGGTACAAACAAAAAAGAAGTGAAATTCAAGTTAAGGTAGCTGGAAAAAATATGCCTGTGTTTGCCTACACATGCTAGCACATTTTTAAATGCTACAGATTTAACTACAAACAAATAAAAAGCAAACGACACACATTATATACTATTTTGAAACATCTAATGATCTTCTATATTTTAACCAATCTCTACGCCATACTCAGTGACATTATATTAATCTTATTTCACTCACTCACTCATTTATTCATTCATTCATGTACTTATTGAACAGCTAATATAACATGCCAAGAAATTTACACATGCTAAAAGCAAGCTGGATGTCATTCTTCTGCTCAAAAAAACTCACCCTAGCATGGGGAGAAAAGACTCCACTAACAGCTCTATACCACTTACTCGTGTATCTCTCCTACCTGGGTAGTCTTGCATTGTTACCCCACCCTCCAACCCCATATCCTGGGTGTTCTTTGGGATTCCATCTTCATCTGCTGGGTCCAGGGAGACAGCAAAGAAATAGGATCAAACCCTTGAGAACACCAGGTTTTACACATAACATACAATGAATCAAAAATCTTGAAGTCATCCTTGACCTCTCCTTTCCCAACATCAAGTCTAACTTCAAATTTTTCTTTTGACTCCTTCTCTTCCTTATCAATCATAAGGCTGCTGTCTTCATTTAAACCTTAATAGCTAAGAATAAGCCTCTTACTTGACCTCTTTACCCCATTCGATTCCATATTAGCTCTGCTATAATCAGAATTATCTTTCTAAAAACTTTTAATGGCTCTTCATCTCCTGATCTGAACTCCATACCATAAAAAGTTCTTCAAAATCTGACACTTGGATCCCCAATGTCTACTTTATATTAGGCAAATTAAAGATCTGGTTTGGATCTTGTAATCACCAAAAAATAATTTCTGGACTACTGGAAACAAAATTCTTAGACAATATGTAACAATTCATTACTAATATTTTTAGGCATGACAGAAGTAATGTAAATTCTAAATAATCTAGAAATAATCCATACAGAGGCTGGAACAATTGGGCCTATTGGCTAGAGACATACATTCAGGAAACTGCCAAAAGTCAATTGGGAAAGAGTGCGTCGATTGCTTCTCCTTCTCTTGGATATTACTACCTTTATAACAGGAGGGGGGTGGGGGTAGGAAGAGACAGAATCTTCAAGACTACAGTATCATAAGTAAGTACTCCCAGGGACACTATTTCCAGGCACTATTAATTAATGGCAATGACCCACAGAAGAGCTTAAAAAAAAAAAAAACAGGACAGTATCCAGAGACAATTTATGCTGTCCTTCCTGTTATCAATGTGCTAGGAAGATTACATACTTTCTCCTATTTAAAGCTCAAAACAACCCAATATTACTATCCTGTTTCATAGATGAGGAAATCTTAGGGCTAAGATGAGAATCCCAGTCTAACTGAAAGCCCATGTTCTTTCCATACTGTAGCAAGTGAAGTACACAGAAATTCATATATTTGCTCCTTATTGCCAACAGATGTCACTTTTTTTTTTTTTTTGCGGAGCACAGGCTCCGGACGTGCAGGCTCAGCGGCCATGGCTCACGGGCCCAGCCGCTCCGCAGCATGTGGGATCTTCCCGGACAGGGGCACGAACCCGTGTCCCCTGCATCGGCAGGCGGACTCTCAACCACTGCGCCACCGGGGAAGCCCCAGATGTCACTTTTAAACACAGCCATCTTGTGGCTTTGTGCAAACTACTGAGATCTCACTCTAAATAGTGTCATTACACAAGAGCTTTTCTGATAAGTGAAATTATTTTTATCTCTCAAACTTGGCAAACAAAGTGTGTGGTGGTTACTGGAGAGAAAGACCTGATAGAGAGGGAAAAAAGTGAATAGAACAGAATCACATAGTGATACCAGGGCCAGACACCAAGGACTGCCTTCAGCTGCATAGAAAGCCAAATACCCAGAGGTGGGAGTGGGAAAGACTGACCAAGAGGTAGTCAAGAAGGCACCTGAGCTAGCAAAATGTCCTAAGGTAACCTTTCCTATATGGAAAAGACCAAAAGCAGCGATAGCCCCCCAGGGCAAATGAATCCCCCCAGGGCAAATGAATCGCTTGAGATTGGCAGACTAAAAGAGCAAACACCTGAATGCTAGGGGTCTAGATGTAGGAAGAATTTCTGAAGGGCCAGAAACTTGAGGGATCATTTGATGAGCTTCTCTCCTTATAGGCATAAAAGAGAGACTGTACCAGCTTGAAGACACAAAATACATGATATAGATATAACTGTGAAAGAAAAAGAACAAGAGGAAGCAGCTTTTAAAAGGAACCAGAGGGATGAAAATGAACCTCCTGCAAATGCAGCTGAGAGAATTGATCATGTGAGCCTCATACAGATAACAATTATTTAAATTTGGATTAAAAAAATTTTTAATTGTTTTATAGCATTTTTTTGGAAAGTGTCTCAAAGCATACAGTAGTAAAAAAAAAGAGCTTACTCTTTTTTTTTTTGGCGGTACGCGGGCCTCTCACTGTTGTGGCCTCTCCCGTTGCGGAGCACAGGCTCCGGATGCGCAGGCTCAGTGGCCATGGCTCACAGGCCCAGCCAGTCCGCAGCATGTGGGATCTTCCCGGACCGGGGCACGAGCCCACGTCCCCTGCATCGGCAGGCAGACTCTCAACCACTGCGCCACCAGGGAAGCCCAAAAGAGGTTACTCTTGAAAAACTCCAACTGGAAGGGTACAGAACCATGAGATCAGCTTGAAGTTTTTATGCTGAGAGCCCTCCCCACCCCCTACAAATATGGTGAAGGCAGCCACACAGCTCAAAGTGGTAGAGAAAATAATTCAGGGCTGGAAGTGCAGCTGGAAATTTAAGGCAGACATACTGGGAATGAAAGAACCACAGAAGCGTAAAAATCTGAGCATAAACTCTGCTCAGTTAAATTACACACGCATGGGGGGAGACCCCAGGTAGCCCCTATGGTGGATTATAGAAGAATTGAAAGCTACAGGGCGTAAGATCTATGAGTTTGATGCTTTTTAAACTGAATGTATTCCCCAACCATACAGCCCAAGCAGCAGAAAGCTGAAGCCCTTACTGGCTTGGGATGTCAGAGAGCAGAGACCACTACAGAAAGACAAAATAGATACTAGGAGGGAATCCCCAGAAGTAGAGGAACCACAAGGCAGATCAGCTCCAAAATCTGAGTATAATCTCTGCCCCAATTTTTGGCTGACCACCAAACTACACAGGTGCAAGAGAACACTAACCCTTACCCCACTCCCCAGGAGACCAAGCTAAAAAAACAAGTAGCTGGAAGAAAAGAACTGAGCACAGATATCAGCTGTCTCATACTGTGTAGGAAACAAAGTATGCAGATTGAGTCCAGGCAAGTTAATGGTCCACTAGAACAGAAACCCCCTGGGCTTCCCTGGTGGCACAGTGGTTAAGAAACCTCCTGCCAATGCAGGGGACACAGGTCGAAGACCTGGTCCGGGAAGATCCCACATGCCGCAGAGCAACTAAGCCCATGTGCCACAACTACTGAGCCTGCGCTCTAGAGCCCGTAAGCCACAACTACTGAGCCCGTGTGCCGCAACTACTGAAGCCCGCGCACCTAGAGCCTGTGCTCTGCAACAAGAGAGGCCACCACAATGAGAAGCCCACGTGCCGCAACGAAGAGACCCCCCCCTCCGCTCGCTGCAACTAGGGAAAGCCTGTGCGCAGTAAGAAGACCCAATGCAGTCAAAAATAAATAAATAAATTTTTAAAATATACATTAAAAAAAAAAAAAACCCTGACAATCCTCAAAAGAACACCAAAAATTTCAACCAAAAATTACAAGATCCAAAGAAACAAGACGGTAAAAAGGCAGTCAATGGAAACTGACTCCAAGTAGGTCCAGATGTAGGATTTAGCAAA
This sequence comes from Stenella coeruleoalba, assembly GCF_951394435.1. Taxonomy (NCBI): domain Eukaryota; kingdom Metazoa; phylum Chordata; class Mammalia; order Artiodactyla; family Delphinidae; genus Stenella; species Stenella coeruleoalba. Next base: position 42,070,108 of record NC_137154.1, on the reverse strand, counting down.
TAAGGACTTCAAAGCACATATTATAAATATACTTAAACAATTACAGGAAAGTATATTCAAAGCATAAAACAAGAAAATGGTCTTAATGAGTGGCAGAAAGGGAATCTCAATAGATAAGTGAAAACAAAAAATGAAAACTCAGCTCTAGCTGAAAAGAACTAAAATGAAAAATCCATTAGATGGGCACAATAGCAGATGGAATGACCAAAAAACAAAAAAACAATCAAGGAACTTGAAAACTACCCAACCCATAGAATAAATTACCCAACCCATAGAATAAAGAGAAAGATTAAAGAAAAACAACAGCTCTGCAGACACAGATGGGACAGCATCTAATGATACAACATGTAAGTAACTGGAGTCACTACTAATACACTCAACAAAATGGAATCTCAAAAGCATTATGATAAATGAAAGAAGCAAGACTTAAAGGTTCCATACCATATGATTTCATTTATATAACATTGTCAGAAGGACAAAACTGTAGGGATTATAGATAGAGCAGCAAGACGTTAGAGCGTAATAGCACAAGGTAATTCTGGGGGGTGATGGAATTATCTGTAACTGGATTGTGGTGGTGGTGGTAGTTACACAATTGTATGCCTCTGTCCAAACGCCTAAGAACGGTACACCAGAAAGAGAATTTTATTGCACTGAAATTTAAAAAGAAAAAAACAGCAGCAGAGATGTTTAATAAATATTTACAAATGTCAAACATATTAGCATGACATAATTAAAGCACTTTTGGATCAAAACCCCCACATCACACTGCCCCCCTTACCATCCCAAGCATACTTAATCCACAGCCACCCTCCCACTGCCGTAAATGACACACACACATTTTTGATCATGAAAACTGGTGAGAATTTTTCTACTTCTGCCACAATAGTAAGTGACTTAGAGAAAAGGTTTTGGAATCAGATAAAACTAAGTTGTATGACTTTGTACAAGCTTCTTAACCTCTAAGACCTCAATTTCCTTAAATGTGAAATGAAGAAAATAATACAATTCTCTTTACCATTATTTTATCTATTACTAATATAACTGCCAATCAAATTATTATAAAGAATAAATAAGGGGAAGACATATGGGAACATATGTTTATGTATGACTGATTCACTTTGTTATAAAGCAGAAACTAACACACCATTGTAAAGCAATTATACCCCAATAAAGATGTTAAAAAAAAAAAAAAAAGAATAAATAAGACAGGACACCTTATATAATAACACAGTGCTGGGCACATTGCTGACTTTCTCTAGTAGACTACCAAATACAAATTTTGCATAATATTTCATTAGTTCATTTATAACTTTCCATTTGCCTTTTGAGATCACCAGGGACGATGAGAATTCCTAGACAGTCGCTCAACATTTACTGAGCATCTATAATGTGCTAGATGGCTGGAATAAAAAGGTGAATATGATATCATCCATGTCCTGGTTTAAATAATAATTATAAAATAATCACAACACAGGGAACAGGGGAAGAATGAGTGAGGATACGATTTCTACTCATTTTGAGTTTTCCCAATTTCTCCAAGGTACACCTGACCTTCCCCTGTTCTACTGAACATTAAAATTTCCTTAGACTTTTACAGGGTCATCAAAGAGCCATGTACTTTGAACACAATAGCTGGCAACAGTTTCAGTAGCTAAATCAAAACCTTATGTCATCCGACTTTGCTGGTGGCGCAGTGGTTAAGAATCCGCCTGCCAACGCAGGGGACACACGTTCGAGCCTTAGTCCGGGAAGATCCCACATGCCGCGGAGCAACTAAGCCCACAAGCCACAACTACTGAGCCCGCATGCCTAGAGCCTGTGCTCCGCAACAAGAGAAGCCACCGCAATGAGAAGCCCCCACACCACAACGAAGAGTAGCCCCCACTCACCGCAACCAGAGAAAGACCACACGCAGTAGCGAGGACCCAACACAGCCATACGTACATACATACATAAATTAATTAATTAAAAAAAAACCTTATGTCATTCCTATAGTAACTATGATGTAAAACATATTTCACTCAGCTTAAAAGTAAATTTTAATCTCTGGAAGAACAGACAAATCATCCTAGTTTCTAACCTCTCTGAAAACTCCTTCAGTTATTTTTACCAGAATATTCTTGCTGTATCCAAGAAGCTTAAAATTAAATTTTTTCTCTCATTTGGACATAACAACCTCCTTTCTACATAACAAATTACCACAAACCCAGTGGCTTACAATACCATATACTATCTTAGTTTCTGTGGGTTAGGAATCCGGCATAGTTTAGCTGGGTCCTCTACAAGGCTACGTCAAGGTGTCAACCATAATTACATCCTCATTTGGAGGCTCAATTGGGGAAGGATCCACTTCCAAGGTTACTGAGATTGTAACAATTCATTTCCTTATGGCAGTAGGATTCAAAGCCAATGATGTAGATAGTCAGTCTGCTAGCCAAATGGAGTCTTATGTAAGATAACTAGGAAAGTAACATTCCATTACCTTTAGCATATTCTTTTGGTTAGAAGGAGATCACAAATTCTGCTCACACTCAAGGCGAGGGGATTATACAAAGGCACGAACACCAGGAGGCAGGGATCATGGGAACTACTTTAGGGTCTATCTTATTGTCCAACACATTCTGCCTAGGTACGTCACTGAAAGTTTAAGATTCTGCTCAGCCCTTGTTCTAATTATACATACCACTATACTAACACACACACACACACACACACAACACGTACATCTCTTTTATCTCCTTGACTTCACAGCACTACTTGTCACAGCAAAAACCTAGAACCAATCTAAATGTTCGCCAGAAATGAATTGGTTAAAAATTTCCACAGTATCATGCAACCAGTAAAAATGAGATACATACTGATAAGAAAAACATTCCAAGATATAACGTTATGCTAAAAAGCATAGTACAGATATGTATTATATACTCCAATATATTTTAAAAAATATGTATGCAAACACTCATCAATGTTTTTATATGTTTTTTAAAATGTCTAGAAATAACACATAAAACTTCTAACTAGTTGCCTCTGAGGAAAGGCTGAAATGAGAGAAAGACTTACTTTTCATTGTATCTCTTATACTATTTGAATATACCATACATTGTTTTCATAATTGGGAAGAGGGGGCTACCGTTAAGTATTTGGAAATGGCTTTGTTATCAAAATTTTCTTCCTTGTTTAATTTTACTGCTTACCTATAGTTTTGTTTTTTGTTTCTGATTGCTTAAATACGGTCAATACATATAGTAGGGGAGGAAAAATATCTTTTTCCCCTACCCTTCTAAATTTTCAACTGGGATCCTTGTAACAAGACATATTAACAAGAGAAAAGCATACAAGTTTATTTAATGTAAACTTTACTCAACACTGGAGCCTTCATAAGCAAATGAAGGCCCGAAGAAACAAACCTGAGTGTTCTTATGCCAAGTTTGATGAAGACTGGAATATCATGGAAAGAGTATAGTAAATTGACAAAAACTTACTAGCATTATCTCTCGTTCAGATTTCTATGTTCCTTCACCTTTGCAGCTAAAGATGCTCCTTTCCTCTAGGCATAGGGACACCTCTCATGAGGGTTTTATGACCTGCTTTAGAGGCAGGTCAGAAGTTCCTCCAGCACATGCTGTTGCTCTAATTCCTTCTGCTTAAAATATTCAATATGTGAAGGTGCCATACTTTGGGGTAGCATGTTCTGAACTCCATCATTATGCACTGGTAGAATATGTTTCTGCCACATGTCTTCCCTTAAACTGTAAGACTCCTTGAGGGCAAGAACAAAGGATAACTCATATGTGTGTTCCCACAGCTTAGTATACACGCTATATGTAAACTTTTACAAAATGTTCTCATTAATAAAATTAAGATGAAAGAAACCAAAGGCATTTCATTTAACAGAATACACTAGAGAAGAGGAAATGCAAATTATGAAGATTTATAGGGAGTCTTTAACTTAGTTGCTTGTCTTTAAAAAGAATAATATTGTATAATCATACCCACCAATCATGTGAATCTCATCCTCAAACGAGCAAGAAGTATCTAATGCTAATACTTGCTCTTAGGAACTATACACTAAGAAAATGGTGTTAAAAGAGGGAACATAACAAATACCCCTGGAAACATTTTTAAAGATATTATCAAATGACTCCTAATATTCCCCAAAAGATTCCTCAAAGCTGCCTAAATCTCATAGAAGCACTTTCAGATGTCAAGACTTATATTTTTCTTATTTGCTGCAGTTAAAATAAAGCAAGTAAATAATGCTGAGAACTTTATTCAGGATATTTTTGTATCCTGATTATATCAGTTAGATTATATCTGACTAAATTTTATGTAACTAGTTCCAGGATATCAAATTCCATTGACTTATGCTTTCATTCAAAATCTATTCATTGAGTACTTAGTACCTTTTCAGGCATTTTGCTAACTGCTAGGGATACACTAACAAACAGATTTAATAAAACTGCATGAATTTTCCACTAAAAGTAGGGTACTTTGTCTATTTAAAGGAATTCCTTATCAAATCCACCAAAATGTAAGACTTCCACAGTCAGCTCATATTCAGCCCTTGATCTTCCAGAGGTGACCTGGAGATAAAATCTCTGAGTTCATTGATTTTATTACTGTTATAGAATTTCTACTGAAATTTTGCTGATTTCTTGTTTAAGACATTAACACTTCAAGAACCATTTCATTTATTCCCCCACCCACCTTAAACAGCTCAATCAATGTTTGAAAATCTTTCCCTATCTTAGGCATTTTCTAAATACCTACATTACATAATTAGCATTATAATGAACTAGATGCTGTTTATAGTGCTCAATTCTTAAAACTCACTAAAAAGCATATATGATTTTTTTAATTTTCTAAAAAAACTTAATGTTTTATTTTCTATGCATATGTCCCTATTTTTCCTTTTCTTCTATGACTAACTAGTATTGCCTTCAAAACCGGAAACATCTTAGTTGAAGCAAATCACCTTGACGTAAAATTTAATATAGGCAAATCTCCAATAAGCTGATGAAGTGCCTAAATCAAAGGAGATTACATTCAACTCCTAAGAACCAGCACCCTTTAAACAAAGTCAGACTCAAACAATGTTTTATTTTTTCCTCCATGACCCTTTAAACAAAGTCAGACTCAAACAATGTTTTCTTTTTCCCTCTGAGAGGCTTTTTTAATAAGTTACATTTTTCATATAACTTTTAATATGCTGTTGCATTTTGACCCATTCATTAACCCATTACCTTCCATTCCTTTCAGATTTTTGCTTGTTTACCTGCCCTCAATTCAATAGGCTAGAAAAGGCCCTAAGTATGATTCAAGTTCTAGACTGAAGTATTACCCAACAGAACTTTGTCTGATAATGGAAATGTTCTACGTCTGCACTGTCCAAAAAGTAGCCACTGGCTACATGTAGCTATAAAACACCTGAAATGTACAATTGATGAAATGAATTTTCTATTTTAATTCACTTAAATTTGAATAGCCATATGTGGCTGTTACTACCATATATGATAGAATAATAAGCAATGACCAATACATATCAGAATGGGTTCCGAACAATAAGCTCAAACCATCCTCCTTTGGAAAGGTTACCAGACTGGTGGTAGGTATGAGATATGCCTCAGCACTAAATGAACTATACCAAAATACGCAGTGAGATTTTTCAAGCAGGATAGAGGTACAGGAGCTAGATGCTAGTATCTAATTCAGGAAGCCTTGGATAATAAGGTGGATTTTCATATACATTTTCTACGCTAATCCATATATCAAGCCTACAAGACACAAGAGGTATCCTCTATTATATAAAGGTGATTTCTTTTTAAAAACTGAGAAACTGGCTTAAAGGGATTATGTTATTTGCCTATGTCACATAGCTAATAAACAAACTAGGACTCAAATACATATCTGTACAGTCAAATTCAGTGCTTCTTCCACCATACTATACTGTCTCTCAAGTTTAATACACAACCCATCAAAACGCTATGCCCAGAAAATAAAAAGTGCTACTGGTCACATTTCAAATCACTAAGAGACAGATAGCTAGATGACAGATTCAAGGTTAGATAGAGAGGTTCTAAAATATTGATCAACTATTTCGGCAGAAGATCCTTTCCTTCCTCACATATTATCTCTCCCAAATTCCACATTATTAAAAAAAAATAAAAGTAGAACACAAAACCATAAAGAATTAAGAAAAAAATATAAATGAACATTTATCTGACTCTCAGAATAAAGAAGGAATTTCTAAGCCTCAAATCAGAGGAAAAAAAATATGAGAAACAGGAACGTGCAGTCAGACACTTTATGCTCACATTTGCAACAAAGACTAGTGAAAACTTCATCAGGGATCAGAATTGGGACTGCAGACCACTTTCAAAAAGCATTAGGTTAGACTACATAAAAATTCAAACTATAAAAGATAAATGAAAAGCTATAAAAATGTATATAACAAATAGATAAGATTTTAATCTTAAATATAAGGAGTATTTATAAATCCATATTAAAAAAATCTGAACACTGTGATGGAAAAACACACAGAGTTCATTAAGTTAGCAATTTACAAAAAGAATACTGGCTGCCAAAAAGGGGAAAAGAGGAAATATTCAACCTCACTAGTAATATAAGAAACCCAAGTTAAATGTGAGATGTTTAACTGATCAAATTGTCAAAGATTTCTTGGTTTGTTTTCATGATAACCAGTGATGGCTAAAGAAGAGGGGAAAAGGCTACTCAGGCTTGTGGGAATATAAACTGTAAAACCTGAAGGGTGTCACACATTTTAACACAAGAATCCCACTTTTAAATTTTTATCCTGAGAAATATGTTTATCAAAGAATTTATAGTGGAAGGGGAAGGAGAGGGAAAGGGGGAAGGGGAGGAGGAAGGGAATGTTCATTTTTAAATCTAGGTATGTATTTGTTATATTATTTTAATTTCTCAAAATAAAAAATTTAAGTCATTACATACAGAATGATCCCAATTGTGTGTGTGTATGCACGTGTATGTGTATACATGTGTTTATGACTGGAAGCAATTATCATTGGGTCACGGGATTAAGATGCCATTTTCTTCTTTGCTTTTTGGTGACTGTCCCAAATTGCATGCAATACATTGCATGTTCATATTCAGAAAGAAATTACTCCAAATAATCTACTTTTATAAGTAATTTTTCAAAGTACTCATAAAACAATTTCAAAACCAACAAGTATTCAAGGCTACTGTTAAAAAGTATCATTCACTAGGGAAGCAAAGATGATCAAAGATGTCATATCACTCTTATTCTAAAATATGACACTTTTTCCCTTTCTTAATGTTTTCAATTCAACTAACTTGAGTAGCTGCACATACATATATAAACAATGCACATACATGTATATAAATAGTACTATGTATATATTACACATACACAAAAAATGAAAACGAAAAAGAGATTGAGTTAAAAAAATAAGTAAAAATGGAAGTTTTGCTGTTTTCTTCAATATGGTACAATAAATAAGTTTTATCAAACTCAGGTAATGAGGCCTAATCTGCAGTTTAGTTATCTCTTCCAAACACTAGAGTATTAATGATTTTAAAATACTTCCAGTATTACAGTTTTATAACTTCACTAGTCTCTTAATAACTAAATATTCTCTCTTTGAAAAGAGAAACTCACGCAATTTGGAATATTCAACAAGAAGAAAATAATAGTGTCCCACAGTTACCCATCTTACAGGAACTTCTTTAGGAAAATTCTAAATTAACAAATTAGGAGACAAAAGGACAGAGCAGACTGCATTGCTTGCTCTCAAGATGTGAGAAAAATAAAATTCAATCCTGCATTGTATAAAGCAAACTGCCCTGAATGAAATAATTACCTTTAAAATAATTCAGCACTATTTGCATGACCATCTAAGAATGAGAAAAGTATAAAAACATTTTGTTGCACAATTATGCCCTGAGATACTTCCTCAGGTATCTGAGCTTTTAAATTTATTTTTAACATAGTCCACAAATAGAAAACTCAGGATAATTTTCTATTCATCTGCTACCAGCAATGACAGTCAAAGATCTTAAAGAAAAATAATCCAAATTAATAAAAATAAAAAAATTTTTAGAGATGTTAACAGTATCCCAATAGACGGTTTTTAAAATGTCATGCCATTTCTCTCTACAATATATTCTCTTTTCTCTACTGTTGCACCTGGCATTCAAATTACAGAGAATAGAGGAGATGGCCAAGATGGTATAGTAGGAAGACCCTGAACTCATCTCTGTCCACGGACACACCAAAATTACAACTACTTACAGAGCGACTATCTATAAGAACAACCTGAAGATTAGCAGAAAAGATTTTCCAAAACTAAAGACATAAAGGAACGACATGAGAGGGGTAGGAGGGGCGGAGACACAGTATTGTCAGGACCCACATCACTCAGTCAGCAACCCACAAATGGGAGGAATATCACAACTGGTCCTCCCCAAGGAGCAATGGGTCCAAGCCCCACAGCAGGTTCCCCAGTCCAAGGGGTTGTGCACCAGGAAACAAGCCCCCAGAATGTCTAGCTTTGAAAACAGGAGAGCTTATATTTGGGAGCATGGGAGGTGGGGAAGGGGTGTTAGGAAACAGACTCTGCTCTTAAAGGGAGCACACATAATCTCAACATGCTCCAAGTCCCAGACCAGAGGCAATAGTTTGAAAGGAGCTTGGGCGAGACCCACCTGCTGATCTTGGAGAGCCTCCCAGAGAGGTAGGAGGCAAATGGGACACCCCTTGGGGGAGGAAATGATGGCAACAGCCATTTTGTGGAGCTTGTTCTACCATGATAACACCAGTACAGACAAGCTCCATTTTGGAATCCTCCCTCTAGCCAATTAGTGCCAGGGACCCAACACAACCCTCCAATGAGCCAGCACCAGCCCTGTGCCCACCAGGCCCTGTAGAGAGCCACACAAGAAGCCAACCCTGCCCTCCAGGAGGCTTGCAGCCACCACATAAGGCACAGCTAACTGGACAGCAGACAGCCCTGCCTACCAGCACAATCACAGTACTCAGCCCCAGCACAACATAAAGGTTCATGCAGCCTACATAAGAGGCACCTCTAGAGCACAGAGCTCTGGTGACCAGAGTGGAGTGTGCTGCTGGGCCCCATAGGACATCTCCTACATGAGGCCACTTCAAGATCAGGAAACATAAGCAGCCTACCTAATACACCAAAAGAAATACAGCGATTTGGCCAAATGAGGAGATAGAGGAATATATTCCAAATGAGTGAACAAGACGTATAGCCTCAGAAAAAGAACTAAATGAAGTGAAGACAAACAATCTACCTGATAAAGAGTTCAAGGTAGGTAGTGATCATAAAGATACTCAACAAACTCAGGAGAAGAATGAATGAACATGGTGAGAAGCTGGAAATAGCTGGAAAATACAAAGAAGAACCAAACAGATAGCTGGAAAATACAAAGAAGGACCAAACAGATACAATAAAGTGAAATAAAAAATACACTACAAGAAACCAACAGTACATTAGATCATACAGCAAAACAGATCAGCAATCTGGAAGACAGTACTGGAAATCACCCATGCTGAAGAGAAAAAAACAAAAGAGAATTTTTAAAAATAAGCTTAGTTTAAGAGACCTCTGGGACAACATAAAGCATACTAACATTATAGGGGTCCCAGAAGGAGAAGAGGGAGAGACAGAGGGCAGAGAACTTACTTGAATACATAACAGCTGAAAATATCCCTAACCTAGGAAAGGAAAAGACACTCAGGTTCAGGAAGCACAGAAAGTCCCAAACAAGATGAACCCAAAGATGTCCACACCAAAACAAATTATAATTAAAATGGCAAAAGTTAAAGATAGAGAATCTTAAAGGCAGTGAAAGAAAAGCCAACTAGTTACATACAAGGAACTCCGAAAAGACTATCAGCTTTTCAGAAGAAGCTGCAGGCCAGAGTGACTGGCCTGATATATTCAAAGTGATGAAAGAAAAAAACCTAGAACCAAGAATACTCTATCCAGCAAGGTTATCACTCAGATTTGAAGCAGAAACAGACTTTTACAGACCAGCAAAACCTAAATGAGGTCAGCATCACTAAACCAGCTTTACAAGAAATGTTGAAAGAACTTCTCTAAACAGAAAGGCCACCACTAGAAATATGAAAATTATGAAAGAAAAAATATCACTTGTAGAGGCAAACATACAGTAAAGGTAATAGATCAACCATTATAAAGCTAATAGGAAGGCTAAAGACAAAAGTAATAATATATATCCATAATAAGACACAACAACAAAAAGATTTTAAATATGATGTGAAAAATATTAAATGTGCAGGGGGTAAAAATTCAGGGTGGTTAGAATCTGTTCAAAATTAAGAGATCTATCAACTTAAAACAATCACATACGTGTGTGTGTGCACACACACACGTGCATATAGCTATTTGTTAACCTCATCATAACCACAAACCAAAAACCTATAATAGATACATACACACAAAAAAAAATAAAATTCAAACATAACACTAAAGACAGTCATCAAATCACAAGGGAAAGGGCTTCCCTGGTGGCGCAGTGGTTAAGAGTCCGCCTGCCGAGGTAGGGGACACAGGTGCAATCCTGGTCTGGGAGGATCCCACATGCCGCGGAGCGGCTGGGCCCGTGAGCCATGGCCACTGAGCCTGCGTGTCCAGAGCCTGTGCTCCGCAACGGGAGAGGCCACAACAGTGAGAGGCCCGCGTAACGCAAAAAAAAAAAAAAAAAATCACAAGGGAAGAAAGCAAAAGAAGAGAAGAACTACAAAGAACTACAAAAGCAACCAGCAAAGAATTAAAATGGAAAAAGTATATACCTATCAGTAATTAACGTAAATGGACTAAACGCTCCATTCAAAAGACAGTGGCTGAACAGATTAAAAAAAAAGAAAAAACCATATATATGCTTCCTACAAGAGACTCACTTCAGATTTAAAGTTATATGCAGACTGATATTGAGGGGATGGAAAAAGGTATTCCATGCAAGTGGCAAGGAAAAGAAAGCTGGAGTATCAATACTTGTATCAGACAAAATAGACTTTAAAACAAAGACTGTAACAAGAGTAGAAGAAGGACATTATATAATGATAAACAGGTCAAGCCAACAAGAGGATATAACAATTGTAAATATATATGCACCCAACATAGGAGCACCTAAATACATAAAAGAAATATTAATAAACAAAAAGAGAGAAACTGACACTAATACAATAACAGTAGCAAACTTTCACACCTCACTTACATCAATGGACAGATCATCCAGACAGAAAATCAATAAGGAAACATTGGCCTTAAATAACACATTAGACCAGATGGATTTAATAGATATGTATAGAACATTTCATCCAAAACCAGCAGAATACACATTCTTTTTGGCACAAATGGACATATCAGAAGCTAGGCCACAGAACAAGCCTCAATAAATTTAAGAATACTGAAATTATATTAAGTATCTTTTCTGGAAACAGTATGAGACTAGAAACAAACTACAAGAAAAAGACTACAAAAGACACAAACATGGGAAGGCTAAAAAATCATGCTACTAAACAACCAATGGTTTACTGAGGAAATCAGAGAGGAAATCAAAAAATACCTGGAAACAAATGAAAATGGAAATACAACAATCCACATCTCTGGGACACATCGAAAGCAGTTCTATGAAAGAAGCTTGTAGTGATACAAGCCTACCTCAGGAAACAAGAAAGCTCTCAAATAAACAACCTAAACTTACACCTAAAGGAACTAGAAAAAGCAGAACAAACAAACCCGAAATTAGGAGAAAGAAAGAAATCATAAATATCAGAGCAGAAGTAAATGAAATAGAGACTAAAAAAATTAAAAATTTTAAAAAAGTAAACACCAATGAAATTACGAGTTCTTTGAAAAGATAAACAAAACTGATAAACTTTTAACCAGACTCATCAAGAAAGAGAGGGCCCAAATAAATAAAACCAGAAATGAAAGAAATAAAATCAGAAATGACACCACAGAAACACTAAGGATCGTAAGAGATTACTAAGAACAAATATATGCCAATAAAATGGACAATCTAGAAGAAATGGATAAATTCCTAGAAACATAAAAATCTCCCAAAAATGAATCAGGAAGAAATAAAAAAATATGAACAGACCAATTACCAGTAATGAAATTGCATCAATTAAAAAAAACAAAAACTCCCAACAAACAAAAGTCCAGGCAGACAGCTTTACAGGTGGATTCTACAAAACATTTAAAGAAGAGTTAACACTCATCCTTCCTAAACTATTACAAAAAAATTGAAGAGGGAGGAATGCTTCTTAACTCATTATACAAGGCCATTATCACCCTGAATCCAAAACCATGCAAAGATACCACAAAGTAAATTACATGCCAGTATCTCTGATGAACACAGATGCAAAAATTCTCAACGAAACATGAGCAAACTGAATTCAACAATACATAAAAAAGGATCATATACCATGATCAAGTGGGATTTATCCCAGGGATACAAGGATTTTTCAATAAACGCAAATCAAAGTGATACACCACAGTAACAAGCTGAAGAATAAAAATCATATTATCATCTCAACAGATGCAGAAAAAGCCTGTGACAAATTTCAAATCCATTTATGATAACAACTCTCAACAAAGTGGGTATAGAAGGAACATACCTCAACATATTAAAGGCCATATATTACAAAACCACAGCCAACACCATACTCAACAGTGAAAAGCTGAAAGCACTTCATCTAAAATCAGGAACAAGACAAGGATGCCCACTCTCGCACTTTTATTCAACATAGTGTTGGCAATCCTAGCCATAGCAACCAGACAAGAAAAAGAATTAAAAGGAATCCAAATTAGAAAGGAAGAAATAAAACTGTCCCAGTTTACAGGTGACATGTTTTAAGTATAGAAAATCCTAAACACATTACTAAAAACCGCTAAACTAATAAATTCAGTAAAGTTGCAAGATACAAAGTCAGTATACAGAAATCTGTGCATTTCTATACACTAACAATAAACTATCAGAAAAAGATATTAAGAAAACAATCTCATTAACAACTGCATCAAATAGAATAAAATAACTAAGAATACATCTAAGGAGATAAGAGGCCTGGACCCAGAAAACTGTAAGACATTGAAGAAAACTGAAGACAACGCAAACGAACGGAAAGATTTACCATGCTCATAGAAAAATTAATATTGTTAAAATGACCATATATCCCAAGGCAGTCTAAATCAAAATACCAATGGTATTTTTCACAGAACTAGAACTAGTAATTCTAAAATTTGTATGGAAACAAAAGATCCCAAATAGCCAACAATCTTGAGAAAGAAGAACAAAGCTGGAATATCATGCACCCTGATTTCAAACTACACTACAAATCAAAGCAGACACACAGATCAACAAACAGAATACAGGACCCAGAAATGGACTCACACTTATATGGTCAATTAATCTACAACAAATGAGGCAAGAATATACAATGAGTAAAAGACAGCCTCTTCAATAAATGGTGTTGGGAGAACAGGACAGCTACATACAGACAATCAAAATGTACTAATTTTTCATAGCATATACCGAAACAAACTCAAAATGGAATAAAGACTTAAATGTAAGACCTGAAACTATAAAACTCCTATAAGAAAACATAGGCAGTAAGCTCTCTGACATAAGTCTTAGCAATATTTTCTTGCATCTGTCTCCTCAGGCAAGAGAAACTAAAGAAAAATAAACAAATATGATTACATCAAACTAAAAAGCTTTTGTACAGCAAAGGAAACTATCAACAAACTGAAAAGGCTGCCTACTGAATGGGAGAAGATATTTGCAAACAACATATCCAACAATGGGTTAATATTCAAAATATACAAAGAATTCATACAACTCAACATCAAAAAAACAAACTACCCAATTAAAAAATAGGCAGAGGACCTAGACATCTTCCCAAAGAAGACATACAGCTGGCCAACAGACACATGAAAAGATCACTAATCATATTAAAACCACAATGAGATACCACCTCACACCTGTCAGAATGGCTATCATCAACAAAACAATAAATAACAAGTATCGGCAAGGATGGAGAAAAGGGAACCCTCGTGCATTGTTGGTGGAAATGTAAACTGGTACAGCCAGAAGGAAAAACAGTATAGAGGTTTCTCAAAAAATTAAAAACAGAACTGCCATATGATCCAGCAATTTAACTTCTGGGTATTTACCTGAAGAAGACAAAAACACCAATTTGAAAAAATATGTGCACCCTATGTTCAATGAAGCATTATTTACAAGAGCCAAGGTATGGAAGCAACCTAAGTTCCCATTAATAGACGAATGGATAAAGAAGATGTGGTATATAAATACAGCGGAATATTTTTCAGCCATTAAAAAAAAGAAGCCTTGCCATTTGCAACAACATGGATGGATCTAGAGGGTATTATACTATAATGAAATAAGTCAAATACCATATGAGCTCACTTATATGTGGAATCTAAAAAACAAAACAAAATGAAAACAGACTCACAGATACAGAGAACAAACAGGTGGTATCCAGAGGGGAGACAGGTGGGGGGTTGAAATAGGTGAAGGGGATTAAGAGGTACAATCCTCCAGTTACGAAACAAGCCACAGAGACGTAATATACAGCATAAGGATATGGTCAGTACTATTATACAGTAAGTTTTATCAGGACAGATAGTTAATGGACTTATTGTCATTTCACAATATATGCAAATGTCAAATCACTATGTAGTATACCTGAAATTAACATAATATTGTACATCAACTATATTTCAATTTTTAAAAGATTACTTAGAATACCAGATGTGTCAATGGATAGTCAATGCCAACATGAAAAGAAAGAGGTTCCTCCTGTTCATTGTGGACTAGAATAAAGAAAAAGAAAAAAAAACTTTTGTAATTTCCAGTGGAAGAGTCATATTGTCAAGGCTGCAAATAGCCATTTGAATTTGTTCCCTACAAATGAGACAGCTAGATGTAAATGTAAATTCCCCTGATGTGTCTTAAGATCACCAGACAGCATGCTATTTTCTGAGCATAAACACAGTACAAAGTGCTAACAAGTTATATTCACTTTACTGTTTACATAGCCCTTGTGTATATTTTATTTAATTTCATTCTTAAACTCCTGACAATTGTGTTCTACCTCCATTTTTCATGTGAGCCAACAACAGCTCAGAGTAGTTAAGTAACTTATGTCATAAAGCTAACAGTCGGCTTTAAACACAGATCTAAGTGATCCCAAATAAGGTATTCCAAGTATGATTACAATGAAAAGAAAAGTATGATTACAATGTTAAATGACCTTAGAAAAGTGTTATTCATAGTTTCTAATCAAGTACTTCAATTAGTACTTCACTATGACAGACTCACCCTCAACCAAATAACAAATGTTAATTTCAGTTCACGACCAAAAGTACTAACAGACCATTCATTTCAACTACAAAGATAAAAATAAGTACCATGTAATGAGATATCTTACATTTTTAAACAGAAAAATATAATTAAACTATTAATTAGGATTTAAAAAGATGCTTTTATTGGCATAGATACCTTTTAGCATCTTACAAATCTTCAGAAATCTTCTGACATAAGGTCACATATTCCACATAAAATCTTTCCTCTTTAATGTCAAGTTTCTACTATTTCAAGTATTTTAGCTCATTGTATTCTCACTGCTTACATCGAACATTTACCAACCTCTTAATCCTCTCCCAAAGAGGATCTCTTTGAATTCTGATTGCTTACCTTCCACCTCTGAGCTCTAGATTGCTACCTGCTTAACAAGGCAGTTCTCAGTTTCAAGATGCCAAAGCAAACCAGAGCAAGCCATAGTAGGGAAATGCAACATTAGCTTAAACCCTAATAAACATTCTATCCAAGAGGAGACAAGATTTCAAAATAGTTCTTCTTCCATTAATGAGCATCCTTCTCCCTTACTGTGGGTTTATAACCAACAAAGAAACAAAGGAGTCAGACAAAGGTAAAATTATAGCTGAAATCAGTGGCCAAAACAGCTACCTATTAACTTCAATTGTAAATTAAACTTAGAACTGTATACGTTTATTTTCTTCTCCCTCATAGGGTCCAGGCTGCTCAGATAAATCCACCCTACAGGGGAGTAGAGAATGTTATGTCCTAAGAATTGAGAGCTCTAAAAACAGAACCAGATGTCACTGAGCAACAGCATACTCAATTCCTTCTCCAGTCCTCACCTAATCCTTCCTTGAGAGGGCATCTCACCCAAGGAGTTGAAAGAAGGGGGAAAGCTACTTCCAAGAGAACTTCCTTACTTTACAAGTCATGTAGAAACATGGGGAGAGGAAAATGATGGTTCTTCCTTCAACAAACATAATCTCCAAAAATACATAACAGATTCTTCAAGATGTTTTTTAAACTCTCAAAGAGGAACATCTCACAGAATACACATCTTCTCCTATTTCACTTCCCACACCAGAGAGAGGCAAGGATTGGGTGAAGAGGTATTAGACTAACTTGACCTAAGAAGACTGGGCTAAAAGAAAGAAAACTAAGTCTGCAAACTCCCAAAGTAGTCCTGATTAAAAACCAATACTCTATTTCGTTACTCTAGGAGGTGGGTGAACAGATGAATGGATAAAGATGTGGCGCATATATACAATGGAATGTCACTCATCCATAAAAAGGAACAAAACTGAGTTATTTGTAGTGAGGTGGACACACCTAGAGTCTGCCATACAGAGTGAAGTCAGAAAGAGAAAAACAAATACCGTATGCTAACGCATATATATGGAATCTAGAAAAAAAAAAAGGTACTGATCAACCTAGTTGCAGGGTAGGAATAAAGAGGTAGACATAGAGGATCATAGAGGATGGACTTGAGGACATGGGGTGGGAGGGGGAAGCTGAGGCGAAGTGAGAGTAGCAACGACATATATACACTACCGAATGTAAAATAGCTGGCTGGTGGGAAGCAGCAGCATAGCACAGGGAGATCGGCTCGGTGCTTTGCCATGACCTAGGGGTGGGATAGGGAGGATGGGAGGAAGGCTCAAGAGGGAGTGGATATGGGGACATGTGTATGCATGTGGCTGATTCGCTTTGCTGTACAACAGAAACTAACACAGTATTGTGAAGCAATTATACTCCAATGAAGATCTATTAAAAAAAACAATATTCTATGTAGTCTTTGCATAAGTTATGATAAATTTAGTTGTAAAAAGCAGAGCTCTTTGTAAAACTGCACGGTAGACTAAGTGGTACTTGACCATTTCTATCCTGCTTTTTCAAACTCTCTCCTTCACCTAGCCTCCTTTCTCACCCTTACTCCCATGGAAGACTTCACCTTGCCCTCTATAAGCCTAAGATTCACTTCTTTCCTAGGACTGACCTCTAAACTCCCATTCCCCGCAGCCCAACTAAGAATGAATCAGATTATGTGATTAAAGTACTTCCCACTAATGGATAAATGTGGTTTAATCCACGGGGCTCAATTCCACAAATATCATTAAGCTCTCCTATGTATAAGGCACTGTGTTTAATCAATCAAAGTACCTATTCTTCTTAACAAGAAAAACTAGCTAACTCAAATCAATCTTGTAATGCACAATGTAAAAGAGAAGCACATGAGTGCTTGCTTCACCTCACACTTTCCCCTTCCCATTTCTTCCCCTCACGATGCCCCTCCCCCCTGCACCATCAGCCACGGAATAAAATCCAAGGAATCAATATTGCTTCCAATAAAAGTCAATTACTGGGAAGACAAAGTGTGATGGTACAGCAAACAGTAAACATTCAAAACCATAGATGAGTCAGTAGAGGGTCTTCTAGATTTATTTTACATATTAATCGCAAATACAATAAAGGGCTTCTCAATAAATCAATTCCCTTACAAGATACCTTTGCTTTGCTCAGAACCCTCAGTTATTAAACCATATATACTGAGAGGGTTTTTCTTCAGTTATTTCCAGTTAAAATATTACTAAGTATCAGTTCAATCTGCCCTACCATAGTTAAAGGCTATTAAACTTGCCTATTAAACTCACCTGTTTTCAATTAAGAGTTGACATTTTCCCCCAATTACTCCTAGGTCTGAAATTCCAAACTAATTGGCATACTTACTTTAAATCTTTTTTTTTCCAGTTGTAAAATTTATTAATTCTTACTCATAACACAGGTCCAAACCTGGAGAGCAGGATACAACTACTGACAGGTTTGGGTTTGCTTGGGCCACATGAAGTTATTTTTAACTGTTTCGAGTAGCTGTCAATATTTTTAAAAGTCAGGAGACGCGCAAGCAAAAATTTAGATTTCCTGTGTTCTCTTGAGAAGGCTGAACACTGGGCCCATATTCATTATGGCACTGATCAGGTGAACGTGAGAACTGGATATCCCTCTTAGATGAGGCATAAACTCTTTAGTGTATTTCACTCATTTTTATTTTCATATGTGTAGTATCTGGAGGCATGTGAGTTTGCTATTCATAACCTATTCCTCTGAAAGGTGCATAATATTTTCCAGATCACTTCAACACTTCACTAAGCCACCTAATGTAAAAAGCCATAAAGCAGGACATACTGGTTTGTAACTCCATGGTTAATAATAAAAAATTTTCACAAGGCTTAGAAGAAAGGTTGAGAAAGAAAAAAATTTAGATTGGTGGAAGGGTGACATACAGAATGTAAAAAGCCCATCTGAAAGTTTTTTTGGGAGAAAAAAAAAGGTGAAATCCCAAAAACATTGTCAAGACACTGAAAGCTTTCCTGACTCCATGGTTCCTTGCCATACTCCATGCTTCAGAACCTTCCTTCCCACTTTTTTATGTGTAATAGCAGTTAGGTCATAAACTCCGAGAAATGTTAGGAAATTTATGAAACACATTTACACCTTCAAAAATAATTCTCCTCACACACTTTTTTAACAGTCTTTATCCACCATCAAATCCTCCCCCAAGTATTTTCTACTGCTCTCCGCTTTGTATTCTAATGACAACTAGAGTCCTCATTTTCAAGGCTTGGGCTTCAGTCCTGGACGGGCTCTCCAGTACAGAAACTTTTTTGGCTGGTATAGTTGCACTCCTTATTATATCTCTTATACCAACTTCTACAATCTATTTCATTCAAAATTTATCTGTAACTCCCTCTCTAAAGTCTTGATCAAATTGTAGGGGGGGTGTACCCAGTTGTCCAAAGAAAATCAATATACTGTGATTTTTCTCTGATATTGTTAATTTAAATAAAAAGCATGAAGACTCTTAAAGATTAAAAAACATTTAAGTAAATTTTATATGCTAAGTGCATAAAGCGACAAGCGAGTGATGCTCTATCTTTAGCATGTCAGGACTAGTGACTTATCATGAACTCAAAATACTGAGGAGAAAGATTAGTACGAAATCTGTGAAGCCCAGTGATGGTCACATTGCGCCCACACTAACAAATCACTAAGTGATGTCTCACCTCCCTGCACCCCATTCCCGAGGATAAAGGGTGTTAGGAGACTTGAATCTGAAAAAGAAAAAAATAAGCAGCTTTTCTGTGCAAGTTTGGGGAAAACAAAGCGTTACCGCACGTGATACCATTACAGCATAAAACCACTTAACACCTTATTGGGGTCTCACTCTTCACCCAAAGCGAGACTCGGGCCACCTTAGCTCCTACTGTGATGCACCCTCCTCAGGACCTCGCGGCGTTAACCCAGGATGACAGAAAAGGGGCGGCGCACAACTGTTCCTCTGCCCTGTTAAGGAGGGTTAAGGGTACCGCCTTCATCTCCGGGGAAAGGCCTCAGGACTCCCAACCCAAAAACAGCACCCCCGAAACCCAACTCCCTTCCCTGCCTCTCCGAACTGGGCGCCAGCGGCCAGAGCCCAGAACCTCACCCACGGTCCCCTAGCAGGGTCCGGGACGTCCAGACCACCACCAGAGGAGTCCGGCTCTCAAGCCCAAACTCGCCCTCCGTCCCCACCAAAGCCCAGCCTCCAACGCCGCCCCCACCGAGTTCTCCAGCTGAGTCCAGTCACCCTCGAACCTGTAGTCCCCCTTGAGTGTCCAGGCACAGGCCGGGGCCAGCGACACCTCCGCTTCCCCCACAACTGAATCCGTCCGGAGGTGTCTGAGGCGGCGGACGTTGCGGCAGCTGCGACTAGAAGAGCCGCCCCAGCAGGTTACAGGCCGGCTCCTAAGCTGCTTCTCGCGAGATCCCGCTGTTCAAAAAGGCGAGATTAGCTGAGTTCTCGCGAGAATGGTGGCTCGCCGCTCAGGAGTTGGGCGGGGCGCGAAGAGGGCGGGCCGTTGAGGGAGTGGCTGCAAGGGGTGGGCGTTGAGCCTGGGGGCAGGCGACGCAGAGTGTAAGGCGCGGGTCCCCACAGACGTCAGGTCGGGATCAACCGCAAGCTTCGAATCTGAGTGGCTGCGAGCAGAGTTACCCCCCAAATCTTTGAATCCCACGTTTTTCCTTGATTTCCTGTCACCGTTAGAAAAAAGCGGACAGCGTCTCCAGCCCAGAGTTGGAGAATACCTCAAGGACGCTGAGTTTACTCAAGGAAAGCGTTTCCCTCAACTGAGCGAACTCCAAACTCGCCTTTGGCGGCTCAGCTGGCGGGTATTAACCCGCCTGGGTTGAGGAAAGGCGGTCCTAGTGAGGGCCACCTTCTATTGCCTAGCGTCCGCAGCTGTTTGTTTTTAAACGCTGGGTTGGCGGGAACCGGTGCGCCATCTGGAGCTCTTGCAGTTGGGCTCCTGTGGAACGTCGACAGTAACCTGGATGGGATATTATTGCTTCTTGTGGCAGAAGGTGCCGGTAATAGAGTTTCGGTCGGTCACTCAACTTTACTGAGCCTACTGTGTGTCACATGCTGGACTACACAAACAGAAAAATGAAAGACACAGTCCCCAACCTCGAAGCTCACACCCTGGGGGCGAGACCCACCCGAAAACAGATAATCCTGTTACACAGTGGTAAAGGCCGAGCTGTGAGCTGAGAGGGAGGAACCGGCTCGGTCTGCCATGTTGAGGAAGCTTCCACGAGGGAGTGACATTTGAGCTGAGTCCTGAAGGATGAGTAAGAGTTCCCCAGTTTTGAGAAGAGTGGTAGGAGCGCTGCAAGCAGAGGAAGCGTAAAGGAAGAGGACCTGGTTTGAGTAATTTGCTATGAAAACAGATTTTGCCAGAAAGAACTTTACTGAAAGGCTTTTTTTTCTTTCTTTTTTTTTAAATGGGCTCTAGAGCGCAGGCTCAGTAGTTGTGGCGCATGGGCTCAGCGGCATGCGGGATCCTCCCCGACTAGGGCTCGAGCCCGCGTCCCCTGCACCGGCAGGTGGATTCTCAACCACTGCGCCACCAGGGAAGTCCTGAAAAGCTTTTACTCACTGTTGAGTTGGGAAGGGAAAACTCCCTGGCTTCTACATCTGCTAACCAAAATGTTTTTCAAACCAGTGTTTATGCTAAGGAGATGAGCAGTTGAGCTGCACAATAGAGGATAGTGAACATCCTCGTCCTCACCTAAGGACACTACCTATGAGAGACCTAAGGGAAACAGATTATTGTCGTAGTATCCCAAGTTATTATCATTGCCACATTCTGCTAAAGTGGAAATCTTTGAAGATTTCTAAGACAGAAGAAGAATCTAATAGTTTTGTAATACAGGTGTATCTTATGGAGAAACTTCAGGAAAACCCTCAGGCAACAAAATAACAAAAACTTCATTAGACTTATTTATTATCATAGCTTTCTTCTATAAGATAAGATCAAGAGAAGTAGTTGTATAGTCCAAGTTTTAGTGAGGTCTGTCAAAGAGGAATTATTTCCCTATATCAAAATAGAACCTATCATTTCCTAAAGAGAGACCCTGATATTCTACTATAGGATTTCTGCCAATCTCCCTTTAGACATATTATTTTCATATTATTATGTATATGTATACTGTAGGGACATTTGGCTCACTGTACCAATAGAAAAAGAAAGGTCATAAACAAATACTGAATCATTATGTTGTACACCTGAAAATAATATAATGTATGTCAATTCCTCAATTTTTTAAAAAATTAAAAATTTTAGAAAAAGTAGTTCAAACTCTGTTGTGAGCTGGTCAGTTGCTCTGCTTAGCATAATTCACACATTCTATTCCAAGTTCTAGGAATTTTCCAGGAAACATTGGAAGAATTAGTGCAAGATTTCAGATGAAGTATGGAAACTTTATTCCATGCTGGAATCTGGTCAAATCATTTAAACTTGCTTTGAGGGGCCTATAGTTCATTTTATTCTGTTATTCTTTTTTTTTTTTTTAATTTTTTTTTGGTTGCATTGGGTCTTCATTGCTGTACAAGCTTTCTCTAGTTGCGGCTAGCGGGGGCTGCTCTTGGTTGCAGTGTGCGGGCTTCTCATTGTGGTGGTTTCTCTTGTTGCAGAGCATGGGCTCTAGGCACGTGGGCTTCAGTAGTTGTGGCACGTGGGCTCACTAGTTGTGGCTCATGGGCTCTAGAGCGCAGGCTCAGTAGTTGTGGCGCCTGGGCTTAGTTGCTCTGTGGCATGTGGGATCTTCCTGGACCAGGCCTCGAACCCATGTCCCCTGTGTTGGCAGCAGGTTCTTAACCACTGCGCCACCAGGGAAGCCCTATTCTGTTATTCTTGAAAGAAAGAAAGGAAGAAGGAAGGGAAGAAAGAAAGAAAGAAAGAAAGAAAGAAAGAAAGAAAGAAAGAAAGAAATAATCTAATAAAGCTATCACTGTCATTCACTTAAAAAAATTAATCTTTCAAATATTTGGGAGCATGGTAGCACCTATACATCTAGTAGGTAATGCCACTGATCACAGCCTGCTTTGCACAATAATTTGTAAATGCTAGCTCACTGAATGAGCTAAGGTACAGATCCTTAATGCAAGTCTTCCTTCCACAATATCAATCCACATATCAAAGAGGTCAGAACAGAAATAAAGAGAAGTTTCATGGAGAAACAATGAATGAACAAGTTCTTTTGGTTGTCTATATTATTGTACTTCATAGCATGTTAACACAAGATTGTTTCAAAGCAGAGGATAAGATAGACCTCTGGTTGAATACTTGTTCAAAGAATTAAATGATAAGCCACATACCCAGAATCCTATTTAACTTTAAAGCCTGGGATTTCTTTGTACTATGGTTTGAGCACATTCACCTAATGTCAGGAACAGGAAAATCATACACACAAAAAAAACTGTATCCCTATTCAGCAAATATGTGTATTGATCAAGTCCCTGTGTAAGAATACTAGGGGAGATACAGACATTATTAATATACAGGTTCTACTGAAAAAAATAAGATGTGTAATTAAACAACAAAAGGAAAAGAAGTTGGGTCATACAGAGATAGAGATAATGTGTTATGGGAGGTCAGAAATAGGAAAGATTACTACCAACTGAAGATATGAAGAAGGTGCAGAAACAGGAGAGGAGAGGAAGGATGTTTGATCTGGAGGTCTTAAAGAATAGATAGGAGTCTGGCTTGAAGCTATAGTAGGAATGGGCATCCCTATGGAAAGATCAACAAAGGTATGTATTTAAATAGCTAAACTCAGTATTTTGTAAGGGCAACAATAAGCAATTAAAAAGAATGACTACGGGACTTCCCTTGTGGTCCAGTGGTTAAGACTCCATGCTCTCAATGCAGGGGGCCCGGGTTCCATCCCTGGTCAGGGAACTAGATCCCACATGCCGCAACTAAAAGATCCCACATGCTGCAACTAAAGATCCCACCTGCCTCAACAAAGATCCTGCATGCCACAACTAAGACCCAGCACAGCCAAATGAATAAATATTTTAAAAAATGAATAGGAAGGGCTTTCCTGGTGGCGCAGTGGTGGAGAGTCCGCCTGCCGATGCAGGGGACACGGGTTCATGCCCCGGTCCGGGAAGATCCCACATGCCGCGGAGTGGCTGGGCCCGTGAGCCATGGCCGCTGGGCCTGCGCGTCCGGAGCCTGCGCGTCCAGAGCCTGTGCTCTGCAACGGGAGAGGCCACAACAGTGAGAGGCCTGCATACCGCAAAAAAAAAAAAAAAAAAATGAATAGGAAGATTGAAATTGGGACAAAAAGACCTTGGAATATTAGATTAAAGTAGGAGTCTGTACACTTTTTCTGTAACTTGTTAGCTTGCAATAGAGTGAAATCTCAGACTTTTCACAGTTTTTGACAAATGCTTTTAGGCTTTTTTTGTGGAAATTGAAAAGGTGATCCAAAAATGTATGTATAAATGTAAAAGTTCTATAGTATAGCCAAAAAGAATTATGAAAAAGAAGTACAAAGTTGAAGAACTTAACACTTCAAGATTTCAAAACTTACTACAATGCTATAGGAATCAATATGGTGTGGTATTCAACATTGTAAATCAACTATACTCCAATAAAAAATTTTTTAAAAAGATGGTGTGGTATTGGCAATGAGCTAAGCATATAGATCAATGGAATAGAATTGAGAGTCCAGAAATTAACCCTTACATTTATGGTTGATTTTCAGCAAATGTGCCAAGACAATTCACTTCAGTAAGGAAAAGATAGTCTTTTTAAAAACATGGTATGTGGTGCCAGGACAATTGGATGTCTGTATGGAAAGAAAAAACAAAAGCCAAAACAAACGAAAACTTAGATCCTCTCCTCACAAAGAAATTAACTTTAAATGGAACATAGACCTAAATATAGGAACTAAAACTATAAATTTTCTAAAAAAAATTAGAGGAGAAAATCTTCATGACTTTGGGTTAGGCAAAGAGTTCCTAGATATGACACCAAAAGCACAAGGCATAAAAGAAAAAATTGATAAATTGGGCTTCATTAAAATGGAAACTTTTTGAGTTTATGCTTCAAAAGACAGTATTAAGAGAATGAAAAGACAAACCATAGATGGAGAAAAATGTTTGCAAATCATACAGAGGACTTGTACCCATAATACATAAAGAACTCTTACAATTCAATAATAAATAAGACAAACAACCCAATCAAAAAATGGCAAAAGATTTGCAAAGACTTTTATAGGAAGACATACAAATAGCTAATTAGCACAGGAAAAGGTGCTCAATGTCATTAGTGATTAAGTAAATGTAAATTAAAACCACAATGAAATACCACTTCACACCCACTAGAATGGATATAATAAAACATCAGACAATAACAAGTGTAGATGAAGATAGGGAGAAGTTAGAGCCCTCATACAGTGCTGGCATGCACATAAAATATTACAGCCACTTTGGAAAACAGATTGTTAGATTTTTTTTTAAGTTAAATATAAAGCTACCATACTATACAGCAAATAGCAAATAATAATAATAACTGAATTTTAAAATGGGCAAAGGACTTGAATAGACATACAAATTTGGGAACATTCCTGGGTTCTCTATTCTGTTTCATTGATCTACGTGTCTGTTTTTTGTGCCAGTATCATACTGTTTTGGTTACTGTAGCTTTGTAGAGAGTGATACCACCAGCTTTGTTCTTTCTCAAGAATGTTTTGGCTATTTGGGATCTTTTGTGTTTCCATACAAATTTTAGAATTGTTACTTCTAGTTCTATGAAAAATGCCATTGCTATTTTGATAGGGATTGTATTGAATCTATAGATTGCCTTGGGTAGTAAGTTCATTTCAACAATAATTATTCTTCAAATCTATGAGCACAGTATATCTTTCCATTTGATTGTGTCATCAATTTCTTTCAACATTGTCTTACAATTTTCTGAGTACAGGTCTCTTACCTCCTTGTTTAGACTTATTCTCAGATATTTTATTGTTTATTTTATTGTTTTTTGATGTGGTTGTGAATGGGATTGTTTTCCTAATTTCTCTTTTTGATAGTTCATTGTTAGTGTATAGAAATGCAACAGATTTCTGTATACTAATTTTGTAAACTGCAACTTACTCATTGATGCATTCTAGTAGTTGTTTAGGCAATGTCTTTAGGATTTTCCATGTACGGTATCATGTCACCTGCAAACAGTGATGTTTTACTTCTTCCTTTCCAATTTATATTCCTTTCATTTCCTTTTCTTGTCTGATTGCTGTGGCTAACTAATGAGTTCTTAAGAAAGACACAAAGCAGTAAACTATAAAAGATTGAGTACTTTGATTACACTGAAATTAAGAATTCTTATTCATCAAAAGATACTATTAAGAAACTGAAAAGGCAAACCACAAAATGTACAATATATTTGCAATACAGAAAACTGACAAAAATGTGGTATTCAAAAATTAACGTTTGGCCTTCCCTAGTGGCACAGTGGATAGGAATCTGCCTGCCAATGCAAGGGACACAGGTTCATTCCCTGGTCTGGGAAGATCCCACATGCCGCAGAGCACCTAAACCCACATGCCACACTACTGAGCCTGAGTCCTAGAGCCTGCGAGCCACAACTACTGAAGCCCGCATGCCACAACTACTGAAGCCTGTGTGCCTAGAGCCTGTGTTCTGCAACAAGAGAAGCCACTGCAATGAGAAGCCTGCGCGCTGCAACAAAGAGTAGCCCCCACTCACCACAACTAGAGAAAGCCTGCGCGCAGCAACAAAGACCCAATGCAGCCAAAAATAGATAAATAAATACAAATTTTTAAAAATAAATAATGTTCATAAATCAATATCAAAAGACAAACACCCAAAAAAGAAAATGGAAAGGAAAATTGAATAGGCACTTCACAGACAAAGAAACCCAAATGGCAAATAAATATATGAAAAGACACTAAACCACACAAGTAACCTGGGAAATCAAATTAAAAGATCAATGAGGGGCTTCCCTGGCGGCGCAGTGGTTGAGAGTCCGCCTGCCGATGCAGGGGACACGGGTTCATGCCCCGGTCCGGGAAGATCCCACATGCTGCAGACCGTGAGCCATGGCCGCTGAGCCTGCGCATCCGGAGCTTGTTCTCCACAACGGGAGAGGCCACAACAGTGAGAGGCCCGTGTACTGCAAAAAAAAAAAAAAAGAACAATGAGATGCCCATTATATTGGCAAAATTTTGAAAGTCTTGCAATACTTGGCATTGGCAAGAATGTAGAGCAAGAGGAACTTTCATACGTTGCTGGAGGCATGAGATATAAACTGTTACAACCACTGTGGAAAATTGGTTAGCAACTCCTAGAAAAGTGGAACATGCAATTCCATTTCTAGGTACATATCCTAAGGAAACTCTTACAGGTGTAAAAGACATCTAAAAGAATGCTCATTGTCAGTAATAGCTCAAAACTGAAAACAACCCAGATATCCATTAAGAATAAATGCATAAATAAACTGAAGTATACTTTACAATGAAATACTACACAATTAAAATAACTACAGGGCTTCCCTGGTGGCGCAGTGGTTGAGAGTCTGCCTGCCGATGCAGGGGACATGGGTTCGTGCCCCGGTCCGGGAAGATCCCACATGCCGCGGAGCGGCTGGGCCCGTGAGCCATGGCTGCTAAGCCTGTGCATCCGGAGCCTGTGCTCCGCAACGAGAGAGGCCACAACAGTGAGAGGCCCGCATAACGCAAAAAAAAAAAAAAATAAAAAAAAAAAAAAACTACAGCTACATGCATCAATAGAGATGAATCTCACACGTGAAAAGAACAGAATGCAAAATACTAAATATGGTAAATAATATGGTAAATTTGGACATTTTGTCCAAAACCAGACAAAAAATTTTTAAGATATATATATACACACACACACACACAGAATGTTTTATATATATATATGAACTGTGATAGATATGTCACCAAAACCTGTGCTTTCCTAGTACAGAGTTGTCACTGGGAAGTATCTACGCAGCCAGAGACTACATTTTTCAGCTGCCCCACCCCACCCCACTTTAAAATATTAGGTATGGTTGCATGACTACAATATAATTAATGAAATAGGAAGAGATGATGTCACCTTTCCAGGCCTGACCAGTAAAAACTTCCCACATGGCATTCCTACCTTTTCCACATACAGTTATCTAGAGGAGACAACCTTAGGGCTACCATGGTAGAAGTTGAGTCTCTGGCTACCCTATTGAATTGTTCACCTGACCAGTAATATAACATTCCAGTAATATTATGTGAATAAGAAAGAAACTTCTATTTAATTTAGGTGGTTATATATTTGGGAACTATTTTTTACAGCAATTTGCTCACCCTAACTAATTCTGAAATGAGTACCTTTAAATGGGGTGCTGACTGGTAAAAATCTAAAAATATGGAGCAGGGGCTTAGCCATAGTGGATGGTGAGAAAATAGATGCCACAGGCTGGAAAGACAGAGCCTATGCTATGCAACAGCATATATTTGAAATATACATATTAGACTATCCAATCTAACCAAGGGATATTGACTTTCTATAAAGAAAAGCAAAAGAATAATGATAAATATAAAAATAAGGAAGTGAGGATGAAGGAGATATGAACAGAGAAGAACTTACAGGAATTTCTGAGGTACTAGCAATATTCTATTTCACAATCTGAATAATGAGTCATGGGTGTTTTTTCCTTAAAAAATCTACATATATGTACAAATTTTTTAAATAAATTTATTTATTTACTTATTTATTTTTGGCTGTGTTGGGTCTTCGTTGCTGTGTGTGGGCTTTCTCTAGTTGTGGCAAGCAGGGGCTACTCTTCGTTGTGGTGCATGGGCTTCTCATTGTGGTGGCTTCTCTTGTTGTGGAGCACGGGCTCTAGGCACAGCTCAGGCTTCAGTAGTTGTGGCGTGCAGGTCAGTAGCTGTGGCACACAGGCTTAGTTGCTCCGCGGCGTGTGGAATCCTCCCGGACCAGGGCTCAAACCCGTGTCTCCTGCATTGGCAGGCAGATTCCCAACCACTGCACCACCTGGGAAGTCCTGTACAAGAAATTTTGTATGTACAATAAATTTTACTATTTTAAAAAGTAAAAACACGTCAATATCAAGTAGATTTTATTCCAGGCATGCAGAAATATTTGATTTATTACATTAATCGACTAAAAGTGAAAAGTTACATATTTTTGGAGAAACAGCATTTTATAAAGTTCTTTTATAATTTCAAAAGAACCCTTAGAAAACTAGTTATAGAAGGGAATGTCATCAATATGTTAAAAACCATTCTCTTGTTGAGAAATTACATACACGTTACCATTAAGGTCCAGAATATGATAAAGAAACCCAGTAGCATCATTCAGTAGCATGGTACTGAGGTGCCAGATACTACTATAAGAAATGAAAAACAAAGTGTAATCACAGGGAGAAAAGAGATAAAAGTGTCATTATTTGAGATTATATGATCATCTACATAGAAAAGCAAATGTAAACAAGACATGTTATTAGAATTAATAAGACAGTTCAGCAAGTTTATTGGTTATAAGAGAAAATTAGGAAAATGAACAATGTTTCTCTATACCAAAAATAACCAATTAAAAATATAATAAACATTTATATAACTTTCACAGTAAACCATATAGAATTTAGCGATTAACAAAGGATACATAAGATTTTCTAGAGAAAATGTTTAAACTCTATTTAAAAGGTATTAAAGTAGGTCAGAATAAGTGAAAAGGCTTACTATGTTGATGAATAGGACGATATAATAAAGATGACAATTCTTCCTAAAATTAACATGATTTTAATACAATCCCAATCAAAATTGCAGCTGGATTTTTTTAGAAGAGAACCCAACAAATTCAGTGTAAATATTGAATGGTAGAATAAAGGTCTATAAAGAAGGATATGTGTGTGTGTGTGTGTGTGTGTGTGTGTGTGTGTGTGTACTTTATACTGCAAGAACAAATACATCAATATAACAGAATAAACACATAGAACTCAAAAATAAACCTAGTAACATCAGCAAGATGGTGGAATAGGAAGTCCTAGGCCTTGGTTCCTCACAGAAACACTGATTTAGCAATAATATACAGAGCAAAATACCTTCATGAGAAGTCTAGGATCCAGTTAAGAAGTTGCAGCACCCCAGAGAAGCACAAAACTAATAACAGCCGTATTGAAATGATGGCCATGGCAGAAAAACTCAGAAAAGAATCAACACATTTCACCTGCCTGAACTATTTCCAAGATCCCTGTTTGACATTCTGCAAACATAACTTCTGTTTCTCCTGCCTTAGGCATCAGGACAGTCTTTTCTCTTGTCTCCAGTGTCTTGACATCTCCTAGATCCAGAGGATCCAGACCAGCATGGCCCTGGGGAAACTGGTGAGACTGAGATCTAAGTGATGATGTCTGTGCTGAGATTCTATGTGAAAATGACTCTAGCTCTGGTGATAGCCAGTGACTTCCTCTTATTCTCTTAATGACCTGCAGAGCATTGAATATGGGTAGGTTCAGACAAGACAACCAGAGAATGCCAAAACATTTATCTCTGCTTCTTGTGTGCTGGGGTCATCCTGCTTCACCTCTGACTGACGTTATTAGGAGGTGGAAGTTGGAGAAACACTGGAATTGGCTGTGGTTGTTTGCAGGGATCCTGCATATCATGATTGCCCTTTCCTGGTATCTTCAGGTCTGGGGTTCTGGGTTGTGAGCCTCAGGAGGAGACATTAAGTCACTGCCAGTACAGAAACCAGGACTGTTCTCCACGTGAACTCAGACTTACAGAGGTGAGGATTTTTCTGGACTGGGATCTGAAAGCCATTTTATTTTTCCATGCCTCTGATGGTTTTCATTTATATATCTTCACAAATATTGAGTTGGCCAAAAAGTTCGTTC
The DNA here is from genome assembly GCF_951394435.1 of Stenella coeruleoalba. Classification (NCBI taxonomy): domain Eukaryota; kingdom Metazoa; phylum Chordata; class Mammalia; order Artiodactyla; family Delphinidae; genus Stenella; species Stenella coeruleoalba. The sequence continues at coordinate 42,039,443 of NC_137154.1, read as the reverse complement.
AGTTAGTGAATACACTGCTCAAAAAGTTCTTGGTGAGAATGAAAAATGTGTCTTACCTTGGAGTCTCCTGTGCCCACCCTTTTTCCTGGGGATCTCAAGAGAAGGTGAAAATGTACAACCCATGAAGATCTGTGCCAAGAATGCTACAGATGTTGCAGTTTGGCCACAGTCCTTTCAAAGAGATATGTTATGTCTTATCCCCAAAGAAGAGCATATAGGGTGAAACTGATGCATCATATATCCCCAAGCTTTCCTGATATTACCAGGAGTTTATATGATTGGGAAAACTATCTAAGAATTACAAAAACAAATAATTGATTTTAAAACCTAACTTAATTTACATACTGAGCTTTGCTCAGGATGATGTTGAACTAGACCCAGGAGGCTCACAGTTTAAGGTGTTGAGCTAAAATAAACCTAGTTATTTCCCCAGCAAAAAAAAGTTTATTTGTGTTAAGCAAAGAATTACAATTCAGGGTCTGCCACCATGGAGAGCAACATGTAAGTCCTCACATAGCAAGGGAAGGAGAACTCTTTCTCAAAAGGCAAAAGGATGTTGGGAGGGCTATAATAAACAAACAGTCCAGGGCTTTTCATTGGCTGAGTTGTTGCCAGGAAAGAAGAGGAGGTCTTTCTTCTTCCAGTTGGGTCCTACTTTGGTAGCAGGGCGTGAGAGCTCCCTCTTCTGGTTTCCTGACTACTTGAGGTTTCTGTTTATTAATTTTTTACATTTCCCTCTTTTAATCAAGATCTTTCTTTGAAAGTATCACTGATCGAGTCAGGTTTTCTCGTTTCAGCAGCTCCCTGTCCCTCAATGCCAGGAAGGACTTTTCCTGGGTATAATGTCTCACATCAGAGGGAAAGAACACAGAGTGGAAACCTATTGAAGTCACATTTGAGTAACAAGGAGGGTGAGAGAGAGAACTCCCAGGCACTTTGAATTTAAAGTTTATATATTATCAAGATATTAGGCATTGGAGATCACCTGAAGCATTACGTCATCATCAACGGTTTGGCAGACAAACTTCCAACAGGCCTGGTCCAGATATCTTTGGAAAGCTATCTCATCAGATATTGTCTGCTTCAATTCCAGGAAATCTTTACTTTCAGGTCACTAGATAATGTGTAGGTCCAGTCAGTGTTTGGTGTTTTCTTTAGGTGTGTCACATGTTCTCAGAGTTTATTCCCTGGAGTTTGGCAGCACAGGATTAGTTTGCAGTACCTGATAGGGGCCTTTCCAGCAAGGTTGAAGAGAGTCTTTCTGGAGGTGCATTTTCCAGCTTGCAGGGTAGGATGATTAAGGTCTTCCTCTCCCAAGAATGCTCTGTGAAAAGATTGCTCTATCAAACATAGTTATTTGTAGTAGAAGCAATTAGACCTTTGCAATATTGGAGTATCTTTCATCTCTTGTGGGTCAAAAGAGGCAGGAGCCAAGTACACTGGGCATCCTCTGACTATCCAAAGGGTGAGAGTTTATGAGTTCCAAAAGAGGTAGATCTGAGATTTAGAAGGACCACCAGCAAGGCTTTTGGCCAAGGTATTTGGAAGGCCTCTACAAATTTTGTCAGTTGACTCAATAATGCTGTGTACCTTCAACTAAACCAGAGGATTGAAGGTGATAAACACAGTGAAGTTGTTGTAAAACCAGCCAAACAGAGCAGACTGGTCGAAATACATGAACAGTAAAAATGGGTTCCTTGATCATTATGAAGTTTAAGAGGAGTTCCCCAGGTAAGGATAATCATATCCAAAAGGACTTTAGCCACAGAACAGGCAGTAGTCCGTCAGTCTGGTGTGAAAACATACATGCCATGACTAAAACATATGTATATCCATGAGATGGAGGAAGTTGTATGAAACCCATTGGGCAGAACTCAAACGGTCCATGAGGCAGTTTAAAATGTCTGAGAGCAGTACAAACAGGCTTCCTGGATTGTATTTATAACAAGTGCGACAAGTGAGGCAGGCACTATTTTGTGACTTTGTTAATGTTTCTCCACCGATATTGACTCATGAATGCTATCATTTTATGAATAGACCAATGGTTTAATGCATGTACAGTGGCTAGCAATGGGATTTTTAGGGTTTCTGGTAGGACTAGAATGTTATTTGGTTTGAATCAGAGCTTTCTCTTTTTTCAAACCAACAACTGTGAATTTTCAACCTGTTTTTTCTTTTCTGAGGCCAACTGTTGGGCTTCTCTAACCAGTTTTTCTAACTTGTCATTTGGGGAAATATCTCTTTGGACCATGACAGAGGTCTGATTGCTCTTGGTTCCTTTAAGGGCAGCATTCCTTGTGGAAATTCCAGCATGGAGATTTACTTCCAGGAGTCATGTTTAGAATGCCCTGGAATCTTGGGACTTCCCGTGTAGTCCAGTGGGTAAGACTCCGAGCTCCCAATGCAGGGGGCCTGGGTTTGATCCCTGGTCGGGGAACTAGATCCCACATGCATGCCGCAACTAAGAGTCCACATGCCGCTACTAAGAAGCCCGCATGCTGCAACTAAAAGATCCCGCGTGCCACAGCTAAGACCTACCGCAGCCAAAATAAATTAAAAAAAAAAAATAGAATGCTGTGGAATCTTAATAACAGCTAAAGTGGAGGGTAAAAGCGTTACATCCAAGAATTCCTGAACAAAGGGGCCATTTAAAATTTTATATCTGCTGGAAGAAAGGAAGCCACATTGCTTGTAAAACAGTCCAAAATCATGAACTACTCTGAAAGCATATCTGCTATCAGTATAAATATTAGAAGTTTTGCCCTTGACTAAAGTACAGGCCTGTGTAATGGTATATAATTCAGGCTGTTGGGCCAAAGTAGTCATACGTATAGATGGTGCCTCATCAGTGTCAAAAGGAGTTGCAATAGACTAAACAGCACAGTATTTACCATTGTCACCTTTTAAGTAAGAACCATCAGTGAACCATGAAAAGCCAGTGTTACCCAGAGGAATTGCCTGTAGATTATCACCAGGGGTCAGGAGGTGATCCATCAGCGTTAGGCAGTCATGAGAGATGTCATTGGTGATGGTGGGAAGAAGAGTACCAGGATTAAAGTTATTACACTGTAAAAGAGTTACATGAGGAGTAGTTAACAAAAGGGCTTCATAGGAGTTGAGGGGGCTCACTGAGAAAGGTTGAGTGTAATGAGAATTGGGGAGGCCTTCTACTGCATGAGGTATAAAAATGGGTAATGGGGATCCCACAATAACTTTCTTGTGGCCTTAACCAAAAGGGCAGAGACAGTAATTGTTCTAAGGCAAGAAGGGTATCTCCATGCCACAGGGTCCAGTTATTGGCTATAATACCATATGGGTCAATGGTGGTCCCAGTGTTTTTGGGTGAGTACCCTCAGGGCATTCCCTTCCTTTTCATATACAAAAGGAAAAAGAGAATTTGATAACTGGGATGTCCAAACACAGGCAGGTTCATCAAACTCTCCTTTAAGGCCTTAAAAGCTATGTTGTCTGGTTCTTCCCATCAAATTGGATTGGAGTTGTTATTGCTTAGTAAAACATACAGAGTTTTGGCCATAAAAGAGAAATTTGGAATCCAATTTTGGCAACAAGCAACTAGCAGTTGGCACTTAGTTTTGGGTTTTTGGAAACTTAGGACACCACGAAGTCTATCTGGATCTGGGTGTGGTCCTTGTTCTGATATCAGATGCCCTAAATATGAAACCTGGGTTTGGGCAAACTGATTTTTTTCCTTGACAATGTTATGTCTCTTTAAGGCTAAAAGCTTTGACATATGGATGCTGCCTTCCGGTGAAGAGGCTTGAGAAGGAGAGCACAGAGATTTCTTTCACAAGTTACAACAAAATAGAACTTCTAGGGAACTTTTTATCACCTGGATAAGCCTTGAGGATTTGTGAGAAATAAGTAAGGGCTGAGGCATTACTGCCCATGTGAACTGTTTTTCTTACCAAGTGAAGTAAAAAAAGGTATTGGCTAGGGGACTTCCCTGGTGGCGCAGTGGTTAAGAATCTGCCTGCCAATGCAGGGGACACGGGTTTGATCCCTGGTCTGGGAAGAACCCATATGCCGCGATCAACTAAGCCCGTGCACCACAACTACTGAGCCTGCACTCTAGAGCCTACAAGCCACAACTACTGAAGCCCGCACGCTCTAGTGCCTGCATGCCGCAACTACTGAGCCTGTATGCTGCAACTACTGAAGCCCACACACCTAGAGCCTGTGCTCCACAACAAGAGATGCCACCGCGCTGAGAAGCCTGCGCATTGCAATGAAGAGTAGCCCCCTCTCGCCGCAACTAGAGAAAGCCTGTGCACAGCAACAAAGACCCAACGCGGCCAAAAATTAAAAAAAAAAAAAAAAACGTATTGGCTAGTTTCATCAACTGGAATACTAAAGAATGTACTGCATAAATCAATTACTGTAAAGAAATTGCTTTCAGTGGGAGTGGATATTAGTAATGGATATTAGGAACAACAGGGTGTTGAGGGATAACAATGTTGTTTATTGCTCAAGGGTCCTGGACAAGCATCTAACCTTGGCCCTTAGGTTTTCTCACTAGCAAAATGGGAGTATTGCAGGGGCTAGTGCAAGGGATAATGATGCCTTGGCCCTTGTAATCTTCTGTTATGGGCTTTATGCTTTTTAGAGATTCTTTCCTATAGAATATTGATTAATTCTGAGCAGAGGTTTTGAGAGATCTATTTGAATATTGATGGGAGGTGTGCTGTGAATTTTGCCAATATCAGTTGGAGATTTTGCCCATAATAAAGATGGTAGCTGGATTGATAGGGACAAACTATCAGTGTTTCCAGAATCAGCTCTAGAATCATTAGAGATGGAGCAAATAAAAGATGTCAAGGGGTCATTTAATTCACCTGGTTTGTTATTTCAATGACTACTCTGAAGTTCTAGAATTATTTCTACCTTTGCAATTTTTTTTTTTTTTTGCCGCACTGTGTGGCTTGTGGGATTTTTGTTCCCTGACCAAGGCCCTTGGCAGTGAAAGCGTGGAGTCCTAACCACTGGACTGCCTGGGAATTCCCTTTATGATTTTTTTTTTCTCCCTTTGGAAGAAAGAAATTCCAGCATGATACTTCTCTAAGAAGTCTCAGCCTGATAGATGGATGGGGTTGAGGAACTAAGGAGAAAAAGGCATGTATCTCTCAAAGGGCCAAACAAAAGGAAATAAGTTCAGGGAGAGGCATCTCTTGCAGTTGATTAGAGATCCCCACTATTTGAACTGTTTTAGTACTTCGAGGCAGGGGCTATTTCATAGTAGTGGAGTCAAGCACCGAGAGTGTGGCTCTGGTGTCAGTTAGGACTGGAACAGATTCATACCCAATCTGGAGAGACGTTTCTCCAAGCAGATTAAGAGGGATGATTGGGAAGAGCCCCTGTAGTTTCTCAGAGCCCCATCATTGAGAATTGGGAGGACGTTGGAAAGGCTTGTTAGAGGGCTGAAGGTGCCTAAAGCACTTAAAGGTATAACAATCTCTTTTCCAGTGTCCTAGCTTTTTGCAATAATAGCAAAAAGGGTTTTGTTTTTGTTTAGGGGTTTTTATTTGCTGGAGTTGAAGAATTTTAGTGTGGTTTTTTTTTGGTTTTGTTTTTTGGGGTCTTTTTTGGACACTCCACACAGCTTGTGGGATCTTAGTTCCCCGACCAGGAATCGAACCTGGGCCATGGCAGTGGAAGCGTGGAGTCCTAACCACTGGACAGCCAGGGAATTCCCTAGTGGTCTTTCTTTTAGGTGAATCATCTAGAGTGCAAGAGAGTAAGTTTGTCAGATTAACTAAGTCTGGAGTGGACATATTTTCCCATTCCATCCTGATCCTTTTTACTAGAAGGGAAAGGTCCTGGTTCAGCCCATTAATAAACATAGAGTTAAAAGCTACCCAGGTGGAATAAACATCTGAAGGAAGACCAGAATTTTCTTTAAAAGTAATCTGAAGTCAATTGTAATCATCATGAACAGATTCATCTGATTTTTTTGTGCAAACCTAAATTTTGCTGCAATCAACAGGCTTTGGAAAAGGCCTAGGAGTTGCTTCATGAAGTTGCCTAGCAACTGTCCAAGCTTGATCGTATAATAAGTTAGCAAGCTGGTCTCCCAGTTGTGATTCTAGAGACTTTCAGGATTTTCCCAATTACCAGTTTTCATGCAGTGCTGGGCCGGGCCTTTACCAACAAGCATATGAACTAACTGATTTAAATCAGAGAAACAAGGTTGACAAGTTTGAAAGACTCTATTAAATTCCTCAGCAAATCTGTGAAGATCTTCGGTTACTTTGGGGAAATATTTGACTGTGGCTCGCAGTTTAGCTTTAGTCCAGGGAATATAAGAAATTCAGGGTTTAGTCTCTGGATCCTCAGAAGGCTTAATGTTAAGGGGACAGGTTCTGATAAGTTCAGAGGAAAAAGGAGTGGGGAGGGTTTCAAAGAAATATGAAAGTTCAATGAGAGAATTAGTAAGGGGGAGCTGAGGGTGTGGAGGAGGTGTGGGTATAGAAGTATAGAAGGGAAGGAGGAAGATGGCGCCGGACGTGAAGCCTGAGCACAAGGCGCCAAGGAAGAGGAGCACGAGGCTTCCGAAGCCGCTTCATCTTTCTTTAATTGCTTGTTTGCCTCGGTTAACCTTAAAATCCTATTTTGCAGAGAGGCTCTTTTAGGGTCCTGGTGATACTTGGAGGCCTCAAAATACCAATCAAAATAGGCATTTCATTCAGTTTTGGAAATCTTAGAGCTGTGGTAGTCCAATTTGGTTTTAAGAACGTTGAGTCTGGGGATTTCAAAAGTTCCCCATAATGCCCATGGATATTCTAAATTGTCTTTGGTTAAGTCAGTCCGTTTTGTTAGAAATGTGTGTGAGGAAGGACAAATGAACAAAGTTATATTCTATTAAACACAAAAATTCTATGCCTTGCAAATTGGGGTCCAGACTAGGAATATGACCAGGGGCATTTCATTTCCTTTCCTGAAATGAAGAGGACAATAGTAACTAGCTAGTGATGATTCGGGGACCTGGTACTTTGATAATATTTAAAGGATAATTTCAAAATATCAGAATGTTAGACATAGGGTTAAAAAAAATTGTGTTGTTCTTCTTAGTCACATTCAATTTAAACATATTGGTGTTACTCATAACCAAAAGATATTTTTATAACAGGGAAGAAATACTTAACTTCATTTATTTAGAATCAATAGAAATAGAATTATTAAAAGAGCTCTTAGATGAATAAAAGTAAAATCAAAATAATCAATTAAAATTGCTGCTACCACAGTTAGCAATAGATTACACATAAAGTTTGGTAATATTAGAAATATTGGCACTTAATCTTAATAGAGCTTGAAAACATTAGCAGCATGTAATGTTGTTGCCCTATGCTGTCTAGAGCAGTGCTCTGATCATATCTGTTTTCACTGGGGTTTAGCTTTAATTAATACATCCACATCAGCTTTGTCTGCTTCTCCAAGACTTTTTTGATGGCTCTCAACCAGGACATTGTCTTCCTTTTTTCGGGGTCTCTGGGAACTACCATCTCTGTAAGCTATAGAAGTTCCGAGAGCAACAAAGTTGTGCACATCCTGCAACTTCTTACGCAGCCATTCCACTCTTTCCATGGAGCTCAGATGCTTGCCCAGGTTATGCATAAGCTGTATTTCACTCACAGATCTCTTCCTAGAGGGAACAGAATCAGAGAGGATCACTCCATTAGCTCCCCTCTTCCAAATCATAAAGCCAACCTTAAAAATCCAATTCCCATGCCCTCACCGTGCAGAACAGGCTATGGTACTTACTTAACAGACTTCCCTTCTGATCTTGCAAGAAAACAAACCGCGAACATGACAACCATTACTTTAACCATGTCTTTTGCAGACATCATCTTCACTAAAAGAAAAAGCGAAATGGAGGCATTTAAAATATTTTTAATATTCCAAACAATACAATTAAATTTATAGTAGTTTATATTTATAATCATACAACTTTGTACAGAGTGTGACAGTAACTAATTGGATTGTTTTTCATGAGAGACTTTTGGAATCAGCCTCTTTATTTTACAGTATATATAAGTATATATTATATATACAGATAATTAGTATATATTATGTATACACAAAATTTGACTTAGAAATTAGACAGATTAGCTTTACTTTCTTAGGTATCTTTTTGAGAGTTCTTGTGCAAGTTTTAATATATGAATTTAAGCTACATGAAGAATGAAAAACCTTACTGTTTAGAATTTCCTCCCACATTTTGTGTTATGACTAAATACACAAGAAGCTTGAAAATGGCTACTTCTTATTTATTATTTCGGCTGTGCCGGGTCTTAGTTGCAGCACGCAGGATCCTCCTTGCAGCATGTGGGATCTTTAGTTGAGGCATGCGTGCAGGATCTAGTTCCCGACCAGGGATCCAATGCAGGGCCCCCTGCATTGGGAGCATGGAGTCTTACAAACTGGACCACCAGGGAAGTCCCTACTTCTTTTAATTAGGTAAATTGTCAACAGTGTTTGTTGACTTAGCAAATCTCTTTTTCATAAGTAAACTTCCTTTCAATGCAATGATAAACATAAATGTCAAATGAATAGGCTCTGATTTAGAGGTTTTTACTAAATTAACACACACTTCTCCTACCGTTAAAAAGAATGTGTCAAAGCATTTAAACATCATCTAATTAATTACTTGTTATATGAATTTAGAGCTTTGACTCCATATAAAATGCCTATCTGTATCTTATCTTTTCAGCTTATTTTATTAACAATTTTGTTTGAGTATAATTTTTAGTACATTCCTCTTTTGCTTTTAAGCTTTTCATCTCAAAATAGAAAAGTCTTACCGTAATCTGCATTTCAACAATTGCAAAGCCTTTTATCATAGACTTGCCTTTTCTTAATACTTAAGGTTCTCCGTTTTAACATACACATAGGGTGGCTATGTACTCATATTTTAAAGGGAATCTGCATCATTTAGAAGTAGCATAAGGAGCATTATAATCTACTATATTTATTTTCACTGTGCAATATAAAGCTATTGAAGGAGGAACAAATGAATATTCTGCATTTTTGGTTTGTGTTAGAAACAATCATTATAGCCAGAGGACAGAAGCTTTGGTGTCCTATTCTAGCCTTGTCACATTCACCAAACGCCTCTGCCTTGCTTCCTTGTTCTTAATAGAGAGATGAGGTTCTTACAAGAATGTCATTTAAAAAGCTGAAAAATGGTTGTAAAACATCCTTAAAATTCATGTACAGTTTTCAGAATAGAAAATTAGAAAAGGCTTTATGTAAAGGGAATAAATATTCAGCAGTAAAACTGAGTTTCTCCAACTATAGTACACAGATTGAGCTCTCTATGAGGATATTCTGGAGGAAAAGTGGAATTTTAACTCAGAGAAATAAATTTACATTGATTATTTAAATCAGAATTATTCATTTCTCATTAGGCTGTTTTATTTCAAAATTTTAATAAGATACCATTAAAGCACATCATGCCAAATTTTAATTATTTTTTATGTAATTTCAGATGAGTTTATAAAAAGCAAGGCCTCTCAAAAGGCTTTAATCACAAAAATAAATGATTTAACAATATTTTAGTAGCATAAATTTATTTTTTATTACAGCATTTTTAGATTAAATAATATTCAAACCCTCCCTTAACATTTTACCTTGAACAAGCAGCATGACATTGTAGAAAATGGTACACATTAAATAATTGCTTGATCATAAAAAAGAACTCATATGAAATTTAAAAGAGAAAATAAAGATTACTCACCACACAATGTCTTAGGACACGATCTTCTTTCAGGTGTATTAGCAGCTGACGCTTTCTCAAAGTTGAGTAAACCTGAGAAAGCTGATGAATTGAGTTGTAGACCCTTAAATGTGACTTTTATATATAGGTCTTCCACACACCAAGAGAAGCTTTTTTATTGTTACGGATGACGTCACTCCCAATTCTCTGAATTTTAACTATAGGATCAGAGCAGCACACACACTCCCATGGGGCGGTGCTCATTCCTCTTAAATTTTAGATAATTGGATATTAAAAGGAAAACAGTGTGGGGCTGGGAAAAGGATTTATGCAAAGATTTCTAACAAATAGTGAATTGTAATTCTGACTGGATTAGTGAATTTATATGACAAAAAAGACTGACTTCAGAGATTTATGGTAAAGTCATCACTTATTTGAAAGTAAAATCTGAAAATAAGTATATTTCTTATAACCATAATATTGGCACAACTATTATGAGGATTATAATGAATCATATTACATTATGCTTACTTTACAAGCCATATTCAACCAATCCATATCATTCCTGATCATCTTTCAAAAAGATAGGTATAGTGCTTTTCTTAGAGGAAGTGTTAAAAATGTTTTGAGAATATGCTCTTAGTACATAATTAATTTGAAAGGCTTCAAAGGTGAAATTATTTTAAAATTCACTTAACTTACATTTTATCTCTTTTTATTTTAATTTGCAATAAAAACATTTGAAAAGCAGTAACTGTATGCCAGGCTTTACCTATATCATCCCACTAAGTCTTCACAGCAATCCTTTAAAGTAAATACTATTATCTTCACATGAGGAAACAGGTTTGGAAAATGAAGAAGATGGAGTTCAACAAAGGTCTTTATGATTCCAGAGCTATTTTAATTCTTACTACCTCAGTTTCCCCTTAGAAATGTAGCCCTTCTTTGAACCCCAGTCTCCCTGACTCTAATTTGCCTAACCCTTTCCAGACTCTTTGCCAGGAGTTGGGTCTTTTTTCTCATGTTCCCCACCTGGTGATGGAGGGCCTGCTCCAAAACCTAATAGAGGCAAGATGCTACCACCTGTCTAATTTCAAATATGGCTACAGCCTTGTCCCCATCTATCGATCAAAACCCCTTGAATCCCCTTGGTATATCTAGGGTTCGTTTAGGCAGCTTGCCTCCCAACCAAAGCCCCAGAATTGGATCAGTTCTCTTAGCTCTGCTCCTACCCAAGCTTCATGTTATCCTCTTTCCTGCTAACTCTTGCCAAGCTTTGACTCTACATCAAGTGAGAGCCAGTCCAAATTTCAAATACCTGTACAGAGGCTAGAATGAAAGATATGTGTTAGTGCTGTTCTGAGGAATCCTCTACACTGAGCAAATCTCATTTGGAGTAGTGTTCCAGGCTCCGTTTCAGAAGTCTTAGAGACAAATTGCAACGTGCCTGGAGGATATGAACCAGGTTGGTGAAAATGTTGATACACATGACATATCAGAAGGAGTTGAATCAAACTGGAAAAGTCTGGAAAAGAAAAGACTTGGGATGATGATGTAGCTGTTTTTAATTCTTTATAGGGCTTCTACAAGGAAGAAGGAATATCTTCTGTGGTTTAAGAAGGAAGGACTGAGTCCAATGGCTAAAGATTACAAGGAGGCAGATTTGGGCTCAACTTGGATATCGTAATTGTCAAAATAAAGAATCAATTACCTTCCTAAGTAGTGAGTTCCCGATCACTGGAAGTGTTCAAGTAGAAGCTGGGTGAGCATCTATCAGAGATATCATAGAGATTCATACAGAGCAGAGAGTTGAACTAGATAACCAAGAGGTCCCTTTCGACTAAAAGAAAAATCTATTGTTTTGATCCTTTAAAAGACCTCTTCTGATGCAAAGTCTAAACCTGATGTTTGTGTACCATTTTTTCTTACGCTCTGTTAAGAAGTAGAAGAACTGGAAAAATAAATGGTTTTATAAACACATTTTTTGATTGTTATTATAAAGCCATGTTTAACATTTTAATTTGGAGATTTTTCCCACTTCTTTGGGTAAGTTCGGTATAACTGACAGCCTTCCAGGAGTAATGCACACTGTTTTCACTGTCTTCCTCTTATTACAATTATTTAAAAATAAACTGCCATATTGAAGATAACCACATTATTAAACTAGTTTTACAGAAAAATGAAGAAAACAGACAAAGCTTATTCATTCAAAAAATGCATTGAGTATATACTAGGTATCTGCCGGAGGCTGTGTTAATCACTAAATGATTGAGACATGATCCTTGCCCTGAAATTTGACATATAAATTGGAATATAATATAATAGGCGTTATAATAGTCATATTAACAGAGGCTTACAAAAAGCACAGAGGAAGAAGTGACTAATTTCCCTGTAGTTGTTGCAAGTTGTTTTCCTGAGAAGCTTAAGTATTCTCAAGGATGAATGAGTTTTCCATCAGAGAAGGTGAGAAAGGACAAGAAGGAACAGCATGTGCAAAGGCATAGAGGCAATGAAGACTGAATACACGCTAGTGGGAGGAGAGGGGAGGTGGGTAATGACCCTAAAAAAGTAAGTATGCTGCAAGTTATGGAAGTCTTCTGTGTGTATGCCTAGGAGTTTTATCTTGTAGTCCTCTCTAAACACATGTGTGCATTAGTAATATTTTGTGTCCTTTGGATTTTGTAAAGTACTACTTTGACCTTCCCACAAAGAAGAGACACAGCTGCCAAGATTTGGCACATAGTTTATCTGAACCATCAGCCTCTGGGACTGTAGACATTAGATAGAAGGAAACCATTTAGGAATAAGAGGGCTAAGGGCTATGTGGGCACAAGAGACTGATGTCAGAGTGACAGAAAAGAGCTGAGCATAGCTTTTTCCTTTGAAAAGCTCAGCCTTTCTCAGCGCTCTCAAGTTCTCTGAAGCTAGAATCAGACAACCTACTGTATCCCTCCTCACATTTGTTAAGGATAAAGGGCCATGTGTTATTTCCCCTTGCGTTATGGGAGGTTTAATTTGAGACTGATACTTTTTCCTTCTGTTTGCTCAATAGGAATTAGTATGGCTTTGGGAACTTAACATCAAAAAGAAACTTCCAGCGCTGGGAAATCCAGCTATAGTTCTCCTACTTCCATGTTTTGTCAACAGATTAATTGGTGACTGTCTTAACAGTTGACCTACTCTTTTGCTTTAAGCTCTCCTGTGGGTTATTGAGCTACTGAATTCTTAATATGACAGACAGAATTTTCCTCCCTCCTACTCACCAGCCCCCAGACGTTTCTGTTGTTAGAGACAATGAGTAAAAATGTTTTAAAGGACAGCATATAATAACTGTTGAATTTTCCACTTGTTTTTTATAATATTAATTTCTTTATTTTTCTTTCTCCATAATCTTTATTGATGGATATTTCAAGTGTGGTTCTCTGATAGGCAGCGTTTAATAAGCCATTGATCTCTTTATAATGTATAAGCTGTTATAAACCCTGGGATACATTATACCTGAGTAGCCCTTCAAAGATGAAATATGCAGCTACTTTCACAAATAAAATACTACTTGTTGCTTTTTGTCCATTCTATCAGTGAGCGTCCATCCCTGCCTGTATTCCTTCTCCATGTTTATGTGGAATGGAGGAGCGTTAAAATGACATGCAGTGTTTTCACAGTTAGAAAAAGGCATCTCTGCAGGTGGGGACTGAGGGTAAAAAGATTCTGGATGCCTGGGATGAGAGAGTCCTTCTAAGTACAGCAAGGAATGTCACAGTGTAAACCAGGGTGTCACCTGGGGAAGCCTTGGGATCTTTACTGATTGAAAAGATTTCTAGTAGTGCAGATGCCTCTGTAATGTTCTCATGATATAGGTAAACACTGGAACAAGTCCTTGAGTGTTCCTCATTCAAAAGCCCCCTGAGATTTAATTGTACCCTCTGTTTCTTAAAGAAATGGAGGTGCGGGGGGAAAGTAGGCTTTGAGAGTTTTCATTTTTATTTTTGGAACCATAAGGAAGTTGGACAGCCATAGCAATTTAATGAAGAAGTAAAGTCTCACATTTTTAATGACCCTTTTCAGTGAGCTGACCAGACCACTGATGTCACTGCTAATTCTAAATATTCTTCTTTTATTGTCTCGTAAATATGCTTTTCAGACCAAGTGTTCTCATTTGGAGTATAGACAATATGTTTTCCTCAGTAAATGTGAATCTTCCCTTGGAATAGATTCTTAGTTCTGCTGCATTTTCCCTTTACCCTTGGTAGAATATTATATGCAATTTATGACATCAGAAAAAAAAATACAATGTCTTTCACATCCCTTCCCAATAGTCAACTGGAGCCAATAGTCTGTGTACCTTGATTCTTTCTTTGTGTTTTAAAATAGTGTGGGGAAAATAAAGCAGGACAGGGGGTATTGGTTTCCCATTAGTGAAGTTTTAAGTCAAATGATCTGGGTGCTCAGAGTCTGAGTTAGGAATGCCAGCATGTCAATCCAAATTACCATTTCAATCCAGCATAGTAAAGATTTGTTGAGCACCTAAAATCAGCCAGTCTAGAACAGTAGCAATTTCCCTGCTCACAATCTTCTCCCTGAACTTTTTTTTCCTGTGATTTTTTTTTTTAAGTTAGAGCATCTTAACTTTTCAGATCTCAAATTCTACATCTCAAAGTAGAATACTGCCTTCCCTCCTTTTAGTTATGAGCTTTCAGAGATGAGCTATCATATGTGAAAGTGTTTTGACTGTAAATGGCATTCAAAAAATGCATGTGGGGCCTTCCCTGGTGGCGCAGTGGTTAAGAGTCCGCCTGCCGATGCAGGGGACACGGGTTTGTGCCCCGGTCCGGGAAGATCTCACATGCCGTGGAGCAGCTGGGCCTGTGAGCCATGGCCGCTGAGCCTGTGTGTCCGCAGCCTGTGCTCCGCAATGGGAGAGGCCACAACAGTGAGAGGCCCATGTACCGAATAAAAAAAAAATTTTTTTTAAATGTATGTTGAATCTAAATCTGAAAGGTAATTGTCCCTTGCCCATTCTGTCACATGCGTCCACCTCATTCCAGGAGTCCCCAGTCCTAAACATGGAGAGTGTTGAGCTCCTGGGCTCAATCTGCTCTCTTCCTCCTTCAGCCCAGCCCCCTGAAGTGCAAAGAATTCTGAGGCAGTAGGCAGTTATGGTGTTCATAAATTCCATTTTGAATTTGCTAATTTCACAAAGAATTGTAAAATTTAAACTAAAACTAAGCATATCTTTCTATTGTTCGTAATAAAATGTGCCGAGTGTGACTGGAGAGTGGGCTCCAATGCAAGTTAAACTGACAGGCAGCCCTAGAAGCTATGTTCTTCTTACATCCACCTAGCAGCACTATGCAGTGAAACACTCAGGACCCGAATATGGAAGATGAGGGTAAATGTTTGGCACTTATTAGTTGCACAACCCAAGTCATTTTAGCACAGAACCATAATTTCTACAGAAAAATAGATACGAACTACTCCACAGAGTTATTGTGAGGATCACATAGAATAATATATATGAATGCACTTTGTCAACTGCATACGTGGTATTGATTAAAATCACAACTAACAATAATAATTATTTTCATGGCTTTTCGGCCAGAACCGCCATCTTCCAGTAACTCGCCAAAATGACCAACACAAAGGGAAAGAGGAGGGGCACCCGCTACATGTTCTCTAGGTCTTTTAAAAAACATGGAGTTGTTCCTTTGGCCACACACATGCAAATCTACAAGAAACGTGATATTGTAGATGTCAAGGGAATGTGCACTGTTCAAAAAGGAATGCCCCACAAATGTTACCATGGCAAAACTGGGAGAGTCTACAATGTTACTCAGCATGCTGTTGGCATCCTTGTAAACAAACAAGTTAAGGGCAAGATTCTTGCCAAGAGAATTAATGTGCGTATCGAGCATATTAAGCACTCTAAGAGCCAAGATAGCTTCCTGAAACGGGTGAAGGAAAATGATCAGAAAAAGAAGGAAGCCAAAGAGAAAGGTACTTGGGTTCAACTGAAGTTCCAGCCTGCACCACCCAGAGAAGCACATTTCGTGAGAACCAATGGAAAGGAGCCTGAACTGTTGGAGCCCATTCCCTATGAATTCATGGCATGATGGGTATAAAGAAAATAAAAGACCTGGACTGTAAAATAATAATAATAATTATTATTATTATTTTCATGAATCCTGTTAAGGTCATATAATTCCAATTGGTAGCTTTCTGTGTCCCCATTTTAAGCTGACTGCGTGGCATTTCAAACATCACAGAGATGCTCTAAAGGCTTAACCTAGAATGCTATTGACCTCGTCTTTCAACAATGAAGAGAATCTTCAGCATGGCCTAACTCAACAAACTGTCCAAAAGAATGATCTAATGGGTGCAAAGAGAGGCATGAAAATGAGATTCTATATTTCCCTGCCAGGGACATTCTCCAGATGTCTAGGGCAGCAGTAAAGTATGGAAAGTCACTGTGAAACAATTCCAAACATACTCATGTGGCTGGTTATTTTACAAAATCAATTAGAGGGAAGGTGATAGTGGAAAGAGCACTAGATTTGGAGTCAGAAGACCTGAGTTCAGATCCTGAAATCACTAGGGTCACCAGTTTCAATAATAAAAACACAGAATACCAGTCAACAATAATATATTCTATATTTAAAGTTTTATTAAGAGGGTAAATCTCATGTTAAATGTTTTTGTTTTTTCCACAATTTAAAAAAAAGGAATTAGGGAATTCCCTGGTGGTCCAATGGTTAGGACTCAGCGCTTTCACTGCCAAGAGCATGGATTCAATCCCTGGTCAGGGAACCAAGATCCCTGTGTGGCTCGGCCAAAATAAAAAGAAGCAATTAAAAAAATCCCACAGGACAAGAAGTTAAATTTGAATTAGTTCTAATTACCTATGCAAATGCACACTGAGATTAAAAAAGATATGGTAGGATTCTCTGGCGGCGCAGTGGTTGAGAGTCCGCCTGCCGGTGCGCGGGGCACGCCTTTGTGCCCCGGTCTGGGAGGATCCCACATGCCGTGGAGCGGCTGGGCCCGTGAGCCGTGGCCGCTGAGCCTGCGCGTCCGGAGCCTGTGCTCCGAAGTGGGAGGGGCCACAGCAGTGGGAGGCCCGCGTACCGCAAAAAAAAAAAAGATATTGCAAGGGAAGGGACATATGTGTAATAAAAATTATTTGAGTTTATCTGAAGTAAATATCTGAATTCTGTACCTCTTTCTTTATTTCCCTAATGACTTGGGTTTTTTTAATAGGTCCTATTTTGTAGAATTTGCTTATCAGGTTTCTTGCAGTTACAGTCTATGTTCCAATTACATTGTTACATAGCTTCTACAGTGGCCACATCCAAATTATTTCATTCTTTTCTGGACTGAACATACATTAATGTGAAAACATGCTCAAGATTATCATATGAGCGGGTATCCTGAACATGTACTGGAATAAAATCAACTCTAAGAACTGCTCTTCAAATTTGATTTGTTGAAGCACATAATATCATCTTTCATGGTATGAACTGCTTTTCCCTTTCTTCAGAATTACATTTCATCTCTTGATCAATGACTCTTTAAATTGCTATCCACTGACAAAAAAGAATATTGTCACCAATTCTGATTCCCCTCTTCTTCAACACTGTACATGATGATTTCACTTGTCTCCAAGCTGGATAAGTATTTAGGACTATCCATGTAAAAGAATCAAATTCTTCAAGGGATGAAATCCATTGGAAAAGATAGCTATGGCAAGTGTCATAATTACTGTCCACTTCAAGTTGGAATTTTTTTTCCCATTCATAAGTAATGTTATCCCTTTTAAGAACAGGTACTTAAAGGGAAACACTTTTCATCAATTCTTTCTTACTGAACATATTTTAAAAGTTCCTATAAACAATGGAGCACTTTAATAACACTGCTGCTTTTCTTTTAATTTGCATAATCTGATTGCCAAAGACATATTGAAAACTGTGAACAAGAAATAAAGCTCCATTTAATGGAGTATTTAAAAAGTCAACAAGAATTTGGGGAACGTTTTCTTTAAAAAGTATTTTAATGCATCAAGTAAACTGAGCATTCTTTGGGTTTGTGAAAGAGAAGTCAGTGGGCTTTTAAATGTGAGAGAATTGGATAATACTGAATGCCAACAAAATTACAAAAATCATTTAATCATCCAGTTTGAACAGGATAAATATTGAACTATGTTTCTTTTTTTTTTTAACATGTTTATTGGAATATAATTGCTTTACAATGGCGTGTTAGTTTGAACTACGGTTTTTAACTAATAAAAATGTATCAGTATTGGCTCATTAATTATGAAAAGTGTACCATATTAATATAATATGCTAACTATAGGGGAAATTGTGTGTAGGGGTGGGTTTATGGGAACATGCTGGGCTACCTGGTCAAATTTTCTGTAAATCTAAAACTCTTCAAAAAAATGAAGACCATTGGGCTTCCCTGATGGCGCAGTGGTTAAGAATCCGCCTGCCAATGCATTGGACACGGGTTTGAGACCTGGTCCGGGAAGATCCCACATGCCGCAGAGCAACGAAGCCCGTGCGCCACAACTACTGATCCTGCACACCCTAGAGCCCGTGCTGCGCAGCAAGAGAAGCCACCGCAATAAGAAGCTCGCACACTGCAACGAAGAGTAGCACCCCGCTCGCTGCAACTAGAGAAAGCCCACACACAGCAACAAAGACCCAACGCAGCCAAAAATAACTAAATTAATTAATTTTTAAAAAACGAAGTCCATTATTTACTTATTTATTTGTTTTTTATTATTTTTTTAGTTTGGCTGCGCTGGGTCTTCATTGTGGCGTGTGGGCTCTTCATTGTGGGCTTCTCTAGTTGTGGCACCCAGGCACTAGAGCGCACGGGCTCAGTATTTGCGGCATGTGGGCTTCTCTCTAGTTGCAGCGCACACGTCTAGTTGCCCTGTGGCATGTGGGATCTTAATTTCCCGACCAGGGATCAAACCCGTGATCCCTGCATGGGAAGGTGGATTCTTTATTTTTTTTTTAATTTTTAAATTTTATTTTATTTATATTTTTATAATATAAAAATATATACTAACATGTATACATGTCAGTCCCAATCACCCAATTCATCACACCACCACCCGCACCTCCCTGTCGCTTTCCCCCCATGGTGTTCATACGTTTGTTCTCTACATCTGTGTCTCATTTTCTGCCCTGCAAACCAGTTCATCTGTACCATTTTTGTAGGTTCCACATACATGCGTTAATATACGATATTTGTTTTTCTCTTTCTGACTTACTTCACTCTGTATGACAGTCTCTAGATCCATCCACGTCTCAACAGATGACCCAATTTCATTCTTTATATGGCTGAGTAATACTCCATTGTATATATGTACCACATCTTCTTTATCCATTCGTCTGTTGATGGGCATTTAGGTTGCTTCCATGACCTGACTATTGTAAATAGTGCTGCAGTGAACATTGGGGTGCATGTGTCTTTTTGAATTATGGTTTTGTCTGGGTATATGTCCAGTAGTGGGACTGCTGGATCATATGGTAATTTTATTTATAGTTTTCTAAGGAACCTCCATACTCTTTCTCCATAGTGGCTGTATCAGTTTACATTCCCACCAACAGTGCAAGAGGATTCCCTTTATTCCACACCCTCTCCAGCATTTGTTGTTTGTAGATTTTCTGATGACGCCCATTCTAACTGGTGTGAGGTGGTACCTCATTGTAGTTTTGATTTGCATTTCTCTAAAAATTAGTGATGTTGAGCAGCTTTTCATGTGCTTCCTGGCCATCTGTATGTCTTCTTTGGAGAAGTGTCTATTTAGGTCTTCTGCCCATTTTTGGATTGGATTGTTAGTTTTTTTAATATTGAGCTGCATGAGCTGTTTATATATCTTGGAGATTAATCCTTTGTCTGTTGATTCGTTTGCAAATATTTTCTCCCATTCTGAGGGTTGTCTTTTCATCTTGTTTATGGTTTCCTTTGCTGTGCAAAAGCTTTTAAGTTTCATTAGGTCCCATTTGCCTATTTTTGTTTTTATTTCCATTACTTTAGGAAGTGGATCAAAAAAGATCTTGCTGTGATTTATGTCAAAGAGTGTTCTTCCTATGTTTTCCTCTAAGAGTTTTATAGTGTCCTGTCTTACATTTAGGTCTTTAATCCATTTCGAGTTTATTTTTGTGTATGGTGTTAGGGAGTGCTCTAATTTCATTCTTTTACATGTAGCTGTCCAATTTTCCCAGCACTACTTAATGAAGAGACTGTCTTTTCTCCATTGTATATCCTTGCCTCCTTTGTCATCGATTAGTTGATCAGAGGTGCATGGGTTTATCTCTGGGCTTTCTGTCCTGTTTCATTGATCTATATTTCTGTTTTTGTGCCAGTACCATATTGTCTTGATTACTGTAGCTTCGCAGCATAGTCCGAAGTCAGGGAGCCTGATTCCTCCAGCTCCATTTTTCTTTCTCAAGATTGCTTTGGCTATTCAGGGTCTTTTGTGTTTCTGTAAAAGTTATGAAATTTTTGTTCCACTTCTGTGAAAAATGCCATTGGTAGTTTGAAAGGGGTTGCATTGAATCTGTGGATCGCTTTGGGTAGTATAGTCATTTTCACAATATTGATTCTTCCAATCCAAGAACATGGTATATCTCTCCATCTGTTGGTATCATCTTTAATTTCTTTCAACAGTGTCTTATAGTTTTCTGCATACAGGTCTTTTGTCTCTCTAGGTAGGTTTTATTCCTAGATATTTTATTCTTTTTGTTGCAGTGGTAAATGGGAGTGTTTCCTTAATTTCTCTTTCAGATTTTTCATCATTAGTGTATAGGAATGCAAGAGATTTCTGTGCATTAATTTTGCAATCTGCAACTTTACCAAATTCACTCATTAGCTCTAGTAGTTTTCTGGTGGCATCTCTAGAAACCTCTATGTATAGTATCATGTCATCTGCAAACAGTGACAGTTTTACTTCTTCTTTTCCAATTTGTATTCCTTTTATTTCCTTTTCTTCTCTGATTGCCGTGGCTAGGACTTCCAAAACTATGTTGAATAATAGTGATGACAGTGGACATCCTTGTCTTGTTCCTGATCTTAGAGGAAATGCTTTCAGTTTTTCACCATTGAGAATGATGTTTGCTGTGGGTTTGTCATATGTGGCCTTTATTATGTTGAGGTAGGTTCCCTCGATGCCCACTTTCTGGAGAGTTTTTTTCATAAATGGGTGTTGAATTTTGTCAAAAGTGTTTTCTGCATCTATTGAGATGATAATATGTTTTTATTTTTCAATTTGTTAATATGGTGTATCACAATTGATTGATTTGCATATACTGAAGAATCCTTGCATCCCTGGGATAAATCCCACTTGATCATGGTGTATGATCCTTTTAATGTGTTGTTGGATTCTGTTTGCTAGTATTTTGTTGAGGATTTTTGCATCTATATTCATCAGTGATATTCGTCTGTAATTTTCTTTTTTTGTAGTATCTTTGTCTGGTTTTGGTATCAGGGTGATGGTGGCCTCATAGAATGAGTTTGGGAGTGTTCCTCTGCAAATTTTTGGAAGAGTTTGAGAAGGATGGGTGTTAGTTCTTCTCTAAATGTTTGATGGAATTCACCTGTGAAGCCATCTGGTCCTGGACTTTTGTTTGTTGGAAGATTTTTAATCACAGTTTCAATTTTATTACTTGTGATTGGTCTGTTCATATTTTCTATTTCTTCCTGTTTCAGTCTTGAAAGGTTGTACCTTTCTGTGAACTTGTCCATTTCTTCCAGGTTGTCCATTTTATTGGCATAGAGTTGCTTGTAGTAGTCTTAGGATGTTTTCCAGTGGTGTTTGTTGTAACTTCTCCTTTTTCATTTCCAATTTTATTGATTTGAGACCTCTCCCTCTTTTTCTGGATGAGTCTGGCTAATGGTTTATCAATTTTGTTTATCTTCTCAAAGAGCCAGCTTTTAGTTTTATTGATCTTTGCTATTGTTTTCTTTGTTTCTATTTCATTTATTTCTGCTCTGATTTTTATGATGACTTTCCTCCTACTAACTTTGGGTTTTGTTTGTTCTTCTTTCTCTAGTTCCTTCAGGTGTAAGGTTAGATTGTTTATTTGAGATTTTTCTTGTTTCTTGAGGTAGGATTGTAATGCTATAAACTTCCCTCTTAAAACTGCTTTTGTTGCATCCCATAGGTTTTGGACCATCGTGTTTTCATTGTCTTTTGTCTCTAGGTATTTTTTGATTTCCTCTTTGATTTCTTCAGTGATCTCTTGGTTATTTAGTAACGTATTGTTTAGCTTCTATGTGTTTGTGTTTTTTACTTTTTTTTTTACTTTTTTTTTACTTTTTGTAATTTATTTCTAATCTCATAACATTGTGGTCAGAAAAGATGTTTGATATGATTTCAATTTTCTTAAATTTACTGAGGCTTGATTTGTGACCCAGGGTGTGATCTATCCTGGAGAATTTTCCATGTGCACTTGAGAAGAAAGTGTAATCTGCTGTTTTCAGATGGAATGTCCTTTAAATATCAATTAAATCTATCTGGTCTATTGTGTCTTTTAAAGCTTGTGTTTTCTTATTAATTTTCTGTCTGGATGATCTGTCCATTGGTGTAAGCGTGGTGTTAAATTCCCCCACTATTTTTGTGTTACTGTCATTTTGCTCTTTTATAGCGGTTAGCATTTGCCTTATGTATTGAGGTGATCCTATGTGGAGTGCATATATATTTATAATTGTTATATCTACTTGGACTGATCCCTTGATCATTATGTAGTGCCCTTCCTTGTCTCTTGTAATGTTCTTTATTTTAAAGTCTATTTTATCTGATATGAGTATTGCTACTCCAGCTTTCTTTTGATTTCCATTGGCATGGAATAGCTTTTTCCATTCCCTCACTTTCATTCTGTATGTGTCCCTAGGTCTGAAGTGGGTCTCTTGTAGATAGCATATATACAGGTCTTTTTTTGTACCTGTTCAGCAAGCCTGTGTCTTTTGGTTGGAGCATTTAATCCATTCACATTTAAGGTAATTATCAATATGTATGTTCCTATGACCATTTTCTTAATTTTTGGGGTTTGCTTTTGTAGGTCCTTTTCTTCTCCTGTGTTTCCCACTTAGAGAAGTTCCTTTAGCATTTGTTGTAGAGCTGGTTTGGTGGTGCTGAATTCTCTTAGCTTTTGCTTGTCTGTAAAGCTTTTGATTTCTCCATCAAATCTGAATGAGATCCTTGCTGGGTAGGGTAACCTTGGTTGCAGGTTCTTCCCTTTTATCACTTTAAGTATATCATGCCACTCCCTTCTGGCTTGTAGAGTTTCTGTTGAGAAATCAGCTGTTAACCCTATGGGAGTTGCCTTGTATGTTATTTGTCATTTTTCCCTTGCTGCTTTCAATAATTTTTCTTTGTCTTTAATTTTTGCCAATTTGATTACTATGTGTCTCAGCGTGTTTCTCTTTGGGTTTATCCTGTATGGGACTCTCTGCCCTTCCTGGACTTGGGTGGCTATTTCCTTTCCCATGTTAGGGGAGTTTTTGACTATAATCTCTTCAAATATTTTCTCTGGTCCTTTCTCTCTCTCTTCTCCTTCTGGGACCCCTATAATGCAAATGTTGTTGCGTTTAACGTTGTCCCAGAGGTCTCTTAGGCTGTCTTCATTTCTTTTCATTCTTTCTTCTTTATTCTGTTCTGCAGCAGTGAACTCCACCATTCTGTCTTCCAGGTCACTTATCCATTCTTCTGCCTCAGTTATTCTGCTATTGATTCCTTCTAATGTAGTTTTCATTTCAGTTATTGTATTGTTCATCTCTGTTTGTTTGTTCTTTAATTCATCTAGGTCTTTGTTAAACATTTCTTGCATCTTCTTGATCTTTGCCTCCGTTCTTTTTCCGAGGTCCTGGATCATCTTCACTATCATTATTCTGATTTCTTTTTCTGGAAGTTGCCTATCTCCACTTCATTTAATTGCTTTTCTGGGGTTTTATCTTGTTCCTTCATCTGGTACATAGCACTCTGCCTTTTCATCTTGTCTATCTTTATGTGAACATGGTTTTTTGTCCACAGGCTGCAGGATTGTAGTTCTTTTTGTTTCTCAGAAGGTGGATTCTTAACCACTGGACCACCAGCGAAGTCCCTGAATTCCATTAATTTTTTAAATGTTCATGGAGGTATCGCAGGCCAAGATAAATAAATGAGTGGTAATTTAAGCAAAAAAAAAAAAGTTTAGGAATTAAATTGAGAATTAGAGTGGTGACAATACAGCAAAATTCAGTCAAATAAGATTATTTTGATCATCTATTATCACTTTCCACAGCACTTCATATTATACATTGTCTTATTTGGTTCTCACAGTATATTTGAGGTAAACATTATTCCTATCTTTTAAGTGAGAAGTTGAAGCTTGGACTTATGAAGTTACTGGTTCAAGTTTACTCAGCTAGTGAGGGAACAAGGTCTGAATTTAAATCTATGTCTCTTATATCCATGGCTTTTCTTGCAATGTCAGATTACAGAGAATACAGGTGAATAGAATGGAAGAAGGGAATTCAATCCAGAACATATCTGCTAAGGTGTTGGAAGGGATGGTATTATAGAGAAGGTCAGTCATGAACCTTGACCTTGACGAATGTTTGTGCTGGGGGGGAGACAGACAAATATGATTTACAATAATACCAGGACCATTGGAGTGGGAAGGAGAGGCAGATGTAGGTGTTTAATGTGCACACAACCTCATTCCTGCTAGTGGTAAAAAGTTTCAAGGTCAGACTCCTACACTTAAATGCAGTCTCTGCAGATTTGAAGATTACTTCTTTTTACCTGAGGGAACACTGAAGGATAGGCATCTTGGTTTCTTTTCAGGTGTAAATAAGATGACACTCACAAGTGATAAAGCTGACAATCTTTTATCTAGTATAAAGATTTCTGCCTATAGTTTTTCAACCGTAAGTGCTTTCCTTGCCACTAAATAATTTAGCTGGCAGTTTGATTTTAAGCTTGGATTCAGCGAAATACTCATATCTTTCATTAGTCAGAGTGCAATAATATAATAATAGTTACACTTATAGAGCCCTTACTATATGCCGGGAACTATTCTAAGTACTTTATAAACATTATACGTTTAATCTTTACAACAGTCATAAAATGGGACTATTTTGACAACTATTTTACAACTGAGGAATCTGAAACATAAATAGGTTTAAAACTTGTCTGGGGTTATCAAACTATAGTGGCAGAGATATGATTTGGACACAGGAGTATGACTTATAATAATTATGGTATATTTGAAACCCAGCAGGACTCTGTGGGACCCTCCTGGGTACAAATACTTTCTGTGTCTCCCAATTCTTGTTTGTAGGAAATAGGCTTCATTCAGCCTCCCTGACCTTCCCTGACCAAAGGGAGATTCAAACAGTTGCTAATCCGGGAAGGGAGGGAATGTAGAAACAAAGGAGGAGCAGTCAAGAAATAATAGTGCGGTGATAAAGCAGGGTCCTGGTTCCCCCTCAAGAGATATACATAACAATATCTTTGCCATCTTCTGCAGGAACTAAGGCCCCCACCCAGGTGGAGGATGGTAACTTCAAGCTGAGCACAAGATTCCTGGACCAGCACTCTGTTACCTCAGTACCAACCAATCAGAAGAAAGTCTGCATACAGTGGAAGATATCAGAGACTCTCATCCCCTCCCCTGCAATTAATTTCCCCTTTTTCCCTTTAAAAACTTTCATGGTCAAGCAGAATCTTTGGAGTTGGTTCTTGAACACGAGTCTTCCTTCTCCCCAGGTTGCTGGCCATCTGAATACAGCAACCTTTCCTTTCCAACCAACACTTGTCTGTCTCTCTTTTTTTTTTAAATGTTATTGCCAGTGTACTTTTTAAAAAAAATTTATTCGTTTATTTTTGGCTGCATTGAGTCTTTGTTGCTGAGCATGGGCTTTCTCTAGTTGCAGCGAGCAGGGGCTACTCTTCGTTGCGGTGCTCAGGCTTCTCATTGCGGTGGCTTCTCTTGTTGCAGAGCACGAGCTTTAGGTGTGTGGGCTTCAGTAGTTGTGGCACGTGGACTCAGTAATTGTGGCTCGCAGGCCCTAGAGCACAGGCTCAGTAGTTGTGGCACACGGGTTTAGTTGCTCCCCGGCATGTGGGATCTTCCTGCACCAGGGCTTGAACCCTTGTCCCCTGCATTGGCAGGCAGATTCTTAACCACTGCACCACCAGGGAATTTCCACTAAGTGAGATTTCTTCCTGGAATGTACAGATGGCTTAACATGCAAAAATCAATTAATGTGCTGTATAACATTAACAGAATGAAGGTGGGAAAACTGCATGATCATCTCAATTGGTGCAGAAAAAGCATTTGACAAAATTCATCACCCTTTAATGATAAAAACATTCAACAAACTAGGAACATAAGGAAATTACCTCAACATAATAAAGGTTACATATGAAAATTCACAGCTTGCTTCATACCCAAGATGCAAGACAGAAAGCCTTTTCTCTTAGAATAGGAACAAAATAAAGATGCTGGCTTTTGCCACTTTTATTCAACATAGTACTGGAAGTCCTAGCCAGAGCACTTTGGCAAGAAAAAGAGATAAAAGGCATCCAAATTGGAAAGGAAGAAGTAAAATTATCTCTGTTCACAGACAACATGTACATAGAAAATCCTAAAGATTCCAACACACACACACACACACACACACACACACAACCTGTTAGAGCTAAGTTTTAGGATACAAAATCAACAACGTCAGTTGCATTTATTTACACTTATAAAGAACATCCCCCCCATTAAGAAGACAATTCCATTTATAATAGCATAAAAAGAATAAAATACTTAAGAATAAACATAACCATGGAGGTGAGAGACTTATATACTTGTATAGTGATAACTACAAAACATTGCTGAAAGAAATTAAAGACAACCAAGAAATAGAAAGACAGCTCAAGCTCATGGATTAGAAGACTTAATTTTTTTTGGCCATGCCGTGTGGCTTGTGGGATCTTAGTTCCCCAATCAGGGATCAAACCCGGTCCCTTGGCAGTGGAAGTACAGTTCTAACAACTGGACCGCCAGGGAATTCCCAAGAAGACTTCATGTTCCTAAGCTGTCAATACTATCCAAAGCAATCTACAGATTCAGTGCAATCCCCATAAAAATCTCAGTTGTGTTTTTTTGTAGAGATAGAAAAATCCATCTAAAATTCATATGGAATCTCAAGGGACCCTGGAGTAGGTAAAACAACCTTGAAAAAGAAGAACAAAGTTGAAAACAACATTTCATAATTTAAAAACTTACTACAGATCTATGGTAATCAACATAGTGTGTTACTGGCATAATGACAGATATGAAGACCGACAGAATAGAATAGAATAGAGCCCAGAAACAAACCCTTGCATACATGGTCGAATGATTTTCGACAAGGTGCCAAGATAATTCAATAGGAAAAGGACAGTCTTTTCAACCTTACACCATATAAAAAAATTAACTCAAGGGACTTCCCTGGCGGTCCAGTGGTTAAGACCCTGCCCTTCCACTGCAGGGGGTGTGGGTTCCATTCCTGGTGGGGGAACTGAGATCCCACATGCTGCACAGAACGGCCAAGAAAAAGAAAAATTAACTCAAAATGGATGGAAGACTTAGATGTAAGACCTAAAAGTATAAATCTCTTAGAAGAGAACATAGGCCAAAAGCTGCACAACATTGGATTTGGCAATGATTTCTTGGATATGACACCAAAGGCACAGGCAACAAAATAAAAAACAGACAAAGTGGACTTCACAAAAATTGTAAAATTTTGTGCATCAAAGGATAACAGAGTGAAAAGTCAACCTGTGGAATGGGAGGAAATATTTGCAAATCATATATGTGATACGAGATTGATATCTAGATTAGAAAAAGAACTCCAACAACTCAACAACAACAACAAAAGAACCTGATTTTAAAATGGGCAAAGGACTTGAATAAGGAGTATTTATTACTTCTCCAAAGAAGACATACATTTAGTCAATAAGCACATGAGAAGATGATCTACATCAATAGTCATTAGGGAAATTCAAACCAAAACCACAATGACACACCACTTCACACCAATCATTATAGCTATTTAAAACCAAAAGCAAAACCAAAAGCAAAATAGAAAATAATAAGTGTTGGTGAGGATGTGGAGAAATTGGAACCCTTGTACACTGTTAGTGAAATGTAAAATGGTGCAGCTGCTGTGGAAAAAGCACGGTGGTTCCTCAAAAAATTAAACATAGACTTACCATATGATCCAGAAATTCTACTTCTAGGTATATACCCAAAAGAAATGAAAGCAGAGACCAGAACAGATATGCGTACACTCATATTCATGGCAGTGTTATTCATAACAGCCAAAAGGTGGAAACAACCCAAATGTCCATCAATAGATGAATGGATAAGCAAAATGTGGCATAGGCATAGTATGGACTATTATCCAACCTTAAAAAAGAATGAAATTCTGACACATGATACAACATGGATAAATCTTGAAGACATTATGCTAAGTGAAATAAGTCAGACACGAAAGGACACATGTTGTATGATTCCAGTTATATGAGGTACCTAGCATAGTCAAAATCATAGAAATGGAAAGTAGAATAGTGGTTGACAGAGGCTCAGAGGGTGGGGTGGGTGAGGAGTTGTTAGTAGATACAGAATTTTAGCCTGGGAGGATGAAGTTCTGGAGAAGGGTAGTGGTCATGGTTGTAGAACAATGTGAATGTACTTAACACCACTGAACTGCACACATAAAAATGGTTAAAATGGTAAGTTTTATGTTATGTATGTTTTTCCACAATAAAAAATAAAACCAAAAAATTAGTTCAAGTCACTCAGTTAAAGGGATTTCTAAATTTAATTTAAACTTTCTAAATTTACCCCTTCTCCTTTTTCCTCTCCAAGATGGTATCCAGGGGCACAGTTGGAGGGTTCTGGCCTACATGACCCTGTGAGACTGGTGAGTAAAAGGTCCTGTACCTAAGTTGGTCGACGCACGTGCACAACCTGCCATCTATTCAGATACAGTTGGTTCATCCCTGACCTTTGGCATGAAATTTCGGTCTTCTTACTCACTTAGTTTCCAGTGACTTCTCCTTGCTGGTTTAGTTTCTCTTGTCTCTAGGTATTACAGTTTCCACTCCCAGATTCTGTCACAATCTCGAACCAGGCCTTGGCCTATCCTGTCCACTGTTCATGACTTTGCTGCTATATCATCTTACTTTGCTATTGTGAGCCCATGCCAGAACCACTGGCCCTCAACTCAGAGTACCCACCACGGGGGAACCCAGGGAACATGAGAGAGCAAACTGAAAGCTCTCTCTACCTGAGAAGGCCACTCAACTCACTTAGCTATGCTGTACCTTCCCTTCTTTTATGGAGTCACACAGGATAGTGATTTCCTTCCAAAGTCTCAAACGGGGATCAGTGCAAGAACTCTTCTGCTCTTGGAATTTATTTTAAATTTTCCAATGCCACTCTGTCTCAGAGCAAATCCTGAAGAGAATCCATGACTATAACTTCTTACCTCTCCTCTCCTCTCCTCTCCTCTCTTGTCCTCTCCTCTTCTTAGTCTTCATTTGCTCTTCCAACAAGTCTCCCTTCCACCCCCATTTTGACCACAAGTGGTGGGATTTTATTTTAATTTACCTATGACATACTCTCCTACCACCGGGCAGCACATCTCCTGTGCTAATCATAGTAAGTGGAGGGATTATCTTGAAGGAAGGAACTTTATGGAAGGAACACTGTGATCTGATTCAGATCTAACTTTTGATACTTTAAATACAAGCTAAAGGAATTTAGAAAATTCTTTCACAAAACCTGGCTTTCTTGCTGTAATATCCTATTTTAAACATTAAATTTGCTGGATATTACTTATTTCTTTTTCTTTGTAGTCCTTCTGCAACAAATTCCAACCTCTCTCAAGCAGATGATGCTTAGGTTCTGTTAGACAAAACATCATACTTTCAAAAATGCAAAAAAAGAGGTACATAAATATGTTTTCAAATAATATTACCCCTCTTACATTTGTGTCGTTGCTTCAAAGTATCTCTACAAAATGCAAATCAAAACTACAATGAGATATCATCTCACACCAGTCAGAATGGCCATCATCAAAAAATCTAGAAACAATACATGCTGGAGAGGGTGTGGAGAAAAGGGAACACCCTTGCACTGCTGGTGGGAATGTGAATTGGTTCAGCCACTATGGAGAACAGTATGGAGGTTCCTTAAAAAACTACAAATAGAACTACCATATGACCCAGCAATCCCACTACTGGGCATACACCCTGAGAAAACCAAAATTCAAAAAGAGTCATGTACCAAAATGTTCATTACAGCTCTATTTACAATAGCCCAGAGATGGAAACAACCTAAGTGCCCATCATCGGATGAATGGATAAAGAAGATGTGGCACATATATACAATGGAATTTTACTCAGCCATAAAAAGAAACGAAATTGAGCTATTTGTAATGAGGTGGATAGACCTAGAGTCTGTCATACAGAGTGAAGTAAGTCAGAAAGAAAAAGACAAATACCATATGCTAACACATATATATGGAATTTAAGAAAAAAAAATGTCATGAAGAACCTAGGGGTAAGACAGGAATAAAGACACAGACCTACTGGAGAACGGACTTGAGGATATGGGGAGGGGGAACGGTGAGCTGTGACAGGGCGAGAGAGAGTCATGGACATATATACACTAACAAACATAAGGTAGATAGCTAGTGGGAAGCAGCCGCATGGCACAGGGATATCGGCTCGGTGCTTTGTGACCGCCTGGAGTGGTGGGATAGGGAGGGTGGGAGGGAGGGATACGCAAGAGGGAAGAGATATGGGAACATATGTATATGTATAACTGATTCACTTTGTTATAAAGCAGAAACTAACACACCATTGTAAAGCAATTATACCCCAATAAAGATGTTAAAAAAATTAAAAAATAAAATAAAATAATAAAAAAAAAATTTAAAAAAAACAAAGTATCTCTACAGCAACTCTACCACCCAGGTCATTGTAAATACCCTGCATCTGGATAATGGCACTAAACTAACCTCCAGAAAATCCATTCTCCACACAGTAGCCAGAACAGTCACTTAAAAACAGAAACAGATCACATCATACACCTACCTAAATCCAAACTCCTAACCATGGCCAAAGAGGCCGGACATGAAGTGACCTCTGTCTACCTCGTCTCTTTTCACTCTCCCCCTCCTTTTCTACTAAAAAAATATCCTACAGTAGAATTTCCTCAGAATCCCACTACTCAACAGATAATGTGAACAATTTCAAATCACTAATGAGAAGTCTGCTTCTCACCCCTATGCAATTTTACATGAGCCAAGTCTCTCTTCTGAGGCTCTGGTTTTTCCTTGGCCAGTTGACAAATACCTGCCCATCTCTAAGATCCAGACCAATTATAACCTCATCTGTGATGCCTGCATGAACACTGAGATATTCCTGAGGCACTTTGTACTCATCTCTACCAAAGCACTGAAAATGGCAGCCAAGGCTGGAACCCAAGTCCAGCTATTTCTATTACTCTCACTGTCTCTCACATTAACTTTTTTTTCTTTTTTTAAAGATTTTCCTGGTTTACATCACCAATGCAGGATTTTTTTTAAATTTATTTATTTGTTTTATTTTATTTATTTTTGGCTGCATTGGGTTTTCGTTGCCGTGTGGGTGCTTCCTCTAGTTGCGCTGAGAGGGGGCTACTCTTCCTTGCGGTGTGCAGGCCTCTCATTGCAGTGGCTTCTCTTATTGCGGAGCACGGGCTTTAGGCATGCAGGCTTCAGTAGTTGTGGCGCAAGGGCTTAGTTGCTCCGCGGCATGTGGGATCTTCCTGGACCAGGGCTCGAACCCATGTGCCCTGCATCGGCAGGCGGAGTCTTAACCACTGCACCACCAGGGAAGCCCTCTCACATTAACTTTTAAGCTGTGACACTTGCAGACTGACCAAAGAATATCAAAACGAGGGCTAATAAAGACTTGGAGATTGTCTTTTCAGGAAAACAAAAGCTGTGTGATAGTGGTTTTGAGTACTGTCATCATTTTTTTTCATATTTGAATTTTTTTGTTTGCCATGAACCCCCTCAATCAGTCTTAAATTATCTGAGATTAAAGAGAGAGATCAAGTGCTCATGTGCTTGGGAGCTATGGGGTATAAACAGCAGTGAGCAATTTTATGTGTCTCTGAGCCAGATACTATGTAGATTTCTCTTGGCTCCTCCATGGCAAATTCCATTCACCTTCCAGTTGCCCTCAGTCCCCACTAAGCTCCAAGCCATTAATTTCTAGGACCAATGGGAAGCCTTCCAAGTCTCTTCCACTTTAACCTCCTGTTTTACATATACATACACAGTCAATTTTGCACTGTTAACTGTAGGGCTCACATATTACACAGCACTGCAGAAGCCTCCCTTACTAGGTTTTAAGGTAAAATTGCAATTTCTTCAAAGATATCTTTTCCACAAAATCTCTCCTATACTGCTTCATAGTCTAAAAGTGGGTGAGAAAGTTCAAGAGTCATGGAATGGGTTTTCTCTCATTTCCTTTGTAAATTCTGTTTATGGAGCTCTGTTTCATATACACTTTGATGTCTGATATCTCTGTACTTAGCACCATGGTGCAAACTGAGGCCAGGGGAGCCGTTTCTAACACTATGTTATACTATATGTATTAGTAATCCAATACTGCATTACAAATTGTCCCCAAACTTGGTGGCTTAAAACGATAATAATTATTTGTGATTTCTACTCTTTCTGTGGTCAGGAATTCAGCAGTGGCTTGGCTGGTCAGTTTTGTGATAGGTCTTTCATGAGGTTGCAGTCAAGATATTGTCTGGGGCTAAAGTCATCTCTCTAAATTTGAAATACTGATTTTCTTTTTTTTTTTTAGTTTAAGTGTTTTTTTTTTGTTTTTTTTTTTGCGGTACGTGGGCCTCTCACTGCTGTGGCCTCTCCCGTTGCGGAGCACAGGCTCCAAACTCACAGTCTCAGCGGCCCGTCCTCACGGGCCCAGCCGCTCTGCGGCATGTGGGATCTTTCCGGACCGGGGCACGTACCCGTGTTCCCTGCATCGGCAGACGGACTCTCAACCACTGCGCCACCAGGGAAGCCCTAGTTTAAGTTTTAATCTTCCAATGACTCTAAAATGTTTTTATTAGTCCCGAGTGTTCACCCAAATTCTGATTGTATATCTCCACTTGTTAACTGGATCCTATGACTTGCACTCCAACTCCACGTGTCCAAACTGAAAATATCAATGTCATGCTTTAACTGGCTTCTTGAAAAAGTCATTAACAAATATTTATTGGGAGCCTACTATATTTCAGGCTTGAATTAGGTGTGGCATAAAACAAAGTGAGAATAAACAGTATCTAACCTTGGGGAACTCACAATTTAGGGAAGAGAACCAGAAGCCAATGAAAGGCTGATATACAAATGGACAATGGACAGGCCATATATAAAAGCAAGACCTTGGCCCACAACCTGCAGCAACATACTCAGGAAACCAGCCCCTCATCAAAATAAACAACACAGGAAGCCAGTCTGCTGTAAATCAGACTTGCAGAAAGCCAGGCTGCTATCTCTGGTAACAGCCCAGGAAGCTAAACAATAATTTCTGTAACAATTGGCCCCTAATGGCAAAGACTTGATTGATAACGGTTCCTCTAATTTTGTCCCTGCTTTCAACTGAGGACCAACCAGAGGAAGCCAAATATGTACCCTTAACCAACCACATAGGATGCTCTACTTCTAATTAGTCCACCTACAGCTTCACCATGCCAACGGCCTCTAATCAGAGCATATCTGAAGCTTCCCCTTTTTCCACTATAAACGTTTATCCCTCCTCTGCCTGCCTTTGAGTCTATGACAAAATACAAGTGACAGTGGCTGACTCCCTTGCTGTAGCAAGCTTAGAATAAATAGACTTAGCTTTTTTCATTTGGTTGGTCTTTGATTTTTTTCCACACCAACATCCACATAACTGTATGGGATAAATGTCTTAATGGTAGCTATGGAAACACAAACTGCTGTCGGATCCCAGGATAGGGGTGGAGAGGTTGTAAAGAAAATTTTCTCAGAGGAGGTAGCCTTCTAGCTAGGTCTTGAAAGTAAGGAATTACATTATTACTTAAAAGTTTTACAGGTATATCTTGTCTCTACAACTAGATCAAAGAGAAGAGAACCTGAAAGAAACATAGTTTCAGATTTAAAAGGGCCATTAGAGATGATTTAAACACCTTCACGGTTATTAACTGCTGCAGACTGAAGGTTTGTGTCCTCGGAAAATTCATATGTTGAAACTTAATCCTCAATGTGGTGGTATTTGGAGGTGGGGTCTTTGGGAGGTGATTAAGTCATGAGGCGAGCCCTCATGAGTGAGATTATTGCCCTTATAAAAGAGACCCCAGAGAGCTCCCTCACCCTTTTCCTACATGTGAAGACGCAGAGAGAACAGCTGTCTGTGAGTCCAGAAGGCTGGTTCACTGGGAACTGAATCTGCTGGCACCTTGATCTTGGGCTTCCCAGCTTCCAGAACAGAAATAAGTTTTTGTTATAAAGCCATCCAGTCTATGGCAGTTTGTTATAGCCACCTGGACAGACTGAGACACTAACAAAGAGTCTGGGGCTCTGAGAGGGGAAATAACTTGCTGCAAAATCTTTTCGTGTTCCTTGTGGTACCTGTCATAGACTTAATGATTCTAAATCTCTCCAAACTGAGAATATGAAGTGATTTCCTTTAATATTCAAATTATGAGGGCTTTGTGCTCCCATCTCACTTGACTGAAGAAAGTTTAGTCATTCCCTGGGCTCTTTTCCCAAGTTGTTTTAACAGCAGAGAGGCTTACATGTCCCACAAATCCAACCTGGTGGAGTATGCTACCTAATTAAGCTGCTGGCCTCAGAATATTGGTTTTTCTATCCATAAGCATGGCCACTCATTTCCTGCCAATCACATGCTGCAATTTGGGGATTATCATCCATGGTCAAGCATATGCTACCACTACCCTTCTGGCATGGGCAGTGAGAGAAGGAAATAAATCCTTCCTTTAATTGATAGTGGATAGCAAGTAGAACAGAGAAAATAATGTACACCTGTTGCTCAATGTGGTTGCTCAGAGTCTTCAGACCCATCCTGTCAAGGTCATGGAAGGATGTCTGGCTGCTGGTCCATCACCTTCTGGTTGGTACCATCTTCTGTCTCACAAAAGAGAATTGCCTCAACATCTCGCCTGACATGAAGTTGAAGTTCCATCTATGATGAAGCAGGTTTCAGGTCTATCACTCTAGTCCTCATTTTCGGTTCCAGAACCAATGTCTTTCTAGGCTGACAGGACGAGTGGGAGTGGAAATATCCACTTCATCCATGAGAAACCCCTTCTACTATCCACAGGAGGGTTACAGTGCACAATGGCTCACAGAAATGAAATCTCAGATCAAAATATTTCAGCATCAGCACAATTGGGTTATTCCTTCAAATTACCTGTAGATAATAACCAACAGTCCAGTCTAGCTCAGTCTAGTTCCTTTCTTCCTATTCTTTTCTCCAGCTCCAGAAAAAGTTTGGGATCTCATATTTTGGTACATTTTTCAGATTTCCAGATCTCTTGGAGTAAAAACACACTCTCATATTTCCATAAGAACAAACAATAAAGCTGTTTAAATTCAATCAAAGAAAGAATAATTTTTCCCAAGTAAGCACAAATTCTGCAGAGTAGTACTGCTAAAACACATCAAATTTATGTAATCAAACAGAAAACTGAGCTGCTTCATCTAAAACATCTACTTTTGTGTTGTTTTCATTTTCTTGAAAAACAGTGGAGGGACTTCTCTGGTGGTCCAGTGGTTAAGAATCTGCCTTCCAATGCAGGGGACGTGGATTTGATCCCTGGTTGGGGAACTAAGATCCCACATGCCATGGGGCAACTAAGCCCACATGCCACAACTAAAGGGCCTGCATACTGCAACTACTGAGCCTGCATGCTCTGGAGTCCACCTGCCACAACTAGAGAGAAGCCCATGCGTCGCAACTAGAGAAGCCAGCACACCGTAATGAAAGATCCCACGTGCTGCAATGAAGATCCCACATGCTGCAACTAAGACCCGACACAGCCAAATAAATTTTTTTTGTTTCTTTTTTTGCTGTACGTGGGCCTCTCACTGTTGTGGCCTCTCCCGTTGCGGAGCACAGGCTCCGGACGCGCAGGCTCAGCGGCCATGGCTCACGAGCCCAGCCGCTCCGCGGCATGTGGGATCTTCCCGGACCGGGGCACGAACCCATGTCCCCTGCATCGGCAGGCGGACTCTCAACCACTGCGCCACCAGGGAAGCCCAGCTGCTCCTGTCTTGAGTGCATTTATGTAAATGCTTCTCTCTCTGAGTTTATGTCCTTTTGGCCTTAGATTCAATGACACTGAATATGATCAAGAGCACATTTTAAAATCTGCAATTCCCCTAGCAGCTAACCAGAGAATGCACAAAGTGAAATTTGCATTCCTTGCCATTACAAGTCATTACATGGATCCTGCTAGGCAGCTGTCCTAAATTGTTAGCTTGCTGGCACTATGGTTTATTCATCTCTGTACCTTTTGCAACACCTAAACTGAGAGAAATTAAATATCCTCAAAGTTGGCAGATCTACCGTTTGAAAATGGTTTCAGAATTTGGGAATAGGTAAAAAGTCATTAGAAGTCAGGTATAAGAATCATTCTACTTAAAGGCATGATGTGGCCATTAAGTAGTGAGTGATTATCTTGCACAGCCCATAAACTGACTAAAAAGACAACTCCTAGAGAGGCGCTACTTCCTCCTCAAACCCCTCAATTCACACAACAAGCTGCATATACTCTTTCACTGACCACTTACAATACTGAGGGTACTATCTGGGCACTGGATATATAAAGTTGGATAAAATATGGGCCCTCGAGAAGAGTAAGGTACCCCTCCCACATAATGCATTCATAGTAATCTATCCGTCCCCGACCAAAGCATATATTTTACGTCATTGCAGTTTCTTGTTAGTCTGTCATACACTAAACAAGGCTCATATGCTCTGTGAGAACAGAGATGTGTGTACTTTTTTGCTCACTTTTGCCCCCACCAGTGCCTGGAACCTGGTAGAGTGTTTGCTTGACATTGCCTACCCAGCCTTCTTCCGTCTTCTTTAATAAAAGAACCCTCTTTCCTGTGAAGCATCTACTGCATGTGGTTTACTTGACTCTGATCCCATCTGTATTGCAAAAGAATTGCACACATCAGAGTTCACCCTGAACTTTTCAGAGACTTAAGGAGAAGATCTTTCCTTGGAGGGTGGCCAAGCTGCAGATGAATCTTGGCAGCCACCATGCCTCCCACATGGTTGCTGTTGCTGCCTCACCCATGTCCTGTTCACAGGGGAGATTAGCACAAACCTTCGCATCTAACAATTCTTGACTGATTGGCAAGGGAGTGCAAAAGGCAAACCCCCCTTGACTCCAGGTGGGATAAACTCTATGGTGTGATTTATGCTTCAAATCTCCCCATGGGAAAAAGCTGAAACTAGTGGAGCTTTTTCTCCAGTGGAGCCCGCATTCTTAGTTAGCTTTCTTCCCCTGCTTTCTTTCCTCCCACATCTTTTCCTGAAAGCATCCCTTCAATAAATCACTTTCATGAGAATCCTACCTCCGGCTCTATTTCTAGGGAACCCAACCTAATCAAGCGGTACAAAAGAAAGATGAATACAAATAACATCATTTGCATGGCTGGATCTCACCATGTTTTTCATTGTACTTTTCCATTAGGTGAGCTGGTTTGTTTAAGCTATTTGGATTTGAGTTTCTATCATTTGCATCTTAAAAAGTCCTGACATTTAGCAGCATTCTAGAAATGTTTGTTGACTAAGTATGTTGAATTATAAATAGAGTAAAATGGAAATATAGGTGAGGATGGAAAAATGGTGAGCTAGTTTGTTTAAGCTACTTGGATTGGGTTTCTGTCATTTGCATCTTAAAAGGTCCTGATATTCAGGAGGCATTCTATAAATGTTTGCTGAATAAGTATATTGAACTATAAACAGCACGAACTGGAAATATAGATGAGGATGCAATGAATTCCATTGAGTATTTCGAGGAGAAATGGTAATTTACATTTATCTGAGCCTGTAAGTATAAATAGTAAATCAGCAGGAAGGTGAGTAGTGAAGACATTCTAGGCCTAGGGAAACTTTGTAAGAACAAAAGTTTGGTAATGTGAAAGTATATGGTATTTGAGAAAAATTAGTTGTTCTGCATGGTTAGAGCAAAGGAGTGAAAAAAGTGCCTATTCTGTTGAAGCAGCAAGTCTATGAGATTATATGGGAGGGAAGGCAGATCATCACTGGCATGTTTACCAACGTCGTGGGCTAATGCTGACAGGTGGGCTCTAAAAGAGCGTACAAGATGTACAGACAACACTCTGCTATGTTTGGGATGCAGTGGCAAAGAGACTGCAGCCAGTGTAACCAAGCTGTTGCTGTTAGTCATGGTCACATGCAATCAAGGTAAGATCTGCTGAGACCCACTGATTCTGAGGTGTGTTCTTTACCCACATGGGAACGCAACATACACGTCAGTCTCCTGGGTGTCATTTTGTCCTGATCTGTTTCACCTGGATAATGCAAGAGCTGGCCTGTACAGGGTGAAATACATTTATTTTGATCCTAAGTCATCATCAAAGTTGTTGGATTTTTTTCAGAAAACAATGTTATAGGTATAGAGTATTTTTCATATTGATTGCTCATACCAATGCCTGCTCCCACAAGGTACAATATAAACCTCCATTTATACAGCCAGATGCTTTCACATGAATTTTTCTATTTAATCTTCACAATCATCTGACAAAAATCAAAGAAGTTTAAACTTTGCCAAAGTCACCAGACTTTAAACCATGTCTTTTCTTTTCAAGTTCATGCCTCTTCCTATTATCTGAGAGTAGCCTCAGGGTGATTCTTATGGGCCTTCAATAAATATTTGCTAAGATGAGCTGCAGTAGCACTCTTAGTTCTTGGTTCTTTTTTCTCTGTTCTCATGATAATGGTCTCCTTCATTTGACACCTGCTCCAGCACCCCAGAAGTCAGACTTCCCTTTACAGTAAGCTCCCTTCCTCAGCTGCTTTTCTTGCTGGAAGACTCTGACCCTTATCCTACATGCCTTTTGAATGTCTCATAGGCATTTCAAATACAACATGTCTAAAATGGAATTCTGGATGATTTTTTAAAACCTATATATTCTCTAGTTCTCTTCTATTCTTCCCCATTTCAGCATATGATGCCACCATCCAGTGAGTTCGGAAAGCCAGAAACTTGAGGGTCAACCTGTTACTTTCGTTTCCAAAATACATCTAGAATATTTTTACTTTTCTCCATGTATCTCTACTAGTACTATCCTTGTCTAACACATCTTTCTTTCATTTTGACAGCTTCAATAGCCTCTTAGCTGGACTTCAAGATTCTAACCTTGTTTACTCTATATACCCAATCCATTCTATACATATTGCAGGAGTGAGCTTTTAAAAAGATAAATCAGATCACAACATTCTTTGGTTTAAAATCCTTTAATCGCTTCTAATTGTATTTTGGATAAATCAGTTTTTGAATAACCTACAACACCTTGTAATCATTGCCTACTTACCTCTCTAGTATCACTGTGCTCTTTGCTTAGTAGTTATCCCTGGTATTCTCAATTATGGCAGACTTTCCTTTTCGTTACAGCAATATGCAATTATTTGCTGTAATTATTTTGTTATTTGTGAAATTTCTTGTTATATGTCTCCTGTGCAAGAAAGTAAACTTCATGAAGGCAGTGACATTGTCTATTCTTGATTATATCACTAATCCTTGGCACACAGTAGTCCCTGAATAAATATTCTTTAAATGAACAAACAATTGAATGATCTCCCACCTAAATGAGAAGGCTGTAAGATCCAGTATTTATCCTGGTCCTCATGCCACTCAGGTGGCCACTTACCTAGCTCAGACCAGAGAGGAAGTATAGAAGATGTTTGAGAACTGCAAAAGGAATCAAACTATCAGCCTTTCTGCAGTGAAAATATTATGGGACTTGGAGTCACGAGAACTCCATTCTAATTCAAGAGAGTTACCTAAACTTTCTGAGCCTCAGTTCCCTCATGTGTGAGAACGGGGATCATGTTGCGTATCTTGCAGCCCCAGTATCTTGCATCCACAATGCCTGACACATAATAGATGGTAAAAATATGATTGTTTA
The DNA here is from genome assembly GCF_951394435.1 of Stenella coeruleoalba. Classification (NCBI taxonomy): domain Eukaryota; kingdom Metazoa; phylum Chordata; class Mammalia; order Artiodactyla; family Delphinidae; genus Stenella; species Stenella coeruleoalba. The sequence continues at coordinate 41,999,464 of NC_137154.1, read as the reverse complement.
ATTAATAAAATCATAATATTACCTTACAGGATTTTTATGAGGATTATATTAGATACTTATGTAAGTTTTGGGTATATTATAAACGTTCTTTAAATATTTACCGCATAGAACACATAGTTGAAAGAAACAAAGTTGCTTTCTTATTCAAAACAACCCTGAAGAAGAACAAAGTTGGAGGACTTACATTTCATGATTTCAAAATGTACTGAAAAGCTACAGTAATCAAGGCAGTGCAGTACTGGTATAAGACTAGACATAAAGATCAATGGAATAGAATTGAAAGTCCAGAAATAAACCATTACGTTTATTATCAGTTAATTAAAAAAATTTTTTTTATTGAGGTAGAATGTCATAACTTAAAATTTTCCATCTTAGTCATTTTTAAGTGTACAGTTCTGTGGTATTAAGTACATTCATAATGTTGTGCAACCATCACCACCATTCATCTTCATAACTTTTAATCTTATAAAACTGAAACCCTATACCAATTAAACAATAACCCCTCCTCCCAGCCCCTGGCAACCACAATTCTACTTTCTCTCTCTAGATTTTGACTACTCTAAATATCTACTTCATATAAGCAGAAACGTGCAGTATTTGTCTTTTTGTGACTGGCTCATTTCAATCACCATAATGTCCTCAAGGTTTATCCATGTTGTAGCATATGCCAGAATTTCCTTCCTTTTTAAGGTTAAATAATATTCCATTGTATGTTTATACTACACTGTACCATTCAATCATCCATCGATGGGCACTTAGGCTGCTTCCATGTTTGAACTATTGTGAATAATACTGCTATGAACATGGCTGTACAAATGTCTATTTGAGTCCCTGATTCCAATTCTTTTGGGCATATACCCAGAAGTGGAATGCTAGATCATATGGTAATTGTATTTTTAATATTTTGAGGAACTGCCATAGTGGCTGTACCATTTTACTTTCCCACCAGCAATGTACAAGGGTTCCAGTTTCTCCACATCCTCACTAACATGTGTGTTTTTTTTGTCTCTTCTTTTTTTTTTGCTAGTACCCATCCTAATGGACGTGGGGAGGTATCTCATTATAGTTTTGATTTGCATTTCCCTAATGATTAGTGATGTTGAGCATCTTTTCATGTGGTTATTGGCCATTTATAGACAACTTTTTAATTTTTAAAAATTTTAATTTTTGGGTGTGTGGGGTCTTTGTTGTGGCACATGGGATCTTCGTTGCAGCGCAGGTTTCTCTCTAGTTGTGGCGCACAGGCTCAGTAGTTGCAGCACATGGGCTTAGTTGCCCTGCAGCATGTGGGATCTTAATTCCCTTAGCAGGGATTGAACCCACATCCCCTGCATTGGAAGGTGGATTCTTAACCACTGGACCACCAGGGAAGTCCTGACAACTTTTTTAATTTTTGTTTTTGTTTTGGCCGTGTCATGCAGCTGTGTGGGATCTTAGTTCCCCAACCAAGGATCGAACGCATGCCCCCTGCAGTGGAAGCATGGAGTCCTAACCACTGGACCACCAGGGAATTCCCCCTTATTGGCCATTTATATATCTTCTTTGGAGAAATGTCTGTACAAGTCCTTTGCCCAATTTTTAATCAGTTTGTTTGTTTTTGTTGTTGTTGAGTTTTAAGAGTTTTCTATATATTCTGAATATTAATCCCTTATCATATATATGATCTGCAAATATTTTCCTTTATCCTTTGGATTGCCCTTTTATTGATAGTGTCTTTTGATGCACAAAATTTAAAAATTTTCATGAAGTGTAATTTGTCTATTTTTTATTTTGTTGCCTGTGCCTTTGGTGTCACATCTAGGAAATCTTTGCCAAATCCAATATTGTGCAGCTTTTGTCCTATGTTTTCTTGTAAGAGTTTTATACTTTTAGGCCTTACATTTAAGTTTTTGATCCATTTTGAGTTAACTTTGGTATGTTATGTTAGATAAAAGTCCATTTATTCTTTTACATGTGGATATCCAGTTTTGCCGGCACCATTTGCTAAAAAGGCTGACCTTTTACCATTGAGTTGTCTTGACATCCTTGTCAAAAATCATTTGACCACATAAGAAAAGAATTTATTTCTGGGCTTTCTATTTTATTCCTTTGGTCTATATATATGTCTGTCTATATGCCAGTACCACATTGTTTATGTCACTTGATTTTTGACAAGGATGCCAAGATCATTCAATGGAGAAATAATAGTATTTTTAACAAATGATATTGGGACAACTGAGTATCCACATACAAAAGAACGAAGCTGGATTCCTACTCACACCACAAACAAAATCCAACTCAAATGGATCAAAGACCTAAATGTAACTAAAATCACAAAGTTCTTAGAAGACAACATGGGAGTAAATCTTTGTGACTTTTTATTAGGCAATGGGTTCTTAAATATGACACCAAAAGCACAAGCAACCAAAAGAAAAAAGATAAATTGAACTTCATCAAAACTAAAAACTTTTGTGCCAAAGGACACTGTCAAGAAAGTGAAAAGACAACCTAGAGAATAGGGGAAAATATTTACAAATTACATATTAAATAAAGGAGTTATATTCAGAGTATATAAAGAACTCTTACAACTCAACAACAGAAAGACAAACAATCCAATTTTTAAATGGGCAAAGGATTTTAATAGACACTTCTTCAAGGAAGATATACAAATGGTCAACAAGCACATGAAAATATGCTCAACATCATTAGTCATTAGGGAAATGCAAATCAAAACCACACCTGAGGGACTTCCCTGGTGGTCCAGTGGCTAAGATTCCATGCTCCTAATGCAGGAGGCCGGGGTTTGATCCCCGGTCAGGGAACTAGATCCCACATGCCACAAGTGAAGACCCAGTGCAGCCAAATAAAAAAAACAAAACAAAAAACAAACAAAAAAACCCCCACAATTGAGATACCACTGCATACCCATGGGATGGGTATTAAAAAAAAATACAAACATTACTAAGAATTAGCAGGGGAAAAAAAGACTTCAATAAATAATGCAGAAATTTATTTAAGGAAAGAAATATGTGGTGAAAAAAAGTTTTAGTGAGAACGTGGAGAAACTGGACTCTCATACCTTGTTGGTGGAAGTGTAAAATGGTGCTGCCACTTTGGAACACAATATGGTATTTCCTCAAAATGTTAAATATAGAGTTATATGACCCAGAAATTCCACTCCTAAGTATGTACCTAAGAGAACTGAAAATATGTGCACACAAATGTTCATAAAAATTGTTATTCATAAAAAGTAAAAAGTTGAAATGATCCAAATATCCATCAACTGATGGATGGATAAACAACATATGGTATATTTATAGAACAGAATATTAGTCAGCAATAAAAATTAATGAAGTACTAGTATATACTACAACATGGATGAACCTTGAAAACATTATGCTAATGAAAGAAGCTAGACACAACATACCAAATATTGTATGACTCCTTTTATATGAAATGTCCAGAATTGGTCAATTCATTGAGACAGAACTTAGATTAATGGTTGCCAGGTGCTGGGAAAGGGAGGAATGACTGCTAATAAGCATAGAGTTTCTTTTGGGGGTTATGAAAATGTTCTGAAATTACATAGTGATGATAGTGTTATCAAATGCAAGTTCTTTTTTTTTTTTTTTTTTTTTGCAGTACGCGGGCCTCTCACTGTTGTGGCCTCTCCCGTTGCGGAGCACAGGCTCCGGACGCGCAGGCTCAGCGGCCATGGCCCACGGGCCCAGCCGCTCCGCAGCATGTGGAATCTTCCCGGACTGGGGCACGAACCTGCATGTCCCCTGCATCGGCAGGCAGACTCTCAACCACTGTGCCACCAGGGAAGCCCAAATGCAAGTTCTTGTGCCTGACGCATAGTGAGGCCAAACAAACCAAAACTTTGGAGTTTGAAGCAGAGGAAGGTTTATTACAGGACCAAGCAGGGAGAATGGGTGGCTCATGCTCAAGAAACCCAAACTCCCCGATGGTTTTTGGGGACAAGTTTTTATAGGCAAAATTTGGGGTGAAGGCTACAGGGTGTGTGACTGTCTTCTGATTGGTTGAGGTAACAGGGCGGTGTTCCAGGAATCTTGTGCTCAGCCTGAAGTTATCATCCTCCCCCTGAATGGGGGCCTTAGTTCTTGAGTTAAAGACATTGTTATGTATATTCCTTCAGGAGGAACCAGGATCCTGCTTTAATAGCTGCACTATAGTTTCCTGATTGTTCCTCATTTGTTTCTGCATTACTTTACTTCCCTGATTAGCAACTGTTTGAATCTGCTCTTTGGAACTCAGGGAGTTCTAGGAGGCTGAAGCCTTTATCTTGCAAATAAGAAACTGGGTTGTGAAAGGCTTTTGTGCCCAGGAGGGCCCCACAGGGTCCTGCTCAGTTTCAATAGTTGCACAACTCTGTGGCTATACTAAGAACCACTGAATTGCATACTTTAAAAGGATAAATTTTATGGTATATGAAATATTCCTCAATCAAACCATTATAAAAAGAAAAGAACATTTACCCAAAGACCTCATTTTAAGTGTGATGAAATTGAGATCTAAAGAATTTGAGTGTTGACATATGTACCAGTGGTTTTCTCTTCAAATGAAACTATTATGAAACTATAAAGGCAAGCCACAGGCTGGGTTAAAATATTTGAAAAAATCTGATAATGACATTTATTCAGAATATACAAGGCACTCCGTAAGAAAAAGACAAACAACTCAATTTTAAAAATGGGTAAAAGATTTAAAGATACCTTCTTTGACCAAAAAAGACATATGAAGGACAAATAAATACAAGAAAGATGCTCAACATCATTATTGATTAGAGAAATGCTAATTAAAGTAACCATTAGAGACAGTTACATACCCACTAGAACTGTTAGGGAACTGTTGACTGAAACCACCCCCCTTGGCCAGGCACAATGATAACTGCTTGGCCAAGTTGTCTCACAACAGGAGGTCCTGATAAAGAATGCAGTGCTACCTAAAACTAATTGGGAGAATTTGGAAGGGGCCAAAAGGAGGAGGGAGGAGATGATGTGTCCTGCCAACCTCCCAGAAGCCCTCACACTAGAATCCATCTTGGCTGAGAGATGTGTGCACCAACAGGAAGGACCCTGAGTCACCAAACATGGGCCAAGCAAGATGATTGGCCATAGACAACCCAGAAACTAACCCCATAATTACCATAAAACCTGAGACTGTGAGCCACGTGGCAGAGCAGTTCTCCTGCGTTCCCTTACCCTACTGCTCTCCCCCCGGGTGCCCCTTCCCAATAAAGCCTTTTGCTTTGTCAGCGTGTGTGTCTCCTTAGACAATTCATTTCCGAGTGTTAGACAAGAGCCCACTCTCAGGCCCTGGAAGGGGGCCCCCTCCTGCAAAAGAATGGCTAAAATGAAAAAGACTGACAATACCAAGTGTTAAAAAGTATGTGGAACGACTAGATTGTCTACAATTGCCAGTGGGAATGAGAAATGGTAGAGTCACTTTAGAAAACAGTCTGTAGTTCCTTATAAACCTAAATGTACACTTACTATCTAACCCAGCAATACCACTTATTGGGTGTTTACCCAAGAGAAATGAAAAAATATGTTCACTCAAAGACTTGTATATGAGTCTTCACAGTAGACTTAGTAATAAAAATTTTTAAAAACCCAAAACACCTGGGAACAACCCAAAATGTTCATCAGTTGACAAATAGATGAAAACTTTGATACATTCATATACAATGGCATACAATTCAGCAATAAATAAACAAGTTACTGATATGCACAACACTGATGAATTTCAAAAACATTGTGCCAAATAAAAGAAACCAGACATGAAATTTTTGAAAAGGCAAAATTGTAGTGATAAAAATCAGATCTGTGTTTTCCATGGGCCAGGGATAAGGGAAGGAGATTGTTTGCCAAGGGTCAGGATTTTGTGGTGATGAAAATGAAATGTTCTATATCATGATAATGGTGGTAGTTACAAGACTATATACATTTTCAGAACTCTTCAAATTACACTTAAAAATGGTGCATTGCATATGCAAATAATATGTCATTAAAGCTGATTTTTTAAAAACAGCATCACCCCAAAACCTCACTTAAGGATGAAAAAGTTGAAATCTAAAGGAGAGTGATCACACAAGTAGCGGAAGTTGGAAGTACATCCAGCATTAGAACCAGTCCTTGACTTCTTATTTAGGTCTATTTGCATTACAACTTGTAGCTTGTTTTAGAAGAAAAGCAACAAATGTATTTTCATTTATTTGGTTTTGCGAACACAGTAATTAAATATTTCTATTATCAGGTTTGTCTTCTATTTAGCTCAACTTGGGATCAAGCCTGTTGATAATAAATGATTCATTGTAGTCCTCAGTTGAATGACTTACAGTTCCTAAATCCCTTCAGTAATGGGGACTAATAAATCTCCCTGTCAGCTCTTTAAAAGACTTAGAAAAACTAAGAAAGTCTCAGACAGTGGTTTGATATAAATAAAAGGTATTGTTTCCAGGCTTGCGACTTGTCTTGTGTTTCTCTATTGCCTTGTTCTGAAAGAAAGCAAATACTTAATACTTGAGAACTCAGCACTATTCAGGGTGGTGAAGGATGTTTTTACAGACTTCATTTGGAAAATCCAGGGGAGCCCCCTGGTGTAGTTTCTTGATATTGCACTTGGGCGATGCTGCCATCAAGCAGGAAGAGAGGAGAAACACCCCAGGGTAACACAAATAAAAGGGCTAGTTTGACATTTTTGTTCATTCAGATGTTCCTGATCCTTTGTGTTGTCACTGTGACTAGCCTGGCTCACACAGAATGCCTTTGAATTGGACGTAATTCAACAGACATTATTAAGAGTCTATTACCTAAGTGTTAGATTGATGCATAGAGAACGGATACTCGGAGATATCAAAAGTTAAATGTTACAAAAATGTATGGCTTAAAAAGTGCTCTCATGCAAATTATTGGGTTTGATTTACAAGGTAGGTATTATTATTCTAACTTTACAGATGAGGAAACTGAGGCTCAGAAAAGCAGAGATTTGTCCAGGAGTACTTTTTTAGAAAGCACTCTAAAATTGCATACTTTCTATTACGTACCACACCCTTGACCAGGTTCCAGGAATATAAAGGGAAATAAGTTCAAGAACCTCACTGTTGGCTGTAAATATGTAAAGTAATTATAACACAGAGGAAGAAGTCCTCCACTGTGATGGGGAGAGTTGGGAAGTATTTCCTAAGAGTAATGAGTTGAATCTCACAGAGTGTGAGTAAATTTGCTATGTGAAGTAGAGGGAGGAGAGGTTTCCAGGCAGAAAAAAATCACGTGCAAGGGAGCACAGAAGACCAAGGCAGTGAGAGAATGGTGAAAATTCCATTGACTAGTGAGAGCATCAGTTACATACGTAATGAGACGTCATGGGGTTGAGCCTGGGAAACTCAGTAGCAACCAGATTGTAAAGGGCCTCTATGCCATTCTAAAGAGCTTGGATTTTTAAAATATCTGTGTATTTCCACTGCTTACAAAATCAGCATAGTAATGTCTTAAGAAGGTAACTCTGGGGCCAGTGTGGCTGCTTCACTGGAGGAAGTGGATTAGTTGGAGGCTGTTGGAGTAGTCAGGCATGGGATGATGACAGTGCCAACCAAGGCTGACTCAATGAGGATGAGAAAAAACAGGCAGACTAAAGAGATTCTAGGAGTCAGACATGTCAGAACTGGGCAATCAGTTGGATTTGGAGGGTTAAGGGAAAGGGAGAATCAGAAGATGGAACTCCAAGTTTGAACTACCAGGTGGATGGTATTTAACTGCCATTAAATACATGTAGAGCACAGGATTTGGGGCCAGTAAACGATGAATCCAGAACTCAATCCCAGGCCTTCTGACTCCAAACCTAAAGCTCATTGTACTCTAACATACTGTGTTTTATAGGCTAGCAATGCCTATTGTGGTGGAAAAATATTAATGAAAGTAACTTAAAATTTTTACAAAAATAACTTCTACAATAGAGCTAAATTATTATTATCATAGCCTCTTCTGTTGTGCAATAATTTCTCAAGAATATATTCCTTTAAAGCCTACTATACTTATGTCACTTCCTCTCTGTCACTAATTCTCTGCTAGGTCTTAGTCTACTTTCAGAGGAGTTTATTAATATATTGGATATATACAATCTAGTCCAAGTTTTATTAACATAATGGTACAGAAGTCAACTTGCTCCAGTTCAGAGGTGCTCACTCTGCCTGATGATACTGTAAGTCCCCTGGCCACCTAGACCTGTCACCATCAGTCAATGATCCACCTCTCAGTGTCACTCATTCAGTCATTGCACCGTGCTGGCCCCTATACCAGGCATTCTACATACAGTAGTTGATTCAATCCTCTTAATGTCTCTGTGAAGGAACAACTAAATCATCCTTACTTGTATGTGAGGATCCTAAGACCCAGAGAAGCTGAGTAACTTATTCAGAGTCTGACAACCTGAAGTATATTTGCTAACTACTCGCATACTGGCACTCCCAGCCGAAACATCACAAATCCCAGACCTGCATCTCCAACACTCTACCAGCCACCCCCACCTAGACATCCCTCACATGTCTCACAACTTAATGCTTAAAATCCAGTTATTTTCCCCACAATCTGCCATTCTTCTGTTTTCTATCCTGGTCAATGGCATCGGTACATCCCTGATCACTCAAGTCAAGAAACTAGAAGTCACCTTAGTCCCTTTACTTGTTCTTTCCACCCACGTGCAATAACCCAACCTTTTCCACCTCACCTTCCTGCTCACCTACATTTCCTTTAAAACATGATTGACTATATAATCATACATGTTGTCTTAACTTGCAAAACAATGTCTAAAAACTGCCTGTCTGGCTGGGGCATCTCAATAAAACTGCAACTTGCTTTAAGTTGCAGAATGTTCTTGGAGATCTACCATTTGCAGTATCTGATTAGTGATCATTTTTGCCCCAGGCCTTTAGTAAAATGTTAGAAAAAGTTTCCAGATTCACAATAATATAAAAGCATAATTTCTGGAAACAATAAGTATTGCTGAGCAAACCAAATGTGAAAAGCAAAGAACATTTGGTCATGCATATGAATATGCAGCAGGAGCATTTAAATACTTTCAGCTTTTTATCAGTGATGAAAATGTGGCAAGATCCTGAAATATATCTCTTGGCCCAGCCAGAACATTCTTCTTTTAGTAACTCACAAACAATTTAATATTAATATATTGAGCACATAATTTACATTCATCTTTGGGTTCTCACTAATTTACTCCTTCCCACTCCAAGAAAAATTCTTTATACAGTATAGTACATAGCAGGTAAAAACAAACTGCCTAGGTTTGTATCCTGACTCTGTTACTTCCAGCTGTGTGACTCAGGCAAGTTGCTTAACTTCTCTCTGCTTCAGTTTTTTCATTGGCAAAATGAGGACAGTAATTGTAGCTACCTCATAGAGGTTTTGTGAAGGATTAAATGTAAAGCTTTTGCACATAGTAAGTAATTGATAAGTGCTAGCTCTTTATTACTCTTCTGATTATAAAAAGTATATATGCTTACCATTCTAAAAAGTCAGCAATATATAATTTTTTTTTAAAGCAGACACTACCCAAACTAGTCCATGACCATTGTCAGCATTTTAGTGAAAATCCTTCCAGTTATATTTCCATGTATGTGTGTGATATGCAGAGTCATACACATTTACCTTATATACATTTACAACAGAGGGAAAAATGTGTATAAGGATCACTGGTGCCTCTAAGAGGGGCAAGTTCCAGATCCTTCTTTGATATTCGGAGTAATTGAAGCAGTGGTCTTAAACAATTTGGGGTGGCAGAGAACTGGTCCCTGAGACAAAAAATGCCCATGACCAACAAAAAGACAGAAGGTGGTAGACTGGCTTCTTCCCTGAAGTTAAGTGTGAGGAAGATTTAGGGTTAATGGGGCAGCGGACATCAGCTTCTGCCCTGTTTCAGTTCATATGAGAGGAAGCTTGTGATCCTAGCAAGTGGTGTATATGGAAGCAATGGAAAAGCCTGTCCATCAGGAGCTATAAGTCGGGAAGTCAAGGCCTACTTTGGAAAGCAGTGATGCATTTGAATCCTCAAGCTTTCTTAGCAGTGGCAAGGGGCACTGATTCAGAAGATTCATGTAAGAGTCTTGTCATCTGAGGAATAACCTAACGTTGCACCTTCAAACAAGCTAAACCCAAAGCTAGAAAGAAGACAATAATGACCAAAGCAGAGATCAATGAAATAAAAAATTGAAAAATATTAGGGAAAAAAATCGCAAAACCAAAAGTTGGTTCTGTGAAAAGATCAACAAAATTGACATTGAAGAATGTCACTGAGGAATCTTGGGGCAGGAGACTCAAGAAGGTAAATTGTATTTTCTGCTAAGCTGAGAAGAATAGCCTTCAGGTTATTATCATTTGAACAGTAAAAGAATATGACTTTATTTTATACTCAAGCAAATAAGACATACTTGATACTTATCTTTGTGAGTCATTTTACATAAATGGGATCATAGTACATGTGCTATTTTGTAACTTGCTTTTTTCCCCTCACAATATGTTGTGGACATCTTTCTGTGAAATAAATGTATAGCTGTATCATAAGTTTTTAAATCAGCTGTACACTATTCCATTATATGTACAACCAGTATAAACCACCCCCAAAAATCAGGATAGAATTATTGTCACAGTCCATTTTTTTTCAATAAATCACTAGTGCCCCGATCTGCTAGGTCAATAGAAGATTCCAAATCTCCCTCTTAGAGCTTCCTATTCTCCTTGAACTATCTAAAATTCCAGGGCCTTGCATAGTCTAAAAGGAGGTCATTTGACTTCCACATCTAAGGAGGGAGACCCTAGTGTTGGTTCTGTCTTTGTCCCCCCAGCTCTTCCACTGGGGCTCTTGCATCAGGTCTGACCCAGGATCTGCCCTGTCCTAGTTCCCAAATTTTATAAGATTATAGCATTACGAAAGAATCTGAAGTCCATGTATCTGATGAAGTTTAGTATCATTTGTCTTCCCAGTCTAGGAGTTCTAGTATGGATTAGTGAGTACCTGTGTTGCTCTTATGTTCTCAGAGAGTAAAGGAACCCTGTGCCCCTTGAATGTTGATGTTCTTTTCTATGTGTACTTTAGCTCTTGCTACACTGCCTCACTCTTGCCAGTGCCCTCTTCGTAGGGACTTTGTCCCTGTCCCCTCGCCTGGTGGCTGTGGCCTAACCGATGGGCCCCTCAAAAGTCTCCCGGATACTTGAATTAAGGCTGAGCTCATCCATTATATTCGATAAAATGTCTTGTGGGTCTGGTATCTCCATCTCTTAGTCCAAGGAGTCCTGAGATGTGATGAGACATGTTCCTGGCAGAGAATACTAAACAAGAGAGTCTGGTCAGGGACCATAGCAGGTCTTCTGGGCCAAAACAGACATTGTCTGGAGATGCAGCATGGTATGTTGCTGTCATCTTGATGGTTATTTGCTACTTTCTCTCCATCCACCTCAAGTCCAAGAGTGGCAATCCCTTTCCCTTTACCAGTGTTCAGTGTAGGAGTGGGTCAATCCTGGCAATGAGATGTGAAGTTTACTGGGATAGGCTTCTAAAAAGATTTCCTCATTCCTAAAATAGAGACTCAGAGAGAGATGGTCCCCTCTTCCTTTGCACATTGTCATGTTTAAATGGGGTGCCTGGAACCACTTTTGCCTCTTTGTGAGATGAAAGCCAATCCATGATGGAGGAAAGAACCAAGAGAATTGCAGAAAGGTACAGCTGGAACCCAGACGTGCTGACTCTGAAGGCTACCCTGTCTCTAGACTTAATAAACCCGATTAATATATCTCCTCACTGCTTAAGACCACTTGAGTGAAGTTTCCTATTACTTGCAGCCCAAAACTCTATTAGTCTTTCATGTGGATAAATTACTTAGTCTCTTAGACCTCAGTCTCTTCATCTAAAATAATCTCTACACTCCTGTATTTTGAAGTTTAAGCCAGCTTTGTCATGCACACTGTCATGAGGCTATCGTTACTAGATTAAAGATAATACTTCTTTTCCATGTTTTTAATCTTGTCTCACAGTGAGCTGCTCAGGTAGCTTGGACTCTACTTCATATTTTCTGAGGAATTTAACCCCACATAAGCTGGACTGAAGACCTTGATACTGAGTAAATCTCAGCCAGGTCCACAAAGCTGCACAGCAGTGTAGTATCATGATCAGGAAAGTGGGATCAGGAATTAGATTGCCTCATTTCAAATAACAGCTGCCCCCTAACCATGATCTTGGGTAAATGGCTTAATTTCTCTAAGGCCTAGTGCCCCAACTAGACATTGTAGATTACAGCACCTACTTCAGAAGGTTGTTTTAACATTCAAATGAGGCGATCTATGTTAAGATTTTAACCCATTGACATTGTTCACAGTTAAAAAAAAATTAGCTATAATTATTTGGTCACAGTAGTATAATGGTTTGTTGATATGGCTTTGATCTTTGTTTACTTAGTACCTAATGTCTTCTGTACATACTTCTGTGAATTCTGCAAAATACACTGAACTTGAAATGTGGTTGAGAGCTTTATTTTCTTACCCTTTAGTTTTATCAAGTATCATTTTGGGTTTCTTTACCTTAAAGTTTCTAATTTTGTGTTTGGGACTTGTGAGTCCATTTTTGATGGAAGTCTCACATATGCCTGGCAAGAGAGATGGCTGCATTCAGAACAAACCTCAGGGTCAATGACCCACTGAGCATACTTTATGTACCACCCCTCTCCCCCTAGTCCTAAGGCCTAAAGGTGAGTGGTGACTAAGGGGCTGAAAACCCGTATTAGTACTGAAACAGATGAGGTGTCTCTGGAAGCCACCTCCCCTGAGCTGTTCCATTTTTGAAAGCTGGCATGAGCTGACAGAACCAAGGAGATGGGTCAGCACCATTCAAGATCCTTTTTTTTTCTCTCTCTCTCTTTTTCTTTCTTCCCCTGACTCTTGGTTTGCTATGTCAATTCAGATAATCCTGACTCAAGAGACAGCTTCATTTAATGTTTGCCTGCCTCTGCCTTACAGAGAAGAGGTGCTCAAGAATCACATGGCTCATTACAGAGCGAGGACCCTTAGGACTGTAAGACAATATCCCACCCAATCTCCTTATTTTATGTATGAGATGCTGGGCTCCCAATTGTCCAATGATCACGCAGCTACTTAGGGCATAGAGTAAGGACTCAAACCCAGGACCGGACACTCTACCCAGTGCTCTTTGTTTTTATTTAGTGAAACAGTTTGGCAAGAATTGCCACAGAAATGCATATTTAGGTAATACCTAGTAAATGTTATTGAGAAGTCAGGATAAATGCATTTATATGATCTCATGTCATCTTTACTACTACCCTGTGAGAGGATTGGAGAGCTCAGCAACTTGCCAGAGATCACAATGGATTCTAAGTGGGGAAGCTGGGATAGGAAACTATATCGTCTGACTCCAAATCCAGAGTTCCTAAAAGAGAAAATATTTGTGCTCAGTCAGCGTATCCTTCACCCCACACATATGCTTGCACGGTATATGCATAGTAAAAATGCAATGAACAACCCCCTCTCTCCCTTCGACCAAAGCATTCTCAGCCAATGGCAACATTATTCATGAACCTCAGAGTGAAAAAAAATTTTTTTCCCCCAGAGAATTCGAGCCTCTTATCCCTGGCTTCTGCATATGTGATCCTTACACCAGAGGCGTTAGCATCTCCCTGGAGCCTACTAGAAATGCAGAATATCAGGCTCCACTCCAGACCTTCTGAATCAGAATCAGAGTTTAACAAAATCCTCAGGTGGGTCATGTGGCCCTTAAAGTTGAGAGACTCTGCTTTAATCTAACTGAAGCTGAAAGATTTCTGACTTCTGGTGATCAAATAGCATTGTTATTAAATTTCTCCTTAACGTGATGGAATTTCCAAATAAATATGTGCAAACCTCTCTCTCAAGAAGTTGAAAAAGTCGAATATTTCAGAGAAAAATAGGATTAACACTAGATGGTATATCTTGCTAAAGGTAAGGAGAGTTGAAATAATTTGAAAGTCTTTTTTAAAAACAGAGAAATTAGGTAGAGAAATTTCTCGTACACCCCAAGTCACTGAGACAAATGAAGATAATAAATATTTATTGGAAAAAATGAAAATATGAGGGGAAAGGAATATTTATCAAATAGCTTCACCAGGCATTTTACATAGTTTAATTTCTCATCACAACACTGGATCCTCACTGTATATACAAGGAAACTGAGGTTAAAAGAAATTAGATAAATTGTTCAAGGCCATGAAGAGTTAAGTCAGAATCCAGGTTTGTCTGATTCCAAAACTCCTTATGCCACTCCCTGTGTGTGACCCACATACAGTTGCTAGGTGCTGAGAGACTCCAAAAGAAGTTCCTATTTTCTCAATTCTAAGATGCAGTTTTTGCCCCACAGCTTAACATTTCTGAAGTAGGGATGCTTCTTAAAACTAACGTTAGGGCTTCCCTGGTGGCGCAGTGGTTGAGAGTCCGCCTGCTGATGCAGTGGACACAGGTTCGTGCCCCGGTCCAGGAAGATCCCACATGCCGCGGAGCCACTGGGCCCGTGAGCCATGGCCGCTGAGCCTGCGCGTCAGAGCCTGTGCTCCGCAACGGGAGAGGCCACAACAGTGAGAGGCCCGCGTACTGCAAAAAAACAAAAAACAACAACAACAAAAAAACAAAAAAAACCCCACTAATGTTAAAAGACACTTGTCGGGACTTCCCTGGTGGTGCAGTGGTTAAGAATCCACCTGCCAATGCAGGGGACACGGGTTCAATCCCTGGTCCGGGAAGATCCCACATGCTGCGGAGCAACTAAGCCCGTGCACCACAACTACTGAGCCTGCACTCTAGAGACCATGAGCCACAACTACTGAGCCCACGTACCACAACTACTGAGCCCGTGTGCTGCAACTACTGAAGACCATGCGCCTAGAGCCCATGCTCTGCAACAAGAGAAGCCACCACAATGAGAAGCCCGCACAGCGCAACGAAGAGTAGCCCCAGCTCGCCACAACTAGAGAAAGCCCACACACAGCAACGAAGACCCAATGCAGCCAAAAAATAAATAAAAAGAAAAAGACACTTGTCAAGGTGCCAAGAAAGTTCAGTGTGTATTGTAAAGTTTTTTCAACAAATAGTGCCAGACAGCTGGATATTCAACCAAAAAAAATGAACCTTGACTCATTTCACACACAAAGATTAATTTGGGATGAATCATTGTCTTGAATGTTAAAAGCCAAAACTTTAAATGTGGAAGGATATATTTGAAAACTTGGGATAGGTAAATATTTCTAAAAGAAGTCACTAAAAGCACCAGATACCTCATACCCATTAGGATGACTACTGTGAAAAAAAAAAAAAAGGGGGTTGGAGGGAATATGGAGAAATTGGAACCCTCGAACACTTTTGGTGGCACTGTAAATGGTTCAGTCACTATGGAAAACAATATAGAGTTTCCTCTAAAAATTAAAAATAGAACTACCAGATGATCCAACAATCCCACTTCTGGGCATATATCCATAAGGATTGAAAGCAGGGTCTAAAAGAGATATTTGCATGCCCATGTTCATTGTAGCACTATTCACAGAAGAGGTAGAAGCAATCCAAATGTCCACTGATAGATGAATAGATAAATAAAACGTGGTATAGACATACAATGGGATATTATTCAACTTTAAAAAGAGAGTAAATCCCGTCACATGATATAAAATGGATGGACCTTGAGGACATAATGCTAAGTGAGATAAGCCAGTCACAAAAAGACAAATACTGTGTGATTCCACTTATATGAGGTATATAGAGTTGTCAAAATCATAGAGACAGAAAGCAGAATGGTTTGTCAATGAAAAAATGTTGCCTGCCATATCAGTAAACAAAGGATGTTGTAGCCATCAAGCCTTCACACTGCAGCTGCCCTGATGGTGAGCCCTGAGGGAACTCAGGATAGAAACAGGATGCTGCCATCAGTCACTGCAGGCACCCCCCAACGGTGCACCCCGAGGAGACTCAGAATGAGAAAGCACAGGATACTGGCCCCAGATAGCTGAAGTGCTTATCAAAGGAATAATCTCAATGAGCCCAGAGCTTTGCATCTTCTCATATATAGAAAAGCACTACTAAATTCATTAACTTGAGATGTCTGGTTCTCTTTAATCAACTGTAATCTTTTGAAGTTCCTACTACCTGGTGTTTGTTGTAAATACTCCTATACATCCTGGCTCCTCTCTTACATCTTTGGAGCAGTCTCTCTGAGCTGAGAGGCTGCATCCTGGGCTTAAGCCCTCAGTTTTGTCACCAAATAAAAGAAAATTCTCCACTTTTAGGTGGTGCATTTTTTTCAATCTACGGGTTGTTACCAGGGCCTGGAGGAAGAGAGAAGAGGGAGTTGTTTAATGGGTATACAGTTTTAGATTTATATGATGAGAAACTTCTGGAGATCTGTTTTATAACAATGTGAACTACTTAGCACTATTGAACTGTATACTTTAAAATGGTTAAGATGGTAAATTTTATGTTATGTGTTTTTTACCACAATAAAATTTTTAAAAAATCTTCACAGAAAGAAAGCACTTAACATAAAAGAAAAAAATGATTTATTGGACCTTGTAAAAATTGAAACTAGCCATTCATTGAGACACTGAAAAGAAAATGAAAAGGCAAATCACATACTAGGAGAAAAAAAGTATATATATTTTAAAAGGAACCCTATTGTCTTTTTTTTTTTTTTTTTTTAATTTTTGGCTGCATTGGATCTTCATTGCTGCACACGGGCGTTCTTCAATTATGGCAAGCGGGGGCTACTCCTCATTGCAGTGCGCGGGCTTCTCATTGCGGTGGCTTCTCTTGTTGCGCAGCACGAGCTCTAGGCACGCAGGCTCAGTAGTTGTGGCTCGCGGGCTCTAGAGCACAGGCTCAATAGTTGTGGCACAGGGGCTTGGTTGCTCCGTGACATGTGGGATCTTCCCGGACCAGGGCTTGGACCCGTGTACCCTGCATTGGCAGGTGGATTCTGAACCACTGAGCCACCAGGGAAGTCCCAGGAACCCTATAGTCTTTAATTATTTTTAAAATATTTTTGCTGCATTTCTTTTATTTATTTTTAATTAATTTGTGGCTGCTTTGGTTCTTCGTTGCTGTGCGTGGCTTTCTGTAGTTGCGGTGAGCAGGGCTACTCTTTGTTGTGGTGTGCAGGCTTCTCCTTGCGGTGGCTTCTCTTGTTGTGGAGCACGGATTCTAGGCACGTGGGCTTCAGTAGTTGTGGCGCATGGGCTTAGTTGCTCCGGAGCATGTGGGATCTTCCCGGACTAGGGCTCGAACCCATGTCCCCTGCATTGGCAGGAGGATTCTTAACTACTGCGCCACCAGGGAAGCCCTAGGAGAAAATATTAATAGTACATATATCTGCAGTGGATGCTTTGATGCTCCCTCCAGATTTCCCTTCCACAACAGCCAGGAGTTTGGGCTGCTAGAATTGCGACTGTTAAGTCTGTCTGTAGACATTGCCCTTGACCAGAAGAGGAAAAAAAATGTAAGGGAGAAGAGAAGAAGAAAAATGAGGGCATCCAGAGAGATGGGAGGAAAACTAGGATTGTGTGGAGACATGGAAATCAAGGGAAGAACGTACATCAGAAAAGAGGTAGTTTGTCAAATGTTCCTAAGTGATTACATAAGAGAAAAACTAGATAATACACATCAGATGTAGCAATATGGAGGTCACTGGAGAGAACAGGTAACAGCAATTTAACTAATAATGGGGACAGAAGCCAGATTGTAGTGTGTTCATGAGTAGGAGGTAAGGAAATAGACGCAGTAAGTGAAACAACTCTGAAAAAATTTTGAATGCAAAGGGGAGGAGTGAATTAGGTCAGCATTTGGAGCAGCTATGTGGGTCAGATGGCAAAATGTTTAAAAATTCAATTTAATTATTTTTGAATAAGTAATAAATTCACTTGGTTTAAATTACGCATTGAGTAGTCTTACTCTAGTTCCCCACAATCCACATCCCCTACTCTGACTTTTATATGTAACCACTATTAGTTTTTTTGGAATCTTTCTATTATTTCTTTAGGCAGATATGAGCATATGCTAATGTAAATTAATAATCCTCCCCCTCTTTCTTCCACAAAAGCAGCTCAGCTTTGATTTTTTTCACTTAACAATAGATCCTGTATATCTTTCTTAGTATCTACAGAGGGACACAGGTTGTTTCCAACCGTTTGCTACTATAAACGATGCTGCACTGGATAACCTTATACAGTTGAAAGTTTGTATGCATAGGTATATTTTTAGGTTAAAATTCCAGAAGTGGGATTTCTGGATTAAAGATTGGTGCACTTTTAATTTTGATGGATATTGTCATATTGCCTTCCATGGGGTTCATATCATTTTGTTCTCCCAGGCATTATGTGAAAGTGTCTGTTACAGAAAATGCTATCACATCTTTGACTTTTTTGTAATCTCATGAGTGGTTGTAAGGCCAACTGGCCCGAGGCAGAGGAACACAATCAGATTCACAGGTTGCATCGGACCGAAATTCTCCGGACCACCCAGTTCCGGAAACTGACCTGGGGACTTTGAACCCAGCCCAGCCTTCCCACCTTTCGAGGGGCGGGACTAACGGTCCCCCAGGATACCCGAAAAGACCACCAAATAAGGAATACCCTGCGCCCTCCCAGATTCACCACACCCCTTTCCCTTCTTCCCTTATAAAATCTTGCCCAACCCTCGCCCGGGTGCGACTTCTCTGGCCCCCTTTCTCTCAGACCAGTGAACCTCGCCCAGGAGCGCTCCCTAATAAAGCTCACTTGAAGCTTTCCTGTTTCGCGGTGCCGTTTGTTAAGATCCGACCTTACAGTGGTCATTGGTATTTTATTATACTTTTACTTGGCATTTATCTTACTATGAAAGAGGTTGAACGTGTTTTTGTATGTTTAATGCAATTTGCATTTTTTTATAGTGAACTCTGTCTCTCAAAGAGTCTTATTGTTTATGTCTTTATCCATTTTTTCATTTGACTTGTTGGTCTTTTTCTTATCAATTTCTAGGAGCTCTTTATATATTAGGGGAGAAGGAGCTATTAATCTTATAAGAGAAAGGTGGATAATAGACCAAGCTTACTAAGAAGAGATGGGGAGTGATATCAAAAGCAAAAATGCAAATATTAGCCTTAAGTGAGAGGAAGGATACATTTTGTTACATTACAACAAAAGGGACAGATGGGGTTGGGTCCACATTCCAGGTGGGTATGAGGATATTGTGGTAGGGCTGCAGGAGTACCAGTTTATCAGCTTCTACTTTCACAGTGAAATAAGAGGCAGGTTCACCTGCTGAGACGTGACAAAGGGGTAGGGGTGGGAAGAGAGATGCTGGAAGGCTGAGAATGGGTTGTCTGATTTAGTGATTTTACAGGCAAACTAATTTTAGGTGAAGACAAGGTCCAAGGTGTAATATTGGGAGTGTGTGGCTGAGGTGACAGCGGTGGAGGTCACTGAAAATAAAAAGATCAAGAGACCAAAAGCCAAGATGTTGCAAAGAATTAAATTGGGGGAGAGAGAGAGAGACAAGAGAATCAGACTGTGTACATCATAACAACAAAATAGGCTAACGGAAGCAGTGTTCAAAAAGGCAGGAAGATTTTTTTTTTGCGGTACTCGGGCCTCTCACTGCTGTGGCCTCTCCCGTTACGGAGCACAGCCTCCAGACGCACAGGCTCCGGACGCGCAGGCTCTGCAGCCATGGCTCACGGGCCCAGCCGCTCCACGGCATGTGGGATCCTGCCAGACCGGGGCATGAACCCGTGTCCCCTGCATCGGCAGGCAGACTCTCAACCACTGCGCCACCTGGGAAGCCCTGGCAGGAAGATTTTGATAAGTGAAACCAGAGAGTAGAACTGGCCTCTCTGATGGCTCCTCTGTCCTTAGTCATTTTCTTGACCTCGTGGCCTGAGACTTTGAGGGAGGCATAGTCATTCTGGAGTAGTGCTGTGAGCTGAGCTTCATGACTCAGCTCTTAAAATCTAAGAGGTGGGGGAGACTGTGGGGAAGAGAGAGGAGATGCCTTTCTTCCTCCTGTTTCAGTCTCAGAATTGACCTTACAAAACTTCAGATCCACTCAATTCTTTGGGGTCTTCTGAGGAACCCAGCCCAAGGAAGTCTCTGATGTATTTCAAACAGCTATGGAGTCTTTGCTATAACCACAGTAAACCAATATTTGTTTGTTTTTTTAACCAGTTGTTCAGCATAGCAAGTCACAAAATAGTACACGCTGTCTGAGCCCATCTTTTTTTCCTCAACAAAAATGTCTATCTGTGTACCAAAAACTTTAGATGCCACATATAACCAACAGTGGCTAAATCCGAGGAGCTATTATAACTGTTTATAAATTCATTTTCTCATCTAAAATTTTCTTTTTGGACAATAAACATAACTTATGAAATTTTAAAAATTAAATAAAATAGTTCATTACAACATCAACAGTGGGCCATGAAACCATTCAGCATGATGAGGTCGAGAAAATAAAAAGGGTCTTCTTGAAAGCTGTGCCTTTGAGAATTCCTTCTCTCATCAAGTTTCTCCCACAGCTGTGTCTCAGAGGATAAACTTGGAAGGATGCTGCCTCTCTACACTATGCGTCTACTTCCCCCATAATGACCAATCACTGCAGGGTCACATCAATTGTCGGCACCCTCAGTTTGACTTTATCTGATTTTCTCTGATTCATTCCCATCTTGGAAGCTTCACATCTTCACTATCAGGCCAGGAGACCTGGGTATAGTTCTCCATGCCTACTGCCCCCACACCAGTGCTGTGCTGGCAGAGGAACACAGTTGTGTTCTTTTCCGGACTCAGTCACACTTACAACTACTAGCACCAACCTTGCCACCTCCTGATATGGCAATTCTCGCATTTATCCTCTGCCCTTTCCCAATCATCCCTGGCTCCTCTGCTATACTAAATTAATAAACCCTAATGACAAGTTTAATTCTCTTTCTTCTACCTGTTAGGAGTAGAGTACGGCCAAAAAGGAAGACAACATCACCCCTCAAAAAAGTCTTGCTCCTGAAGTTTACTCCAAAAAGGTTCAGCAACATCCCAGTTATCTCTCTGTTAAGAGGGACTGTCTAATGAGGTATGGTCCTGTGGTTCTGCTGGCGCTTGAGTGGAGTGGCTCCCCTAGCGTCATCCATATCCTGGATGTGCTGAACTTTTCCTTGCCCTTGACTTACTATGTGAGCTGAGGGCATGGCCCAGACTCATGATATCTTTCCTTAGGCATTCTAATAAATAGGAGCCATTTTATCTTGCCAAAACACTAAATATATGTGAGAGAATTTCTTAGATTGTTTCACCAGGCTTCTTTTAATTATTTTACCAAGCTTCTAAGAGTTTGGTAATATGCAAATATGCTCACATCATTTGGTCATTACCTCTTTATGACTTTTTTCTTCTGCTAAGAAAGACCAATTAGCCTCTGGATTAACCAGGAAACACACCAATGTCCCTTAAACCAAGACAAATGTGCAACCAGCTGAGTTATTGAGAATTAAATGGAGCAAGATTGGATGTAAACACTCAACAATATTATTTACTTAATTTTTTTAAACATCTTTATTGGAGTATAATTGCTTTACAATGGTGTGTGTGTTTCTGCTTTATAACAAAGTGAATCAGCTATACATATACATATATCCCCATATCTCCTCCCTAACTGAGTACCTGAAGCTGTCTCCTGCCCCTTCTTAGCAAGAGTATGTATGTATATAAAATAAAATTAAATATTGTATATAATTTTATATGTATACTTTTAAACAATTATTTTAGTTTCAATTCCTCACAAAGGAGAGCTTGAAACAAGGGGTTGGGTGTAGGAGGTAATATCAGGAAGCAGGAATGAGGGAATAAAGAAAATGAGAGAGATAAAGAGAAACTGCTGCTAAAAAAGATGTGTTATTGAGTTACTGAGTGGGCAACTGGGATTCAGTCCCTCTCTGAACCCTCTAAAGAAATACACAAAATGGGCCTCAGAATTGTCCTTCTTAAGGATGGGAAGCTATGGTTTTTTTTTTTTTTTAACTGATTCCCACCCTCTATTGAGGCTTGCTCCCAGGAGTGTTTCTGGACTACCCTGTGGCGGGATGACAGATCTTCCTTGGCTTCAGGAAAAACACTGAGGCTGAACATCAAAGCATAGGGAGAGCTAGAGGTAAGAGAACTTCGAACATGGAAACTGTCTACCACAGCTGCTACTAAAACCCAAGCTGGCCTGAGGGGATGAAACTAGGGGCACAAAAAGCACATGCTACATAAACCTGTATCAGGAAAGTGAGTGGAAGGTGACTAATCTTTTAGAGAAGAATCTTTCTTCCCCCCCAACTCCCTACCCTAGGTTATTGGGTAAGAGGGTAGGCATTGGATGACCTGTTGCCTTTGAACATGTGTTTAAACCTCAGATGAATGCCTTGTGCTTAGTAGCAGGTCTCAGTCTTACTCTCAGTCTTATCTGATGACATTGACTCCAAAGCCTATCTGAGTTTGCCAGACATATCTCTCTCCTGGCTATATAGCAGCCTCCTTGAAGCTTATTCTAGGCTGCGGATTCTTTTGTTACCTCATCTAGTAACACATTCTTTTTTATTTTCCATATTCTAGAATTAAAAAAATTTTTTTTTTATTGGTGGGGCTAATGGTGGCCTCTGGGAAGGCTCATGCCAATGAGTACTTCCCAGAACTGCTGCTGCAAGTGCCCTGTTCCCCATGGTGAGCCACAGCCGCCCCACCCCCGCCCCCCCCCCCCCCCACCGCTGCAGGAGACCCACCAACACCAGCAGGTTGACCCTGGTTCTATTCCATATAATCTTCAGTCTGGGGCACAAGGTGTCAGAGCAGCCTCTATCTGGAACATTGTCAGTAGTTGTGGCATAGGGAAAGGAGAACATGGTGAGGAAGGTGCTGACCCTTAAAGCCTCCATCCAGAACTGACACCTCTGTTCACTCATTGGTCAAGCTAAATAAAAAAGAAAAAATAGAGAAGCATGAAGAACTACAATCCTGCAGCCTATAGAATGAAAACCACATTCACAGAAAGACAGACAAAATGAAAAGGCAGAGGACTATGTACCAGGTGAAGGAACAAGATAAAACCCCAGAAAAAGAACTAAATGAAGTAGAGATAGGCAGAAAAAGAATTCAGAAAATTCTTCCAGAAAAAGAATTCAGAATAATGATAGTGAAGATGATCCAGGACCTCTGAAAAGGAATGGCGGTAAAGATCAAGAAAATGCAAGAAATGTTTAACAAAGACCTAGAAGAAATAAAGAACAAACATCTAGAAGAATTAAAGAACAAACAGAGATGAACAATACAATAACTGAAATGAAAAATACACTAGAAGGAATCAATAGCATAGTAACTGAGGCAGAAGAATGGATAAGTGACCTGGAAAACAGAATGGTGGAAATCACTGCAACAGAACAGAATAAAGAAAAAAGAACAAAAGGAAAAGAAGATCCTAAGAAACCTCTGGGACAACATTAAACACACCAACATTCACATTATAGGGGTCCAGAAGGAGAAGAGAGAGAGAAAGGACCCAAGAAGATATTTGAAGAGATTATAGTTGAAAACTCCCCTTACATGGGAAAGGAAATAGCCACCCAAGTCCAGGAAGGGCAGAGAATCCCAGGCATGATAAATCCATGGATAAGCAGGCTGAGACACATAGTAATCAAATTGACAAAAATTAAAGACAAAGAAAAAATATTGAAAGCAGCAAGGGAAAAATGACAAAAAACATACAAGGGAACTCCCATAAGGTTAACAGCTGATTTCTCAGCAGAAACTCTACAAGCCAGAAGGGAGTGGCATGATATATTTAATGTGATGAAAGGGAAGAACCTACAACCAAGATTACTCTACCTGGCAAGGATCTTATTCAGGTTCATAGAGAAATCAAAAGCTTTACAGACAAGCAAAAGCTAAGAGAACTCAGCACCACCAAACCAGCTCTACAATAAATGCTAAAGGAACTTCTCTAAGTGGGAAACACAGGAGAAGAAAGGGACCTACAAAAGCAAACCCAAACAATTAAGAAAATGGTCATAGGAACATACATATTGATAATTACCTTAAATGTGAATGGATTAAATGCTCCAACCAAAAGACACAGGCTTGCTGAACAGGTACAAAAAAAGACCTGTATATATGCTATCTACAAGAGACCCACTTCAGACCTAGGGACACATACAGACTGAAAGTGAGGGGATGGAAAAAGCTATTCCATGCCAATGGAAATCAAAAGAAAGCTGGAGTAGCAATACTCATATCAGATAAAATAGACTTTAAAATAAAGAACATTACAAGAGACAAGGAAGGGCACTACATAATGATCAAGGGATCAGTCCAAGTAGATATAACAATTATAAATATATATGCACTCCACATAGGATCACCTCAATACATAAGGCAAATGCTAGCCGCTATAAAAGAGCAAAATGACAGTAACACAAAAATAGTGGGGGAATTTAACACCACGCTTACACCAATGGACAGATCATCCAGACAGAAAATTAATAAGAAAACACAAGCTTTAAAAGACTCAATAGACCAGATAGATTTAATTGATATTTATAGGACATTCCATCTGAAAACAGCAGATTACACTTTCTTCTCAAGTGCACAAGGAAAATTCTCCAGGATAGATCACACCCTGGGTCACAAATCAAGCCTCAGTAAATTTAAGAAAATTGAAATCATATTAAGCATCTTTTCTGACCACAACGTTATGAGATTAGAAATAAATTACAGGGAAAAAAAGTAAAAAACACAAACATAGAAGCTAAACAATACATTACTAAATAACCAAGAGATCACTGAAGAAATCAAAGAGGAAATCAAAAACTACCTAGTGACAAATTACAACGAAAACACAACAATCCAAAACCTATGGGGTGCAGCAGAAGCAGCTCTAAGAGGGAAGTTTATAGCAATAAAATCCTACCTCGAGAAACAAGAAAAATCTCAAATAAACAATCTAAACTTATGCCTAAAGGAACTAGAGAAAGAAGAAAAAACAAAACCCAAAGTTAGTAGGAGGAAAGAAATCATAAAGATGAGAGCAGAAATAAATGAAATAGAAATGAAGAAAATAATAGCAAAGATCAATAACACTAAAAGCTGGTTCTTTGAGAAGATAAACAAAATTGATAAACCATTAGCCAGACTCACAAGCAAAAGAGGGAGAGGACTCAAATTGATAAAATTAGAAAAGAAAAAGGAAAAGTTACAATGGACACCGCAGAAATACAAAGCATCCTAAGAGACTACTACAAGCAACTCTATGCCAATAAAATGGACAGCCTGGAAGAAATGGACAAGTTCATAGAAAGGTATAACCTTCCAAGACTGAACCAGAAAGAAATAGAAAATATGAACAGACCAACCACAAGTAATGAAATTGAAACCGTGATTAAAAATCTTCCAACAAACAAAAGTCCAGGACCAGATGGCTTCACAGGTGAATTCTATCAAACATTTAGAGAAGAGCTAACACCCATCCTTCTCAAACTCTTCCAAAAAATTGCAGAGAAAGAAACACCCCCAAACTCATTCTACGAGGCCACAATCACCCTGATACTAAAACCAGACAAAGATACTACAAAAAAAGAAAATTACAGACGAATATCACTGATGAATATAGATGCAAAAATCCTCAACAAAATACTAGCAAACAGAATCCAACAACATATTAAAAGGATCATACACCATGATCAAGTGGGATTTATCCCAGGGATGCAAGGATTCTTCAATATATGCAAATCAATCAGTGTGATACACCACATTAACAAATTGAAGAATAAAAACCATATGATCATCTCAATAGTTGCACCAAAAGCTTTCAACAAAATTCAACACCCATTTATGATAAAAACTCTAAAGAAAGTGGGCATTGAGGGAACCTACCTCAACATAATAAAGGCCATATATGACAAACACACAGTAAACATCATTCTCAATGGTGAAAAACTGAAAGCATTTTCTCTAAGATTAGGAACAATACAAGGATGTCCACTCTTATTCAACATAGTTTTGGAAGTCCTAGCCACAGCAATCACAGAAGAAAAAGAAATAAAAGGAATAAAAATTGGAAAAGAAGTAAAACTGTCACTGTTTGCAGATGACATGATACTATACATAGATAAACCTAAAGATGCTACCAGAAAACTACTAGAGCTAATCAATGAATTTGGTAAAGTTGCAGGATACAAAATTAATGCACAGAAATCTCTTGCATTCCTATACACTAACAACGAAAGATCAGAAAGAGAAACTAAGGAAACAATCCCATTCACCATTGCAACAAAAAGAATAAAATACCTAGGAATAAACCTACCTAAGGAGGTAAAAGACCTGTACTCAGAAAACAAGAAGATACTGATGAAAGAAATCAAAGATGACACAAACAGATGGAGAGATATACCATGTTCTTGGATTGGAAGAATCAGTATTGTGAAAATGACTATACTACCCAAAGCAATCTACAGATTCAATGCAATCCCTGCCAAATTACCAATGCATTTTTTACAGAACTAGAACAAAAAATCTTAAAATTTGTATAGAGACATAAAAGACTCTGAATAGCCAAAGCAATCTTGAGGGAGAAAAACGGAGCTGGAGGAATCAGACTCTCTGACTTCAAAGCTATAATAATCAGGCTTCCCTGGTGGCACAGTGGTTGAGAGTCCACCTGCTGAAGCAGGCGACACTGGTTCATGCCCTGGTCCGGGAAGATCCCACATGCCGTGGAGTGGCTGGGCCCGTGAGCCATGGCCGCTGAGCCTGTGCGTCCAGAGCCTGTGCTCCACAACGGGAGAGGCCACAACAGTGAGAGGCCCGCGTACCACACACACACACACACACAAAAAGCTACAATAATCAAGACAATATGGTACTAGCACAAAAACAGAAATACAGATCAATGGAACAGGATAGAAAGCTCAGAGATAAACACGCACACCTATGGTCAACTAATCTATGACAAAGGAGGCAAGGATATACAATGGAGAAAAGACAATCTCTTCAATAAGTGGTGCTGGGAAAACTGGGCAGCCACATGTAAAAGAATTAAATTAGAACACTCTCTAACACCATACACACAAATAAACTCAAAATGGATTAAAGACCTAAATATAAAACTGGACACTATAAAACTCCTAGAGGAAAACATAGGAAGAACACTCTTTGACATAAATCCCAGCAAGATCTTTTTTGACCCACCTCCTAGAGAAATGGAAATAAAAACAAAAATAAACAAATGGGGCCTAATGAAACTTAAAAGCATTTGAATAGCAAAGGAAACCATAAACAAGATGAAAAAACAACCCTCAGAATGGGAGAAAATATTTGCAAATGAAGCAACTGACAAAGGATTAATCTCCAAAATATACAAGCCGCTCATACAGCTCAATATCAAAAAAACAAACAACCCAATCCAAAAACGGGCAGAAGACCTAAATAGACATTTCTTCAAAGAAGACACACAGACGGCCAAGAGGCACAGGAAAAGATTCTCAACATCACTAATTATTAGAGAAATGCAAACTACAATGAGGTATCACCTCACACCAGTTAGAATGAGCATCATCAAAAAATCTACAAAGAATAAATGCTGGAGAGGGTGTGGAGAAAAAGGAACACTTTTGCACTGTTGGTGGGAATGTAAATTGATACAGCCACTATGGAGAACAGTATGGAAGTTCCTTAAAAAACTAAAAATAGAATTACCATATGAGCCAGCAATCCCACTACTGGGCATATACCCAGAGAAAACCATAATTCAAAAAGAGACATGCACCCCAAAGTTCACTGCAGCACTATTTACAATAGTCAGGTCATGGAAGCAACCTAAATGCCCATCAACAGACGAATGGATAAAGAAGATGTGGTACATATATACAATGGAATATTACTCAGCCATAAAAAGGAACGAAATTGGTCATTTGTAGAGATGTGGATGGACCTAGAGACTGTCATACAGAGTGAAATAAGTCAGAAAGAGAAAAACAAATATCGTATAGTAACGCATATATGTGGAATATAGAAAAACGGTACAGATGAACTGGTTTGCAAGGCAGAAATAGAGACACAGATGTAGAGAACAAACGTATGGAGACCAAGGCAGGAAAGTGGGGGGCGGGTGGTGGTGGGATGAACTGGGAGATTGGGATTGACACATATACACTAGTATGTATAAAATAGATAACTAGAAGAACCTGCTGTATAAAAAAAAAGAAAAAATACATTTCTCTGAAGAAATGAATTATTGGGAAATAATGTTGCATGAAAAAAATTTTTTTTAATCTTCTGATGGAGAAATGTCTACTCTGATCCTTTGCCCCTGTTTTAGTTGGGTTATTTGTCTCTCTGTGGTTGAGCTGAACATGTTTTTATATATTCTGGATTCTAGTCTCTCTCTCTCTCTACTTTTTTTTTTTTTTTGGCCACACCATGTGTCATTCAGAATCTTAGTTCCCCGACTAGGGATCAAGCCCATGACTCATGCATTAGGAGCAAGGAGTCTTAACCACTGGACAGCCAGGGAAGTCCCTGGATTCTAATCTCTTATCCAAGATATGATTTACAAAAATCTTCTCCCGTTATGTAGACTGCCTTTTCACTTTATCAGTGGCGTACTTTGAAGCACAAAAATTTTAAATCTTGATGAAGTGTAATTAATTTATTTTTCCTTTGGCTGCTCCTGCTTTTGGTTTCATATTTAAGAAACAATTGCTAATCAAAGGTCATAATTTACACCTATGTTTTCTCCTAAGAGTTTTATACCTTTAATGTTTAGATTTTTATTCATTTTTAGTTAATTTTTGTATATTATGTGAGGTATAGGTCCAAATTCACTCTTTTGTATGTGCATATCCAGTTGTCCCAGCAATATTTGTTGAAAAACTCTTCTTTTCCAATTGAATTGTTTTGGCACCTTTGTTGAAAATCAACTGATCATAAAATGTGAAGGTTTATTTCTGGATCTCAATTCTATTCCATTGATCTGTATTTCTATCCTTATGCCAGTACCACACTGTCTTGATTAGTGTAACTCTATAGTAAGTTTTGAAATTGGGAAGCTTGAGTCTTCCAAATTTGTCCTTCTTCTCCAAGACTCTTTTGGATTGTTTGGCTATTCTGAGTCCCTTTAATCGCCATATAAATTTTAAGAAAAGCTTGTCAATTTCTACAAAGAAGTCAGCTGTGATTATAAATTGTTATTTAACTTTTCTTAATAATAAATTACTTGTAACATACCTCACAATGATTATAACACATTTCAACATGAATATTGACAACCATACCCATATTTATTATTTTTGTTCATTTGCATTATGAAATTCTATGAAGGTGCTATTCAGAGGGTGGCAGTTGAAAGTCATAGCAGAAATTTCTAACTTTGTGAAAATCTGTATATATTTTTTACTTTATTCTCATGAAGCATAATAATATACATACAAGAGTAACACAACATAACATTGTTTTTGTCCTTTTCAAATGCACCATGTGATATTCTTGTTGTAGAAGATAAATGTTAGCAAGATGGCTGACAGATTCTCCTTTCTTCTTCTTCTCCTTCTTTTTTCTTAATTTTAGAGTGCTGAATAATATTGTTCAATAAAAATATTCTCTAAAATAACTTCATTATATTTCTAAACTACTTTGGCATTAATCTGGAAGTCCAATTGAACTCTCACATTAGTGGAATTTCTTCTCCAAAAGAGAGTATCTGTGAATCAAATCAAATCAAACATAACACTTTTACAGAATAAAAAATATACTGAGTACCTACCGGGGGTTTAGCCCAACTCTTCATTGTGAAACTTCTTAAGTGATCTATACTAGTCACTTCTACCTGACCCAGATAAAGTGTTTCTTTATTTGTTGAAATGTGCCTTCCTTATCTCACCATTCATAGTCTTCTTGCCAAGGACTCTTGTGTTGCCACATTTAAGGATCAGTTTGCTTTTGTCTCATGTAATGTCTATACTGCATTAGACACAATGGCCTGCTCTCTACTTTGTGAACTATGTCCTTTGAACTCTGTCCAGGTATTATACTACCCTGGGTCTCCTACTTCTGAATACCTGGTCTCCACTTTCCTTAGTACTTTCTTCTCTCTTCCTACTACACCCAAGGGACATGCCCTAGGCTACCCTACTGTTGCTTGCCAGTTTCACAACAATTCTTATTCTGATGTCTTCTCATCCAGGCTAATGCTCCCTCTTGCCTAGAGGGCATAGCTATTGGATATCACATAACTTTAAATAGAGCATGTCTGAACGTGGACCCCCTTTACTCTCCAAATCAACTTCCTTTCAACATCATTTCATAGTGGTAACAAACATTTCCCAAGGTCATTAGATTTCAGTCCCCCATCCCTTAATTCCCTATATATAATTAGTTACCATAAAGTCCTGTGGGTATTTTTGGAAAGAATTCTCAAACCAATCTATTCATCTCCATTCCACTTTTACCACTTGTACAATTACTTATGAAACTTTTTGTTTATGAGGTCAAGGGCAACCTAGTTAAGAGTTTTAATCTGCAAGAGCTTTAATCTACAAGACATGCACCAGCCTAGAAGGCAAATAGGTCCTAAGAGCTGGGCCAGATACATTAAGCTGTTGATAAAAGTTGAAGGCCATTTTCAGATGGTATCAAGAAGAACCAATATAACCTTTACCTCAGGTTTGTATATCTACAACTTCCCACCATGTCTCCTGAATACTGTATGCTACTAACATATTTTGTTCACACCCACATCTATACTTTTGTTTATTTGGTTAGTCTGGTTGGTAGTACAAGCTTAGTATTATCCCATTTAAAGGTTGGTGGTTTATGTCATAAAGCTTTAGTACCATGGTCAATTCAAGAATATGGTGAAGCACATCTCTAGGTTGGTTTTCATGAAAACCAAAAGGTGGACAGACACAGAGAGGTTTAATCTTAAACTCAAGACATTGTTCACTAAGTCAACAGGATAGTGTCAGGAGCTAGAACTGAAGTAGAGTTTTCCAAACCAACAGAAAAATTCTGGGCAGGAGTTTTTCTAAGCTTCCTTAAGTTCTCTGCCACCTGTAAAGCAAAAGCAACTCAAACCTTCACAATTAGCCCTATCTGAACTCTCCTTGTCTTTGACAGCTAACAAGTCTCAGTATCTCCTGCAAAAGAAGAGCAAAACTCATATAGCCCTTTCCATTGGCTAATGTATTGATCATGTTTTTAATATTTTTATGATGTTTTGACATCTTGGGGGCCCTAGCTGGCTGAGAAGAGACTGCTTCTCCCAGGATTAGCTAAGTCCCAGAGATAATAAACAACTTGCCTGAAGACATACTTTTCATACACAGATCAACCAATCCCAAGTAAATACATAGTCCCTCCTTTATCTAACTCTTCTACACCAAGCAAATATTTCCCCTGCCCTAAATTTCTCAGGTTCAGTTACCAGGCAACTAGTGACTACCCCTATAGCCCAGAGCCCACTTGAATTATTCAAACTAGCCATTTGTAAGCAGTTTCCCTACCCTGTCTTGCCTTTCTTACAGAAAACAATAAAGTCTTTGGCCAGGCTTTCTCTCACTCCTTTTTGCTTCCTGATCAACCCTGGTGCTTCCCAATGTGGCCCTGCATCATGTGGTGTGGCCCCTCCTCTTGGAAACATAAGTAATTAAAATCTTCTTTCAATGGCATTAGCCTCTCCATGTCATCACTCAGTCACCTCCATAAATTAAAATCCCATGAGTATAACTGAAATAGCTAGAGTCATTCTAAACAATTTGTATAGACGACCTCATTTAATCTTCACAACTCTATGAGGTATATACTATTATCCCCATTCTAACAAAGAGAATACTGATGTACAGAGAGGGTAGGTAATTTGCCCAAGATTCTATGAATCACTGGCAGAGCTGGGATGCAAACCCAGGCAGAGCAGTGTCAGTCTGTGACTTCACAACTGCACTATATTGTCTTCTAAGGAAGTTGGGGTGTTCTATACGCTCAAGATACAAAACACTGGCATTTTCCTCATCACTATAGGCCTCCTGAAATGGTTGCCCTTCTTGTTTGAAAGCCTGTCTTAAATTATTTATCAGAATGAGGAATAGACAGTATCTGGAGCTTGAAAAGCATCTGGCTCTGATCCTAGTTGTTGGCTTACAGTGAATAGAGAAATGAACATCTAATTAAAATTGCACAGAATGCAGATGAGACAAGGGTGACAATCTACACTCTTTCTCTATAACCTCTAGATTGCTTTCACTAACTTATACAGCCTCAAGTATGATTCCTCAGTGGCTACTACATGATTGGTTGTTTTGGTTGTGTAGCATAAAACTTTTATTTTCTTTGCTTTTTAAAATATTTATTTATTTATTTGGTTGCACCAGGTCTTAGTTGTGGCAGGCGGGCTCCTTAGATGTGGCATGCGAACTCTTAGTTGTGGCATGCATGTGGGATCTAGTTCCCTGACCAGCGATTGAATCCAGGCCCCCTGCCTTGGGAGTGTGGAGTCTTATCCACTGTGCCATCAGGGAAGTCCCAAACTTTTATTAATGACACTAATAAAATTTACAGTCAACAACGGCCACACAATAATATTTTCTTTTCCATGGCTGCCTTGGGCCAATTCCCAGGGATAAGATTGAGTTAAAGAAAATTATGGTTGTTCTCATTACTTTCTATGTCTTTAACCTCTAGATTGCTTTCACTAACTTATATAGCCTCAAGTTTTGAACATGTTAGACATGGACTTGCCAACATTCAATTATATCATTTATATTTATGTTAAGTCATCCTACACTCTCTAAAACTATCATATTACTCTCCTCTCTGAATCTCCAACATCCCCTTCCCTTTCCTTATCCTCGACTGATAATCTCGTTTCTTTTAGAGACAAGCAGGCAAGACATCCAGACAAGACGCTGGAGGGTTGGTAGATTTGTGATGAGCAGGTGCTCATCACAAATCTACCAACCCTCCGTCATCTGAATCTGCTTACTCTGTTGACCCTGTATTATAAGGAATGGAATTGGCATGCTCTTATCTAAGGACAAAACCTCATTTGTTCATTGATGTCTCCCTCCACTCAGGGCTTTCCTTCTCCTCCCTCTTCTGACTACCCCATGACTCTAATGACGCTAAGTTGTTCTCCCCAGATTTCTCAAGTTCTGTACGTGGATGTCTATCTGGAATCTTAAATGTAGCATATTCAGAACAGAAATCTTGATGTCCTCCACACCCCGAATCTGCTTCTCCTCCAGTCTTCCTTCTGGAGGAGAAGAAAGGAATTCCTTCCTTCTGGAGGAATAATGACACAATCATTCATTCGATTGGTCAGACCCCAGACTAGAAGTCATCCTTGATTCTTTTCTTCTCTTTCTCTCATGCCCTGCATTGAATCTACCTCTAAAACCAAAATATAACCAAGTGTAGTCATTTCTCACCTCCTCCATCAGTATCATCTTAGCCCTAGCCAGCCTCAACCCACATCTTATTGTTGTAATAATCTCCTAAGTGGTCTTTCTGCTTTTGCTCTTAGTCTCCTACACAGTGGCCAAAATATTTTCTCTTTTCTTTTTTTCTTCCATTTTATGAAGATATAATTGACATACAGTACTATATAAGTTTAAGGTATACAGCATAATGATTTGACTTACATACATCGTGAAGTGATTATCACAGTAAGTTCAGTGAACATCCATCAACTCATATAGATACAAAATTAAATAGAAAAAATTTTTTCCTTGTGATAAGACCTCTTAGGGTTGCTTTCTTAACAACTTTCATATACAACATACAGCAGTGTTAATTTTATTTATCATGTTGTATATTACATCCCTAGTACTTATTTATATTATAACTGGAAGTGTGTATCTTTTGATTGCCTTCATCCAATTCTCCCTCCCCCCCACACCCCACCTTTGGAAACCATAAATCTGACCTCTTTTTCTTTGAGTTTGTTTGTTCTTGAAGTATAATTGTCCTACAACACTATATTAGTTTCTGTTCACAACATAGTGATTTGATATTCTATATAGTTCTAAATGATGACCACGATAAGTCTAATTACCGTCTGTCAGCATAAAAAGATATTACATAATTATTCACTGCGATCCCCATATTGTATTCACACTCATAACTCATTTATAACCCTACTGGAAGCTTGTACCTCTTAATCTCCCTCACCTGTTTCTGTTTTATCCCATCCATCTCCCCTCTGGCAATCACCTGTTCTCTGTATCTATGACTGTTTCTGTTTTATTATGTTTGTTCATTTGTTTTGTTTTAAGGATTCTATATATAAGTAAAATCATACTGTATTTGTCTTTCTCTGATTTGTTTCACTTAGCATAATACCCTAAATTCATACATATTGTCACAAATGACAAGATTTCATTCTTTTTTTAAAAACTAATTAATTCATTTGTTTTTATTTTTGGCTGTGTTTGGTCTTCGTTGCTGCGTGCAGGCTTTCTGTAGCCGCAGCGAGTGGGGGCTACTCTTCGTTGCAGTGTGTGGGCTTCTCATTGTCGTGGCTTCTCCTGTTGTGGAGCATGGGCTCTAGGCACGCAGACTTCAGTAGTTGTGGCTCGCAGGCTCTAGAGCGCAGGCTCAGTATTTGTGGTGCACGGGCTTAGTTCCTCCGCGGCATGTGGGATTTTCCCAAACCTAGGATTGAACCCCTGTCCCCTGCATTGACAGGCAGATTCTTAACCACTGTGCCACCAGGGAAGTCCTTCATTCTTTTTTTATGGGTGAGTAATATTCTACTGAATATATATACCACATCTTTTTTATCCATTCATCTATCTTAAGCAACTTTGGTTGCTTCCATATCTTGGCTATCGTAAATAATGCTGCAGTGAACATAAGGGTGCATATATCTTTTCTAATTAATGTTTTCATTTTCT
Source organism: Stenella coeruleoalba (assembly GCF_951394435.1). Lineage (NCBI taxonomy): Eukaryota > Metazoa > Chordata > Mammalia > Artiodactyla > Delphinidae > Stenella > Stenella coeruleoalba. The sequence goes on along the minus strand of NC_137154.1, from coordinate 41,964,499 downwards.
TCAGATAAATACCCAGGAGAGGAATTGCTGAATCATATGGTATTTCTATTTTCACTTTTTATTTTTTTTATTATTTTCACTTTTTAAAGGAAACCCCATACTGTTTTCCACAATTGCTGCACCAATTTACATTCGCACCAACAGCACGCAAGGGTTCTCTTTTTTCCACATCCTTGCCAACATTTGTCTTTTTGATAATAGCTATTCTGACAGGTATGAGGTGATATCTGTCCCTCAGACCAGAGCTACAGACTAACCAGGGCTAGTAGGATCTGTATTAAGAGAAAAGGGCTATCTCTTAATGAGAGGGTGATATCTCATTGCGGTTTTGATTTGTATTTCCCTAAAGATTAGTGATGTTGAGCACCTTTTCATATGCTTGTGAGCCATCTATATGTCTTCTTTGGAAAAATGCTAATCAGGTCCTCTGCCCATTTTTTAATCAGATGTTCATTTTTTTTTGATGTTGAGATGTGTGAGGTCTTTGTATATTTTGGATATTGACCTCTTATTGGATATATCATTTGCAAATATCTTCTCCCATTCAGTAGGCAACCTTTTCATTTTGGTGACAGTTTCCTTCACTGTGCAAACCTTTTTTAGTTTGATGTAGTCCCATTTGTTTATTTTTACTTTTGTTTTCCTTGCCTGAGGAGACTTATCCAAAAAAATGTTGCTAAGACTAATGTCAAAGAGCATACTGTCTAAGTTTACTTTTATGGTTTCAGACTTTACACTTAAGTCTTTATCTACTTTGAATTTATTTCTGTCCATGGTGTGAGAAAATAGTGCAGTTTGATTCTTTTGCATGTAGCTGTCCAATTTTCCCAACACCATTCATCAAAGAGGCTATCTTTTCCCCATTGTATATTCTTGCCTCCTTGTTGTAGATCAATTGTCCCTGTAAATGTGGGTTCATTTCTGGGCTCTCTATTCTGCTCCATTGATCTGTGTGTCTTTGGGGGACCAGTACCATACTTTCTTGATTACTGTAGCTTTGTAGTATAGTTTGAAATCAGGGAACAAGCTAACTCCAGTTTTGTTCTTCTTTCTCAAGATTGCTTTGGCTATTTGGGATCTTTTGTGCTTCCAAGTAAATTTTAGAATTATTTGTTCTAGTTCTGTACAAAAACAGCATTGGTACTTAAATAGTGGTTGCATTGACTCTGTAGATATCCTTGTGTAGTATGGTCATTTTAACAACATTAATTCTTCCAATCCCTGAGCACAGTATATCTTTCCATTTCTTTGTGTTGTCTTCAATTTCTTTCATCAGTGTCTTGTAGCTTTCCAAGTATAGATATTTTACTTCCTTAGATTTATTCCTAGGTATTCTTTTTTTTTTTTTTCCTGCGGTTGTGCGGGCTCTCACTGTTGTGGCCTCTCCCGTTGCGGAGCACAGGCTCTGGATGCACAGGCTCAGCGGCCATGGCTCACGGGCCCAGCCGCTCCGTGGCATGTGGGATCTTCCTGGCCCAGGACATGAACCTGTGTCCCCTGCATCAGCAAGCAGACTCTCAACCACTGCGCCACCAGGGAAGCCCCCTAGGTATTCTTTTTGATGTGATTGTAAATGAGATTGTGTTCTTAATTTCTCTTTCTGATAGTTCATTGTTAGCATACAGAAATGCAACAGATTTCTGTAAATTAATTTTGTATCCTGCAATGTTACTAAATTCATTGATAACTTCTAGTAGTTTTTTGGTGGCATCTTTAGGATTTTCTTTGTATGGTATAATGACATTTGCAAACAGTGAGTTTTACTTCTTCCTTTCCAATTTGGATTCCTTTTATTCCTTTTTCTTTTCTTTTCTTTTTTTTTTTTTTTGTCTGATTACTGTGGCTAGGCCTTCCAATACTATGTTGAATAAAAGTGCTGGGAGTGGGCATCCTTGTATTGTTCCTAACCATAAAGGAAATTCTTTCAGCTCTTCACTGTTGAATATGATGTTAGCTGTGGGCTTGTCATATATGGTTTTTATCATATTGAGGTATGCTCCCTCTATACCTACTATGTTGAAAGTTTTTATCATGAATGGATGTTGAATTTTGTGAAATGCTTTTTCTGAATCTATTTAGATGATCATGTGATTTTTATCCTTCCTTCTGGTAATGTGGTATATCATATTGATTGATTTGCAAATATTGTTCCACTGTTGCATCCTGGGATAGTTCCTACTTGATCATGGTGTATGATCCTTTTAATGTACATGTATTGTTGAGATAAGTTTGCTAATATTTTGTTGAGGATTTCTGCATCTGTGTTCATCAGTGATGTTGACCTGTAATTTTCCTTTTTTGGTGATATCTTTGCATGGTTTTGGTATCAGGATGATACTGGTCTTATAGAATGAGTTTGGAAGCATTTCTTCTTCTGCAATTTTTTGGAATAGTTTTTTTGGAATAGAGAAGCATAGACGTTAACTCTTCTCTAAATGTTTGGTAGAGTTCATCTCTGAAACTATTCAGTCCTGGACTTTGATTTTTGGGAGTTTTTAAAATTACTGATTCAATTTCATTACTGGTAATTGATTTGTTTATGTTTTCTATTTCTCCCTGGTTCAGTCTTGGGAGATTGTACATTTCTAGGAATTTGCCCGTTTCTTCCAGGATGTCCATTTTATTGGCATATAATTAATTATAGTAATCTCTTATGATCCTTTGTATTTCTATGTTGTCAGTTGTAACTTCCTCTTTTTCATTTCCAGTTTTACTGTTTAGGTCTTCTCTCTTTTTTTCTTGATGAGTCTGACTAAAGATTTATCAATTTTATTTATCTTTCCAAGAACCAGCTCTTAGTTTCATTGACCTTTTCTGTTTTTCTGGGGGGTTTTTGGTCTCTATTTCATTTATTTCTGTTCTGATCTTTTTATTTCTTCCTTTCTACTAACTTGCTAACTTTGGGTCTTGTTTGTTCTTTTTCTAGTTTTTTTAGGTGTAAGGTTAGGTTGCTTATTTGAGATTTTTCTTGTTTCCTGACATAGGCTTGTATCATTAAACTTCCCTCTTGGAACTGCTTTTGCTGCATCCATAGATTTTGGAATGTTGTGCTTCCATTTTCATTTGTCTTGAAGTATTTTCTGATTTCCTCTTTGATTTATTCATTGTCCCATTGGTCTTTTAGTAGCACGTTGTTAAACATATGTTTGAGTTTTCTCTATTTTTCTTCCTGTAATTTCTACCATCTTACCCTTGTGGCTGGAAAAAAAGATGCTTGATATAATTTCTATCCTCTTAAATTTACTTGTTTTGTGGCCTAGCATATGATCTATCCTGGAGAACATCCCATATGCACTTGGAAATAACATGTACCCTGCTCTTTTTGGATGAAATGTCCTAAAGATATCTATTACGTCCAACTGGTCTAATGTGTTGTTTAATACCACTGTTTCCTTATTGATTTTCTGTCTGGATAAACTGTTGATGTAAGTGGGGTGTTAAAGTCCCCTACTATTATTGTGTTATTGTCAATTTCTCCCTTTATGTCTGTTAATATTTGCTTTACATATTTAGGTGCTCCTGTATTAGGTGATTATGCGTTAGTGAGTGTACTATCCTCTTCTTGTATTGATTGCATTGTCATTATATAATGCCCTTCTTTGTTTTTCTTTATAGACTTTGTTTTAAAGTCGATTTTGTCTGATATGAGTATTACTGCCCCCACTTTCTTGTCATTTACATTTGCATGATATATCTTTTCCCATCCACTCACTTTCAGTCTGTGTGTCTTTAGTTCTGAAGTGAGTCTCTTGTAAACAGCATATACATGGTTCTTGCTTTTTTATTCAATCACCCACTCTATGTCATTTGATTGGAGAATTTGATCCATTGATATTTAAAGTAATTATTAATAGGTATGTACTTATTGCCATTTAATTACTTGTTTTCTGGTTGTTTTTGTAGTTCTTCTCTGTTCTTTTCTTTTTCTTTTAATTTCTTCCCTTGTAGTTTGATGATTTTCTTTAGTGGTATGCTTGTATTCCTTTCTCTTTAGTTTTTGTGTATCTATTTTAGGTTTTTTTATTTGTGGACACCATGGGGTTCATATATGCTGACCTATAACTGTATCTACTTGTTTCAAACTGGTAGTCACTTAAGTTCAAACACATTCTAAAAGATCTACATTTTTTACTCTCCTCCCACACATTTTCTGTTTTAGATGTCATATTTTACATCTTCATGTTATTCCTTTACTGATTATTATAGTTACAGTTGATCTTAAAATTTTTTGTCTTTTAATCTTCATATTAGCTTATTTAAGTGGTTGATCCCAGGCCTTACTATATATATACTTTTACTAGTGGAATTTTCCCTTTCCCATAGATGCTTACTTCTTGTTATAGCCTTTTTTTCCACTTAGAAAAGACCCTGTAACATTTCTTTTAAGTTAAGTTTAGTATTGATGAACTCTTTTAAATTTATTTATTTATTTATTTACTTGGCCACGCCATGCAGTGTGCAGGATGCGGGATCTTAGTTCCCTGACCAGGGATCAAAGCCATGCCCCCTGCACTGGGAGCACAGACTCTTAACCACTGGACTGCCAGGGAAGTCCCTTGATGAACTCTTTTAGTTTTTGCTTGTCTTAGAAGATCTTTATCTCTCCTTCAATTCTAAATGATAATCTTGGTGGGTAGAGTATCCTAGGGTGCAGGGTTTTCCCTTTCAGCACTTTGAATGTACCATGCCATGCCCTTCCGGCCTGCAAAGTTTCTGCAGAAAAATCATCTGATAGACTTATGTGGGTTCCTTTGTACATGATTCTTTATTTTTCTCTTGCTGCTTTTAGAATTCTCACTTTATATTTAGCCATTTTAATCATGATATGTCTTGGTATGTGTCTGGGTTCATCTTGTTTGGGATCCTCTGTGCTTCCTGTACCTGAATATCTGTTTCCTTCTTCAGGCTTGGAAAGTTTTCAGCCATTATTTCATCAAATACATTTTCAACCATCTTTTCTCTCTCTTCTCCTTCTGGGAGAATGTTGGTATGTTTGATGTTGTTCTGGAGATCCATTAAAATGTCCTCATTTTTAAAATTTGTTTTTCTCTTTGACATTCTGCTTGGGTAATTTCCATTATTCTATCTTCCAGATCACTTATGTGTTCTTCTGTATCACCTATTCTGCTGTTAATTCCTTCTAGTGTGTTTTTCACTTCAGTCATTGTATTATTCAGTTCTGACTGGTTCTTTTTTTCAATTGAAGTATAGTTGATTTACAATGCTCTAGTATTTTCTGGGGTACAGCAAAGTGTTCTTTTTCATATTCTTTTCCATTATGGATTATTATAGGATATTAAATATAGCTCCTTGTGCTATACAGTAGGACTCTGTTGTTTATCTATTTTATATATAGTAGTTTGTATCTGCTAATCCTAAACTCCTAATTTATCCCTCCCTTACCCTCTTTCCCCTTTGGTAACCATAAGTTTGTTTTCTATGTCTGTGAGTCTGTTTCTGCTTCATAAATAAGTTCATTTGTATCATATGTTTTTTTGTTGTTGTTTGTTTGTTTTTGCAGTACGTGGGCCTCTCACTGCTGTGGCCTCTCCCGCTGCGGAGCACAGGCTCCGGAAGCGCAGGCTCAGCGTCCATGGTCCATGGGCCCAGACGCTCCGCGGCACGTGGGATCCCCCCAGACCAGGGCACGAATCCGCGCCCCCCGCACCAGCAGGCGGACTCTCAACCACTGTGCCACCAGGGAAGCCCCATATTTTAAATTTATTTATTTTTTAAAATTTTATTTATTTTTGGCTGCATTGGGTCTTTGTTGCTGTACGCAGGCTTTTCTCGAGTTGCAGTGAGCGGTGGCATCTCTTGTTGCGGAGCACGGGCTCTAGGTGCACAGGCTCAGCAGTTGTGGCTCATGGGCTCTAGAGCGCAGGCTCAGTAGTTGTGGCGCACGGGCTTAGTTGCTCCGCAGCATGTGGGATCTTCCCGGACCAGGGCTTGAACCTGTGTCCCCTTCATTGGCAGCTGGATTCTTAACAACTGTGCCACCAAGGAAGTCCCTATTTCATATTTTAGATTCCACATATAAGTGATATTGTATGGTATTTGTCTTTCTCTTTCTGATTTACTTCATTTAGTATGATAGTCTCTAGGTCCATCCATGTTGCTGCAAATGGCATTATTTCATTCGTTTTTATGGCTGAGTAGTATTCTATTGTGTATATATGTATATACCACATCTTCTTTATCCTGTCATCTGTTATGGACATTTATGTTGCTTCCATGTCTTGGCTATTGTAAATAGTGCTGCTATGAACACTGGGGTGCATGTATCTTTTAGAATTCAAGTTTTCTCCAGATATATGTCCATGAGTGGGATTGCTGGATCATATGGCAACTCTACTTTTAGTTTTTCAAAGAACTTCCATACTTTTTTTCCATAGTGGTTGCACCAATTTACATTCCCACCAACAGTGTAGGAGGGTTCCCTTTTCTCCACACCTTCTCCAGCATTTGTTATTTGTAGACTTTTTAATGATGGCCTTTCTGACTGGTGTGAGGTGGTATGACTCATTCTTTTTTATATTTTCTAGGTCCTTGTTAAAATTCTCGCCGTGTTCATCTATTCTTTTCCTAATTCAGTTAGCGTTCTTATTACTAATGCTTGGAATTCTTTATCTGGTAAATTGTTTATTTGTTTCATTTGTTGTTTTTTCAGGAGTTTTTTCTTCCTCCTTCAGTTGAAATAAATTCCTCTGTCTTCTCATTTTGCTTAACTTTGTCTTTATGAAATTAGTTGAAACAGTTACCTGTTGTGGTCCTGAAGGGTGTCCTTGGGTAAGCACGCCCCTATACAGCCTGTGTGTGCCCAGTGGCTTTGGTGGGAGAGCTGGATCTGATGTGAACACAAGTTACATCTTTCCCCAGGGTGTTCTGGAAGCTAACACCTTGGTAGGAGGTAGAGCTGGAGATGGAGTGGCTAGGGGCAGAGCCAGGTGAGAGCTGGGGTTTCTCCTTTACCCAGTGGCCATCACCACCCTATTCAGTGCAGGTCACAAGTTGCTGGAGTAGAAGCCTGAGTGTTGAGTCCAAGCCGGCTCTATTTCCTTTAAGAGTATCCTTGCCCCAGAGGATTGGAGTGCTGGAGCATGAGGGGCTGGTGCGGGCACTTGGTGAGTCTGAGCAGAGGCTGTGCCCTGCTCAGATGCTACTTTGGGTCTGAGCTCTCCCCTCAGCTGATGCTGGCCTTGCCCTGTTGTGGAGCTTTAATGCAGAGCAGGTGAGGCCTGTATGGATGCTCAGAGTGAGTCAGGGTGCAGGTTTTGGCAGTCTGGCCACAGTCAGAGATCCAGACTGCTTCTGATTTGCTGCCTGTGTAAGCACTAGTAATGGCTGCCCCCACCTTGCTTAGATGTCACTTTGGGTCTGAGCCACCTTTGTGCCTCACAGCCAAGTTCTCTCCTTGGCTTAGCAGCCTGCATCTCAGTGTGGAGCATCATGAAGCAAGTGGGGCTTGAGTAGTGACTTGGCTCAGGCTGGGGTGCACACCTGGGTGGTCCAGGAAACGAGCCAGCAATACATGCAGTTTCAATTCATCCCCTCCACGCTGTTTTGGGAGTGAGCAAGTGTGCAAATGCTCCTCATGAGTGGAGTCTAGGCTTCCTACAAGCCTCCTGTTAGTCTTGCTGGCCCTTCAACCAGCCTAGGGAACTCATCTTCCCAGTGCCGGACCTCAGGGCTGGGGCACCCAATATGTGGTTCAAACTTCCCAGGGAGCATCTCCCCTATGTAATCTCTCTTCTCTTCTGAGTCCCCTCCCGGGGGCACATGTCCCTGATTGCTTCTCTTCTCTTCCTACGCGATTCCATGTGGATCTTTCTTACAGCCTTGGTTGTACAGGAGTCTCTCTGACAGTCTTCAGTTAGTTTTCAGTGAGAAGTGTTCAACATGTAGATGTATTTTTGATGTGTTCATGGGTTGCGGGGGAGGTGAGTTCTGCATCCCCCTACTCTGTGATCTTTATCTCATTCCACTGCAGTTTTTTTTTCTTGTAGTTAATTTCTAGTCTCATAGTGTTGTGATTAGAAAAGATGCTTGATATGGTTTTCATTTTCTTAAATTTACTGAGGCTTGTTTTGTGGCTTAGCATGTGATCTATCCTGGAGAATGTTCCATGTGCCCTTAAAAAGAATATGTACTCTGCTGTTTTTGCATAGAAGTTCTTTATCTGTATCTATTAAATCCATTTGATTTAATGTGTTGTTTAAGGCCAGTGTTTCCTTATTAATTTTATGTCTGGAGAAACTGTCTATTGATGTAAGTGGGGTGCTAAAGTCTCCTACTATTATTGCGTTACTATCAATTTCTCCCTTTATGTCTGTTAGTATCTGCTTTATATATTTATGTGCTCCTATGTTCAGTGCATTTGTTATATCTTCTTTTTGGATTGGTCCCTTGATCATTATATAATGTCCTTCTTTGTCTCTTTGTTTTACAGTCTATTTTGTCTGATATAAGTATTGCTGCCCTGGCTTTCTTTTAATTTCCATTTGCATGGAATACTTTTTTCCATTCCAACACTTTTGGTCTGTGTGTGTCTTTAAATCTGAAATGAGTCTCTTGTAGGCACCATATATATGGGTCTTGTTTTTATATCCTTTCAGTCACTATATGCCTTTTTATTGGATCATTTAGTCCATTTATATTTGAAGTAATTATTGATAGGTATGTACTTATTGCCATTCTGTTCATTGCTTTGGGGGTGGCCAAAGTATTTTATAACATAAATCAGATCATTTCACTGTCTTTATATCAAATTTCAAATCACGTTCCATCAAGCCCTTGCCTTGGCCTACAAGGTCTTACATAATCGGTTTTGATTGTGTCTCCTTGGTTCCTCCTGCTCTTTCCCTGCTCACTACACTCCAGCTACACTGGTCCTGCTGTTCTTCAAATACATGAAGCTAGTTTCCAACTCAGGGCATTTGTGCCTGCTGTTCTCTCCAATAGAAATGTTCCCAGATGAGTCACATGACCTGCTGCCTCACTTCAGCCCAGTCTTTATTTAATTATCACCAACTCAGAATGACCTTCCCTGTCTACCTTATCTAAATAACCTCTCACCCTTCTTGACTCTCTTACCCCTCATTCAATTCTGTCTTTTTGTTTATTCATTAATTTTCTGCTCCCTTCCCCAATACCTACCTGACACTAGAACATAAGTGCAATGAGAAAAAAAGATTTCACTTGTTCACTTCTGTATCTAGTGCCAGGAACATAGGTGCTCAAAACATATTTCTTTGTTAATGGATTAATAACTTAGTAAAAAAATAAAAACAAAGTTGTTCACATTTTAAAAATGTAAAAGGACATATTAATTGAAATGAAAGCTTTGGAGTTCAGGTTCTGTTAGTGACTAATGTCACCCCTCAGATTCATTTTTAAGGGTATGGCCAGATGAATTAGGATACTTCTTCTCTTCCCACACATGTCTAATTATATCCACAATTAAATAAAGATATTGAAAGAGGTCTGATGGATCAGAGTGAGTCTGGCCAAAACCTAGATAAAGGACAGGAGAACACTGACCCTAAAAATATACTCTTCATGAAGAAAAAGGTTGTATGGATCAGTGGGTCAGCTTTTACATTGATGGCTGAGGCCATAGGAAAACACTATAGTTGCAGTAATGATTCTACCCTCCCACCTTGGTACTGTGGGTTGTTATGTGAAAAATTGTTTTGTATGTGTGAACTGAAAGAGCTGTACCACTAAAAAAATGTATCATGTGGAACTCAGGCTCTTTCTGTTGTGGGACAGTAAGGCAGAGATTTTTACCTGGTCCCAATAGTCATCTCTCTTCTACAGCAAGGTCAAAAAACCTTTTCTGTTAAGGACCAGACAGTAAATAATTTTGGCCTTGAGGGCCATATAATATAAATAAATGTTCATGACTATGTTCAAATAAATCATTATTTACAAAAAGAGGCAATGGAAAGATTTGGCCCCCAGCTATACTTTGTCAAACCTTGATTTAGAATTGTAAAATTTTTAACTGAGTGCATGACTGCCTAGCTAAAGGCTGTGTTTCCTAGCCTGCCTTGTAGCTATCTGTGGCCATGTGACTAAATTTAGCATCTATATAGATTACTGTGATTCTTAATCTCAGTACTATTGACATTTTAGGCCAGATAACTCTTAATTTATTTTTATTGGGATATAATTCATAACATAAAATTCACTGTTTTAAATTAAAGTATACAATTCAGTGGTTTTTAGTATATTCACAAGGTGTGTTCACCACTATCTATTCCAGAACACTTTCACCACTCCTAAAAGAAACTCTATATCAGTTAGCAGTCACTTCCCATTCCTCCCTCTCCTCCATATTTTGACCACCACTTATCTACTAATTCTGTCTGTACAGATTTGCTTACTCTGAAATCATACAATATGTGGCCTTTTGTGACTGGCTTCTTTCACTTAGCATAACAGTTTCAAGGTTCACCTATGTTGTAGCAAGTATCAGTACTCCATTCCTTTTTCATGCCTGAATAACATTCCATTGTACACATATACCACATTTTGTTTATCCATGCATGGACACTTGAGCTGTTTCTACTTTTTAGCTATAATTTAAAATGCTTTTATGGGACTTCCCTGGTGGTCCAGTGGGTAAGACTCCGCACTTCCAATGCAGGGTGCCCAGGTTCAATCCCTGGTTGGGGAACTAGATCCTGCATGCCTGCCACAACTACGAGTTTGCATGCTGCAACTAAAGATCCCTCATGCTGCAACAAAGATCCTGCATGCTGCAACTAAAACCCAGCTCAGCCAAAACAAATAAATAAATTAATAAATATTAAAAAATGCTTTTATGAATCTCATGTACTAGTTAGATCACAGAATAACTCTATGTTTAACCTCTGTGGAACTTCCAAACTATTTTCCAAAGTGGCTGCGCCATTTTGTATTCCCACCAGCAATGTATGAGTGTTCCAATTTCTCCACATCTTCACCAAAACTTACTAATGTCTGCTTTTTTGATCATAGCCATCTCAGTAGATATGAAATGGCATCTCATTTTGGCTTTGATCTGCATTTCCTTAATGACTAATGACACTGAGCATCTTTTCATGTGCCTATTAACAATGTACATATCTTTAGAGAAGTGTCTACTCAAATTTTTGTACATTTAAAAAATTGAGTTGTCTTTTTATTGTTGAGCTGTAAGAGTTCCTATATATCTTAAAAAGAGATCCTTATCAGATATATAATTTGCAAATATTTTCTTCCTTTCTCTGGGTGGCCTTTTCACTTTCTCAATAGTGTATTTGGAAGCCACAAAAGTTTTTAATTTTAATGAATTCTGCTTTATGCATTTTTTTTGATGGTTGCACACATTTTTGGTGTCATATCTAAGAAACTGTTGCCTAATCCAAAGTTATGAAGATTTACCTGTTTTCTTTTAAGAGTTTTATACTTTTAGTGCTTAGATTTAGGTCTTTGGATCCACTTTTTTTTTTTTAACAGCTTTTTTGGAGTATAATTGCTTAACAATGTTGGGTTCGTTTCTATTGTATAACAAAGTGAATCAGTTATATGTATATATAAATCCCCATAACCCCTCCTTCTAGTGCCTCTGTCCCATTCTCCCTTTCCCACCCCTCTAGATGGTCACAAAGCATCGAGCTGATCTCCCTGTGCTATGTGGCTGTTTCCCACTAGCTAAGCTATCTATTTTACATTTGGTATTGTATATATTTCAATACTACTCTTTCACTTTGTCCAAGTCTACCCTTCCCCCTCTCCATGTCCTCAAGTCCATTCTCTACCTCTGCGTCTTTATTCCTGTCCGGTCCCTAGGTTCATCAGAACCTTTTTTTTTTTTTTTTTGGATTCCAAATATATGTGTTAGCATACAGTATTTGCTTTTCTCTTTCTGACTTACTTCACTCTGTATGACAGATTCTAGGTCCATCCACCTCAGTACAAATAACTCAATTTTGTTTATTTTTATGGCCAAGTAATATTCCATTGTATATTTGTGCCACTTCTTCTTTATCCATTCATCTGTTGATGGACACTTAGGTTGCTTCCATGTCCTGGCTATTGTAAATAGAGCTGCAGTGAACATTGTGGTACATGACTCTTTTTGAATTATGGTTTTCTCAGGGTATATGCCCAGTAGTGGGATTGCTGGGTCGTATGGTAGCTCTATTTTTAGTTTTTTAAGGAACCTCCATACTGTTCTCCATAGTGGCTGTATCAATTTACATTCCCCCCAACAGAGGGTTCCCTTTTCTCCACACCCTTTCCAGCATTTATTTTCTGTAGATTTTTTGATGATGGCCATTCTGACTGGTGTGAGGTGATACCTCACTGTAGTTTTGATTTGCACTTCTCTAATGATTAGTGGTGTTGAGCATCCTTTCATGTGTTTGTTGGCAAACTATATGACTTCTTTGGAGAAATGTTTATTTAGGTCGACCACCCATTTTTGGATTGGGTTGTTTGTTTTTTTGATATTGAGCCGCTTGAGCTGCTGGTATATTTTGGAGATTAATCCTTTGTCAGTTGCTTTGCTTGCAAATATTTTCTCCCATTCTGAGGGTTGTCTTTTCACCTTGTTTATGGTTTCCTTTGTTATGCAAGAGCTTTTAAGTTTCATTAGGTCTCATTTGTTTATTTTTGTTTTTATTTCCCTTTCTCTAGGAGGTGGGTCAAAAAGGATCTTGCTGGGATTTATGTTATAGAGTGTTCTATGTTTTCCTCTAAGAGTTTTATAGTGTCTGGTCTTACATTTAGGTCTCTAATCCATTTTGAGTTTATTTTTGTGTATGGTGTTAGGGAGTGTTCTAATTTCATTTTTTTTTTTTTTTTTTTTTTGCGGTACACGGGCCTCTCACCATTGTGGCCTCTCCCATTGCAGAGCACAGTCTCCAGATGCACAGGCTCAGCGGCCATGGCCCATGGGCCCAGCCACTCTGCGGCATGTGGGATCTTCCCAGACCAGGGCATGAACCCGTGTCCCCTGCATCAGCAGGCGGACTCTCAACCACTGCGCCACCAGGGAAGCCCCTAATTTCATTCTTTTTCATGTAGCTGTCCAGTTTTCCCAGCACCACTGATTGAAGAGGCTGTCTTTTCTCCATTGTATATTCTTGCCTACTTTATCAAAGATAAGGTGACCATATGTGCGTGGGTTTTTCTCTGGGCTTTCTATCCCGTTTCATTGATCTATATTTCTGGTTTTGTGCCAGTACCATACTGTCTTGATTACTGTAGCTTTGTAGTATAGTCTGAAGTCAGGGAACCTGATTCCTCCAGCTCCATTTTTCTTTCTCACGATTGCTTTGGCTATTTGGGGCCTTTTGTGTTTCCATACACATTGTGAAATTTTTTGTTCTAGTTCTGTGAAAAATGCCATTGGTAGTTTGATAGGGATTGCATTGAATCTGTAGATTGCTTTGGGTAGTATATTCATTTTCACAATGTTGATTCTTCCAATCCAAGAACATGGTATATCTCTTCATCTGGTTGTATCATCTCTAATTTCTTTCATCAGTGTCTTATAGTTTTCTGCATACAGGTCTTTTGTCTCTGTAGGTCGATTTATTCTTTGGTGTTTTATTCTTTTTGCTTTTTGCCTATTTTTTAATTGAGTTGTTTGTCTTTTTGTTGATGAGTTGTAAGAGGTTTTGAAAAATATATTCTGAGTACTAGATCCTTATCAGATATTTGAGTTGCAAATATGTTCTCCCATTCTGTGGGTTCTCTTTTAACTTTCTTGATAGCGTCCTTCAGTGCACAGGATTTTTTTACTTTAATGAAGTCTAACTAATTTTTTCCTATTTCTTATATATTCTTTGCTTGTGTTTTTAATATCCTATCTAAGATTTCACTGCCAAATCCAAGAAATGGAAATTTGCGCCAATGTTTTCCTCTAAGAGTTTTATATTATCTCTTACATTAAATCTTGATCCATTTTGAGTTAATTTTTGTGTATGGTGTGAGGTAAGGGTCCAACTTCATTTTTATGCATACTGATATCCAGTTGTCCCAGTACCACTTGTTGAAAAGACTATTCTTGTCCCACTGAATAGTGTTGGCACCCTTGTTGAAAATCAGTTGACCATAAATGTGAGGGCTTCTTTCTGGACTCAAAATTCTATTTCATTGATCTATATGTCTATATTTATACCAATACTGCACTGTTTTGATTACTGTGGCTTTGTAGTTTTTTTTTTTTTTAGAAGATGTTGGGGGTAGGAGTTTATTAATTAATTTATTTTTGCTGTGTTGGGTCTTCATTTCTGTGTGAGGACTTTCTCTAGTTGTGGCAAGCGGGGCCACTCTTCATCGCGGTGCGCAGGTCTCTCACTACTGCTGCCTCTCTTGTTGCGGAGCACAGGCTCCAGACGCGCAGGCTCAGTAGTTGTGGCTCACAGGCCTAGTCACTCTGCAGCATGTGGGATCCTCCCGGACCGGGCTCGAACCCATGTCCCCTGCATTAGCAGGCAGATTCTCAACCACTGTGCCACCAGGGAAGCCCTGTAGTAAGTTTTGGAGGTTAGAATTGTGAGACCTCTAATTTTGTTCCTTTTTTTTTTTTTTTTTGGTACGCGGGCCTCTCACTGCCATGGCCTCTCCCGTTGTGCAGCACAGGCTCAGTGGCCATGGCTCACAGGCCTAGCCGCTCCACAGCATGTTGGATCTTCCTGGACCGGGGCATGAACCCGTGTCCCCTACATCGGCAGGCAGACTCTCAACCACTACGCCACCAGGAAAGCCCTAACTTTGTTCTTTTTAAGATTGTTTTGACTATTATGGGTCTCTTGCTATTTTATATGGATTTTAGGATCAACTTATCCATTTCTGGAAAACAGGCAATTGAAATTTTGATAGGGATTGCACTGAATCTGTAAATTTAGGGAATATTGCCATCTTAACAATATTGTCTTCCAATCAATGAACACAGAATGTCTTTTTATTTATTCAGGTTCTCTTTAATTTCTATCAGCAGTGTTTTACAGTTTCCAGTATATGAGTCTTGTACCTCCTCAGTTAAATTTATTAAGTATTTTATTATTTTTGATGATGTTGTAAATAGAACTGTGTTCTTAATTTCATTTTCAGGTCGTTCATTGAAGAGTATAGAAATACAACTGATTTTTGTAAGTGATCTTGTATCCTGTAATTATGCTGAATTCAGTTATTAGCTCTAATAGTTTTTGAATAGATTCTTTATGGTTTTCGATATTTAAAATTATGTCATCTGTGAATAGAAATAGCTTTACTTCTTCTTTTCCATTTTGTATGACTTTTATTTCTTTTTCTTGCCTAATTGCTCTGACTAGAACTTCCAGTGCTAGGTAGTGGAAAGAAGTGTGAAAGCAGATATCCTTGTCTTGTTCCTGATTTTAGGGAGAAAGCTTCAAACATGATGTTAGCTGTGAGTTTTTTCACTGATGCCCTTTATTAGGTTGCGGAGCATTCCGTCTCTTCTTGACTTAATACAGGTTTTTTGTTTTTTTCCATGAAAGGGTACTGGAATTTGTCAAATGCTTTTTCTCCATCTATCAAGTTGATTATGTGACTTTCCCCCCTTCGTTTTCATAATATGGTGTATTACACTGACTGATTTTCATGTTGACGCACCCTTACATTCCTGGAATAAATCCTACTTGGTCATGGTGTATAATCCTTTTAATATGCAGCTGGATTTCATTTGCTACTATTTTGTTGAGGAATTTTACGTCTTTTATTATTATTTTTTAATTAATTAATTAATTAATTTTTTGGCGTGTTGGGTCTTCGTTTCTGTGCGAGGGCTTTCTCCAGTTGTAGTGAGTGGGGGCCACTCTTCATCGCGGTGCATGGGCCTCTCACTGTCGTGGCCTCTCGTTACGGAGCATGGTTCCAGACGTGCAGGCTCAGTAGTTGTGGCTCACGGGCCCAGTTGCTCCACGGCATGTGGGATCCTCCCAGATCAGGGCTCTAACCCGTGTCCCATGCATCAGCAGGCAGACTCTCAACCACTGTGCCACCAGGGAAGCCCCTACATCTTTATTCATGAAGGATATTGGTCTGTATTTTCTATTATTGTGATTTCTTTGTCTGGCTTTGGTATCAAAGTAATACTGGCCTCACACAATGAGTTAGGTAGTGTTATCTCCTCTTCCATTTTTTTTTGAAGAGCTTGAGGACTGGTGTTAATTCTTCTTTAAATGTTTGATAAAATTCACTAGTGAAGCCATCTGATCCTGGGCTTTTATTAGTTGGAAGTTTTCAGGTAACTGAATCAATCCTTTTACTTGTTACAGGTTTATTCAAATTTTCTATTTATTCTTTAGTCAGTTTTAGTTTTTGTGTGTTTCAAGGAATGTGTCTATTTTATCCAGTTTATCCAATTTGTTGGTGTACATTTTTCAAAGCATTCTCTTATAAACTTTCTATTTATGCAAGATTGAAAGTAATGTCTCCATTTTCATTCTTGATTTTATTAATTTGAGTCCTCTCTCTGTTTTGCTGGGTCAGTCTAGCTAAAAGTTTAATTTTGTTGATCTCTTCAAAGGACCAAACTTACACTGATTCTATTGTTTTTCTATTCTCTATTTTGTTTATCTCTGCTCTAATCTTTATTGTTTCCTTACTTCTAGTTACTTTGTGGTTAGTTTGCTCTTCTTTTTCTAGTTCCTTAAGGTGGAATGCTGGGTTGTGGATTTGAGATCTTCTTCTTTTTTAAAAATGCAGATGTTTACATCTATAAATTTCCCCCTGAGCACTGCTTTCGCTGCATCTCATACGTTTTGGTATGTTGTGTTTCTGTTTTCATTCATCTCAAAGTATTTTCTAATTTCCTTTTGTATTTATTCTTTGACCCATTGCTTGTTTAAGACTGTGTAGTTTAATTTCCACATATTTGTGAATCTCCAGATTTTCTTCTTTTATTGATTTCTAACTTCATTCCATTGTTGTCAGAGAAGATACTTTATAACATTTAATATTTTAAACTTTATTGAGATTTGTGTCATGACCCAACATGTTCTGTGCTGAAGAATGTTCCACGTACAGTTGGAAATAATGTGAATCCTGCTGTTTTTGGCTGAAGTATTCTACACATGTCTGTTAGGTCTAGTTGATTTATAGTCATTCAAGTTTTATATTTCCTTGTTTATCTTC
Source organism: Stenella coeruleoalba (assembly GCF_951394435.1). Classification (NCBI taxonomy): domain Eukaryota; kingdom Metazoa; phylum Chordata; class Mammalia; order Artiodactyla; family Delphinidae; genus Stenella; species Stenella coeruleoalba. The sequence continues at coordinate 41,947,363 of NC_137154.1, read as the reverse complement.
TGTCTAGTTGTTCTATTGATTATTGAAAGTGAGGTGTTGAAGTCTCCAATTACTGTTGTTGAAATGTCTATTTCTCCCTTCAACTCTGTCAGTTTTTGCTTAATATATTTTAGGTCTCTGTTGTTAGTTGCATATATGTTTGCAATTGTTGTATCTTCTTGATGAATTGACTCTTTTATTATTATGTAATGCCCCTCTTTATCTGTGTAACAATTTTTGTCTTAAAGTCTATTTTGTCTGATATTAGAATAGCCACTCCAATTCTCTTTTGCTTACTGTTTGCTCTCTTTTGTTTACTGAAATATATTTTTCCATTCTTTAATTCTCAGTCTATTTGTGTCCTGGATCTAAAGTGAGTCTCTTGTAGACAGCATATAGTTTGATCAAATTTTTATCCATTCTGCCAATCTCTGCTTTAAATGTGAGAGTTTAACCCATTTATATTTAATGTAATAACTGATAGAAAAGGATTTACTTTTGTGATTTTTCTATTTGTTTTACATATGTCTCATATCTTTTTTGTTCTGTAGTTACCCTATTACTGCCTTCTTTTGTGTTAAGTGGATAGTAATTAATTAAATAATATTTTTCTAGTATACCATTTTTTTCTTTTCAATTCCTTTACTATATATTTTCTAGTTCTTTTCTTAATGGTTTCCCATGGGATTACAATTAACATCTTAATTTACAACAAGATAATTTCAGTTAATACCAACTTAGTTTCAATAATATATAAAAACGTTGTTCCTATATAGCTCCTCCATTCCCTATGCTGTTATTGCCTCAAATTACATTTTTACACAATATGTGCCCAACACAGATTTATAATTATTGTTTTATGTAGATTTTTAAAAATTGAGTAGACTAAAAAGAGAAGTTATAACCAAAAATACATTAAGACTAACTTTTGGGCTTCCCTGGTGGCGCAGTGGTTGAGAATCTGCCTGCCAATGCAGGGGACACAGGCTTGAGCCCTGGTCTGGGAAGATCCCACATGCCATGGAGCAACTAGGCCCATGTGCCACAACTACTGAGCTGAGCCTGTGCGTTTGGAGCTTGTGCTCTGCAACAAGAGAGGCTGCGACAGAGAGACGCCCGTGCACTGCGATGAAGAGTGGCCCCCACTCGCCGCAACTAGAGGAAACCCATGCACAGAAACGAAGACCCAACAAGCCAAAAATAAATAAATAAAATTTTTTTAAAAAAGACTTTTATATTTAGCTATGTGGTTACCTTTATTAGTGGACATTTCTTCATGTGGATTTGAATTTACATCTAGTGTTCTTTTATTTCAGATTAAAGGGCTCCTTTTTTCATTTCTTGTAGGGGAATGTTTACCAGAAACAATTTCTCAGTTTTTATTTATCTGTGAAAGTCTTGGTTTCTTCCTTTTTTGTTAGGCTTTTCTTGTGTGTGGTTAAAAAACAACAACAACAACACATGACATAAATTTACCATCTTAACAATTTTTAAGTATATGTTACAGTATTGTTAACTATATGCACATAGTTGTACAACAGTTCTCTAGAACTTTTTCATCTTGCATAACTGAAACTCTATATTCATTGAACAACAACTCCCATTTCCTCCTCACCCCAGTCCCTGGAAACTACTATTATTTCATTTCTATGAGTTTGATTACTTTAGATATTTCATATAAATGGAATCATGAGTGTTTGTCTTTTTGTGATTGGATTATTTTACTTAGCATACTGTCTTCAAAGTTCATACTTGCTGTAGTATATGACAGTATTTCCTTTTTTAAGACTGAATAATATTCTATTATATGTATGTTCAATATTTTCTTTATCCTTTAATCCACTGATGGGAATTTAGGTTGCTTCTACATATTGGGTATTGTGAAAAATGATGCAATAAGTATACCTCTTTCATTTCTGCAAGATCATTTTGCTGGATATATAATTCTTGGTTGACAGGGTTTTTTTTTTTCTTTTAGCATTTTGAATATGTTGTCTCATACCCTCTGGCCTCTGTGGTTTCTGATGAGAAGTCAGCTGTTAATCTTATTGATGATCACTTGTACTTGACAAGTCATTGCTCCCTTGCTGATTTCATGATTCTCTTTGTCTTTGATTTTTGACAGTTTGATTATAATGTATCTTGGTGTGTATCTCCTTGATTTTATCCTACTTGAAGTTCACTGAGCTTGTTGAATATGACCATTCACATCTTTTATCAAATCTAGGAGGTTTTCAGCCATTATTTCTTCAAACATTCTTTCTGTCCCTTTCTCTTCTCTCCTTCTGGGACTCCAATTACGTGTACGTTGGTATGCTTGGTGGTGTCTCACAAATTTCTGAGATTCTTCATTTTTTTTCATTCATTTTTCTTTGTTCTCCTCAGATCAGATAATTTCAATTGACCTATCTTTAATTTCACTGACTCTTTCTTTTGCATATTTAAATCTGCTGTTGAACCCTCAAGTGAATTTTTAATTTCAGTTATACATTTTTCAGTTCCAGAATTTCTATTTGGTTCATTTTTAAATAATCTCTATTTATTTATTGATATTCTCTATTTGATGAGACTTTGTTCTCCTGGTTTCCTTTACTTCTTTGTACAAGTACCTTTTGAATATTATAATGCAGCATCTACAGAAATTATATTCTTTCCTCCCCAAGGTTTGCTGTTCCTGCTTGTTGTAGTTGTTGTTTGTTTCTTTATTGAGTTTTCTGAATTAATTTTGTAAACACTTTTTTTTTGGTCATGTGGGCCACTGAAGTCTCTGTTCAATTATCTCAATGATCAGCTAATGATTTGACAGATTTCCTTTAATGTCTGGAAAACAACAACAGAAAACCTCCCAGTTTGTTACGGGTCTCCATGTGCATGTTGTGGCACACATTCAACACTTATCCAGATGTTAGCAACTGTGCCTTAGACTTCACTTCCTGCTTGAGCAGAGACTTAAGGCCAGCTAGAGGTGAGAGCCCAGGGTCTTCTCTGGTCTTTTCTGAACACACACCAGCCCTGGGCATGCAATGCCCTTCCAGAGTCTTGGGAACTTTTCAGAAGCCTTATTCCCCAAAGCATCTCATTTCCCAGGATTTCCCCTCCCAAGCTTTTCTATTGCTTGTTCCAACTGTTATTTTTTGCCCCATGTAGCAGCAGATAATACATTTGCCTTTAAATGTTTCTGACAAATACCTCCAGGTAACTGCCTTAGCATCGGGAGAGATCCAAGTTAGGTGAAATAAAGTCAAGTCCTTTGATCTGGTCTTTCAGGGAACCACCAGACAAGTTAAAAAAAAAAAAAAAACTACCATAATTCTTTGAGAATAAGGTCTGTTCTTCTCTCTCTGGCACTTGGAACTTAACCTATAATGCAAGATGTCTTGAAAGCTGCTGCTGAATGAACCAGGGAGTGAGGGATGGAGGATAAGGAGTGAAAAATCAAAATTCCACAAAGCTGTCTTACCAAGATTCACCTGGTTTTTTTTTTTTCTTGATTAAGCATTTGCCTGGTTGCAAACTTTTTATTACTTTCTAGAGGTTCTGATAAAGTTGGTTTTGACAGTTTTCTTTTTCCAGTTTATTTACTGCTTTTATGGATGGGAAGAACTTTGGATTTCCCTCTCTACTTTAAAATTTTCACTGATGTGGGAGTTCCCTGGTGGTCTAGTGGTTAGGATTTGGTGCTTTCACTGTTGTGGCCCAGGTTCAATCCCTGGTCAGAGGAGTGAGATCCCACAAGCCGTGCAGGTGGCCAAAATTTTTAAAATTAAAAATAATAAAAAAATTAAAAATTTCACTGATGTCACTCTGATTTAGGTTTCTGAAACTCATTTAAGGACTTTCTACATCTAGGATAATAAATCTATTCCCTTAAATTTTCTTTTATTATTTGAAAGATATGTTTTTTAAAAAACACATGGATCTGAGAGACTTCCCTGGTGGTCCGGTGGCTAAGACTCTGCACTCCCAATGCAGGGGGCCTGGGTTCGAGCCCTGGTCAGGGAACTAGATCCCACATACCACAACTAAGAGTTTTCATACTGCAACTAAAGATCCCGCATGCCTCAACTAAAGCCCGCATGCCGCAACAAAGATCCCACACGTGGCAATGAAGATCCTTAGCACCAAACTAAGACCTGGCACAACCAAATAAATAAATTATTTTTGAAAATAAAAATAAAAAACACATGGGCCTGAAATTCATCAGAATTTATTTTTGTGAACAATGTGAGAAAGAGATTGTGGTAGGCTGAATAGTGGTCCTCCAAGAACCACTGAGTATTATCATATATAGCAAAAGGAACTTTGCAGATGAGATTAAGGATTTTTAAATGGGGAAATTATCCTGTATTATCAGAGTGGGTCTGAAGTAATCACAAGGGTCCTTAAAAGGAGGAGGCAGGCAATCAGAGTAAGTAGTACTAGGAGATCTGAAGGGGAAGCAAAAAGTTGGAGTGCTGCAAGGAATAAGCCATGAGGCAAGAAATGGGACATGAGGAAAGGAATGCAGGCAGCATCTAGAGGCTAAAAAAAGGCAAAGATACATTCTTTCCTGAAGCCTCCAGAATGAATACAGCCCTGCTGATATCTTGATTTTAGTCTTCTGACCTCCAGAACTGTAAGAGAATAAATTTGTGTTGTTTTAAGCCACTAAGTTTGTGGTAATTTTTAACGCAGAAATAGGAAACTAATACAGATTTCTTACTTTAAATTTTAGCCAAAGGAATGAGATATGACCTCACACCTGTCAGAATGGCTATCATCAAAAAGTCTACAAATAACAAATGTGGGGAAACGTGTACCCTAGTACATTGTTGGTGGGAAGGTAAGTTGGTGTGCACTATGGAAAACAGTGTGGAAGTTCCTCAAAACACAAAAATAGAGTTACCATATGATCCAGCAATTCCACTCCTGGGTATATACCCATAAAATAACAAAAACACTAATTTGAAAAGATCCATGCACCTTGATGTTCACAGCAGCATTATTTACAATAGCCAAGATATGGAAGCAACTTAAGTGTCCATCAACAGATGAATGGATAAAGATAAATGGATGTGATATATATACAATACAGTATTAATTAGCCCTATAAAAAGAATGAAATTTTGCCATTTGCAACAAATGAATGGACCTGGAGGGTATTATTGCTTAGTGAAATAAGTCAGATGGAGAAAGACAAATACTGTATGTTACCACATACGTGGTATCTAAAAAATAAAAGAAACAAATGAACATAACAAAACAGAAACAGACTCACAGATATAGAAAACAAACTGTGGTTACCAGTGGGGAGGAGCAAGATAGGGGTAGGGGATTAAGAGGTACAAACTACTATGCATAAAATAAGTATACTGCAAAGATATATTGTACAGCACAAGAATATAAGCAATATTTTATAACTTTAAATTTATAAAATCGATTTAATCTATAAAAATAGAGTCACTATGTGATACACCTGAAACTAATATGATACTTTAAATCAATTATGCTTCAATAAAAATATTTAGCCAAAGGACTATCCAAATATACCCAATGCCAAGTACTAAAAATGTATCCTCTCACTGATTGGAAATGCAGGGGTTGGGGTGGGATGGAAGGGTTGTGCAAGAGTAACATGATCTGAATTATGTATTAAAAGGATCATTATGGCTGCTGTCTTAACAATAGACTATGTGGGAAGGTGGGGATAGAAACACAGGAAGATAAGTGAGGAGGCTATTAATCCACATGAGAGCTATGGTGACTTGAAACAGGGTAGCATAAGTGGTGGTGATAAATGGCTAGATTCAAGTTATATTTTAAAGGTAGAAGAAGTAGGATTTCCAGAGTGACTGGATGTGAGGTGTTAGAGGAATCCAGGATCATTTTTTTGTCTGAGCAATGGATAGAATGGGGTTGCCACTTATTAAAATAAGAAAAACTATATGAAGAGCAGGTTTGGGGGAAGAAAGACAGTGTTGGACATGTAAACTTCTACACTCTCCAAGTGGAGACACCAAGAAGTGGTTGTAAAAGTTATTGACTTGGGAGTGGGGTCAATGTCAGGACTAGAGATAAGAATTTGGGGGAGTCATCAGCATATAGACGCCACTTAAAGTAATGATACTGGATGAGATAATCTAGGGAGGGAAGGTGGATAAAGAAGAGAGCTGGGCATTAAGCCTTGGTAGACTCCAATAAATGCTGAGGAGGAGAAATCAACAATGGAGGCTCTGAACAAATGGTCTATGAGGTAGAAGGAAAATAAAAGAGATATGATGCCCTTAAAGCCAAGTGAAGAAATATTTCAAGAAAGAGGAAATGATCAACTGTGTCAACCACTGCTGGTGGTTAACAAGATGAAACTGAAAAATAATCATTGGACCTGGAAACATCAAGATTGATTACTTTGCCAAAGTTATAAAGCCTGAATGGAGTGAATATAAGAGAGAATATGAGGATAGGAAGTAAAATAGAGATAATAGACAACTCTTTTGAGGAGCTTTGCAGTAAGGTGGAATTGAGAAATAAAGAAGCTTTTGCAAGGGGAAGTGTGGTCAAGAAGCATTTTTTGAAAGATGGGACGTACTAAATTATATGGCTCTGAGCATCCTCTAGCTAGTGATCTGACGCAGTATCATATTCCTCTGCAACTTCCCCAATAAACTCTGCCCTTTGGAAGTCTTTGTCATAAACAAAATGTTCCATTCTCTCAACCTGTTCTCTGACACTTTGCCTATTTATTCTAAGTGATTCTCAACTTAGAATCACTTGTGGCCTGTGTTAATGATGTAAATACCTTGCTTCTACCCCAGACCATTTATGGCCCATGCTGACCAAGTAACCTTGTTTTTCATTATGTGACTATCTCACCCCATACCACATGGCCACAGCTGATTGAGGCCAGGTAGGCACCTGACTGAAGAACCACCAATACATAGGCACCTGGCTGAAGAACCACCAATACATAGGCTGGCCCACATCCTGTACAGTGGAATGACATGAAATTCTTTGCCTTAACTGAGGAAGGAGTTTGCTTACTAAAGACTGGACCTTACAAAAAGTGTAGATGGAAGAACATTTTCATTTTATATGCTGCAAGCACCTTCTGCCATGCAGGATGGAAAAACAGATTACTTTTAGGAGCAGACCCTCCCCGCACTCTGGAAAGTATTATTTTTGCATGACTTTTTAGTTACATGAATATGAGTCAAGTATCTATCAACTTTCCTTGGGGAATTCTGTAAAAATATACAAATATAGATGGTTTATGTTGAAAAATCGAGGGTCCTATTTAAAGGGGTAAATTGTTTTTGTTTTTTTTTAGCAGAACCACATCCCTGAAAATGATATTAAAAACATTTTTTCTTAATCTGGAAATAGAATAGCCTACACCTAAAAATCACTGTTTTGAAGGAAGGGATGTGATTTTGTCCAAGTAACTAGAAGTAGGAAATTAGAACTGAAGACAAGCCACAAATATCCAAAACGAGCTTGACTGCTTGGTTGTAAGCCTACATGTGATATTATAAAAGATTGAGTTGTTCACATTTTGGAAAATGGACGGCTCATTATTTTCAGAGGAATCTTTTGATGAGAACCTAAGGTAAGGGAGGACAGCTCTGAGAATGGGGGGGTGAAGAGAATGTGTGCTTCCACCTTCAATCACCCTGGGACAAGGTGAATTCTGGAGCATAATATGAGGACTCTGTGGGGAAGATAAAAGCCATGGCCCCCTCCCAGAACCTTGGGGATTTGAGGAATGTACTTTAGGGAGGGGAAATTGACTCAAGGGCACTCTAGCAAGCATTAGGCTGGCCCTCCAAACACTGTGCTGAGGCAGTCCAGGGCCAGCACTAGGGTGAGGCCAGCAAGACCGCCAGGGGGCAGCATGTCAGGAGGCATTCCCTCTTAGGGTTGTACAAGTGCGTGGCTGGCATCACAGAGTGCATGCCTTCTGAAATTCTGTTCTCTGGGGGCCTTGCTTGCTTCACCCTAGTCCTGGCCCTGTGTGGCACTCTGATTATTGGGGAATGAGCTGTGGCAGAGTCTCACTCACAGAAGTTTAATTGCTGAATCCTGAAAGTTTCAGTAAATTAAGGATGAAAGCAGAGGCTCAGAAGCCTGAGGGGAGCAGAACATGCCAAATGCGAATCGAAATACACAGCTTTGACACATTTGATTATTTGAGTGGAAGGCATTTGAGAAACAGCAGATGCAGGAAGGGCTCTCCGAACTTCTCCTTTCTACCTAAAAGCAGATCATAAAATTTCCCATAAGAAAAGTGTCCTCCACGTATCAGGAAGAGAACATTCTTATCACCAGAGATCGGGAGTCAATGCCAAAATTGATCTGTACAAACCAACCTACTAAAACAACCCTTATCTTTCATTACTTTCCCCTAATATTTCCTAGTCACTTCCTCACAATTTACCACTCCTAGAAGGTTAAACTCTTTTCCTTTGTCTTGTCATTTCTCCACAAATTTATTGTCTTTTTGATTAAAAAAAGAAAAAAAGGTATATAAGCTCTTGGTCCTAATTGCTTCTTCGGGTCTTCAGTTTTCCTATAAAGGCTCCAAGTGCACATAACAATATTCAATAAAATTTGTATATATTTCTCCTGTTAATCTCTCTTATGTCAGTTTAATTCTCAGGCCTGGCCACAGAACCTAAGAGGATAGAGGAATGGTTTTCCCTCCCCTGCAGGGGTCATGAATGTGTTAAAGAGACTAATTGAACGTTTGAGTATACAGGAACTGTGAGCTGGAGAGAAGATAAAGGGTGAGGATGAATTCGTAGTAGGGAAAGAAACAGATGCAGAGAATAGCAGACAAAGAATAGCTGATCATGGTGCACTAGAGAGACAGTACTTCAGTTTTTACTGCTGAGGACCCAAGAGTTGTTTTGGATTCTGCATGACCACCCAGTCCCACGGGACCCAGCTCTACCATGGTTCCAGCCATTCATGAGTGAAGCTCTCTGTGGCAAGCTGCAGAAAATGGCTCTGACTAACTTAAGCAGAAGGGAATTTATTCAAAAGGCATTGGGGGGGACTTCCCTGGTGGTCCAGTGGTTAAGACCCTGCTCTCCTAATGCAGGGGCCTGAGTTCGATCACTGGTCGTGGAACTAGATCCCGCATGCATGCCGCAACTAAAAGATCCTGTGTGCTGCAACTAAGACCCAGCACAGCCAAATAAATAGATACATAATTTTTTTTAAAAAAAAAAGAGGCATTAGGGGTATAATCAGATTGACAGGAGGTGGGAGAGTCAGACTTGAGGACTGGTGGGAAGCAAGACAGTCCTAGAGACAATAGCTGTCTCGGTGGCAGGAGTGGTCTGGTCAAGATGTTGCTATACAGACAGAGTGAAATTGGATAATTGATAGCTTCAGTCTCTTTGTCCCTGTGCTAGAGATTCAAATTCCAGGGAGGGAATATACAATGCCCTAGCTTGAGTCATGGGCCTGCCCTCCTAGCTTGGGTTACAAGCCAAATCTCAAACAATAGCTCCAAATTAATCAAAGTGGAAGAGGCAATAGGGGAAAAGGAAACTGGGGGGCTAAGAACAGGAAAAGATGAATATAGGGAAGCCAAACCAAGAACTGTCCACTGCCCAGCAACGTGGCTTTCTGTCCTTTTCTGTGTTGCCATAGGCCTTCCCACATGATTCTGATTCCTGTCTTTTGATTCCTGTGAGTACCATTACCCCGGCTATCCCGTAACTGTTACTTGAATGATGATTCTCAGTCCCTTGCAACAGAGACAGCTGAGGCAGATTGTGAGGCAAAGGGTGCTCTTCTGCTTTTTTTTGGTCTGTCTCCTACAGAAATGATCAAAAACCTCTCAAAAAAAGATCCCAACTTGCTTCTTCAGAGACTGTTTGGCTCTGCTGGATCCTCTTGACTTGTCAGCTTTTTCTTGGGACATTTTCCATGTGGGAAGGGAAAGGGGTCATAACATGATAGTATTTCCTTTCTCAGTTAATGTTTAGCATGGTTCGGCTCAGAGATCAGCCCAAATGGGCAATACATGGGCCCTTACACTCCCTCATTCTTTTTTTTTAATTGAGCTATAATTCACATGCCATAAAATTCACCCTTTTAAGTAATGTGACTCAGTGGTTGCTGTATATTCACAAACTTGTGCAACTATCACTACTATATAATACCAGAACATTTTCATCAGTTACTCCCCATTTTCACCTTCCCTCAACCGCTGACAACTACTAGTCTATTTTCTTTTCTTTTAATAAATGTATTTATTTATTTATTTATTTATTTATTTATGGCAGCGTTGGGTCTTCGTTGCTGTGCGTGGTCTTTCTCTAGTTGCCAAGAGCAGAGGCTATTCTTTGTTGCAGTGCACAGGATTCTCATTGTGGTGGCTTCTCTTTGTTGCAGAGCACAGGCTCTAGGTGCGTGGGCTTCAGTAGTTGCGGCACGCAGGCTCAGTAGTTGTGTCTCATGGGCTCTAGAGCGCAGGCTCAGTAGCTGTGGTGCACGGGCTTAGTTGCTCCACGGCATGTGGGATCTTCCCAGACAAGGGATCAAACCCGTGTCCCCTGCATTGGCAGGAGAATACGCTTAACCACTGCGCCCCCAGGGAAGTCCCTACTAGTCTATTTTCTGTCTCTATGAATTTGCCTATTCTGGACATTTCATATAAATAGAATCATATAATATGTGGCATTGTGTGTCTGGTTTCTTTCATTTAGCATGTTTCAAGGCTCATCCATGTTGTAACATGTATTAGTACTTTATTTCTTTTTATGGCTAAACAACATGCCATTGTATGGATACATCACAATTTATTAATCCACTCATAATGATAGATATTTGGGTTGTTTCTACTTTATAGCTATTGTAAATAATGCAGTTATGAACATCATGTACAATTTTTTGTGTCCATGTGTGTTTTCAATTCTATTGGGTATACACCTAGGAGTGTAATTACTGGGTCACGTGTTAATTCTATGTATAACATTTCGAGTAGCTGACAAACACCATCTGCAAGCTATAAGGTTCTATTCCAGATCCTCAGCAACACTTGGCCCTCATTTTTATTTTAACCTTTCTAGGGGGTGAGAAATGGTATCTCATCGTGGTTTCCATTTGCATTTCCCTAATGGCTGATGATGCTGAACATCTTTTCATGTGCTTATTGGCTATTTATGTACCTTCCCTGGAGAAATGTCTATTCAAATCCTTTGCCCATATTTTAGTTGGATTGTCTTTTTACTGTTTAGTTGAAAGTGCCCTTTATGTATTCTGGATACTAGTTTCTTATCTGATATATAATTTGCAAATATTTCCTCCCATTCTGTGGTTAGTTATTTCACTTTCTTCACATTGAAGCACAAACATTTTTAATTTTGATGAAGTCCAATATAATTTTTATTTGGTGGCATTTTTTTTTAACATCTTTTTTGGAGTATAATTGCTTTACAAAGGTGTGCCAGCTTCTGCTGTATAACAAAGTGAATCAGCTATACATAAACATATATCCCCCTATCTCCTCCCTCTTGCGTCTCCCTCCCACCCTCCCTATCCCATCCCTCTAGGTGGACACAAAGCACTGAGTTGATCTCCCTGTGCTATGTGGCTGCTTCCCACTAGACATCTATTTTACATTTGGTAGTGTATATATGTCCATGCCACTATCTCACTTCGTTCCAGCTTACCCTTCCCCCTCCCTGTGTCCTCAAGTCCATTCTCTTCCTCTGCGTCTTTATTCCTGTCCTGCCCCTAGGTTCTTCAGAACCATTTTTTTTTAGATTCCATATATGTGTGTTAGCTTACGGTATCTGTATTCCTCTTTCTGACTTACTTCACTGACAGTGTCTAGGTCCATCCACCTCACTGCAAATAACTCAATTTCGTTTCTTTTTATGGCTGAGTAATATTCTATTGTATATATGTGCCACATCTTTTTTTTTTAACATCTTTATTGAAGTATAATTGCTTTACAACGGTGTGTTACTTTCTGCTTTATAACAAAGTGAATCAGTTATACATATACATATGTTCCCATATCTCTTCCCTCTTGCATCTCCCTCCCTCCCACCCTCCCTGTCCCACCCCTCTAGGTGGTCACAAAGCACCAAGCTCATCTCCCTGTGCTATGTGGCCGCCCCCCATTAGCTATCTATTTTACGTTTGGTAGTGTATATATGTCCATGCCACTCTCTCACTCTGTCACAGCTTACCCTTCCCCCTCCCCATATCCTCAAGTCCATTCTCTAGTAGGTCTCTGTCTTTATTCCCATCTTACCCCTAGGTTCTTCATGACCTTTTTTTTTTTTCTTAGATTCCATATATATGTGTTAGTATACGGTATTTATTTTTCTCTTTCTGACTTACTTCACTCTGTATGACAGACTCTAGGTCCATCCACCTCACTACAAATAACTCAATTTCGTTTCTCTTTATGGCTGAGTAATATTCCATTGTATATATGTGCCACATCTTCTTTATCCATTCATCTGTCGATGGACACTTAAGTTACTTCCATGTCCTGGCTATTGTAAATAGAGCTGCAATGAACATTGTGGTACAAGACTCTTTTTCAATTATGGTTTTCTCAGGGTGTATGCCCAGTAGTGGGATTGCTGGATCATATGGTAGTTCTATTTTTAGTTTTTTAAGGAACCTCCATACTGTTCTCCATAGTGGTTGTATCAATTTGCATTCCCATATTTGGTGGCATAGTTAAGAAATCATTGGTTAATCCAAGGTTACAAAACCTTATACTCATGCTTTCTTCTAAGAGTTTTACAGTTTAAAGTTTTACATTTAGTTATTTGATTCATTTTGAGTTAATTTTTTTATATGGTGTGAGGTAGGGGGTACAAACACATGTGGATTTGTTGCTGTCCCTGTGTCATTTTGCACGTGGATATCTTGCTGTCCCCGTGTCATTTGTGGAAAAGATTATTCTTTTCCCCAATGAGTTGTTTTGGTATCCTTGTTGAAATCAAATGACTGTAAATATAAGGGTTTATTTCTGGACTGTCAACTTGATTCCATTAATCTATATTGCTATCTTTATGCCAGTACCACAATGCCTTGATGATTGTAGTTTTGTAATAAGTTTTGAAATCAAGAATTGTGTGTCCTCCAACTTTGATCTTTTTCAAGATTACTTTCACTATTTCAAATCCCTTGCTATTCCATGTGAATTTTAGGATCAAAAGAAAAGCTGTTGGTATTTTGATAGTGATTGCACTGGATCTGTAGATCAACTTGGGGTATATTGCCATCTTAACAATATTAATTTTTCCAATCTGTGACCATGTCTTCACATTTATTTAGGTCTTCTTTAATTTTTTTCAAAATTTTTAACAATTAAAAAAACTATTTCTAAATATTTTATTTGTTTGATGCTATTGAAAATGGAATTGTTTTCTCAATCTTATTTTCTTACTGTTGTTTGCTGGTGTACCTAGGTACAATTGACATTTGTATATTGAGCTTCTATTTTGCAACTTCAGTGAGTAAATTTATTTCTTAGTTTTAATGTTCTTAATGGAGTCTTGGGATTTCCTATGTACAAGATTATGTCATCTACAAGTAGAAGTAGTTTTACTTCTTCCTTTCCAGTCTGAATGGGGCTTTTCTTTTTTGCTATTCTTTTCTTTTTTTTTTCTTTTTGCCTAATTGCACTGACCAGACTCTCCAGCACAATGTTGAATAGAAGCGGCAAGAGCAAACATCCTTGTCTTGTTCCTGATCTTAGGGGGAAGCTTTAAAACTTTCACCATTAAGTATGATGTTAGCTGTGGTTTTTTCACAGATGCCCTTTATCAGATTAAGGAAGTTGCCTTCTATTCTTAGTTTGTTGAATGTTTTTATCAGAAATATTGAGATTATATGATTTTTAAACTTTATTCTATTAATGTTGCTTGATTTTTGTATGTTAAACCAACATTGCATTCTTGGGATAAGTCCCAATTGGTCATGGTATATAATCCTTTTTTATACGTTTTTATACGTTGCTAGACGTGGTCTGCAAATGAATAAATATGCAGCTATTATTCTGCTGAGCATTTTTGTGACTATATTCACAGGGATGTTGGTCTGTAGTTTGGTTTTGTCATTTTCCTTGTGACGCCTTTGTCTGGTTTTGGCATTAGGGTAACACTGGCCTCATAGAATTAGTCAGGAAGTTTTCCCTCCTCCTCCATTTTTTTGAAGTTTGGAAAGGACTTTAGTAATGCAATTAAAGCCAAGAAAATGAAAGACTGTTTTGTGCTGCATAATTCCACCCTTAGAATACAAAATATTACATATCAAGATAGACTATTACGAACAAGATACTAAATATTTAAAAGACAAAAATCAAAACAACAAGTTTTGTCCCAGATTAAGTTTACCCCCTCCTAAAATTCCTAGAGATAATTTACTTAATCTATATCACAAATTTATTTTTAAACCAATGACTTCTGTGTTGGTGAAAAGGCAAATAAAGCACACTCTTTGAAAAGCATTCAAGAAGCACAGCAACATATTAGTAGGAAAGTAAAAAGAAATAAAAATACTATCCTCCAGAAATAATCATCAGAAATATTCGGTGAACACCATTTCAGACCATGCTCTATATCACAGTTATTTAACTCCATATTTAAATGTATTCATTGTTTACCACCAATCCTCTTACTTTACCTTCTGTATACTTAAATCTCATGGATATATGGATTTTTTTTTTTAAGTAGTTTTGTGCTAGGACTCCTGGGCAATGTGATTCCTGAGTTCCTTTCTGCTTAGGGATGTTAATATGCTTCCTTACATGTGTAGTATTCTTGTCTCACATTTTAGCTTATTAGAGATTGTTCTATTATTTTCTGGCATAAATACTGTTGTGGAAGCGTCAAAGGATAATCCCATTGCCCCCTCTTATAGATGACCTTCTTTTTCTGGGTTGATGCTTAAAGAACATTCTTTAATCCTTGAAATTCAACTTAATTTGATATGTTTCATCTCAGGTAGATCATTCTGGAATGATCAAAATCAGCCCTTTAATTTACAGTTTCAGTTTCTTTTAATACTTTTTTTTGCTGCATTTTTTTGGTCACCTCTATTTAGACCTCTTTTTAAAAATTTTTTATTGGAGTATCATTTATTTACAATGTTGTGTTACTTTCTGCTATACAGCAAAGTGAATCAGTTATGCGTATACATATATCCACTCTGCATTTTTTAAGCTCACTCTTCTAGGGATAATAATTAGTCTTATGTTGGATAATGTTTGTCCTCTGCAATGTCTAACTTCTAATTGCTTTCACCTTTGTTTTCTTCTCTTATAAGTGATCAACCAGGCTTTCTTTTGTGTTAGAAATCTCTTTTCAGTTGTGCCCATTCTATTTCTTCCTATTTCATATTAATTTGTTAGAGAAAGTTAGTGTTATTTTGGTCCTTGAATTGGTTTTGCAACTCTGCAATTTCCCTTTCCATCTCCTTTTATCTGGTCTCATTTTATCTGGTATTTGAGCTCTTGCTTTATTGAACGGAAATTCTTATTAAATTTTCCTTAGGTGTACTTATGAACATTTTTATTCTGCAAAGTATTTAAATAGTTCCAGATGTTTCTTCCTTAACATCCCACACTCATCTAAACTTTCACCATTTGGGTATTTTGCAGGGGCAGAGAATGTTTAATGCATATCCTTATTTCTGTCATGTTTTAATCCTATCAGTTAGGATGCTTTTGCCTGCAAATAACAGAAGCTCTAACTAACAGTGTTTTAAACAATAAATACTTTCTGTTATCTGACATGTCTAGTATCTAGAGGTAGTCAGCTCCAAGGTTATTTCTGCAGTTTAACTATGTCCTTGAGGATATAATCTCTTCCCATTTTTCTGTTCTGCCATACCTCAAAATCACAGGATGGCTGCCACAGCTCCAAAATTCAAGTTTATACACACCAGCATCCCAGGCAACAAGGAAGGGGATGCACTAAAAGTGCCTTATCATTTTTTATCTCTCTTTTTTTCAGAAAAGAAACTTTTCCTAAGAACCTCTCTCCCTTCCACCCCAACCCCTAAATGGACTTCTCCTTTCTTTTTTCCAGAACTTGATCATATGCTTTTCCATAAATAAGTCACTGAAAAAGGAGAACTGGATTGTCATGATTGGTCTAAGACAGTGATTCTCAACTGAGGGTGATTTTGACCTCCAGGGGACATTTGGCAATATCTGTGAACAGTTTTGGTTGTTACAACTTCAAACCAAAATCAAACCAAAACCAATATTGGCAAGGATATAGGGGGAGAATAGTAGTGGAGTAATTGCACTACCTAACCATACACCATTGTCTAGTGGAAGGAAACCCATTTTCAGTTAGAATACTAATGAATAATTTATTTTTCTCACCAAAAGGGTTGTTAAGTTGTCCTTCCTTTGCCATACAAAGGACAAAATAGAACTCAGAGAGAATGTAGAGGTCCTAGATATATAGAGAGAAATGCTTCAAAATCATGCAGTCAGAAAAAGAGAAAAGTAATTGGGGTTTAACAAGTGAAAAATACTTCTGCAGAGTATAAGAAGAATAAACCTATGAAAATGAACTAATCAAAACAGTCCTCAATGTGAACTTTGTAAATAACTTTATGAACAAAAGTAAAGGTTAAGTAAAACAGAGAATAAATTAGAAAAAAGGACATCTATGGTAGATAGAATAATAAGTCCTCAAAGATACCCATGTCCTAACCCCTGGAATCTGTAAATGTTACATGCAAAAGGGGTTAAGATATGAATAAATTGTCATGAAATAATAAAAAAATTGTCATGAAATAATCAAAAAATCAAATATTTTTTGATTATCCTCTGAGGCCCAGTGTAATCACAAAAGTTCTTACAAAAGGGAGGCAGGAGGGTCAGAGTCAGAATAAGAAATGTGACAACAGAAGCAGAGCTGAAGTTGGCCATAGCCAAGGAATGCAGATGGCCTCCCCAAACTAGAACAGGAAAGGAAATGGATTCTCCGTCGGAGCCTCCAGAAGGAATGTAGCCCTGCTGACACCCATTTGAGACTTGATCTCCAGAACTATAAGATAATAAATTTAAGTTGTTTTAGGCCACTAAGTTTGGAATAATTTGTTACAGCAGCATTAGAGCATCCAAGTACAGGCTGATGTACAATAAGAACAGCATGAGACAAAGCAAAGATCATCTACAAGACTTGGACAATGCAAAGACAACAGGAATCAAAACTGGATCAAAACAGAGGCAATACCTAGCTAAAAACTAATTAAGCGTTTTCATCATTTTTCACAGTAAGAAAACTGGACATTTCTATGGGAATTCACTGTGTATTTGTTACAGTTTGATGTATGTATTATTTAAGGTTCTCCAGAGAAACAGATCCAATAGGAGATTTTATATGTGAGGTGGTGTGTGTGTGTATGTGTGTGTGTTTTAAGGAATTGTCTCGTACAATTCCTTAAATTGTATGGGAGGGCTGGCAAGTTTGAAATCTGTAGGGCTGGCTAGCAGCCTGGCAATTCAGGTTGATGTTGCAGTATTGAGAACTCTGTAGGGCTGCAGGCTACGAACTCAGGTAAGGCTTCTATGTTGCAGTTGTGAGAATTCCTTTTTCAGGAAACCTCAGTCTTTGCTCTTAAGGCCTTGAACTGATTGAATGAGGCCCCATCATATTATTCAAATTGCACTGATTTAAATGTTAATCACATGTTAAAAAAAAACAACCCTTACAGATCATCTAGTCTGTTGTTTGACCAAACAACTGCGCATATAATCTAATCAAGTTGACAGATAAAATTAACCATCACAATGTACACATGTACATTTAACTCTATAGTAGAATACACTCATTAATTAACAACAAATCCCTTGTATTCATCAATTTGCCTTACTAGTATTTAGATAAAGATTCTTAATCTGGAATCCATGGACCTCTAGAGGGTCTCCCATCTTCAGGTGGGGGAAGGAGGTCCATGAAACATTCTAATTACATACAGCATTTTGAGTTGATGTGTGTTCATTTTTCTGGGTGATGAGTCCATAGTTTTCACCATATTCTCAGAAAACTCTAGAAGGGTACGAGACTGGCCAAGAAAGGTCAAGAAGCCACTATAGACAGACATCTAAACTGAGTGGACCATTTTTGACATTTGAAGGCTGGGTTCTCATGTCTGAAAAAGCAGCACCCTTACCAACTGCCCTGGGAGTTACTCATTACACAAATACTAAGTCCTCACCAACTGCAAATAATAGATTAAATATAAATCTTTGCTTTCCAACAAAGTTTTCTATATCTTACTCTGATATGATATTGCAAAGTGGGAGGATGGAACGGTCTCATAGTTCAGTCCCAAATTAGTCTTTCAGAAGCAATTTTTGGGTCATTATAATTTTATGGGTGAGCTATTTAGTTAATTCCTGGCAGTGGAGTGAGCAGCAGTGAGGAGCCTTCTAAAATTTTAGAAATGAGAAAGAATGCTGCTCTTTGAATCCTAAACCTATCAACTCAACACATATAAGAAGCCAGCAAAATGTCTCCTAGGCCCTGAGAACAGCTACATAGTTAAAGTGAATAAATCAATTAATAGGAAAAACTAGTATTTTAAAGCAGTTCAGACTACAAATAGGCTGCACAGGGGAATTTATAGGGTGATGGAAATACTCTATATGATACTGTAGTTTTAGACAGATGACTTGTATCTTTGTCACAACCCACAGAATTATGCATCACAAATAGTGAATTTCTGCATGTAAATTTCAAAAATACCAACCAGGATGCCCAGGGATCCCAGGATGGAATGCAGACAATGACTAATGAACATAATTGTATTACAAATGTATAATATAACTTGACTGAAGGAAGTG
Source organism: Stenella coeruleoalba (assembly GCF_951394435.1). NCBI lineage: Eukaryota > Metazoa > Chordata > Mammalia > Artiodactyla > Delphinidae > Stenella > Stenella coeruleoalba. The sequence continues at coordinate 41,928,558 of NC_137154.1, read as the reverse complement.
AGGAAAACAGGAGCTAACAAGTAACTTTGGAAAACCATGTTTTGACTGGATACTTTAAGGCTAAAGACAAAACTAGTGACATGAGTTAGCATTTCTGAAACTGCTTTATATATATACTAGGGTAGAAGAATTAAATAAGTTGTAGATAATAGGAGGCAGATTTCCAACTGTCAGATAATAGTTAAAAAATTAATTACAGAGAAAGAGGCTAGAGTTAATCCTATTGTGCTGTATTAGAGTTGGGAATGTATGAACTCATGTTTATTTTAAGATATATGTAGACAGATACAGAAACATATATATGTGTGTTTACATGGGTTAGTATCTACATGTACACACATACATACACACACACACATTTACTAGCTTTGTTCACTGAGTGGGCTGAGAAACAGTGGCAACTCAGTAGCAATGAGCACACCCAGGACCCAAACCTTGGTTTCTAAGTATAATTCTCCAATAAAAGGATACTGGAGGCAACCTGAAATAGCTCTCAAAGCTAGAAAAATTTGGCCAAAGCTGGAACTATTTGAGCAACAAAATAATGACAGTACTCTATTATGACCCAAAGAATAAAATATCCATGAACCTATACTGATATAAACAATTGAATAAATAAGTAGATAGGTAAGTGCTGAAGAAAGAACAAATTTTTCTTACAGAAGAATTCAAAACAATATTTGTAGATACTTCCTCCTCCAGGAAGTAGAGATAATTCCCCTCTCCTTGAGTGTGGGCTGGATTTAGTGACTTGCTTCCAAAGAAAGTATGGGAAAGAAAAATAGTAACTTTCAATGGAGAAAACTGGCAGGTACTACCTTAACCAACTGAATAAGGTTAACATCATCAGTAATAAATCATTTTGATATCATAATACCTCCTGATACGTGATGTGCGGAGAAGGCACTTCACCTTTGTGGTAATTTCCCCCAAAACTCGTAACTCTCATATAATCAGGAGAAAAACCCAAATTGAAGGACATTCTCAAAGTATCTGACCAGCTCTCATCAAAACTGTCAAAGTCATAAAGAACAAAGAGACTGAGAAACTGTCAAAGATTGGAGGGGATTAAGGAACCGTGATGACTAAATGCAGTATGGGATACCAGGTAGGCTCCTCAAATAGGAAAAGGACATTAGCGGAAAAACTGGTAAAATAAAAATAAAGTGCAAGGTTAATGGTATTATAACTATGTTAATTTCTTAGTTTTGACAACTGTACCGTGTTTGTGTTAAGATGTTAACAGTAGGGGAAGCTGGGTGAAGGATACAAGGGAACACTTGATACTACCTTTGCAACTTTTTAGTAAATCTAAAATTATTCCAAAAGTATAAGGTGGTTCTGAAAAGCAAATTCTGACAGAGTGCCTAGTACAAGAAAAACGTTCTTCTGTGGGTCAAGAATACTTCCCCAGGCCTGAGCTGGTTGAAATATGCCTCAGGTCTAACTATATGCTTTGACTGGAATTCCCTGCTTATTCAACAACTTTCGGAATGTTGATTCAGCCTACAAGGGACTGTGGTCCTGGGAAAGGAATGCAGTGAAGAGGGCACAGGAGCATAATGTCACTAGAAAGACATATCCCCTTATTATAAATCAATCATCCAGCATTCAAGCTAATTGCACCAACTCAGAAGATTCTGTTATGAATCTCTCACTGAGAACTTGTTCATCCTAGGGTCCAAAGTCTATTTTCTGGACTAGCAAGCCTCAAATTCAGACCTTACAGTCTGGTGGGTTCCCTCTCCAATTCCTCCCCACCCCCACTCCCAGCACCCCTTTATCCACGTTGTTGTTCCAGCCCATTAGGCCTGCCAATAGTCAGCTCTCCCAGTGATACCTCCAGGAACACCATACCAGCTATATACAAGGTATTTCTGATATCTTGGCATCCCTTTTACTTTCTTGAATAACATGAATACCAGTTTAAAAAGTGAGATTCCCTCAGCTCCCTTGATATTTTTACTAAGTAAGTGTTGTGGCTGTATCCTAGAAAAATTAGGGCACAACACCAATAAACAATGACTCTAGAATACAGCCTCTACCAGGTTTTTACTGTGCTGAAAGAAAAGAACTTGATTCTCTCCCTCCTGTATAACTCATTTTTCTTTAATCTCTGTGTACATTACTTGTGCTTTTCCTTATCATTCTATGTTTGAAGGCTTATGTAACCTGAATTGCCACTTTCCTTTACAGAGATGAAGAGAGAAGTACTCATGTCATTTGTATTTCAAGTATGAAGTCATTCCTCTTTCTCGCTTTTTTATCCATTCTAAAACTTTGCCTTGAACATCAAGTTCTTCTGGCCCACATGACTCTAACCTGGTTGTCAATAATTTTTAGTAACTATTGTAACTGAGAGCTTTTCTTTCCACTCAAAGTTCACCAAACCCTATACTAAAAACAGAAATGTGTTAGTGAATCAAGCAGAGGCATGCAGAGCATCTTCTGTGTAACCCACAATGAAAAGTAAAGTTGCTGAATATTTGTTTCCTTTTCATTATTCAAACTTGATTACATATAATTTTGTGTGTGTGTGTTTCCTACAGTAAATACACACTTAACTTTGAGAAATGGATGGGGTGATTTTTGACTGAGAGAATTTTTGTCTTATTACTACAGACAAGCCTGGACCTTGAAATGCCTGACTTCTGTATATTTCTCTCACAGGATTGGGTAAAGAGTGGGAAATTTCCTTCCCTTTACCTTGTGGATGAGCAGTTAACCCCCCTCATTCTTCTCTCTGGGAGCTGATCCTTGCCAGAGTCCCAGGGCCTTGACTCAGTTTCCTCTTCATTCTGGTCCCCCGTTCCATACTGTGCTCACAGTAGGTGAGGTGAAGACGAAAGCAAGCAAGGAAGGGGGAAAAAAGTCCAACCTGCTGTTGCCACGGTATTAGTCAACACCATGTCCTTCTGCATCACCTCCTTCCTAACTTTTACACTACCCTCATGGTCAAGAAAGGCTGACTGGACTGGGAACTTCCCAAGTTGGGATTTTATGAGAAGGAGAAGGAATGAGAAAGGGTAAACTCCATCCCAATACAGCTTCAGACCCTAATTCTCCCACTCCCTGAAATAATGCCTCACCCTTTTCCATAGAACTTTCTTTAGGTTCTTTGTACACTAATTTCTTGCCTCATGTTTCAGCCTTTGGTCAGCCCCTATTCTCCCTGCTCCTCAACCATCCCACACCCTTACTCCATTGTTACGCTGTTCTTGCACCAGTGCCAGTAATGCGGAAGGCCCACTCTCATTGTCAGAGGGAAGAGAACAGCACCTCCAGGGAATGGTACTGAAGAAAGATTTGCTTCTAGCACCTCAAGATGGAATTCTGTCACTTACCTTGATAAACCTAAAGAATAAGCATATACCACTATCTCTTGATTCATTTATTTTATCAATGAATGATGAATTAACTGCCTAGTCTCTCCACCTTTTCAACGTACTCACATATTTCCAAGTGAAGATACTTAGTAGGCAACGTTCAGGGGACAGGATAAGCCTGGATGTTTAAATTTGGGAGTTGTCAGCATCCATATGATATCTGACATACAGACTGAATAAACGCGCAAGCTTCAATCCTTATAATAAATTTTAGTAAAGCTCAATTTCTTTTTCATTTCTGTATATATACATATTTTAAAAACACATCTATAGAAGTTCTCACATTTTCTTCCCACACATGCCTGGGGTGGTAGAGCCTTGCTTTGCAGAACAGTGCTCAGGGATACAGAAATCCAATGGCCAAGTTCTACAAAATGTACATTTTCAGTTTTACTGCAAACTGCCAAATTGCTTTTCTAAATGCAACGTACTAATCTGCAATCAGTTTATGAAGGAGCTCCTGTTTCTTCACATCCTTTCTTAAACTTTATATCATCAGACTTCATACCTGCCAGTCTGTGGATTGATCTCTCCCCTCAGGGATCAGATTCCTGCTCTATCTCATTAGAGGAGGAACTGCCACTCTCACCTTAGCACAAGAACTTTGCCCATTTAATGTCCCTGAAAATAAGATTATTCCACAGAAATAAAAGTTTCGTTAGTGGGCCAGTAATTAAATGTGGATTTAATACTTTCTTTTCTGATCCCTATAATCACATAACGTTAAGACATTGTACCAGGAGCCCATTAAGCACTACTACCTACTACTTGGCACGTAAGTAAGCCTTCAATAAATATTTTGTGAATGAACAGAAGGAGATGTCACTACATAGCCATGTACAAATACAACTGGGCATCTCTCTTGATCCCTCTCTTTTTGTTGCTTCCCTGACATGAATTACCAGGTCCTGTCAGTTCTACTTCTGAGATATCTTTTGCGGCCCTGTCTTATGAATTCCCACTACCATTGCCCAAGTTATGGACATCTAAATCTCCTCTCTTCCTTTCTCATTCTTCCATCCCCAAATTGAAAATGTGTGGGTTATTCTCTCATGTTTATGTGACATTCTACATGCTCATCTTCTGCCTAGAAAATACTCACCTGACAATATTCTTACTTACCCTTCAGAATTCAAGTCAAATATTACCTCCTCTGTGAAAACTTTCTTGACTCCTGGGCAGTTTCTCCTCTGTGCTCCCACAGATGTTCTAGTGACTCTTCTCATTGGACTTACATTCTGTTGGTTCATCTTTTCTGCTGTCTTGACCAATGCTGTCCAATAGAAATATAATGCAAGCCACATGTAACTTTTCTAGCAGCCACATTAAAAAATGTAAACAGAAACAGATTAAAAGAATTTAAATATTTTAATTTAACCTGATACATCCCAAATATCATTTCAACATGTAACATTTATTAATGAGGTATTTTATTTTTTGGTACTAAGTCTTCAAAATTGTGCATGTTTTTTATACTTATAACATTTTCCACTCCAGACCGGCCACGTTGCAGGTGCTCAATAGCCACATGTGGTTAATGGCTCCTGTACTGAAAGACTAGTATGACGTTCAAAAGGAATCATACCTTGTTAATTTTTGTATTCCCAGGTGTTCGACTTGTCAGAAATGCCTAACAAATGCTTGCTAAATGAATTAATGAATAAATGAACAATGATAAAAATTACCTAGTGCTGATTGCATGTGAAAGGCACTGTGGTAAGCAATATACATAACTTCATTCCTTTCCCTACAGGCAAATGTTTAGTTGGTATTCAATGGCTACTTAACAGTCATTAAGTAATTAGTCTTGGGAAAGCCACTTGTTTGTTAAGAACTCAAGTTTTCCTACTTGTGAAAGACAGAGGGGATGGGCAAAGTGAGACTTAGACCAGTTCTGAAATAGTGTGGATATAAATGAATGCAGAGCATTTAGAGTTGAGTCATGAAAACAATGAATGATCAGATAAATTTTAAGAGACAATGTTGCACAGTGGAAGGGCACAGGCTTTGGAATTAGGCACACCTGGTTAGAATTCCCAGCTCCACTACTCAGTTATGTGCTCTTAGGCAATGAAATTAAATTTCCCAGTCTTCCACTTCTTCCCTGTAAAATGGAGACAATAGCTACCTGTTGCGGGGTTCGGAAATAATACCTATAAAGTCTTTGGCATGTTAGTATACCTTTAAAAAACAGAAGACATTATTATTGGTTCTGAGAAGTCTTTCATTCTATTTTTTCCCCCTTAGGATTTTAACAGTCGTAAAGGTAAGAGTTTAGATAAGGTTTACCATGTGCCGGAAACTGTGATAAAAAGCTTAAAAATATTAACTCATTCAGCTTGATAGCACCCCTATGAGGTAAGTGCTATTACTGTCATTTCCATTTACCCCCAGGGAACTGAGGCACAGAGGGTAAGTAACTTGCCCAGGGTCACACACATAGTAAGTCGTAGTGCTTCGATTCTACACCCAGGTGTTCAGAGTCAGGACTGTTAATCACTGCTCTATTCTTCTCAAGCCAAGCACTGACTAATTTATTAGAAAAAACCTACAATTGGCTGCAGAGTGGTTAAATGGCTCTTTTATGGAGAACCTAATCTGCGCACTGTTCTCTGATCTGGAGAATAAGTGATTAGGAACTGAGTTAAATATAAGTTTTATTTCCTTAAGAGTCATACACGTGTGTCACATACATGTGTGACAGATTTTTTTTACACATAGATGTGGTTTGCTGTCTGAGGTTCTCCCAGTTCAGGCCCTTTGTTTCAACTGTTTCTGGGAAGAGGGCTTTCCCTAGAAGCTCAAGGGTGAGCTGATACTGATCTCAGAGACTTTAGGCACAGTTCTCAAAAAGCACCACCCAGAGAGCAGGACATAGGGGAGACAGAGTCTGTGGTTTACACCTTGAACATGCTGTGATGTTCTAATACAGATAATGAACTAGTGATTCCCACTTCTGGGCATCTGAAGCAGCTCGGTTCTGACTAATGTGCAAAGAGAGTAAATCCCTAAAAAAGAAAGAAAAAGAAAAAAAGAATAATTTCCAGGTCTCAGGGTCCTACTGAGTTACTACTGCCCCCAAAGTGAGCTCCAAACAATGACAATGCCACCCACAAAAGAAGGGCAAATGACCACCAAATCAGTTGTGGGAAGAAACTGGCCAGCAAGATGGTTACTTCTTTCCACAGTGACACTTGGAAAAAAGACAGCAGATGGTATTTAAAGAAATGTTACAAATACTGTTCCTCTTCCTCCCAATACCTGTGAGTCAGGTAACACCAGAACACTGTTAGCAATAAACAGGGTCTGGAGGAGACACTTGAGAATGTAGGGAAGGCAAAATTTTACCTCTACCTCCTTAGGGGTTTTCAGCTGGGCCTGAGAATTAAACTGACATAAGACAGGAGAAATGTATACAAATTTATATGTTTTACGTGACACGGGGGCTCTGACAAGAAAATGAAGACGCAAAGAAATGGCAAAACCTACAGGCTTTTACATTAGGTTGAACAAAGAGAGGAAATTGTGGGAAAGTAACTAAATTATATGGGGAGGTTAAAGGAAGATAAGAATTAACAGTTCTGTTTATACAGGATTCTTTCAGCTTTGATTCCCCATTGAAGAATGTTTCTTTCTTCTGGTATAGGAAGGGTATCTTTCACCTGGGAGATTTTATCTCCTGTTTTCAGGAAGAAATGGGGAGATTAGAAGGCTGTTTTGGCATCTGCTATTCTTTCAAGTGCCTTTAGTTCAAAATAATCCTTATGTCACAGTAGCATATTTTGGGGTGGTATATTCTGCCACTTTTTATTCCTCCCCTGTGAAACTTCACCCCAAAGATTCATAGTGCAGAATCTGAGCTTGCAGATTATTCTGTTTCTCCTCGAATTAGTCTTGAGAATAGGTCAGTTTATTTGAACAGTTGTGTCTTAGTTAAAGAGGCAGTGGTGCAGGTGAGAGCAGTAGCTCATCTAAGTTAGATCTCCATATGATGTGAACAATCAGGCATTTAGTGAGAGTTTTTTTTGTTTGTTTGTTTTGTTTTTTTGTGGTACGCAGGCCTCTCACTGTTGTGGCCTCTCCCGTTGCAGAGCACAGGCTACGGACACGCAGTCTCAGCGGCCATGGCTCACGGGCCTAGCCACTCCGCAGCATGTGGGATCTTCCCAGACCGGGGCACGAACCAGTGTCCCCTGCATCGGCAGGCGGACTCTCAACCACTGCGCCACCAGGGAAGCCCTCTCCAACTTTTTTAATGTACTGCTGTGTTTGACATGCATCAAGCAATTTATTTTTACTATACGTCCTGATTTTAAATTGAGTTTAAAATTTTACAATCTTAAACATCTAGTAGAGATAACATAAATTCATTTGACTAGTAAACCCAAATAGAATAAGTGCTATGTTTTCATTATATTTACTGTTGACAACTCTGAAGACATGACTTAAACAAGCTTTTATCCCAGATCCTGTGAACCTGAGAAACATTTGGGTTAGTTTCTATATTTCTGAGAGTTTTAGGAATACTTTATATAAGCATTTATTTTTTTAAACCAATTAAATAGAACTCTTTTACAGAGTAATTTTGGCAGTATAATCCAGAGGTAGAAAAATATTACATGTATACATAGACATATAGAGACATATACAAAAAGAGATCTTACAGTTTTCATTTTAAACCTTAGCCATGAGTTAGGTATAAATATAGAAACACAAAATTTACTAACTTATACAAGAGTTATTTTCATCTTATTAATTTTTTCCTTTCAATTTGACCTTCCCATAGGTAACAGTAGGATAATTGTATAGGGTGGGAGCTTTCTAAAAAATCCTTTTAGATATAGAAGTCCAAATATTCAAGAGTATACCTATTTTAATTATGACTCAAAACCAATAAGCCTTTTATGGCTTAGCCACAGACATGAGAGGCATCCCCAAAGACAGTACAAAAGACGCAGCCCTCCCAAAATCCAGAAAGTTCACTCCCAGAGTTAGCCTAAGAATGCAAAGAGCTTTACTGTCACAGGCAGTAAGAATAGTGTTTGTGAAACTGGTGTCTCTTGTTTCCTACAGGAACTTGAAATGTGTCCAGCTATAGACCAGCTCATTTGTGGCATCGGGTGGGTGACATTAGGATAAGGGCTTCCTAGCACTATGAAGACAACAAAGGTCAGACAACCAAGGCTTCTTATGGACTGGAATCTCTCAAGACAAACTGGAATCTCTCTTAAGACACACTTCTCTGAGAGGTGGCAAGGATGGACAAAGAGAATGCTGCTTGTCATTTTGTGTCTTGATTTCCACCCTGTCTGGCTCGTTACCTGACTCAAGCCAATACTTGTACTGTCCAGTCCAGCTGGTGGAGACCAGAGAGAATATTTTCCCTGGTCACAAAGCCAAGCTCTGAAGATGTGAAACAAGATGAATGGTGCAGCTCATTTTATGATTTTCCTCCTTATGACAAGCACCACTAAAGACAGAGACAAAGAAACAAAGACTAGGAGGCTGTGGATTATAACGAATGGGTACTCAGAACCAAATACAAAGGTCACAACTCAAAGAACTAAGTTTTACATACTTTTTCTCCTGCCAAGCTACATTTAGAAAGGGAAAAAGATAAGGAGAGACTTTCATTATTCTTGCTTTGGTTGGGCCATGCAGGCAGAGATCTAAGGGACTGATGTGTAAGAATTCTTACCTTCTGCTGGCTTTTTGTCAGCTGTCCCAGGATCTCTCAGTGTCCCAACCATTGAAATCCCAACCTCATAACCAGAAACTGTAGGGGAGGCAAATTTTTACCTCTATCTTCTTAACGTTTTTTGGCTGGGCCTGAGAATTAAATTGGCATAAAACAGATTAACAGTAGAACTGTATACACATTTATGTTAAATGAAGACTCAAAGAAATGGCAAAATCTACAGGCTTTTATACTAGGTTGAACAAATAAAGGCAATTGTGAAAAAGTAAATTATATGGGGAGGCTAAAGGAAGATACGAATTATTTTAACAAAGTCTATGTATACAGGATACTCGGCTTTGATTTGCCACTGAAGAATGTTTCTTTTCTTCTGGTATAAGAGCATCCTTCACATGGGAGCTTTTATCTCCTGTTTTCAGGAAGAAAAGGGGAGCTTAGAAGGCTCTTCTTGCATCTGCTGTTTCTTAGGTGACTTTAGCTCAAAGTAATCCTTATGCTAAAGTGGCATATTTTGGGGTGGCATATTCTGCCACTCTTCAAGAACCAGAAAGTTAGTGGTCAGGACACAAGGAATATTTTAGAAGAGCCAAGAACACAGCAGCTCTATTTTTGTTCCACGTAGATTAAAGCTGTTGAATAACTGAGGGTCAGATGATTCGCCTCCAGGTGAAAACCAAACTTATTTCACAGATCTCTAAAACACTCAGAACAGATACTGGGCATTAAGTTTCACCCTTCTTTTACAGATGAGGAAATGAAACCACAGAAACCTGTGTGTACTCGTTCAGACTGACAACTGATGTATTAGCAGAAATGTTAGAAACTTGGTAGAATTTTTTTGTTTGCTTTTTAATAACAAGCTTTAACAATATGTTTAAAGCAGACCAATTCTGGATGTCATAATTGAATACAGAACAAGGTAGAGATCACCAAATGAATTGCAGAGAGTAACTGTACTCACCAGAAATTTGGCTCTCTTGAGAAAAGCTGCCTGAAACTCTTTCTATGCTGTGCTCAGTCTATGCTATGAAAGTGAGCATCTCTGATGCATTCTAGATAGCAGTAATGGGCTCTTCACTGCAACTACAAAGTTGTGTTCCCTTTAGTTTTGTCAAAAGAAGTAGTTACTTTTAAATAGTTCACACTCTCCTTTGTCATGAAATCTGTAAAGATAAAGCATGGTGAAAAGAATTATTAACACCATGAGTTCCATGAGAGACGTACGTAAGATTCTGTGCTACTCATCGTGAGGAACACAAAGATGTATGGAGGAGAAGGCAAAATGACCAGATCTTGTTTTGGAGGAGGCAAATGTGGCATAGTAAAAAGATTATGGAATTTGCCATCAAATAGACCTAGATTTCAATCCCACTTCTGCCACCTAACAGATGTGTGACTTTGGGCAAATTACTTGTCTCATTGAGCCTCAATTTTCTCTTCTACAAAATTCAGATGAATAGATGAACATTTGCATAGGGTTGTTGTAAAGATGGAGTGAAGAACCTCAACAAAACTATGTTTAATGAGACATTGGCAGAACAATATATCATATGAGTTAGAAAATGACACATGCCATGAGAAAAGTATTTCCTCAGAGCAGGAAGAGGTACTGTTTGCATAAAAAAGTTAATGCTTGACCTTACTTGACTTCTGTTTTTAAAGAAGTTATGGAAGTCTGAGGGAATGCACAAATAGCTATAACTAGTTTATGAGTAACATATGTGTTTTTGGTGTCTATTCCTATTTATTTTCTCAGTAATGTATGGTATCCTTAGGCTGTAAACTATAGTAATACATTTTTGGCTTGGTATAATTTACCTTCATTTACAGAACTGTGTTTCTGTAGCAAGAATCAAAAGTATATACAGGTGTTCCATACGTGAATAAAATTACAATGTAGTAGATTCCAATATATGGCAGCCCAATTTTCGAGGCTCTTGCTGAAAAGAGATGGGAAAAGCATTTGAATGAATTATTACTTTTTTTTGGTATTACTATATTTTAAGCGTTAGACTCTGGGCAAAATCCTTCATTACCTTTTGTGAAGACTATTAGTCACTTTTTATAGATATATGACTTGGAATTCACGTACAAATGGTGGTGCACTGCAAGGGACATGAGCCACACAACATGCCCATGAGACTGTACCATCTTGGATAGTAAACCGTTGTTTTAATTTTAAGTCCTCTTCCAGAATGCATGCTGCCCATCTGTGGGGGGTCTCTGCTGGAGGGACATGTTACATACACATCGACTTGAATCAAATGAATGCCTTTAAGCTTGCAACCCTAAAGTTATTTTTGAAAGTCATAATGTATTCATTAAGCAATTACTTAATTTCTTCACATGTTTTTCTCAGAACTAAGTATTAATTTATATATTTATATATAGCTATTATATTGTTATATTTACATATAACTATTTTTAATAAATGAAGGTATTTGCACAAAAATTTAAAAATTTGTAATGAAAGTACTCTCCAGAAATAGTGCCTAATTGCTTATGGTATGGTGATAAACCTTACCAGTGGTTAACTTAGCTCTGTATCTTCTAAGAAGATGCCCCTAAATTCCCTAGGCTGGGTTAGATCCTTTTTATATATATTCTCTCATCCTTCATTATAATGGAATTATCTGTTTATGTCTGCCTCCCTATTACACCCTATACTCTGTGGGAAATACTGTCTTACCTAACTTTATGTGCCTAGTTCAGGGACAAGTACTTTAAACAAAGGTATTTATCAGAAATGAACAACTTAATGACTGAGTTAATAAACACGAATCCTGTAATCTTTAACTTGTTTTGCTGCTGATGCCCTTCCACAGGCTAGCATTTGGCCCATAGTTCTTGTGGCTATTTTGGGAAGAATATTATTGACCTATAGCTAAGAAGTGTTTCATCTGACCCTGGATATTTCAGAATTTTGTTAATGGCCTGGGTTTTAGACACACATACATCTTGCCTAGCCTAGGGAAATGACTCATCCCTGAGGGTAGGCAGCTGTATTAGTTTTGTGTTCAGTGCCCTCTGCCAGGAATGACTGTATCGACAGCCTCAGTATCCGTGGGTTCCACATCTGTGAATTCAAATAACTGTGGATTGAAAATATTCAGAAAAAAAATTCTAGAAAAGTTCCAAAAAGCAAAAGTTTGAATTTGCTATTTGTCAGCAACTGTTTACCCAGCATTTACATTGTATTTACAACTACTTACATAGCATTTACATTGTATTAGGTATTATAAGTTAACTAGAGATGATTTAAAGAATGTGGGAGGATGTGCACAGTGGTTATGTTAGCAGTGGTTAACTTAATTCTGCATCTTCTAAGAAGATGCCCCTAAATTCCCTAGGCTGGGTAAGATCCTGTTTATATGTATTCCTTCATCCTGCATTATAGTGGAATTATCTGTTTATGTCTGTGTCCTTATTATATCCTATGCTCTGTGGAAAATACTATCTTACCTAACTTTATATGTCAAGTTCAGAAACAAAGATTCTTCACCATCTCACATAAGGAACATGAACATCTGTGGTTTTGGTATTTGTGGGGGGGCGGGGGGAGAGTGTGTCCTGGAACCAATTCCCCACGGATACAGAGGGTGACTGTACTTGGTGCTGGACTGTGAGCTCCTCCAAGGCAGAAGCCATGGTGTTCAAATGAAAGTAAAGTACGCAGCTCCGTAAACTTCTGTAGTTTCCAACTGGGTGCAGCACCATGGGTGCTTTAGTTCTGGTAACAGTGTCAGGCACTGAAACAGGCTCTAAATCCTCAGAGAAAAATCATTCTGAACCATCTTAGCTCATCCTTAAAGCACCAACCTGTGAGTGTTATTCACCGTGCCAGGAGGTTTCACTCACTTTAAATTCTCACAGTCCTTTTTTTCTTCCTCTGGTTTCTAGTTTTTGAACGATAGCTAAATCCTAGTGGGATTGTTTATACCATGGGTGTCCCATGGAGCCTACGGTTATGGTAATATTAGAGTTTTTCTCACAATCCTTTTATCATTTAAAAAATTGAGATATTATACATAAAGTGCGTTGAGTGAACTAATCTTAAGTGTACGACTCGGTGAAGTTTTATCTAGGCAGACACCACCTCGGTAACTACCACCCAGATCAAGAGGCAGAACGCTCCGAGCTTCCGTGAGGTTCCCTTGTGCCCTTTCCATTTCCCCTCCTCCCCCCCGCGAGATAACCATTATTCTAATTTCTCTCATCACGGATAAATTTTGTATGCAATTACTCTGGAAGCAGTGTTAAGTGGAAATATTTGACCCACAGTTCCGCGGGGCTGGACGAGACGCACGCTCGGCTCCCTCTCTATAGGGCACCCCGCGGAGGCTCCAGGGGACCACAGAGCCACGATTCCGCTCTCACCGACCCAAACCAGCCCCGCCAAGAGGCACGTCGGGACTCACGAAGACAGCACGGGAGCACGCCACAATGGCTGCCAGCGGTCACCCGCGGCCGCCTCGCCGCATCTTCCCCACCTTTCCAGTGGGCGCCGCTCCCAAGCGACGGGCAGCCCGGGTGTGGCCCTGGACGCGACCCGCCAGAACGCGAGCTGCCGGCGGGGGCGCTCGTGAGCTCCGGGTGTGGGGCGCGCGACCATTGGATGAACTTTCCCCGCGAGCTGGCCGGGAGCAGAGCCCACCTCCCGGCTCTCTCTCCGCCCTCCCATTGGCCGTTCGTGTCCCACCCGCGCCCGCTCCCGTCTCCTCCCGCCCGGATGGAAACGGGGTTGAGGGGGTGGGAGGCCGAAGCCAGGCGGAGGGTGAGCGGTCCTCCTAGTAAGGGGGCACTAGAGAGCCAATCAGGACAAGACGTGGAAAAGAGGCGCCGCGTTAGCCAGTCACATTCCGAGGTCCGTGTCGGGGCCGGCTGACGCGAGCGCGGGCCGCAGCCAATGGGCGTGCCACCGCCCGTTTGCTCTTCAGCGGCCGGTCGGGGGCGGTGGAAGAGCGAGTGAAGGGAGCGCGACGCCGACGGCGACAGAGCCCTCTCTGGACTGCCAGGAGGAAAGCGAGGCCCGAGCCTCTGCGTCTAGGTGAGAGGCGGGGACGCCGGGCGGGAGAGGCGGGCTGCGGGTCCCTCCTCGACTGGCCGGGGCCACGGCTCTGGGAGCCGGGGAGGCAGGCCTGGCCGAGGCGGGGGCTACACCAGCTGCCCCGCCCCCGCCCACGGCTGCGTAGAGCGGGGGGTGCCCGCTTCTGCCCGGATGGTCTCTGCGAGGCTTGGCGGGGCCACCGCCCTCTGGAGAGCCGGGACTGAGAGCGGTGCCATAGGGGGGGCTTGGTTTGCAGACGCGGAGCCTGGGGGCGCCGCCTGGGGCGGTGAGACCGCGTAGAGGTGGCGAAGGTGGGGCGGAGTAGTTAACGGAGGAGCAGGTTTGTGCGCCTGAGGGTGGCAGTGAAAGGAGGCCTGTGATGGCAGGATTCTGGGTCTGGGGACGAAGAAAGTGATGGGAATAGGGTGATGCTCAGAAAAGGGTGCCCGGGGAGAAGGTGCGGAGCCGGGGCGTGTGGTTGGCCTCTTGGAAGTAGGCATTGATTGAGACTGGGGGGAAATCAGCTGGGAGTGAAGGGAGGACAGGCTTGGGACACGTGAATCTGGAGTAAGAGGCACTTACTAAAGCCGGAAGGTGACTGAGAGGCAGAGGTTTTAGGTGAGGTGTGGTTGGAGGCTGTTAGACTAGAAAGCGTTAGGTGGCCAGTTAGGAGAAAGTATACGAGGAGCAAACGAGGTAGGTTTATGTATGGTAACTGAAGGGTGTGGATCTTTTATGAGTAAGTCAGCAAGAATAACTGTCGGTTTTGTCAGGTAGGAGTCAGTCAGCCAGGTCCATAGGTTCATTCACTACTCATCGATGGCCAAACTCTCAGACTTGTTAACTCTCACCGCTGAGGTTGATTGTCCTCCCTCCCCAACCCTCCTCCTTCCTCCCCAACCCTTCTCCCACCCGTGTGACAGTTCATCTCATTGTTTTGCCTCAGCAGCACACGAACTCATCTTCTCACAAGCTATGGCACAAATATTGTTTGCTTTTGATTGGATGGCAGTGAGGAATCGCTTAATTCTTATATCAAAAAAAAGTAGAATGTGTTAGTTTAAAGACAACATCACAGGATACTTTGCGAAAACGGCAATACAGGGGAGTTTCTCAAAAGTTATGTTTCATAAAAATGATGTAAGATCTCTTACAGTAACACAAGTAAGAGTGAACATAAGTACAATTGTCTTACTCTATAAGAATCAAGCATTTTGATGTAGAATTTGATTATGCATCATGCTTGTTGGGAAATTTTTCAGCCTTGGGAAGAGTTTTGTAGCTAAATAGGTTCAAAGTTCTTTTCACTTACAGGAAAGAAAAACGTGGTATCACTGCTACTACCTTTCTGTTTAAAGCTTTGGAAGTTTTATTTGCGGGGTATGGACAGAGGTTGGGGGCAGGGAAAAGATAGTAGAAAAGAAAATGGTCCATTACTACATTTCCATTGGATTTAAACAGGAGGAGGTGATACAACTGAGGTATTATTTCTGCCTGAGGATAGGACAAAAGGATTGTGAAGAGTTAAGTGCTTCTTTACCAACATGAAGTAGTATAGTGTTAAGGACAAAACCCAAAGAGGGCATTTGTCATATAGGATGTTTCCTAATTAACCAAATCAACAAAGCATTATAGGTAATGGACCATTCTTTAGGATGTAGAAATAGTTTTGTGGAAGTAATTCCTTGGTAATGCTATTGACTGATCACATTTTACTCTTAGTATAACAGAGTACCTAAGTGCTGAGGGGCTGAGGCGACTCGGAGCAGAGAAGTAATCTGAGTGGTGTGGAGTTAATCAGGGAAAGTTTCCTGGAAGAGGTGAGTGTTGAGCCATCTTTTGAACTAGGAGTTGGGACATGGGTTATTGCAAGATAAGAGGATGGCATTCCAGTAGTATGGACATGTTATAAGCAACTGTGGACAAGAGTGACAAATTAAAAATGGTTTTTAAGGAGGATTGAAGATTCGAATGAAGATCTTTTTAAAAATAATTTTATTTATTTATTTATTTTTGGCTGAGTTGGGTCTTCGTTGTTGCGCGCAGGCTTTCTCTAGTTGTGGTGCGCTGGGGCTACTCTTCTTTGTGATGCATGGGCTTCTCATTGCGGTGGCTTCTCTTGTTGTGGAGCACCGGCTATAGGTGTGCAGGCTTCAGTAGTTGTGGCACGCGGGCTCTAGAGCGCAGGCTCAGTAGTTGCTTGAGGCACACGGGCTTAGTTGCTCCGCAGCATGTGGGATCTTCCTGGACCAGGTTTTGAACATGTGTCCCCTGCATTGGCAGGTGGATTCTTAACCACTGCGCCACCAGGGAAGCCCATGAATGAAGATATAAAGGTGTAGAAATCAACTAAGTCTGTTCTTATAGCTTAGTTGATAAATGATGGTTTTGTATGGTGGCTAGGAGAGAAAAATTAGAATAGTTGATGATGGATTGGAGATAAGTGGTGAAGAGTACAAAAATGTTTTTTGATAGTTATGATAAGAGGAATATGGTGAAAGTAAATTAGGTTATTGAGAAGTAGATTTGGTGTTCAACCGTATATAATAATAAATTTTTTTTTTTTTTTTTTTTTTTTTTTTTGCGGTACACAAGCCTCTCACTGTTGTGGCCTTTGCCACCGTGGCATGTGGGATCTTCCCGGACCGGGGCATGAACCCGTGTCCCCTGTATCGGCAGGCAGACTCTCAATCACTGTGCCACCAGGGAAGCCCAATAATAAATATTTTTGATTCCTGTACTAGATTATGTTGATAATAATAGCAAAATTTATTGGGTGCAACTTTGTGCCAGAAACTGTTTTGAGCTTTCCAAGCATCATCTTCCTTTGATTATCCCTACTTTATAAATGAGAGAACTGAGGTTCAGAAAGATTTAATTTAACCAAGGTAACACAGCTAGTAGGTGGCAGGTCAGGGTTGGCAAAGTCAGTAAGTAAACGTAAATTGAGCATCTGCTTCATGCCAGGCATTGTGTTATTAAGTGCTAGGGATTCAAGGTTGACAAGCAAATTCAAAGTCAGGACTGAGCCATGTTTTAGAGATTGTCAGGAGTTAACAGAAGAGAGCCAGTGAAGAAATAGAAAAAGATTAGTTGGAGAGACTTTTGTAGACACTGAGGAATATACTGTTTAGGGAAACTTAGGATAGAGTTTTAAGAAAGAGGAAGTGATCATCAGCAAAATATGTAGATACTCAGAAGAGGAAAGATTGAGAAGAAACCATTGAGTTAAGTAAGGAAAAACAGTGTGAATTTGGTCTTAAGAAAGCCATAATGAGGATACTAACATATGGATTGGTAGTTAATTGTGTTTAGTGGCAAGTGCTCTATACAAATTTAAAGTTTGGTATGATCATAATTATGGTCAAATTCATAGGAAAGATGTTGGTATGTCCTTTTGTAATATTTTAGTTATTGGCTGGTAAGATCATGGGTAGTTTAAAAATGCTGGTACTTTTTGTATTTTTCCAAGTTTAAAAAAAAGCATTGTTATTTTTATCATTAGTGGGGAAAAATCATTCAACTAAAATGAACTAATAGTGAGAGAATATGTGGGTGGTCTAGTCTGTACTATGTTTGGGGTAGGAGAGAAGATGGTCTTATTTCAGTGTCTACTGCATATGAGCCACTTTGCTATGCACAGTCCCATCTTGGCAATGACTTGTTATTGTTGGAAACAACCTGAAACTACATTTGCTTAATCTGGGGGATCAGGTTACTAAAGCACCCTGAATCATGGAGATATGGTCTTGACTTTTCTGAACATTGTTTAATAAATGAATTTAAGGTTAAAAAAAACCAAACCAGTCATACATTGAGTCATTTTAAATGTGTCTTTTTGACCTTATACCCTTCTCTCCTCCCACACGTAGGCTTATAGTTCCTCTCTTCAGTGGGTTTGTATTGGGCTTAGAGTCTCAGTTCAGTAAAGGCAGCATGAAAGTGCTGAGTTTACATATAACAAGTTTAACTTAAACACTTAAAATTTGTCATTGTTTTCTGTTCCCAGTTTGAAGAAGAAAAGAGAGAAATTTCAAGAAAATAAGCTTTTCTTATCAAATAATTATTCCAAAGGAAATTAGTAGTATTTGCCCTAGTAGTTAGTACAGATTTATTCCAATCTTATAAGTCAAGAATGGGACGTAGTTTTTAGTTTTAATTTCATTTGGTCCATAGGAATTGTGGAAGGAAACTTAATATTTCATCTAGGTACTGTACTATGTTCCTTAAATAAATTATTACATTTAATTCTCAGGCAATTCTCTAAGGTGGTTATCTTGTTTTATGAAGAGAATGAGATTTGGAGAAATTAGTAACTTCCCAAAGGCCAGAGAGCTAAGTGGCAGAGCTGGAGATTCCAGTTTGCTTTCTCTGACTCCAGAGCTCATGCATATGAGATGTATGGCAAAAAGGACTTGTTTATTAATACAGACAACTGAAAAAAATGCCACATAGCCTTAGGTATTTAGTAACTATTCGTTACTTTAGAAGATGGGACTCTTGCTCTGTGTGTTTGTGCCTGTGACATGGGGTCTTAAATGATAGTGATTTTTGTGTCTTATAGGGTGCGTTATATTTTATTGCTTTAGAGGTGTGTGTTTTCACATTTTAATATTTTTTGAAATGAAGATTTTACGGTGTCTATATTTTTTAAAAAATGTTTACAAAATGGATACTATGTCTTAAAGTCAAATGTGTCTCAGAATTAAGGAAGTGTGGTATGTGCATATAGTATTCATGTATAACTGTCTTAGCAGTTTGTTTGCATTTTCTACCCAGCCTCCTCCCTTTACTTAGTGTATTGCTTTTTTTTTTTAGTGTGGTAGAATACAGAATTGAAGTGTATATTAATAATAAAATAGTCATTCTCTTTAGGTAGTGAATATTATGGGGTAGGAGGAAGTTTTTTATGTAGAAAATTCACATTGCACTGTGAATGAGCAGATCTGAATTTTACTTTTGGTTTTGTTAGCAACTTGATGTGTAACTTGAGGCAAGTCACTTCCCCTCTCTGAGCTTTAGTTTCCTCATCTGTAGAATAGAGTGGGGAGGGGAACTTTTAGACCTGTCTAGCTTAAAGAAACTGTATGCCTTCTTTCTAATTAAAAATGTGAATGCCTTAGAGCCCTTTCTTAAAATACTGTATTTGTTGCTTTTTACTATTTTTTCTTTCCCTTTATCTCCCTTTCTTCCCTCCCTGCCCTTTTTCCCATGGATCCTTGAGGGTATTGTCAGATTCTTAATTTATTAGAGAGTATGAATTACTTTTTATATCCTCCATTTATCAAGACAGGGTATCTGAGAAAAGTAGGTAACCAGTAAGTAGTGAATGAATGAATATGTTTTATCTGGGTTAATAAAAGAATTGTTTAAATAAAATACCATCAAAGAGTTGTTGAAGTTTCATTGAAGGATAGTACTGCTGCCTTTCACATAAAGAATGAAATGTGTTTAGCAAAGTAACTGCTCTCTACTGGGCAGATGTACAAAGAGGAAAGCTCCTGCACCTGTCTTTAAGAAGCTCTCTGTTCTAATAGGCGAGGCCAATGTCTTTAAACTTTGTATTATGGAAAATTGCAAACATAAAAATATAATAATATGCATATCACCAGCTTTAACATTTTTCAACTTGTGGTCAATCTTGTTTTTTCTGTATCTCCACCCACTCCCCTCCTCCTTCTTAATTTTGAAACAAGTCCCTAGACATTTTTACCTGTTATTACCATACAGCATGATAAATGCAACAATAGACATGCTAATCTAAGTGAAGTGGAAATTTCTTCATATAAATATATTTGAGACTTGTATATTATACTGTTCTGAGCAAGAGAAATTAGATATAATAATCTACTGTAGGACAGGGATAAGTAGTTGGAGAGACTGAATATACATGTATAAAACAGAATGTAGCAACGTAAGATCATATGCCAGTATTAGAGATTCTAAATGGGAAATGACATTGGTGGAGTGTGTGTGTGCATGTGTTTAAGTTTTAACTGTTTGACAGTTTTAAGATTGCTTTGAGATATCTAGTCTAGATCATTCTTGTTCTTTATGGAATTTTTGCCAAAAGTGTTGGCATGGCAGCCACATGAGTAATCCTTCTTGAATGTAAGGAATTCTTACCACTATATCTTATTATTTTGGAGTATTGACTTAAAAACTTTGAACTATTAACTGAGAATTAAAATCTTAAAATATATCCCATGATGCAGAGTCTTAGTCAAAGGTCATAAACTTCTTTGAGCATCTCAGAGCTTTGTGCTATCTCTTCTCCTCAGAAAAAATATACATATACACTTAGTTTTTCTAATAATTTCAGGAGGCTAATAATAAGCCTTTCAAAACCCATTCAGATATCTTTGAAGGTTTACAGATTCTGGTTTAATAATCCATTCTTTAATGTATAGGCAGATAGCATACTGCTAAAATTCAACTTTATTTATTTCTTTGTGCTTTTCACCTTCTACATATAAGTGTTTTTGGTTTTTTTAACTTTAAACAATTTTTATTACACAAACGTTGTCACATAATTGGATATTGCTCTACTCTGTACACAATTAGTCTTACTCTCCACAGAAAGGCTGCTTCTTAGCTTCTCATCTGTTGATGGCAATCACTAAAATCCTGATTTTAATAGAATAGTAGTAAAAATGCTTCAGTGATTTAAGTTGAAAGCAGTATATTGGTACATGGCTCTTATACTCATTTACCAGGAATGTGCAAATGTCTTTATTCAAAAATACAAAATAAATTATCTGTAGGTATGGACAATGACAGCAGTAAACCATTCTGTGTTGTCAACTGAAACCAGTAACTGATGGTTATAGTGATTTTCTTAAACATCAGCCAGCCTTTTCTTCAGTCATCTCCTTCAACTGACCTCTCTTAAAGTTATTGGTGAGGAACGCTGCCTTGAGCTTCCTTTCACATCTCATTAATGATGGTAAAGCACTATTCTAGGAATTAGGACATGCCACCTCCCATCCCACCTCCCATCCCACCCATTCCGCCCATTCCAGGATCCTTCTCTTCTTTAGGAATTTCTGTGACTACGACTTCTACTGTAGTTAACAGAGAGGCCACTCCAGCAGCATCCAGTAAGGCACTTCTTACAACCTTAGTTGGATCAGTGATTCCTTTTTCCACCATATTCACAAAATCTCCAAGCATAGCGTCATAACCAACTTCTGAAGAACTTTGCAAAATTTTCTCAACTATCAGTGATCCTTCGACACCTGCATTCTTAGCAGTGGTCATTGAAGGAATTTTGAGTCAAACAAGTGTTTTTCATTATTGAGTGAAATTATAAAATTCATTATGCAATGCCTAATTTTTTAAAAGACCAATTCTTAATTGCATTCTTGGGGGAAAACAAGCTGTAGCCAGTTTGAATATGTAGGAATGATTTTACCAAAGATTTTGGAATAAGTGTATGGAACTTTATATAATGGCTTCTATCCATCCTGAATTAAGATGAAGTAGAATATGATTTAAGAATGAATAAATACATAAATACCACTTTTTCAGAGGTAAAGGAAAATCTTCTTTGACCTCTCTTGCCCTTAAATAGTTAAGATCTGTGGAGGAAAGGATCTGTTAAAGTATTTTGAGGTTCACATTTGTGTTAAAACAACTCCTAGATATGATACACAGAGGCTTAGAAACATGTATTGGTCTGACAGAGGATTGATTCTCTGTAGAGCCCTGAGATCATAAGTGTTTATTGTCCATCTAGTTTGAAGGATGGGCCTAAATATATTTCTTAGAAGTATGGTTTTTTTTTAACATCTTTATTGGAGTATAATTGCTTTACAATGGTGTGTTAGTTTCTGCTGTATAACAAAATGAATCAGCTATATGTATGCATATATCCCCATATCCCCTCCCTCTTGCGTCTGCCTCCCACCCTCCCTATCCCACCCCTGTAGGTGGTCACAAAGCACTGAGCTGATCTCCCCTTGCGATGCGCCTGCTTCCCACTAGCTATCGATTTTACATTTGGTAGTGTATATGTGTCAGTGCTACTCTTTCACTTTGTCCCAGCTTACCCTTCCCCCTCCTCGTGTCCTCAAGTCCATTCTCTACATCTGCATCTTTATTCCTGTCCTGCCCCTGGGTTCATCAGAACCTTTTTTTTTTTTTTTAGATTCCATATATATGTGTTAGCATACGGTATTTGTTTTTCTCTTTTTGACTTACTTCATTCTGTATGACAGACTCTAGGTCCATCTACCTCACTACAAATAACTCAATTTCGTTTCTTTTTATGGCTGAGTAATATTCCATTGTATATATGTGCCACATCTTCTTTATCCATTTGTCAGTGGACACTTAGGTTGCTTCCATGTCCTGGCTATTGTAAATAGAGCTGCAGTGAACATTGTGGTACATGACTCTTTGAATTATGGTTTTATCAGGGTATATGCCCAGTAGTAGGATTGCTGGGTCGTATGGTAGTTCTATTTTTAGTTTTTTAAGGAACCTCCATACTGTTCTTCATAGTGGGTGTATCAATTTACATTCCCACCAACAGTGCAAGAGGGTTCCCTTTTCTCCACACTCTCTTCAGCATTTATTGTTTGAGGATTTTTTTTTTGATGATGGCCATTCTGACCAGTGTGAGGTGAGAAGTATGGGGTTTTAAAAATTTGTGGATTGTACCTAAAATATAATCGTAATAATGGTTATTAGCATAAGCAGAATCCTTAGGAGATAGGAACAGATCAGTTAGCTGCTAAATGAGACATTTGACTGCAGAGCAGAGCATAGGTTGTTTGAAGATCAGTGAATATTAGGTGTATGGCTTTAAAGT
This sequence comes from Stenella coeruleoalba, assembly GCF_951394435.1. NCBI lineage: Eukaryota > Metazoa > Chordata > Mammalia > Artiodactyla > Delphinidae > Stenella > Stenella coeruleoalba. Next base: position 41,905,612 of record NC_137154.1, on the reverse strand, counting down.
GATAACCTTGTGACCCATTGGAGTTAATAATTTTCTGAGTATCTAATGTATTACTAGGAAATAAGCTTATTCTAATATACAGTAATACATAGACTTTGAGAGCTAGAAGAGGATTTATCCATCAGTGATTTAGCCTCCCCTTCAGTGAATTTTATGACTGATCAGAGCAATTAATTGACTTGCCCAAGGTCACGTGGTTAGTGGCAGTCACAACAGTGTAGTCTGTTGCTCTTATTTATCTTGGCTGTCTTTTTGTTCTGGATCTCAGTTTCTGGAGAAGGAAATATCTTGACAGAGTTTTTAGCATTGTGACTTTGATTCTCAATTGATAAATTGACTAAGAATTCGCTGGGCTTCTTAGATGCGTTAAGTCAGTTTCAGAGCTGGAAAGAGATTCTAAGAATCCACAAAGTCATCAAACACTTCCCTCCTGTTTTCTGTACCTTTCTCTGCTTGACAGCATTTTGTTTGTTGCAAGCTTTACATAAGAACCTGGCAAGGTTTTAAAGCTAGACCAGGAAGATTTTTGAGAAGAGGCTTTGTTATGGGATTCAGTTGTTTAAAGAGATTCCTGGAAGCTTCCTCCTCAAAACTAGAGACTGGAGGGATCATTGACATTCAAGTTCAGAGAAGTTTCTATTACTTCCACGAAGGGCTCTGATTCCAAGTCCTAATGCCACATTTGGTTGGTGTGGACCTGGTGACCAGGGAGAAGACCTGCGCCTATAGCTGGGGTAAAGACCTTTAGAACGGTGACCCTCCAGCTCTTTTAATCCCGGCCCTTTAGCTGGGTCATTCTTTAGCTCAGTAATTCCCATTTTCTAGTGGAGTAATAACAACTAAATTGTCAAGGTATAAGCATTTTGGGGGAGAGAGGGACTTTCTTCAGCAGTTAGGGAAATGGATGGTTCCTATTTGAATCACAAAAAATATACTTATCTTAAAGTCTAGACTAGTTAGAAAACTGTAGGTCTCAAATTCTAGTGATGGAATTATATAACACATTCTCCTGGTTTAATAAAACAACTAAAATGATAATAATTAAGCTCAACTTAATTAGAAGTAAGAATAATGATAATTGAAAACCATGACCAGTTTCACTGACAATGATTGATTGCTCCTCTTGAAAATTACAGAATTCCAGTTTTGAGTGTGCATATTTGGAGCATTGTGAGTTGCAGCAAGCAGAGTTATTAATTGTATACAAACTGAAGTTTTCGGTACATTCTAATAACATACTCATATTTGCAACTCTTAATAACTGGCTTTATAGTTTATTCATAAGTAGCCTTGTGGATCAATGGAAGGTCATGCTTTCTAAATCATTTGTAGACCATGGGAGGTTTGGTCCATGTTTGTATAGTCATTACCTTAGAAGGCTGATGTGGCAATAATGAGCTTTTCAGGAGCATTGTTTCCCTAGCGGTGTTGGGAAATTGGTGAAAGCCCAGCCTTAAAAAGAGGTCAGATGAACCGGTTTGCAGGGCAGAAATTGAGACATAGATGTAGAGAACAAACGTATGGACACCAAGGGGGGAAAGCGGCGGGGGGGGGGTGGGGTATGTGTGATGAATTGGGCGATTGGGATTGACATGTATACACTAATATGTGTAACATGGATAACTAATAAGAACCTGCTGTATAAAAAAAAATTAAATTAAAAAAAGAGGTCTAGGAGTTTCTTTACCTCAGTACATTTTGTAGGTCTTTGATATGCTAATGCACTTTGTAGCTCTCCTGGTTGGGGATAAAATGTACAGCATCGCAGCCCCATTTACCACAATTTGGAAAATGCTGCCTTGGTGGACTAGAGCCTGTTTTTAGGTTCAGCCTTGGGAACAGATTCAGAAGGCTTCATAAGAAAGTGACACAAGAGAAATGGAGAGGAAATAACAGCATACAGCAGGAACTTCAAAGCACTTTTCCGTAGTTAAGAGTTGCAGGTTATTTGCTATAATAATCAGACTGAGTATAAACAGCTTTCAAACAAAGTCTACTTCTGTAACCAGTGAAATACCTGATTCTAACAACTTGTTCTTAAAGTTACTAATCTTCATGAATAGGCTTTGGTAGTTTTAAATCAGACCACACAAGATACATGATTAGTAATCTGCCTGAGTCAATTTTTTGGGTAAACTTGTATGTGTACGTCTACATGTAATGTTCGCGGTATACATGGAACATTTTCATGTTAAAATCAATTTTGCTGAGTAATTTGAAATGTGTATATATTTTCACGTAAAAGTTCTTAGTTTATTAATCGTCTCATGAAAAATCTGCACAGTCACCACAGATACAATCACTGCAGAGTCTTTACTCCTTCTGTTGTCCAATCTACAGCTCACTTTTTCCCAGCACCAACATTGGCCTTTGCAGTCCTCTTGACTTTCTTCATTCTGTTCTTCGTTCCTTTTGCTGTTTCCTTGAGGTGTTTTTCTTAATGCAGGCCATGTCTTGCATGTCTGTGTTAGGGTTCATTTTTCTTTCTGTAGTCCAACGAATCGTAAATCCTGCCAAAGCCAGTTGTCTTGCCACTGCCAAAATGGATTCTGAATCCACATCCAAAGATGACATCTGGTGTGGTCTTGTACATTTTGGCTAGTTTTTCCTGAATATCTCTCTAAGCTACTTTTGCCTTCCCAGGGTGAAGGATGTCGACCAATTGTTTCTGCTAAAGTAGTTGGTTGGTCATGAACTTCCTGGTCTGGAGAGCTACTGTGTCATTTATGATGGTTGCTGATCTTCAAGCAGCCAGAGAAGAAAAGAGTGAAATATTTTTATATTAATTCTTAGGTATATTATGGAATCAGATGCACAACTTTAATGAGTTTTTCAGCAAAATGGGATATTTCGATTTCTGTGTTGTATTGGAGAAGTTTAAGAAGCCTTATCTTTGCTAATACACTTAAAATACTAGTATGCCTTTGTGTATTGTATTTCACTTTTTTGAGTCTGAAAGTGTTAGGATAAAAATTACAATATTTAACATGAAAACATTTTTATTAAGGTAAGGCATCTGTAGCACAATAGTTGATCTAAAGAAAATCATGTATGACTTTTGGAGGTTACTTTTTTAAGATTGTTTTCTCCCAGAATGGAATTGGATACATGTTTTTGCAAGCTGTGGAACTGTTTATTACCAAACTGTGTTAACAAGAGCACAGCCCTTCTTCTGTAGGCTTTACAGTAGAGAAGTTACCCTACTGGTATACAAGCCTCGAGGACAGAAACAAAGAAAAATGGGTATTGCTAAAAAATTTAAGTTTTCTTGTCAGCAAATAATTTTAATGCTGTAGAATTGACATTTCCTCTCTGATGAAGTAGAACTTGACTTTTAAGGATGTTTTTGTGTTTGATTTTTACATCACTCAAAGGAATTCTGAGTCTGATTTTTCTTAACGTTTAATATTTTCCAGGATAATGAGGTTTTAGAGGCATTTTAACTTGCCAAAGTGCCATGCTTACGGAGTAACATCAGTATACAAAATAGTTGTGTAGTGCCCTAAGAACTAACGAACCTACTGAGATTCCTTACCAAGATGTGTCGTAGAAATTGGGGAAGATTGGATATAGAGAGTTAAATATTGGCATATCAATGTCTGTGTAGGCAAACAGAGTGGCCATTATATTCACTTCAATGGGTGCTTACAACAGGGTTGGACACTAGCATCTTTTATTGAAAACCAAGATGCTAGAGTTATTCTTTTGTTTGTTGAAAAATGCTTTGTAAGCCTTAATTTTTGAAAAGAAAAAGGAACCCACTATTCTTATCAACTTGTACATTTTGAGTTTGCATTTTTTAATCCTTCTTTTGTTGTTTACAGTTCACTTGCAGAGGTTTTCTTTTATGTTGTCTTAATCAAAACACTAAATATTCTAGAGTTATTAAAATATAGTAAAAAGACGCTATACCAGTGGTTCCCGATATGCCTCCAGATGAGAGTCTATCAAAAATTTTAGAAGAAAATATATGCTTACCTATAATATGAGGCCTCTTAATAGTCTAACTAAAATGAGTTGGCTTGTTTTTGGCTGCAAGTATGTCAACTCCAAGTGGAAATCTACTGGTTATAAGTTCACAATTAAGTGAATATGGGAAAGTGAAATTTTTATTCAGTGAATGAGATTATTTGGTGGGCAAAATCAGTTGACCCTGGAGCAGCAGTGGAAGTTATGGGTGCCAGTCTTCCTAGAAGTCAAAAAAATCTGTGTGTAATTTTACAGTTGGCTCTCTGTATCTGTGGTTCTGCCTCCTCAGGTTCAACCAACTGCAGGTTGTATAATGCTGTAATATGCATTTGTTGAAAAAAATCTGTGCATAAGTACACCCATGTAGTTTAAACCTGTGTTGTTCAAGGATCATCTGTACTTAGAAGTATGAGGCCCATGGGGCCATTTTTTTTTAAGGCATTTTGGGTAACTTGAACATGGATTAAATGGGTTACCGAACCAGGTTTGTTTGCCTGATGTGCAGCAAGCCAAACGCTGAGACACCGAGGTTTGCAGCAGAGAAAGGGTTTATTCAGGAGACAGCCAAGTGAGGAGACAGGAGACAGGAGAGCAGATCTCAGATCTGCCTCCCTGAAGTCAAGGGGTTTGAAATATTTATGGGATAAAGAAGCAGGGTGATATTAGGCATGGGGAAAGGTGATTGGAGGTAGGGAAAAGGTGAGGTAATTGGTGTTCTTTGCAGGCATATCTGAGTTACATGCTTCTTCTTGAGATGCATGTTCAAAAATGGAGGCACTTAGCATGATCTGAGGGTGGAGTTTTGAGTCCTCTGATGTCAAAAGGTCATTTATTGGACACCTTTGCAGGCCCAGTTTTAGGGTCAGTGGTCCCAACCAAAAATCTTAGCTGGCTTGAACTGGATAAGAGCTGACTCCAAGTTTCTGGAAAACAGCATAAGCCCCCAATACTGTAGGGACCCATACGACAGAGGTGTTATCTATAGGTGGTGGTTAAGGAGCCAAAAGAAATAATTAAGATGAGCTTGATCAGTGAAAGCATATTACAATCAGGGGGGTTTTTAATAAGCTGTTCCCTTAGCTGCTGTTCTGTAAGACAAGCTCAAGAATTTCTTTTAGTCATCAGTTTCTGTTAACCTATGGGACAGTTTCAAATGGTTGACCATCTCAGGAGTAATGAGCAGTTACTTTACCATATTCTTTGTGGCAGATTGTATTTTCTAAAAGTAGTTGTAACAATGTGTCCCTTCTCACATGTTCTTGTGACCTTGACCATTCTCTCATCCTGAGGTGGAGTTATGTTCCCTTCCCTTGAATTTGGGTGTTCTTGTGAATCACTTGTGAGCAATAAGGTGAGGTCAGAAAAGGTGAGCTTCCATCCAGCTCACCAAAATACTGGTCTTGAAGTCTTCAATAGCTTTTCATCAGTATAGCCTGAGATTTCCATGCTATAAGGAAACCCAGACTGCCTCATGTGGACAGACCACGTGAAGAGGCTCTAAGATAGGAGCTAGAACTGTTCAGCTAAAACTGCTTATTTGAGCCATTCCCAAATTCCTAACTCTCAGAAACTATGAGAGAGAATAAAAATGATTATTGTTGCTTTAAGATGTTGTTTTAGAGTGATTTTGTTACATAGCAATAGATAATCAGAACACTACTTTCCCTGAATCTGCTACTATATACTGAGATTTGTCGGTGTACAGATGTACAGTTAGTGATATACCGCAATGATTTGTTCTGGGATCTGAACATTAACTTTATTTTGGTCTTTACCTTTGATATATAAAGCTTTTTTTCTATCATTCTTTCCTGTACCCATTTGGAAAAGCCATTCCATCCTTAACTATTTAGTAGAATGTATTTTGGTAATTGAAACTGTCATGTTTGTTGGAAAGTGTCCATGATATGTTTATTATGTCATGAGAGCATATGATCATCTTTAGAAGGCCTTTTGCTCTGTACCTTAATTTTAGTTACTATGGTATTTGGCCTTCTCTTAGTTTCCTAGGGCTGCTGTAACAAAGTACTACAAACTGGGTGGCTTAAAACAACAGATATTTATTGTCTCACAGTTCTGGAGGTTAGAAGCCCAAAATCCATGCTCTGTCCGAAACCTGTGAGGGAATTCTTCCTTGCCTCTTCCTAGTTTTTTCTTAGCAATTTTGATATTCCTTGGCTTGTAGCTGTGTAATTCCAGTCTCTGCTTTTGTTGTCAGGTGGAGTTCTCCCTGTGTATATCTATGTCTTTACATGCCTCTCCTCTTATAAGGACACCAGTGATGTTGGATTAGAGACCCATTCTGCTCCAGTGTTATATCATTTACCTTAACTAATTACACCTTCAACAACCCCATTTCCAAATAAGGTCACATTCTGAAGTCCTAGGGATTAGGATTTCAACATATCTTTTTAGGGGGAACACAGTTCAATCCATAACAGGCTTCAAGGGAGATTGATATAATTATGTGTTAACCATTTAAACATTTTTACTCCAGATTAGATGTGAATGGGGTTTTTAATCAGTGACCATGAAGCTCTATTCTCTGCAGTTTAGGTCCCCTTTCTCTCTAGGATACATACATACTACACATAAAATTTGATAGTAGTTTTTTACTGTTTACGCTCATTGACCCTTTTGAGAATCTGATAAGAACAGTGGATTTTTCCTCTAGAAAAAATGTACAGATATATGCACGGGAGTGCACACTTGTACACACACACATAAACACACTCAAAACAATATTTTGCATGAAACTTTAACACGTTCTTGGATTTCCCCGCCACCCCCCAAGCCTGTTCATGAACTTCTGGATTAGAGAGTTATTAATTCCCATCAGTTACAGATACCTAATTTCTATTTCCCTTTTAGTGGAAAAGCAAACGAAAAGGAAAAATAATGAGGAAGCAGAAGTAATGTATATGGAATCCCCTCATGGTCATTGTAGCTCAGTGCAGCTTTTTGGGGAATTTTCATAATTCTGTGATATTTACCATGTGCGTAGTCTCTTTTCTGCTTCCATTCCCGTTCCCTTAGCCATGTATTATAACCTTTGGCTACATAAAATTATAAGTAACGTTATACATTCATGTAGAAAAGAATAATCTATGTAGTTTTAGACCTGTACACAGTATATAAACAAAGCTTTGTATCCTGCAACAGTGTTGGGTTAACTCTTGACCTCTTTAAATTCTGTGTTATTTTTTGATTATTATATCAAGATTTTTTTGAACATGGTAGCGGTCTAGGGTTTCTGAGTCTGCGACAGGATTATATTCTGTGCTCTTCTTCACTTGTACCCTTTTCTCCAAAATAATATCGCCCAAGCTTCACCCCTGAACATCTTATCTTAATGGGCTCTCTTTTTAAAAATACGTATTTTTAGGTACACCTTGAAAAAGGCTAAAGATCATGTCTTTGTGTTGTGTTTAGTCTCTCACATATCTGTGTTTCTGAAGCCTGTCATTCATTTATTGTTTTTGTTTTGAAAATATTATATCAATTATTTACTGTCCATTTTAGAGTGATATGCATAGTAACTCTAGTAATAGTGAAATCATAGGCAATGGATATTTAGACTGTGCTGGTTTCCCATTGATGCTTTTCTTAGTAGTTCATTTTTCTGAATGTGGAATATTCAGAATCTTTATTTAGAACAGGGGTTGGCAAACTGTGACCTGCAAACGGTTTTCCTGTCTTTGTGAATAAAGTTTTATTGAGACAGAGCCATGCCCATTTGTTTACTTACTGTTCATGGCTGATTTTGTGCCCCAAATGGCAGAATGGAGTAGTTGCTACTAAGATTGTATGGCCCACAAGCTGAAAATATTTACTACTTGACCCTTTACAGAAACCTTTGCCAACTCTTGGTTTCGAATATTTTGGAATTAATTCCCCCTCTTTTAAGGATATTTGAAATTCTTTTATTTATTTTACTTCTTCAGCCATGGAATCTAAGGGATATTAAAAGACCATTTAGCTCAGCATTCTATCTACTGCTGCTTGAATTTCCTCCAGTACTCCTGCCAAGTGGTCCTCCAGCTTAGAGGTGTAGTAGGATTATGAGACAAAACAGCATTGGATGTGTCTGTGTTAAACACAGAATTGCCCCTGATTGGGAGTCAATCAGTGACTCTCAATAAAAAGATAGATGAAATAGCTTATTCTTTGTCTCTTTGCTCTCCCCACTGTCTCCATTGGTAGGTTATTTACTTTGGGTTTGTTTACATGCTAGAGGCACAGAGGAGTCACTTTGTAAGAGGAAGACAACTAAGTAGATCCTACTTTAAGGTGTAGCTGTAGGTGGAAATTTATAGGAAGCTGGAATGAATGTTTAGACATTGTCTAGAGATTTTCATGTTCAGTGCTTAGTTTCCCTAAATTTATAGCAGCTAAAACAAGGAACTAAGAGTTCTTACAATTACCTTTTGTCAGTTTTTACTGTATGTTCAATAAATACTGGTGCAGAAAGAAACATATAGGTAGAGCCAGTCTCACTGCAGAACTTCACCTCAGAACTGTGTTTGGTAATTCTGTGTACTTGACTCCTTGGTGAACATGGTGAGCGTAGGGGTCCTCTCAGGAGATGGGAGAGAGTGGTATCTGATCCAAAGATCAACATTATCCAGACGGGGGAAGAATTTCTCACATTCCATTTAGGAAATCCAGCCTGCTAAAGTCTTGTTAAACAACAGTTTCATAGTTAAAACATCATCTGGTTTTTAATCTAGTAGGTTTGCCATCTAATAAAGAAATGAAATAAAAACTCAAGTAATAAAGATTAGCAGAAGAAAGATATTACACTTTTTTTCTTAACACAATGCTCATCTTTTATTTTTCACTTTAGAAAAGATTTTTCGTACTTTTTTTCTCATAGATGAAAGTGAGTTTGTAAATTGTTAGAGGACAAAAGATAGTATAGACTGGCTAATTGATGGGAAAATATACGCTTTCAAATTTTTTTTGGTACCTTCTGATTTTTCTATTTACAGGCTCTACCTGTATGTTTCTTTCTGCACCAGTAGTTTAAAATATATAACACATGCACTTTGTACATAATTTTAAATTGTGCAAAAGGATATATAGTGTGTATAGTGAAAAGCAAATGCCCGTCATTTCTGTTCCCTAGTTATCCAGTTCTCCCTCCCAGAGGCAACCATTATTACCAGTTTTCTGGCTTTTTTGCCAGAAAAATCTGTGTGTTTATAAACATACGCATTCATTTTTTCATTCCTTTTCCATAAAAGGTGGTATATCATACAGAATATTACATCTTGGCTTTTAAAGTTAATCATGAATGCTGTGTTTCATATCAGTATAAGTTGAACCACCTCTTTCCTTCTTTAGTCCTCAGAGGTTTGGTTTAAACCTACTTCTCCTAAAATCATTAATTTCCTTCCCAGAATTAAAAAAATGGGTATATGTGCATGTGACTGTAACAGTATACAGTCCAGAGATAAAGTAGCTATTATTTTTACTTTGGTAATAAAAATTTTTTCCTAGTCTAAAAATTACACTCATAACTAAATGATTATTTCCATAAAAAAAGATAATTAAAGTTTTTTAGACTGAAATATTACAGATCAGACTGACTGCTGAGGGACCACAGAGAAATCACTGCCAAAGAAGTATGGGGAAGATGAATAAGGAAATGTAATTATGTGCCCAGCCTTAATCCTTACACAGATGCTATGAAGTGAAGGGGTGGGGATGTATATGCTGTCTATATGTTTTAGAAATGAGGAAACTACAGAAACAAACAGATAAGTAAGCTCACCCCCAAGATAAATGAATGAGCCTGGATTCCAGCCCAGCCCTGCTAGACTCAGAGCCCAAAGGTCCCCACTACATCATGGCATTGGGTTATCTGAAAGGCTTGTTTCCACAAAGGGGGCCTACCTTGTTTATCAGGAAGCAGTTTATAACAGGGCCGGATTCAATAGAGTACTGAAAATGGCTTCACTAGAGACTTAATTTCTTAATAGCTTATGTAAGGGAGGAAGACTTTTCTTCTATCCTTTTATGTTCTATGACTGATGCCTGCAAATTAAACTGACAAAAGACATTAATAGAAAAGGCATATGTATATTTTTAAAATGTGCGTAAAGGCTTCACAGAAAAGTGAAAACCCAAAGAAAGATGGTTAGACTTGAGAGCTTATATACCATATTAACAAAGGGTTATAAATTATGGAGAAGTGACTAGACAAAGGAAAAGGAGTTTGGGCTTCTAGGGGCAATAAATTGTGGGAAGGTAAATATGTGGGAAAACTAATAGAAGGTATTGGTTGCTAACATTCCATCTTCTTCATGGCCATAAAACTCACCCAGAGAGTCCTCATTATGGCAGCCCTCATTTCTTGGAAGTTTCTGCTTTTAATCAGATGAGGGAAGCTCTGAGAAGAATTCTTTCTGCATCTGTTGAATCTCAGTTCCTTCAGCTCAAAGTAACCCATGTGCTATTAGTGATAAGCTTTGGGGTGTAAATTCTGATCCCATACTCCCTTACACAGAACTCACTGTTTTTCAAAGGTAGGTAAGTGTGATACATAGTATATATATTGGTACAGATATTTGCATATATTGGTATAGATATTTATAGAAACATGTTTGAATTTTGTTATTAATCTTAAGCAAGACCTTAAGAAGCTCTCAGAGCTTCTTGTCTTTACCTTATCTTATTACCTTTACTGCCTTGAGTTTTTTGTTTCTAGTCTTCCAATAAATTTACCTTATCTTATTACCTTTACTGCCTTGAGTTTTTTGTTTCTAGTCTTCCAATAAATAGTTCTGTTTAGAAAAGGTCTTTCAGTGGGTCGGGTAGAGTAGAGTTGGAAATAAATCCACTAACCTTCGATAAGTGTGTATTTCTTAACCTGAGAATGATGTCTTTTTATTCAAACTGATAGTGGCAATAATTAAGTCCGCTTTGGTGTTCTTGTGAGTCGAGTTCTAAGTTTGGCAACAGACCTTTTCCTTTCTCATTCTCTTTGTTGGGTGCCTCTGGAAATGGCCTTCAGGGAAATACTGGTAAAGTCTAATTGCTCTTGAGCTTTAATTGTTTAAGAGTCTACCTGAACCAGTTAATAGTCTCATTTCTAAACTGTGTTGCTTAATTGGCCCATCAGCTTTTACTGTGAAATGATGTGGAGTTTTAAGGATTTTTCAGCCAGAATTTGCCTTATTTCATATGCTAAAATTTTCTGTGGAGCAGGTTCTTGACTGTTATATGCCAAGAAGACCCTGTAGTAAAGATACTGTCCATTTCCTCTTATAGTGAATCATACAACTTTAGAAATGGAAAGGAAGACCATCTGTTCCAGCCTCTTCACTTTCCTGCAACTTCTCTTTCAGTGTTATGCACTCACTCCTTACCCATGAGTTGATGCCTTTACCTCACTGTAGGACAAGTGGAAACTTCTTATACTCTCTATAAATGTGGAATTTAGTTAGAAGATACTGGTTTAAATTTGCCTCTGTCTATATATAGGTGCTGAGTGACCTTAGGCAAGAAAAATTATTAAGAAGACTTGTAGGAAATTGTATTGGAAAGCATGAGAGATGTAGTTTTTTGTGCTTAATCGCTCCTTTTCCTGTCTTCCTTTTATTATTTATTTTTCTCATCACTAATGACTTCTGTAAAGCTTTGCTTCAAGCCCATGGACCCACCTCGTTCCTCTCACCATATCCTAATCTCCATGTACTTTGTTCGCATTTGTCTTTCTGCTTAGCAAGTTTCTGAAACAACTACTTGACAGTATATTAAAAGTTTTAATTAATTTGAGTTGTTTTTAGCGGTAATATAGGCAAAGGAATTCCCATTTCTTGGCACTAAAGAGCTGCTTTTTTTGGCAGATTTTTGTCGTTTTCATGTTACTGTAATACCCCAGTCTCTCACTTTGATTGCTTTGTCTATTTAAAGAACTCTTTTTTAAAAATTTAAGTTTATATTTTTAGGTTTTTACACATATCCACTCTTTTTTGGATTTTCCTCCCATCTAGGTCACCACAGAACACTGAGTAGAGCTCCCTGTACCACCCAGCAGACTCTCACCAGTCATCCACTTTATACACAGTATAAAGAACTCTTTTTTAAAAAGTTGAAAATGAGAGAAGGAACTTGTCTCTAATTATTTATCTTAACTAGGTTTCTGAAAGTAATGAGACAACATGATTGGCTTTCCATTAATTTTAGGACATATATTAAGAGACTACAATTATGTTACAAGGGTGCAGTTTATATTGATTGGGTGAGTGCTATCTTAGAATTATCTGTGGTTTCTCCATTTACATCCATTCCAGGCTCTTTTTGCCCATGAGCCTGCATGTTCTCCTTTTATAGATAAGGAAACAGGTTAAGAGTAGTAGGTTTATCTTAGGATCTCATGGCTTCAAAGTGGCAGAGCCTGGACCTCAGCCACTAGCAAGTGAAGGTATCTTAGTTTAAGTAGCTTTATAATATGTTCTCTTAATGTAAGTTTATGTGCATAATATAAAACCCACTAGGAAAACCCACTTTAGCAAGAAAGCCTCTAAAGTAATTGTGATATTTGGTACCCACCATTTTGCTGGTCTTCTGAAAGATTTCTGCCTCTTTAACTATTGAACCATAGGATAAGGCACTTTTTGAAGAAAATACCCAGCTGCCACTGCTAGGTGGTGTATCCTGAGGCATCTCAAGAACAGTGAAAATAAATATGAATCATGTTTCACAGCTTCTCTGCCCTGGCACATGGAATAATATTGCTGCTTTTCTCATTACTGCAGTGCTGCAGCTACTTTTTAACAGCTGATAGGAGCTTTAGATATTTTCCTGTGTAAGTAGAATCATACAGTAGGAACCTAAACAGCATGCTCTGGAAGGATTGGCAGCATTTCTTTCCTGGCTTCTGCTTTTCCTGTAGCTTTTGGCCATACTAGCAGGACTATGTGGAAGATGTGATAAGTCTAGACTTTCCTTAAAAGGAGTGCTCATATGCACTTACTTTGCCAGTAAGTTAATAGGGTAAAGTATATTGGTGGGTGGGGGAATCAAGAATACCTGGAGACAGAGTTTAAAAATACTTGGTGCTTGTAAAGTTTTTGGTTGTGTTGTGATAAAGTTGGGGAGCTGTGGGAATCTGTTCTTTCTTCCATGAAGAGAACCTTAAGGATAAAATCACATGCAATTAGCTTTAAGCTAGTTACCTGAAACTGGTAAGAAGTAGTTTCATTCTACAACTCTCTTAGCAAATAATCTTTATACTGTTAAGGAGAGAGTATTAAATTCGGTAAAAATTTTCTGTTGTTTGGTTTTAACAGATTTTTATAGGGAGGGTGTCCTGGTAGGTGAGGAAGGGTTGAGCCAATCCTTTTAGGGTTGAGCCAATCACATACTCAGGCTATAAATCCTCAATTATTAAAGGGCAAACTGCTTAGTATCTTTTTCTGTCTTAAATGCATGTGTACACCTGTGGAAAACTTTCTGGTTCCTGGTATCTGGTAGGTGCTTAATAAATATTTCTTGAATAGATTTTTACATATGAAGCTCAGAGAATTAAATAACTTGTTCTAGGTCATGTGTCTAGGACACTGTGTTTAATATATATATTTAGTATGTAATTGTCATTAATACTTACCAGATTTGTTAGGTGTATTGATGCAGAATTATTCTTCATTTCTCCCCTATGACAACATTTTAATGCTCTATAGTTTTAATTAGGTTTGGGGGTCAACGAAGTCTTGAAATAGTCTTATTAGACCTGAAGCAGATTATAAGTAGAGTAACCATACTGTGAAAACTGGAACACTTTTGAGAAGAGGGGGCTCTAATCAAAGTTAAGCTGGAATAATGTGTAAAACCAGGCTTATTCCAGGAAAACCAGGACATATATGGTCACCCTATATTTACTTTTATTTTTTACAGTAAACTTTTTTTTTTTTTTTTTTTTTTTGCGGTACGCGGGCCTCTCACTGTTGTGGCCTCTCGCGTTGCGGAGCACAGGCTCCGGACGCGCAGGCTCAGCGGCCATGGCTCACGGGCCCAGCCGCTCCGCGGCATGTGGGATCTTCCCAGACCCGTGCACGATCCCATGTCCCCTGCAGCGGCAGGTGGACTCTCAACCACTGCGCCACCAGGGAAGCCCTACAGTAAACTTTTTATTGACGTGTAGCATACCTTCAGAAAGTCCATAAATCCTGTGTACAACTTGACGAGTTTTAAAAATGAGCCACCCAGATCAAGAAATAGAACATAACCAGTATCCCAGAAGCCTCCCTCACACCCTTTTTGGTCACTACCTCTTCCTCCCCTGGAATATAACCATTGTTCTGACTTTTAACCGTAGATGATTTTTGCCTGTTTTTGAACTTTATATGCATGATATCATACAGTATACACCTTTTGTGTCTGGCCTCTTTGGCTCAGTGTTCTCTTTGTGAGCCCCATCCATGTGGTGTGTAGGATAATTCCTTCATTCTCATTGTTTTTTAATATTCCATTGTATGAATATACTATAATTTATGTAATATACTATTGACCAGACATTGGGTTTTTAAAATTTTGGGTCAGTAGGAATAGTGCTGCTACAAACATGTAAACATTGTTTATGAGTCTTTTGGTGAACAAATGTACTCATTTCTGTTGGGTATATAATCAGGAATGGAGCTGCTACATCATATGATATGTGATTGTTTAGCTTTATTAGGTTGTACAACTTTTACTAAGTGTTATAACTATCTGTACTTCCTCCAGCAGTAGATGAGAGTTCCATTTTTCTCTCTCTGAAACTTTACCAATACTATGTATTGTCTGTCTTTTTCATTTTAGCCATTCTGGGGACAGTGTACCAGGATCACATTGAGGTTTGATAACTAATGAAGTTCAGCCCTTTTTAAAACTATATTTTATTTTTATTTATTTATTTTTGGTTGTATTGGGTCTTTGTTGCTGTGCGCAGGCTTTCTCCAGTTGTGGGGAGCGGGGGCTACTCTTCATTGCATGCGCGGACTTCTCACTGCAGTGGCTTCTCTTGTTGTGGAGCATAGGCTCTCGGTGCGTGGGCTCAGTAGTTGTGGCACACAGGCATAGTTGCTCCGTGGCATGTGGGATCTTCCCGGACCAGGGATCGAACCCATGTCCCCTGCATTGGCAGGTGGATTCTTAACCACTATGCCACCAGGGAAGTCCTCAGCCCTTTTTTATGTGCTAATTGGCCATTTGGATACTCTCCCTTATGCTTCCTTTTCTGTTCAAGGCTTTCCCATTTTCTATTGTTTTTTTCACTTCTCCTTATTCATTTGTAGTTCTTCATATATTCTGGGTAGTAATCAGTTGTCATTTATACATACTACTGCAAATATCTTTTACCTGTTTTGCCTTTTCTCTCTGTTAATAGTGTTGTGGGATGAACTCAGTTTTAGTGTCTTCCAGTTTATCAATATTTTTCCTTTTTGGTTAGCACTTCTTGTGTCCTATTTAATAAATATTTGCCTACCCCATGATCATGGAGATGTTCTGTGTCATCTTCTAGAATCATAACTATTTTACCTTTCACATTTGGGTGTATAGTCTGTCTGGAATTCATTTTTGTGTGTGGTGTGGTATAGAAGTCAAGATTCATTTTTTGCTATATGGACATCCATTGATTGTACTCTTCTCTTCTTGTCCCAATACCACATTTCTGTAGCTTTATAATACATCTTGTTACATGGTAATATAAGTTCTCCAGCTTTGTTGTTCTTAATGCTTGTCTTGGCTACTCTTGGCCCTTTGTATTTCTGTAACATTTTAGAGTCTTAGTTTCCATACATAAATAAAAACAGCTTAAATTTTGATTGGGATTGTATTGAATCTAAGGAATGTAGTACATCTCTCCATTTATTTAAGTATTGTTTGATTTCTCTCAATGTTTTGTAGTTTTCCATTAGTATCTTTTACATTTATTTCTAATTTTTGGTGTTCTCAAAAAAAAAATAATTCAGGGGCTTCCCTGGTGGTGCAGTGGTTAGGAATCCGCCTGCCAATGCAGGGGACACAGGTTCGAGCCCTGGCCCGGGAAGATGCCACATGCCATGGAGCAGTTAAGCCTGTGCGCCACAACTACTGAGCCTGTGCTCTAGAACCGTGAGCCACAGCTACTGAAACCCATGTGCCTAGAGCCTGTGCTCTGCAACAAGAGAAACCACCGTAATGAGAAGCCCGTGCACCACAACAAAGACCCAACTCAGCCCCCGCAAAAAATTCGTTGAGGTGAAATTCACATAATATAAAATTAATCATTTTAAAGGGAAAAATTCAATGACATTTGCTACATTCACAATGTTATGCAGCTGCCACCTCTGTCTAGTTCCAGAATCCCTTCACTCCAAAGTAAAGCTCCTGAAGCAGTTTTCCTCCACTGCCCACTCTCTCCACTCTTCAGCTCCTGCCAACCACCAGTCTGCATTGTCTCTATGGATTTATCTATTCTGGATATTTCATAAAAATGAAATCCTATAGTATGTGATCTTCTATATCTGATTTTTTAAACTTAGTATGTTTTTGAGGTTCATCGCCCATTGTAGTACGTGTCAGTACTTCATTCCTTATTATGACTGAATAATATTCCACTATATATACATGATTTGTTGATCCATTCATCTGTTGATGGACTTTTGGGCTGTTTGTACTATTTGGCTGTTGTAAACACTGCTGCTATAAGCAAGTGTGTATGTGTACTTTTTGAGTACCTATCTGCAGATCTTTGGGGTGTATACCTAGGAGCAGAATTGCAGGGTCATATGATAATTTTTTGTTTAACTTTTTGAGGAACTGCTAAACTTTCCCACAGCAGCTGAATCATTTTTCATTCCCATCAGCAATGTGCATGAGTTCCAGTTTCTCTGCATCCTCATCAGTCGATACTTGATATTTTCCATAATTTTTTGGTGTTTTGGATGGTATTATAAGTGGTATAGTTTTTTTTTTAACTTTATTTCTTGTGTGTTGGTGGTGTATAGAAATACATTTGTTTTTTTTTCTGTATAAACCTTGTATCTAGTTCTCAAATTCACTTGGTAATTCTAATAATTTACTTACGTATTGTCTGAATTTTCTGCGTACATTTGCATTTCTGATTTCCAATGCTTTCTTTTTTTAAATTTTATTTATTTTTTTATACAGCAGGTTCTTATTAGTTATCCATTTTATACATATTAGTGTATATATGTCAATCCCAATCTCCCAATTCATCACCCACCCCCCACCCCACCCCCGCCACTTTCCCCCCTTAGTGTCCATATGTTTGTTCTCTACATCTGTGTCTCAATTTCTGCCCTGCAAACTGGTTCATCTGTACCATTTTTATAGGTTCCACATATATGTGTTAATATACGATATTTGTTTTTCTTTTCCTGACTTACTTCACTCTGCATGACAGTCTCTAGATTCATCCATGTCTCTAAGATGACCCAATTTCTTTCCTTTTTATGGCTGAGTAATATTCCACTGTATGTATGTACCACATCTTCTTTATCCATTTGTCTGTCAATGGGCATTTAGGTTGCTTCCATGACCTGGCTGTAGTAAATAGTGCTGCAATGAACATTGATGTGCATGTGTCTTTTTGAATTATGGTTTTCTCTGAGTATATGCCCAGTAGTGGTATTGCTGGGTCATATGGTAATTCTATTTTTAGTTTTTTAAGGAACGTCCATACAGTTCTCCATAGTGGCGGTATCAATTTACATTCCCACCAACAGTGCAAGAGGGTTCCCTTTTCTCCACACCCTCTCCAGCATTTGTTGTTTGTAGATTTTCTGATGATGCCCCTTCTAACTGGTGTGAGGTGATACCTCATTGTACTTTTGATTTGCATTTCTCTAATAATTAGTGACGTAGAGCCGCTTTTCATGTTCTTCTTGGCCATCTGTATGTCTTTGAAGAAATGTCTATTTAGGTCTTCTGCCCATTTTTGGATTGGGTTGTTTGTTTTTTTAATATTGAGCTGCGTGAGCTGTTTATATATTTTGGAGATTAACCCTTTGTCCGTTGATTCATTTGCAAATATTTTCTCCCATTCTGAGGGTTGTCTTTTCATCTTGTTTGTAGTTTCCCTTGCTTTGCAAAAGCTTTTAGGTTTCATTAGGTCCCGTTTGTTTATTTTTGCTTTTATTTCCATTACTCTAAGAGGTGGATCAAAAAACATCTTGCTGTGATTTATGTCAAAGAGTGTTCGTCCTATGTTTTCCTCAAAGAGTTTTATAGTGTCTGGCCTTACATTTAGGTCTCTAATCCATTTTGAGATTATTTTTGTGTATGGTGTTAGGGAGTGTTCTAATTTCATTCTTTTACATGTAGCTGTCCAGTTTTCCCAGCATCACTTATTGAAGAGACTGTCTTTTCTCCATTGTATATCCTTGCCTCCTTTGTCATAGATTGTTGACCATAGGTGTGTGGGTTTATCTCTGGGCTTTCTGTCCTGTTCTATTGATCTATATTTCTCTTTTTGTGCCAGTACCATCATATTGATTACTGTAGCTTTGTAGTATAGTCTGAAGTCAGGGAGTCTGATTCCTCCAGCTCCGTTTTTCTCCCTCAAGATTGCTTTGGCTATTCGGGGTCTTTTGTGTCTCCATACAAATTTTAAGATTTGTTGTTCCAGTTATGTAAAAAATGCCATTGGTAATTTGATAGGGATTGCATTGAATCTGTAGATTGCTTTGGGTAGTAAAGTCATTTTCACAATATTGATTCTTCCAATCCAAGAACATGTTAAACATCTCTCCATCTGTTTGTATCATTAATTTCGTTCATCAGTGTCATATTGTTTTCTGCATACAGGTCTTCTGTCTCCCTGGGTAGGTTTATTCCTAGATATTTTATTATTTTTGTTGCAGTGGTAAATGGGAGTGTTTCCTTAATTTCTATTTCAGATTTTTCATCATTAGCATATAGGAATGCAAGAGATTTCTGTGCATTAATTTTGTGTCCTGCAACTTGACCAGATTCACTGATTAGCTCTAGTAGTTTTTTGGTGGCATCTTTAGGATTCTGTATGTATAGTATCATGTCATCTGCAAACAGTGACAGTTTTACTTCTTCTTTTCCAATTTGTATTCCTTTTATTTCTTTTTCTTCTCTGATTGCCGTGGCTAGGACTTCCAAGACTGTTGAATAATAGTGATGAGAGTGGACATCCTTGTCTTGTTCCTGATCTTAGAGGAAATACTTTCAGTTTTGCACCATTGAGAATGATGTTTGCTGTGGGTTTGTCGTATATGGCCTGTTTATGTTGAGGTAGGTTCCCTCTGTGCCTACTTTCTGGAGAGTTTTTAATCATAAATATGTGTTGAATTTTGTCAAAAGCTTTTTCTGCATCTATTGAGATGATCATATGGTTTTTATTCTTCAATTTGTTAATATGGTGTATCACATTGATTGATTTGCGTATATTGAAGAATCCTTGCATCCCTGGGATAAATCCCACTTGATCATGGTGTATGATCCTTTTAATGTGTTGTTGCATTCTGTTTGCTAGTATTTTGTTGAGGATTTTTGCATCTGTATTCATCAGTGATATTGGTGTGTAATTTTCTTTTTTTGTAGTATCTTTGTCTGGTTTTGGTATCAGGGTGATGGTGGCCTCATAGAATGAGTTTGGGCATGTTTCTTCCTCTGCAATTTTTTGGAAGAGTTTGAGAAGGATGGGTGGTAGCTCTTCTCTAAATGTTTGGTGGAATTCACCTGTGAAGCCATCTGGTCCTGGACTTTTGTTTGTTGGAAGATTTTTAATCACAGTTTCAATTTCAGTGCTTGTGATTGGTCTGTTCATATTTTCTATTTCTTCCTGGTTCAGTCTTGGAAGGTTATACCTTTCTAAGGATTTGTCCATTTCTTCCAGGTTGTCCATTTTATTGGCATAGAGTTGTTGGTAGTAGTGTCTTAGGATGCTTTGTACTTCTGCGGTGTCTGTTGTAACTTCTCCTTTTTCATTTCTAATTTTATTGATTTGAGTGCTCTCCTTCTTTTTCTTGATGAGTCTGGCTAATGGTTTATCAATTTTGTTTATCTTCTCAAAGAACCAGCTTTTAGTTTTGTTGATCTTTGCTATTGTCTTCTTTGTTTCTATTTCATTTATTTCTTCTCTGATCTTTATAATTTCTTTCCTTCTGCTAACTTTGGGTTTTGTTTGTTCTTCTTTCTCTAGTTCCTTTAGGCATAAGGTTAGATTGTTTATTTGAGATTTTTCTTGTTTCTTGAGGTAGACTTGTATTGCTATAAACGTCCCTCTTAGAAGTGCTTCTGCTGCATCCCATAGGTTTTGGATCATTGTGTTTTCATTGTCATTTGTTTCTAGGTATTTTTTGATTTTCTCTTTGATTTCTTTAGTGATCTCTTGGTTATTTTGTAACATATTGTTTTGTCAAAATATGAACAATCCATGTGTTTGTGTGTTTTACGTTTTTTTCCCTGTAATTGCTTTCTAATCCCATAGCGTTGTGGTCAGAAAAAATGCTTGATATGATTTAAATTTTCTTAAATTTACTGAGTCTTGATTTGTGACCCAAGACATGATCTATCCTGGAGAACGTTCCGTGCGCACTTGAGAAGAAAGTGTAATCTACTATTTTTGGATGGAATGTCCTATAGATATCAATTAATTCTGTCTGGTCTATTGTGTCATTTAAAGCTTGTGTTCCCTTATTAATTTTCTGTTTGGATGATCTGTCCATTGATGTAAGTGAGGTGTTAAAGTCCCCCAGTATTACTGTGTTATTGTTGATTTATTGTTTTGTTTTGTTTTGGCGGTATGTGGGCCTCTCACTGTTGTGGCCTCTCCCGTTGCGGAGCACAGGCTCCAGAAGCGCAGGCTCAGAGACCATGGCTCACGGGCCCAGCCACTCCACGGCATGTGGGATCTTCCTGGACTGGGGCACAAACCCGTGTCCCCTGCATCGCCAGGCAGACTCTCAACCACTGCACCACCAGGAAAGCCCCGATTTATTCTTTTATAGCTGTTAGCAGTTGCCTTATGTATTGAGGTGCTCCTATGTTGGGTGCATATATATTTATAATTGTTATGTTTTGTTCTTGGATTGATCCCTTGATCCTTATGTAGTGTCCTTCCTTGTGTCTTGTAACATTCTTTATTTTAAAGTCTATTTTGTCTGATATAGTTTTGCCACTCCAGCTTTCTTTTGATTTCTATTTGCATGGAATATCTTTTTCCATCCCCTCACTTTCAGTCTGTATGTGTTCCTAGGTTTGAAGTTGGTCTCTTGTAGACAGCATATATATGGGTCTTGTTTTTGTATCCATTCAGCAAACCTGTGTCTTTTGGTTGGAGCATTTAATCCATTCACGTTTAAGGTAATTATCAATATGTACGTTCCTATTACCATTTTCTTAATTGTTTTGGGTTTGTTTTTGTTGGTACTTTTCTTCTCTTGTGTTTCCCACTTAGAGAAGTTCCTTTAGCATTTGTTGTAGAGCTGGTTTGGTGGTGCTGAATTCTCTTAGCTTTTGCTTGTCTGTAAAGCTTTTGGTTTCTCCTTCGAATCTGAATGAAATCCTTGCCGTGTAGAGTAATCTTGGTTGTAGGTTCTTCCCTTTCGTCACTTTAAATATGCCATGCCATTCCCTTCTGGCTTGTAGAGTTTCTGCTGAGAGATCAGCTGTTAACCTTATGGGAGTTGCCTTGTATGTTATTTGTCGTTTTTCCCTTGCTGCTTTCAATAATTTTTTTTTGTCTTTAATTTTTGCCAGTTTGATTACTGTGTGTCTCAGTGTGTTTCTCCTTGGGTTTATCCTGTATGGGACTATCTGTGCTTCCTGGACGTTGGTGGCTATTTCCCTTCCCATGTTAGGGAAGTTTTTGCCTATAATCTTTTCAAATATTTTCTCAGGTCATTTCTCTCTCTCTTCTCCTTCTGGGACTCCTATAATGCGAACGTTGTTGTGTTTAATGTCCCAGAGGTCTCTCAGGCTGTCTTCATTTCTTTTCATTCTTTTTTCTTTATTCTGTTCCGCAGCAGTGAATTCCACCATTCTGCCTTCCAGGTCGCTCATCTGTTCTTCTGCCTCAGTTATTCTGCTATTGATTCCTTCTAGTGTATTTTCCATTTCAGTTATTGTGTTGTTCATCTCTGTTTGTTCTTTAATTCTTCTAGGTCTTTGTTAAACATTTCTTGCATCTTCTTGATCTTTGCCTCCATTCTTTTTGCGAGGTCCTGGATCATCTCCACTATCATTATTCTGATTTCTTTTTCTGGAAGGTTGCCTATCTCCACTTCATTTAGTTGCTTTTCTGGGGTTTTATCTTGTTCCTTCATCTGGTGCATAGCACTCTGCCTTTCCATCTTGTCTATCTTTCTGTGAATATGGTTTTTGTTCCACAGGCTGCATGATTGTAGTTCTTCTTGCTTCTGCTGTCTGCCTTCTGGTGGATGAGGCTATCTAAGAGGCTTGTGCAAGTTTCCTGATAGGAGGGACTGGTGGTGGGTAGAGCTGGCTGTTGCTGTGGTGGGCAGAGCTCTGTCTCCAATGGTTTCTTATTCTCTGTTCCTTTTTCATAGTAGTTTACTCGATGGATGCAATATTCTTGTGAATGACTTGGAGGGTATTTATTAGAATTTAAATTTCCTGTAAATTTTTCATTACCTTAGTTTTCGTGGTTGATTCTGTTGCTTTTCATTTTGGTCCTTCTTAATTTTGTGGATATTTCTTAAATATCTGATGATCCTTAGTTATCCATATTTATGAAGGACTAGTATGATTGGTTTTGGTAGCTGATACTGCCTTCCTCTCAGTTTTCTGAAGCCTGATTTTCCAAGAGATCTCTTCTCCAAGTGGAATTACTGAGAGCTCTGTATGAGTTTGTTTTAAGGGTCAGCAGCAGCCAGATAATCTAAGGACCTAAAATTTATTTCTGGGGCACAAGTGCTCTGAAGACTTTTCTTCTTTTGGTTGTTTTTGTTTCCTTTCTCCCAGTGCCCCACCTCCATTTGTGGATGTACAGAGCAACCTCAAACTTAGCCCTACTTCTCTTTTGTCCTTTAGCAGCCATGCTGGATGTTCTCAGCAGATCTGGATACTAAGCCTGGGAGCCAAAGTTTATACAGGAAGTAAGACTGTCAGGAGTGGCTTTGCTGTTCTGTGAGCAACCTTTAGGTACCTTAATTTCCCTAAGCTTTTATTCAGCTTCTTGATCCTGAACTTGGTGTTTTCTATTTAGGGGGTTGGGACAGCTCTTGCCTCCTTATGGTGCTTTCCTATGTTTGTTTTGCTTAGGTTGTTATTTCTTATGCTATGGCTTCTCTATCAGTTTAGTCTCATCTGTTTCTTGTGGAAATTCTTTTTTCTTGCCTTCCTTCCTACCTTCCTTCCTTCTTTTCTTTTTGCTTGTTAATGGGTTTTCAGATTGTTATGAATTTAATTTTTTATAATTGTGAAAAATTTAGATATAAAATACAGGTATCTACTCCTTAGCTTAAACAAAACATAAATACAATTGAAGCTTCTTATTCTCTTTTCTGATTGTATTATACTCTCTCTAATGCATTTATTAATATTATCATGTATATGCATTTCTAAACAGTAAGTAGCATCATTTTGAATGTGTTTGAGCCTTGAATAGTGACATACTGCATGAGTCCTTTTGCATCTTGTTTTTTCCACTCATCATGGTTCTTTTGTGTGTTCATTCTGTTAGTATACTCTCTTTTCTGCTGTTTCAGTGGAATTTGGGTAGGGAGGATAAGTCAGTCTATATATTCCTTACTATATTTCTTACTAAAAGGGAGATTTAAGTACCTTTTGAATATATTGTCACTACAGACATATAAAAGAAAGGACTTGGTGTTACCTCTTGTTTCAACTGGTGATGATAGGTGAATATGACACCTCACCATGTTATACAAGCTAGGCAATTGAGTCTTGCTGCTGACCTCTATTTGGTGTTATAAATACTTTTGGAGACAGAGAAACACCACTTATTCATGTTTGGGGTTTAACTGAGGTTTAAGTGAAGATTTGGATTCTTATTGCTGAAGGAATTTTTAGAGGTCACTTGGTACAAACTGTACTAAAGAAACCCAGGCCCAGAGAAGGTGAGTGACTTGTCTGAGGTGGTCCAGGTAAAAACAGGGATTAGAAGCCAGTGTTGCAGTTCACTGTACTTTCCACCTTACTACAATGAGCCAAACGTTAATGTCCCCTTTTGTGTTAACGTTGAACTTTGATTTTTGCCTGTCCTTGAAAATACTTATTTGAATACCAAGAGATTTTCAGTATGTAACAGTGAACATAAATCTTTGAAGTGATGCTTATTTGTCATATTTTCCATAGGATCAGAATGGTTTCAATCCCAGAATACTATGAAGGCAAGAATGTCCTCCTCACTGGAGCTACTGGTTTCCTAGGGAAGGTACTTCTGGAAAAGTTGCTGAGGTCTTGTCCTAAGGTGAATTCAGTGTATGTTTTGGTGAGGCAGAAAGCTGGACAGACACCCCAGGAACGAGTAGAAGAAGTCATTAGTGGCAAGGTAAGTATGGAAAATGATCATTTGGAAGAGAGAAAAAAGTGTGTGTTTGTGCATGTAATTATTGTAATCATCAACAGCTTAGTATATTTCTTAAGTATCCTGAAAAAAATTGGTAAAAAAAACCCCTATAAGAATGGCAGTAAACTGAATATGACTTGTGATCAGGAGGAGAAAAAAGCTTTCTTTTTTTTTTTTTTTGGAAAAAAGCTTTCTTCTATGATGAAAAAAATTATATAACAAGTTCTAAATTACCTTTATGGTAAAGGTTTAATGTGTTTTTAGAATATTTGAGGCAGGTTATTTGTAATTACTAGATGTTTAAATAGTTTCAGAATGATAATAATGAGTTAGTTTCTAACTCCTACTATGCTGTGAGAGTGCTTTGATAACAGTTAAAAATTTGTAAGCACTAATTGCTCCTCACAAAAGTATTAGGAAGTAGCAAAGTCACATATTCCCATTTGACAAATAAGAACATGGTGACAGAGGGGTTATATAGAATACAAGAGTATGTCATACATTTGAACCTTTAGTAAAATATGGCTAAGAAAAAATGGAAATGAGCTGGAGTAAAATTATTTCACAGTTATAGGCTTTAGAATTTATCTGACATTCATTGTTAGTAAGTTTGGTATAGTAGCTATGTAATTTTTTAGTTATTAGGTGGGTATCTGGTACCTTTTAACCTTCTAGGGCAGCTGTGACTTATGTATAAAAAAACAAAAAAGACCAAAACTAGAAACCTCTGAGTTACTCTGAGCAGTGAAAGAATTGCTGAAAAGTATCAAAAGATATGTTGATTAATTATAGATTAACAATTCTCTACAGTTAATAAATAATTTATTAGACATGATTTGTATTCCAGCCTGTTTTGATCTTTCAGTAGAAATCCATAGTTAATAGTGGCTGACATTTATTGAGTGCTTAAGTTGTGCCAGGCACTGTGTGCAAAGCACCTTATATGTATTTAATTATCACGGGAACTCTTCAAGGTAAGTACTGGTCTTATTCCCATTCTACAAGGTCATATAGTTAGTGTTAGAGCCAGTGTCTGTGAACGATTGAAACCAGAGCTCATGCTCTGGCAGGGACAGATGTTGATATATCGCATTTTACAAATATGGACAATGAGTCTCAGAGGTGGTTATTTTATCTGAAGTTGTGTAGCTAATAGATGTCGGATATAACGGAGATGACTTGATAACAAATCCCTTTCTACTTTATAGCATTACTTCCCCAATAGATAAGAAAGTAAGGCAAAGATGATGGAACGCTTTGTGATAAAATGGAAAAAGTAATCTTGAGAGTTGGATACCTTACTAGTTGTATGTTGTAGCTGGTACACACTGAGTAAAAATAGCTTAATTTCCCTAAGCCAATGGCAAAAAGCTCGGTGCCCAAGTTTACAAAATTAAAAGAGAAGACGACAAAAGCAAAAGAGAAGTGCATGAAGGGCAGCGAATAACAGAGGTTAACATCAGAAGGAATAAGAGTCAGTTTATGGGTTAGGGCAGTAGTGGGAAGCTTATCTCCTAGGAGTGATAAAGTATAATAACAGAAAAATAATTAAGAGAAAAAGAGAAGGTACACAATAAGACCTGTACAGAAGTGTGGGAGGGTTTAAATATAACTTTTAATTTTCTTAACATTACAGAGTTATAATAAAATACAATCACTAATATTCACTACAGTGACTTAGGATAAATTAAGAAAAGGTTAAACTATATTTAGAATGTTTGCTTTACTAAGATGTTACGTTGAGAATGATTTCCATTCAAATATAATTTTGGTTCAGAAAGATAAACTTCTCTTTTGTGAAGCATCCACGTTTTTCTTGTTTGTATTCCCCCTCCTCCCCATTAAGAGGTAATCCTAGACTTACAGGGTTGTAACAGTGATGTAAATTAATATTTGTTTTTACTTTAAAAAATAAATTGTTTGAAACTATTAATAGGGCATTAAAGAATAAAAATAATATTTACTTTTGTCCCACTGTTTATTGAGTTTGTCCCCACATGAAAACTTTAAATAATCTTTATTTCAACTAGAAAAACTTCTTTTCTCTGAATTACTTTTTAAAACAAATCTACTTCTTTGAGGGCTACTCAGTGACAGTATAGCTCACAAGGGTAGTTATACTCTAGTAACGTTCTTCCTATTGCCCCAAACTCTCGTGCACTTGTGTTCTTCCCATTTGCCCTCCCTTCCACAAAGATGTGAGTCCTGCTACATACTAGAAGCTGTTCAGGTTACTAGAGATACGGCAATGAAGAAAACAAAATCCCAGCATTTGGAATTTACATTCTAGTTAGGGAGACAAGTTAACAACTATATAACATGTTGAATAGTGCCACGTGCTGTTCAAAAGTAAAGCAGAAAAGGGGGATTGAAAGTGATGGAGGTGCTGCTTTAGATACGATGGTCAGAAAAAGTTCTCTCTGAGGTGACATTTGGTCAGAGACCTGAATGATGAAGTGAGGAAGAATCCATTGGTACGTGGAGGAAGAGTGTTAAAGGTAGAGAGAACAGCACGGGCAAAGGCTCTGAGAACTACTTGGCAGGTTGGAAGAGTGTCAGAGCAAGCTGTGGTGTTTGCTTTACTGGACTCTGTATAAGGCATGTAAAGTAAATACTAAGTGCCGGAGTATTCCTACTAACACTCTCCTCTACACAAGTGAGGTTTTTGCCTTTTAAAATACAATCAAAATTGTTAATTATTCTTTTAAATTTTTGCTTGTTTGACTTGAGGAAGAGGGCTTCAAACAAATATTTATACTTACACATGAGAAAAATGTAGCAAGTGTTAACTTTAAACTCTTAGATTAAGGAATTATCACATGAACTTTCTATGTACTTATTTTTAAAAGTAAGATGTGGGTTAAATGTGAAAACAGAGAACAGAGTAGTGATTACCAGAGAGGAAGGGGTTGGGGGTAGGGTGAAATGGGTAAAGGGGGTCAACTGTATGGTGACAGATGGAAACTAAACTTTTGTTGGTGAGCACGCAGTAGTGTATATAGGAGTCAAAATATAATGTCCTAATCGTGGAACTTATATGATGTTATAAACCAGTGTTAGTTATCTCAATTAAAAAAAAAGACAAGGGACTTCCCTGGCGATCCATTGGTTAAGACTCTTTGCTTCCACTGGAGAGGGCATGGGTTCGATCCCTAGTCGGGGAACTAAGATCCCGGGTGCCAAGGGGAATGGCCACACACACACACACACACACACACACACAAAAAGACAAGTTTTAGTCATTTTCATTATTGTTTCTAAATTCTTTAGAGACAATAAAAAAAAGATGTGAGTTAATATTTCAGTATTTACTACCGTAAAATCTAGCTACATAATAACTATGCTTGAAGAATTTGCCATCTTAAAGTGTGGTAGGTACAAAGGTCATTTTCAGTTTTTCCTGAGAACTGGGAAGATCAACTAAACTGTATTCAATATCATTTTAAAATTAAAAGTATTTGGTAGCCTAGTGTAAGGACTTTTTTAAAAATGTGATATAATTTACAGCTTTTTTCTAAGTGACTTTTAATTAAAACTCTTGAGCAAATTATTTGATAATGTATATTGACTGCAGTGTATTGCAGACTGATATTATTACCTTATGGCTGTATTTTTTCATATCATACAAATAGGTTGAAAGATTCTGTTTATTTAAGGCAGTGATTCTCAAACTTTTGATCTCTGGACCCCTTTACACTCTTAAAAATTATTGAGGACTTCAAAGAGATTTTGTTTTTGTGAGGTTTTATTTCAAATATCTTACTGATGTTTTATCGTAGTAGAGATTAAAACTGAGAATTTTTTTTTTCAGTCCGTAACACCTCTTTGTAAAGTTCTGAGACTTTAACAATACCTTACACAGACTACGTGTTAAATACATGTTGAATGATTGATTCAAATAAGATACTGCTATTTAAAACATTTTGCACAGAGCCTGGGCCATAGTAAAAACTCAAAACATGATAGAAGCAGTAATAGCAATGATAGTGATTTAGTACTTATGATAATTGTAGTGCAATATTAATATTGATTTATTTTATACTGGATTGCTAGATCATTCATCGAGTGCTGAGAGTTATTTAACAAGAACAATTTTCCAAACAGTCGGGTATTCACACTGTAGGTATGATCTATGCTTCCCGAGTTCAGCTCTTCACCCATCTTTTTCTGTGTATAGATTTATCAAAGTAAGCTTTATGCTGTATTCCTCTTCTAGTTTCCTCTTTTCTTTTTTTTTTAACATCTTTATTGGAGTATAATTGCTTTACAATGGTGTGTTAGTTAATGCTTTATAACAAAGTGAATCAGCTATACATATACATATATCCCTGTATCTCCTCCCTCTTGCGTCTCCCTACCACCCTCCCTATCCCACCCCTCTAGGTGGTCACAAAGCACCGAGCTGATCTCCCTGTGCTATGGGCTGCTTCCCACTAGTTATCTATTTTACCTTTGTTAGTATATGTAAGTCCATGCCACTCTCTCACTTTGTCCCAGCTTACCCTTCCCCCTCCCTGTGTCCTCAAGTCCATTCTCTACGTCTGCGTCTTTATTCCTGTCCTGCCCTTAGGTTCTTCAGAACCTTTTTTTTTTTTTTAGATTCCATATATATGTGTTAGCATACGGTATTTATTTTTCTCTTTCTGACTTACTTCACTCTATATGACAGTCTCTGTGTCCTTCCACCTCACTACAAATAACTCAATTTTGTTTCTTTTTATGGCTGAGTAATATTCCATTGTATATATGTGCCAATTCTTTATCCATTCATCTGTCGATGGACACTTAGGTTGCTTCCATGTCCTGGCTATTGTAAATAGAACTGCAGTGAACATTGTGGTACATGACACTTTTTGAACTATGGTTTTCTCAGGGTATATGCCCAGTAGTGGGATTGCTAGGTCATATGGTAGTTCTATTTTTAGTTTTTTAAGGAACCTCCATACTGTTCTTCATAGTGGCTGTATCAATTTACATTCCCACCAAGAGTGCAAGAAGGTTCCCTTTTCTCCACACCCTCCAGCATTTATTGTTTGTAGATTTTTTGATGATGGCCATTCTGACTGGTGTGAGGTGATACCTCATTGTAGTTTTGATTTGCATTTCTCTAATGATTAGTGATGTTCAGCATCCTTTCATATGTTTGTTGGCAATCTGTGTATCTTCTTTGGAGAAATGTCTGTTTAGGTCTTCTGCCCATTTTTGGATTGGGTTGTTTGTTTTTTTGATATTGAGTTGCATGAGCTGCTTGTAAATTTTGGAAATTAATCCTTTGTCAGTTGCTTCATTTGCAAATATTTTCTCCCATTCTGAGGGTTGTCTTTTTGTCTTGTTTATGGTTTCCTTCGCTGTGCAAAAGCTTTTTTCATTAGGTCCCATTTAAAATTGAGAAATTTTTAAAGTAAAAGAATATACATACAAGCACACATTCCATGAGCCATCGAGAGTGATGATGTCATTACACATGTAGCTTTGGAAAATTCCTCTCTATACTTGTGAGAGAATGAAAGTGAAAAATGCAAATAATGTTTTACTTTTATTATGAAAATAGTTTTGACTTCGTGAACTCCCTAAGTGGGAGTCTCAGGGACTCCTAGGATCTTCTACACTTTGCGAACTGGTGCTGATTAAGAGTGTACAGTGTTGCTTAGACCATGTGGGGACAGCCTACTGGCACATTCTAATGGATATACTGAATAGGGGCAAATGTTCATGCTTTAAGGAGAGAGTTGACTTTTGCAGACATCCAAAATTAATTTGAACCCAAGCTTGGCAGTAAAGATTCAGAGAATAAAATTGGAGTCAGAAACCAAAGTGATTAGAAAGCTGTGAGCTCAGTTTTGCAAGGGCTCTGACTCTATAGGCATATCCCTCCAAAGAAATGTCAATGATAGCATTATTTTTTTTTTTTTGGAAGAGAATGATGCTCATTTGTCTATCTAAATTCTTATAGTCCTGTTGGAAAAAACAAAAAAATTAGCAAATCCTTACATAGCAACTAACCAGACTTTTTACTTTGAATGAACTTCGTATACCTTTGTGATAGTTCTTTGGATTAGAACTAATTGTCATGTCACAGTAGCTTTTCTTTGACATCATGCAGCAGATACTTAACATGTTGCTTTTATTTTTATTTAACTGTAGGATGTAAAATCCTTTCTCCAAAATTTAGAAGTTATCCCTAAACTTCTTAACTACTCAGATAGTGTATGTTAGTCTCTCTTCTTTTTCCTCTTTCTGATTTTTTGCCAGATCCTTTTGGAATTCTTTGCTTCCCTGAAAACCTGTGAGAAGGGAGTCATCAAGGGGGCTATCAGACCACAAGGCCTATTTTAAGTAATAATGCCTGCATGTGTGTTTTGCTGCCATCTCTGCCCTTTGTTTACTCATCTTGGCATTTTATCATGAACCACTTGTAATTGGTATATTGTAATTCCCTTCCCAACACCCTCCTTCCCCCTAGTGAAAGGTTATTTTTTCTTATTCATTTTTTATTTTTCAGAAAACATTTATTGTGTGTACTCAGTGCTGGGCACTTGACTTGATGTAAGGGGTTGAATTCAGGAATAAATAAGAGTCCCTGCCTTAATGGAGCCTACAGTCTAGAGAGTTTTTAAGAGGGAGGAGGGAAGGAAGAGAGAGTGTAGAGGTGTTAAGAGAGATTGGATAGGAGCAATTATTGAAGCTGATGTCTTGGTTGGAATTGAGGACCTAAGTAAAATGTGAAAGAGTTGGGCATCTTCTCTGGGGTCTCCAGGGTAATGCTTCTAAAATTTTTCCTCACCAGTAAGTCTGATTTGTAAAGAAAATGATTATCTTCTACTGAAAGCCTGAAATTTCATTGAACTTTTATAGTTTAGTCTAAACATATGGCCATTATTTTCAATATAAAAATGCCTTGTCCCCAAGTATTTGTCTAAATAAATATTTAACTAAAATACTCTATAAAATTTTGTCATTTTATCTTATGCTTTTAATTCCGCCCGGCACATCCCACCACTTACTCCTAGGGCCATTCATTCCCACTTATGTATAGCATTTCTGGTGAATCAATAAAATGAGTTCTTTTTATATCAAGTAGCAGTGAATATGTACACTTAAAGTTGTTAAGAAACTTTTAGGTAGAGCCTTCTATGATTTTGAAACAGGAATGAAAGAGCATAGGCATAGAGCATATACTATAGTGGGACATTGTCTTATAGCAGAATTTCTCAACTTCAGCGCTATTCATATTTTGGGCCAGATAATTCTTTGTTATGGGGAGCTGTCCTATGCATTGTAGGGTGGTCAGCATTCCTGGCCTCTACCCACTGAATGCCAGCAGCTCCCTCTCCTCACCATCCCAGTTTTGACAAAGAAAAATGTCTTCAGACATCACCAAATGTTCCCTGGGGGCTAAAATTGCCCCAACTTGAGAACCACTGATTTACAGGAATGTCTCTGGGAAGGTAAACCTCATTGCTGGCAAGGAGTGCAAATAGTGGACCACAAAATAAATTCTGGAAAGGGAATAAAATACATTAAAGAGGGCATTAGTGGACTTAGTAAAGTAGGAACTAATTGGGATACCAGTGGGTTAAAAACTTTGGAAAAGATGGTATTGAATAAAGAGATGGTAGCTAAAGAAGGGAAGAGCATCACATTTGAGATGTAACTTGTGAAGCAGCGTGATCATGTATTGGTGGTAGTGGTGGAGATATCTGATATGAAGGGGAATTAAAGGTCATTGGCAGTCTGGGAGAATGAAAAAGTCTGAATACAGTGTGTTAAAAGTACTTTTCTGGTCATTCCTCAGGCTCCTTTTTCTCTGCTAGCCCCTTAAATATTCTTCAGAATTCTGTCCTAGGCCTTGATCTCTTTTTACTAGGTCCATTTAGGTAATTACTCAGCACCTTCTGTTTTGTGTGAGGTGAAAGGTTGTATTTTAAATTAGATTTGGAAAAAGCTTCATATAGTCTGGACCTTGGGTGCTCATCACTGCTGCTGCTGGGTGGTTAATAAAATCTATATCAGTAGTCTGACTCTTTCTTCCCTGAACTCAGGACCCACAGAGCCAGTTATCTCTACTAGACCAGTCTTCTGGGGTGTTCTCATTGGCACTTTACACTCAGCATTCACAAAACTGAACTCATATCTCCATAGCTGTACTTCTTTCTCTTCCAGTGTTTTCCACCTGATGAATTTATTCATTTAACAAATGTTTATCATGTCACTATCTTGCCAGGCACTCTGTTATCTAGGGCCTTTGTTCTGAGCAAAATAGACCTAGTCCCTGTCCACATGGAGTTTATATTCCTTATCCCTCTTCCAGTCATTGGCTAAGTCTTACTGAGTTTTTTAAATTTCCCAAACATTAATGCTCTGTTACTTCTAGGTAGTTATACATGCTACTTTCTCTACCTGAAACACTATTCTTCTACTTTATAATCTTAGGTCCTTCCCAACTAGCAGGGCTAGATGTTGCTCCTGTACAGTCTCATAACACTTATATTATCCCTATTTTATTACTTATAACATTATATTTTAACTGTTTACTTGTCTAATTTTTCCTATTAGACTCTAAATAGCCTGAGGCAAAGGTCATAATTCTTGTTTTCTCAGTGTCTAGAAGGTACTTAGTTCATCTGAAATGCTTAGTAAATATTTTATTAATTAATATAAAAAAACAATAATATTGAAGTCACTAGCTAGCAGTGGTGGAGGGGAAGACTGTTACTTACTAAAAGTCACCTGGGAAGGTGAAAGCGAGTACCATATATGTTTTATAGACTTTTTCCCCAGATTTCAGAATCTCTGCTTAAACTACAAATATGGACTTTAAATGGAGTGGAGAGTCAGGGTGTAATAGAACAGTGATCTGGAGGTGACATCATTGTTCCTCTATAAAATCTGGGATAAAAAATTAAATTTGACTCAAAATTGAATGTACCTTTATACTGTAACCATTTTGGGATCTGATTCTCTAGTTAAAAATTTATTCCTTTGAGTATACTTAAGGAATATTGAATTTTCTATTTTCAAGTTAGAATCCTATATGTATTTCTCAAGTTTATCCAGCTTCATATTCACATTTGCTTACCAAATTTTTTTTCCTTTAACATACTTACTTTGTTTTCCCCTTTAAAATTTTCCTAAGATTTTAGGTAGAGTATGATTAATGGTATTTTAATCTACTAAAAGAGACTAAAAGCAAAATAAAATGAAGTGATAAATTAAGGTTTGGATTTTAGAAATCTGAATGATCATTTTATTTTTATTTATTTTTTTAAAAATGTTATTTATTTATTTTTATCTGAGTTGGGTCTTCGTTGCTGCATGCAGGCTTTCTCTAGTTGTGGGGAGCAGGGGCTCCTCTTCATTGCGGCGCACGGGCTTCTCATTGCGGTGGCTTCTCTTGTTGCAGAGCACGGGCTCTAGGTGTGCAGGCTTCAGTAGTTGTGGCACACAGGCTCAGTAGTTGTGGCTCGTGGGCTCTAGAGTGCAGGCTCAGTGGTTGTGATGCACAGGCTTAGTTGCTCCGCGGTATGTGGGATCTTCCCGGACCAGGGATTGAACCCATGTGCCCTGCATTGGCAGGCGGATTCTTAACCGCTACGCCACCAGGAAGTCTCTGGATGATCATTGTAAACATTGTTCTGATGTCTGTGCTGCTTATGTCTATTCTGAGAGATAATATAATCTAATCAACAAAGGCATGGACAGTTAAAATTTAACTCTGCAAGCTACCAGCCCTATGTCCTTTGGCAAGTTACTTAACCTCTCTGTGTCTCAGATTCCTCATCTATAAAATGGGGATAACAATGTGGACCCCATAGAGTGTTTTTCATGCAGAATGATAGCAATTTAGCAACCTTAGGATTCACGTAGTTGAAATTTAAAAAATAGTGATCCTTGGGGGAGGAAAAGGTGGTGATGATGGGTTTTAGAAAGTTGAAAAATACTGCCCTAAAATGTTTTTCCCCTTTGATAGCTTTTTGACAGATTGAGAGATGAAAATCCAGATTTTAGGGAGAAAATTATAGCAGTCAACAGTGAACTCACCCAACCTAAACTGGCTCTTAGTGAAGAAGATAAAGAGATCATCATAGAGTCTACCAATATTATATTCCACTGTGCAGCTACAGTAAGGTTTAATGAAAACTTGAGGTAAGTAAAGGTATTTATATGATATTTGAACTGCAGCACAGTTAAAAGATCTAATTTGAATTCTACTTTTTAGTCAAGTCATTTGAAAGTGTTTTGAAAATGTTTGCTCTCTGTTAATTGTAGCATTCCGTGTCCTACAGAGTATTAAAAGAATTTTCTTTCTCTTCTTAACAGTTTAAAAACATCGGATAGCTAGTATATGTTTATTAGAAGTTGCCATAAATTTATATATGGGGCAGGGAGGAGGCAAGAAATGGGAAGTGTGGAGTAGAAGAAAGAGAAGTTTCCCTTGGGTAGGAGTATTAGTCTTAACAACTAATAATGTTTATTTCCTCTGCCCTCCATTCTTTCAGAAGTATATACCCCAGCAGCTTTGTCTACTTCACACATATTCATCTGAAAATTTTAAAAAGTTAGGCTCAGGTTTTGCAGAGTAAGATGAAATGGCTTATACACTGAAGTCATACCCTGTTTTTGTTTTAAAACTTTGGTATCAGTGTTAAGGGCAGGGTACATTGGATATAGGTTTACTTTAAAAACGGTTTGGACTTCCTTCAAGATGCCCTATTTCAAGAAAAAAATAACATTTTAAATGGTCACTATGTTTTTAAAAATCTAACAAATACACATTTCAAATAATGGTGCTTAATTCAGAGCATTTTTTGATGTTATATACAGTTTTATAATGTTAATCTAATTGTATGGTCTCATATCAATTAAAATGGTGCACACTTCTTTAGGTTTCATAATTGCTTGATGGCCTTCTTAAAATGTTTTTAAGTTCAATTCTGATTGTAAAGAGTTTTGAGATTATCCCCCATATTGTCTATGTGTAGAAGTATAAACCTTAATCGACAGTGTATAACATGACAGTTCAGTGCCAAAGCATTACAGTGAGTTTTGCCTATATTGCAGGTAAGGACACTATAATAGTCCCTTAGATTCCTCTAACAATGCTTTATAGTTTCAGGGTGTTTTCTCGCTCATTATTTCATTCCATGCTTAATGTTACCCAATGTAATATAATGGTCAAATCTATTTTATACTTGAGGAAGCTGAGGCAGCACTGTATAATGGAGAGGGCATGAGCTTTGGAATTACACACCTTAGTTCTAATCTTGACTTTATCCTTTATTATCTGGTGGTAATAATTTATTTACATTTTAGTTCTTTTTATGCAGCAATTATGTGTTCAGGATTCAAAAGTGACAAAAGAATCTTATTAGAACTATAGTATAATCTCATTTTCATAAAATATGTATGTACATAAATGTGTATTTATATACATATCTTTTAATATTGGCCAGTTATTATATTTGGATAGTGCGATTACAGGTAGGTTTTTAATATGAAATAGTCCGTCTAACTGGTATTTTTCCCTGTAGTTCTAGCTTTCATTTTTTTCATAACCAAAAGAAAGAGTTCACATAGCCTTATGAAACTGTTTTCAAGGAAAAAGGTATATAGATACTTGATAATTATGGTATAGTCCTCAAAGGGAAAATCAGATGCTTTTGAAGGGGAAATTGTTTTACAAACAGGCAACATTCATTAGGGTGAAACTCATCCAAGTAACGAGGAGAACCAAAGTGTAATACTTTTGGGGAATGTTCTCTCCTCTTTCTCTTCCCCTCAGGGTAAACAAGGTTACCATTAACAAAAGGGAAATCTTTTTATTATTATTCTTTCTTCTTTCACTAGAGATGCCATAGTGGAAGGAGGTAGACAGGTGAACAAGAAAATTTATTGTTCTTCTCTTCCTTGTCAGGGCATGCATATTTACTGACCTAATCCTAGTCATTAATTGAGATTATTGTTTTCTGTGGAGCAATTTTAATGGATATTGATGTCTAAGTGGTGATACTACAACATTCTAAAATACTGTAGGTTGACATATAATAACTACTTCCAAAACAATTATTCTTTATAGCCACTTTTTAAGTTAGCCCACAAATAAAAAATTGTTCAGAGCCTTTACTGCCAGGACAAGAAAATCCAGATTTTACTCCCAACATTATACTCTGTATTTTGGGAGAAATCAAAATAAATTGTACACAGATCCTATTTGCAAAGTCCATATTGTCTATTAGAGGAAATGGAATATACTTAAATAACCATAAAGTAGGATAGAAAATGTGGAGTTACTGAAGAGCATACATTAAAGTGCTGTGAGAGTTGAGAGGTGGCAGAGCTCATTTATTTTCAGATACGGTGGTCTATAAATCTTGAAGTGGGAAAAAATGGATATCAAGATTAGGAATTATAAAGAAATACTGACAAAAGTTGAGGAGAGAGTGATATTGAGGATAATAAAGGGAGTTACTTAAATAGTTGACCACAGGTATGGTATCTCTTAGTAAGGAAAGTGAAGGTAGAACAGGGCCATTGGACTTGAGAGTAAAGAAGTATCAGAAGACTAAAGACCATGATGAGGACAGAAAACAGGCTTAAGGGCAGAAATGGGAGGACGGATAGTGTGGTCTGGGGAAAATTCATAGTATGAGATTTTAGAGCTAGAGCAATTTTGGGTGAGAGGGCCCAGGGTATGAATATGAGAGTAGGTGTTCAGAAAGGAGTGGAAGTAAAGATAGATGATTTAGAAAAGATCAAGAAACTGTTGAGCCTAAGGGCATGGATTCTCAAACTTTAGAATGTATTATGAATCTTAAGGATTACTGGAAAATGTGTTAAAAATGCATAGTCTTGGGCTTCCCTGGTGGCGCAGTGGTTGAGAGTCTGCCTGCCGATGCAGGGGACACGGGTTCGTGCCCCTGTCCGGGAAGATCCCACATGCCGCGGAGTGGCTGGGCCCGTGAGCCATGGCCGCTGAGCCTGCGCCTCCGGAGCCTGCGCATCCGGAGCCTGTGCTCTGCAACGGGAGATGCCACAACAGTGAGAGGCCGGCGTACTGCCAAAAAAAAAAAAAAAGCATAGTCTTGGACTGTATTTGCCAAATTCAGACCCTCTAGTTTTGAGATAATACCCAGGAATCCTCATTTTTAATAAGAGCCTAGGGTGTGATTTAAATTACAAACGACTGGATCCCCTACCCTGATTGATTAATTGTCCCCTTAATAGACATCTGTTTCTATACCTTCATTAAGTTAAAAAAAAATCAGCAGCAGTATAGTGATGAGATCTCATGTAGGTAGTATTTTCTCAGAGGTGGGGAAGGGAGTGATGAGGAAGAGATCAGAATGGCCTGGGGAGCTTATATAAGATGTGATTTAAGGGCTTCCCTGGTGGCGTAGTGGTTGAGAGTCCACCTGCCGATGCAGGGGACACGGGTTCGTGTTCCGGTCCGGGAAGATCCTACATGCCGCGGAGCAGCTAGGCCCATGAGCCAAGGCCGCTGAGCCTGCGCGTCCAGAGCCTGTGCTCTGCAATGGGAGAGGCCACAACAGTGAGAGGCCCGCGTACTGCAAAAAAAAAAAAAAAAAAAAAAAAAAGATGTGATTTAAGACACATTAAAAAGTGTCTGAAGATGAGGGCCAGCAATCTGCATTTTTAATAAGCTCACAGGTGTCTGTCAAGCAAAGCATGATCTCTGGTTTAAGGTCTTAAAAGTGTTATCAGCATAGATTTTGAACAACCCAATATGTCAATAGAAGACAGGTGAATAAGAAAATTTATTGGCAGTTCAAGTTGAGCTTTTTCCTTTATTAAAGTGGTTTCTATGTCTACATTAGTGATGGACCATAATTACAAAGATTTATTCATTTTTGCTCTCCCCCCAAAAAGCCAGTGTTATATAAGATGCGTTTATGAATACCCATAACCAAAACATAGTGAGAACTTTATGTTTGTTTGGTACTGCTAAATGCTTTCAGATCTAACATGTCAGGGTCTCAGCCTAAAGTTCAAGGTGTACAAATTGGATGGTAGTAAAACAGAATGAGGATACTAGCCTGGCAGAGATACTAAGTTATTTACATGGGCACAAAATGCCTTCAGGTTTGCGCTGTCAGGTGTGGATGGATGGGAAGAGGTGAGTAGGCAAAGCTCAGGAGTGCTTCCTCTCTCAAGTTATTCCTTATTTTCAGTGACCCAGAAATTCTGTCACCATCCTCAGGAACCTGTAACAAAATATCCTTTGTGTTCTGTTCCCAAAACATCACTCTCCCTACCACTATTGTTTTGCAAATGCAAAAGAAAATAGCACATTGCCTTATAGTCTAGTGGACAGTATCCTCTCTGTGAAACGTCTTTTTTGCTGGATATCTATTTAAACAGATTTTCCTCCCTCAGCTGAGATAAGGAAGGAAAAAGATACACTCATGTTTTTAAGATCCCAGCCCAATTATTCCATTAAAAATTTTTTTTTTCCTTTTAGTATGTCTTCATAGGTTCTCAGATAATATTAAATTAAAAGAAAAAATAAGTCCCAAGAGTTTTTCCTCTCATGAATTACTTCTTATTCCTAGTGACCCAGAACTTGTTGTTCTGTCCTCAGAAACCTGTAACAGGATATTCTCTGTATACCTTTTCGAAAACAGTACCCTCCCCATTCCCACTGTTTTGCAAATGTGATACGCATCAAAGAACTACTTTACAGTCAAGTAGACCAGATTCTATCTGTGACATATCCTGGCCTTTTAAAAGAACAGTTGGATTTTTTTCTTCTTAAATACTGAAAATGTAAGAATTTCGGAAAGTACTCAAAACTATTTTTATTTTTTTAAAAAATTTTCTTGTGGTTTCTCTTTGAAAATACGTTGTTTTCCATAAAACGTAAACATAGAATTTGTAATTTTACTTATTGAAACAATTTCCATATTTCTAACTTTTTCATAGTTATAATTTTCATGATATGATATTTCATCATGTTACTATACTGTAATTTATGTCATGTTCACTTAGTATAGCAAATATAGGGAATTTTTCTGAGGGTGTGGAGAAAAGGGAACCCTCCTACGCTGTTGGTGGGAATGTAAATTGGTGCAGCCAATTTCTATGGAGAACAGTATGCAGGTTCCTCAAAAACTAAAAATAGAGTTGCCATATGGTCCAGCAATCCCACTCCTGGGCACATATATCTGGACAAAACTACAATTCAAAAAGATATATGCAACCCTGTGTTCATAGCAGCACTATTTACAATAGCCAAGACATGGAAACAACCTAAATGTCCATCAGCAGATGAATGGATAGAGAAGATGTGGTGGGGTGTGTGTGTGTGTGTGTGTGTGCGCGCGCGCGCACACACACACAGAGAAATATTACTCAACCATGAAAAAGAATGAAATAACGCCATTTGCAACTACATGGATGGACCTAGAGATTATCATATTACATGAAGTAAGTCAGAAAGAGAAAGACAAATACCATATGATATCACTTATATGCAGAATCTAAAATATGACATAAATGAACTTATCTACAAAACAAACTGACTCACAGACAGAGAGAACAGACTTGTGGTTGCCAAGGGGTAGGAGTGGGGGAGGGTTGGATTGGGAGTTGGGGACTAGAGGATGCAAATTATTATAGATAGAATGGATAAACAACAAGGTCCTAATGTATATACACTGGGAACTGTATTTAATATCCTGTAATAAACCATAATGGAAAAGAATATGAAGAAGAATATATATGTATAACTGAATCACTTTGCTGTACACCAGAAGCTAACACAACGTTGTAAATCAAGTATACTTCAATTAAAACACAAAAGCAAAAACACAACCAAAAAACCCCAAAAAACAAATTTAGGGAATCTTAATTTCTTTCTATTTGAAAAATTACAGTTAGAACAAGTTTTTCCTCTTAGTTAATTTCAGTGGGTTAACTAGATTAATAACTCTGTCATCTCTGTAATTCCTGGTACTTTGTCCTAGTCTCTTTCAGATCAGTTGTATCAGTTTATAGTGTCACCAACAGTGTATTACTTTGCCAGTTTTTTCACAGTATTACTGGTTTGGGGTATTTCAACTTTTTTTCCCTCAAGTAAGTTATAAACAAAAGTATAATAGAAAGGAAAAACTATCCACCCCTTAAGTAATATTTATTGAATGCCTATTTTGGGACTATGTTAAGAATAATGCTGAATACTTGCAAGCTGTTTTGTTTAATTTAACTTTATACAAATCTTAGTAGTTAGTCTCCATTATGTATTCTCCTTTACAGATGAAGAAATTGAGGCCTGAGTGCTTGAATGACTTTACAGGGTCACCTAATCCTAGCTGATAGGCAGGCTAAACCAGGGTTTGAACCCAGGTCTTATTCCAGAGTCTTGTTTTTAATCCTGTTTCACTTCATAATCTATATATTTAAAAAATATTATTCACACAGATTTTCCATGTTTTTATAGTTGTCAGTTATTTAATGGCTGTATTCTTTCGTTGTGATAAGATACCTACTTTATTATACCATTTCATAGTGAATATTTGAGCTCTCTAGGCTTTTGCTATTACTAGATGATGCTTCATCGATTATTTTTCTGCATATATACTTCTGCATTTGTGAAATTATTTACCTCAAATAAATTTCAAGAAGGGAATATATAGATCATCTTGGGGTCTTACATTTGCCTCTTGTAACAAATGTATTATAACACCGCTTTGAATTTTGTAAGGTAGTCTTAAAAAGGTGTTTGGGTTAATTGCTACAAAGAGAGAAGTAAACATACTTTTACTTGATTATATATTAATATAATTTAATGTTTCTGAGTTTTCTTTGACTGTTTTACCCTTATTGATTTACTTAATGATTCTTACTTCTCCTGGTGGTATAGCCATTCAGAAAACAGTATGCTTTCAAAAATCAAGAGGCAAAAGAAGTCTAAAATGACTTCAAAAATGTATGCATAAAAGCCAAAGACTGAAATTATCTGTGTCTATTTCTGGGTAATTTAAAATTTTTAATTTGTGCTTTTATTTTTACAATCCTAATATGAAGTTTATTTTATAATCAGAAAAATTTTAAACACAACTGGTAGAATGGTTGTACTTCATGTTGA
Source organism: Stenella coeruleoalba (assembly GCF_951394435.1). NCBI lineage: Eukaryota > Metazoa > Chordata > Mammalia > Artiodactyla > Delphinidae > Stenella > Stenella coeruleoalba. The sequence goes on along the minus strand of NC_137154.1, from coordinate 41,864,021 downwards.
AATAACACACGAAATCTGAGCTAAGGGATCAGTTGTAAAGAAACAAAAACCTCTTTGTCCCTTTCTGTCTCTGATGCTCTAAAATGGAAATAAGATTTTTTTAACAGGTGAAAAAATGACACAGCTTCCCCATTTTTTATTGTCACTTTTTCTTTTACAGAGATGCTGTTCAGTTAAATGTGATTGCTACACGACAGCTTATTCTGCTTGCACAACAGATGAAGAATCTGGAAGTGTTCATGCATGTATCAACGGCATATGCCTACTGCAATCGAAAGCATATTGATGAAGTAGTCTATCCACCCCCTGTGGATCCCAAGAAGCTGATTGATTCTTTAGAGTACGTTTGTTTGAAATTTATATACATTTGCTTTGACCCCAAACTTTGGATCCGAGTTTTGGATCTATTTACATGTATCTCTTGGTCTGTTTCAGTTTCTATCTCTTTCTCTCTAAATCTCCACCCATGCTTATGTATACGTTTACCTCTTCCTTATTCAGCAAATTATTATGTATCTACTGTGTTCTTTTTATTGTATAGATTTGTACCTAAATGACTCTCCATAAAGTCAATGTGTAAAGTCAGTGTAGAGCTTTCACTTTTGACCAGGTGTGATGGTTGGAGGAAAGCCTCTGAACAACTCATCCATGGTATTAGAGTCTCCGTTTTTCCAAGGAATCAATCTTAGCTGCTAAGAAGTACCTGATATCCATGGAGACTAATGACTGCCTATTCAGTCGCAAGGTCTAATTTATTAAAAGATTATCCTTTTATTTTGCCCAATGGAGTACAGTTGACCCTTGAACAACACGGGCTTGAACTATGTGGGTTCACTTACACACAGATTTTTTTCAATAAATAAGTACTCTAGTACTACACAATCTGCAGTTGGTTGAATCTTTTGATGCAGAACCATGATACAGAGGGCTGACTGTAGAGTTATATGTAGATTTTTGACTGCGTAGTCAACGCAGTCAACGCCCCAACCCCATGTTTTTCAAGTGTCAACTGTATATCTGCAGAGAGGCCTTGAATCATTAGGGAATCGGAGGAGTCATGGTCCTTTAATTGATACTCCTAGTGTTGTTGTTTGTCATCTTTCTGAGGACTAGGATCCTGTCATCAATTATTACTTGAGAAATGTTTGCATTTGATGGATACAAATAGGCGTGGCCAAGATTTCATTTGCTTCAGCCTTTACTTTCTCATCGAGTGAAACAAACAAACAGGATCAGAGCAAGAATAAATAAAGGGTCTTTTATAGACGATAATTATAGAAAATTCCAGTATCCGTATCTTCACATACTTGTTAATCCTCATATAATATTCCTGTGAGCTTTTTCCTCCTTTATTCTGTTTGCTTTTCGGTCTCTTTTCTTCCAAGGAATCCTATTCACGTTCAGCTCTTCAGTTACCATCCCCTGTTTTCTCAGTTGAATTCTTTTCTTCCCAAGGGTGCTACAGAATGTTGGTAGCTCCTTCTCCAAGTTTTCTTCTAAAATAAACACATAAGTCCATTTCTTTAAAGCTTTCCTGGAAATATGAGGAAGTGGACAGGTTTGTAAGGAAACTAATAAGTATGGGAGCTTACTGAGACATTCTTATGGCAGTTCCCTGGTTTCTGTTTTCTAATTCGTTCCTTAGATGGTCCCAAATGTCTACCTCATTTTCCTCAGGTCAGTAGGCAGAAGTGTTTAATATCTCTGGGAACAGCTGGGTGTGGAAGTTAATAAATCTTTTTACTTTTTCTCTTATTAGCAGTTTGTATAGCCAGACATCGAAGTTGCTGAGAAAGAGCCTATAACCTTCTAATTCTATTATTTCCTTTTTTTGCTTACAAAGAAATCTGACCAACTGGCCAACAGATAATTTTAGGATAACTCATAGATTGGCTCTGTAAACTCACTCCAGTGATGAGGCTTACTGACTCTAAAAGTCTTTCCTCGATTTAGCTAGTTTGTCTTTTTTTTGCGGTACGCGGGCCTCTCACCGTTGTGGCCTCTCCCGTTGTGGAGCACAGGCTCCGGATGCGCAGGCTCAGCAGCCATGGCTTACAGGCCCAGCCGCTTCGCGGCATGTGGGATCTTCCCGGACTGGGGCACGAACCCGTGTCCCCTGCATCGGCAGGCGGCCTCTCAACTGCTGCGCCACCAGGGAAGCCCTTGTTTTTTTTTAATATAGCAGCTCTCTCTTCCATTTTTCAAAGTTCATCTCCACTATGGAATTTTTCCTAAGTTGAGTAGCAACCTCCCTTCAATTTTGTTAGTGTTCTTTTCCTTCTACATGCAAAAAGTACTTCCACATACAGAAGAAGGTTTATCTTGATAGTCTCCATTTTATGCACCCTTATCAGTTAGTATGGGTATCATTTGTGCACTGATAGAGTACTTAGTATGCATTGTATTATAGACAGGAAGAAAAACTATCTGAAAACAAGTACATAATGTTTTGGAATTAGAAATTTAGACTGGAAAAGACTATAGAGATCACCTAGTGTATCACCCTCCTCTTACAGATTATCATAGTAGAACTTTTCTTCAGAGACACTGAGAGAATTGGAGGAATTTTGTGACTTCACAGTAGGTTGCTAATTGAACTTGTACAGCACGGTTCAATTTATTTTTATCATTTACCCCAGTATTTGTTAGTGTTGCTAGTGAGAGTATAACAAGTTTTAGTGCTTCACCTTCAATATTTAGATTACTAGACCTTTTATGTTGATTGTAAATGTATGTTCATTTAAAATGTATATAATTTACATGTTATGCTGTTATGGTGATTATACACAAATCTGTAATTCCTAATCTGAAACCCTTGGGGCCAGATGTATTTTGGAATTTATTTAGACTTTAGAAAGGAAATATAATCTATGTATTGTGTAATATGAAATAACTTCAACTGGATTCGGGGTAGCACCCCTCATCAAACACATATGAAGTATATGAATACGTACAACTAAATGATGTTTTTTTTTTAAAAAAAAAAAAGAACATAAATCAGTTCTGATTCACTTTTGCTACCGACCATATGAGTTATTAAAGAACTCTTGGTTTTCAGACCTTTGTGGGTATAGAAACTGGATATAAGAGATAATGGAGTTCTGGTTGATATTTAATGAAAGTAAAGCTAATTTCCATTTTTTTTAGTAAAAGTTGTTGTCAGATCACTTGAGTCAGAGCAACAGATATGTTTGAAATATGCAAAGTGTTTTTTCATTTTATAGTAAAGCATCCGAAAATATTTTTGCATGCAATTTCTTTGTTTACCAGGTGGATGGATGATGGCCTAGTAAATGACATCACACCAAAATTGATAGGAGACAGACCTAATACATACATATACACAAAAGCATTGGCAGAATATGTTGTACAACAAGAAGGAGCAAAGCTAAATGTGGCGATTGTGAGGCCATCAATTGTTGGTGCCAGTTGGAAAGAACCTTTTCCAGTAAGTTGTTAGAAATCTTTGTAAATAATTGGAATTGGGAATTTTAAGGCATAATTCTGTACAAAAAGAGTTGGCAATTTTTTATGAGCGGGTTTTGTTTACTGAACATGGCTTACTATGGCAAAGTTGTTTCCGTTTGTAGAAAGAGACACTCTTATTGGTACTTTTATTTCTAATGTAATACTGTATGTATACATATGCAGATCAATTTTTAAAATGTTAATTGAAAATTAAATCGAAGGCTATGGTGTTGTCTGGAGTCAAAGGAGACCATGAGTTTTCTTCATGATTGATGAGGGATTGGACTCTGACACGTCAACGTTTGTTGGAGTTTAAAATTATTTGCAGATTAGTTTCCCTTGCAGAGGTGAAGGAAATAGAGATGAGAATATTCAGATCTTATTTTATTTCATTTGCTTTTTAGTACCAAAAAGAGGCAGGCCTTCCAAGAGGTTGACTCCTCCCTGTATAGATTACAAGCTAAGGAAGATAAGAGATTTCTGTGATCTGATGTAGAAAAGCAAGGCATTATGGTATTTGTGAATCCCTGAAATAAGAGAAAACATAAGAGATAAATTGATTTAGGAAAAACTTAGGTCTCTGTAATGGTAGTAAATGATAGTATCTCTTCTGTTGCTTTGGCATTATTCTGTTTTCTTCTGTTTTATTCAGTAATTTTGAGGAGGATTTACCATTTCCCTCAATCTCAGGCTACTGCCTTAGTACATAGCACAAAATCAAACTTAAACAGTCATCATTTAGCTAAAATATTTGACAGATATAAACTCCTTTTTTAAAAATTCTCTTTGCAGAGAGTTAATGGAAGAGTAGGTACGCCTTTGAAAACTATTTTACTTAGTCATTTGCAATCTCAGAGGAAGACTGCTTCTATTTAAGATGGGGAGAAATATTCTGGCCTGAATCTAGTCTGTTTTTTAGTTTTTAGAAGAAAACTACCAAGTATGTATGTGGAGTTATAGATTTCAAATGATAAATCTCTAGTTTCATAATATTTCTAAGCTCCCTCCCTTTTTTTAATTTTTGGTATTAGGGATGGATTGATAACTTTAATGGACCAAGTGGTCTCTTTATTGCGGTAAGTAAGCCTTTTGTTTTATTGAATATTCTGTACTTTTTTTCTGTTTTCTGTGTATCTGTATATTGTGTATATGTGCTTTGGCTTATATATCTTAAGGTGTTGTTTTTAATTTCAACAAAGGCAGGGAAAGGAATTCTTCGAACAATGCGTGCCTCCAACAATGCCCTTGCAGATCTTGTTCCTGTAGATGTAGTTGTCAACATGAGTCTTGCGGCAGCCTGGTATTCCGGAGTTAATAGGTATATGAGATGACAGTGTCACTTGTTAAATATATAGTAACTGAGATGGGAATACTAATGTTAAATAATCCCTCATAACTGATATTTATCAGTTTTATTAACCCATACCAATATTATATAGGCATTATCACTTTAAACTGCAAGAGTTGGTTTAAATAGGCGATGAAGTGGTTCCATCAGCAATTATTAAGAATTAACATAAATTCTTGTGTACTGCCCACAGGATGGACAAGGTCATTAGAAATTAAAAAAACATGTTTTTTTAAAAATCCAAACTAGAACTTGGTATAAACTTGGCGTATATAAAGAGCTAAAATTCGCAGAGAATGGCTTACATATATCAAATATGCACACTACAGCACTTTAATCAACTCATGGGCCTCCTTTTAAAAGGGAGTAGTAGCATTTACAGGTAACACCTAAGCCTAAACACCTAAGCTTCTTAATAACTTTTTTCTAAATAATAAACTGCCCTTATTTTTGAAGTCAGTATTTTATATCTTAAAAAGGAGGGATATGATTATATGAATATATTGTTTCTGGTGAAAGGGAACTCAATTCATAATTGTTTCAGCTAGAGCCTCTGAAAATGGGAAGGAGATAGGAAGAGCTGAGGTTGTTTGTTGTTCTTTTTCCTCGCATGAAAAACAGACACTCCTGCTAATACAAAGAAGAAAATATGAAGTCTATATTATTTTTTATAAATAATTTTTTTGGTAGAATAGGGAAAAAGGGTAGTGTAAATAGTCGTTCAGACACAAAAATTAATCCTTTAAAGGTAATATTTTAAATATTCACTGTAGAAGAGGTACCCATCATCCTCATTTCTTCCTACTTAAGTATCATGTAAGATTTAGATTGGTTAAGTTTAGCCTCTTTTTATGTTTCATTGCTTTGATCTTTGTCTTTGCAGACCAAGAAACATCATGGTGTATAATTGTACAACAGGCAGCACTAATCCTTTCCACTGGGGTGAAGTTGGTATGATTTTACCTGTGTTTTTGAATGTTAGAATAAATTTTAACGAACTTAAAATGTTCACTGAGTTTTTACGTTAGAATAACCCATGAGGCATTAAAGCCACCAGTTACCAATTTATTCTTATTTTAATTGCCATGTTAGAATATCTACTAGTACTGCCTTTTGGTCCTTAATAATGTTTCATAAATTTTAAAATATCCTGCTGTATATTCCTTCCTCATCCCACCCTTGTCTGACCCTTACTATTTCTCTGCTGCCATCTGCAGCAACGCTTATAGATACTCGTGGTATGGAAATAATGCTTTTTTCCTCCCTCGTGGGTACTCTCAATCCTGATGTTCCCTGTTCACAGGCAGTATCACTTCCAACTACAAGAGTTGGTATATTGTAGGAGATAGCTAGTTGTCCTAAGAGTAATAACTGAAGGAATTAGCAAGTAGAATACATGTTGCCAGAATATTTTCTATTACATTTATTAATCTGTTTAAATTCACAGATTCACAGCAGGTAGTGTATATGCTATGTTACTTGTTTTAGAATAGGAATAGTATAACTTAAAGGCCTACTTAAATTGAATCATTTTTAAGTTGTTGGTTTATGTTTTCAAATTTAAAGTAAAATGTATTTACAGTGTTGATTTAGTACTAGGTCTTATTTTACCTCTAATTGAACAATTTTTGTTACCCTTGAGGAGCGATTTGATTTTAAAGTAAATCTTTGTCTTTCATCCTCGGGTTTTTTATGGCATTTTTATTTCAATTGAAAGATTGACTGTTAGAGCATATAAGAAAAAGAAAATCTAGGGTGCTTTTAATTTTATGATACTTTGTATTCTTCTAAGAATTTTAAAACACTTTAATGAGTTAGGTTTTTTGTAGTCTTTCATTGTGTTATGAAGTTTAGCAAAAATCAAGTTGAGCTTTATTTTAGTGAATATTCCAGTATACATTTCCATTGAAGTATTAACATACATGATAATAGATTTGATTATTTTGATATTGCATAACCTAAATAAATTACAACAGAAGTTAATTTGGGGTTGTTTTAAGCTTGTTGATATATGTTAATTTGAGCAACTTAATTATTCACAAGCAAAGGATGATGGTTTCCCTTTTCTTTTTTAAGTAAGTACAGTAATAAGAATCTGGAAAGAGGAACAGAAAGAAAGAAGCTATCATGAGAGGTGAAATATAGAAACTGACATTGTAAACTGATGTAGGTAAAACATTAAAAGGATTTTTAAGAGTGAATTTTAGCAAAAATTCATTCATCTAATTAAAATTCATAAATAGTGGCAGTTCTAAAATCATTTGAGTTCCGCAGTCTAATACCCATATTCTCTTAGCTACTATAGAAAATAGAAAAGTTTGTTTTTTAAATGAGCAAACTCTTACATCTTTGGTAAAATATTTTGCTTTGTAAAAACATGTGTTTTTGTTTTTTTTTTCAAAACTTCATTACATGGTTATTATCAAAGCTGTTACACAACTTTTCTTCCTCAGAATACCATGTAATTTCCACTTTCAAGAGGAATCCTCTCGAACAGGCCTTCAGACGGCCCAATGTAAATCTAACCTCCAATCACCTTTTATATCATTACTGGATTGCTGTAAGCCATAAGGCCCCAGCATTCCTGTATGATATCTACCTCAGGATGACTGGAAGAAGCCCAAGGTAATGGTGACTAGCTCTGTCTTATCTGTTCCTCTGACTGTTAAGCAACCCATGCTTATGCTAAAATGCATATTAACTCTGTATTTGTTTATGCTTATGATAAGGCTTAATGGCCTTTTGTGAATGAGAAGACTCTTGAATTTTAAGAATTTGTCAGAAAAGCGAAGGTAGTATTATAATTCACTCTGTTTTAAAGTTTGGATGATAAATTATTGTCATGTGCTGAATTCTAGGTCTAACTTCAGGTATTTTTTCTGAATAACAAATAACATTCAAAATGCTTTGACGCTTATTTTTCCTACAGGATATTATCTAAATCATTCCTTCAAGATGAATCCTTTAAACCAAGTATTCAGGCGCCCCAATATTAAGTTGTATTCCAACAACTTATTGCTTCATTATTGGAAGGGTGTCAGACATACAGTACCTGCATTATTGCTCGATCTTGCACTCAGGTTGACAGGTCAGAAACCGTGGTAAGAAGAATAGCAGTAAATACACTATGTATTGGTAAGGTGGTGGAAGCTTGCTGGAGAGACAAAAAGTCGCTAGCATGAGCTTTACCTTTAGAATTACTAACCTGATTAATCACAATCACAGTCAGGATGCTAGGACATTTCTTAGAAATTAAGCATATTTGGGGAGACTAACTGTGGATCTCATCTGATTGGGCCATTGATCCTCCAAAATCCCATAATATAGGAAATGTCCAGCGTCAAGGTTGTCATTGTTATTATAAGCTGAAATTGAGCCCTTCTCTCCCCGTTAAAAACTTGGAGGTGAGTTTTATAGGGGATTAAGGGTTGAATGTTTTGCTTTAAGTGGATTGTGCAGTTTTATATGAAAAAACCTAGGATGCTTCTAGAAAATTAACTGCTTGAGCTATCTCAGCTTCCTATTCAGCTTATAATATGATAATTACCGTTTTTGACTAATTTTTAAGGTTGAGAATTTAAAACAAAAGTTAACAAATGGAAAACTTTCTATTATAGTTGTTATGGCCTTTCTTTCTTTTCTTTTTTATTGAAACCCCACAAACTTAAATAAAGTAATCCTACTGTCTTTACCACAATTATAGTGAAATATACTATAAAATATTTATTTTTTTAACTACATTGGCATTATAGTGGAGCCTTTGATTAGAGAGTTCAGGATTTGAGTATTTATGTATAAAGAAGATGCTGATTCCAGAACTTTCATCAACTGCTCAAAAAAATAAAAGTGAGGTATCTTCCAGTTATAGTGTATCAAGATCTGAGTTACATGTAGGGAATTTTCTGTGGATTCAGTTGTCCATTATGTTTCTAACCCTGTATGTTAAATATTGAAATACAAGAGAGGTGTTGAATTGAACAACTTTAGAATAGGTAAAGAAATACTCAATGGAAAGAAGATCCAAAATACATTAAAACCATCTTCAAGTTTTCCTAGAATGATCTGCAAAGTACAGTATTTGTCATTGGGAACATTCTTTCGTGGCTAAAAAGCAGATGTAAATTTATGAGTGATGGCAGTGATGCTGTCTTGATATTAATAAAGTTGTTGCAAATTAGAGCAGAACAATCAAAACTAGGTCAAAAAAGTAAAGTAAGTTAAATATATCACAGTGCTTTACACAGAAAATGGGGCTTAGTAAACTTAAAAAATGAAGAGCCAAAGTTTATTAAATAATTTATAGTAGATGTTGCTACATAACAAATCATCTCAAACTTAGTGGCTTAAAACAGCAGTAGTCATTTTATTTCTTTCAGGATCTGGAATTCAGGAAGGAATCCACTGGGCAACTTTGTCTTAGAGGTCTTTCATGTGATTGTGGTCAGATGGAGCTGAAAGGGGGGCGTGCAGTGGAACAGCTGGTATCACACTGTCTCTTCATGTTGTGTCAGGATCTCTTCATAGAGTCTCTTTGCAAGGACCAGTGGTAGCCTTAGGGGAATTGGACTACTTACATGGCAACTGAAGGCTTCAAGGAAAAGTGCTTCAGCAGGCAAGGTGGAAGTTATGTGCATTTTCTGACCTACCTAAGGAAATCATGCAGCACTACTTCCACCTCATTCTTTTAGTCACAGGCGAGTCACAGATCCTCCAAGATTGAAGAAGAAGGGATATAGAGAATAGTCAAGATCATCTTGTAAATGAACGGGTGAGATGAAAGGTATTGTTGCAGCCATTTTTGGAAAGTGCAGTCTGCTATAGTCAGGCCTCTGGTGCAAACAATTCATATTCCTCCTACATGGAAAATACTCTTGCCTTTTCCCCCCAAAACCTCTCTGACATCAGCTTGAAGCCAGTGTGGTCAGCGAAATCTGGTAAATTGTGGATGAAGCTCTTTAGGAGTGTTTTTTCAGGTATAGTTCCTCAAGTGTTAATCTGAAAACCTGTGAACTAAAGTGACAGGTTACCTGCTGCCCGTCCACCCAACATATAATAGTGAGACAAGCATAGGAAATACTTTAGACAGTCTTGTTCGAAAGAGAGAAAAAGAGAGGCATGCAGCAGTCAGTGGTCCATAACAGTTCTGCATTCCAGCAGGGTCCCGTTTGATGATTTCTTAGTTAGGGCTCATTCCCACTCCCTGGTTGTTTTCTGAGGCTTTTGGCTCTCCCCTCTGAGTCATCCTTCTTTTCCCATAAAAAAAATGGCCTGTGTTTGCAACTGAACAGCCTTCGTACCCTACTTCCTGCCTGTAAAAAGTTGGGAATCTTCAGGGCAGGGATTGGCAAACTTTCTGTAAAGGGCCATATAGTAAATATTTTAGCCTTTGTGAGCCATGGATTCTGTTGTAACTACTTAACTCTGCTGTTAAATGTAGCTTCCACCTTGTAACTACTCAATTCTGCAGCCTTAGGCAATATGTAAATGAATAAGCATGACTGTGTTCCAATCAGACTTTATTTACAAAAACAGGTGGATTTGGCCCCTAAGCTCTGGTTTGCTGGCCCTTGATCCAGAGGCCTCTTTTCATTTGGTACTGTCTCTGTCCTTTTAAGTGTAAACTCATAGGATTCCTTTTAAAACTGTGTGGGTTTCCCTTGTATCTATTTTAAAACAATCCACTCCATTAGACCAAAGCCCACATATCTTTTTGAGACATAACCTTCTCTATCTTGGGTTCCTTATGAGGTTACTGTGGGATAACACCCTTGAATCTTAGATCCTTAGACTCTTACATCCTGCCTCTTAAACAATAGAGCTTATGTAAGACATGTCTTTAACATCTAGAGTGAAACTTTTGTTTGTCTGAAAGGTTCTATGAAGTATACTACCTTAAATCTTTCTGCGGTCCTAACAAAGAATCTTATATTTACATTCTGGATTTGATCTATCCCCAGAAGTTGTTTCTTAAAGAATTCCTGGCTGGAAATTTACATTCCTTCCAAGTTGCACCCAAACAGATAGTTCATTTTTTAAGATCATCTTTGAGGAAATCTTAGCTAGGTCATCGAGTTTATTAGATACATTTTCCATGTGACCACAGGTGACAATTTTGTTCTTTTAACTTCCAACATTATTGTCCTCACTTACCTTGAAACTCTCACCAACAGTTTCCTTAGAGCCCTTTTATTTTTTCCACTAACACTCTTGGTCCTTCCAGGTTTTAGCAGTGGTTTCCAGGGCCTTCCAGTTTCTGTCTGCCCCCTAATCCTAAAGTCAGTACTGCATGTTTAGATTCTTATTATAGCAGTCCCTCACTCCCAGTACTGATATCTGTTCCCATTATTTGTGCTGCATAACAAATCTTTCAGTTCCCATTATTTGTGCTGCATAGCAAATCTTTCAAATTTATTATCTTTCTTTTTTTAAAAAATTGAGATCTAATTGACATCAAACTTAGTATCTTAAAACAGTAATCATTTCATTTATTGCTCATGATTTCTGTGGGTCAGAAATTCTAGAAGCCTTTGATGGGGTGGTTTTTTCTCAGGATCTTTCAAGTGGTTGCAGTCATAGGGGCTGGAGCAGGTACACTGTAGGAATGGTAAAGGAGAGAAAGGGTACAGAGCAGCTGGGTGGCCAGGCATCTTTCTCTCTTCATATAGTCTCAGAGCCTTTCAATGTGGTCTCTACACGTGGACTAATTTGGGCCTCCTCACAGCCTGGCAGCCTCAGGGGGAGTTGGACAGCATACATGACCTCTGAAGGCTTCAAGGGTGAGTATTCCAGTGAGCAAGGCAGAAAGCTACATCACTTTTTCTTACCTCCCCACGGAAGTCACACAGTGTCACTTCCTCCTCATTCTTTTTGTATAAGTTACCTTCACCTCTTAATAGGGCGATAATTAAGGTGATATTATAGGTAAACATGTAAGATGGGAGATAATATTTGCAGCCACCTTTGGAAATTAAAATTTGCTACAAATAGGAAACATCAAATAAAGAATCTTCTTACATGAGGTTTGTCCTGTACAAGGCTTCCTAAGTATCAAAGCAGGAATGCTTTGGGAGCCTATACTGTAAAAGCAACAAGAGACATAAAGGTTTTTTATTAGGCAATATTATAAATATTAAATATAAATATAGCAAATTTATATTAATTTATATGTAATATAAATTACATATTTACAAATATAAATATGTAGTTTATATTAATTTGTTCAGATATTTACTGAGCAAGGTACTGGCCTCTATACCTTATATTGGGGCCTTAATATAATGCCTAGTTCTGCATTAAACTAATGTCAGTCATGTCATTCGTGATGTCCAGTTTACTCATTTACATTATTCTGAGTACCAGCTAGATAAAAATCTGACTTACTCTATATCTTGACATAATTTAAAAAGTATACACATCATATGGATTCCTGGTTAATAGTCACTGGGGACTAAGATGCATGATATTATCACATGTAGAAGCAGTATAAATTATTTACTCTAGCTCTTGAAATGTAGTAGATATTTCATCACTCTTAAAATGGTATTTAAAAAAAATGTTTCCATTGTCTTGTTTTTTTTTTATTATTTAGCTTAACTTTCTCCAGCTTAACTTCTCTGAATATGATATTTTTTTATCTTTGTGATTCTCAGTGGAGGACAATTTTGCCTCCCTCAAGGGACATTGGACAATTTTTGGAGATGTTTTTAGTTATCACAACTGGGGGATGGGTGCTACTAGCATCTAGTGAGTAGAGACCAGGGATGCTGCCGAGCATCTTACAGTGCACAGGACAGCCCCCTACCACAAATAATTATCTGCCCTAAAATGTCTATAGTGCTGAGGTTGAGGAACCCTGGACTAGATGACCATTAAGATCTTGCCTGCCTCTAAAAGATTGTGATTATTTTTTACAGGTTGCTGTAATAAAGAATAAATACTCAGAACATACATGGCAGTGTAGTCCCAGGCATCTGCTCTTACAGCATGTTTAACCAAAGATTGATGGTGCAAAGCTTTAAGTTTCTTTTTATCCCCCATAGTATTCAATCCAGAGTTTTATTGCTTGATAAGTATTCTGTGAACGTCACACATATATGACCTTTCAGATTTCCTTCTCCCCCTCCAATTTTTTATTGTCATTATGGCTGAATCAGTGATTGGTTTTAGGGTAATTCTGTCACTTGAATGAATCTGAAAATAAGACTAGGTGAGAATTGTCAGTGAAAAAGGAGTTAGGAAGAAAAACTTTTTAGTAAGATGTATGTTGGAAAATCACATTAACTAAATATGTGTATATGTGTGATTCAAGTGTACTATACTGGCTGTGATAGTGGGTGTTAATTACAAATCTGTTAAATCTTTTTGTTGTTTTTTAGAAAAAAATTGCCTAATCGCTTTTCTAAAAGCAGCATGAATTTTTTTTTTTTCCCTTCAAGTACTTTCTATTTGAACTATTCCTGTCCACATTTAGCCTTTGATGCTCAATAATTCTTTTTGTGTTTAATGGAGGTTTTATTTTGGAATTGCTTCCTTGCATGAAGTACAGTTTTTCTTTACATAGTCCATGTTGCCTCATTTTCTTTCAGTATTCTGGATTTAGGGTTTCTTTCTAAATGTATATGTCATCAGAATTTCTCAGCTAATGTTACTGTTTTGATTTCCCCCCCCATTTCTAATGTTCTAATTTTCTCCTATTTCCCCCGTTTCTGAAGCCCATAATTTTGGGACTTCTAAACTGCATATAATGCTATTACTTATTGTGGGACTATAAATAGAATTCTTTTAAAGTATTACTTCACACGTAATTTTTCTGTTTACCAGAGGTTAGGAATTTTTGGTGTGTGTTTTGTTTCAAAAAGTTCTTTCTTCCGTTCCTCTACTTATCATAGGTAATTATTATTGTATAGATGTTGCTTTTCTGGTTAGTGTTACGATATCAATGACTTATGGTGAGCCATGATATATAAAATGACAAATTTAAAGATTAAAGCCCTTCACACTTCTAAAAAGAAACAAAAAAAGTATCGAACTCCCTTGTTTCCATAAGGATGGATATTGGGGACTTGGGAAGGTGAGTGAATATCTTGAATATCTTGAATATTTTTTTCAGAAAGCTGTCAACATGAGTCATTGATTTCATGGCACGTCCAGACAATCACGGAACCCGTTAGTGTTCAAGAGAAAGTTATTTAAAATATATAGAGAGAGTTGACTAAATGGCAAATGAATATTTCTGTATACTTTGCTTCCATGAAGAGTTGAGATTATAATGGAACAGTATGTTATGAATTCACAGATAATCTTAGTAAAATGCAGCTGAACTAAAATGTGGCTTAAGGAACAAAAAGGAAAGGAATACTAATTGAATCCATTTATTTGCTTAGTATTGTATGTAGAAAATTTGAGCTTGAAGTATTGCATTTCCTTTGAAAATTAATTTCATATATCAGCAGAACTCTCTTTAGGCATTTACTGCTGCTTAAATTCAATTACTGCTGCTTAAACTTACTGCTGCTGTATTAAATTCATTTTGGATTTATAGAATGTTCTTCTAAGATGCAGAAATATTCTTATTTCCTGGTGGTTTGGTACACTTATTGAATTACGTGTTACAATTGTATTGTTAATGTCTCAAAATAGAAACTGGTTCCCTGGGTGGTGATGAGATTTTTCCCTATCTATGCAAATTATGAATCTCAATTTTTCTTATAATACAGGATGATGAAGACAATAACTCGTCTTCACAAAGCTATGGTGTTTCTTGAATATTTCACAAGTAATTCTTGGGTTTGGAATACTGACAATGTCAATATGTTAATGAATCAACTAAACCCGGAAGATAAAAAGGCAAGTAATTTCTGTTTTATATTAGAAAACAAGTAGCATACTAATTAGAGTATGCTAATTAGCAACCTGAGAAATAATTGAGTATTTCCCCCAACCATTATACAATAAGAAATTTGATCTATTTATATTCTCCCATTAAAGCTTCAGTCATAATTGGTGGTGATAAAGTTGCTTTATCCTAGAATTTATAATGTAAGTATGAGAGTAGCAGAGGTATTTTCAAAGCATGATTGACATGTTGATTCTCTTTTTCTCTTTAATGCCAGATTCAAAGAGAATTTTGAATTCTTTATGCATTTTCCCCCCAAACACTCTGTTTTCTTTAAGTTTTAAGGAAAACCTCTCAGAAATTGCTTTTGTATACTCTTTTACTTTTTACCATTCCACATTTTGCTCTCTGTTAGTTTGAGACTAAACTCTGTATTTTCTTTTTAAGGTTACCTTAGATATTTGAACATGCATACTTAACAAAGTCTAAATTGAGCAATTTCTATAGCCTCTTCCTTAATAATATTTAGGACCATAAAATGTTTTAGCTCTGATTACCATCCTCATTAACTTATATGGTTATATGTTACTTTAGTTCTCTACTTAAACCTCATAA
Source organism: Stenella coeruleoalba (assembly GCF_951394435.1). Lineage (NCBI taxonomy): Eukaryota > Metazoa > Chordata > Mammalia > Artiodactyla > Delphinidae > Stenella > Stenella coeruleoalba. The sequence continues at coordinate 41,848,755 of NC_137154.1, read as the reverse complement.
TTAGAAATGATTATTTTGTTCAGTTTTACTGAGATTTAACTATATATTTACTAGAGTCTTTGCTATAAGATCTTCTCTTTAGGGTTATTTTTGTTTCTGCTTGAAATATATCCAGAATATGAGAATATGTTTGAGTAGCAGGTATGTTGGTAGTGAATTCTCAGTTTGTGATTATGTTACATGATTTCAGCACATTAAAGACAACTTTCTTTTTATATTTGTCTTATTTTCTTAGTGTTGAAAAGCCAGTCTAATTTGCGGCTGCTTTACAGTATCCTTTCTTAATTTAGCAAGGTCTAATATAATATTGATACTTCTACCTTTTCTTGGATAATGCAAAGGGTAACACCTATCTGCTATGTTGTTATGTTTTTTAATTCTGTATTTATGTTATGTGCCTCACAATCATTCCTATTGTAGTCTAGTCAATTAGTATTCATATAGGTTTACTGGCATAATTGTCCTTTTACTGCTCTTATTTCTTCCTCCATCGTCCATCCTCCTCTAATGATTCCAGACTTCAATCTGGAATCATTTTCATTCTGCCTGAAGAGTACGCATTAGTATACTTCTTCTAGTGTGTGTCTTCTATTGATGTCAGTTTGTATCCGTTTTTATTCTTCTGGGACTATTTTTATTTTTCAAAGATATTTATACTGGTATAGAATTCTATGTTAGCAGCTTTCTTTGAGCACTTGGAAGACATCTTCTCATAGTCTTTTGGCTTCTACTGCTTCTTTTCAGAAGTCAGTTGGTCAGACTAATGTTTCTTTGGAGGTAATCCACAGTGCCTTCTCTGGTTTTTAAAAAAATTTTTTCTTTGACTTTCAGCAGTTTTACTCTAATATGTGTAGATATATGTGTGTATATGTGGTATATGTGTGTTTTGAATCTTTGGCTTGGTCTCTCACCATTTTTGGAAAATTTCCAGCCATTGTCTTTTCAGATACTGCTTCTGTTCTATTCTTTTTCACTCTTCCTATGGGAATACAGTTGCACATATGTGTGACCTTCTCATAATATCTCATGTCTTAAGTCAAGTCTCCATTTCAGTGCACTGGTACTTTAGTGATTTATTTATGGTAGCTTTTTTATTTTTGGTCTAGAACTTGCTATTTTCAGAAATAATGGTAAATTAAATTGTGAATAATTTATTACACCAAAAAAATTACCTGATTGTGTGTGGAGGAGCACTGAGCAGTGTATAGCCCTCTTATTTTGTCATGAAATAGCATTTTTGTAAGGCTTTCTTTTTCAGATTTATCTACCCTTTTCATCAAATGGCCTACTTAAAGTTATCGAAATTCCTAAGCCAGCTTTCATAACATATTCTGTCTCTTGATGTCAATACTGTTTCTCTAGGAAAATTAATCTGTGTGGTATGCAGGATGTTCAGAAAGAAGAGATAGAGTGGACAGAAGGAAACTGGAAACAGGTGTATTGTTACATGTATAAAAGGAATACTTAGGTCTATTTGGACAATGGGATTTTGTCGGTTTATTTATTTATTTTTAATGGTGCAGGCTTCTTTCTTCTTCATGTACTCCTCTTTAAAAGCTGACATGAGTTTTTAGATTATCTTCTCAAATGTTTCTTTGTTTAATGGACGATATGAAATAAGAACTTTTTTGTGAATAGCAGTAACATTTAAACAATTAATACAGTAAATGTTTTGTAATCATGTCACGTGGAATTAGCCTTTAGAAAAAGTGTGAATTTTTGACTGGTTGTGAAAAAAATTATCCAAGAAAGTAACCAATAATTTTTTTGTTTATGTAGACTTTTAATATTGATGTACGACAGTTACATTGGGCAGAATATATAGAGAACTACTGTATGGGAACTAAGAAATATGTATTGAATGAAGAAATGTCTGGCCTCCCTGCAGCTAGAAAACATCTGAACAAGTACGTTCTTATATGGGTTTGATTTCATCTTGTCTTCCTTATGAAATATTACAATTTTTTCTAAGCTGATAAATTGAGATACTGCTAATAACATATTGTATCAATATTTAAGAAAAGTGGTTGCCTTTGAGCTGTAACTATGGTAGTATTAATTTAGCCTATGATTGTGGAACCTTACTATTTTCATCAGCTTATACTGTCCATTAGTAATAAAGTCAGGTGGAATTTAGTTTTAAATATCACTTTAATCTTCCCTTAATGCTAGTGAAGGAAGAAGTAAAGATATTAGGAGAAAATAAAAATATATTTTAAACTGGAGGTAATGTAAAGTTTCTTTTACCCTATTTAAATACATCTTTAGAAGAGGAAAAGAGGTATAATAATACATTATTCACTATAGAATTTTTTTCCTTGTTTATAAAATAGTTGTAATTATTCTCTTAGTCTCTTATAAAAGTAATACATACTAATTGTTAAAAAAAAAAACCTCAGAAAATAGAAAAGGAAAAATTACTATTAATCCATTATTCAGAGATGCAGTTAGTTTTAATAGTAATCTCTTTTATTCATAGTAATTTTTGTGTGTGTGTGTGTGGTACATGGGCCTCTCACTGTTGTGGCCTCTCCCATTGCGGAGCACAGGCTCCGGATGCGCAGGCTCAGCGGCCATGGCTCACGGGCCCAGCCGCTCCGCGGCATGTGGGATCTTCCCAGACCGGGGCACGAACCCGTGTCCCCTGCATCGGCAGGCGGACTTCTCAACCACTGCGCCACCAGGGAAGCCCCCATAGTAATTTTTTAATACAAGTTTTATAACAGTTTTCAAAAGTTTCACATTATTATTCTTGTGTTTTCAACTCTTTGAGAATTTGTAGGGCAGCTAGTTGTATAGATGAGGAAATGGAGACTTAAGAAAATTGTGTTTGACAAGGTCGTATTGTATTAAGTGGCAGGGCAAACTAGAATACTGATCTTTGACTCCTAATTCAAAGCTCTTTTGTCTACACCCATTGTTTGTGTGTTGTTTGGTTAACCCTTGAACAACATAGGTTTGAACTGCATGGGTCCATTTATTGATACATGTAGATTTTTTTCTACAAATACATACTATATTACTACACAATGTGAAGTTGGTTGAATTCACTGATGCAGAAACACGGGTAAGAAGGGCTGACTGTGAAGTTATACTTGGATTGTTGGAGGGTCGATGCCCTAACCCCCACGTTGTTCAAGGATCAACTGTAGTCCTATATCTTTCACTGCCTGTTGAAGTTAATGGAATTTATGTAACAGTATTGCATATCTAAAGGATTTATATTCCTTTCTAACACCATTAAAAAACATCAAAAATGTTTTGAAACATGAGCAAGATAATGTGCATGTTGCTCTTTTTTTTTTTTTTTTTTTTTATTTATTTATTTTTGGCTGCATTGGGTCTTAGTTGCTGCGCGCGGGCTTTCTCTAGCTGTGGCAAGCGGGGGTGCTCTTTGTCGCGGTGTGTGGGCTTCTCACTGCGGTGGCCTCTCTCGTCGCGGAGCACAGGCTCTAGGCGCGCGGGCTTCAGTAGTTGTGGCTCGGAGGGCTCTAGAGCGCAGGCTCAGTAGTTGTGGCCTGTGGGCTTAGCTGCTCCGCAGCATGTGGGATCCTCCCGGACCAGGGCTGGAACCCGCGTCCCCTGCACTAGCAGGCAGACTCCCAACCACTGCGCCACCAGGGAAGCCCTGCATGTTGCTCTTTGAGAATAGGAGGGTCTTCCTATTTAGAGCAAGTGCCATGTTTCTTTCATGAATGAGGACTTGTCCAGTTGGCTTTTGATCCTGTGACTGAAGGAGTAAATTCACTTGTCTGACAACTTGTAAGCAGCTAAAGATGTCCAAAAAATGTTTATTTTGTCTGTAGGATGACGTATATGATGAATCTACCTTTTTAGATTAGATAGGAAGCTCCGAAGTGCAAGAGATATGTCTATTGTACCTACTAATGTACTTGCTGACTAGCACAGTATAGGGCATACAGAAGGATGCTAAATAATACTTGTTAAATAAATAAATTTGCATCCCAAATGTAGTTATAAAAAAACTTTGCATTATTCATTATTAATAGAGGTAATGCATTGTTTGATGGACTCTTGTCCAGAATGTGCACAGTCAGGTTTGTTTGATGTTTGCTAACTTTCTAATTTAAGGACTTCTAGTTAGTTTTTTTTTTTTTAATAGATTTGTTTATTTACTTTTGGCTGCGTTGGTTCTTAGTTGCTGCGAGCGGGCTTTCTCTAGTTGTGGAGAGCGGGGGCTACTCTTAATTGCGGTACACAGGCTTCTCATTGCGGTGGCTTCTCTTGCTGCGGAGTACTGGCTCTAGGTGCACGGGCTTCAGTAGTTGTGGCACACAGGCTCAGTAGTTGTGGCACATGGGCTTAGTTGCTCTGTGGCATGTGGGATCTTCCCAGACCAGGGCTCGAACCCATGTCCCCTGCATCGGCAGGTGGATTCTTAACCACTGTACCACCAGGGAAGTTGCTTCTAGTTAGTTTTTAAATAAGTTACAGCTTAATATGGATTTGAATTTTGATTAGATTAAAACTGAGCATGAATTATCTGCTGTCCAACAATATTCTATTCTAGAAAATAGTATCCAGTACATTTCTTGATTTGCTTTTCAGGTTGAGGAACATACGTTACGGTTTCAATACTATCCTCGTGATCCTGATTTGGCGCATTTTTATCGCAAGATCACAAATGGCAAGAAACATCTGGTACTTTGTGGTTAGTCTGTGCTACAAGTTTCTGTCTTACTTCCGAGCATCCAGCACTATGAGATACTGAAGACAAGAATTTAGCATTAGAACATCTATGCATATGGTGGTCTAAATGCACAAAATGTAAAATGTACTTAAGTCATTTCACCTTTTGTCAAGACATTAAACCATCTTAACTCAGAGTGTGGAGTAAATTATGGAACGTTTTATGTAACATATGCTCATAAAAACCTAGTGAATACACTGTGGTATGCCAACTCAAATCTATAATAGCCACCAAAACCATGACTTAACATTTTGATCCCTGGGGAAAAGGGGTTGGGTGAGGATAGGAGTGGGGAAATAGGAACACTGACCAGTATAACTGTGCAATTCTGGAACATATTAATTAAAATATGCCTTAACATACAGTGATTTTCTAATTATAATATTTAGTGCAGTGGAAAGCATTTATTTGGACAGGAATACTAGCTAAGTGGTAGATATTTGATTCTTCAGTGTTTGATTTTTTTCATCAGTTCAAGTGGGTTTTAGTTTTGTTAAAATTACAACCAAACTATTTTCACCTCATCCTGTAAGTTATTGAGTAGTCTCAGACATGAGAGACACGTTCTCATTTTTCTTTCTCTGATTAGAGGTCTGATGCATATCATTTTTCTATAAGCAGTCAGTTGCTTTCATAATCAGAAGGCTATATATTATTATAGAGGCCCTACTGGATCTAAATGAGTTTGAGAATCATGTCAACATATGCTATGTGTTTTTAGAAGGAAAATGAAAATTCAGTAAGACAGTTAGTATCAAAAAGAACAGGAATACATTTTTCTTGACCACATTATGACCAAATGAAAATCCGTTCTGTGACATTTTGTTCATATTTTGAAGCTGGATGATTACTTGAGACTTTGACAAGCAGGTGTGGGTGCAGGGCAGAATTCACCATACTTATGCTCTCTGCCCTTTATAAATTTTATTAATAGGACTTTAAAAGGCTTATACTGTCTTTCCAATGAAAACTAAAAGTACATTACTATGGAAGAATGTATTTGCAGGTAGTCATAGCATTAAGAAAATGTTCTCGTGTGTAAACACATACTAATTTTTGACCTTGAGAGCTGAATTTCTTCCAGAAGAACAAAATAATACATAAAATAATGTGTATAAAATTAAAGAACTTTATTTACATACCACATAAAGTAGCAAACTGTTGAATGAGTTTAAAGATATCATTTATTTTTTTCTGCATGTGGTTTTAGCTTTTAGAAAGGAATTCATTATAGAAACAAGTAATAGCAAGAAAATCGATGTATATTTTAATGATACATTATAATTCCCTTTAAATCTTAATAGGTAACTCTCCTTACTGTTATAACACATTTGCTTTAACATATCAGCATAACATGTTCTAATTTAGCTGATCAAGTTGTACTATATTTAAATCATTAACAATGTATCTTGAATATGTTTAATGAAGTCAGTTCACAATACAAAAAGTTACATAGAACTTTACATCTTAATTTTCTTCATCAATTTAAATGCAATGTATAAGAAATTTATTTTGTTATTGTGAAAAAACTAAATGTAAAGGAAACCACCTTCTTCCATGCAGGTGTATAATCTTGAAAAGGAAAATGCTTCCATGTTGAAGCCAGATTTTCTGTAGTAAACCTTTTAAAACATTATTTTAAAAGAAATATGTATATAAATATAAATACATATGTATTCTTTGCAATGATACTAAAGTCTCTGGTTTAGGACCATACCTTGTGTAAGGTGTGAGAGACCATGGCAGTGTCTAAAAATGGAATAAATGATGATGCCTTTGATTTGAAGTGGCCCACAAAGTTAACTATAGATGCTGTATACATTGAGTACTGCATCTCTCCAAATACATTTCCATAATGTGTTGAAAACATGCTAACATTTGTATGATTTTTACACATCTGCTGAATATACTTAGAATCAGATGAATTGTCTTTGTGTCTTGCAAAAGAATCAGGTACAACTTTGGCAGGTGTGTGAAGCACATGGAATGTGATGTCTCTGAACTCTGTCAGTTCTAGTAATTGTTCTTGTAATCTAACTTAAAGAAATGATAACTGGGAGGGTGCTGAGGCCACTGCATTAATTTTGTGTGTTTAGAATTCTTCTGTCAAAAGAAAGCTAATGAATAAATTAATATGTCATTCTGGAACTTAAAGTTCTAAAATTAGTATAAAAAGTATATAGGTTGTTAATCCTCACCAACTTGACTTTAAGCTTAACTCAAACAAAGATTTTGGAAATCATTTGTATTTATGTCATTTGCTAGATATGGTTTTTAGTTCTTTTCTGATTGTGTTTTACACACAAACTCAAATTTTAACAGGATAGCCTGTTAAATAAATCTAATATTTCATTTAACTCATTTGATAAAGCTGATTTTTAAACATTGGGTTTTTTCCCGCTATTCACCCTTGATTCTTATAATTCTAACATATGCATTTGTCAGTCGTGAAGTCATTATAACTGTATTTAAACTTGACTTGGCAACATTAATATGTTCAAAAACTCAACACAGAGAAGCATGGCAATACATTCTTTGACTTAAGGATGGTATAAAATAAATATTTTCTGAATCTGTGTAATAAAGCTTGGAAGCAGGGAGGAAAAATCTTCTCTCCCTTTTTTGTGCTTGTCTGTAGGAACTGTTTCAGGGTTTTTTGCTTTTTGTTTTAAATGTAAATCGATAGTCTTTTATAAGAAATAAATAGAAGCATTATTGGGTGCCTTTGTTTGTAAACCAAAAAGTAATAAATGAATCCCTATATTTCCATTATAGTATTTATTGTATTTTTACAATAATTGTCCTGAAAATTACTCATGGGGTAATGTGGTTAGGATTACGGGAAACAGTTCTCATTTATACTTCTTACCTTTTTAAAGGTGTACTCATTACTTTTTATATCCTAATTTTATTGAATTCTAAATCTCTTACACAGCATTTTAGGGGAAGCATATAGGCAGGATGAATACTTTTTGTTAAAGTATCATTTTTATTTATTAGCTGGAATGAGGTGGTTTTTCTAAAAACAGTGCCAGGGTGTCATTAGGCTCCAGCTCCTCTCCTCCACATTGAATGATATTATATTAATTTATAAATACATTTGTTGTAATTTGTCTATTGAGTAAGTATAAGGAATCATTCATTAGTAATAGAGGGTAACTAAAAAAGGAGAGAGCTGATATCAGGCTGGGGTACAGGTGAATATAAATGTCCTTCCTAGCCAAGCTCTTCTAGGCTGACTCCAAGCTGTGACTTGAAAATATTAGCACTGACTTGCTCTATTTTGAGAAAAACTCCCTAATCTTTTGCATGAGAAGCTAGAGAAAGGAAGGTATACTGCATAACTTGATATAGAAATGTGTTAATTAAATTTACAGTCTCTGTGATAAAAGAAATATGAAATATTTTCTTATTGAATTAGTATTTTTATCTTGAGACATTTTCAAGTCATAGAATGAATGAATGCCTTTTTTTTTTATGATGGTACTCTCTTAGCATACATCTCTGCTACCCTTAAGATTCCTAAACAAATCATCTTTGTCATTTGAGCATATTTGTTAAATTATTCCTTTGATTTTTCTTTATTAAAGAAAATTTGAGTAACATTAAGTTTGACGTGCTCCTTTGCAAGTTGATGGCTGTAAGAATACATTTATAAAGAAAAATGTAAAGTGATAAATATGAGTTAAATATCTTTATGGTGGGCAAATAAGGCTATAATTGTCGTTTTCTTTCTTTTCTTTCTCCCTCTCTTTCCCTCCCTCCCACCCTCCCTCCCTCCCTTCGTCACAGATCACATACAATACCTATACTTATATACAAGATGAAGAGAGGCAGGGACTTCCCTGGCAGTCCAGTGGTTAAGACTCCGCACTTCCAATGCAGGGATGCAGGGGGTGTGGGTTCAATCCCTGGTCAGGGAACTAAGATCCCACATGCTGTGTGGTGCAGCCAAGAAATTATAAAAAAAGATGAAGAGAGGCCGTGGAGATTTTTCCGAATTCATTAAAATATATAAACATACCTCATTATTCTCTTCAAAATATTTACTTTGAGATTCTCTCCTAGACATTTGACTTTGTTTTTTTATGGGATTGAATTAGGTGTCCTCCAAAGATGCTTTGGAGGCAGAATTCCTTTATTTTCTGCTGTTATACAGAAAACCTAATTCTCTTTCTCTCTTTCTCTCTCTCTCACATATATCTGTGGAAAGCTTATCTTCAGTTTTTGAGAGCAAAGTGTAACTAGAAAGTGTTAGGTTGAAACACGTAAAAATGCTAATACTTGATGGTCTTTGAACTACAAAGATAATCTCGTATGACTCTACGCTAGTATTAGAGCTGCTTTTTTTGTTTTATTTTTTAACAAACACACCTGAACCTAAACATACAGATGAATGGATTTTATTTAAAATAGTCATCCCAGGAGAATATATATTTATTTCATCAGTACTTAATTTTTTGACATATAATACCTACTTCTCTGCTTTATGTTACATCTTTCACAGGTTTGTCATTTTCCCGAATTGGGTTGTTGATTTCTGGTTGTTGAGAGGAAAACCAGCTCGCACCTTTTACACTGTAGAAATAACATTAGTGAACACTTGTTGAGCACTCACTATGTGCCAGACACTACTCTAAGCATTTTACATGTATTAACCTATTTGTGACTTACAGCAACCCTTTGAGAAGGGCACCTCTGTTACCCATGTTTTATAGGTGTGGTAACTAAGGTGTGTAACATTAGTAATTTATCCATGTTACACTGCTAGTGGCAGAGCCAAGGTTTGAACTCAAGTAAGTCTAGCTCAAAAGCCTGCTACACTTGTCCATGACACTATACTGTCTTTCACTATAGGAGCACGTGCTTCTGGACCATTTAGAGAGGTTCTCTTACATGCTCTTGGGTTAGGCACTGTGTTTTATATATTGCAATTATCTGTTTATCTGTCTGTATCACTCAACACATTCTAAACTTGTCAGTGGTTCAGATCGGAGTATGACCCACTACCTTTAGGGTTGTATGACTTAACATAGGTAAGTAAACATAGTTTTAATATAACATATAAAGAACAAAATACTAAAAGCACAAAGGAGTGATTTACTGCTTAGTGTTTCAGGGAGGAGCTCATACAGACATACAACAGTTGAATTGTGGTTTTAAGTCTCATTGGAAGAATGGTGGGAAAGGGAAGCATTCCAGGTATAGAGAAGGGCATGTGTAAAGGGAAGTGTGGGGAGCCATGAGGAAATATCTTGGTGCCAAAGGGGAGGATGACTAAGGGAAGATGAGGCTGGGGAGGCAATTGGGGGCCAACCAAGGGCCTTTATATGCTCAGAATTCACTATGGAATGTGGAATGGCTGTGGTCAAAAACACTCAGAAGGTCCTCCTAGCCAAAGCACACCAATTCCTATTAAATATGAATAGATTTTGGACTTCAGTGAACTGACCTATAACACTTATTTCCTGAATGAAATCAACTTAAGAGAAAAAACTCTACTTAAATAGTGACACTAAGTATTTTTGAGAATACAGGCCACACCAGTGTTTAAACAGCTGGTCTCTCTGTTTTTCAGTTTTCTGTGATTCTCAAAAGTATGATCCCAGACCAGCAGCATCAGCATCTGCATCACCTGGGAGCTCAATAGAAATGCAACTTTCAGATCCCATCCAGACTTACTGAATCAGAAACTGGGTGGGGCCCAGCAGCCTGTTCTGAGGTGGCCTCCAAGTGATCGTTACGCACACTAAAGTTGGAGAACTGCTGGTCTGAGTAGTCAGTCTTCGTGAGATACCAGCAAGGTCCAAGTAGAGTACATTCCTAGGACCTGGGACAAGGTCTGGAAAGTCCCACTTGAAACTAAAAATCAATATATAAAACATGACACAAAACACATAGTAATACATAGGAAATGGTCTGGCCTCACAGGAATAATGCCAAAATGTTCAAGAAGTTAGCCTTATGTCATAATTATGGGTGGTCTAGCTTTTTGACCCTTATACTTTCATATTTTCTACGTTTTCTGCAATGAGCCTGAGTTTTTTGTAAACTAAAGCAAAAGTTTTTATTTTACAGTAACAAATGAGGGTGTGTTTCCGGAATCTGGAAAAATAAGAAAAGACTTAAAAAAAAAAAAAGTCCATTCATTCTGGGTTTTTAACTCCAGATCTTGAGATGGCATTTTTGTCTCATGGTTAGAGAACAACAACTTACTATGCTATGATAGCCTTTGAAATTGTCCAGGTCTTTGTTAGGTTTTTGGTAAACTTGGTAAGTATATTCATTTCTGTGCTTACTAGTTTCTTACTCAGTCTTTATCTGGTACTAAGCATGAGTGTATGTCCTTTCTGTGCAGCCAAGTTACCACAGTCCTCCAACTAGCTTACTTTCCCATTGTAATTCCCATTATAATGCTCATTTTATATATCAATTAATTGTGAGTTTATGGAGAGTCAGCTGTCACAGAGAGTGCTCAGCTCTTCATAGGTTGAGAAGGTGTTTCTGTCCTTAAAACTGGGTTCTAGAGCCTGTGCCATGGGAACCTCGCATAATTACCAAAGCATGCAGGCAGTTGAAAGTATTGCTAATTTTAGAATGTTTTACTTGAGAAAATCTGAAATGATTAGGGGGTTTGCCTTAAGCTATATGAAAACAGGATCTAACCCCATTAGATTGAAAATACCTGTTTACTTTGTTTACTTCATGCACTTGTGAGCTCTCCCATAGGGCAGGGCCTATTTCTTTAAGGAACCTGGCACATAGAAGTTACTCAATAAATGTCTCAGCTTAATTGATAATATGAAGTTTGTCCTTCCTTCTATCAGCCCCAGAATTGTTAAGCTTCCTTTTCCTATATAATACAAAATTACAATCAAGAATTTGCCAAGGGCTTCCCGGGTGGCACAGTGGTTGAGAATCTGCCTGCTAATGCAGGGGACACAGGTTCGAGCCCTGGTCTGGGAGGATCCCATATGCCGCGAAGCAGCTGGGCCCGTGAGCCACAACTACTGAGCCTGCGCGTCTGGAGCCTGTGCTCCGCAACAAGAGAGGCCGCGATAGTGAGAGGCCCGCGCACCACGATGAAGAGTGGCCCCAGCTTGCCACAACTAGAGAAAGCCCTCGCACTCGCACAGAAACGAAGACCCAACACAGCAAAAATAAATAAATTAATAAACTCCTACCCCCAACATCAAAAAAAAAAAAAAAGAATTTGCCAAAAGGAATATAAAAGTTGACACCAATAATTTCATTTTTTTTCCTCACTTAGAGATGCTAACAAAAGACAGTGCAAATGCTCCAAGTTACAAACTCCACAATTGACAAAGTTTAGTCTTTTATTCCATAAGCATTGATTGGCTCTTTGCTATCCACTAATGTAAAGTCATGCTATATACAATCTTCTGAATTCTTAGTAGATCATAAAGTACTAGTACTGCTGTCTGTACTACTTCTAGAGTTTTTCTTTATGAAGACACTTATCCAAAGAAATCTAGTTGTCTAGAATGAAGGGCACCTTGATTCCTGGTGTGTGGTGATTCCTAGTGGTGTGTGCTTTAGATCAGAAAATCTCTGGATAAGCTTTATGAATCTGCTTAGCTCAGTGGTGCGAAAGCAACTGGGAGGGTCGACTGTGCATGTAACATCTGGCAGCACAGTAGAATGGCCTGATGGCACATTTTTGACCTGGCTATATCATCTGCCTTCTTCCCCAGTATACCAGAATGATCTTGCAGGCCTAGGCCAATTTTTGAATTTTTTCCCTTTGACACGAGGTAATGTTCAGTACACTATATGAAATGCCCGCCCTGCTCTGACATCACTTCAACCCTCAATTTCCTCATTGTATAATTCCAGTATTGTTCAAACTTATACCATGTTATGAGCACCCTCCTACTTCTCGAATTGTCAGATGCACTTTACCTGCAAGCATATTGAATCCATAGACATCAATACTCTGCTTAACAGACCATAAAATTGTAGGTCATCGCAGAGCATAAGGACAAATTCTTCAAGAAATGTCAGTACTGGGATTCTGGAGTATCCCGAGATCCTCCTTGGCACTAGGCACACGTATTAGCGTAATCTCAAAAAGGCACACAGAACCATCCCCTAGGTTGGGCATCCTAGGAGGAATCCCTTTTGTCTGAAAAGAAAGCTTTTTTTTCTTAACACAGAAAAAATGCAAGGGGAAAACGTTGACTTTGAGGCGTTTTAAAACTCCAGCTCTGGGACTTCTTCACAAAGCCCAGGTAATGTACTAAAACCTAGCCTCATCTGTTTGAGAGTCACTACTGCTTGTTTGCCCACTCTGGTCCCATTGCTACTCTGCCTTTTGTCACATAGTTCTTGACAGTTCTCTCTCTGCTCTTGTCTTCCGCATTTCCCATTTGAAAACTCCCTTTCCAGCTGCAGTGAGTCTTCCAGAATTACTGACATTCTTCTTGCAGGGAGTTGGACTAATATTCCTTCTAGGAGGCTTAATTCCTATAAGGTCCGCACACATGAAGGATTTGCTGTTTTAAAAAATAACTAAGCGGAATTCCCTGGCGCCCCAGTGGTTAAGACTCAGTGCTTTCACTACCGTGGCCTGGATTCGATCCCTGGTCAGGGAAGTAGGATCCCACAAGCCGCGTGGCACAGCCATGTTAATAATAATAATAAAAATAACTAAGCAGTTAAAGATTAGTGTCGAAAGGGATTCTCACAGATATTCTAATTGTTCTTGAGAATGAATACTCCATGTCTACTTTTCTAACATACTGTTCCATGGTAACTGGAGCACAAGTACATAGTCAGTTCTAAAATTAAAAAAAAAATACAACAAAACTTCCGTAAGGGCAGAGAAGCAGAATTGTATAGTAGAAAAAGCATTAGTTTTGCTGTAAGACTAGGCATGAATCAACTGCCGCTTATGAGCTGTGTGACTATGAATGAGTCATTTAACCTCTCAGACTCAGTTTCCACTTTTGTAAAATACCTGCCCAGGAACGTGGTTGTAAGGATTAAATGATATAATGAATATAAAGTGTGTGTTACATAGTGTTCAGTAACTATTTCTTCAAAATCACCAAAAATGCCTAAGGAATAAAGCTATGGAATAATTATGGAATTAGTTATACTAATGCAACGCAATTTATATTCTCCAATTTTATACTATGATTTCCCCATTTCTGATATCACTTTTTTTTAAAGATTTTTTTAATGTGGGCCATTTTTTTAAAGTCTTCTTTTAAAATCTAAATTTATTTATTTTTGGCTGCGTTGGGTCTTTGTTGCTGTGCACGGGCTTTCTCTAGTTGCGGTGAGCGGGGGCTACTCTTCGTTGTGGTACACGGGCTTCTCATTGCAGTAGCTTCTCGTTGCGGAGCACAGGCTCTAGGCGTGCGGGTTCAGTAGTTGTGGCACGTGGGCTCAGAACTTGTGGCTCATGGGCTCTAGAGCGCAGGCTCAGTAGTTGTGGCACATGGGCTTAGTTGCCCCGCGGCATGTGGGATCGTCCCTGACCAGGGATCGAATCTGTGTCCCCTGCATTGGCAGGCGGATTCTTAACCACAGTGCCACCAGGGAAGTCCTCATTTTTTATTTGACACAATATTGCACACACAATATGAATTTGACACAATATTGCCCTCGCTTTTATGTTTTTGGTTTCTTGGCCCCGAGGCATGTGGGATCCTAGTCCCCTGACCAGGGATCAAACCCACACCCCCCTGCATTGGATGACAAAGTCTCAACCACTGGACCGCCAGGAAAGTCCCAGTTACCACTTTTTTTAATCATTAAGGAATACAAATTTTGAACATTTTGAATAAAAGTATAAGAAATCAGTTCTCTATACACCTTGCAGTGTTAATATTATTATCACTTTAATTGAGCACCCTTCTCCACTGTGGCTTTTCTGCAATCAACAGGACTTGCTCACTGGATAAAATGAGGATCCTTCAAAATTTCCTCATATGGGAACAGAAGTCCCACTTAGTCATTTCACCCGCAGGCACGTTGAGACAACTGGCCCTCTTTATCTGCCCTAATGATCTGTAGTCAACCCAATAGTTTGTCTTCTTGCTGAGATAGATTATAGCACATGACCTGGGCCTCATTTGTGTTCCAAGAATTCTTTGGGGAGTTTCCCTCCTCTTGCTTTTATTTAAAAGAGATAAAACAAACTTGAACTGCAAACTGTCAATTTTTTCTAATTGTTTATATAACTTGGCTGCTGGAGCATTTCGCATTCCATTAGCTCTGTAGTCCTCAATCCTGATCAGTGGCCTGTAATTAGGAAAAGACTTGAACTATCCAGAAGCCAATTCTTGAAATCATCCCACCCTCACACATACACATTTAAAATATTCGTTTTTGAACAAGGTTTCTTCCTCAGAATCAGAAATCTTCAGGAAATTTTCACTTACAACTAGAAATTGCAGGGTATGTGTATTTGTGTACTGTTAAATCACAGATTCTTAGCTCTAGATTTGATTCTTTGCTTTGCCAGGCATTCTGTACAGCTTTCTCAGTCTTCCTCATTTTCAAAGGAGAATGTACAGTGTTTCCACATCAGTTGTCAGGTTCCCCTCTTCCCCCTCCCACCCCTACCCTGGGTTTCAATTATTTTTTTTCCAAGATAAGTCTAGTTACTTTTTACTTTTTTCCTTGGTTAGAGCTTGCTGGTTATTTCATTTGAGTTTCTAATTCTGATTCACAGTCCTCACTTTAGAGGCACCCCGCCTCACCCTTTTCCCTCAAGAGGAAAGTTCCTCTGCTGAATGTTCTTTGCCCCTGCAGACCCACTCTATTCTCCACGCTGCTCTTTGCCACGTCAAGCTGACCTCTGTGGATGACACATTTGGGTTCCCTTGCCTTCTGGCTTCCAGTTGGATTCAGCCTGTGAGAGGCACTGGCAGGAGTAGAGGACAAGAGGAGAGAAAGGATAGGGCTGTTTGCTCCTCAGTCATTCCCTCTGAGCTCTGATTTGGCAGTGGTTGCATTCCTCTACCAAATGCCATTGCTGCTGCAGGGTGGCCTCCCTCCTACAGCTCCGCATTTCTCAGAGTTCCAATCATCGTCTTCTCCCCTTGCCTGCAGCTCCCCACTGTTGATAGTCCCTGTGCGTCACCGTTCCTCGTCGTTGCTTTAACCCTGCTCATACTTTTGTAGTCCCTTCCTTGACCTCTATTACTTTTCTCAGTGTGCCATCTGTTTCCTGTCCGGTTTGGATACAGCTCCTCATCTACATCTTAGCAATGCTGGTACCTTCCACTAACACAGTTCAGGACCCCAAATGTGGTGGAATAAAGCCTACTGGTTGGTCCTGAAAAAATGTTCACTGCCTTTCTCACTTTTTCAAGTTGGCTACTACTTCCTTTGTCAGTACCTGATATGGGCACACCATCATTACATGGGAATCATCCTTGCTCTTCCATATGTATTATATCACTGTGGAACCGATTGCTAATTCGCAGATTTGGTCAGCCCACCAATATCTAGAAGGCAAATTCTTTGCCTGAAAACAAAAAACAAAAAAAACCCCATTCTTTCTACCTAGTCTGTCTTCCCCATCTATACATCCCATTCCCAAAAAGGCGTGCGCACATGCGCGCGCGCACGCACGCACACACACACACACACACACACTCTTTTGTTGTTTGTCAGTGGAGTCACGGTTGTAGTACTTCAATAAAGAGCCCTTCATCCGTTCCTTAAGATGAACTCAGCTCTGGAAGAGACTGTTCAAGGTTGTCAAAAAATGGAAATTATCTCTTATATTTTTCTCCCTGTCCCCCAAACTCTCCTCCTCTGTCCCATCAGATGGACCGCATCATCCACCCAGGTAAACTAGAAATGGGAATCATTCTTTGCTCTTCCCTCTCTTTATACTAATTTTTGCATTAGTCACCAGATCTTTGCCATTCTATTCCCTTAACATTGGGGATATGTTAACTTCCTTCCATCTTCATTGCTACCGCTGTGGTCCAGAGACCAACATTTCTCTTACCTGGATCGTGATGACATTTTCCTAACTGATTTCCATGCCTCTAGTCTGGTTCCTCTCCAAAGCATGCTCTCTTCAACAACTGAATGATCTTTCTAAATCACAATTCTGATATGTTGGTTTCCATACTTAAAACCCCTAAGTGACTTCCGATTTGTACACTGTACCCAGAATAAAGTTTGTACTTCATAACACAGATTTCTTAAGCTCATTATGATCTGAACATTCTCATCTCCTACATTTTTTCCTGTTCCTCATACCTCAACCACTTGCTCTTCTACCAAAGTTCTAATCTCTGTCTTGTCTTGATCACAACGTGCCTCTACCTGCAAAATTTTGTCAGCTCTCACCCATCTTTCACATTTCAATTTAGGCATCAAGTCTGTATCAAGAATGCTTTCAATGGCAAATATCCAAAAACAGATTGCTACTAAGTTTTCTTATATAAGAAATCTGGAGATAGGCAGTTGATAGCATTGATTCATTATTACTGTCATCATAATCATTACTGTTATTATTTATAATAATAAGATTAGTCTTCTAACCATCATTCTTAAGTGATCCCAGACTTCTGATAAAACTCCATTCCACATCTCATTCTTCTGGTCCAAACCAGTTATTGTAAACAGACATTATCTTAGGTATTATTGCCAGTCAGTTGATAACTAATATCTGTATTGAGAAAAAATTTGAGACCCAAGAGAGGCTCAGCAGAATAGAATGCGAGGCATGATCATTTATTGATGTCTGCCATGGGTGCAAAAAACAGAAACATGGGATGTGTGCAATATATCTGCCATCTTTTGTCAAACTTAAGCATCTCTATGTGGCCTGGTTAGAAGTTGCACAGTTAGCTTGTCAGGATGGAAAAGGACAATTCTAGAATAGGAAAAACATGATTATTTTTTCCTCCTTTAATTTGCATAGAGTGAATTATTCCACTTTAAATTATAAAACTCACTTTTCTAGGATTAAACCCAGTTTAGTTTTGGTATAGTGTCTTTTGTATACACTACTGAGTTTGGCTTGCTAATATCTCTACTTACCACAATCTACGTGGAATTAATGTTACACCACTTAGCATATAAGAACCTTACAACAGTATATTTCCAATTACCCCCTTCCCATTCTTCATGATACTGTTACCAAACATTTTTCTTTTTCTTTTTTCTTTTTTTTTGCTTTTCCAAATGTTATAAACTGTAATAAATTGTTAATACTTTTGCTTTAAACAGTCAGCTGTTTTTCTTGTAATGAAAACAAGACTTTGTATTTTCTAAAGTACTTTTAAGAAAAAGTATTTAACATTTCTGGAGTTCTTCATTTCTTCATGTAGATTCATATTTCCATCTGGTGCCATTTCCCTTTGGCCTGAAAGCATTATCATATCTTGTTGTGTAGGTCTGCTGGTGATGAATTCTTGTGCCTTTGTCTGGAAATGTCTATATTTCATCTTCATTTTATAGGATATTGTCTCTGGAAAAAGAATTCTAGGTTGACAGTTTTTTTCTTTAGCACTTTACATGTATCATTCTGTTGTCTTTTTTTTTTAACATCTTTATTGGAGTGTAATTGCTTTACAGTGGTGTGTTAGTTTCTGCTTTGTAACACAGTGAATCAGCTGTACATATATCCCCATATCTCCTCCCTCTTGTGTCTCCTTCCCACCCTTCCTATCCCACCCTTCTAGGTGGTCACAAAGCACCGAGCTGATCTCCCTGTGCTATGCGGCTGCTTCCCACTAGCTATCTATTTTACATTTGGTAGTATATATAAGTCCATGCCACTCCCTCACTTCGTCCCAGCTTACCCTTCCCCCTCCCTGTGTCCTCAAGTCCATTCTCTAGTAGGTCTGCGTCTTGATTCCCGTCCTCTCCCTAGATTCTTCATAACCATTCTTTTTTTTTTTTAGATTCCATATATATGTGTTAGCTTACGGTATTTGTTTTTCACTTTCTGACTTACTTCACTCTGTATGACAGACTCTAGGTCCATCGACCTCACTACAAATAACTCAATTTCGTTTCTTTTTATGGCTGAGCAATATTCCATTGTATATATGTGCCACTTCTTCTTTATCCGTTCATCTGTTGATGGACACTTAGGTTGCTTCCATGTCCTAGCTATTGTAAATAGAACTGCAATGAACATTGTGGTGCATGACTCTTTTTGAATTATGGTTTTCTCAGGGTATATGCCCAGTAGCGGGATTGCTGGGTCGTAGGGTAGTTCTATTTTTAGTTTTTTAAGGAACTCCATACTGTTCTCCATAGTGTCTGTACCAATTCACATTCCCACCAAGAGTGCAAGAAGGTTCCCTCTTCTCCACACCTTCTCCAGCATTTATTGTTTGTAGATTGTTTGATGATGGCCATTCTGACTGCTGTGAGGTGATACCTCATTGCAGTTTGATTTGCATTTCTCTAAGGATTAGTGATGTTGAGCATTCTTTCATGTGTTTGTTGGCAGTCTGTATATCTTCTTTGGAGAAATGTCTGTTTAGGTCTTCTGCCCATTTTTGGATTGGGTTGTTTATTTTATTGATATTGAGCTGCTTGAGCTGGTTGTAAATTTTGGAGATTAATCCTTTGTCCGTTGCTTCATTTGCAAATATTTTCTCCCATTCTGAGGGTTGTCTTTTCGTCTTCTGTATGGTTTCCTTTGCTGTGCAAAAGCTTTTAAGTTTCATTAGGTTCCATTTGTTTATTTTTGTTTTTATTTCCCTTTCTCTAGGAGATGGATCAAAAAGGATCTTGCTGTGATTTATGTCATAGAGGTGTTCTGCCTATGTTTACCTCTAAGAGTTTTATAGTGTCTGGCCTTAGATTTAGGTCTCTAATCCATTTTGAGTTTATTTTCGTGTATGGTGTTAGGGACTGTTCTAATTTCATTCTTTTACATGTAGCCGTCCAGTTTTCCCAGCACCACTGATTGAAGAGGCTGTCTTTTCTCCATTGTATATTCTTGCCTCCTTTATCAAAAATAATGTGACCATAGGTGCGTGGGTTTATCTCTGGGCTTTCTATCCTGTTCCCTTGATCTATATTTCTGTTTTTATGCCAGTACCAGACGGTCTTGATTACTGTAGCTTTGTAGTATAGTCTGAAGTCAGGGAGCCTGATTCCTCCAGCTCCGTTTTTCTTTCTCAGGATTGCTTTGGCTATTCGGGGTCTTTTGTGTTTCCATACAAATTGTGAAATTTTTTGTTCTAGTTCTGTGAAAAATGCCAGTGGTAGTTTGACAGGGATTGCATTGAATCTGTAGATTGCTTTGGGTAGTATATTCATTTTCACAATGTTGATTCTTCCAATCCAAGAACATGGTATATCTCTCCATCTGTTTCTATCATCTTTAATTTGTTTCATCAGTGTCTTAAAGTCTTCTGCATACAGGTCTTTTGTCTCCTTAGGTATGTTTATTCCTAGGTATTTTATTCTTTTTGTTGCAGTGGTAAATGGGAGTGTTTCCTTAATTTCTCTTTCAGATTTTTCATCATTAGTGTATGGGAATGCAAGAGATTTCTGTGCATTAATTTTATATCCTGCCACTTTACCAGATTCATTGATTAGCTCTAGTAGTTTTCTGGTAGCATCTTTAGGATTCTCTATGTATAGTATCATGTCATCTGCCAACAGTGACAGCTTTACTTCTTCTTTTCCAATTTGGATTCCTTTTCTTTCTTTTTCTTCTCTGATTGCTGTGGCTAAAACTTCCAAAACTATGTTGAATAATAGTGGTAAGAATAGGCAACCTTGTCTTGTTCCTGATCTTAGTGGAAATGGTTTCAGTTTTTCACCATTGAGGACGATGTTTTCTGTGGGTTTGTCATATATGGCCTTTATTATGTTGAGATAAGTTCCCTCTATGCCTACTTTCTGGAGGGTTTTTATCATAAATGGGTGTTGAATTTTGTTGAAAGCTTTTTCTGCATCTATTGAGATGATCATATTGTTTTTATTCTTCAATTTAATATGGTGTTAATATGGTGTATTACATTGATTGATTTGCGTATGTTGAAGAATCCTTGCATTCCTGTGATAAACCCCCCTTATCATGGTGTATGATCCTTTTAATGTGCTGTTGGATTCTGTTTGCTAGTATTTTGTTGAGGTTTTTTGCATCTGTGTTCATCAGTGATATTGGCCTGTAGTTTTCTTTCTTTGTGACATCTTGTCTGGTTTTGGAATCAGGGTGATGGTGGCCTTGTAGAATGAGTTTGGGAGTGTTACTCCCTCTGCTATATTTTGGAAGAGTTTGAGAAGGATAGGTGTTAGCTCTTCTCTAAATGTTTGATGGCTTTGCCTGTGAAGCCATCTGGTCCTGGACTTCTGTTTGTTGGAAGATTTTTAATCACAGTTTCAATTTCAGTGCTTGTGATTGGTCTGTTCATATTTTCTATTTCTTCCTGGTTCAGTCTTGGAAGGTTATACCTTTCTAAGGATTTGTCCATTTCTTCCAGGCTGTCCATTTTATTGGCATAGAGTTGCTTGTAGTAATCTCTCATGATCCTTCGTATTTCTGCAGTGTCAGTTGTTACTTCTCCTTTTTCATCTCTAATTCTCTTGATTTGAGTCTTCTCCCTTTTTTTCTTGATGATTCTGGCTAATGGTTTATCAATTTTGTTTATCTTCTCAAAGAACCAGCTTTTAGTTTTATTGATCTGTGCTATGTTTCCTTCATTTCTTTTTCATTTATTTCTGATCA
The DNA here is from genome assembly GCF_951394435.1 of Stenella coeruleoalba. NCBI lineage: Eukaryota > Metazoa > Chordata > Mammalia > Artiodactyla > Delphinidae > Stenella > Stenella coeruleoalba. The sequence continues at coordinate 41,827,348 of NC_137154.1, read as the reverse complement.
GATCTTTATGATTTCTTTCCTTCTGCTAACTTTGAGGGTATTTTTGTCCTTCTTTCTCTAATTGCTTTCAGTATAAGGTTAGGTTGTTTATTTGAGATGTTTCTGGTTTCTTAAGGTAGGATTGTATTGCTATAAACTTCCCTTTTAGAACTGCTTTTGCTGCATCCCATAGGTTTTGGGTCATCGTGTTTTCATTGTCATTTGTTTCTAGGTATTTTTTTATTTCCTCTTTGATTTCTTCAGTGATCTCTTGGTTATTAAGTAGTGTATTGTTTAGCCTCCATGTGTTTGTATTTTTTACAGATTTTTTCCTGTAATCGATATCTAGCCTCATAGTGTTGTGGTCGGAAAAGATACTTGATATGATTTCAGTTTTCTTAAATTTACCGAGGCTTGATTTGTGACCCAAGATATGATCTATCCTGGAGAATGTTCCATGAGCACTTGAGAAGAAAGTATATTCTGTTCTTTTTGAATGGAATGTCCTATAAATATCAATTAAGTCCATCTTGTTTAATGTATCATTTAAAGCTTGTGTTTCCTTATTTATTTTCATTCTGGATGATCTGTCCATTGGTGAAAATGAGGTGTTAAAGTCCCCTACTATGATTGTGTTACTGTTGATTTCCCCTTTTATGGCTGTTAGCATTTGCCTTAGGTATTGAGGTGCTCCTTTCTTGGGTGCATAAATATATAAAATTGTTATACCTTCTTCTTGGATTGATCCCTTGATCATTATGTAGTGTCCTTCTTTGTCTCTTGTAATAGTCTTTATTTTAAAGTCTATTTTGTCTGATATGAGTATTGCTACTCCAGCTTTCTTTTGATTTCCATTTGCATGGAATATTGTTTTCCATTCCCTCACTTTCAGTCTGTATGTGTCCCTAGGTCTGAAGTGGGTGTCTTGTAGACAGCATATATATGGGTCTTGTTTTTGTATCCATTCAGCCAGTCTGTGTCTTTTGGTGGGAGCATTTAATCCATTTACATTTAAGGTAGTTATCAATATGTATGTTCCTATTACCATTTTTTTAATTGTTTTGGGTTTGTTATTGTAGGTCTTTTCCTTCTCTTGTGTTTCCTGCCTAGAGAAGTTCCTTTAGCAGTTGTTGTAAAGCTGGTTTGGTGGTGCTGAATTCTCTTAGCTTTTGCTTGTCTGTAAACGTTTTAATTTCTCCCTCAAATCTGAGTGAGATCCTTGCCAGGTAGAGTAATCTTGATTTAGGTTTTTCTCTTTCATTACTCTAAATATGTCCTTCTGGCTTGCATAGTTTCTGCTGAAAGATCAGCTGTTAACCTTATGGGGATTCCCTTGTATGTTATTTGTTGTTTTTCCCTTGCTGCTTTTAATATTTTTTCTTTGTATTTAATTTTTGATCATTTGATTAATATGTGTCTTGGCGTGTTTCTCCTTGGATTTATCCTGTATGGGACTCTCTGTGCTTCCTGGACTTGATTATTTCCTTTTCCATATTAGGGAAATTTTCAACTATAATCTCTTCAAATATTTTCTCAGTCCCTTTCTTTTTCTCCTCTTCTTCTGGGAGCCCTATAAATCGAATGTTGTTGCATTTAATGTTGCCGCAGTAGTCTCTGAGACTGTCCTCAATTCTTTTCATTCTTTTTTCTTTATTCTGCTCTGCAATAGTTATATCCACTATTTTATCTTCCAGGTCACTTATCCGTTCTTCTGCCTCAGTTATTCTGCTATTGAGTCCCTTCTAGAGAATTTTTAATTTCATTTATTGTGTCGTTCATCATTGTTTGTTTGCTCTTTAGTTCTTGTAGGTCCTTGTTAAACGTTTCTTGTATTTTCTCCATTCTATTTCCAAGATTTTGCATCATCTTTACTATCATTACTCTGAATTCTTTTTCAGGTAGACTGCCTATTTCCTCTTCATTTGTTTGGTCTGGTGGGTTTTTACCTTGCTCCTTCATCTACTGTGTGTTTCTCTGTCTTCTCATTTTGCATAACTTACTGTGTTTGGGGTATCCTTTTCACAGGCTGCAGGTTCATAGTTCCTATTGTTTTGGGTGTCTGCCCCCAATGGCTAAGGTTGGTTCAGTGGGTTGGGTAGGCTTTGCGGTGGAGGGGACTAGTTCCTGTGTTCTGGTGGATGAGGCTGCATCGTGTCTTTCTGGTGGGCAGGTCTCTGTCCAGTGGTGTGTTTTGGGGTGTCTGTGACCTTAGTATGATTTTAGGCCGGTTTTCTGCTAGTGGGTGGGGTAGTGTTCCTGTCTTGCTAGTTGTTTGGCATAGGGTGTCCAGCACTGTAGCTTACTGATCGTTGAGTGGAGCTGGGTCTTGGAGTTGAGATGGAGATCTCTGGGATATTTTCACCATTTGATATTACGTGGAGCTGGTAGGTCTCTGGTGGACCATAGTCCTGAACTTGGCTCTCCCACCTCAGAGGCACAGGCCTGACAGCTGGCCGGAGCACCAAGACCCTGTCATCCACATGGCTCAGAATAAAAGAGAGAAAAAAAGAACGAACGAAAGAAAAAAATAATAAAGTTGTTAAAATAAAAAATAATTATTAAAAATTAAGAAGTAATAGAAAGAAAGAAAGAAGAGAGCAACCAAACCAAAAAAGAAATCCACCAGTGATAACATGTAGTAAAAACTATACTAAAAACGACAACAAAAAGCAAAAACAAAAAATGGACAGACAGAACCCTAGGACAAATGGTTAATGCAAAGCTGTACAGACAGAATCACACACAGAAGCATACACATACACACTCACAAGAAGAGAAAAAGGAAAAAAAAAATATATATATATATATATATCATTGCTCCCAAAGTCCACCACCTAAGTTTGGGATGATTCGTTGTCTATTCATGTATTCCACAGATGCAGGGTACATCAAGTTCATTGTGTAGGTTTAATCCGCTGCTCCTGAGACTGCTGGGAGAGATTTCCCTTTCTCTTCTTTGTTTGCACAGCTCCTGGGGTTCAGCTTTGGATTTGGCCCTGCCTCTGCATGTAGGTCACCTGAGGGCGTCTGTTCTTTGCTCAAACAGGATGGGGTTAAAGTAGCAGCTGATTACGGGGCTCTGTTTCACTCAGGCCAGGGGGAGGGAGGGGTACGGAATGAGGGGTGAGCCTGTGGTGGCAGAGGCCAGCATGACATTGCAACAGCCTGAGGCGCGCCATGTGTTCTCCTGGGGAAGTTGTCCCTGGATCACAGGACCCTGGCAGTGGTGGCCTGCACAGGCTCCCAGGAGGGGAGGTGTAGATAGTGACCCGTGCTTGCACACAGGCTTCTTGGTGGCTGCAGCAGCAGCCTTAGCGTTTCATGCCTGTCTCTGGGGTCCGTGCTGATAGCTGAGACTCACACCCGTCTCTGGAGCTCGTTTAGGCGGTGCTCTGAATCCCCTCTCCTCGCACACCCCAAAACAATTGTCTCTTGCCTCTTAGGCAGGTCCAGACGTTTTCCCGGACTCCCTCCCTAGCTGTGGTGCACTAGCCCCCTTCAGGCTGTGTTAACGCAGCCAACCCCAGTCCTCTCCCTGGGATCTGACCTCCGAAGCCAGAGCCTCAGCTCCCAGCCCCTGCCCGTCCCCGTGGGTGAGCAGACAAGCCTCTTGGGTTGGTGAGTGCTGGTCGGCACCGATCCTCTGTGCGGCAGTCTCTCCACTTTGCCTTCTGCAGCCCTGTTGCTGCACTCTCCTCTGTGGCTCCGAAGCTTCCCCCTCACCACCACCCCCGCCCCCATCTCCACCAGGGGCTTTCTAGTGTGTGGAAATTTTTCCTGCTTCACAGCTCCCTCCCACTGGTGCAGGTCCCGTCCCTATTCTTTTCTCTCTGTTTTTTCTTTTACCCTACCCAGGTATATGGGGAGTTTCTTGCCTTTTGGGAAGTCTGAGGTCTTCTGCCAGCATTCAGTAGGTGTTCTGTAGGAGTTGTTCCACATATAGATGTATTTTTCATGTATTTGTGGGGAGGAAGGTGATCTCCGCGTTTTACTCTTCTGCCATCTTGAATGTCTCCATTCTGTTGTCTTTTGATCTCCGTTGCTTCTCATGAGCAGTCAGTGATTATTCTTATCATTGACCCCCATATGTAATGTGCCTTTTTTCCTCTGGGTGCTTTATTTTTATTTTCTTTTAGCAATTTGACTATGATGGATTTTTAGTTTAGTTTTTTTTTTTTTTAATGTTTATGCTGCTTGTGTTTTATTGAGCTTCTGGGATCTGTGGGTTGACAGTTTTTATCAAATTTAGAAAATTTTGGCCATTATTTCTTCAAAATCTTTTCTGTGCTGATCTTTCTTTCCCTCTGAGGCTCCATATATACGTATATTAGACTGCTTGACATTATCCCATAAGTCACTGAGGCTGTGTTTTTCAATCCTTTTTCTTTCTGTGTTTCAGTTTGGATAGTTTCTATTCACCTGTTTTCAAATATACTGATTTTTGTTTTGTAGTGTCCAACTTGCTGTTAAGCCCATCCAGTAAATTTTTGTTTTGTTCTGTTTTTTCTTCTTGGCCATGCTGCACAGCATGTGGTATCTTAGTTCCCCCACCATGACCATGGATCAAACCTGCGCCCCCTGCAGTGGAAGCGCAGAGTCTTAACCACTGGACTGCCAGAGAAATCCCAAAATTTCATTTTAAATATTATGATTTTTAGTTTTAGAATTTCCATTCTGTTCTTCTTTTTTTTTTTTTAATAGTTTCCATTTCTCTGCTGAGATGCCTTACCTCCATCTTTTTTTTTTTTAATCTTGAATATATTTATAATAGCTGTTTTAAAGTCTTTGGCTGTTAATTCCAGTGTCCTCTCAGAGTCTGTTTCTTTGGACCATTTTGTTTTTGTTGTTCCTACTCCTGGTTATGGGTTGCATTTTCTTGCTCCTTTCCAGGTCTAATGATTGTTATTGCTTGCTGAGCCATGTGGATATTACATTATTGAGAGTCTGGATTTGTTTTCTTCCCTCAAAGAGTGTTGTTTTTTTGTTCTTTTAGGTAGTTAATGTATCGGCACGTCAGTTTGATCCAACTGGGACTTGGTTTTAGGCTTCATTAGGGTGGGACTAGCATAGCCCTTATTCTAAGGCTAGAGCAAACCTACTTCTAAGATATGGCCCTTCTGAGCTCTCCACTGAATGCCTGGGATGTCACTTTATTCTGGCTAGTTGGAACACCAATATCTCAGCACTATGCAGCCTTCAGAATCCTCATTTCGCTTATACAGACCCCAATGGATAATTCCTTTCTGACAGACCTGTGGTATCTTGCTCTGTGCATCTACAGGTTAGCATTTGGTGAAAGACCCAAGGGGGTTCATACGCAGATTGCAGGAGCTCCTTCCCTGTGCAGCTCCCTCCTCTCTGATATCCTGACTCTCAATTTCCAGGCACCTCAGCAGCTCCAGACTCTGCTCTCTGTTTCCTCCACCTAGGAAGACCACGCTCAATCCTGGGCTCCCCAAGGCTCTGGAAGTCCCTCCTGAGTGAGAAGCGGGTGATCTTGCTACTGTTTCTGGCCATCTCATTAGGGAGGTGCCTGATATCCAGGAAGAAATCTGCAGCTCCCTTTCTCCCCCTAGATCCACCTGGGGCACCCAGCTCCCTGTCCCTGACATACTCCTTGCTAAGTTTGTCTGTACACACAGGGCTTCCAAACCAGAAAACTCTACCAGATGTCAGTGTGGTGAAAAGGGAGGACTGGCGAGCCTTCAGCTTCTCCATCATCTCCACTGACACCCCAGAGCCACCACTTGGTATTCTTCGGTAGGGATGATTTTTCTCAAATGTATGAAAGGCTTGAATACAAGAAGTTTAGAAAATATTGATATTTGTATTTATCTTTAAATTTAAAAAAATGTGGCAGTTTGGGTTTTGGGGAACAGACTCTGGGTTGGGGTTCTGGGATCAAGCTGTTTGTTGGGGATTAACACCTGTGAAATTGGTAGAGGTGGAAATCAAACTGTGTTGGATGCTGATAGAGCCTGCCCTCCAGCAGGAAGCCCAGGAGTCAGCATTGCCTGTTAGATGTCTTGCATCAAGCCAAAATAGCTAAGCCTAGATACGCCACCTCCCTCGGTCACCAGATAGGGGCTGCCCCGGTGAGGGCATGATTTTGGACATGGCAACTCTTCAGCTGAGGCAGACCCTGTAGGAGCTGACCTCAAAGGCTGTCTGCTGACCATGCTCCCTGCAGCTGAGCAGCAAGTCCTCCCTCAAAGGGGACTGTGGTGGTAAACCTCCATGTCTACCACACAAAAAAAGTGGGAAATGCAACTTTAAGACAAATCCTCTTGCCAGTCTTCCCAACCTGATTGCTACTCCTAAGCTCCTTCTAAATAGAAATTCTGGAGCCAACTGGACTCATCCTTTGAAATACCAGGAAGTAGTGAGAACTGGACTGTCATGGAGCCTCACTGGGGTTAAGTCATGGCAGGGACTCCAGCAGGCATTGATCCATTTATCCAACCATCTGTCCGTCTTTCCACGGGTCCACCCACAAATGTTCCCTGTGCCAGATTCTTAGACATGTGTTGGGAAGGTAATTGTGGCTATGACACCTTCTCTGTCCTCAAGGAACCCAGAGTCAATGGGGCTGACATCACAGAGAGCACAGCAGCCCTCAGTGTGACCTGGGCCGATGATTGGACCCACAGCAGGAGGGCCTCAGCTAGTCAGTTGTCCCACTGCTTCTGGACCCAGAAGCTAGTATCAAGACAAATGGGAGGCACTGAGAAGTCAGCCCACATGGGAGAGTAGCAGCCATGAGGCCATGACAGGGCTGGGCTGGCAACACCTGCCATAAAAGGGTCAGGCCTCGGGCTGGGGTGCCTGGGGTGGCACAGGAGAAATAGGCCCTGGGCTCTGTGGCAATCCTGCTGGGCCGGAGCCCTGAAGTGTCTGGGCACAGGGTGCAGCAGAGCTTGGAGGAACTGAAGAAAGTGTAGTGAATCCAGAAATGAGGGGGGAGGAAACAGGCTGGGTGGACGTAGGAGTGGAGTGGGGTGAGGGGCACCAGCAGTGACTGTGACAGGTGGGAGGGGCACAGATTCAGACAGTGGAGACAGAAGGTCAGCTTCCTTCTGGGGTTGAGGGTCCTGTTTCTAAATGTTCTTTCTCAGACGAGCTTACTTGGTGGTCCCTTACTCCCTCCTTCGTGCTCCTGCTGCCTTCTCCCTGACCAAGAGCTGACCTAGGAGGAGGCTGATCTTCCAAGAGAGAAAGTCACGGTGAATGAGAAACAGGAAGCCCAGCCCTGAAATGGGCACCAGCCTCACCTGGCTGATGATGACCCTCTGCTGAGGATTTCAGCCAACAGAGGGCAGGCGGAGGAAGATGCCCTGGGTGTACCTAGGGCTGCAGCCATCGTTTCTCAGGCCTCTATTGTTTGGGGAGCTTGAAGCAAGCTCAAAACTCTCCTACAGTATGCTTCATCCTGGAAATATTTCCTCTGCCTGCTGCAGAGACACAGCTCCCATATCCAAAACATACCTGCTTACGTCACCTTCTCACCCAGGCAGGTCCAGTCAGGCTGTGAGGAAAAATGGCCTTCGGAAGGTCTGGAGCCCTGCAGCCAATATTCCAATAGGCGTTGCCTGACCAGGGCCTAAGGAAGCGGACCTGAAGACCTGAGGGAGGCCTTTTAGAAACTTCAGCAGTAATATTATTTCTGGGCAATTTAGGCCTTCCCTCAAAGCCCTGGCACATGCTGCATCTATGGCAAGAAAAAAGACAGCTGAAGGTTTTCGCAAGATACTTGCCTTTTGGAGAAAAGCCAAAGAAAAAAGAAAGGATTAGCACGAATGCTCAAGCTGTTGTTTTCTGCTGGGGCAAATTCTCTTGCACCTGGGCTGCAGGGGAAAATCCAAAGCACGACTCTTCTGAGCATCCCGGGTGGGCTGCTTTGCCCACTTCCTGTTGTGGTCATTTAGGGCTCTTCTTCACTCTCTGCAAGTTCCCACATCAGTCCAGACTCCGTTCCCCCAAATCACAGACCTTCAGGTGTGAACCCTTCTACTTACAGACTCACCGCTCAGCACTGCCGCCCTTCCCTGGGTCTCAGAAGCTGCATCCCTCCACCTGGTCAAGGCCAGGCCCACCCCTCTCCTCAGGTGCCCTTCCTGCCTTGACTGTTCCAGGACACTTAACCTCTCTATGATTCTTTCTAACCTCTCACTCCCCCTGCTTCCTTTCCTCTTCCCTAGCCACCTGCTCAGATGTACCCCATCAAGAGGCAGAGACTCTCCACTGGCTCCTTTTCACACTAATGCCTTCTTGTTTCTCTCCTGTCACTCCCAATCTTGAAAGAGCAGTTCTTTCTTGCTTTTCTATCTTGGCTCCCTCGCTGCCACCCACATTTCAGCACGTTGTGCTCAGGCTAGTCACATCCAACAGATCCTTGTCCGCAAGCCCTTATCTCCTTTGACCTTGCTGTACCAGTTGGCAGAGTTGGCCACTCCATTCTCCTTGATCTCTCCCCTCCCTTGGCTTTCCCTAACACAGCTGTATCCTGGGTGTCCCCAATCTCCTTTATTGACATTGCTTTCCTTTTTTTCCCCTTCTCTTTACACAAGCTCTGTCCTCAGTACTCTTCTCTCCTTCAAGTGCTCCCTGGCAGTGACCCATCCACAAGCATGAGTTCCCCTCTAGTGATTCCAAGTCTGTATCCTCAGCTCAGATACCTCTCCTGAGCTTCCGATCCACATTTCCAGAGTCCACCTGTCACCCCTTGAGGATGTACATAGACATTTTCAAAAAGGAACTGGTCATCTTCCCACCTTCCATTTCTCCCTTCTCCTGTGTTATCTTAGTCATGTCTCCTGTGTTATCTGTCCTAGTCACTCAGTACATGTGGTTGCCCAAGCCAAGCACCTGGGAGTCATCCTTGCTCCTCTACTTGCGCACTTGCCTCAGTCCCCCTCCCCGCCTCCTCCCCCTCTTCCTCTATCTCCTCCATTACCACTGCTCTACTCTGATCCTTATCTCCTCTTACTCCAGTCACTCCAATAGTCCCCTAGAAGAGTCAGCGCCTCCTGTCTGACACTCCTGAAACTCATTCTGTGTAATCAGAACAGTCTCGCAAAGCACACAGCTGATCATCTCACTCCTCTGCTAGACACCTTCAATGGCTCTCTTACAGTACAATCTCCTCATTGTAGTCTATAAAACCATCTCTGACCTGGCTCCCGTCGACTCCTCCAGCTTCCCTTCTCCCTCCATGCCTTGCATTTTACACTCCAGCAACAAGCTGATGGCTCTGTAACTTTGTTCATGCTGTTCTTTCTGTCTGGAATCTGTTCTCCTTATATTTCCCCTTTCACTTTCCCTACTCCTTATTTAATGCTCAACTCTGATGTTCCTTCTCCAAGACACACATCTGATTTACATGCCCCTTCTCTGAGCTTGCAACTGTGATAGCTTGTGTCCCCATCGCTCTGTAGTTATTTATGCAAAAGAGTGTTCTAAGTGAGCCTAGAATGGGAGTCAGAATTGGTGGACTGGACAGCCCTTGGATTCTATTGGCAAGAGCTGTTATGCATGAGGGTAGTTTAGGGGGAAGTACTGAGTGTGAGATTGGACAACTGGATGACTGAGAGAAAGATGGGAGATAGGAGAGGCATTTATTCTCTGCCAAGCCCTTTGAAATGTGAGTCCTGGTGAGGGTGAGTCATCAACCTTGTGCAGCTCTGGGCTCTGGCAGCATTAGTTGGCCCCCAGGTGACGAAGTACAATGCAAATGTAAGGAGAGGCTGTTCTCTTCTCAGCATGGACCACTATCAGTCTGGCACCCTGAGGCCTAGAGGTTTGGGGATCATCCTTGGCCCCCAGCCCTACCTTGTATGGTTACACAGGTTGTGACTTCCACGTGGGCTCCCGGACAAAGGGTTGGGAGTGGAGCTCAAGTCCACCCAAAGTAAGCAAGACCTTCCTCTGCTTTGCATAGGAGATTTTATGGTCTTGTGGCGGCTCTGTTGGAGTAGCCATGGCTTTCCTGGAAAGGGCACTGTCATTTCTGGGTGTGGAAAGGCTCCCTTGTGCACCTGTGAGGACACAGGACATTGACAAGAGAGAACCAGGGCAAGCTATAGGGTAGGGGTTAAGTGTTGGTTAAACTGATGAGTTGATTCATGATTATAGGTCAAACACTCTTTGGAAACTTCAAGAAATATTTGAGGGACTCTGTAGGGAATTAAAGTCTCTGAGTGAGTTATTTGAATGCATGAGCGCCCATCTGTATTCATAAGCTGCTGAGGACTGGGGACATTGAGTTTATATTTTCAGTCTCCCCATACTGGACCCCCAAAATCTAAGGATTGGACTATTCTTATTCCTTTTTCACTCCCTGAGGCTAAGCACAGTGCTTGGACATAACAGATGATAAATGGATGGATGGTTGGATGGATGGATGGATGAAAAGACTATTCTATTGATTCCTTGCCCCAAATCCAAGGGATTTAAGGAGGCCATAGCAGCCCTGCCCAGGCCAGTCCCAATAGCAATTTTCTCTTGTTTCTTCAGGCAGGATAATAGCCCTCTGACAGTGAGAGACTTGACCCTCACCCAGGAGGATGCAAAGAAAAACAGCCAGTGGTGGATCTGGCTTGTGCATTGGCTCTGGGGACTGTGAGCTGTGGGCCTTTATGGGGCCCTGGGGAGAGAGGAGTGCTTCCATGAGGTGCTGCCTCCACAGGCTCTGGCTCCTCTTCCCCACGTAAAGGTGGCTAGATCAGTACATCCCTGTGCAGCCACGGCGCCAGCCGAAAGCGAGGAATTGGCTGAGGCAACTTCGGGCAGCCCTGGAAGAGAACACCCTGCCCAAGCTCTACTCCCCTTCCTGCTTCCACTCCGCAGCTCTCCTGGCCCTATTCTGAGCTGAGCGAGGGCCCGGAGAGTAGTGGGCATGGAGCCGTTGCACCATCGTGCACGGAACCCACTGTAGTCCTCTGCAGACCTGTCCTGCCAGGCGGCTGAAAGAGCATGCCTTTCTTCACTGCCTGGGAGTTACCTGGCTTTGGGCCCTTTCCTCCCTTTCAAGAAACCACCATTTGCTTGTGACTGAGAGGAACAGGCCGGTGTAGGGGAAAGGGCAAAGGCCTTTAGAGTCAGAAAGATCTGGGTTCAAGGCCTGGTTCTCCACTTGGGCACCTTAGGCAACTCATTTACTTCTCCTAGCCTCAGTTTTCTAACCTGAATGCAAAATGAGTCACTGCGACGATGAACCGTGATCATTTCATGTAACGTACTGGGACAACGCCTGACTCAGAGTAGCTTGCTTAATAAATGCTAGCTCTTATCATCATTACAGGCAAGCTGGCAGAACAAGTTCTTTGGCCTCCTCCTGGGATGAAAGCCCCTGTACAGGCTAAGAGCAAATATTCTGACAATCCAGTGGTGCCACTTTATCCAACCGAAGTATACACGAGCAACGTGGAACAAGGGTTTACTTTCACTGAGCTGGTGCACCAGGTCTTGGAAGTGAATTCAATTTGGCAAATGTTTGGTTTTTTTTTTGCGGTACGCGGGCCTCTCACTGTTGTGGCCTCTCCGTTGCGGAGCACAGGCTCCGGACACGCAGGCTCAGCGGCATGGCTAACGGGCCCAGCCGCTCAGCGGCATGTGGGATCTTCCCGGACCGGGGCACGAACCCGTGTCCCCTGCATCGGCAGGCAGACTCTCAACCCCTGCACCACCAGGGAAGCCCTGGCAAATGGTTTTTAATTGCCTGTTTGTATCCACGCTTAGTCTGGAGTTTCAAAGGGAGGACGGCATCATTCTGGGGCCAGGGACAGGACGACTAGGAATCTGAGCAAGAGCCGTGGTGGGGGGGAGCCGAGGGAGCATACCTGGGCACCGTGTGAGCACATCCCTCACGGCACCTCCCCACAGAGGCCTGCAGGGATGCCTGCTGGCTTTTAGAAATGGTGGGAGCCGTTCCCTGCAGATGAGAAGGAATTCGGTGGCTCTGTGTCACCTGCAGGAGGGCCCAAAGCCCATCATGTAGCCATGAGGCCGTTTACGATTTGGCCCTAATTTATCTTTTCACTTACATCTCACACTCAAGCTATCCTTCCCCACCCAGACGCTCAGTTTCTCAATGGGGCTGCCTACTGCCATTTCAGGCGGGACATGTCTTCATAATACAGGACTGTCCTGCATGGTTCAGGACATTGGACTTCACTGGCCTCCACTCACTAAATGTCCGTTGCACCCACCCCATTACCATTCATTTCCAAATGCCCTCCCCCTTTTCCAAATGCACCAGGTGCTCTTTGCACTTGTCTGAGCCTCTGCCTGGAATGTCCCTCCCACCCCCACTTCTCCACCTAGAGAAGCGTCACATCTCTGGAAGCTCCTCCTAATTCCCCACAGGCCAAGTCACAGCTACAGTCAGTCCTTCCCTCTGACCCTGCTGGGATCTCCACTATTGGACGGGTTGTTTGGAGGTCGATTTCCTTCGTTAACCTGCAGCCCCTGAAGGCTGGACCACAACTTAGAAGCTTTTTTTGTAGTCCTCACAGTGCCTCCCATCAAGCTCGAGATGCAAAATATGCTTCACCCTGGGTGCCTCGGAGTAGCGCCGCGTATTCCCAGGCAGGGCGGGGCGCGCTCCAGGAGCCCCGGAGGGACTGCAGCTGGCTTCCACTGCCACCTGGCGGCGACCCAGCGCTCGCTTTGATGCAATGGAAAGAGGGCTGGGCCCGCGGCCAGCCCGCCCCAGCCTGGGCTCCTGAGGCCCAGTTTCAGAGGCGCTCCGGGCATAAGCCAGGATATTACAGCAACCATCACGATTATTATCACAGTGGCAACCACTGTTTATGCAGCTGTTTACAGTTTAAAGAGCTTTTATTTCATACACACTATTTCACGCAACGCGCATTGCAACCTTGGGAAGTCGCCAGAGCTTAAATTATTATTCTTGTTTTTCAGATGAGCAAAGGGAGATGAATAATATCATTAACAACACCAGCTACTACTACAAAAATAACATCTCTTCTTCCACCTCCATTCTCTCCTCTGCCCTAATTACTGAGTGCTTAATATGTGCCAGGCAGTAGTCTAAGGGATTTGCAAACATCACATAACAGCCTCTTGAATGGGACTTTTCCTATCTCAGAGTTTGGACCAGGCCCTAAAGCCATGTGCCCATGCATTTTAAAGTAGCGCTATCCAATAGAAATATAACGTGAGCTGTATATGTAATTAAAAATTTCCAGTAGCCGCATTTTAAAAAAAGACAAAGTGGTGAAATCAATTTTAATGAGATAGTAAATTCATGCAATACATCAAAAATATTATTTTGACATCTAATTAATATAAAAATATTAATGAGATATTTTACAATCTTTTATTCATACTAAGTCTTGGAAAACTGGTGTCTTGGGGACATAGCTCATCCCACTTTGGACCAACCATACTTCAAGTGCTCAATAGTCATACAAGGTTAGTAGCTGCCATGTTGGGTGGTGTGGTTCTGAAGAAAGGAATTTCACCATCCAGAAAGACCTTGCTCACTGGAAGTCTGCAAGCCAGCTCATGAGTCTTAGCCCACCACTATCAATGTCTAGACCATTTGTAAGAGGAGCTAGGGGATTGGAGGAAGAGAACTGGGGAGTGAGAATTTCTTTGAAAAGAGTTGTTGGAGTGCTGTGTGATTTCATTCCCCTACTAATGGAGGAGAGGAGGGCTGTTCCCTTTCTCCAATTTGAACTAAATAAGGGAAGCTTCTATGCAGTACAGAAGCTGATGCCTGACTAGTGCTGGGAGAAGCCAAGGAATGAACCTGGCTGGGGTTGACCCTGATGTCAGAGGAGGGAGAGAGGGCTGCAGAGTGAATAAGGTGAGCCGTGCTTATGGCAGGGCAAGGGGCATGTTCTCCATGGGACACTGGTCACCTTGAAGGAGCCAGCCCAGAGGACCACATGCCAGGACAGAAAGGCTGCATGGAATGCACCAAAGGAGCAGGGATGGAGGGGCCAGGTGCGAGCAGCCAGCCAGAGTTTGTGTCACTCACAGCTGAGGATGGTGCAGTGAGAGCGCCCCACTGAAGGGAGTTTTCGAGAAACCCACAAAAGGCCTCCATGGGAGAAGGGGCCAGGATGTTGATACCTCCCACCCAGAGTGTCCCAAACCTGTGTTAAGATGTTATCTGTGGAGGACCTTGCCCTTTTCCTCAGATCTCCTGCTCTTCCTGTATGTGACCTGAAAGAAGGCCCAACATGGCAGCTTGAACAAGTGGAAGGCAGTGGAGCAAGGAAGAGGGAAGAAACTGACCATTACCTTCTTCTCCTTCTGTGGCTTCTCCAGCAGTGGCAGACATTATATGGGGAGGTAGGGCAAGCAGGAACTGAAATTCCTAGAGAGGGACACAGGACTACGTAGCCTCAGCTGGGTCCTGCCCTGTCTTTTGACAAGGCTTTTGTACTTTGGTGATGATCATTCATCCCATGAACACTTAGGGAGCACTCCACAGTAGTAGTTGCTGTTATCACATACTAGCCTTTATTATTTGGGTTAAAATGTATTTTAATAAATAACTATTGATAACACTGAGGTTAAGTTGGAAGCTTTGTAATACAGGTAGATTAATCAGAGATCTCTGATGTAAGCAAAAGAAATCCAGCTCAAACTAGCAAAAGTGGAAATGGTAATGGAGTAGATCATATAAGTGAGAAATTTAGTGGTGACTTACCTCAGGAACAGTTTAATCCAGAAACTCAGACAAACTCAGTCTTCTTTTAATCTTAGAATTTTTTTTTTCTGCTTCTCTTTGTGTGATGACCACAAACTTTCTTACTGTAAATGACGTCTCCTGCCAAGCTACGCAAGATGGCTGTCCATTGCTCCACATTTGCAGCTTCCTAGCACTGTAACCTGAAGGTAAGATAGCATCTTTCTTGCTAGTGTCAGCAGGCGTGCTCTTAAGACTCTGGTTTGACTGACTCAGGTGTCCACCCTTTGGAGTTGGGGATTAGGCATAGACAAGATGTGGTAATTGACCACATCCAAAACACGAGGACTGGGGGCAAGTTTCCTTGGGAATGAGAGTGCTATTGCCAGAAGTGAGCTGGGGAAGCACGCTGAGAAGATACAGCTACAGTTACCCCTATCCACTCCGGGGTACAAGTGCACAGAGCTGTGGGCACACAGAAGAGGGTGTGACCAATATTGCTTCTTTAAGAAATTCCCAACAACCTTTGTCAAATACCTCATTCAAATCCAGATACGTTATGTGTATTTAATTTTCCTAATATTCCTCAGCTGGATATCTTCTATTTGCCCCTCCAGATCTGCCCTCCACCCTTCTCTAGCCTGTTCTGTGCCCAGGAGGCTGACTTCTCTGGACTGCATCAATGGCTCCTTTGCCCTCTGGTTGGATTTCCAGTTGGGGTTGGCCAATGGAGGCAAGAAATTGAAGGGAAAGAGAAGGACGTGCTGGGATATTTATTCTCCAGGTCCCTTAATTCAAGATTACTTGAGCTGGCCAAGTGGTGTGGCCCTGTAGACAGTCACTCTGCTTCCAGGTTTGCCCTCTCACTGTCACTCCTTCAGGCTTGGGTGGTAACATCCCCACTGTTCTAGCCCGGGGTACTGTACTATTATTCCCTGTGGTTTTCCTACATCCTGCTCATCTTTGTGTATAGTCCCTTTATAAGACTCTCTTTTAAACCATCCTAATATGTGTACGCTGTTACCTGCCAAGACCCAGACTGATATAAAATCTGTCTGCAAAGCAAGTGAAAATTAGTTGGTTGTGATTGTCTTTAAACCACATTGACTCCTTATGGTCTCTGCTTTTTTCCTAAGTGCTCACAGACCATTCTCTTCACAGTACTTATTCCTTCCAGACTCTTGTAGAGAGTCAACACCAAGCTTGGCAGCCTGTAGTTTCGGAACACTCTTTTAAAAAGAATCACTGCATTTGCTAGTCTCAGTTATTTAATGTCCTTCCTTATGCTCTGAAGTGCTCTAGAAGCTTGACCATTTCGTCCCTTTAGTGTTTCAGCCAGAATAACCCAGGTTATGCTGTGATAATAAACAACTTCCAACACATGATGGCTTCAAACAGAAACAGGTTTATTTCTCGTTCCCAGTACGTACTCATCACAGGTTGGCAGAGGGCTCTGCTCATGGCAGACACTCAGAGACCCACAATGATGGAGCTGCCGTAACTCAAGTGGTGCCGGTCATTGTGCCAGAGGGAAAGAGAATCTGAGAGTCTTGCAAGGACAATTAAATGTTTGTCCTGAAAGTGACACCAAACTAGTCACAAGGCCTCATCCCTGCACAAGGGGGCCAGAAAGGTAGTCCTACTGAGTGTCTCTTTTAGGGGAATGTTGTTATTTTAGGTATATATCTTGTTCTTCCAACTGGGGTATAAGCTCTCTTGGGACAGAGTTATTTTTCTACTGCTTTTTGTTAGTATATGTCTGGACCCAGATCATGCTCAGTAATTACTCACTGGAGGGACAGCTTATCCAACCATGATTTTAAGAGTGAATGACATTTGAAAAAGAAAAAAAGAGTGAATGACATTTGAAGGCAGGAAGGTGTGCTGGGTGTTATGATGTTTAGGCAGAAGTTGCCAAGGTTTTGGGGTGTGTGTGTGTGTGTGTGTGTGTGTGTGTGTGTGTGTTTTAATGTTAATGGTAAATACTAGTTCTTCCAATAGTAAAATCTCATACAGAAGGTAAAAAGCATAATACAGAAGGAAAAATGCATCTTCTAGATGTGCCAGTTCTACTACTAGGTTTGTTTTAAGGTAAATATACAATTTGGTTTGGAACCAACACAATGCCTGGCACATATTAGGCTAAATATTTGTTGAATGAATGAATGAGTATCATCTCTGCTTATTCACTTAGCCTCATATATCAGCTTTTTCTCGTTGCCAGGCAACAGAGACCATATGTTCACTTTATACATAGTATAACATAGAAGAGCTGGACTACAATGCCAATAAGGTGAAATGAATGATGAGGGCTCTTATTGAAACACAAAGACAGTAGAATCTGGGCCAGAGGGGCTTTTATTGTAAAGGGGGAAAGGGGTGGGTGGAGGACCACAGAGGCCATACCTACTATTTGCTGGCCACTGCTAACCTCACCTATGTAACTTTAAACCCCCCTGGCTTCACCTGCCTAAGAGTGTAAAATACACTGAATTAACATAGAATCCCACGTCTTGAGTGCTGTGAGTCCCACCTGCTCACAAAGGAGTTCCAGGTAGTTCCAAAGCCCCCCACCCCAGGTATTTCTACGTACCTGTGCTCAGGCTGAGTCCATTCATGCTCTTCTGCCCCTCGATGCAGGTTGGTACCTGCAAACCATGCTGCCCCTGCTAGGGGTGCCGGTGGTTTAATACACAGTTCTGTCACGCACAGCTGTCTGTCCTCTGGCCGATTCTTTCTAACATAAATGAAGAAGCATTTTGAAGGGATGTAAGTATCTCCTTTGACCGTATAGTTTAGGATTAGCTTGTAGATAAGCCAGGACTGCATAGAGTACACAGCTTTAATCCCAACAGAACAAGACAGGTGTGGGCAGTGACATGTGGCACTGGGTGATGAAAGAGCCCTGGAAAGAGTTGACTTAGAGACGATGAAAGAAGAGGAGAGAGGAGTGGAATACAGTTGTAATTGCTCAGAGACCACAGGAAAAAGACGGTAGATTGGAGACGATGTTTATATGATGAAAACAATCCACTAGGGTTATTTAAGTGTTAGAAACATCACAGTCCAAATCAAAGAGATTTGACTTAGTCCTTTATCTGCCAGAATTAACGAGAAAAGCAAAGTCTGTCATTGCACGTGCCTCTGTGTGTGTGCACACGTGCATGCCTATGTGCACACCTTTCCTAGCCAGCAATTATGCAAGAGCCCTGGGGGCTTATGGGGTATTCCCAAAAGAAGGCTTTTGCAGGTGGGTGCAGCTGTTGCTACTTCTTGGTCATCTCTCGTTGGATCCATTCAGAAGCAGCGGATTCCGTGTATGTTATAACAAGCCCAAACACAGAGATCTTTGCCAAGATTCCTACCTAAGCCCTGGTTCCTTGTGCCCAGTGTTCTTAACCATCTCTATTTGGAGCCTCTAGTAGTTTTTTTTGCTATGCAGCATCTATCCTTGACTTCTTGCAGTTATAGTACCCAATTCTCACAGTTTCAGGGAAGAAATATGTGACTGGCCAATTAGAGTACTATGTCTCATGGCTTCAGTAATTGGCTCAGTAATTGACATATATTCTGTTGAGAAGCCAGTGAGAGTTTGTCTGTTTGTTTGAGACAGCTGCTGGGGGAACATTACATGGATCTTGACAATGAAGTCAACAGAGAGAGGGAAATGCAATGTTGAGAGATGAATAGAAACAGTTCTCGTGATATATTTTAGATCCCTGGAATAACCCACTGTGGGTAACCCATAGTTACCCATGCACTTTTTAGTAACAAACAAATAAATTACCCAACTTCATCTTTTTTCTCCTCTTTAAGCCTGTTTGCCTGTGTCTTCTGTTATTTGCAATAGAAGGAATCCTAATATTACTGAGTCCTGCTCATCCTGGGGATATTAAGTGAGATGAAGGTCATGGTCATTTATGAACCCAGCTTCTCCCCTCTAGCCTGAGTCCTAAAGAGTATAATTCTCTTCTTGTTTGCAAGTTTTCTCTCTCTTCAACCCTTGGGATACTTTCTTCTCTGGAACAATCCAGCTCTAGGTTCTAGGTGACTAGGTCCTTGAAAATAAAAGCCTGTTAATTCTCCCACAAGGCAAAGGTCACTTAGATCTTTTGGACACAAATGCTTGTCTGTTCTTCCAGGAATAGGGGAGGGAAAATTTACCTTTTCATTTGTCTTCAGCTGGGGGAATAAGCTAGAATAAATATCTCAGTAAATTGCCTGCTAATTAACTTTAGAAGGTGGAATGGTAAGGCAGCAAGTCCTAGTAATAGAGCACCTGACCTATGACTCAGTTTCAGGCATGTTTGAAACACTATGAGGACAGGACAGCAGAGGAAGACAGAGGGCACCTGACCCAGCCCTTCCTGACTAGAGAACTCTTGCCAACTGCCACTGGAGAGACTGGGTGGCCAGAGGTAAACTCACTTGGCAGATTGCAAATTCAAATGCCACCAGGGGCCAGGTGGATAACAAAATAAGTGAACTGGGGGAGGACGGAGGAGGAGTGGGGTCTTCTGTGAACAGGAGAGGTTGCCTCAATAAAGAGGCAGCCCCTATTCAAAGGAGCCTATGTCTCCATGTGGGAAAACGGGCACCATGTGGCTCCAGTTTAAGAGAAGCCCTAAATTTTGCAAGTTCTGAATGTTGGCAGCCAATTCCAAAAAAAAAAATAGCACTATTGAGCCAAACAAAATATTCAAGCAGGCCGGATCCATCTTTTTCTGTTCCTTTGTTTAAATCCAAGATAAATAGTTGGTCTAAGATATCATGTTCATCAGAAACCAGATTCCCCAAACCTCACAAGCTACTAGATGGGTGCCTGGCTTGGACCACTGTGGGTGATGGGTATCTGCGTTGATCTGTTCCTCCTTTCCATGCACTGGACCCGTCTCTCATTTGAGGACTGCTCCCTCTCCAAGTACAGGTGGTTTGGCTGGGGCCGACTCAATCCCTGAATCCAAGGGTCAGCCCATAACCTGATCCTCTGATCATCCCTGGTGGACTAGGGCAAGGTTGGGGAGTAGTGCATCAAGCCACACCAATGAGACCATTTCTTTGTTTGTTGTTGTTGTTACTATTATTATTTTTGCAAAAATTATTGGGAAAGAGAAGCTCTCTTTCCTCTGGCATTGCTAGCTGTGAATATTATACATCTGGAAGATCCAGGTGCCATCAGTGGCAGAGGGCCTGGAAAAGAAGGACACTGTCACCAAGGAAAGTGGAAAATGGGGAGAGTGCAGGTGAGAGAGACAGGGACCAAATTTGAGCCCCTGACTACAGCTGAGCCTGACGCCATATCTACAGCTGAACTTTTGATTAGGTTAGCAAAATGTAATCCTTTTCTTAAGATAGTTTGAGTTTAGGTTCCCTCACTGGTAACCAAAATAAACTTGTCAAATATATACTGTATTGTTAACTACCTGTTAGCACCTCAGACATAATTGAAGCCTGGGAGCCCAGAGCTTTGATGGTGCCTCCCTAGCAGGAGGTGAGACACTTGTGAATCCAACATTGAGTTTGTAGGGAGAGAGGCCAGAGGAAGAAGGAGGGCTGACAGATCCATCCTTTCAGCAGGGGTTATTGTCAGATGTGTTCCAGGGAAGCATCCCACGTTCAGTCTGTTTGCTATAACACTTGTGTGTTTGTGAGTGATTGTAACATAAATTAGCTCAAATGTAGTTGATAAATGGTGGAATGGTGTCAGTGAAATGTGGGAGTTGTGCTGGTTCATAGGAGATGCTCCTAGCCTGTCAGAAGATGAAGGCAAAGTTTAGGACCAAGGCTGACGACAGCAAGCTGAGGAGGGAGGCGGTCTGGTGCATGGTCCTCCCTGCCTCATGTCCCCCTGTCGCCTTAGCTGAGCCATCACCTTGGTCTAGGAGTGCTTCTTGCTCAGTGCGCCCCCATCCTGCGCGTTGTTCCCTTATTTCCAAGACTCAGAAGACTACGCTTCTCCCACACTGCCTCCTATCAAATTACCTTCTCTTTCTTTTTTTTCTTTTTCAGGCAAAGTCCTTTGTTTTCTGCAAAATGTTTTATTTATTAAGTGCTGACCATTCTTTTTAAACTCTGCTGATATTTTAAAAATTAAGATTTTTATTGCTTTTGTTAGTGTTCTAGTTGCAAAGTTGGGTAAGTTTTAAACTATCTGCCTCAATCCTCTTTCCCCCATAAGTCTTATTATTTTTAGTTTGCAATTTGCAGAAAGTGTCTTTTTGTCCTCTCCCACAGGAACACATATATCTCGTTATTGAAGAAACACTTGCACTTTTTAAAAGAGCAAAATGGTAGATAGCTCTAGATGTGCTGAGCCTGGACCACATTGCTTCAGTCCTCATTGATTTTCCTTGCTTTTATACAGTAGCATCAAAGTTCAACCTGTCTTATCACTTTTTTTTTTTTTGGTCTAGTATCGAAATATAAAGAGACTTGAATCTGATTCCTGGTTCCTGATAGGCTGAACCCAGGAATTTTTCTGGATCCCTGAATCCAATTTTCAAACCTGGGTGACCTAACTTGTGCTCTGCCTCTCAGCATCCAGGAGGAGCCTTTAAACAAAACTATATACACCAACAACACAGCATAAGCAGATGCCACACACTGTAAAGGACACAGGATGCAGGCAGCTGGAAAATTGTGCTACAAAAATAAACACCCGGTTTCTGCAAATTGGGCGGCTCTCATTAGCCCGGGGAAGCTCATTCTCATGGTTAAGTAGTTAAGCTGCTGATTAAAGGCACAAGACTATTTAGGCACCTGCTTATTCTTTCATTTTCTTTTCATTACTTTGGCCAGGAGATGGTGCTCTGGAATGTAATCTGCCAGAGGACCCCTCAGATTCGGAGCTACAAGAACAAATTCAGCACCTGCAAATACTCTTTCTTAAACTGAGAAAATGACTTGGATTTTCCAACGGGGAGAGGAATGCAATTTTAAAACCAGTTAGAGACCGAGTGGCTAAGAACATAACACTACCTGTCATTTTTCTTTTGGATTCCCAAATCCAATTAACGATGATTCGTGGTAGGGGCAGGTACAGCGCAAGACTGTGATGTTAAACTGGCAAGTAAAACTATTTGGAAGTAAAAAATATAAAGCACTTCAGGAGAAACTAGTTTTAGAGCCTACCACATTAGAATAATGACAGTGTACCATTATTAATAATAATGGTACACTGGCCTGAGGTGACCTGGATTTAAATCTTGTACACAAATGATGCATATAATGGCTTACACCTTCCAGGTATGCCTTTGCATGTTACCAGAGGCCTTCAAAGCCATCATGCCCAGGACTGAGTAAACCTGAGGATGGATCGTCAAATATTGCTTTTTAGGCAGTTTCCACCTCTATTCGAAGAGCTAGTTCTAGAACATAGCAACTTGGGGTCTGAATCTTACATTGAGAGGTAAGAGAGTGATATCCTAGAATAGAATCATACCACTATTGATGGCTGCCATGTGCCAGTTGCCCTGCAGGAGGTGCTCTGAATGTTCTTTTTCTCTCATTCCTTACTACAACATCAAGAGGTGGTTGCTCTTGGGCTTCCCTGGTGGTGCAGTGGTTAAGAATCCACCTGCCAATGCAGGAGACATGGGTTTGATCCCTGGTCCGGGAAAATCCCACATGCCGCAGAGCAACTAAGCCCGTTTGCCACAACTACTGAGCCTGTGCTCTAGAGCCCACAAGCCACAACTACTGAGCCCGTGTGCCACAACTACTGAAGCCCGAGCGCTTAGAGCCCGTGCTCTGCAAAGGGAAGCCACCGCAATTAGAAGCCTGCACACTGCAACGGAGAGAAGCCCATGCACAGCAATGAAGACCCAACACAGCCAAAAATAAATAAATAAATAAAATAAATTTATATATATATATATAAAGAGGTGGTTACTCTTATTATCCTCGTTTTACAGATGAGGAAACAGAGACTTGAAGAGGCTAAATAACTTGCCCAAGGTTAAACTGGTAGGAAATATTACAGCTAGTAAATAATTCAGCTGGTTCCAGAATCCACACTAATTATTATGCCGTTAACCTCCCCGCAGAATTGCTACTGTGTGTTTCCCACTTAAAACCTTCCGAGGTCTTTCACAGCCCACAGGATAGAAACCAGATCCCTTAGCCTGACACTTAAGGTCTTTTATGAATTATGAATCAGAAAAACGGCAGTGATATTATCTAAGGCCATGTGTAAGGCAGTGACCACCAAGTCCTATCACTGCAACTGTTTTGAAGCACACACTCACAACACATGAATATTTATTCATGAGTTATTTATGGGTTTTCTTGTCAAATCAGGCATTAAATACTATTAAAGTTTATTTCTAATTTAAAAGAAATTCTAAAGAATGTCTAATATATCCTTCCTTCACCCCCAGTGGAAGATCTTGTTCATCCCTTGCCTTGCACACTCTGTGCACACTTGGGAAACCACCAGCCTAAGGTGAGGCCAGCTGGGTCTGGATCTCTGCTCTGAGACAGAGATTCTCCCTTGTCAATGTTCAGGAGAGCTCAGGCCCTGAGAGGCAATGGGCTGGCATGCTTGTGCTAAAAAATCTTTTCCCTGGGTTGGGGAGGGGGTGAGTATCATAATTATCTATAACTTGGTAAGCCTGGAAACAGAACTAAGGGACATATAGGGACTGAATGATGCTTGCACTTCGTGGTCCAGGATGTGCAAAGTCCATTGGCCAAGGCATCATCTCCCATAAAGTGTGCTTGGATGATGTATCAGTTTTCTAGGGCTGCCATAACAAAGTACCACACACTGGGTGCCTAAGACAACAGAAATTTATTCTCTCACAGTTCTGGAGGCTAGAAGTCTGAGATCACAGTGTTGGCAGCGTTGGTTCCTTCTGAGGGTATGAGAAAGAATCCTGTTCCATGCTTCTTCTTTGATGTTCCTTGGCTTGTAGACACAGTACCCCAATATCTGCCTTCATCTTCACAGGGCGTTCTTTTTATGAGGATGCCAGTCATGTTGGATTAGGGAGTCTGCCCTTCTCCAGTATGACCTCACCTTAACTAATTACATCTACAATGACCCTATTTCCAAGGATGATTGCACTCTTGGGGGTGAGGATTTCAACATATCTTTTTTTCTTTTTTTAACATCTTTACTGGCGTATAATTGCTTTACAATGGTGTGCTAGTTTCTGCTGTATAACAAAGTGAATCAGCTATATGTATACATATATCCCCATATCACCTCCCTCTTGCATCTTCCCACCTTCCCTATCCCACCCCTGTAGGTGGTCACAAAGCACTGAGCTGATCTCCCCTTGCGATGCAGCTACTTCCCACTAGCTAGCTCTTTTACATTTGGTAGTTTATATATGTCAGGGCTGCTCTCTCACTTTGTCCCAGCTTACCCTTCCCACTCCCCATGTCCTCAAGTCCATTCTCTATATCTGCATATTTATTCCTGTCCTGCCCCTAGGATGTTCAGAACCTGTTTGTTTGGGGTTTTTTTTAGATTCCATGTATATGTGTTAGCATACGGTATTTGTTTTTCTCTTTCTGACTTATTTCACTCTGTATGACAGACTCTAGGTCCATCCACCTCACTACAAATAACTCAATTCCGTTTCTTTCTATGGCTGAGGAATATTTCATTGTATATATGTGCCACATCTTCTATATCCATTAATCTGTCAATGGACACTTAGGTTGCTTCCATGTCCTGGCTATTGTAAATAGAGCTGAAATGAACATTGTGGTACATGACTCTTTTTGAATTATGGTTTTCTCAGGGTATATGCCCAGTAGTGGGATTGCTGGGTCATATGGTAGATCTATTTTTAGTTTTTTAAGGAACCTCCATACTGTTCTCCATAGTGGTGGTATCAATTTACATTCCCACCAACAGTGCAAGAGGGTTCCCTTTTCTCCACACCCTGTCCAGCATTTATTGTTAGTAGATTTTTTGATGATGGCCATTCTGACTGGCATGAGGTGATACCTCATTGTTTTGATTTGCATTTTTTAATGATTAGTGATGTTTAGTGTCCTTTCATGTGTTCGTTGGCAATCTGTATATCTTCTTTGGAGAAATGTCTATTTAGGTCTTCTGCCCATTTTTGGATTGGGTTGTTTGTTTTTTGTTATTGAGCTGCATGAGCTGCTTGCATATTTTGGAGATTAAACCTTTGTCAGTTGCTTCGTCTGCAAATATTTTCTCCCATTCTGAGGGCTGTCTTTTCATCTTGTTTAAGGTTTCCTTTGCGGTGCAAAAGCTTTGAAGTTTCATTAGGTCCCATTTGTTTATTTTTGTTTTTATTTCCATTTCTCTAGGAGGTGGGTCAAAAAGGATCTTGCTGTGATTTATGTCATAGAGTATTCTGCCTATGTTTTCCTCTAACAGTTTTATAGTGTCTGCCTCACATTTAGGTCTTTAATCCATTTTGAGTTTATTTTTGTGTATGGTGTCAGGAAGTGTTCTAATTTCATTCTTTTTCATGTAGCTGTCCAGTTTTCCCAGCACCACTGATTGAAGAGGCTGTCTTTTCTCCATTGTATATTCTTGACTCCTTTATAAAGATAAGGTGAGCATATGTGTGTGGGTTTATCTCTGGGCTTTCTATCCTATTCCATTGATCTATATTTCTGTTTTTGTGCCAGTACCACACTGTCTTGATTACTATAGCTTTGTAGTATAGTCTGAAGTCAGGGAGGCTGATTCCTCCAGCTCTGTTTTTCTTTCTCAAGATTGCTTTGGCTATTTGGGGCCTTTCGTGTTTCCATACAAATTGTGAAATTTTTTGTTCTAGTTCTGTGAAAAATGCCATTGGTAGTTTGATAGGGATTGCATTGAATCTGTAGATTGCTTTGGGTAGTATAGTCATTTTCACAATGTTGATTCTTCCAGTCCAAGAACATGGTATATCTCTCCATCCATTTGTGTCATCTTTGATTTCTTTCATCAGTGTCTTGTAGTTTTCTGCATTCAGGTCTTTTGTCTCCTTAGGCAGGTTTATTCCTAGGTATTTTATTCTTTTTTTTTTGCAATGGTAAATGGGAGTGTTCCCTTAATTTCTCTTTCAGATTTTTCATCATTAGTGTATAGGAATGCAAGAGATTTCTGTGCATTAATTTTATATCCTACTACTTTACCAAATTCATTGATTAGCTCTAATAGTTTTCTGGTAGCATCTTTAGGATTCTCTGTATATCATATCATGTCATCTGCAAACAGTGACAGCATTACTTCTTCTTTTCTGATTTGGATTCCTTTTATTTCTTTTTCTCCTCTGATTGCTGTGGCCGAAACTTCCAAAACTCTGTTGAATAATAGAGGTGAGGGTGGGCATCCTTCTCTTGTTCCTGATTTTAGAGGAAATGGTTTCAGTTTTTTACCATTGAGAATGATGTTTGCTGTGGGTTTGTCGTATATGGCCTTTATTATGTTTAAGTAAGTTCCCTCTATGCCTACTTTCTGGAGAGGTTATATCATAAATGGGTGTTGAATTTTGTCAAAAGCTTTTTCTGCATCTATTGAGATTATCATATGGTTTTTATCTTTCAGTTTGTTAATATGGTGTAGTGCATTGATTGATTTGCATATATTGAAGAACCCTTGCATTCCTGGGATAAACCTCACTTGGTCATGGTGTATGATCCTTTTAATGGCTGTTGGATTCTGTTTGCTAGTATTTTGTTGAGGATTTTTACATCTATGTTCATCAGTGATATTGGTCTGTAGTTTTCTTTTTTTGGGACATCTTTGTCTGGTTTTGGTATGGTGGCCTTGTAGAATGAGTTTGGGAGTGTTCCTCCATCTGCTATATTTTGGAAGAGTTTGAGAAGGATAGGTGTTAGCTCTTCTCTAAATGTTTGATGGCTTTGCCTGTGAAGCCATCTGGTCCTGGGCTTTTGTTTGTTGGAAGATTTTTAATCACAGTTTCAATATCAGTGGTTGTGATTGGTCTGTTTATATTTTCTATTTCTTCCTGGTTCAGTCTTGGAAGGCTGAGCTTTTCTAAGAATTTGTCCATTTCTTCCCGGTTGTCCATTTTATTGGCATATAGTTGCTTGTAGTAATTCCTCAAGATTCTTTGTATTTCTGCAGTGTCAGTTGTTAGTTCTCCCTTTTCATTTCTAATTCTGTTGATTTGAGTCTTCTCCCTTTTTTTCTTGATGAGTCTGGCTAGTGGTTTGTCAATTTTGTTTATCTTCTCAAAGAACCAGCTTTTAGTTTTATTGATCTTTGCTATCGTTTCCTTCATTTCTTTTTCATTTATTTCTGATCAGATCTTTATGATTTCTTTCCTTCTGCTGACTTTGGGGTTGTTTTGTTCTTCTTTCTCTAATTGCTTTAGGTGAAAGTTTAGGTTGTTTATTTGAGATTTTTCTTGTTTCTTGACGTAGGATTATATTGCTATAAACTTCCCTCTTAGAACTGCTTTTACTGCATCCCATAAGTTTTGGGTCATCGTGTTTTCATTGTCATTTGTTTCTAGGTATTTTTTGATTTTCTCTTTGATTTCTTTAGTGATCTCTTGGTTATTTAGTGGTGTATTGTTTAGCCTCCATGTGTTTGTATTTTTTACAGTTTTTTCTCCTGTAACTGATATCTAGCCTCATACCATTGTGGTCGAAAAGATACTTGATATGACCTCAATTTTCTCAAATTTACCAAGGCTTGATTTGTGTCCCAAGATATGATCTACCCTGGAGAATGTTCCATGAGCACTTGAGAAGAAAGTGTATTCTGTTGTTTTTGAATGGAATGTCCTATAAATATCAATTAAGTCCATCTTGTTTAATGTGTCATTTAAAGCTTGTGTTTCCTTATTTATTTTCATTTTGGATGGTATGTCCACTGGTGGAAGCGGGGTGTTAAAGTCCCTTACTATTATTGTGTTACTGTTGATTTCCCCTTTTATGTCTCTTAGCATTTGCCTTATGTATTGAGGTGCTTCTATGTTGGGTGCATAAATATTTACAAATGTTATATCTTCTTCTTGGATCAATCCCTTGATCATTATGTAGTGTCCTTCTTTGTGTCTTGTAATAGTCTTTATTTTAAAGTCTGTTTTATCTGATATGAGAATTGCTACTCCAGCTTTCTTTTGATTTCCATTTGCATGGAATATCTTTTTTCATCTCCTCACTTTCAGTCTGTATGTGTCCCTAGGTCTGAAGTGGGTCTCATGTAGACTGCATATATACAGATCTTGTTTTTGTATCCATTCAGCCAGCCTGTGTCTTTTGGTTGGAGCATTTAATCCATTCACATTTAAGGTAATTATCAATATGTATGTTCCTATTACCATTTTCTTAATTGTTTTGGGCTTGTTTTTTAGGTCCTTTCTTCTCTTGTGTCTCCCACTTAGAGAAGTTCCTTTAGCATTTGTTGTAGAGCTAGTTTGGTGGTGCTGAATTCTCTTAGCCTTTGCTTGTCTGTAAAGCTTTTGATTTCTCTGTCAAATCTGAATGAGATCCTTGCTGGGTAGAGTAATGTTGGTTGTAGGTTTTTCCCTTTCATCACTTTAAATATGTCCTGCCACTCTCTCTGGCTTGCTGTTTCTGCTGAGAAATCAGCTGTTCACCTTATGGGGGTTCCCTTGTATGTTATGTGTCATTTTTCCCTTGTTGCTTTTAATAATTTTTCTTTGTCCTTAATTTTTGTCAATTTGATTACTGTGTGTCTCGGCATGTTTCTCCTTGGGTTTATCCTGCCTGGGACTCTCTGTTCTTCCTGGAGTTGGCTGACTCTTTCCTTTCCCATGTTAGGGAAATTTTCAACTATAATCTCTTCAAATATTTTCTCAGACCCTCTCTTTTTCTCTACTTCTTCTGGGAGCCCTATAATTCGAATGTTGGTGTGTTTAATGTTGTGCCTGAGGTCTCTGAGACTGTCCTCCATTCTTTTCATTCTTTTTTCTTTATTCTGCTCTGCAGTAGTTATTTTCACTATTTTATCTTCCAGATCACTTATCCGTTCTTCTGCCTCAGTTATTCTGCTATTGATTCCTTCTAGAGAATTTTAAATTTCATTTATTGTGTCATTCATCATTGTTTGTTTGCTCTTTAGTTCTTATAAGTCCTTGTTAAACGTTTCTTGTATTTTCTCTATTCTATTTCCAAGATTTTGCATCGTTTTTACTATCATTACTCTGAATTCTTTTTCAGGTAGACTGCCCAATTCCTGTTCATATGTTTGGTCTGGTGGGTTTTTACCTTACTCCTTCATCTGCTGCATATTTCTCTGTCGTCACATTTTGCTTAACTTAACTGTGTTTGGGGTCCTCTTTTCATGGGCTACAGGTTCATAGTTCCTGTTGTTTTAGGTGTCTGCCCCCAGTGGGTAAGGTTGATTCAGGGGCTTGTGTAGGCTTCCTGATGGAGGGGACTGGTGCCTGTGTACTGGTGGGTGGTGCTGGATCTTGTCTTTCTGGTGAGCAGGATCGTGTCTGGTGGTGTGTTTTGGGGTGTCTGTGAACTTAGTATGATTTTCGGCAGCCTCTCTGCTAATGGGTGGGGTTGTGTTCCTGTCTTGTTAGTTGTTTCGCATGGGGTGTCCAACCCTGCAGCTTGTGGGCTGTTCAGTGGAGCTGGGTCTTAGCTTTGAGATGGAGATCTCTGGGAGAGCTCCCACCAATTGATATTATGTGGGGCTGGGAGATCTCTGGTGGTCCAATGTCCTGAACTCAGCTCTTCCACCTCAGATGCTCAGGCTTGACACCAGGCCAGAGCATCAAGACCCTATCAGCCACATGACTCAGAAGAACAAGGAGAAAAGAAGGAAGAAAAAAAAAAGTAATAAAATAAAATAATTAAAATTAAAAAATAATTATTAAGATAAAAACATTTTTTAAAAGTAATAAAAAAAGAAGAGTGCAACCAAACCAGTAAACAAATCCACCAATGATATCGAGCGCTAAAAACTATAGTAAATTAAACATAAAAATCAGAAACAAGTCAGTCACAGACAGCAAACACCAAGTCTACAGTTGCTCCCGAAGTCCACCGCCTCAATTTTGGGATGATTCGTTGTCTATTCAGGTATTCCACAGATGCAGAGTACATCAAGTTGACTGTGGGGATTTAATCCACTGCTCCTGAGGCTGCTGGGAGAGATTTCCCTTTCTCTCCTTTGTTCGCACAGCTCCTGGGGTTCAGCTTCGGTTTTGGCCCCACCTCTACATGTAGGTCGCCTGAGAGCGTCTGTTCCCCACCCAAACAGGACAGGGTTAAAGTAGCAGCTGATTAGGGGGCTCTGGTTCACTCAGGCCTGGGAAAGGGAGGGGTACGGAATGCGGGGCGAGCCTGCAGCGGCAGAGGCCGGCATGACATTGCAACAGTCTGGGGTGCACCGTATGTTCTCTCAGGGAAGCTGTCCCTGGATCACAGCAGTGATGGGCTGCACAGGCTCCCGGGAGGGGCAGTGTGGATAGTGACCTGTGCTTGCACATAGGCTTCTTGGTGCCTGCAACAGCAGCCTTAGCGTTTCATGCCCGTCTCTGGGGTCTGCGCTGATAGCCACAGATCGCGCCCGTCTCTGGAGCTCATTTAGGCAGTACTCTGAATCCCCTCTCCTTGCGCACCCTGAAACAATGGTCTCTTGCCTCTTAGGCAGGTCCAGACTTTTTCCTGGACTCCCTCCCAGCTAGCTGTGGCGCACTAGCCCCCTTCAGGCTGTGTTAACGCAGCCAACCCCAGTCCTCTCCCTGGGATCTGACCTCTGAAGCCCAAGCCTCAGCTCCCAGCCCCCACCGGCCCTGGCAGGTGAGCAGACAAGCCTCTCGGGCTGGTGAGTGCTGGTCAGCACTGATCCTCTGTGCAGGAATCTTTCCGCTTTGCCCTCTGCACTCATGTTGCTGCACTCTCCTCCACGGCTCCGAAGCTTCCCCACCACCATCCCCAGTCTCCGCCAGTGAAGAGGCTTCCTAGTATGTGGAAAGTTTTCCTCCTTCACAGCTCCCTCCCAGAGGTGCAGGTCCCGTCCCTATCCTTTTGTCTCTGTTTATTCTTTTTTCTTTTGCCCTACCCAGGTACGTGGGAAGTTCCTTGCCTTTTGGGAAGTCTGAGGTCTTCTGCCAGCGTTCAGTAGGTGCTCTGTAGGAGTTGTTCCACGTGTAGATGTATTTTTGATGTATTTGTGGGGAGAAAGGTGATCTCCACATCTTACTCTTCTGCCATCTTGAAGCACCCCCCTCAATTCACTTCTGTATCGCCGCTCACCCAGCATGGCACCCGGCACCCCAGCACGTTTTGCTGAATGCAGGCATTCCCAGCTGATTGCTGCATTCTGTTTGTTACCAGTGTATCTTTTTTAAAAAACTGCTTGATTGAGATATAATTCACATACCATACGACTCACCCATTTAAAGTATGTAATTCAATGGTTTTCAGTATATTCGCAGAGCTGTGCAATCATCACTACAATTAATTTTAGAACATTTTTATTGCTCACAAAGGAAACACTGTGCTGATTCTGTCACTCTCCATTTCCTCCAACAGTCTCTAACTTTAGCAATCACTATTCTACTTTCTGTCTTTATGGATTTGCCTCTTCTGGATATGGGTATAAATGGGATAATACAATATGTGTGATCTAATTTCATCCATATTGTAGCACATATCAGTACTTCACTTATTTTTATTGCCAAACAATATTCTATTTTATGGATAAACATGTTTTATCCAATATTTGATGGACATTTGCATTGTTTCCACCTTTTGGCTACTTAAATGGTAACATATGCATATGAATGTTTAGATGCTCTGCACGAGTTTTTGTGTATCCAAAAACTGGGTCAGGTGGTAACTCTGTGTTTAACCTTGAAGAAACTGTCAAACAGTTTTTCTAAAGCAGCTGCATCGTTTTACGTAGCAGTATACGAGGGCTCCGATGTCTCTACATCCTCGCCATCTCTTGTTATCTTTTTTATTGTAGCCATCCTAGTGGGTGTGAAGGTGTATCTCACTGCAGTTTTGATTACATTTCCTTGATGGCTAATGATGGTAAGCATCATTTCATGTGTTTATTCAGTCAGTTATACATCTTCTTTGGAGAAATGTCTATTTGGTTCCTTTGCACACTTTTTGATAGGGTCATTTGTCTTCTTATTGTTTGATATATCATTTTATCATTATGTTATTTGAACTCTTAATACAAAGAGTTATCAACATATTCTAGATATAAGTCACAGATGTATAATTTGCAAAAAAAATTTTCCCATTCTATGGATTGTCTTTTCACTATCTTGATGATGTCTTTTGAAGCACAAAAGTTTATTTTTGATGAAGTCCAGTTGATAGTTTTTTTTTCTTTTGTTACTTGTGCATTTGGTGTCACACGTGTATCTTGAACAACATACATGCTACATACATACTACAATAGCTCTTACCTGACAGTATTGAGATATTATTGCCTTGACTCTTCCCAATGGGACTCTGAGCTCCCTGGCAAGGAGCAGGGGGAATGGGGAACAGTCATGCCTTAGTAAATAGGTATCCTTAATAGACCTAAGTGGTTGTTCTCATTCTAGCAAAGTGGTTAAGGACATGGGCTCTCCAATCAGATGCCTGGATTCGAATCCCCTCTCTGCCACTATCACTGTGACCTTGAGCAAATTACATAGACTCACCAGGCTTCAGGGACTTCAACTGTAAAATAGGGAAAATAGCAACCAATTAGCATTATCCTGAGGATTAACTGGGTAATGAATGTAAGGTGGTTGGCACAAGGCCTTGGACTTACTAACTATGTTAGCTGGACCATTATTATCTCAGTACCTGGCAGAGAAAACATCCAATAAATGCTTGTTGAATCAATGACTGATAAAAAGGGTCATTTAGGAGAGCAACCCAGTCTCTATGTAGAGTCACAATCCTGGTGCCCAGGCGGGCAAACAGAAACTTCTACTCTCTTGGAGAGGGATATCTAAACCAGTCCATACCTACCGGGGGTGTGGTCCCAGCTGGCACACTCTCCAGATAAGACTTTTCTTGACCTGGGCATTTCTCCCACCTTGAAATGTCTGTTTACACAGCTCACCCTTTGAGGGTCCTGGGGACAGTGTCTTCTGCTGCTCTTGCTTAATTGTCTCCTAAACATACAAAGAAAGTAGATAATTGTTCCAGGAGGAAATACTGCTGGGCTTTGATTCCTAAGCTAGCATTACAGAGATGTCAGCATTTCTTACGAAGTCCCCAAGCACAAGCTTTGCACAAGCACTCTAACCCTCAAGTCATTATTTTGTGACATTTGTTAAGAAATATGCTTTCTCTTTTACAGTCAGAAGCTTCTTATCCTAAGTGTGTTTCTTTCCTTGGTCTTGGTGAGACTGAGGCTGAGTTCACTGGCCACTGAGCTTAAGTCAATTTTTAATTAATTGCTGCTACCAAGTGGAGGCAGATTCTGGTCGTGGGGATGCTACCCATGGGAAAGGACAAAACATGCAACAATCTAAGATGAGTTAAAGGATCATCACAGCAAAAAGCAAATATAAATGAACTTCAGCTTTTCTTATCCCTTGGGAAGTTCAAAAGTTATTATCCATCGTTCCCAAAATGAGAAAAATAGGATGGCTGTTTTTTTTGGAGCTGCCATTATTGGGTTCATCACAAGCCTGATCTTTTCATTGAAGCAGGTCCCTTAATGCCTGTGCTGGGAAGTGAGTTCAGCTTTATCCTAGTTGATGACTGATGTTTGCTCAAAGGTGTTTTCTTTCTTGGATTTTACCTGAATTGTGTGTGTGTGTGTGTGTGTGTGTAGGACTGGGGTTGGGAAGGATGAGAATACAGATCAGTAGAGGTCAGAGGAGGCTTCAGGCCCCTCATCTGTGGAAAGGATGGCAGCCCTCTAGGTATGTAGAAGGACAATCGCTGCTACCACCTTTTCACTCCCTAACACCAATCCTATGAGCACAGAATATCTCCATTCTCCCCTCAAAGGTCTTCCTAAAACAGGTTGACTCTACTATTCCTCAACCCTCAAGTCTGCTTCAGTATCAGAGACAGAAAACATGATATCATAGAACAAGGAACTACGAGTCAGAAGATGTGGATTTGAATTCAGTTCTGCTGCTGATCTTGGGGAAGTTGCTTAATCAAACCTGAGTCTAACTGACTTCAACACCAGAGCCCAAAAGCGGCTCAACCTCTCTCATGAAGAACTTTGAATGATATGCTGAGATGTTGAATGCTACTGGGCGGGCATATCAACATCCATTGTAATATGGGTATGATCCAGGGCTCCCGGGCCACGAGCAGAGGGGAGCTGAGACTGGCATGATGACAATAGTTACAAGTCACCTGCAGTAGCCATGAGAGCCCTCCCACCAGTTGTACGCACATAGTCCCTGCACTGCTGATGCAGGTGCCTTGCTGCTCAGCATGCCATGGGGACGGGGCGGGGGGGTGGGGGTGGTGGGGGGTGGTGGGGGGGAGGTAGGGGAGGGTATGTAGGATATTTCAGTTTTTATTTTTTTTATGTTACAGCTCCTTTGCTTTAGGATTCAGCATGAGCCCTTTGGGATGAAGGGCAAGCTACAGACAGACCCCATGCTGGGCTCAGGCCTCTGTTCACCTCTCCCACTGGCTCGCTGTCTCTAAACCAAACTTGTGCTCTTTTCCAGAAGTCTCCTGGCCTCCTCATGCAAACAGGTTCTCAGTAGACAGTTCCCTCTAAGGCTAGTCATATGCAGCTCTGGGGGTAACTACAGCTTGGCTTCAAACCAGGCCCCTCCAGCCATGTTTGCTTTCTTATGTCCAGGTATGCCCTTTGAGAAATGGGTTCATGTCTTACATTGAATGCATTTTCCATCAGCTTTATTGTGAAGACCAATTAGATGTTTTATTGTATAAATCATCTGAAGGCCATGCATTCTTGACAGGGGCAATATCACCCCAAGGGAGTGAAAATGGGTGCTTGGTTATGTGCTTTATGTATAAAGCACATACATATAAATAGTATACATACATACAACATATTGGTGGTATTACAATTTCATTGCGGATATTAGGGAAAAATTGTCTAAAAGGCTACTTAGGGGCAATAATGAAAAAAAGTTGAGAAACACTCTTAAGACCCTAAGATAAAAGGAATATTTATATAAGTTACAAATATACTTTCTGTGTGATTATCTTTCTGTCCATGCTTATTAATAGATAATTTCCATCTAACAAAAATATTAGTAGGGCTTCCCTGGTGGTGCAGTGGTTGAGAATCTGCCTGCTAATGCAGGAGACACGGGTTCGAGCCCTGGTCTAGGAGGATCCCACATGCCGCGGAGCAACTAGGCCCAGTGAGCCACAGCTACTGAGCCTGCGCGTCTGGAGCCTGTGCTCCACAACAAGAGAGGCCGCGATAGTGAGAGGCCCGCGCGCGCACCGCGATGAAGAGTGGCCCCCGCTTGCCACAACTAGAGAAAGCCCTCTCACAGGAACGAAGACACAACACAGCAAAAATAAAATTAATTAATTAATTAAAAAATATATATATTAGTAAAACAAAATGAATGTTGAAGACTCCTGTTTCAGAATGTGTCTACAGATGTTAAACATTTCAAGAAATCTCTTACTTAGGCTGTATTTGGAGTACTTCATACATTTGGAATTCTGTGCTTTCTTAAATGATAACATAGAAATTCCCCAAATGGTTTTATTGGCGTTGGTTACCATCCTTGAATTTGAATGGAAAGCCCTTTACACATCTGTGATCAATTAGCTTTTGATTATTGGCTAATGGTACACATTTAAATATATCCAGGAGACATATTATGGTTCAATACAATAATTAAATTAGTGCTGTGATTGAAAATATTTTAATCTTTTATCAATCTAGGGCACTCATGGAAGGAATATTTATTATTTTATTTTAGTGCACAATTTACAAAGAGCTTTCAAATAACTTCATTTGCTAATCGTACAACTCATTTCACCCTCACGAGTCCTATAAAGTTAAGATTATTATCAACTTACCATTTTCGTTTTAGAGATAAGGAAGCTGAGGCTGTCAGCTTAAATGATTTGTTTAAGAGACTTAGCTGCGAAGAGTCTGTATGACCTCAGGCTGCCACAGCAGTGCATCAGAGACTGGGTGGTATAGGTGAGTAAAAAGTCTTTTTCCTACAACCCTCTTAGGTTCTGTGCCTGGGGACTGCTTGAACTGGGCTGACAAAAGACAGATTTACAAGAGAAAAGCAGAAGTTTGTTACATTTACATATGGGAGCAGTCAGAGATCAGTAACCCAAAGGGTGGGTTAGAATTTAGGCTTACATACCATTTTAGCAAAGGAACAATGCATTTTTAGAGAGATCACAAGACAAAGGAAAAGAACCTTGAGTCTCTAGGAACAAGAAATTGTGCGAAGGCAAATACAGAGGGAACTAATGGTACACAAAGGCTAGTTAGTGAAGTTTGCTTATGTAGATTCCTCTGGTGCCATCTCTAGGCTGGTGAGGGATTAAAGTTGTCTCCGATGATTAACTTTTGTCCTTCCTGGTAGAATAGGGAGGAAATTTATCTCCTATTTTTAGGCAAATAGGGGAAACAGAGAGCTCTTTTCTTGTATCTGCTTATTCTCGACTGCCTTCAGCTAAAAATAATCCTTATGCCAAAGTAGTATATTTTGGGGTAGCATATTCTACCACTCTACCATGGCTTAAGCAACAGAAATTTATTTCCTCACAGTTCTGGAGGCTGGAAGTCCAAGAGTAAGGTGCCAGCAGTGTTGGTGTCTGGTGAGCCCTCTCTTCCTCACTTGCAGATGGCCACCTTCTTTCTGAGCCCTCACAGGGCTCACGTGGGGAGAGGAAAAGATCTCTGGTGTCTCCTCCTCTTCTTATAAGGTCACCAATCTTATCGGATTAGGGTCCCACTGTTATGACTTCATTTAACCTTAATTACCTCCCTATGGGTCCTAGCTCCAAACAGAGTCACATTGGGGGTTAGGGCTTGAACATATGAATTTGGCAAGAGGGGAGACACAATTCAGTCTGTAACAGAGTGGCAATGGGATCTGAATTCCTCCTCTGACTCCCAAGCCTGTTCTTCTTTGTCCCATCACGTGACCCCTCCACATGCTGGCATCCATCCTCTGAGCCAGAGCCAGACCACTGGCAGCAAGCCTAGAGCAGACAGGCAGCTGTCTGATTCTGGGGTGACTGCTAGAGTTGGGAGGAAGGTGTGCATCATCTGTATCCGGGGAAAGAAGGGCAGGGGGAAAGGCAAGGTTGCCCTTGACGTGGCCACTGCCTTAATTCAAGTGCTTATTATCTTTTGCCTTGACTCTTAGAAGAGTCCCCTGCTTACTTCCCCTGCCTCTAGACTTGTCCCACTCTATTCCATCCCCCAAACAGACAACAGAGTCCTTTTTCTAAAATGCAACTTTAATCACCTCTTTACTGTGCTTAAAACTATTCAGTGTTTCTCAATATCTAGATAAAGTCAAATTCCTTAGCTTTGCATTTAAGACCCATCATGACCTTGACCAGGACCACATCTCTGACATCATTTCCTGTCCTTCTCTGTCATATTAAACATTCCAGCTACACAAAACTCCCTTTTATTCTCTCCAATACAGTTCAAGTTGAAAATGTTTACTCTTATTTATAAACTTAGCTCAGATGGCATCTCTTCTAGAAATTTTCCCCCCAGATCCCTCCTAAAACACTTAACCATTCTTTTCTTTCTGAAGCCATGATAATTCGATTATAAAAAACAGTTACCCTCTACTGGAATTGTCTCTGTTTTTATTTCCCTTAATGGAATGTGGGCCTCCTGTAGAACAGGGGCTCAGAAAATACTTGCTGGACAAATGAGTGTTTTGTCATGAGATGGCAGGTCCCTCACTCAGGTGT
Organism: Stenella coeruleoalba; assembly: GCF_951394435.1. Lineage (NCBI taxonomy): Eukaryota > Metazoa > Chordata > Mammalia > Artiodactyla > Delphinidae > Stenella > Stenella coeruleoalba. Next base: position 41,789,895 of record NC_137154.1, on the reverse strand, counting down.
GTTTCTTCATCTCCATCCCTCAGCAAGCAACAAATCCAGCCTATTCCTATGGGAACTTCCAACTCTGGTTATTCTCCATCTCTAAAGGCTGATAGATAATCTCGATCAACAAATTGACCCTCATAGATTTTCTGCAGTTATAGCAAATATCACCAGGAAAACTGGATTTCTCCCCATACTTGGTAACCATCGCTTCATCCCCTCTTCTATTTGGAGTAATACTTCTGTGCCTTATGTGGCAGCCCAACTCCATATAGCTTTTAGAACTCTGGGAGGTCTCTAAGGCTCACAGGAAATCAGTCCTCCATGCCTTCCTACAACAAGCAAAGGCCCCCCCAGAAGGTCCAGATTTGACCTGGAAGGTCAAACACAAGCCCTGGAAAAATCCCTTTGGTCAGAGGCCAGACTTGGTGCTTAACTCATCACCTTCAGCCAATTGTCTCTTTAACTAATTGGTCGGTCAATTGTTACAGCTTTTTCCATCTGACCAGCTGTTTAACTCCAAGGTCTATCACTTCCTTCCCAACTTGAGATATATTCAATCATTCACAGAAGCCTTTTCTGTCTGGCTCAGATCCCACTCTTTGTTCCCTCTCCTTCCTTCTTCTCCTTGAGCCAAACCACCTTCAGTGCTGACCCAAGGAGAGAAAGACCTCAGTGTAACATTAAAATTCTGCTGCTTTACGACAGAAGGGAGGGATTGCAGTCTGTAACAAAATTGTTTTTAGTCAAACACACAGACCGTTCCTGAAGATTATTAAGATGGTTCTTTACTTTAGGATCAATAGGTCTATTCCAGCCTATACAGAATCCACACTGTGGATTCAGCGGTTCATATATGGCTTCTCCATCCTAACTTGCCTCAACCACCCTTTGTTGGCTTTATGCCTGGCACAAGACTCCCAGAGCACTCCCTTTGCTCATCCCTGTGGTAACAAAGAGTAACGTTCCTGAAACTTCTTTCTTGAACTCCTCGACACTTTATATCCTCATTTTATTCCAATTACCATCACACCGCAAGAATCTTTCATGTGTTTTTACATGTTCTTCACAATTGTTATAACTTAATTGTTCCTCCAGTGAATATAAATACATTTAAAATTATTTTCCTTTTATTTACTAATCATATGATGTTATTTTTTACTCATATATAACACTTCAATGAATATCTTCACAAAATAGATTTTTAAAAATTCTTTTGACTTACTTCCTTAGGATTAATTTTTAGTGATGGAATGACTGGGTCACTGGAGATGCATATCACTATGACTCTTTCTAGCTATCATTATCTGGCCTTATATACACGGCACCAACTCTGTGCAGGTGCCTGTTAGAGAGCAAGATCACCCACGCTGAGGGCTATGGCTTTCCATTTGTCTTTACTGATTAAATACATACAAAATACTATTTTCACTTCCATCCCAATTGCCATATAAGTCATTGCCAGTACTTTCAAAGTACAACTTCTTATTAAGGCATGGTCACCTCAGACTTTTTTTTTTTTTTTTTTTTTTTTTTTGCGGTACGTAGGCCTCTCACTGTTGTGGCCTCTCCCGTTGAGGAGCACAGGCTCTGGACGCGCAGGCTCAGTGGCCATGGCTCACGGGCCCAGCCGCTCCACGGCATGTGGGATCTTCCCAGACTGGGGCACGAACCCGTGTCCGCTGCATCGGCAGGCGGACTCTCAACCACTGCGCCACCAGGGAAGCCCACACCTCAGACTTTTTAAGCACCACTAACTTAAATCAAATTTTTCAAGCCCCATTAACTAAACTGCCATTTTCAAGTTCCTTTAAATCCCGTCTCCACTTTGGTTCAAGACCTGTTTCACTACTGGAAAGGTGACATCCTGCACCTGTTTCATGGGGCTCTTCCCTGTCTCCCTCCTCTCTTTCCCGTCCTTATCTACACTGGTGTCTACACAGGTGGCATCTCTCTAGATAGTGCATCGGCTCTGCCATGGGAGTTAGTCTAACTCTGCATTTCTTTCCCTAGAAACATGTTTTGACTCCTTATTCCAAATGCTCAGGATTATTCCAACAATGCTGTCAGAGCCCAAAATAGCTTGGAAAATTTTCTTTGGAAATTGTTTTCAAAAGCCATAGGCATGCCCTTTTGAATCTCCTTATTGGTGGCAAAACTTGGTATTTAGAAGATAGATTTTACTTTTTGGAAGGAAACTAGTATCTTTTACGTATTTTTCGTATCAGACAGGATCCTGTCAGAAGCTAGAAACCATGCCATTATTTCAGTGAAGAGAATTTAATATAAAGAGAACTTTTTCCCAGATAGAAGAGAACTACACAGGCAAAAAGGGTAAACTGAGGTATCATGAAGGTCGTAGCTGCAGGAGGCAGCTGCCTCCCCTAAGGATGAGGGAATGAAGGGAAGATGTTGGGATTACAAACTTAGAAGTTTGCAGAAGGGGCCTGCAGAGCTGGGACTCGGCCCCTGAGGGACAGGGTGTACTCCGATGGAACTTGGAGCCCGGAGAAGAGGCCCCTCAGAGCTGGGATTCTGACTCCTGAGGAGGAGGTGCCGGTGGCTAATGCTGTCTTTCTGAGTGGTCACATTGAGGTTGGTTCTAAGAGTGTGGAAGGGCAGCAAACTAGAACCACCTGTGCTGCTGGAACCAGCAGCTGCTGGAGGGTGAAGAGTGTTGCTGGGGCAACGCTGATAGGAGCCAGAAGCAAACAAAGGAGAAAGTCGCCATTTCCTCCTCCAATCCTCAAGTTCCCTATGGCATCCCTGATAGGCAGAGCCTAACAAGGAGAGAGCTGGCAAAGGAAAAGTGTCATTTGCAGAGTCTCAGCCCCAGTATCAGAAAGTAGAGTGAGGAGGAGGGGAAAACTGGAGCCCAGAAACAATGGCTTAATAACGAGCAACCCCCCAGGTACCAGGCACTTGGTAAGTATTTTGAAATAGGAGATCTTTAGTGCTCATGTCACCCCTGTGATTGAGGAATTCTTGCCCTGTTTCATGGATGAGGAAGTGAAGGCCCAGAGAGAGTAAATGATATTAGTGGCCCTGAAATCAGAACACACATCTCCTCACTTCGTGTTCACTGCTTCGTGTTCCACTACATCTGCCTAAGTGACGCTTCTTTCTGGATGACAAGGGAAGGAGTTTTCTTATTTCTGAGGGGGCTGTCATGAGGGGAGATAAGAAGGAAGAAAGGAAAGAGCCAGGGAGTTGGCATAAGGCTCTGCCATATATAATATGATTCTTCCATGTGACCCGCTCTCCAAATGTTTAGAAAATTCTACCCAGCTCATGAAACATCTGGAGTAAGTGGATTTCTTGTGGAAATTGTTAAAAGGTCTGAACGTTGCACCAAGAGAGACTTGGAGACGAATAAGGACAGCATCTGAAGATGCAGCACAAGAGTTAGAGAAGGTAAATTCTTTGGTGGCAGAAATCTTGCAAAGTTTTAGGATTTGTCTAGGCTGTGTAATTGGTTTATATTTTAAGACTTGGGAGGATCTGACATTTTTCTTTACTTTAAAAAATTTTTTATTTTATATTTGAGTATAGTTGATTTACAGTGTTGTGTTAGTTTCAGGTGTACAGCAAACTTATTCAGTTATACATATATATATACATTCTTTTTCAGATTTCTTTTCATATAGGTTATTACAGAATATTGAGTAGAGTTCCCTGTGCTATACAGTAGGAATTTGTTGACTATTTTATATATAGTAGTGTGTATATATCTAACTGATATTTAAATTATACCCATTTATTTATTAATTTATTTTTATTTTGGCTGCGTAGGGTCTTAGCTGTGGAATGCGAGATCTTTAGCTGCTTCATGCTTTCTTTTTTGCTTTTTTTTTTTTTTACATCTTTATTGGAGTATAATTGCTTTATAATGGTGTGTTCGTTTCTGCTTTATAACAAAGTGAATCCATTATACATATACATATGTTCCCATATCTCTTCCCTCTTGCGTCTCCCTCCCACCCACCCTCCCTATCCCACCCCTCCAGGTGGTCACAAAGCACCGAGCTGATCACCCTGTGCTATGTGGCTGCTTCCCACTAGCTATCTACCTTAGGTTTGGTAATGTATATATGTCCATGCCTCTCTCCCACTTTGTCAGAGCTTACCCTTCCCCCTCCCCATATCCTCAAGTCCATTCTCTAGTAGGTCTGTGTCTTTATTCCTGTCTTACCCCTAGGTTCTTCATGACATTTTTTTTTCTTAGATTCCATATATATGTGTTAGCATACGGTATTTGTCTTTCTCTTTCTGACTTACTTCACTCTGTATGACAGACTCTAGGTCTCTCCACCTCATTACAAATAGCTCAGTTTCTTTTCTTTTTATGGCTGAGTAATATTCCATTGTATATATGTGCCACATCTTCTTTATCCATTCATCCGATGATGGACACTTAGGTTGTTTCCATCTCTGGGCTATTGTAAATAGAGCTGCAATGAACATTTTGTCACATGACTCTTTTTGAATTATGGTTTTTTCAGAGTATATGCCCAGCAGTGGGATTGCTGGGTCATATGGTAGTTCTATTTGTAGAAGGAACCTCCATACTGTTCTCCACAGTGGCTGTATCAATTTACATTCCCACCAACAGTGCAAGAAGGTTCTCTTTTCTCCACACCCTCTCCAGCATTTCTTGTTTGTAGATTTTTTGATGATGGCCATTCTGACTGGTATGAGATGATATTTCATTGTAGTTTTGATTTGCATTTCTCTAATGATTAATGATGTTGAGCATTCTTTCATGTGTTTGTTGGCAGTCTGTATATCTTCTTTGGAGAAATGTCTATTTAGGTCTTCTGCCCATTTTTGGATTGGGTTGTTTGTTTTTTGTTATTGAGCTGCATGAGCTGCTTGTAAATTTTGGAGATTAATCCTTTGTCAATTGCTTCATTTGCAAATATTTTCTCCTATTCTGAGGGTTGTCTTTTGGCCTTGTTTATGGTTTCCTTTGCTGTGCAAAAGCTTTGAAGTTTCATTAGGTCCCATTTGTTAATTTTTGTTTCCATTTCTCTAGGAGGTGGGACAAAGAGGATCTTGCTGTGATTTATGTCATAGAGTGTTCTGCCTATGTTTTCCTCTAAGAGTTTGATACTTTCTGGCCTTACATTTAGGTCTTGAATCCATTTTGAGCTTATTTTTGTGTATGGTGTTAGGGAGTGATCTAATCTCATACTTTTACATGTAGCTGTCTAGTTTTCCCAGCACCACTTACTGAAGAGGCTGTCTGTTCTCCACTGTACATTCCTGCCTCCTTTATCAAAGATAAGGTGACCATATGTGCGTGCGTTTATCTCTGGGCTTTCTATCCTTTTCCATTGATCTATCTTTCTGTTTTTGTGCCAGTACCACACTGTCTTGATTACTGTAGCTTTGTAGTATAGTCTGAAGTCAGGGAGGCTGATTCCTCCAGCTCCGTTTTTCATTCTCAAGACTGCTTTGGCTATTCGGGGTCTTTTGTGTCTCCATACAAATTGTGAAATTTTTTGTTCTACTTCTGTGAAAAATACCAGTGGTAGTTTGATAGGGATTGCATTGAATCTGTAGATTGCTTTGGGTAGTAGAGTCATTTTCACAATGTTGATTCTTCCAGTCCAAGAACATGGTATATCTCTCCATCTGTTTGTGTCATCTTTGATTTCTTTCATCAGTGTCTTATAATTTTCTGCATACAGGTCTTTTGTCTCCTTAGGTAGGTTTATTCCTAGACATTTTATTCTTTTTTTGTTGCAATGGTAAATGGGAGTGTTTTCTTGATTTCACTTTCAGATTTTTCATCATTAGTGTATAGGAATGCCAGAGATTTCTGTGCATTAATTTTGTATCCTGCTACTTTACCAAATTCATTGATTAGCTCTAGTAGTTTTCTGGTAGCATCTTTAGGATTCTCTATGTATAGTATCATGTCATCTGCAAACAGTGACAGCTTTACTTCTTTTCCAATTTTGATTCCTTTTATTTCCTTTTCTTCTCTAATTGCTGTGGCTAAAACTTCCAAAAGTATGTTGAATAAGAGTGGTGAGAGTGGGCAACCTTGTCTTGTTCCTGATCTTAGTGGAAATGCTTTCAGTTTTTCACCATTGAGGACGATGTTGGCTGTGGGTTTGTCATATATGGCCTTTATTATGTTGAGGAAAGTTCCCTCTATGCCTACTTTCTGCAGGGTTTTATCATAAATGGGTGTTGAATTTTGTCAAAAGCTTTCTCTGTATCTATTGAGATGATCATGTGGTTTTTCTCCTTCAATTTGTTAATATGGTTTATCACATTGATTTGCATATATTAAAGAATCCTTGCATTCCTGGAATAAACCCCACTTGATCATGGTGTATGATCCTTTTAATGTGCTGTTGGATTCTGTTTGCTAGTATTTTGTTGAGGATTTTTGCACCTATGTTCATCGGTGATATTGGCCTGTAGTTTTCTTTCTTTGTGACATCCTTGTCTGGTTTTGGTATCAAGGTGATGGTGGCCTCGTAGAATGAGTTTGGGAGTGTTCCTCCCTCTGCTATATTTTAGAAGAGTTTGAGAAGGATAGGTGTTAGCTCTTCTCTAAATGTTTGATAGAATTCGCCTGTGAAGCCATCTGGTCCTGGGCTTTTGTTTGTTGGAAGATTTTTAATCACAGTTTCAATTTCAGTGCTTGTGATTGGTCTGTTCATATTTTCTATTTCTTCCTGATTCAGTCTTGGCAGGTTGTACATTTCTAAGAATTTGTCCATTTCTTCCAGGTTGTCCATTTTATTGGCATAGAGTTGCTTGTAGTAATCTCTCATGATCTTTTGTATTTCTGCATTGTCAGTTGTTACTTCTCCTTTTTCATTTCTAATTCTATTGATTTGAGTCTTTTCCCTTTTTTTCTTGATGAGTCTGGCTAATGGTTTATCAATTTTTTTTATCTTCTCAAAGAACCAGCTTTTAGTTTTATTGATCTTTGCTATCATTTCCTTCATTTCTTTTTCATTTATTTCTGATCTGATTTTTATGATTTCTTTCCTTCTGCTAACCTTGGGGTTTTTTTGTTCATCTTTCATTGCTTTAGGTGCAAGGTTAGGTTGTTTATTTGAGATTTTTCTTGTTTCTTGAGGTAGGATTGTATTGCTATAAACTTCCCTTTTAGAACTGCTTTTGCTGCATCTCATAGATTTTGGGTCGTTGTGTCTCCATTGTCATTTGTTTCTAGGTATTTTTTTATTTCCTCTTTGATTTCTTCAGTGATCACTTCGTTATTAAGTAGTGTATTGTTTAGCTTCCATGTGTTTGTATTTTTTACAGATCTTTTCCTGTAATTGATATCTAGTCTCATGGCGTTGTGGTCAGAAAAGATACTTGATACAATTTCAATTTTCTTAAATTTACCAACGCTTGATTTGTGACCCAAGATATGATCTATCCTGGAGAATGTTCCATGAGCACTTGAGAAAAATGTGTATTCTGTTGTTTTTGGATGGAATGTCCTATAAATATCAATTAAGTCCATCTTGTTTAATGTATCATTTAAAGCTTGTGTTTCCTTATTTATTTTCATTTTGGATGATCTGTCAATTGGTGAAAGTGGGGTGTTAAAGTCCCCTACTATGAATGTGTTACTGTCGATTTCCCCTTTTATGGCTGTTAGTATTTGCCTTATGTATTGAGGTGCTTCTATGTTGGGTGCATAAATATTTACAATTGTTACATCTTCTTCTTGGATCGATCCCTTGATCATTATGTAGTGTCCTTCTTTGTCTCTTCTAATAGTCTTTATTTTAAAGTCTATTTTGTCTGATATGAGAATTGCTACTCCAGCTTTCTTTTGATTTCCATTTGCATGGAATATCTTTTTTCATCTCCTCACATTCAGTCTGTATGTGTCCCTAGGTCTGAAGTGGGTGTCTTGTAGACAGCATATATATGGGTCTTGTTTTTGTATCCATTCAGCTAATCTGTGTCTTTTGGTGGGAGCATTTAATCCATTTACATTTAAGGTAATTATCGATATGTATGTTCCTATTCCCATTTTCTTAATTGTTTTGGGTTCGTTATTGTAGGTCTTTTCCTTCTCTTGTGTTTCTTGCCTAGAGAAGTTCCTTTAGCAGTTGTTGTAAAGCTGGTTTGGTGGTGCTGAACTCTCTCAGCTTTTGCTTGTCTGTAAAGGTTTTAATTTCTCCATCAAATCTGAATGAGATCCTTGCTGGGTACAGTAATCTTGGTTGCAGGATTTTTCTCCTTCATCACTTTAAATATGTCCTGCCCGTCCCTTCTGGCTTGCAGAGTTTCTGCTGAAAGATCAGCTGTTAACCTTATGGGGATTCCTTTGTGTGTTATTTGTTGTTTTTCCCTTGCTGCTTTTTTTGTTGTTGTTTCTTGTGGTACGCGGGCCTCTCACTGTTGTGGCCTCTCCCGTTGCGGAGCACAGGCTCTGGACGCGCAGGCTCAACGGCCATGGCTCATGGGCCCAGCCGCTCTGCGGCATGTGGGATCTTCCCAGACCAGGACACGAACCCGTGTCCCCTGCATCGGCAGGCGGGCTCCCAACCACTGCGCCACCAGGGAAGCCCTCCCTTGCTGCTTTTAATATGTTTTCTTTGTATTTAATTTTTGACAGTTTGATTAATATGTGTCTTGGTGTATTTCTCCTTGCATTTATCCTGTATGGGACTCTCTGTGCTTCCTGGACTTGATTAACTATTTCCTTTCCCATATTAGGGAAGTTTTCAACTATAATCTCTTCAAATTTTTTCAGTCCCTTTCTTTTTCTCTTCTTCTTCTGGAACCCCTATAATTCGAATGTTGGTGCGTTTAATGTTGTCCCAGAGGTCTCTGAGACTGTCCTCAGTTCTTTTCATTCTTTTTTCTTTATTCTGCTCTGCAGTAGTTATTTCCACTATTTTATCTTCCAGGTCACTTATCCGTTCTTTTGCCTCAGTTATTCTGCTATTGATCCCATCTAGAGTATTTTTAATTTCATTTATTGTGTTGTTCATCGTTGTTTGTTTCATCTTTAGTTCTTCTAGGTCCTTGTTAAATGTTTCTTGCATTTTGTCTATTCTATTTCCAAGATTTTGGATCATCTTTACTATCATTATTCTGAATTCTTTTTCAGGTAGGCTGCTTATTTCCTCTTCATTTGTTAGGTCTGGTGGGTTTTTATCTTGCTCCTTCATCTGCTGTGTGTTTTTCTGTCTTCTCATTTTGCTTATCTTACTGTGTTTGAGGTCTCCTTTTTGCAGGCTGCAGGTTCGTTGTTCCCGTTGTTTTTGGTGTCTGTCCCCAGTGGCTAAGGTTGGTTCAGTGGGTTGTGTAGGCTTCCTGGTGGAGGGGACTAGTGCCTGTGTTCTGGTGGATGAGGCTGGATCTTGTCTTTCTGGTGGGAAGGTCCACGTTTGGTGGTGTGTTTTGGGGTGTCTGTGCACTTATTATGATTTTAGGCAGCCTTTCTGCTAATGGGTGGGGTTGTGTTCCTGTCTTGTTAGTTGTTTGGCATAGGATGTCCAGCACTGTAGCTTGCTGGTCGTTGAGTGAAGCTGGGTGCTGGTGTTGAGATAGAGAGCTCTGGGAGATTTTTGCCATTTGATATTATATGGAGCTGGGACGTCTCTTGTGGACCAGTGTCCTGAAGTTGGCTCTCCCACTTCAGAGGCACAGCACTGACTCCTGGCTGGAGCACCAAGAGCCTTTCATCCACACGGTTCAGAATAAAAGGGAGAAAAAGTAGAAAGAAAGAACTAGTAGAAGTAGAAAGAAAGAAAGAAAGGAGGGAGGGAGGGAGGGAGGAAGGAAGGAAGGAGGAAAGGAAGGAAAAAAGAAGATAAAGTAAAATAAAATAAAGTAAGATAAAATATAATAAAGTTATTAAAATAAAAAAATTATTAAGAAAAAAATTTCAAAAACAAAAAACAATGAAAAAACGGACGGATAGAACCCTAGGACAAATGGTGGAAGCAAAGCTATACGGACAAAATCTCACTAGAAGCATACACATACACACAAAAAGAGGAAAAGGGGAAAAAAAATCTTGCTCTCAAAGTCCACCTCCTCAATTTGAGATGATTCATTGTCTAAAGGAGGGAAGGAAGGAAAGAAAGAAAGAAAGAAGATCAAGTAAAATAAAATAATGTTATTAAAATAAAAAATAATTATTAAGAAAAACAATTAAAAAAAACAGACGGATAGAACTCTAGGATAAATGATGGAAGCAAAGCTATACAGACAAAATCTCACACAGAAGCATACACATACACACTCACAAAAAGAGGGAAAGGGGAAAAAATCATAAATCTTGCTCTCAAAGTCCACTTCCTCAATTTGGGATGATTCATTGTCTATTCATGTATTCCACAGATGCAGAGTACATCAAATTGATTGTGGAGCTTTAATCCGCTGCTTCTGAGGCTGCTGGGAGAGATTTCCCTTTCTCTTCTTTGTTCTCACGGCTCCCAGGGGCTCAGCTTTGGATTTGGCCCCGCCTCTGCGTGTAGGTCGCTGGAGGGCGTCTGTTCTTCACTCAAACAGGGCGGGGTTAAAGGAGCCGCTGATTCGGGGGCCCTGGCTCACCCAGGCCGGGGGGAGGGAGGGGCGCGGAGTGCGGGGCGAGCCTGCGGCGGCAGAGGCCGGCATGACGTTGCAGCAGCCTGAGGTGGGCCGTGCGTTCTCCTGGGTAAGTTGTCCCTGGATCCGGGGACCCTGGCAGTGGCGGGCTGCACAGGCTCCCCGGAAGCGGGGTGTGGATAGTGACCGGTGCTCGCACACAGGCTTCTTGGTGGCGGCAGAAGCAGCCTTAGCGCCTCATGCCCGTCTCTGGGGTCCGTGCTTTTAGCCGCGGCTCGCGCCCGTCTCTGGAGCTCCTTTAAGCAGCGCTGTTAATCCCCTCTCCTCGCGCACCAGGAAACAAAGAGGGAAGAAAAAGTCTTTTGCCTCTTCGGCAGGTCCAGACTTTTACCCGGACTCCCTCCAGGCCAGCCGTGGCGCACTAATCCCCTGCAGGCTGTGTTCACGCCACCAACCCCAGTCCTCCCCCGGTGCTCCGACCGAACCCGGAGCCTCGGCTCCCAGCCACGCCCACCCCGGCGGATTAGCAGACAAGCCTCTCGGGCTGGTGAGTGCTGGCTGGCACCAATCCTCTGGGCGGGAATCTCTCGCCGCTTTGCCCTCCGCACCCCTGTTGCTGTGCTGACCTCCGCGGCTCCGAAGCTTTCCCCCTCCGCCACCTGCAGTCTCCGCCCCCGAAGGAGCTTCCTAGTGTGTGGGAACCTTCCCTCTTTCACGGCTCCCTCCCACTGGTGCGGGTCCTGTCCCTATCCTTTTGTCTCTGTTTATTCTTTTTTCTTTTGCCCTACCCAGGTACGTGGGGGGTTTCTTGCCTTTGGGGCGGTCTGAGGTCTTCTGCCAGCGTTCAGTAGGTGTTCTGTAGGAGTTGTTCCATGGGTATATGTATTTTTGGTGTATCTGTGGGGACGAAGGTGATCTCTGCGTCTTACTCTTTCACCATCTTTCCGGAAGCTCTCCACTGACTTTCTTAGTTGGGGCATGCGAACTCTTAGTTGTAGCATGCCATGAGGTATCTAGTTCCCCAACAAGGGATTGAACCCAGGCCCCCTGCATTGGGAGTGAGGAATCTTACCTACTGGACCACCAAGAAGTCCTGAAATTATACCCATTTTACAGGTAGAGAATTTGAGACTGAGAAAGGGGTTAGGTAACATGACCAAGATCACATAGCTATTAAGTTGTAAACCTTGGATTTGAATTCATTCAAATATATTTCTTCTCCAAAATGGAATGCACAGGAGAAGCCACAATAGTACTACTACGTACCATTTATTCAACATAGATTGCATGCCTGGAAATACACTAATTGCTTACTTTGTCTACCTACCAATTTCATAAGTAGACACTAGTATTCCTATTTTACAGATGAAAAACTGAGGCCAATATAGGCTAAATAATATGTTCTCTTCAGAGCCAGTAGTTAAGTAGAGCTTGAATTCCCACCTGAGTCCATTGGACTCCCAAATCTCGTGCTTCTAACCAGTGCTTCTTAAACTCTAATGTGCCTGAAAATCACCCAGGGAATCCTGTTAAAGCAGATTCCTATGCAGTAGATCTGGGGTGAGGCTTGTGATGCTGCATTTCTAGTAAGCTTCCCGGTGATGCTGGTCCGTGAACCTCACTTTGGGTAGCAAGGCTCCTATGACGATGTCATACTGCTTCCCTGTCCTGCCAAGCCCACTTCATCATCTCCAAGCTGGCTCACCCCTGAGACCCCAGGAGGCCTCTTGGTCAAGCTCTGTTGTGATATGACACTCAGAGCTCATCCTTTTTCTCTTTCCTTCCTCTGAAAATGTTCATAATAAGGTAACTAAACAAATCCACCACCTGGCAGGTCATTAAAGGAAAACATGATTTTGCCCCCATGTGACTTCATTCGATTAATGATGCTGTCATTAAAGCCTATGACCATGCCAAGAAAATTAGTTTCAGGTGTTGGGTTGTTTTGGTTCTAGACTCATTCCTATATTTTTTAAGTGGAATATTTAAAATATTGTCACCTTTATTCCCCATCAGGGGCTTACAGCTCAGGCTGCCTAAGAAGTCTGACATATTGGAGGTCAGTGGGATGTTTACAGGAAGCAACAACAGCCATTTTTATCTCTTTCTATTAACATGAGGCTGCCCATTGAGAATGTTTCCAGAGCCATAGCATTTCTTGGGAGAAAGAGAAGCAAATGTAGCTTATGAAAAGTGCTGACAACTTCATAAAAGAACCCAAAGGGTGCTAACTAGGGATCTCCCACTCATATTGTCTGCCCACAGAATGGAAAGCCTTAAGGAAGATTAATTTCCCCTCTCTAACATAGAACATTTATTTTGTAAACTCTGTACATTGTAAACAATGTTTCTTTTAAAACTGACATGTTTTCCCCCTGCAGTACCACCCCCTTTTATTTCCAAACTTATCTCAAACTAAACCTCAGAAACCCAGCTCTCACTGTAAGTTGTTGCAGCAGAAATGCAAAGAGAATCAAAATAAATCTTGTGGGTTTTTTTGGCCCGAGTTTTAGAGCTGTGTTTGACCTTCAACAATAAGTGTGGAAAAATGCTTACGGAGTAAGCTTGCTTCTCTTTCACACAGGGGTGTCTGGGCTGGAGCACTGAGGAAGCCATTCAGGAAGGAGACAAAGTTCATTGCTGGTGGGGGTGTCTGAGACGGTCCTTGTTCTGCACCCTGATCCATGGGTGGACATCCTAGGACAGGTGAGGAAACAATAGAAACTGAGATAGTTGTCCAAGCATTCAGTGTGTTCCCTCCTATGAGAAGGTTCTAGGAACTTATATGTCTTTTCAAATATCACTTTCTATTCACCATATTTTGTGTGTCAATAGTTTGGTCATTTTTATTGTTGAATAACATGATATCATGTGAATATGCCATAATTTGTTTATCCATTCACTTGTTGATGGACCTTTGGGCTGTTTCCAATTTTCGCTATTATGAATAAAGCTGATATGAATATTCATATAAATATTCATATAAATAAACTTTAATTCCTATAAATAAAAATTCATATAAATAAATATTCATATAAATAAACTTTTAGAACAGTTTCAGATGTGTAGAAAAAATGCACAGGTAATACAGAGATGTTCTATATATCACACAACCAGTTTCTCTTACTATTAACATCTTACATTAGGATCATGTATTTGTCACAGTTAACGAACCAATATTGACACAATGTCAACTAAAGCCCATCCTTTATTCAGATTTCCTTCATTTTTGCCTGATATTCTTTTACTGTTCCAGCATCCCATCCAGAATACCATATACATTAAGTCGTCATGACTCCTTAAGCTTCTCTTTTCTGTGACCACTTCTCGGACTTGCCTTGTTTTCTCGTGACATTTGACAGTTTTGAGGAGTGCTGGTCAGATATTTTGTGGACTGTGCCTCAGTTGGGATGTGTTTCTCTTATGACTAGAGTAGAGTTATCGGTTTTGAAGAGGAATACCATAGAGGTAAAGTGCTACTCTCATCACGTCATATCAAATGTACATACTACCAACGTGTTGTATTTTTTTCGATATTTTTTCTGCATCTTTTGAAATCATCATTTTGAAGTTTCTCCCATATATTCTATTAATGTTGTGGGTAATATTAATTGCTTTTCAAATGTTGAATCAACTTTGAATTCCTGCGATAAACTTCGCTTAGTCATAATGTATTGTCCTTTTATATATTCCATGGCATAATTTGCTAAAATTTAGTTGAAGATTTTGTGTCTATGTTTATGAGTTATATTGTGATTTTATTTTCTGACAATATATTTGTTGGTTTTGTTATCAGAGCAATGCTGTCCTCATAAAGTGAGTTGAGAAGTGTTCTATTTTCTGGAAGAATTTGTGTAAGATTGTTATATCTTCCTTGAATGTTTGACAGGATTCACTGGTGAAGCCACTGGGCTTGGGATTTTCTTTATTAGAAGGTTTTTAATTGTAAATTCCATTTCCTTAATAGATATATGGCTATTAATATTTTTATTTCTTGAGTCTGTTTTAGTATGTTGTTTGCAAGTAATTTTTCCATTTCATCTAAACTCTCAAGTTTATTGGCATAAATGTGTTCATATTTCCTTATTATATTTTGAATGTCTATAGGATATCTCCTGATATCCCTACTTTCATATTTTATATTGGCAATTTGAATTTTCTTTCTCTTTACCTTCTTTCTTACCAGAGGTTTATCAATTTTAATAATATTTCAAAGAAGCAACTTTTGGCCTTTTAATTTCTCCTAATGTTTGTCTGTTTTCTATTTCATTTATTTCTGCTTTCATCTTTATTATTTCTTTCCCTCCTCTTCCTTTGGTTTTACTTTGTTTTTTCCCTAGCTTCTTAGGTGAAAATTCTGAACTTTTTTTTAAGGCTTTTTTTCTTTTCTACTTTAGTTTTTAAAGTTATAAATTTCACTCTAAGCACTGCTTTTGCTGCATCTCACACATTTTAATACATTGTGGTTTCATCATCTTTCATTTGAAACGTTTCCCAATTTCTCTTGTGATTTCTTCTGTGACCAATGGATTATTTAGAAGTGTGTTATTTAATTTCCAAATATTTGGGGGAATTTTCTAGATATTTTACTGTTATTGATTTCTATTCAGTTGTCTGTTGTAGCTAGAGACTCTACTCTGTAAGATTCTACTCTTTTGAAATTTATTGCAAATTATTTTTTAGTCTTGCCATGTGGTTTTGCCATTTCTTTTGCAAAAGAGATAAAGTGTATGTTCCTGCCTTTGACTTTCAAGTTCTTATGTGACTTGCTTTGGCCAATAGAATGGGGTGGAAGTGGTGGCATGCTAGTTTCAAGCCTAGGCACAAGAGGGCCTGCATACTTCCAATTGCTTTCTGGAAGTTTTGTCATCCCTGCGAAAAGAACATGCCAGGGCTACCCTGCTGGCTCAGGGGAAGGGTGTGAAACACAGGAGCAGAGCTTAGTCTTAATCAGCAGATGTCTAGCCAACCTCCAGATCTGTGATCGAAAATGAATAATTGTTGGTTTAAGCCACTGATAGTTTTGAATGATTTGTTACACAAGAGCTAACTGATACAGCCACTCTCCATGACAGGTGACTGAGTGGATGCTTAAGACCTAGCCAGCTGGTCTGTATCCATTCCAGTAGGCGCTCCTGCTCTTTTGGACTGAAGCACTACCTGGCCTTTGTCTTCGTCCTTCCATTACTTTTCTTCCCTTGGAACAGTGACAATGGACATCCGTTAGGGTGTCAGCCCGATGAATGTGTCCATGGGGTTGTCCTGACATGACTCCTATGCAAAAAGCTCAGGCGTCCTGGATGCTGCATCTGGCCAGAGAGTGCACATGTGTTGGACGAGGGGCATAACCGGGTGGTGGGGCAGAAGCTGATGAATCTCAGTGTTTTTTTGCAAGGATTACCCAGGGCAGTGTTGAGTAGAGTGTGCAGTTAAAAGCTGCTACTAGCATGCAGCACCTTTATATTGGACCCTAACATTCACCCATGAATTTGGATTCCATTAACTTCAGGATGTCATTTCCTTCCTGTGCTAAAGGTTGATAACCTCCAGTCTGCCAAGGATGAGACTTCTGGTCCTGGCTTTGCATCCAGTTATTCTCCCTATATCTTTCCTGGCATTTCCAGTTTAGTAGGGAGGAAGGGGGACTGCAACACTTTCTAGTTTTCTATCTAGTCTGAACCTGGAAGTTCCAACTTTTCCCATGTTTATGTTGATGTGTGTGTGTGTGTGTGTGTGTGTGTGTGTGTGTGTGTGTGTGTGAATGCAATGTGTAAATGTTTGTATGTCTATGTACACACAAGTATACATACACATTCTCTCTCTGTGTCTCTTGATAGAGATAGATATATACACATACATTCATATATATGTATGTATAAACACACACAGGTATATAAGCTCATATATGCCAAATATATACATCCACTTATATTTATTTATGTTATATTTATTAGTCTGCTATTGTTTTTCTCCTCTGCCAGATCTAGAAGAGGTGGACTGGTTCACTCTTACACAACTTTGCAGGGCCTGAGGTAAGAGTAAAAATGAAGGCTCACTTACCATAGGAATAAGTATTTAAAAGTGACAAATCAAGGTAATAAATGGTTAAACAAAATATGTCCTCTCCTCCTACCTTGACAGTTATATTTTCATGATAACCTGGAAGGCCAGGCTTAAATTTAGAGTGCTTTTATCTCTCAGAGTTCTGTGTCAAAAGTAGTGGTATGGGTAAAGCTGGTCCTTGGC
The DNA here is from genome assembly GCF_951394435.1 of Stenella coeruleoalba. Taxonomy (NCBI): domain Eukaryota; kingdom Metazoa; phylum Chordata; class Mammalia; order Artiodactyla; family Delphinidae; genus Stenella; species Stenella coeruleoalba. The sequence continues at coordinate 41,773,119 of NC_137154.1, read as the reverse complement.
CCATGGCCTGCTCCCCTTCTTTCCACCCCTGACTGGTGCACACACTAGCTCATGCATTCATTTATACCTCCTGCAAAGAGCCGCCCTTGGCCACACTTTGGGCTTAGGCATGGACATTCCAACAGCCCAGTCCACCCTTGGAAGAATGGTTGGGGGAAGAGGCCTGTACAGGCCAGGTAGGTGGTTTCAGGGACATTTGGGCAGGGAATGCCAGGGTCCTAGATATCCAGACTGTGGTCTAGAATGGGTCGGGGCAAGACTCCAAGTAGGTATCTCTTTGGCCCTAGGAACATCATCTTCCCCTTCAACCTGTGAGGAAGAGCATAGCCAGCAGAAGAATATATATTGCTAACAATACTATAATGCTATCAGTGCTTGATTGAAATATAAATCTTCCTTGATCAGGTGCATTATTCTTTGAATATGCTAGCTGCAAATATTTTCTGTAGAATTTTTGTATAGACACTTATAAGTAAGACTGGTTTATTTTCTTTTGGACGCTGTTTAATTTGGTTTTGGTATTAAGCTTATGCTAGGTTTATAAAATGATTTGGGAAACTTTCCACTTATATATTATGGAACAATTTGTGTAGAATTATATATTCCTTGATGGTTAGGTTAGTTAGATCTTGCCCATAAAACAACCAGGGTCTAATGTTCTTTCTTATTTTTACTTTTTAAAGTGGTGGATTTATTTATTTATTTTAAATTTAAAATTCTTGGCTGCATTGGGTCTTCGTTGCTGCACGTGGGCTTTCTCTAGTTGTGGCGAGCGGAGGCTCCTCTTGATTGCGGTGCACGGGCTTCTCATTGCGGTGGCTCCTCTTTGTGGAACACAGGCTCTAGGCGCACTTGCTTCAGTAGTTGCAGCATGCAGGCTCAGTAGTTGTGGCTTGCGGGCTCTAGAGCGCAGGCTCAGTAGTTGTGGCTCATGGGCTTAGTTGCTCTGCAGCACGTGGGATCTTCCCGGACCAGGAATTGAACCCGTGTCCCCTGCATTGGCAGGTGGATTCTTAACCACTGCACCACCAGGGAAGTCCCATAGTGTTTTATTTATGAAAAACCTTGCTAGTGTATTGTGTGGTTGTTAATGTGTTCAGATAATCTACTTTTTCTTGAATTAATTTTGGTAATTTATATTGTGCTGGAAAATCATCCATTTCATCTAGATTTTAAACATTTGACAACATTTTACAGGATATTTTATAATTATTTTTACTGTTTTTCCACAACTACGGTTTTATCTTCTTTCTCGTTCCTGATATGTGTGTTTGTCCTGCATTTTTTCTTAGTCAAACTTGATAGCGTTTGGGGCTTATCTACCATTTTTTGCTGGCATTTTGTTTGTGATTCACTATTTTTAGCATTTTATCTCTATTAATTCCATCATATTTCTTTGAGTTTGTTTTGTTCTAATCTTTTAACTTGAATACTTAGCTCATTTATGTTCAAATTTTCAAACGTGAATACCAAGGAAAGAGCAGATGTAGGACATAAATAGGAAATGAAGCCAAGAGTCAGGAGGACTGGATGTGAGGTGGAGGAAAGAGGTTGGGAACCACATGCAGAGGGACTTGGAGTGTTATTACAAGCAGCATAGAATGTATGAGGTTTGGTTGTCAAGGTGACGTGTTAGAAAACATTGCCATCAGGACACCCTGCCTCTGCAGGCTCTGCATCCAATTCCTGTTTCCTTCTTGGCCGTGAGCACATCATGAAGAGCTTGCCAAATACCCAACAGAAATCCAGACCCACAATGTCTACTACACTTTTGATCCAAGACTTTTAGTTTCATAGCCCAATAAAATACAAAAAAATCAACAGGGACAAACATAAGGTTGCTGATTTTTATTTTGTCAAGTACAGATATTAAACATATACACATACAACCATTTATTAGCACAGCAATTATACCAGGTTTTAACAGACAAAATTAATAAGGTCAAAAATCACAGAATAACTGTTTTATTCAATTTGCAATGTGGCTTGCAGAATTTCAGCCCTAGCATCACAAAGCAGAGTATAGAAGGGTGGGTTTGAAACTGAGTAACAATAGCTTAATAACCAGCTTACTTGCTAGGCACGGGGGAAACTTGGGGAGCCCTACTCGCTGTAGATTTAGGTCTCCAAATTTTGTACTCTAGGAGTAAGCATGAAACGGAGTTTGAAAACCTATCACAGGGAGTGTAACTCAGCTTTGCTAACCCAATTCTTGAAAATTAAGGTGAACCCACAGTGCCAAGCACCTGGCAGCAGCAAATGTCAGTTCTCTCAGAAAGAAGGCATGGTCGTGTATATCACAAATTATTTTCACAAGCAATTTTGTAAAGGCAGTATCCTGGACTGGACAAAACTAGCCAGGAACACAAGGAGACAAAACAATAAGAATGAAACCCATCAGAGGCAGAACCAATAGTGCTTCATTTACTAGAATGATCAGCTATAGACTTTAAAATAATGGTGATTACTTATTCAAGAGAATAAAATACAATGTCTAGAATTGGAGCAGAAAATTGAAAGCTATATTAAAAATGGAACCAAATGAACAGCCTAGATATCAAAATTAAAATTAAGGAGTCAATGATTGGGTTTGAGAACTAATGAGAGAATTAACATATTAAAAGACAGATTGGAAGAAAGCATCCAGACTGAAACACAGAGAGGCAGAAGGAGGAAAAACAAAGAATAAAAGCTAAGAGACAAAGCATATAAGAATATCACATATAGTTTCTAATATTTGTATTACTGACATGGCAGGAGGCAGAAAGGAGGGAGAGAGATAGAGAGAGAGAGAGAGAGAGAGAGAGGGAAAGAGAGGATGAGAAGGAAACAATATTTGAAGAGATAGTGACTGAGAACTTTCAAAACTGATAAGAGATAAATTCCCTACAGATGTCTTGCAGGATCTATGAAAAGGATTCCAAGCATATCATAGTAAAGATGCTGAAAACAAAAGACAAGGAAATAATCTTAAAATCAACAATAGAACAAGGATATATTACCTTCAAAGACACATAAATTAGTGACTAAGAACTAATAGAAAAGAAAAATTGAACAATTAAAAAAACACAAGAGAAAAAAAGAAATAAAAAAAGAAAATATGTGCGACAAAGAAAAAACAAATAGTAAAATGGTAAATTAAACCCCACAATATAGGTAATTATAATAAAAACAAATTGACTAAATATTCTGATTAAAAATCAAAGATTACTAGACTTGATTAAAAACTCAGTCTATGTTTTAGATAAGTTGTACATAAAACATAAGGCTATGGAAAAAATGGGAAGGATTGAAAAATGATATATCATGCAGATACTTATCAAAAGAAAGCTGGTATATATTCTAAATATGAGCCCCTTACTCATTATGTGTGTTTTATATAATAGATACAAAAGATACAAAAGATTTTATAATAGATATAAAAGTATAGATTATATATTTATATTATATATTTAGATATATTATAGATTATATATTTAGATATATATTGTAGATTATATATTTATATTATATATATCTCATCATCAATAAGAAAAAGACAAACAATCCAATAGAAAAATGAGCAAGAGGGTTGAAGAGGCATATCACAAGAGCATATCCCAAATGACCAAAAAAGATGTGAAAATATGCATAATCTCAGTAGTAATCAGGAAAATGCAAAATAGAGCCACAGTTGGATGCCACTATCTGTCCACCATAATGGCAAAAATTAAAAAGATGGGTAATATCAAGTTTTGCCAAAGATGTGGAACGATGGTATTTTTTTTTTTTTTGGACAATAACACCACTAACCTCAAATATTTATTTCTGAAACTTGTTTTAGATTTTAATCACCTTCCATTTTCCCCAACCATCTTCTCATTAGGTAGTATTTTGGTTAATATGAAAATAATAAATTTCATATGTATAGTACATTTCAGTTTCTAAATTATTTTCACATACATTACCTCATTTGATCTTCACAAAATATGAACAGAAATTATCATCCTGATTTTACGGATGAGAAAACAATTGCCCAGAAAGATTACATGTCACACAGTAAATAAATGCTTAAACTAATACTGTAATAAGGATTGAAAATTTCCGATTTCTAGCTCTAGACCAGTTCCTTTGTACTACAACCAGCTGCTGCTTCCAAACAGACAAGAGAGGACTGGATAATCTGTCTTTGAATAACAGTTTAGGAAAGGTTACTCCTATCTTCATCAGTATATACAGTCAATAAATTTTGAATTGTAACAATTTATGAAAGATGTGAAATAATAATTAGAGAAATATGTTGGATAAGTATTAACAGCATTTTTCATCTATAGAAAATTAGTGATTTATAATCTTTCTCTGTCTTTCTTCTCTCTGGGTAAAGAAGGTGAAATTTTTATTAAGAGGAACAATGGAATTTTTATACACTGTGTGTGGAGTAGAAATAGATATAGCCATTTTGAAAAGCTGTTTGGTATTATCTATTAAATCCAAAGATATGCATACCTTACGAACCAGCAATTTCACTCCTAGGTGTATCCCTATATTCATTTCTTAGGGCTGGCACAACAGAGTTCCACAAACAACGTGACTTAAAACAACAGAAATTTATTCTCTCACAGTTTGGGGAGCCAGATGTCGGAAATCAAGCTGTTTGCAGGGTCATGCTCCCTCTGGAACTTCTAGGGGAGGATCCTTCCTTGCCTTTTCCAGGGTCTGGTAGCCCTAGGCATTCCTTGATTTATGGCAGCAGGACTCCCATTTCTGTCTCCATATTCACATGGCCATATTCTCTCTGTGTGTCTATGTCCAACTTTCTCTCTTCTTATAACAACACTTCTTATATTGGATCCAGGGCCCACCCTAATCCATTAAGACTTCATTTTAACTAACTATATCTGCAAAGACCTTATACTCCAAATAAGGTCACATTCACAGGTACCAGGGCTTAGACCTTCAACATATCTTCTTGGGGGACAAATTCAACCCACAACAATACAATACCCAACAGAGGTACATGTACATATGTACCTTGAGGCTTGCATAAGAATATACATAACAGCATTATTTGTCATAATCCCAAACTGGAAACATCTCTTGTTTTAGCAATAAATTATGGTGGTGGAGTCATACAATAAAACACATAATATACAATAATTAAAATAAATAAATTATAGCTATACACAACAGCATGTATCTCACAAACATAATAAGTCGAAGAAGCTAGACACAGAAGAACTCATACTGTATAAATCCATTCACTAAAAGTTAAAAAAAAAACAGGCACAGCTATACTTAACTATTTGGGGATATATGTATAGATGGTTAAACTAAAAAGAAATTCAAGAAAATGTTTACCACAAAAGTCAGGATAGCCGTGGAGCGGCTGGGCCCGTGAGCCATGGCCGCTGAGCCTGCGTGTCCGGAGGCTGTGCTCCACAACGGGAGAGGCCACAACAGTGAGAGGCCTGCGTACCGCAAAAAAATAATAATAATAAAAATAAATAAATAAATAAATTTATTTATTTACTCATTTATGGCTGAGCTGGGTCTTTGTTGCTGTGTGTGGGCTTTCTCTAGTTGCAGCGAGCAGGGGCTACTCTTCATTGTGGTGCGCAGGCTTCTCATTGTGGTGGCTTCTCTTGTTGCAGAGCACGGGCTCTAGGCATGTGGGCTTGCAGGCTCTAGAACACAGGCTCAATAGTTGTGGCGCACAGGCTTAGTTGATCTGCGGCATGTGGAATCTTCCCGGACCAGGGCTCGAACCCGTGTCCTCTGCATTGGCAGGCGGATTCTTAACCATTGCACCACCAGGGAAGCCCTCAAAACATCTATTGTACTATACTCACCAGTATGTGAGTGATAATGTGAGCTGATAAAATATCTATGTGATGAGATGAAGTGAGGGGAATGATGTAGGCATTGTGACGTAGAGTTAGGTTACCACTGACCTTCTGATGGTAAGTCAGAAGGAGGATCACCTGCTTCTGGTGATCCTGGATCATTGAGTCATGGTGATGTCCATTTTTATAGTTAAATGCCAGGAGCACACGATGTCAATGGTTGGGGATCCTGGGTAGGATGGAGTGGGATGTCATCACGCTACTCAGAATAGTGTGCAATTTAAAACTTATGAATTATTTCCGGAATTTTCAAAATTTAATATTTTCAGACCATGGTTGACTGTAGGTAACTGAAACCATGGAAAGCAAAACTGAGGATAAGGAAGGACTACTATATACCCTTATTTTGTTTACTTTTCTGTACATGTGTTTTATTTCTCACACATATGCACATACAAGCCCTTTTTTTTTTTTTTTTTTTTGGTACGCGGGCCTCTCACTGCTGTGGCCTCTCCCGTTGCGGAGCACAGGCTCCGGACGTGCAGGCTCAGCGGCCATGGCTCATGGGCCCAGGCCGCTCTGCGGCATGTGGGATCTTCCCGGACCGGGGCACGAACCCGTGTCCCCTGCATAGGCAGGCAGAGTCTCAACCACTGCGCCACCAGGGAAGCCCCCCAAGCCTTTTTTTTAAAAAAGAAAGAAAAAAAAAGAGTGATTCCAGAAGGTTAGTGGATTTAAGGCCATCTGGGTTACATTTACAGCCAAATGAGCCAAACCAAAGCGAGGGTAATTAAGTTTGGTTGAAACAACATATTGTTCTCAATTCTATTTACCAACCTGAACAGGTGTGGCCCTGCCTGTACTATCTCCTGAATACAGTTTTAAAAATGTTAATTTATTCAATAATTTGTTTCTGAGAACCCACAATGTGCTGGACACTGTGACGTGCGTTTCCTCTGAGTTGAGTTTTTGTGGAATTCAGAGGAAATATAGGCAATTTTGATTTGAATAGCTACTAATCTCAAATTTCTGCACAGTGAGAATCTTTTCCCTCCCACCACTCCCACCTTTGCCCACACTCTAGTTGGAATGATGAAAACTTGCAAAATACATATTAAAAGATGCACATATTCAAAAAATATCATGGCCAGCTGAGATCAGGGTGAGAAAGGCTGTTGAAAATCTGTGGCAGCCTGAGCTGGGGGGTTGATGTGCATGTTCTCTGAATATTCAAGTTAAGATAAAGATTCTAAGTCTTATTGCTTGAAAGCTATCCAAAAACCCAAAGTGCTAGTCCCACTGGTCTCTCCTTTCTTTAGGAATGTAGATGTCATCAAATCTCAAAAATGAAAGCTATTAACAGAGCACGTGAGACTAAAAAGAAACTTAAGAAGACATTTATTGTTTCTTAAACTTTTATTATCGTCCATGCCTGACTTGAAATTCATTGCATATGATGTTGCTGTCCTATTTAATTGTATATTTGGGACTAATGTAGCTGTAGCATATGCCAAAAGTAAATTTCCAGGAGTCTGGTTTGCTCAGTTTTAAGTAAATCCATGTTCAGGTAGTGATGTGCCAAGATGCCTATTCACTTGTCATCATAGCCTTTCTCTTTTCTGAGAAGCCATGAGCTTCAGAGGGTGGAGACCATGCTTCCTTCCCTTACCAATGTGTACTCAGTACCTACACAGTGTTAGACACGGAGTAAACACTAAATACTTGTTGATCTGCCGATTGAGAAAAAAAATGAGCCAATTCTTGATAAAACACATTTCCCTAGAATAAGCAAGGATATTCTCAGAATGGTTCCATTTAAGTTGTATTTAACCCTCCAACCCACAAAAATACCCAGACTTTCGGGCTTTCATTCATTTCATCAACTAGTTTTCATTGAATGCTTCTGTAGACCTTAGGGATATATAGTACTTTTGATGATGAAAGCTAAGGGAAAATAAAGCAAAGTGGTAGGAAGTACTGGGGGATGATTTTAAAGAGAGTCATCCAGGAAGGTCTCCCTGAGGTGATGTCTCAGTAAAGATCTGAAGAAAGTGAGGGAGTAAGAGGTAAAGTGAGGGGAGGATAGGAGATGAGGGAGTGCGCTGTGGTTCTACCTGACAGAATGGCCTTTTAGGCAGAGAGAACAGATGTGCAATGGCCCTGAGGCAGAGAATCCTGGGAGAATTCAAGGAAAAGCAAGGAGCCCATTGTAGCCAGAGCAAAGTGAAAAGGGGAGAACAAAAGGAGGTAAGGTCAGAGAGGTAACTGGTCCAGACTGTGGAGGGTCTTAGAAGCCACTGGTTTTTACTAACAGTGAGATAAGAATCTATTGGATGATTCTGAGCAAAGGATTGACATTATCTGACTTGCTTTTTAACAGAATCACTTTGATGGCTTTATTGGAAATAGACAGAAGGATCAAAAGCAGAAGCAGATGGAACCAGAGCTAGCCTATGGGAAATCCTAATCATCAGATATATACAATTGTAACAGAGGATTCAGTTTTCACAGAGGCCAAGTCAAAATAGTAGTTTTCTCCTTTCAGGAATATATTTGATGAGAGAGAAGATATAACTATAATTACACAATAGATATTTTCTTCTTTTTGATAAAAATATGTATTTGGTAATGCATGAATATGCTACTGTAACTGCAATTTGGAAAGATGTTTTGGAATGTTTAAATGAAATGAGTGAGAAAGTATAGACTGCTCTTAGGAATGTTTTTGGAGGCTATCATTTATCATCTTTAAATGTATTTTTTAAAGAACTGGGAAAAGATTTAAATAAAAATCAATGGAATATGAAGCAAAAACAATAAAGGTGAACAATAAAATCGATAGAAATTATTTGAATACTGAGAAATGAATTGCGACAAAATTTTCCAGATTATATTTAAAGTAGTAATTCATTAAGACAAAGAGATAAATTTAATCCAATATATTTGATAATCCACATAATAAAGAGAAGTGATTAACTAAATCCACTGTTAATTTGGCAAAAATCATTGACATTAATGAAGATAATATAAAATTCAAAATATACCAACAAACTAAGATATCAACAAAAACTGACTAAAGAGTGTTGTCAATTCAAAAGTATTTATTTTCAATCATGCAACAGAAAAGCTTGGAATGTTCTGAAATCTTATAGCTCATATAGAGGTTTTCCCAAATTTGAAAACAAACCTAAAAACTTGTATGACATTACCATGAACAAGTTGTGAAACTGAAAGAAAATTTTCTAAAATATCAATATTAAAACTCTATTTTTCACCAACAATGCAGGAGGAAAGACCTGATTTTGTCTTTTTATTTTTCATGTAGAAAATGAAGTGTTGATCAGAGAACATGTACCCCAAAATGGTAGGATAAAGTATTATAAAGGTGCGTCAGGCTGTTAATTCATCAAAACCTTTTATTATGTTTCTGGATTTTGTGATGTTCATTGGTTTTGTTGCCTTTTAAAAATTTGGATCTAGTTGTGATTTTTTTTCTTCATTCTTGTGAAATCAATTAAACAAGGGAGGTCATTAGACTGAGGTGGCTCTAACAAAGTGGTGACCTATGTAGCAAACCAAACCTTAAATGCCTCAAGGTTACAAAATTGAAACCTAAAAACAACCAGTCACAAAGAGCCAACTAGGCTTTATGCTACAGTGAATCAAATAACATCCTTTTTCTTTCTTCAGATCCCTCAAATATGGATTCACTCTGAACAACAGGTCCATTTGTTCATGTTAAGACTGAGAAAACAAATGGGTGTCCATAAAGATATACTGAGACAGATATTTGAATTTGGAGTTCAGGGTAGGGGTTCAAGTTGGAGAAATAAATCTGTGAGTTATGGTGTGTTGTCCATATTCCATTTTTTCCCCTTCACCACCAAGCAATTAACTCAGTTTTCCATGGACACTGACCAGGTGTCCCACAAATTTAACTCAATTCTAACACTGTTTACCTGGAGAGTGTCAGATTCCACAGGTAAAGGCTCAGTCCCACAGACTGCATATATATATATATATTTCAGTTAGAGCCAGAAGGTGAAGGCAGCCTATAGAGAAGGCATGAGGGTTTGGGGGACATTGCTTATTATGACCATGATTTCCAGATAGTTGATGGTTTTAGAAGTTGGAGAGTGTTATGAGTTGAGGTCAGAACATACAGAACATTGGGGGGATTAGGTCTTGGGGATGAGGAACAAACTAGGGGACCCAAGCATCTTGCAATGACTGATGAAAATGGAGATAAAGAACATACAGGTAGATGGTTGGGTTGAAGTTGTGAGTATTGAGGGGGAAGAGAGGGATAGGGTTCTTGTCAAGGAAAATTCTGAGCTCTGGTACTTTTTCAAGGCTCCTAGAGGTGTAGAAGGCCACACTCATAGAGTGACAGATTAAAGGATCATCTGTCCATTGAGCACAAGGGGCTCTGATTTGACCCCAAAGACGAAGGTATGGAGAACGCAAGAGGGCAGTCTTACAAATGTGAAGGTTTCCAATGTTAGCTTAAAGACAGCCCTATGAAGACTGCCAGAGTTTTCTCAAAAGTCCTACCAAGCTTTTAACATGAGCCTGATACACAGGTGTTTAAATATTTGTTGAACGAATGAGTGAATAACATTTGCATGAGAATGACTTCTTGGGTAGGTCCCTGCCAGTCTTCCACACAATTAAACAATAACAAAACAAAAAGGAGCGTCTACCCTAAGAGCAAATTTCAGCAATGGAATAAGAAAATTCTTACAAATCCTAAAATTGCAGTTTTCTCAGTCTGATAATTTAGAAATCCAGACTGTGTAGAACGTAGGACAAGTGATTACAGAAAAGGAAGGAAAGAAGGAGGTAAAGAAACAACTTTTTCAGTGGTGGTGGGAGAGAGTGAAGAAAGGGTATGATGATTTTTCAACATCAATTTGATGTAAGAAACAGCTCTGGGGGAAGGGGGTTGTGTGTAACATGTATTTCCTCTAAGTCACACCGACCCTGGGGCAAAGTTGGGGAATGGGACACCTAAATGCTTAAAATGAAAGAAAATTAGTTATCTCACTTTTCTTCATTAGTCACCCTAGGGGATCACCAGCATTGCCTAGATCTCTCCTTGCAGTGGCATCCAGGAGCAAGTCCTTGGGATGTGGGTCTCTGCCCTGGGAGAACCACTGAGTGTCTCTGGTTTCTGGTTCTAGGCTTTTCAGGTCACAGCCTTGCAGCAGCTTCTAGAAGCATTCATATTCTGCTTCCCAGTTAAAGTATAGACCCATCAAGGCCACACTTCTAAAGTAACAGATTAAAGGGACCTTACAGCATTTTTAGTCTATTTCCCTATCTGATGCAGAGGCCCTTTAGAAAATGGCATTCTACCTCAAAGTGACATAACATTTACCACCCCAGAGGCAGGGCATTCCATTTTGGTCCTTTTCAATGAATAGAATGTTCAGGCTCATTTAACTGAAATCCCCATAGGTTTTTCACAACATTTCTGCCAAGACTTTGTAATTAGTTGAATTAGATCAGTGGTTGCTGGTTATAGGCCATAGGATGTCTCTCTGGTAACCAGAATTCAAAGTCTCTCTTATGGAAACAGCTGATTCAACCCTGGTGCAGTCTTACTAATCAATTTCTTTTTTTATATGCATTATGTATAAATGTTCTTCTATTACATTATTAGTTAATTCACTCTTTCTTATATCCAATCCAAAAGGCATTACATAAATTACAGAATGCCTACTATGTGTGAGGCGCAGGGGTTTTAGTCACAATGGTAAGTGAGTCAGATAAGGTCCCACTCTCCAGGACTTTATTGGCTAGAGGGAGATAGAGCCAGAGAAACAGACTACAATTCCAAAGCAAATCTTAAGAAAAATGGAGCTGAAAGGATCAGGCTCCTTGACTTCAAATTATACTACAAAGCTACAGTAATCAAGACAGTATGGTACTGGCACAAAAATACAAATATAGATCAGTGGTACAGGATAGAAAGCCCAGAGATAAACCCAAGCCCCTATGGTCAGCTAATCTATGACAAAGGAGGCAAGAATATAAATGGAGAAAAGACAGCCTCTTCAATAAGTGGTGCTGGGAAAACTGGACAGGTACATGTAAAAGAATGAAATTAGAACATTCCCTGACACCATACACAAAAATAAACTCAGGGCTTCCCTGGCGGTGCAGTGGTTGAGAGTCTGCCTGCCGATGCAGGGGATGCGGGTTCATGCCCCGGTCTGGGAGGATCCCACATACCACGGAGTGTCTGGGCCCGTGGGCCATGGCCGCTGAGCCTGCGCGTCCAGAGCCTGTGCTCCGCAACGGGGGAGGCCACAACAGTGAGAAGCCCGCGTACCGAAAACAAACAAACAAAAGCTCAAAATGGATTAAAGACCTAAATGTAAGACCAGATACTATAAAACTCTTAGAGGAAAATGTAGATAGAACACTCTTTGACATAAACCACAGCAAGATCTTTTTTGACCCACTTCCTAGAGTAATGAAAATAAAAATAAACAAATGGGACTTAATGAAACTTAAAAGCTTTTGCACAGCAAAGGAAACCATAAACAAGACGAAAAGACAACCCTCAGAATGGGAAAAAATATTTTCAAATGAAGCAAGAGACAAAGGATTAATCTCCAAAATATACAAACAGCTCATGTAGCTCAATATCAAAAAAACAAACAACCCAATCCAAAAATGGGCAGAAGACCTAAATAGACATCTCTCCAAAGAAGACATGCATATGGCCAAGAGGCACATGAAAAGATGCTCAACATCACTAATTATTAGAGAAATGCAAATCAAACCTACAATGAGATATCACCTCACATCAGTCAGAATGGCCATCATCAAAAAATCTACAAACAATAAATGTTGGAAAGGGTGTGGAGAAAAGGGAACCCTCTTGCACTGTTGGTGGGAATGTAAATTGATACAGCCACTGTGGAGAACAGTATGGAGGTTCCTTACAAAACTAAAAATAGAATTACCATATGACCCAGCAATCCCACTACTGGGCATATACCCTGAGAAAACCATAATTCAAAAGGACACATGTACCCCAATGTTCATCACAGCATTATTTACAATAGCCAGGACATGGAAACAACCTAAATGTCCAATGATAGATGAATGGATAAAGAAGATGTGGCACATATATACAATGGAATATTACTCAGCCATAAAAAGGAATGAAATTGGGTCATTGGATCTACAAGAGTTGTGGATGGACCTAGAGTCTGTCATACAGAGTGAAGTAAGTCAGAAAGAGAAAAACAAATATTGTATATTAATGTATATATGTGGAATCTAGAAAAATAGAACAGATGAACCTATTTCTAGGGCAGGAATAGAGACACAGACGTAGAGAACGGACATGTGGACACAGAGGGGAAGGGGAGGGTGGGACGAATTGGGAGATTAAGATTGACATATATACACTACCATGTGTAAAATAGATAGCTAGTGGGAACCTGCTATAAAACACATGAAGCTCAGCTTGGTGCTCTGTGATGACCCAGATGGGTGGGATGGGGATGGGGTGGGAGGGAGGTCCAAGAGGGAGGGGATAGATGTATACATATATAGCTGATTCACTTCTTGTACAGCAGAAACTAACACAACATTTTAAAGCAATTATACTCCAATGAAAAAAAGGAAGTCAAGCACTATATTATGGGAGTTATTAGAGTTCATTAGAGTTTATAGATGGGCTACCTAATCTCATTTGAATTATAATACCAGAAATCAAGTTGCTGTCTTTTTTAGGTACCTACTAGACCTGAATGTAAATTCCACTCACCTTAGATAAATTTGGGTAGGTTCCATGTTTTTATTAGTCATTCATTTACAGACCGTCACCAGTGGTGGAGCGTATGGATAGGGCAAACTCACTACTGAGCAGTCATGGAGGGAATCAATGCGGGTGGAGGGGTAGGGAGGTGGGCCTCGGCCTTGGGTACGTTTTATGGCTGTTAAGTTCCAGACTCACTGGTCTTTCCCTAGTGGGAATGGTTACTGCTCAGACTGACATAAGTTCCTGGGCCTCTGCTGATAAAATAGAAACACTACTTATTGATTATTGATTATTCAATGGAAGAGCAAGGTCAGAAACGTTAAGCACAGACATTTAAAAAAATGTATACGAGGATTCATTTTTTTTGTGCACAGATCCAGTAATCTTAGGTGAAGACTGAAGGAATCAGGAAGAAGTTGTATTCTTAGGACACTGTTACATATTTCAAGACAAAAGTGGTTACTAAATATATTTCCTAGATATCAAACCACATAAGTTAAGAGCCTCATTTCACTGATAGCATTCCTAGCCTCAGGCCATCTTCATAATTTTTACATTTTCTTTAATTTAATGAAAACTGCCCTGGTTAAAAAAACAAAATCTCCATAATTATGCTCTCAGTTATGGCTGAGGGAAAAGGAGAGATCTCATTATAGACACTTCCCATGGGGAAGAGTGTGGATGAGGCTGTAATCCCAGCTCCTCACTCTCTGTCTGTGATCTCCAGCAAGTTCCTGCTCCACTCCATGAATGGGGGTTAAAAGAGGCACCATGTCATGGAATGAGTGTAAGCCAGCCATCATTCACTCAGCAGATATTTACTGAACACCTACTCTGAGGTTCCAAATCCTCAGGACCGGTCTAGGTTATTGGCTACATCAGTGAAGAAAACATACAAAGATTCCTGCTTTTGTGGAATGTACATGGTGCAGGGTATGATGGTAAACAATAAACATCATAAGTAAATTATGTAGAAGATGATAAGTGCTAGAAAAAATGAAAATACAACTGGGCAAAAGGGATGTGGGAGGGCAGCATGGGGCCGTGCAGTTCCCAGTGTTAAATAGGGCGGTATAGGTAGGCCTTGCTGAGAAGGTGAGAGTTAGGCCAAGACTTGAAGATGGTAAAGGAATTACCTAAGGGCATGGCTAGGAGAAGACCCTCACAGGCAGATGGAACAGCCAGTGCAAATGTCCCAAGGTGGAAAGTTTCCTGGCACATTTGAGGGTAAAGGAGGCCAGTATATCTAGAAAAGAGTAAAAACAAAAAAAGGAGTTGGGAGTAGTGGGGGTCTGGGGTATCAGAGAATTGTGTTAAGACCTTGTAGGTTTTTCTCTTTCTGACTTACTTCACTCTGTATGACAGATTCTAGGTCCATCCACCTCACTACAAATAACTCAATTTCGTTTCTTCTTATGGCTGAGTAATAAATGGTGGAATTCTAGATGAACTTTGGAGGCAGGGAAAGCTTGATTTCCTGATGGACTGGATGAGGAACATGAGTGTGTTTGTGGAGGAGATCTCAGTTTGGATATGTTTAATCTGAAATGTCTGTTAGACATCAAAGTAGGGATGTCAAGAGGCAGTTGGGTATGACTTTGGAGGTTGTGAAGGGAGTGTGGAATAGAGATATAAATTTGAAAGTCATCAGAAACCCATTAAAATATGTAGCAAGTTAATTATAGATAATAATTAGTATTTAAATTTTTTATTTCTTTATTTTAAATTTTTTTACAGTAGGTCCTTGTTGGTTATCTATTTTAAACATAGCAATATATACATGTCCATCCCAAACTCTCAGTCTATCCTTCCCCCCACCCTTCCCCCTGGTAACAATAAGTTTGTTCTCTAAGTCTGTGAGTCTGTTTTTGTTTTATAAATAAGTTCATTTGTATCATTTTTTAAAGAGCCTGCATATAAGAGATATCATATGATATTTGTCTTTCTCTTCCTGACTTACTTCACTTAGTATGATAATCTCCAGGTCCATCCATGTTGCTGCAAATGGCATTATTTCATTCTTTTTAACGGCTGAATAATATTCCATTGTATATATGTACCACATCTTCTTTATCCATTCCTCTGTTGATGGACATTTAGGTTGCTTCCATGTCTTGACTATTGTAAACTGCACTGCAATGAACATCGTGGTGCGTGTATCCTTTCGAACCATGTCTCTGGATATATACCCAGGAGTGGGGTTGCTGGATCATATGGTAATTCTATTTTTAGTTTTTTTAAGGAACCTCCATACTGTTCTCCATAGTGACTGCACCAATTTACCTTCCCGCCAACAGTGTAGAAGGCTTCCCTTTTCTCCACACCATCATTATTTTGTTGTCATTACATTTTTCCCTTTGTATCCCCATTCCCATGACAGAAAAAAAAAACGAAAGCCAGGCTTTTTCTTCCTTTTATCTCAAGGGGAGTTTGTTTGGCGATGGAAAGCATCCAGTGCATGAAAGAAAAGCCCTTTCTTTGCTTTTGTCTTCCAAAGCTTAGAGTTTCTTAAAAGGGCCTCCCAGGGAGGTGTGTGCAGCAGGTAGGTAGTCTGAGTAAAGTTCATCCTCCTTGTCACAGTTCAGGAAACCCGAGACTTCCATAGTCAGCATATGACGTTCTTCTAACCGCAGGGATTAATTCAGGGGTGGCCCAATCTGCCAGAAGCTTAAGACATTTGCAAGGAATTCTAAGATATCCATGCAGACTCTCCTCTTAGACAG
Organism: Stenella coeruleoalba; assembly: GCF_951394435.1. Classification (NCBI taxonomy): domain Eukaryota; kingdom Metazoa; phylum Chordata; class Mammalia; order Artiodactyla; family Delphinidae; genus Stenella; species Stenella coeruleoalba. The sequence goes on along the minus strand of NC_137154.1, from coordinate 41,756,791 downwards.
TGTGGTGTATGGTTGTTGGACCTGGAACTGATACAGCCATTTTACCCCATGGGAGAAGTAATTTTAAGGACTAAGATGTCATATGGAAAGGGCATAAAAAAAAAAAAAATAGCAGAAATGGGGCATATCAATTATCTATTACAATATAACAAATTTTCCCAAAACTAGATGGTTTAAAACAACAAACAGTTATTAGTTCATATGGTCTTGTTGGATGAGGAATTTGGAAATGGCTTAACTGGGTGGTCCTGGTTCTTAGGGTCTTTCATGAGGTTACGGTCAAGATGTCAGATAGGGCTGCACCCATCTGAGGGCTTGTCTGGGGCTGAAGGATCTTTTCTAAGATGGACCTTTCACGTAGACGGCAGGTTTGTGATGGCTGTAGGTAGAACCCTCTCCATAGGGCTGCCTAAATGTCCTCACAACATAGTAGCTGACTTCTCCAGAGTACGTGACCCAAGAGAGAACAGGAAGGAAACTGCAGTGCCTTTCATGGTCTAGTCTCAAAAGTTGCACACCATAACAAAAGTTGCCACATTCTATCCATTAGAAGCAAGCCACTGAGTCCAGCCCACACTTAACAGGAGGGGAATCAGACTTCACTTTTTCAAAAGAGAAACATCAAAGAATTTGTAGACATTATTTTAAAACTACCCCACATGGTGTTAGAGCTCTTATATAACCACACCTGAAGCCTCTCCTACAAGTAAGTGAGCCAATAACTTTCCTTTAGTTGTAAAGCCAATTTGAGTTGAGTTTTCTAATACTTGTGGCTGAAAACATTCTAATGGTTGTAGAAGGCTATAAGCTGAAGTAGCTGATTCAGGAGAGGATAACATTTCAAAACTGGGAAGGAGATTGTCTCTTATGAGGTGATAGGTTCTCAAAGAGAAAAGGGGAAATGGCAGCTCCTAGGGAGACTGGATCTTCTACACTGGGGCTCCCAGCCTCCCCAAGGATCCATGGGCCCTGGCACGGCACTAATCATGTCTTTTATTTTCTGTAGTCTGATGGTTTGACATCTGGGGCCCCGCTCACTCTGCAGAGACTGCCCCTTCCATGGTTAGTTTCCTAGAGATAGTGAACAACTCACCCACGAGAACACTTTTCACATACAAACCAATCAATCCAGAGCCCACCAACAACCACCTCTATTATGGGGCTCTCACACCTTGGGCCACTCTCCACCTGTGCTAATTATCATCTAGGGCCAGGTCTCAGGCAACTAGGGACAGCCTCTATGCTCCAGAGCCTGTGGAAATTATTCAAACTTGCCAATCCTAAACCTGCTCACCATGCCTCACCTGTCCTTCCCAAGGAAACTATGATAAAGGCTCCTGCACACAGTTCTCCCCTCTCCCTCTGCCTCCTGACCAAACTTGGTGTTTCCCTGTGTGGCCCTTGCATGCCCTGGCATGCTCCTCTTGGGAACTGTGAGTAACAATGTGTATTTTCAATGGCAATAGTCTCCTGACCTTTTGACCTTACTCTACCTCAAATTTTTTATTAAGACTATTTCTATATTTTAAATCAGGGACACAGTCCATGGAACTTCCCACCTTCAAGGGACCATGTGGATGAAGATGAGAGGTGTATCAGCTGTGACCAGTATTGTCTCTTTCTCAGCATTCTGCTGAGAAATGTAAGACCGTAAGGGAAAGTAGGGGGCAGGGACCGGCTAGTTGAGGTAGAGTCAGATTTAATATAGTTTTAAGAAAATGTTAGGAAAATAAATAACATGATACTTCTTTACCTGAGTGCACTGAGTACAAATTAATGTCTGCCACATATAAATTTTGTTTTTAGAACAATCTGTGATAAACTTGATAAGCAGTTATTTCTATTCATTTGTTGGTTTAAATTTTCAAAGTAATTTACAAAGATTTATTTTTAAAAATCTCCAGCCTCTACCATCTCCCCCATTTGACCTCATGATACAATTAAACACTAGGACGTGTGAAAGCATTTGGTAACAATTTTTGTTACACAGATGGTGCACTCCTCACCTCATCTACAAAATTTGCCAAGTACTTTGAGTCTTATTATTTCAAAAATATTGTGCAATTACTTTTGTAAATTTAATCACGAGTTCACTTCATTGGCATTTCAATTTGACCTTTCTGCCAACCTACTGATTTTTCTCAATTCTGAATCTCAACATCTCTATCTAGTAGGTGAAAGGCTTTCATTTATTTATTTGGATCTATTTATTTCTTCCTAGATAGGAAGGTGATTCTCCTTCTTAGAAGCTTCTTTCAACAAGCTTTGCCTAAGACTGTTATGCCCGGAAATATTTTCTCCTTTGTAGTCATGCTAATACCTTCCTTGTAGTGTCTGTCTCAGGCCCTTTCTCTACCTGCATGCCTATCGTCAAGCTTTCCCATCATTGTCATCAATAAATGATTGTACATTCTTCATCACTGATGACGTGCAAGCTGACTGATATGAGGGAGTTGCCTCAGTCAGACTCAGGTTCCAAATTCTCTGTATCTCTGTGTTAAATTCTTTCATTTTCCCACAAATGTCAGAGGAAAGCATTGTAGGAATGTACTCTTAAGCTAAACCATTCCTTTTGGCTCCTTGAGAAAAGGGGCTCCTATGTTCATCATCTCTCATGCATCCATACAATCTAGCCAGTCTAATGACTAAAATTAATTATTGAGCATCTGCTATTTTGGGGAATCAGAGATGCTTAAGACACTGACCTTGTTATTAACAACTTGAAAAGAAGATGAACCAATTAGCAAAACAACAATTACAAAAGTGTGTACAAAAATACTACCTAGATAGACAGAGGTGATGATGACTTAATGTGGTATAGGGTAGTGTTTCAGTTTTCTGTTGCTACAAGCCACTCCCAAATTTAGTGGCTTAAAACAACAATAATTTATGATTTCTCATGATTCTATAATCTGGCTTGGCTTAGCTGGGAAACTGTCCTGCGTTATGTGTTGTCTGCTGGGGCAGAAAGTCCATGATGGCTTCTTCACTTGTATGTCTGCTTATTTATCTGGGATGAATGGGTGCTGGCCAAGCATCTCTCACCCTTCATGTGGCATCTCTATCTGGCTTGCTTGGACTTCCTCATAGCATGGCTCTCTCACGGTAGTCAGCCTTTTTTTCATCAGATAGCTTCTAAGAGAGAGGACACGAAAGCTCCTAGTTGTCTTAAGGCCTGGGTTTGAAAGCCCTAGAATGTCACTTTCACTACATTCTATTGTCAAAACAGATCATAAGTTCAGACCAGATTCAATGGGAGGAGACAAAGTTCATTTCTTAATGAGTGAAGCGCTATGCGTGTACACGGAGGGAAGGCATTTACAGCAGCCATCTCTGGAGATTACCAAGGAGAAAAGGTCAGGGAACGCATTGTAAAGAAGTGATTGAATTGGGACAGGAAAAATTATCCAAGCATAAACTCACTTATTCTTTTGGCCCCTACGAATAAGGACTTCCTGTCCTCACTAACTCTTACCACTCCCCACCCCATCGCCCAGAGAATCAAGCATGATTCACATCGGGTGTAAAGATAAGCCTTGGAGAATAGCATTTGAAATGTGATAAAGAATCTATTGGCCATACTAGGCCTTTCTTTGATTAGCTTGACCCACAGTTTTTCTCTCCATGTTCCTGGCATTCCTTTTTTTTCCTCTTGTGACATACCCCAGTCAATACCAAACTTGTCAATAACCTGAAGAAGAGGTATGCCTCGCCGAAGCAAAGTAGTGGTGAGAGAAGGGTTCCTGTGGGCTCAGGGAGAATGATGAACACTTGGCCTCTTTTGGTCCCCCCTGGAGAGGAAACTGGAGAGAATACAGGATATACTAGGAGCCCAATTTATATGAGGGACCACAAAATGGTGCTTGTTGAAGGAGCCAGGCTGAGAGTTGTGCGGAAAGTGATGTGGCCATGGCTGGTGAGGCCTGCCGGCTCTCTGGGGCCAGGAGTTTCCTGCTGCCTTTATGGAAATGTGGACCCTGGAAACCTGGCAATGTCTGTTCCTATGGGACTAGCAGCTCATTTCTGTAGCCTTAAAAACTCTAGAAATCATGCTATTTCTGTGCAGTTTGCATTTGGGGGATTACTTCTTTACTGTTCTCTCTCTGGATTTAGTGAAGTTTCCTTGGTATTTCTGTCTTTCCCAGCTGTGCTAAGTGAAGCTATGGGTAGAGGTTTAAACCCATACTTGGGCCAGAACCATAAAGCTGTACTTCTCCCCTCCCCCCACCTCTCATGGCCTGTATGGCGGCAGCGGCAGGAAAAGCAGGGAGAGTGCTTTCAAGTGGGAGATCAGAGACTTTGGTGGGGCTCTCTGGCCGGATGCCTTTACTTTGCCAGAGTCCTCTCCTCTTCTCAAAATGGGAGGTTCTGTGTTTTACATTCATTTCTTTATAGGAGACGGTTGCTAAAGTCCAGGTAGACATGGAGGGTCTGAACTAAGCTAGTGTGTTCGGGAGAAGTGGCCAGGCATCCCTGCCCATGACTACTTTCCATCTCTCTCTCTCTCTCTCTCTCTCTCTCTCTCTCTCTCTCTCTCTCTCACACACACACACACACACACACACACACACACTTGGACACCCCTGCCTGGCTGATGCAGCTGTTTCTGCTTTGTGTGCACAGCAGCTTGTTTTCCCATCCTGTTGGATCCCTGCACTTTTTCAGGGCACTGACAGCTCTGCCTGAGAGTAACCCTCTGCCTGGGAGCTGCCTTCTTTCACTATCACCATCTAAAACAGCCACTCAAGTCAGATGGGGGGCATGTCTGGGAACACACTGCAACTTCAGAATCCAGATGCCACCACATCCAATCTAAAGACAAATGGGATGACAGTTTGTTGCCCCAATGAAACAGAGGTTAACTTGGAAATTAAGAGCATGAACTATGAGCTCCACAACCCTCCTCCCTGTCAGGGGTCCGAGCAGGTCAGGACATCACTGTTGCCCTTGGAATAGGTTGTTCAGAAAGGAGATAGGACCAAGCTGACTCCCCCTATCTAGGGGCTCCAAATTTTTTTTTTTTTAAGATTTTTTTGATGTGGACCATTTTTAAAGTCTTTATTGAATTTGTTACAGTATTGCTTCTGTTTTATGTTTTGGTTTTTGGCCGCGAGGCATATGGGATCTTAGTTCCCTGACCAGGTATTGAACTCGCACCCCCTGCATTGGAAGGTGAAGTCTTAACAACTGGACTGCCAGGGAAGTCCCGGGGGTCCAAATGTTTTTTTGTTTTTGTGTTTGTTTTTTCCCCAGATGTGTTTTGAGAACTAAACATTTCTGAGAAATTTTGGCATCAAGCCGGGAAAAAAGAATCACTGCAACTGTAAGAGGTTGAAATTAATATGCCCATTTTACAGAGGCACGGGGTGATGCAGACACTGGTCCACACTGACACAGCCAACAGTGGCAGAAATTTGAATCCCAAACTCTTCGGCCCTGGATGGCCTCCGCTCCCCGATTAGAAGGGATGAACTACCAGGAGCTCTAGGCTTGGCCTTCCCGCTGCTCTGCCCCAGGCTGCTTTCCCAGGCCTGGCCATCTCCCCCGCTCTCTCCTTTTCCTTTCCCTGACAACAAACCTCAGAGACTTGGCCGCTTTCCTCTCCTCTGGAGCTCCATCACTGCCTCCCCCTGGTCTTCTCTTCCCAGTCTCAGCTGCACAGTGGGCTGCAGTGTATCCAATTCCCTGCTTCCTCCCTGCTGTCAAAGACAAACACACCTTCTGTGTTTAAAGGCTCTCGCTGCAGGTCTCAACAGCGATGCAGAACGGCAGTTACAGAAATAAGAGCTCTGCAGCACCTTTATAGTCCTGGTCTCGGGTCCAGTGTCCCTGACTCCCTCTTGAGGTGGGTAAGGAAAGCCTTGGTGACCTTTAAACATCCTTTTTTTGTTGTTGTTGTTGTTGTACGCGGGCCTCTCACTGTTGTGGCCTCTCCCGTTGCAGAGCACAGGCTCTGGACGCGCAGGCTCAGCGGCCATGGCTCATGGGCCCAGCCACTCCGCAGCATGTGGGATCCTCCCGGACCGGGGCACGAAGCCGTGTCCCCTGCATCGGCAGGCGGCCTCTCAACCACTGCGCCACCAGGGAAGCCCCTGAACATCCATTTTTATTTCAGAAAGTGGAGCTCACTAGCGCCCCTCTCTTCCCACTGTCCCCCCCGGCTTAGGGATGAATGCAGGGATGCTTCTTTCTTTTAGGAAACTTCTCCCTGGTCAAAAGACTCCAGCCAGGCTGGGCATTTCTTGCCTCACCTGGGCAGTTTGCCTCTCTGGAGGCTTCCAGACTGGGAATCACTCAATTTCCTGGCTTCTGCCGTTCCCAGCTTGTCCTCCTGGGGACGCTGTCTCATTGATTCTTGGCCCCAATCCTTGGAGGCCAGGAGGACCCTGGCTAAGTGAACGGGGAGCTGCTTCTGAGACCAGGACACTGGTCTCAGAAGGCATCACAGGACACCGAAGACCGAAGAAGTACGGCGCATCAGCCTGGTCACTCACCAAGAGACCACACATTTTCTCAGAATTTAAAGTATTCAATTTCTTATTGCCTAAGAAAAATCTCATAAGGGAATCAGTCACGAACAAAGAAGGGGATGGCTGTAAATTTCTTTTTCTTTTCTTCAGTGGGGAGACAATGCAATTAGGTTGGAATACAATAGGTGATTGTCTCACCAGGTGATTCTTAGGGGAAAGAAGAGATGGTGCAGCTTGAAAATAATCTAGTATCAGCCACAGCTGTGGAGTGGGAGGGACAGTCAGCATTCTCAGTGGGCAGCGAAAGTCGGTTATTCATTACCACCAAAGACCTGACGGTACACTGAAGACACACCATTATATTTCTGCCACATAAAATAATGTGATACATTTTTTATGACCCAACTTAATCCAGTAGAGGATATCGGTTTAATAAAGACAAGGACACTAGAATTAAAATTATCTATAGATCTACGTAACAAAAAACTAGTAAAAAGGGGAAGTACACTAATTTGACAGGAAATAGATAGCATTGTTATGAAATGTGTAAAATGGAGAGAAGGTGCCTCACTCTGAATTTGTGTGAATTAAGTTGACAGGTGCTGAGATCTGTAAGAGGAAAAAAGCGAAAACCGCAAGGTCTTTTCTGAATTCCCAGGCCAAGCGCACGTTCTGTTCATTTATTCATTCCTCTGACAGCAAAACGGAGTACCTGCTGTGAAAAACTTTAACGTTTTAACAACCATCCAACAAACAAGCAAACTTTCCTACAATCGTGTGAGATTTTTCAAAGTTGAATTTCACTCTTTGTGGGCACCTTGCTTACCTTCTGGATATCTGTGGCAACTGGCTGGAAATTTTTCTAGCTGCTCTCCAGACCCATGGAGAGCTGTCGTCTCAGAGCTCTGTGTGATTTCACCGAAGAAGAAAAATGCGTGTGACGTGTGGGTGGATTTCAGTTTTATGTCCACCCATCAAGTGTTTATGAAACTTCCCCTGAGAATCCCTGGTCCCTGCTCTCAAAGAGCTCACAGCCCATAGGGGATGTAATTTACTCTGATGTGTGGGCTTTTTTTTTTTAATTGAAGTATTGTTGATTTACAATGTTGTATTAGTTTCTGCTGTATAGCAAAGTGAATCAGTTATACAGATATCCACTCTTTTTTAGATTCTTTTCCCACGTAGGCCATTACAGAGAATTGAGTAGAGTTCCCTGTGCTGTACAGTAGGTCCTTATTAGTTATCTATTTTATATATAGTAATGTGTATATGTCAATCCCAATCTCCCAACCTATCCCTTCCTCCATCTTACCCCCTGGTAACCATAAGTTTGTTTTCTACATCTGTGACTCTATTTCTGTTTTGTGTGGCCTTTCTTTTATGGGTTGGGGTTGAGAGTAAATCCTAAAGGTTTTTCTTACCCACGTTCCTAGTTCCAAGTTTGTGGTGACGTCAGCCTCTCAAGTCTCTTTTTCCTTTATCCATCAGTCAACTCCCGTGAACTACCCAGCCAGAACCCCACCCTGGATTAATCCAACCATTGGCTTCCTTTACCCCTTAGGGTTACAGAGGTGGATTTTGGGGATGTCAAGCATCTAACCCCTGTCAGCTGATTTTCAAGTCCTGAGCTCTTTTCTCCCTAGAGTGGCATCCAGTCTCTGCCCCTCAGAACTCCAGGGCTTCCCTGAGACGCTTCAGGGAGAATTGCAGGGAGGGAGAAGAAAGAAGGGAAGCTGGGTCAGGCCCCCTCCCCTGCTACAATCAGGTTAGCTCCACCTGCATATATTTTATGTGTAAACTACATAGACACTATCAAATTCGTATGAGCCTCAGCAAGGATGGGGGCTGAGAAGCAACCACTAGATTTGACCATTAAGGAACCTTTAGTGGTTTGTGTGGTTAATTTTATGGGTCAGCTTGATCGGGCTACAGGGCGCCCGGATATTCAATTAAATGTTATTCTGGGTGTATCTGTGACGGTGTTTCTGGATGATGTTAACACTTGAATTGGTAAAGCTAATTGCCCTCCCCAGTGTGGGTGGGCGTCACCCAGCTCACTGACAACCTGACTAGAACGAAAAGGAGAGGAAGGAGAAGCTCAGTCTCTGCCTGTGTGCTGAGCTGGGACATCAGTCTTCTCCTGGCCCAGGACAGGGACTTTCACCCTCGGCTCCCCTGGTTCTCATTCCTTCAGACTCAGACTGGAGCTGCACCCCTGGCTTTCCTGGATCTCCAACTTGCAGATGGCAGATCATGGGAACTCAGCTTCCATAATCACGTGAGTCAATTCCTTAGAACAATTTTCTTTTTCTCCATCTATAGCCTATTGACTTTGTTGCCCAGGAGTATCTTGACTGATACATGGCTTTAGATCAGTTTCAGAGGAGTGGCGGGGGCAGAGCCAGGCTGAAATGAGTTGCTGGAAGGTGAGGAAGTGAAGGTGGTAAAGGTAAAAGTATTTTTTCTAGAATGGATGTAAGGAAGTAGCTTGAGCGCGGGGGGACGAGGTATAAGATTTAGGGGGCACTTCCTTTGAAAACTCGTGAGTTTGAGAGCAGAGAGGAAGCTGCCCACAAGTTGGGAAGGAGACAGTGAAAGTATGTGTGGGCAGGGCAACTGGGGACACATGGTTCTGGGTAAGTGGGTGGGGAAGGAACCAAGAGTGCTGCCTAGTTGTGTGAGCTCAGATGAGTTACTTGCCATCTTGAAGCTCCATGCCTTTGTTTGTAAACTGGATTAAAGGAGACAGAGTGTGTGAAAGCAGATACATGGAGCCTGGCACACAGCAGAGAGTCACCTCTTCTTTCTCTCCTTTTTCCCTCAGCTTCCTGACACCACTGTCCACCATCTCCTGGTTTCTACATCTCTGTCTGCACCCGTGGTTGGAGTCCGGTAGATCAGGGTTTAAACCGTGGCTGTACCATGTACTGACTTTAGGCCAGTTATCCAATCTACCTAAGGCTCGGTATTGACATCTATAAACCGGGAATAATATTTTTACTTTAGGGTTATTTGTGAAGGTTAAACAAGACAATATATATATAAACCACCTAATGAAGTACCTAACTTACAGAAGAGATGGTCAAGGAAGAAAATAGTTGAAGTGACTCAGTAGAAACTAAAGGTTTTACTCAGCTGATGTGCATCAGTGAGCTCCTGAGATGAGGTGACTCTGAGTCAAAGCAGGATTATTAGTTTTATGGGGTGGAGAGAAGAGAGAGGTATGTGTCCTTGTGGTTTGGCTCAGGTAGTCATTTTTGTCACTAACTTCTGTGAAACTTGTGCTTGGACCTGTGCCTCTTGTTCAGGATCATTGGTGCAACCCTAGAACCGTTCTTTCAAGAGCTGTTTTTTGTTTTGGTTTTTGAATTTTCTTTTATTTATTTTTTTATACAGCAGGTTCTTATTCGTCACCCATTTTATACACATCAGTGTATACATGTCAATCCCAATCTCCCAATTCATCCCACCCCCACCCCCACCCCCCGCCACTTTCCCCCCTTGGTGTCCATACATTTGTTCTCTACATCTGTGTCTCTATTTCTGCCCTGCAAACTGGTTCATCTGTACCATTTTTCTAGATTCCACATATATGCATTAATATGTGATGTTTGTTTTTCTCTTTCTGACTTACTTCACCCTGTGTGACAGTCTCCAGATTCATCCACATCTCTACAAAGGACCCAATATTGTTCCTTTTTATGGCTGAGTAATATTCCATTGTATATATGCACCACATCTTCTTTATCCGTTCATCTGTCGATGGGCATTTAGGTTGCTTCCATGACCTGGCTATTGTAAATAGTGCTGCAATGAACATTGGGGTGCATGTGTCTTTTTGAATTACGGTTTTCTCAGGGTATATGCCCAGTAGTGGGATTGCTGGGTCATATGGTAATTCTATTTTTAGTTTTTTAAGGAACCTCCATACTGTTCTCGATAGTGGCTGTATCAATTTACATTCCCACCAACAGTGTAAGAGGGTTCCCTTTTCTCCACACCCTCTCCAGCATTTGTTGTTTGTAGATTTTCTGATGATGCCCATTCTAACTGGTGTGAGGTGATACCTCATAGTTTTGATTTGCATTTCTCTAATAATTAGTGACGTTGAGCAGCTTTTCATGTGCTTTTGGCCATCTGTATGTCCTCTTCGGAGAAATGTCTATTTAGAAATGTCTATCCAGAAATGGGTCTTCTGCCCATTTTTGGATTGGGTTGTTTTTTTTTTTTAATATTGAGCTGCATGACCTGTTTATATATTTTGGAGACTAATCCTTTGTCTATTGATTCATTTGCAAACCTTTTCTCCCATTCTGAGGGTTGTCTTTTCATCTTGTGTGTAGTTTCCTTTGCTTCGCAAAAGCTTTTAAGTTTCATTAGGTCCCATTTGTTTATTTTTGTTTTTATTTCCATTACTCTAAGAGGTGGATCAAAAAAGATCTTGCTGGGATTTATGTCAAAGAGTGTTCTTCCTATGTTTTCCTCTAAGAGTTTTATAGTGTCTGGTCTTACATTTAGGTCTCTAACCCATTTTGAGTTTATTTTTGTGTATGGTGTTAGGGAGTGTTCTAATTTCATTCTTTTACATGTAGTTGTCCAGTTTTCCCAGCACCACTCATTGAAGAGACTGTCTTTTCTCCATTGTATATCCTTGCCTCCTTTGTCATTGATTAGTTGACCACAGGTGCGTGGGTTTATCTCTGGGCTTTCTATCCTGTTCCATTGATCTATATTTCTGTTTTTGTGCCAGTACCATATTGTCTTGATTACTGTAGTTTTGTAGTGTAGTCTGAAGTCAGGGAGTCTGATTCCTCCAGCTCCATTTTTTTCCCTCAAGACTGCTTTGGCTATTCGGGGTCTTTTGTGTCTCCATACAAATTTTAAGATTTTTTGTTCTACTTCTGTAAAAAATACCACTGGTAATTTGATAGGGATTGCATTGAATCTGTAGATTGCTTTGGGTAGTATAGTCATTTTCGCAATGTTGATTCTTCCAATACAAGAACATGGTGTATCTCTCCATCTGTTGGTATCATCTTTCATTTCTTTCAACAGTGTCTTATAGTTTTCTGCATGTAGGTCTTTTGTCTCCCTAGGTAGGTTTATTCCTAGGTATTTTATTATTTTTGTTGCAATGGTAAATGGGAGTGTTTCCTTCATTTCTCTTTCAAATTTTTCATCATTAGTGTATAGGAATTCAAGAGATTTCTGTGCATTAATTTTGTATCCTGCAATTTTACCAAATTCATTGATTAGCTCTAGTAGTTTTCTGGTGGCATCTTTAGGGTTTTCTATGTATAGTATCATGTCATCTGCAAACAGTGACAGCTTTATTTCTTCTTTTCTAATTTGTATTCCTTTTATTTCTTTTTCTTCTCTGATTGCCGTGACTAGGACTTCCAAAACTATGTTGAATAATAGTGGTGAGAGTGGACCTCCTTGTCTTGTTCCTGATCTTAGAGGAAATGCTTTCAGTGTTTCACCATTGAGAATTATGTTTGCTGTGGGTTTGTCATATATGGCCTTTATTATGTTGAGGTAGCTATGTCCACTTTCTGGAGAGTTTTTATCATAAATGGGTGTTGAATTTTGTCAAAACCTTTTTCTACATCTATTGAGATGATCATATTGTTTTTATTCTTCAATTTGTTAATATGGTATATCACATTGATTGATTTTCATATATTGAAGAATCCTTGCATCCCTGGGATAAATCCCACTTGATCATGGTGTATGATCCTTTTAATGTGTTGTTGGATTCTGTTTGCTAGTATTTTGTTGAGGATTTTTGCATCTATATTCACCAGTGATATTTGTCTGTAATTTTTTTTCTTTGTAGTATCTTTGTCTGGTTTTGGTATCAGGGTGATTGTGGCTTCATAGAATGAGTTTGGGAGTGTTCCTTCCTCTGCAATTTTTTGAAAGAGTTTGAGAATGATGGGTGTTAGCTCTTCTCCAACTGTTTGATAGAATTCACCTGTAAAGCCATCTGGTCCTGGACTTTTGTTTGTTGGAAGATTTTTAATCATAGTTTCAATTTCATTACTTGTGATTGGCCTGTTCATATTTTCTGTTTCCTCCTGGTTCAGTCTTGGAAGGTTATAGCTTTCTAAGAATTTGTCCGTTTCTTCCAGGTTTTCCATTTTATTGGCATAGAGTTGCTTGGAGTAGTCTCTTAGGATGCTTTGTATTTCTGTGGTGTCTGTCGTAACTTCTCCTTTTTCATTTCTAATTTTATTGATTCGAGTTCTCTCCCTCTTTTTCTCGATGAGTCTGGCTAATGGTTTATCAATTTTGTTTATCTTCTCATTGTTTTGCTTTTTTAAACATTGCAGCTTCTCTGCTAATCAAGGATTGGGGAGGATAAGGTAGAAGGAAAAAAAGAGGAAAGAGGTAAAATGAGGAAAGGGGACAAGGCATGGAGATCTAGGGGGCTTCTACTGTGTCTGTTTTCATCCTCTTATAATATTAAGTAAATGTGCTGAATGAATGAATAAATAAATATATGTCTGGCCCAGGAGCTATCTTAGTACATTCAACTGAGATGCAGAATTAACCAAATGAAAAACAGTGCTTTAAATAAGTAAATAAATATGTATATCTTTTAGGTTTCCTCAAGCTCTCTAACCTACAGAGTCATCCTTTTTTAAAATATTAAACCAAAATGATTCAAGATTTCCTCCTTGGTGATTTCAGATATTCTGGCCGTTCATAAGATTTTTCTCAAGAAGTATTTTTGAGCTTTCCCCAAGAATGTTTGCCTGACCTCTGGGTCACCCTCTGTCTTGGTACTAGAAGGGGTCCGCTGGGTCATTGACTCTTGTAAGAACAAGATGGGTCTCTAAGTTTGCAAATAGACACCAAGTGGCTTCAACTAGAATAAGTGTGTGTGATGTGAAGGAGGAAGCCAGGCAGATTCATCCTACACCTGAGTTTGATATCTTCTCAACTCTGGACTCTTAAAATAAACTTTAATTTCTTCTCACTCTCATCTCATCTGAGCAATTTATCTAGGTCCACTTGCTAAAGCACTAATCCAACCATCATTTTGGCTACACTTTCGATGACTCCTACTGCCAGCAAAAATGGAAACTTCTCACTCTGCATTCAAAGCCTAACCTCCACTCTTTCTTGCAAGTTTAACTGGATCAACAAGTTTAACTAGATAACAAGTTTCACAGGTTTTCATAATATATTTTATCCTTTGCTGCCTTCATGCCTTTGATTTGGCTGTTTCCTTACTCTTGAAGGCCTTCCCATTTTCACTCCTAGAAAAGTCAGCTCGGTACAGTAGGGAAAGCCATATCTAGGATTCAGTTTTGGGTCTACCCTCTGATGGTTGTGGTTTGGAGTATGCTGTTTAACCTTCCAGAGCCCCACTTTACTCATTAGGTAAATGCGGATGGCAGTACCTATTTGGTAGGGCTGTTGGGGGGATTAACTCTAAAGTTACATGCTAGTGTCTGGCACATAGTTGGTGCTCAAAACTGTTGCTGTCCCATACTTCAAATCCGTCTCTGTTGACATTTCCTTCCGGCATCCTCAACCTCCACAGATACTTACTGGTAACTCTTCGTGGCACTTGCATTTTCTGAGGTTCACTGAGTATCTGTGCACTTGTTCCATCTCCCTCTTTAGGTTTTAAGCTTTTTTTTTTTTTTTTTTTTTTTTTTTGCCGTACGCAGGCCTCTCACTGTTGTGGCCTCTCCCGTTGCGGAGCACAGGCTCCGGACGTGCAGGCTCAGGGGCCATGGCTCACGGGCCTAGCCGCTGCGTGGCATGTGGGATCTTCCCGGACTGGGGCACGAACCCGTGTCCCCTGCATCGGCAGGCGGACTCTCAGCCACTGCACCACCAGGGAAGCCCCAGGTTTTAAGCTTTTGAGGGCAAGCCTGGAGTTGTCTTTATCTTAGCCTCTTCAGAAAGTGCTACAGAGGAGTGACTTGCAGCCATACTCAAAGTATTTAATAAACATTTGTTGAGTTTAATTGAAACGTCTGACATAACCTGATCCCACTGTTATTCTGAGAAATGGCAGTCTTAAGAGCCACAGCCATCCCAGGCCATGATGCATTATTCATGCAAAATTACCCTCAATGTCCTTGTTTCTTGGTCCACTGTCAGAGGAAGCAGGACAGTGGTATGGGCTGGGCAAATTTACATTTCAGAAGATCTGTTCTCTCTCCCCATCAGCACGTGCTGGCCCCAGCGAGGTTAGCTCAGCATTGCCAATCACCGAACCAAAGTTCTCACAGTTACCTCTCATAGAAGCTCTGGCAGGAATACTGGGTTTTTCATGCAAGTCCAGCTCAAATTTATTATTTTTTCTTTTCACATTTTTAGCATTTCAAAAAAGCAAAACTTGAGCACTAAGTGCAGACCCAGAGGAGAGAAATTGTTTAGTGAAAGAATTTCATTTGGCATTAAAAGAAAATGTTGGGGAGAGGAAGTACAGAAAATCTGGACATGGAAGTGGCTGGATCCTCCATGAGAAGATACATGCAGAGTCTTCCTTTATTTTTATGTCCTCACTTGCTAAAAAGTTTGAGGTTCTCTGCTGTCCCAGAGTGGGTAGGCCTGTCATATTTATGTGACTGATTTCATGTACTTTGACAGTTGCATCACAGTTCTGACAGTTAAAAATCCATCTTCCACCTCTTATAATACTGGGATGTTAATGTTATGCTGGTGTGTTTTCGAAGCACCCTGCAGCCATGCTTAGAGAGCTCAGGATTTGCAGAGTCTTTTTAGAATTTAAGGCATACTGATTTTGAATTGATTTACTTACAAAATGACATCTTTCTGGAAGGAATGAACAATCAACTAGAGATCATTTCGAATTGAATTATACAAAAACCCCCAGTCTCTTTCCTCACACATATAATTCTTGCCAATTTCTAGCAGGCTCTCCCTAGACAAGGCACCATATCTTTGCAGATGCTGTTTCCTCTGCTTAGAATGCTCCCCACCCATGTCCTTATGGGGGACCAGGTCATATTCAGCTAGGATCAGATGTCATCTTTCTCAACTCTACGCAGAGTGAATTGCTCCCTCTTTTATGTTCTCACACACCTCTCTCAAGTGCTGCTTTTTTTTTTTTTTTTAAACTGCTGCAGTGGTGTGTTTGTATGCCTCTTTTTCTAGATCGTGAGACCTTTAGTGACAGAGATAATTTTCTTTTCTAGGACCATTTTCCTGCATAAAATTGTGTATCCCATGACCTGCATGAAATAAAACAAAATCCACAAGTCAATCTCAAGGAATGGGCAGTTGTGAATAGAAACAGAACAGCTTAAAATTCTGCTCTGCAATGATTACAATCATAGAAAACTGTTAAAAGATAAAATGGTGACTATAGGAGATTATAATAGTGAAACACCAGATAGAGATCATCCAAATATACATAGTCCCCAAAACAAAGTGTATAAAGAGATATCTAGGATGCTTCCTGTCTCCCACCATTGTCTGCTGGACTTCACGTAAACGAGAAATAAACGTGTTTACTGTGAAGTCAGTCCTTTATTATTTACTCTTGGTTCTATAAGAAACCACCTTTTCCCACTTAGGTTATTTTTACTTATTTTCTAAACAGGTGGTTGAAATACTAGTTATATTTTATGTGGAATAATTGAGTTCACTGCTCATTATTTATGCATTTTTTGTAGCGAAAATTTCTCTATTTAACACTCATTATTCTAGATAAGACCCTCCAATGATTTCAACAGAATAACTATTTGAGTTGTATAGTTTCTGAAAATTTTTCAGGTCTTAGAATGTCTTTCATGAAAAAAATAATAGATTGAATGGACATAGCCATCTTATATCAATCTCTTTTTCTTTAAAAATTCTGTAAATAGAATTCATTATCTTTAGACACTGTAAGTTGTGGTAGAGGAATGTGAAACTATCCTAATTTGGTCCCACTGGAAATTTTTATAGATAGTACCACATCTTGAAGAGATAAATGCATAACTGAGAGATGGTAGATAGATATTGTGAAATATCTATATTCCCCCATTCCTACTCCCATCCAACCTGGCTCCCACCCCCATCTCACCACAGGTAAGACTATTTCCATATCTAGCTAATAGATAGAACCACTAAAAGAAGTTTCTTATGCACCAACAAATAAATATAAATATATATTCTTACTCCCCCCCCCCTTTACAAAGCAAGCAGAAGGGGAAGGAGAGGAAGTATTTATTTTAATTGGTTGGAATGAAAACAGGGTGTAGAAGACACAAAAAGAGATATATTAGCTCTCAGATTAAGCTAATGACTAATGAGAAAGCATGAAAGAAGGAAGAAAATCCAAAAAGGACTTAACTCCTTATCTGCCATAAAAGAAATTCTAAAGTTATGCTGGAATAGATAGATATAAATTGATGGTTATGGTGCACGGGATATTTATGGAAGGTCTGAAGTTAATGATGAGTAATGTTGAAACAGAGTATTTACCTTCTAAATCATACTAGAATACAAAAAGAAACTAATGTTGCTCCTACATCAAAAATTCATAATAGAAAATGGCCCTCAAGGAAAAATAATGTTTAAAGGCATAAACTAGGATGACAGACCTAGTATTGCAATGATCATCATGCTATCCACTTTGAAATAGTGGTTTGATAAATTGTAGTTTATTAGCCCTTTACAGGATGATGAAGATAAAGGAAATCTTTGCAAGGACTGAGGGGTGATCAGAAAAAGCATTTAAGATGTGAAGTTAAGTGAAAAGCTGGTACGTGCATTGGGACCACAGCTATGAAATAAATGTGGACAGGTGGAGGGTCACGTGGCAGGGTGGAAGTGTTGAAATTACAGGATTTATTTTTGTTATTGTTTTCCTTAATTAAAATTTCCTTTAGTTTTCTTTTTGTATTACTTTATCCTTTATTAAATTAAAAATTACAGTATCAATGATTATAATCTATGAAACCATCCTAAACTATATTTTTAGAAGGTTAAAAATCTCTTCCCACTGCCCTCCATTCTAATCCTTCTGAGATTATCAACATTAACAACCTGTTGTATATCTTTCTGTATTTCCTTTATGCTGAAACACAAAAACACATAGTTAGGACCTTTTGGTTGGTGTTGGTGTTTTGGTGTTTGCTGGTTGCCATTTTGGAATTGTAATATAAATGTAACTCTGCAAATTGCCTTTCTTATTTAACAATACACTATGGACAATGAGGGGTAACTCTATTTCAATCTTTTTTTGAAGTATAGTTGATTTACAATGTTTAGGTATATAGCAAAGTGATTCTGTTATATATATATATATATATATATATATAGAGAGAGAGAGAGAGAGAGAGAGAGAGAGAGATATAGATAGATAGATATATTCTTTTTTCAGATTCTTTTCCATTATAGGTTATTACAAGGTATTGAATATAGTTCCCAGTGCTATACAGTAGATCCTTATTGTTTATCCATTTTATATATAGTAGCATGTATCTGTTAATCTCAAATTCCTAATTTATCTCTCCCCCAGCCTTTCCTCTTTGGTAGCTATAAGTTTGTTTTCCATGTTTGTGGGTCTATTTCTGTTTTGTAAATAAGTTCATTTGTATCATTTCTTTAGAATCCACATATGAGTGATATCATATGACATTTGTCTTTCTCTGTCTGATTACTTCACTCAGTATGATAATCTTTAGGTCCAAATGGCATTATTTCTTTCTCTTTTATGGCTGAGTAATATTCCATTGCATATATATCTACCATACCATCTTTATCCATTCCCTTCACCTGTTGGTGGATATTTAGGTTGTTTCTATGTCTTGGCTATTGTAAACAGTGCTGCTATGAACACTGGGGTGCATGGATCTTTTTGAATTAGAGTTTGCATCTTTTCTGGTTATATGCCCAGGAGTGGGATTGCTGTATCATATGGTAAGCCTATTTTTAGTTTTTCAAGGAACATCCATGCTGTTTTCCATAGTGGATGCACCAATTTATATTCCCATCAACAGTATAAGAGGGTTCCCTTTTCTCCACAGCCTCTCCAGCATTTATTATTTGTAGTCTTTTTGATGATGGCCATTCTGACCAGTGTGAGGTGATACCTCATTGTAGTTTTGATTTGCATTTCTGTAATAATTAGCAATATTGAGCATGTTTTCATGTGCCTGTTGGCCATTTGTATATCTTCTTTGGAGAAATGTCTAATTAGGTCTTCTGCCCATTTTTTAATTGGGTTGTTTGTTTTTTTGGTATTGGGCTGTATAATTTGTTTGTATATTTTGGAAATTAATCCCTTGTTGGTCACATCATTTGCAAATATTTTCTCCCAGTCTGTAGGTTGTCTTTTTGTTTTGCTTATGGTTTCCTTTGCTATGCAAAAACTTTTAAGTTTAATTAAGTTCAATTTGTTTATTTTTGCTTTTGTTTCCATTACTCTAGGAGATGGATCCAAAAACATATTGCTGCAATTTATGTCAAGGAGTGTTCTGCCTATATTTTCCTCTAGGATTTGTATAGTATCTGGTCTTACGTTTAGATCTTTAATCCATTTTTAGTTTATTTTTGTATATGGTGTTAGAGAAAGTTCTAATTTCATTCTTTTACATGTAGCTGTCCAGTTTCCCCAGCATCACTTATTGAAAAGACTGTCTTTATCCATTTTATATTCTTGCCTCCTTTGTCATAGATTAATTGACCATACATGCACGGGTTTATTTCTTGGCTTTCTATTCTGTTCCACTGATCTATGTGTCTGTCTTTGTGCCAGTACCATACTGTTTTGGTTACTGTAGCTTTGTAGTATAGTCTGAAGTCAGGGATTTCCCCCAGCTCCATCCTTTATTTTCAAGATTGTTTTGGCTATTCAGTGTCTTTTGTGTTTCTATACAAAAGAAACACAAAATCATATTTAATATTTTTAAATTTTAGTTCTGTGAAAAATGCCACTGATAATTTGATAGAGATTGCATTCAATCTGTAGATTGCTTTGGGTATTGTGGTCATTTTAACAGTACTGATTTTTCCAATCCAAGAACATGGTATATCTTTCCATCTGTTTGCGTCATCTTCGATTTCTTCCATCAATGCCTTATAGTTTTCGGAGTACAGGTCTTTTGCCTCCTTAGGTAGGTTTATTCCTAGGTATTTTATTCTTTTCGATGTGATGGTAAATGGGATTGTTTTCTTAATTTTTCTTTCTGATATTTTATTGTAAGTGTATAGAAATGCAACAGATTTCTGTATATTAATTTTGTATCCTGCTACTTTACCAAATTTGTTGATGAGCTCTAGTAGTTTTCTGGCGACATCTTTAGGATTTTCTATGTATAGTGTCATGTCATCTGCAAACAGTGACAGTTTTACTTCCTCCTTTCCAATTTGGGTTCCTTTTATTTGTTTTTCTTCTCTGATTGCTATGGTTAGGACTTCCAAAACTATATTGGATAAAAATGGCAAGAGTGGGCATCCTTGTCTTGTTCCTGATCTTAGAGGGAATGCTTTCAGTTTTTCACCATTGAGTATGATATTAGCTGTGGGTTTGTCATATATGGCCTTTTTTATGTTGAGATATGTTCCCTCTATGCCCACTTTATGAAGTTTTTTTTTTTATCATAAATGGATGTTGATTTTTATCAAAAGCTTTTTCTGCATCTATTGAGATGATCATATGCCTTTTATTCTTCAATTTGTTAATGTGGTGTATCACATTGACTGATTTGGGGATGTTGAAAAGTCCTTGCATCCCTGGGATCAATCCCTCTTGATCATGGTGTATGATCCTTTTAATGTATT
Source organism: Stenella coeruleoalba (assembly GCF_951394435.1). Taxonomy (NCBI): domain Eukaryota; kingdom Metazoa; phylum Chordata; class Mammalia; order Artiodactyla; family Delphinidae; genus Stenella; species Stenella coeruleoalba. Next base: position 41,736,560 of record NC_137154.1, on the reverse strand, counting down.
GTTGGATTTGGTTTGCTAGTATTTTGTTGAGGATTTTTGCATCTATGTTTATCAGTGATATTGGCCTGTAATTTTCTTTTTTAGTGACACCTTTGTCTCCTTTTGGTATCATGGTGATGGTGGCCTCACAGAATGAGTTCGGATGTGTTCTTTCCTCTGCAATTTTTTGGAATAGTTTCAGAAGTATAGGCGTTAACTCTTCTCTAAATGTTTGGTAGAATTCACCTGTGAAGCCATCTGGTCCTGGACTTTTGTTTGTCGGGAGTTTTTAAATTACTGATTCAATTTCAGTACTGGTAATTTGTCTTTTCATATTTTCTATCTCTTCCTGGTTCAGTCTTGGGAGATTGTACCTTTCTAAAACTTTGTTCATTTCTTCTAGATTGTCCATTTTATTAGTGTATAGTTGCTTGTATCAGTCTCATGATCCTTTGTATTTCTGTTCTGTTGTTTGTAACTTCTCCTTTTTCATTTCTGATTTTATTGATTTGGGCCCTCTCCCACTTTTTCTTCATGAGTCTGGCTAAAGTTTTATCAATTTGGTTTATCTTTTCAAAGAACCAGCTTTTAGTTTCATTGATCTTTTCTATTGCTTTTTTAGTCTCTATTTCATTTATTTTTGCTCTGATCTTTATAATTTCTTTCCTCTACTAACTTTGGATTTTGTTTGTTCTTCTTTCTCTAGTTGCTTCAGGTGTAAGGTTAGGTTGTTTAATCTGAGATTTTTCTTGTTTCCTAAGGTAAACTTGTATCACTATAAACTTTCCTCTTAGAACTCCTTTTGTTGTGTCCCACAGGTTTTGGATAATCATATTTTTGTTTTCATTTGTCTCTAGGTATTTTTTGATTTCCTCTTTGATTTTGTCAGTGATCCATTTGTTGTTTAGTAGCATATTGTTTAGCCTCCACGTGTTTGGTTTTTTTTTCAGTTTCTTTCTTGTAGTTAATTTCTAGTCTCATACTGTTGTGTTTGGAAAAGATGCTTGATATGACTTCAGTTTTCTTAAATTTACTGAGGCTTGTTTTGTGGCCTAACATGTGATCTATTCTGAGGAATGGTCTATGTGCACTTGAAAAGAATGTGTATTCTACTGCTTTTGGATGGAATGCTCTATAAATATCAGTTAAGTTCATTTGGTCTAATGTGTTATTTAAGGCCTGTGTTTCCTTGTTGATTTTCTGTCTGGATGATCTGTCCATTGATATAAGTGGGGTGTTAAATTTCCTTACTATTACTGTGTTGTGTTACCGTCGATTTCTCCTTTTATGTCTGTTAATATTTGCCTTATATATTGAGGTGCTCCTATGTCGGGTGCATATATATTTACACTTCTTATATCTTCTTCTTGGATTAATCCTTTGATAATTATGTAGTGTCCTCCTTTGTCTCTTATAACAGTTTTTATTTTAAAGTCTATTTTGCCTAATATAAGTATTGCTACTTTGGCTTTCTTTTGATTTCCATTTGCATGGAATACATTTTTCCATCTCCCCACTTTCAGTCTGTATGTGTCTCTAGATCTGAAGTGAGTCTCTTGTAGGCAGCATATATACAGGTCTTGCCTTTGTATCCATCTGTCTGTACGTATGTGATTGTTTTAAGTTGCTCATCTCTAAATTTCAAATGCATTTTAAATACTCTTCTCCCCTCATAATTATTGTTTCTGATATTATATTTTACACCTAATTGTTTTGTGTATCCCTTAACTGCTTATTGTGGATACAGATGATTTTACTACTTTGTCTTTTAACCTCCCTACTAGCTTTGTGTGTGAATGATTTCCTACCTTTACTGTATGTTTGCCTTTACCAGTGAGCTTTTTCACTTTGTAATTTTCTTGTGTCTAGTTGTGGCCTTTTCTTTTTCACCTAGAGAAGTTCCTTTAACATTTGTTGTAAAGCTGGTCTAGTGGTGCTGAATTCTTTTAGCTTTTGCCTGTCTGAAAAGCTTTTGACTTCATCAAATCTGAATGAAAACCTTGCTGGATAGAGTATTCTTGGTTGTAGGTTTTTCCCTTCCATAAGTTTAAATACATTGCACCACTCCCTTCTGGACTGTGGAGTTTCTGCTGAAAAATCAACTGATAGCCTTATGGGAGTTCCCCTGTATGTTATTTGTTGTTTTTCCCTTGCTGCTTTTAGTATTCTCTCTTTATCTTTAATTTTTGTCATTTTGATTACAATATGTCTTGTTGTGTTCCTCCTTGGGTTAATTCTGTGTGGGGCAGTCTGTGCTTCCTGGACTTGGATGACTATTACCTTTCCAAGGTTAAGGAATTTTTCAGCTATTATCTCTTCAAATATTTTCTTGGACAGTTTCTTTCTCTCTTCTCCTTCTGGGACCCCTATAATGCAAATATTAGTGTACCTGATGTTGTCCAAGAGGTCCCTTAAACTGTCCACATTTATTTTCATCCTTTTTTTTTCCTGTTCATTGGCAGTGATTTTCACTACTCTGTCTTCCAGCTCAGTGATCTGTTCTTCTGCCTCATTTGGTCTACTATTTATTCCTTCTAGTGTATTTTTCATTTCGGTTATTGTATTCTTCAGTTCTGTTTGGTTATTCTTTATGTTTTCTAACTCTTTTTTTAAACCTTCTAACTTCTTGCTCTGTATATCCATTGTCCTCCTGAGTTCTCTGATCATCTTTACAATCATTACTCTGAACTCTTTCTCGGGTATATTGCCTGTCTCCACTTCACTTAGTTCTTCTTCTAGAGTTTTATCTTATTCCTTTATCTGGAGCATGTTCCTCTGCTGCCTCAGTCTGTCTAAGTTGCTATTTGTATTTTTATGAGTGTGGTAGGTTAGTTACATTTCTCAACCTTGGAGAAGTCGCCCTCTGTAGGAGACATCCTATGTGTACCAGCAGTGCACTCGCTTCGCATCACCCAAGCTGTATGCTGTAGTGGTTCCCCCTAAGAGGGTTGTGTGTGTCCTTCTGTTGTGGCGGGCTGACTGTGTGGGTGGTCTGGTGGGCTTGGTTGGCCCCTTGTCTGGTTGGTTGCCAGGCCCTGCCTTGTGAGGATGCTGCTGGCTGCTGTTTAGCAGGGCCTGGTCACAAGGTGGCTGGTTGTGGAATCCTAGGGGGTCCTGGGGCTAGTGCTGGCTCACTGGTGGGCAGAGCCAGGGTCCTGAAGACTCTGGGGCTGATTCCCAACCACTGGCAGGTGAAGCCAGATCCTGGGGTTAATGTCAAACTACTGGCAGGCAGAGCTTGTTCCTGGCATCTGAATGCAGAGCCCAGGGCTTGTTTCAGATATTTGGGGTGGGAGGGTGCGGTTCCTGACACAGTTCGGTATAAGGTCCAGGGTATCCCAAAGGTTGCATTTGTCTGCTAGTGGGCAGGGCCAGGGCCCAGCTGGTCCCCGTGAGGGTCTGGTCTGCATTCTGGGGTCATAGTTTTCTTGCGTCTGATGGCTTCCTCCTGGTGGGTGAGGCTGCTCTAGAGGTTTGTGCAGGCTTCCTGGCAGGGGTGGCCGGTGCTTGCCCACTGGTGGGTGGAGCTGGGTCTTGGCTCTCTGGTGGGCTGGCCATGAATAGGGACATATCTGTTGGTGGCTATGGGCTCTTTAGTCTTTAGGCAGCCTGTCTCTTGATGGGTCAGGCTGTGTCTCTGCCCAGTTAGCTGTTTTGCCTGAGGCATCTCAGCACTGGAGCCTACAGACTATTGGGTGAGGCCAGGTCTTGGCACTAGTGAGCCAATATGGCAGCTGCCATGAGTGTTCATATAGTTGGTGGCCAATATGTTTACCACCAGTGTCTATGTACCCAGGGTGAGCTGCAGCCTCCTCCCCACAGCCCCACCTCTCCAAGAGACTCTGCAAGACCAGCAGGTAGGTCTGGCCCAGGATCCTATCAAATTACTGCTTTTGCCCTGGGTCCTGGTGTGCATGGGATTTTGTGTTTGTCCTTTTAGAGTGGAGTCTCTATTTCCCCCAGTCTTGTGGGTCTCCTGCAGTTAAACATCTCTGGCCTTCAAAGCCAAATGCTCTGAGGGCTCATCTTCCTGGTGCAGGATCCTCAGTCTGGGAAGCCTGATGTGGGGCTCAGAACTCTAACTCCTGTGGGAGAACCTCTGCAATATAATTATTTTCCAGTTCGTGGGTTGCCCACCCACTTGTGATTATATTGCAAGTCTGCCTCTCTGCTACTCATCTTTTTTTTTAAAATAAATTTATTTATTTTATTTATTTATTTTTGACTGCTTTGGGTTGTCATTGCTGTGTGTAGGCTTTCTCTAGTTGTGACAAGCGGGGGCTACTCTTTGTTGCAGTGCGTGTGCTTCTCCATGCGGTGGCTTCTCTGGTTGTGGAGCACAGGCTCTAGGTGTTCGGGCTTCAATAGCTGTGGCACGTGGGCTTCAGAAATTGTGGCTCATGGGCTTAGTTGCTCCATGGCATGTGGGATCTTCCCAGACCAGGGATTGAACCCATGTCCCCTGCATTGGCAGGCAGATTCTTAACCACTGCACCACCAGGGAAGTCCCTCTCCTACCCATCTTGTCGTGGTTCCTTCTTTATATTTTTAGTTGTAGAAGATCTTTTCTGGTAGGTTCTGGTTTTTTGGAGGTTTTTTTTCATTGATGGTTGTTCTTCAGACAATTGTGATTTTGGTGTGCTCGTGAGAGGAGGTGAGCTCAGCATCTTTCTACTCCACCATCTTGGCTGCTCTCCCCCATTTCAGTCTTTTTAACAGTTGCATAATAGTTCATGGTATGGATATATCACAGCTGAATAAGGAACATCCCTAATTCCTCACTTAGGTTCTTCCCACGTTTTTGCTTTTCTAAGCGGTAATAAGATAAATATCTTAGTACATGTATCCTTATATAGTAGAGCTTTTATTCTGTTACATAAATTTTCCCAAATGGGATTTCTGGACAGTTGGTTGTATTGTCTATTAGAAAAGAAAGAACTTGGAGGAAAAAGTGAGCTTTTTATAAATTCGTGCATATTTACTTTGGCTATAGTTCTCTGAGATGACCATTTTTTGTAGGACCATTTTTTCTAGGTTCTGTTTTGGTCCATTCTGGATGAAATTTTAGGTCTGACAATGGAGGACACATACATTTTGAAGGAGAAAAGAAGGATAATAGAAGGAGTCAGAGAAGAGGGGATCAGGGCCAAAGGAGAAGAGAATTTAAAGAAAGAGAAGTGCTCAACAGAGTTAGATGCTGTGGAGAGGCATAGCTTCTAATGATGGGGAGGACTGTGCATGAAATGTCTTATGTGTCTCTCCTGGGCACAAGGTGAGATGGTACTTCTTCCATTCTCTTGATGTTAGGAATGGCCATGTGACATGTTCTAGTGAGTGAAATGAATGCAGAAGTGACGTGTCGCTATGAGGTAGAAGACTTTAAGAGCTCCTGGTGCTCAATGTTCCATGTCTCTTTCTCCCTATCAGAGCGACAGGTGACATTCCAGATATGGATATTCCATAAACCGGAGTCCCTGAGTGAGGATGACATAAGGCAGAGCACCCCCCTTACCTCCAAACTAATGTGAGATAGATACATGTAGCATGAATGAGATTTAAACCTTATTGTTTTAAGTCACTAAGGTTTTAGGGTTGTTTGTTTCTTTAGCATAATGTAGCCCATTCTGACTGATACAGTCACCTAGAGAAGAGGTTCAGTTGAGAAATCCTGAAATCTGATCTTGAGGGGGTTAAAAAATAATTAAATTGTAGCTCAGGGGGGTAAAGAGTGGGGTATGTAGTGAGGAAGTGTAAGTAGCAAGTGTTGAGTTCCCTTCAAGACTGCTTAGGGGCTATCAGAATCCAGTTCTGCCAATTAGTTAAAAAATGCTCTTTGGGGAAATCTAGGAATAATTCTAGAACACTTGAAAAATAAACCAAGAAACATTAACTGCATAAATAATGACAAAATCAAGACATATACTGTAGAATTCTTTATATATAGAATAAGATTTCAGCAGCTTTTATGCATCTCAGTGTGTACTGAAGATATAAGAATATCACACAATAAATTCCTCAGCATTTAGTTCTAGGAAAAATTTCATTTCTCCAGATGAAATATGTTTCCTTTTATTGGTTAATGAGAATTATGTTAGTATCCCTACAAAACCCTTGTGCCCTGTTCCTTTCTTGTCTTGATTGCCAGGGAGTTAAAAGATTATCTTTTACCTGGACTGTTTGGTACAACTCTCTCCTCTTAGGGTCTAGCTTGTGGAACAGAGCATGAGGCAGGGGGTCATGTCAGAAGATCTGGAGGACCTAGACCACCCAGGGTGGCTGAAAAAGGCTCTGTTACTGATTGTGGCCAAGACAGTTTGGGATATTCTGCAACTGGAATAGACCCAGCTGAAATTCTATGGGAGCAACAGAATTGAGGAAGGGAGTGTGTGTGTGTGTGCGCGCGCGCGCGCGTGTGCATGCACGTGTGGGGTGTTTGTATTTTATTGAGGATGGCCCTTAAACCAGTAGTCACATAACTAGTAAGATCCAGCAACATCTTGAGAATGATTCAGCTGTAGTTGGACAGTCTGAAGGTAGAAAACAATGCTGATAAGGACGAGCAGATAAGACCAGGACTATCTACTTCTCAAGATCAGAATTTAAAAAAATTTTTTATTAGAATATAATTGATTTACAATGTTCTGTTAGTTTCAGGTATACAGCAAAGTGAATCAGTTATACATATACATACATCCACTCTTTTTTAGCTTCTTTTCCCATATAGGCCATTACAGAGTATTGAGTAGAGTTCCCTGTGCTGTACAGTAGGTTCTTATTAGTTATCTATTTTATATATAGTAGTGTGTATATGTCAACCCCAATCTCCCAATTTATCTCTCCCCGCTCTTACCCCCGGTAAACATAAGTTTGTTTTCTACATTTGTAATTCTATTTCAAGATCAGATTTTTTGAAACTGCTCGTCAAATATTTTTAGAGGATTACGAAATTGATTTTAGAGCATCTCAACTCAAGCTTTTAACAATAAAATAAAATGGAATAGAAAACGTAAGCATGTATCCCATGTAGTAAAAGTAAGGGGATTTTTTTCTTTCTAAATGGAACTTCTGTTGAAGTGTGTGTGTGTGTGTGTGTGTGTGTGTGTGTGCGCGCGCGTGCGCGTGCCCATGCATGCACGTGTCCTGGGTTGTAATCAAGAATGTATTTCTTACTGTGGGTTCTGGGTCAAAACTATTTGAAAGCCACTGGTCTAGAGATATACAGAACCTAAATCTATTCTATGAGGACAGAGGCAGACCAGTAACATTGAGAAACTAAAGCTGGGTGATACCAAATGATGGGTGAACCAGACATTATGAAGCTAATACCCATGATAGTACCACTGACTTCTGAGTGATCTGGGCCTTCCCAAGCATGAAGGCGAGGGGGCAGTTTAAATGAGCCTGCAGCTTTGGCCTGGCTAAACATAGTTGGTTAGAGTCAATAAATGTTCAAATTGGTATACCTTGTCAGTAGCAGTTTGTATTAAATCTCTCTCCTTGATCTTGGATCAATTTCCTCCTGCATAACAAGCCAGAGGGATAACCTGACAGAGAGATCAAAGGTCAAAGGAAAGGAGTGGTGCCGAGCTGAGGGCCTGAGATGAGGCCAGTGTGGTGTGAACAGGGCTGCAGGGGAGGGGAGGTGGAAGGCCTAGAGGAGCAGGTCAGGGCTGGGGCTTCAGGACAAAGACCTTGGAGGCATTGAAGACCGGGCTTTAGGTGCTTCTGTTGCCCAGTGTGAAGGCAAACCTGAGAGGTTCAAGTTCCCACAAAGGACCAAGTGTCTTTCCCTTTGTTACATGGCTTTTTGGCATTGTTATTTTATTTTAGGATGATAATGCCTTTGAATTTTTCATTAAAAGTTACTTCAAATTCTTTTGCTAAACCAGTAGTATGCGAGTGATAAATAAGTAAATGGAGATTGGTAAGACTGTAGCTCCTTTTATTTTGTGTCTTAGCCTCTTGTTTCTACTACCCTTTTGAGAGTTTATAGACGGTAGCTCTTTTCCTACCAATGAAGTGTTAGCGAGCAGCCAACATCCCCAAAGTGAAGCCTATACATGGGACTCACAGACACTTTGAACTGTCACCAGAGTTTTCTCTTAAATCATTACCTTCTATCTTTTAAATTTTATTGCAGGCATAATTTTCCAACTTCTGAAGACTGTTCCAAGCATGGAACCAGACTTATCACTGAATTGAGATTTTTCCCCCTTTATTTCCAATGCTCTGGCTTTGCCTGGCATGCGCAAAGATCTTACTCACCCACACTAAAATTGTAATTCTGGGTGTGTACAGTGTGACCACGGTGAAATTGGTAATACTGAAGAATTCTGTTTAGGTTATTGTCCGTGATAGAGGGCAAAACATGTGCTTGTTCGAACATTAATCTTTCTTTGTTGTTAGGAAGATTATAAGAACAAAAAGATCTTCATTTAGGATAGTAGCATATTTTATTTAACCGAACACTGTTTAATAAATAAGAACACATTTAAGGTAAGATACAACCTAGAGCAATATTTGTTTTTTTAAAAAAAAATGAATATAGGGCTTCCCTGGTGGCGCAGTGGTTGAGAGTCTGCCTGCCGATGCAGGGGACACGGATTTGTGCCCCGGTCCGGGAAGATCCCACATGCCACGGAGCGGCTGGGCCCGTGAGCCATGGCCGCTGAGCCTGCGCATCCGGAGCCTGTGCTCTGCAACGGGAGAGGCCACAGCAGTGAGAGGCCCGTGTACCGCAAAAAAAAAAAAAAAAAAAAGAGTATAAATCTTCACTAAAAAATTGACCTTTGTCACAATGTTAATTGCATTTGGTCAGTACCTTACTCTCTCGCTTGTATTTATTTCACTTTTATTTATTTACTACTTGCAAAGAAAACTGGTCTGTAAAGATTTACCCTTTGGCCCGTTACTGCCTGTAACAATCGCTTCAGGAGCTGGTTTGCATCCTGATCATTTGACCTTGTGTGTTCTTAGTTCTGATTAACTCTAAAACTCAGATTTTTCTCACTGTACTACATTGCTAATTTCTTAAAGGACTCAGGCTCTCAACTGCCTTATGAACATTTAAAACCTACAGGAGAAATCAAAGCAAAATAAATTTTAAAATCCAAACATATATTTTCATAAGCTTCAGTACTGCTTTCCCATGTTTATAACATTCAAATATATATTTTCATAAAAGATACAGAATATCTAAGGGAAAAAACCTATATGCTCCTCCTATCTATCCGTGTCCCTACCCCCTCCCCGCAAAGAGCCAACAAAAATTTTCTTAAACCGAGTTTGGTTTGCATTTAGAGACAGCAGAAGTGAACTTTAAAGATAACATGGTTTACGTGTGTGCTGGGATTTCTAATCACCCCTTCTTTGGCTGGCTTGAAAAACTTAAGCATGCCGTGTCCTGTGTATAACCAGATGTGCATGGCTCCTCATTGCTTTAAACAGTTCCAGATCCTTAGTAATTTGAGTTTATCTCAAAAATTACTGAACTGCATGGCAAGAAATTAAACTAAAAATTACATTCATCCATCACGTTTTATGAGCCATGAAAACCTACAGGGGAATAAATCTTTGCAAGCAAGACAGTTTCTGTTCTAAGTGGTTCGTCTCACTTCGAATGCATTAATATTCAAAACCATAACCTTCTACGTGCTCAGCTTCGTGTGAGAAGGGGAACAAATCAATCCCCTCCTTCTGTTTACTGAGTTGATTAACACTGTTCTTGTCTGTGCCTGGGGTGTGGGAAGTACGGCTGCTTCTCCCCTAAAGGGGTAGGAACTCAGGAAACCCCCCAAAGAGGGAGGGAATCAGCACTTATTATGAGCCTGCTAAGGCCAAGCTCAACCCTCCCAACAATTCCAAGAGGATTTTGTTATCCCCACTTTCCAGGGGAGGAGAGTAAAGCTCAGAGAGCCTGTGAAACTCAGGCAGGCTGACCCAGCTGGTAAGTGAGCCAGGTCTGAACCCCAGCTCAGTGGAACTCCAAACCCTTCTTGGATGCCTGCATGCCCCTGCTCAAAAAAGCCATCAAAGGAGGCCAGAAAACGATGCCTCAGGCAACTGGAGCCCTTTGAGTGACTACAGAACGAAGGATGGAGGATTCTGCCTGTCACCAATATATAGACAGCTCCTTCACTCTGCCCACAGTTTACCCAGAAATCCCTGTGTGATCGTCTGAGTTGTGAGTGGGAAGGTCATAAGTAGTGACTCATGCCCTGTGCACCCACACAGCCCCCGGAAATGTATGGGAAGCTTCCACCTCAACACGTTCTGAAGGAATTCATTCCTCCTGGATGACATCGTTGATCCCTAGGTGACTGGCTGGTCCACCGTTTCCCACCTCCGAAGGGACATCAAAGTCTGAATGAATGTTTTTCAAGCTGAAACCCACTCTCTCTACCTTTTGTAGAAAGTCAAGTTGTAGTCTCCTTGGTTGGCGACCTATCAGAGGGCACCGTGGTCTTGCAGCTCTTCCAAGCTCTGCTTAAACCCTTGGCACTGGTTGGTGCTTATGGGAAGAAGCCAGGGAGCAGTTCCTCCTGCAAGCTGTCCTGAGTTCAAAGTTATTTAAGCAGCCGCCTTGGTGGGTATCTGTGTTCCATGGCAGAGAAAAATCTCGAGCCTTTTCCACAATCAAGATGACTTCTTTGTAATCAACCAAAACTGTAACTGTTTTTCTGGCCCATTTCAGAGAGGCTAGCATGCCTGGTCACCCAACTGCCCCCACAGTCCAGCAGGTCACCCTGTGTGATACCCTGTGACAGCTTCTGGAGAAAGTGTAATATTGTGAATGACATTCTTATCTCTATCCACAGCCCAGCGTCCCCTGTTGTCCACTCTATAGCCTCCCTAACATCTTCTAGATTCTCAGCCCCTTGTTTGTCCATTGCACCCACCTTGCCAATCAGCTTCCCTGCCTCTGCTCATCAGCCGCTAAGCCTTCCTGGAGAAAATTCACACACCCAGGTGCTACAATTCAGACAGTCACATTTCAAGCTTTAGCAGAGCTCTCAACACAGCTTAGCAATAAAAAGTCACCCTGGGTGATCTCCCCTCACATTCACCCCCTCAGGGACCGACCTGAAGTTCTTCCACTGTCCCTGGGATCAGCCATCACTCCTATCCCCTCTCCCTACCCACTCCGATTCTCGCAGCAGGCTTCTAAGTTAAAATTCTGAGCTCCTTGAAGGTAGGGATCATGTCTTGTTTGCATTTGTGGCAATAATGTGTTGAATAAATGATTGCAATGGGAAAGCAGACTAAAACTGTTTAACCCAGGTTCCCACAAATTCATTCCTCTCTCCCATGAAACCTAATCAAGGAGGAAGGGCAGGGAGACTAATTTAAATTGAGCACAAGACCATTTTCTAAGCCCTGTGATCAGCACTTTTACATATATTATCTCATGTAATCCTCACCCAAGTCTGTGAGGTAGATACTATTTCCATGTTGCATGTACAGAAAAGCAAGCGGCCCACATTCATCTAATTCCACAGCTCATGCATTTTCCGTGCTTTTGCTATCTAACTTCCCACCTGCCCTTTCATCTTTATCTCTTCAATTTCTCTAATAACCAAGGGAGTTCATGAACAGTTGGTGTTGGTAGAAGCACTTTAGGAAGAGGCAGGATTTGGGTTGGACTCTGCAGATAACAAGGGGGAGAGGTTCCCCAAACTTTAAAACTCTCTGATGATCCTCAGCAAAGGAGACAAGAAGGGTCTGGGACTGTGTATTAGTTTGAACACATTGGATTTTGATTGCAAGTGATAGAAACCAGCTTAAAGAAAAATAAAAAAAGGAAATTGTTGTATCAAGTACCTAGGAAATCCGAGGTACATTTGTGGGATGTTTGGATACAGAGCTTTAACAGTGTCATCAGCATGTAGCTGCTCCCCACTCTGTCCAGGCTTGATTCCCCTGGGTGTTGGCTGATCAAAAGGCAGGTGTCTCTGCACGGCAGCGACCCCTGCATCTCTAGGCCACACTGTCCTACTGACACTGCCCACCTTGCACCTCCTCATCCCAGCTCCAAGCTTCCATCTCTGTCTGAGCTCCTTGAGAGCAAAGTCTGTACCTTCAGCTGCATTCCCAGGGCCTGGCCCAGTAAAAAGCTCACTGAAAAGATGAATGAATACAACCTGCCGTTCTTCTTAAAGTCCAGACTGGCCAAGTTCACGGCTAGCGGGGAACGGGGGCAGTCAGAACAAATCTAAGATGAGGTTTCTCTGTGTATCTTTCTACTTTGTTTTTAATTCTAGCGCTGTTTGCCTTTGTTCTCCAGTGAATTTTGACAGACCTTTTCTTTCCTTAACCACCAATCAAGAGTTGGGCAAGGGAGGGGAAAACAGGAAGCGACTTCTAATGGGTGCAGGGCTTCTTTTAGAGGAGAAGAAAATGCTCTAAAATTAGATTGTGGTGATGACTGCACAACTGTGTGGATTTACTAAGAAGCAGTGAAGTGTATGCTTTAAATGGATGAATTGTATGGAATGTGAATTATGTCTCAATAAAGTGGTTTAAGAAAAAAAGAGTTAGAGGGGAAAAAATCCAGAAGAGGGTAATATTATAACATAGAATTACCATATATTGTAGACAGCCCCACACCCCACCACCACCTAGGGTGCGCTGCACTGCTACAGACCAAGGGGCTCTATGACAATTTTCTCTCTTCCCTTGGAAAGATGAGAAAGAAGCTGTTTTCCATATGCTCCCAGGCAACATGAATTAAGCTGCCACTCTTGCCACTGCTTTTCCTAAGAGATTCAGAGAGGTGAGATTAAGAGGTGGGACTGGGGACGGCACCGGAATGCCCTGGAACACAATGTACCACAGACATTTCTGGAGAAGCCTCAGGACCGCACCCTGAGAAAAGAGACCAGGAGGACAGAGATGTCTGCCTTGCATCTGGCCTCTTAAATATGCCTGACGCACCATGTATCACGCTCTAGCTGGCAAGTCAAGTCCACTTGTTCTAAGTAACTGTCCCAAACCACAGCCAAATACTCAAACCTGGCATTCTCACATTCATTTTCCAGACCTCGGTGCCGCAGCTTTCGGCTGCTGCTTTTTAGTTTAGACAAACCATTTGGACTCCCCTTTGGCTCATAAGGACTCAACTTTCCACTCAGAATTTGGAACCACTCTTTCTTTGGATTTTGGTGTCTCCCCCAAAACCTTGTCTAGAAGGAACGTTACCAACTGCTCCTAGTTTGCCCAGTTTTAAACTGGAAATTCTTGATTCCCTGAAAACACTTCGGTCCTGGACAAACCAGCGTAGTTAGTCACTAGTTAGGAGATCTTCAGAAAACCCAGATGGCCAGGCTAATGCCCCCACCCCTACGTGCAGCTGAGGAAACCTGCATAATCCCCTGATGCAACATCTCACCTGCAAGATGAGAGACAACAATTGCTTCTGTCACATTGGGTAGTTTTGAGAAGTCAGTGAAAGAGAACACACCAAGTACTTACTGCCTTGTAGTAAGTTGTCAATAAATACTTATGATGGGTGGTGGTGTTAATATTATTAATATTGTTATTTAGACCCATATCCTAGAAGAGGCAAATTAGTATAACCCTGTAGGAGAGTTTAGGAAACGGTGCTGAAGAATCAGTGAAAACTAATGTTCCACTAGATAAAATGAACAAGATCAGAACTTGGGAGCCATGGAGATGCCTACTCTCTGTAGCGATAACCAGACTAAGATAGATTATTTGATGTGAATTAAACATCATATTTAAGATCTTCCCAAGAGTGCTCGAGAAAGGGGGCTGACGCCAACCCGACCCTATTACATGAAGTAAACCACATGAAGACATGAAGAATGCACTACTTCCATTTTGCCTTTGGCAACCAACACCTCTTGACTGCCAACTGATTCAGAATCTCTGAGAGTGAATCCCAGAAACCCACACCATTAACTTGTTACACTCACTGAAGTCTGAGAAGCCCACCTAGACCTTGGCTCCTGGTGGATAGAAATCGTACCTTGTTCACTACTGTGCCCCCACCTCCACCCAGAACTGACCCGTGCCTCATAGGTGCTCCCCAAATGTCTATTTATCAGTTCGTCCTTTCATTTCTGATGTTAGCCTGCGAAGTGTTTCTCCGGGATGAGACACCAACACATGTTCTAGTCACTGAGGCATTTATTTAAACTAGTTTTTCCCCCCGGTGGTAATGATTAGGGCTGAGAACGCTTTGAAACTTTACAAATTTCACAAGGAAAGGAACAAATTAAGTTTGTGCAGGCAAGAGGCTTCGATTAGATGGAAACAGCACTTTAAAAACAATCACCCGGCCTCTAAGGAAGGTATACTTGCACCTCTCAAATTAATGCCATCTGGTTATCCACGGCGACGCAAACAGACCTCCCAAGGAACACCAGGCACTGGGGTGAGGACAAGTAATCTAATTCTCCACGACACTTCCATCTCCATTGTCATATGGAAAATCTCGATGAAATGGATTCTGAAAGAACAGATTTTTGTTATTGAAAAGCCATGTCAGAGTAAATTAGCATGAAGAAGAAGGAGGAAAACACTCAATTGGATTATTCAAAACAATTTGATCATCCACCTATTGGCCAAGTCGTTTCTTATGCATTTAGTAGCCGTTAGCAACACTAAGTATTGTTCTTTCTGCTAGTGAAAAAGTTGATTTATCAATCCTGTCTGGGTAGTTAATTTGAACGCTCTGCCTGCTATTTCCATGTCATTTGTTTATTTTGCATTTTGGGTCAATGGTGATTGTAGCAGAGCAGTGGTTGAAAGAGGGCTCTAATATTTGTAGGTTCAGCTCAGTCTCAGAGCCATCACACCTGAGCCTACACCAAGCAGGAATCTACCTGGAGTATACTGTCAAAGGAGAGGGAAGGGCAAATTGGATCCAGATTGGCATATTCGGGGCTGGTGGGCAAGACCTGCTCCTTTTGTGGGTGAGCCAGGGGGTTGGCCCCAGAGACCTGAACGGCTGGGGTCTCGGGGAGACAGTGAGGGGTGATGGAGATTGCTCACAAGCTGATGTCAGGGCAGCCGGGTCTCTTAGATAAGGATGGGGCTCCAAAGCCTTCCCTCCGAGGTGGCATGGGCAAGTCTCCCCTCCTTTTCTCCCCCTCCCCACTAACTTCCATGCTGCCCTCGGGCTGCCCTCGTCAGATTCAGATTCCTCTCCTCTTTCTCTAATGCTTACTGTATTCCAAGCTCAGCGTTAGTCTCCTTTATTGTCATTACCATTCATGTGGAATCGGATGTTAGAAAATACACACGTAAAACAGGAAAAGCAGCCAAGCATTTGCTTTATGATTTTCAGTCTTGCCTGAATCCCTGGCTAGAGGGCAGAGGTCGTGTCTTGTTCATCCAGCCACTGAGCGCTTCGCACTTGGCAGGCACGTGATCAATGGGCAATGAGCGGATAAACTGGTGGCCAGTAACCCTGTGGCATTGGTCTTCTTGTTCCCATTTTATAGATGAGGAGACTGAAACTCAGAGTTTAGATGATGTGCCCGTGGACCTCACAGCTAAGGTGTGGACTGCAGAGCCGAGCTCAGTGTCGTCTTTCGGCTGAGTACCATGATGGGTGGGTTGAGGACTAAACCTTCGTGCCCTCTTCTATACTACACATCTACGGATCCCATTCCTCTCTGCCAGGGGCACTGCTCCGGGAAATACCTGGTGTCCTCTGTCCTTCACCAAAGAAACTCAATCTAGCCACATCCCTTCCTGACTGGTGGCTTTTCTCGAGTGGCAGAGCTGACTCTCCTCATTGCCTGGTAACTCTTCTCTTCTGATGGTCTTTCTGGTCTGAAGGCTTTGCTGGGATCTGGTTGAACATGGCTCACTTTGTATTACTGCCTTGGGCCACACACCACCACCACCACGCCCCCCCCCCCCCCCCCGCCCCAGCACTCCCCCCTGCAGCTGCTTCCCCCGGAAGATCTGCAGCTCCAAGCATTGGGCCCCCAGCATCTGCGGTGTGCCACTGGGGCTTCTGCCCTGGTCTCTGAAGGAGCAGAGCTCCAAGAGTCTCTGCCACGGATTTCCTGTCTGCCCAAGACTGTGTTCAGAGAACCACGATGGGTTTATAAAGTGAGAGGTGGGAGTACGATGGAACAAAGTGCTGGAGAAGCCACTAGGACCATATCATGAAGAATTTTATGTATCATGTTATGTTATTCTACTGTCTCTGAAGACAACTAATTCATTGGGTATCACCCCCAAATTCCCTAACTCAACATCTATGGAATGGGGTAAAACGTCTTCTCCAAACGGAATCACTCTCTATGACAACTAATCAATCACAGGAACTTCTCCTCCCCAGAGCCTAGACAGAGGACTGAAATTCTTTTCTATGGAGTCTCCCAGGCAGCCACTACCGATGCACTGGCTTGGCACATGAGATAAAATCTATCCGCCATCCTGATTCTAGGCTTGTCTGCCATTTCCATAAATAGAGAGAGATCCTGTCATCCAGGTAGCCCCAATCAATCCTCCCGCCCCCTCCTTGCTCCAGGGATCTATATACAAATAACCCTCCAAGGCTAGTCATGCACTCACCCTCTCCCATTGCCAAATCCCCAGAGGACAAATCCTCACTCACTCTAAGACCAATAGCATCTGTGGCTTTCTCAGAGGTCCTGTGCTATGGTAAACCTCTGGCTTGGAATCAGGCTTTCCCGCTAAGCTCTCTTGGACTTTCACTAATCAGGGGTCTCATTTTCCTCCCTCCATCAATATCAAATGGTAGAGCCCATTTTCCAAAGTGGGATAAAGGCAGCATGAAGTCAGTGGGCATGATGTAGCCATTGACCAGCACAGCGCTTCATTAAATGAGAGCTTACGATTCTGCCCAACAGTTCCGTCTGGGCTCCCCGGTAGTTCCGATTTCCTTTGTTAGGAGAGAGGAGTGAGGGCTCAGGGTTTGGAGCTTCTCCCAGGGCGAGCAGCTGGAGCTTTGACAGCTCCAAAAGTTGATGCGGGGACCCATCGCTGCCTCTTGTGGAGGCCCGGGCTGCAGGACTAGGATTCTGTTAACAAATCACAGCAAATGCAGACGGTTGTCATCCATGAACAGAAGGCCGATGTGTGAGGAATTGTAAAGTGGAGTTTGTTCAGCCCCAATTAAATCCTGTTTTACAAATTCCATCCGACTCTTCCACAGGAGAAAGCTCATTAAAATTTTTCACACCAAGCCAGCCTAGGTGGCAGTGCTGGGCTGCGCTGGTGGGGCTCCGCGCTCTCGAGGAAGGCTGTCAGAGCAGAGTTCTGTGGTTTCTTAGAAACGGCCAAAGGATTTATGTGGGATAACTAAGTACCAGAAAGACCAGGTTATTTCTAAGCAGGTATCAGAAAATAAAACGACGGGCATGAAATGGGAAATAGAATCTTTGAAGAGAAGCATTCGTGCAACCCAGGGTCTCGCAAATCAAGAGAAAAGATTTTCATTGTCTTGGCTTCTTTAGAGAAGGCCAATTCTCTCCAGTCAGGGATACCCAGCAAGCATTATGGGCTTTATAATGGCTCGTGATTGAAGCAATTTTAAAAAGAACATCACAGATAAAGCCTCCTGGGTTGTCTTTGAGCTACTGAATGGGTCACCAAAGGATTACTATGTTATTCACTCAACACCTGGCCAGGAACTGGGAATCATTTAATTATCCTAATGTTAGGATGTCCTCTCCTCCAGTCACCTTTTCCCCTCCTAGGTACCCGGGAAGTGCCACGTAGGGGGCACAGAACCAAATTCTCACTCTTTGCTCCTGACTTGGAGTCAGCCTCAAATGCATCCCCACTGCCGTCCTGTTTTTCCCCCCTTGTGAGCAGGGCCGTCCGGCAAGGCCCCTTTGCACCCTCACTGAGGCCTAGGGCAGCTTTAATCCAAGCAGCCAGCTCCTGCCTCTCCTCCTCGGGCCTTGCTGGACCCCGGTCAGCCCTCCAGAGCCAAAGGGACCTCCCATGCAGAAGGCCTCCCCAGACTCCGGTCTGGCAATTAGCAATGCATCATAAAGGGGGAGGAGGAGGGAGAGTGGAAAGGGGCGGAAATAGCGTTACCACGACCTCACCCTGAACCTGAGGTTTGCCTAGGACAGACCTCCGGGGGTCACAGAGGAAGAGTACGGCACAGGGGGCTGCTGAGGAGCCGAGGGTGGAAGAAGGGTGACCACCGGCTCTCTCCCTCCCTCCCTTCCTTTCTCCTTTCCTTCCTTCTGCTTACTTTTCAAAAGTCTAATTAGGTGAGAGCAAAATACATGAAAGAGACAAGGCTTCCACACCCCACTTCAGAAACCTACCTTGCTCTGCTTAGTCATTCAGTTCCTGTAGATTTACTATTGGCAAAAGGACACATTACTTACGAAGAAAGGAAATAGAAAAACTGTCTTTTCTGCAACGTTTCCTTTTGGAACCAGCGAGGCCCTGTGTAGAATTCTGGCAGAGTTAACCAAGAACAGAGCGTTGCCGCCTTTCATCCTCATGCAGATTTAAAGAACAAGGGAGTGAAAAGTGCATCTATTAGACGAAAGCTGAACACCCGTCTTCTCTACTTTTTTTTTTTTTTGTGCTCAAACAGGAGATCTGGGCTTGTCTCGGCTGGCAGATTTCCCAGAGAACTTCCAGCCCAGGTACTTGGATACAGAGAGTCTCAACAGGACTGAGCCAGCAGTCGACTGAGTCTGAGGGCAAAGCCTCAGACGGTTGGAAGTCAAGAACTGGCCCAGCTGAGGCAGGCAGGGCCAAGGCTTGCCAGGCCAATGTCAGAAACAAACTATCCAAGCAAAGAATGAAAGTCAGGGAGCTGTTGGAAAGGGGGTGGGCGGTGTTGGGCATTGGTAGGCCTATAGAGCAAGATGATATATATAGATCAATGCCCATGAAGGTCCAGCTGGTGAATGAAATGAGGGCAGAGGGAAGGGTGTAAGGCAATAGGGACTGGTGAGGACTGCGTCAAACTGGAAGCTAAGTGCCTCTGCCTGAGGGACGCTGACTCTCCTCAGATCCAGTAGATTGTGACCATGAAGGAATGCTGGTCCAGTATCACCAGATCTTCCCATTTTTAAAGAAAAGCATGGAATCTTGATTTTAAATTCCCAGGTTTAAAATACTGGGCAAGTCAACAAAATACAGATGGGTTTGGATGACATGACACAAGTCTATGACCTGTAAAAAAAATTTAAATGTCAAGGCAAAATGAGAGAAGCAGGCACAAAGCTGAAGGCGGCACAGAGGGAAGTAGTTAAGGCTCCAGGAAGAAGTGAGGTTAGGGGGAGGGAAAGGGCCAGCTTTAGGGGAGGCACACAGAGCATGGCCACCATGTCTTTCAACACAACCTTTCTGTACTGCCCTGGGAGCTTCCTGCTGCAGCCCCCTCTCTGCTGCTAAAGGACAAAGGAGCAGCCTGATACCAGAGTGATCAGAGTACGAGAGCCTGATACAGAGTTACGACAGTCTAAAACCCCTATGAGATCTGGATCCCCAGACTCTCTTGTATCATCTCTTCCTGCTTGCCTTCCTTTCCCCTGCTCCAGTCACATCGGCCCCTTTGTGTTTCCTTGCACATACCAGGCACACTTCTCCTGTAAGGCCTCTGCACTGGCTGTTCCTTCTGCTTAGAACACTCTTCCCCCAGATATCCACATGGCCAATTCCCTACCTCCTTCGCGTCTCCACTCCATGTCATCTTTTGACCTCTCTGTTTAAAATTTCAACCTGCAACTGCACCTGGTTGGCTTTCCCAGTGCCTATTTTCTTTTTCCAAATCACTTGTCACCTTCAAAATACTATGCAATTTACCTATTTATTATTTGTTGTCTGTCTCATGAAACTAGAAGGAAAGCTCTTCCAAGGTGAAGATTCTTGTTTGTTTTGTTCATTGATGTATTGCCGGGACAATGTTTTTCACATATGGGGTGTTCAGAAAATACTTACTGAAAGAAAGTATGAACTCCTATTTCTTCCTTCTGTCCTGTGGCTCTAGAGCTGTGATTTTGACGAGGTTTTCTTTTCCTTCTGTATTTCATTCCTCCTCTGTCTTTCCCAGAACTCAGTCCAAGCCAGCAAATGTTAATTGAACCGTCATGCTGTGTCAAGTCTCAGAGGAGATGTGAAGGCCCCAGGGCAAGGGAGGAGCAGTCTCTACCCTGGAGGAACTTATAATCTAAGGGGAGGTGCAGACACAACAACTAATAACCATAGTGCACAGGGGTGTACATAGGTGCTGTGGGGAAACAGAGGAGGGCCACTTGTGTGCGGCCTTAAAAGATGTGCATTTTATCAAAAGAAAAGGATGCCATGGGGACTTCCCTGGTGGTCCAATGGTTAAGACTACACGCTTCCAGTGCAGGGGCCGTGGGTTTGATCACTGGTCGGGGAACTAAGATCCCACATGCTGTGCGGCGGGGCCAAAGAAAAAAAGAAAAAAGAAAAGAGTGCCATAGACATCTAGGGGATGGGGGTAGAGACAGGGTAGAAGTAAATCAGAAGGAATAATGCTGTGAACTTAATTTTGTGGAGTATTTAAAATTACTTATAGGACGTTGTCTTATGCCCTTGTGGAAATACGTCCATTGTTATTTTGATGCTTTCCATGACTTTGTAATCAAAGTTTGCAAATTAAATATTTCCAGGACTGTTCTTTGTTCTTTCTCCTCTTCTTCTGACTGGAGAACTGTTCTGGCATGTGGAGCTCTGACCCCAGGCTGGTAGTAAGTTTCTTGGACTTAAACTGCAAGGCATGTTCTTTATCTCATATTCTGATTGTAAACACAATTTTCCACTTAGAAACAGAAGTTTTATTGAAACAGGGAAACAAGTGATGTGAACAAAGCACAATTTCTATATGTTACTTGTATTGTGTCAGCTCTTCTAAAACAAAATAAACTCTTAGATACGCGACCCTCAGTACTTCCTCCTTTT
Source organism: Stenella coeruleoalba (assembly GCF_951394435.1). NCBI lineage: Eukaryota > Metazoa > Chordata > Mammalia > Artiodactyla > Delphinidae > Stenella > Stenella coeruleoalba. The sequence goes on along the minus strand of NC_137154.1, from coordinate 41,715,674 downwards.
GGCGCAGTTATCAGGCATTCTGACTTCTGCATTGAAACCCTGAAGGTTTTGTTTTTGTTTTTGTTTTTCCTGAAACTGATTTAATTATTCAGCAGGCACTCTCAGACCTATTCAATGGAAAGTTGTGAGTTTGCCTTTCTACAGTTTCCTGGGTGGTTTTTCCTACATGACAGGAATGAAAAATTAAACTGTCATGTCAAATTGGAATGCTTCTGGAAGTAGGAGGAACCCTCTGACTTTTGAATCTCTCAGACTCCCTGAATAAAAGAAAGTGGTTATTCCCTTGTCTCCTGAAGCAGAGTGAAGCATGCCCTCACAAGAGGTATTTTAAGTGTTCTAAATGTGACTTGAACCGATGTAAGAATCGTACTTCTCAGGAACAACTTGAGCTCCTACATTGGCACCTTTAAAAAAGTTTCTTTTTATAAATTCAGACTTATGTTGAGTATAGCCCTTTAACGAAAAAACCTTAAGTATAGGTTTGGAAATAAATTAGTTTTATTTCAGTCACAATAAGCAAATATTTGCTGAGTGCCTCATTATACAGACATTCTACCAGGTGCTGGAGATACAGAATGAATAAGATATAGCCCTTTTTTAAAAAGGTGTTCAGTTCATAAGTCAGGTAGCTACAGATTCACATACAATGTACATTTCTATATATATTCTCTCTATATATAATAAAACAGTTGCATTATAAATATAAAGAAAATCATGTGTATATATAGATGAAGGTACAAGCCTTAAAAACAAAGTCTAATTTAAAAAATTAAGAGAGGAAACTCATATATACAGAGAACTTCTGAGAAAACATATCTGAAGCAAACTGTATTTTTGTTTCTTTGTGGGTAAATATGAAGAATTTTTAACCCTAGATTCTACAGAGAGACATTTGAAAGCAGGACATAGAAAGTATTAAATATAAACAGAAAGGGCTTCTAAGTGATGGAGGGAAACCTCTCTTAGTCATAATTAACACAGAAATTATTATTCTTCCTCCTCAATCCAATACTGAAGCCAATAGCTATAGTACTACAGAGGGAAACGACACCTATAGTAGGAGATTTTATGCAGGCTAGTCACATGGTAAATACAGATGAGTGAAATAGCCAAGAGATACCTCAAAAGCTAGAATTAAAATGCAATAGTGGCAACTTGAATCCTTGAAGACTGAGATTTGTGCAATTGCAGAGAGAGAAAGGGAGAAGTAGACTGATTTTGGTACAAGGGTGTGGCTGGGGTCACGTGAATGGGTGTAGATCAGCATGGGGACAGTGCATATGACAAAGAAAGGAGATCTGGACCTAAATCAGATAATATCAGAATTCCTATATTTTAACACATCTTCAATTATAACCTACCATTAATTTAGAAACAACTCAGGAGAAACAAACACTACTTTAAGGAATGCAATTCAAAAAATTTCTGCTCAGCTTTATCTGTATAATTACACGGTACTTTCTTTTCTAAAGAAAGACAATCAAATCTTAAGTCTAAGATTTTTCCAAACACTGAATTCAAATATTTTTCTGAATTATTTTTGGCCAATAGTGATGCTTACCATCACACGATTTATTGATTTTTCACAAAAAACACTTTTGACTTCTTTGGCATCTTTATTATCTTTAGGATTGGCAATATAATTTTGAGTCGTATAAAAGAAAACCTTGTCTGCATTTCCTATTTGGCTACTGTAGTCTACCCCCCAGCCCCAATCAACATTGAATTATTAGAAATTAAACTGGTATTGTTGAGTAGAGAGACTTAAGCCAGGTACAGCAAAGGGCTTTTTCCTGGTACCCAAGATGTACAGCTTAAATAAACACCCTCATAGCTGGGCAGTAACTGAAAAACCCTTTTCTGGGTGTGTATGTGATATGCCATCAAGAAATGTTTCAATGGACGCGCTCAATGGACGCGCTGTTTTCTTCATTCCTCCTGAGCGTCACCAGCTTGTTCTCCTGAGGGCATGGGTGGACAGTGGGCACCCTCTTTCCTCCACATGGCTGCTTCCACATCCTGCTGCCTCACTCTTGCCTTCCTTGATGATGCTCTATTCGGTTTTACAACGTATCTGTCTGGCAGTTTCTTCCAAGTCATCTTTGTTTATTTCCCCCAGCCCCTTAAGTTTTTGGGTGCTCGTGATTCTTTCCTGGACTCCCTTTCCTTCTTACTTTATACTCTTTTCCTGGTTTAATCTAATTCACCCCCACCCCACAGATTCAATCTTCATCTATAACCTGAAGACTCTTGAATCCATGTTTCTGGTTCAGACTTCTTTCTCAAGTTCCAGACTCTTAAATCAAACTACGTCTCAGAAACCTCCTCTTGAGTGTGTCATAGGCACTTGAAACTTAAGATGTAAAAACTAAACTTATTAATCTCAGCCACCACCCAAACCGTTACTCTCCCAATAGTTTCTCCCTCTGTTGAATGGCGCTGTCCAGTTGTCTAAGCTAGAAACCTGAGAGTCACCCTGACTCCTCACTTCCCCTTGACTCCCAGCCATCTTCCAAATTCTATTGCTTTGACTTAAAATTTTCTCATACTTCCGTTCCCTTAGTTCAGGTCCTCATCAGCCTTTATCTGACTAGTACTAACTGACTAACAAGTATCCTTGCCTCCAGTCTTCCCGGTTAAATCCTTTTTCTGCACAGTTACCAAGAGTGATCTTTCTTAAAACCAGAGCACACGTTTGTTGTTCTTACCTGCTCAACATCCATTCACCATTATTCTGGTGACAGTACCCTGATGTGGAGGAACCACCTTCCCCCTTCCCCCTCTAGGGAGTTTGAATGGGGCACTGATCCTGGTTCAGGGGGTGGAGTTTGAGATCATCCTGGCCAATCAGCACACTGAGCCCTCGGCACAGTGATTGGTTCAGAGAGAGCTTGTGACCAAATTGGTTCAATCAGAATGAGTCCTGTGACTTGAGGGAGAACTGCCAGGAAGAAAAGCTCTCTTACTACTGGATTTAACTCTGGGTAGACATAGGCATAGGACCGCCATCCCACAGAGCTAGAAAATGAAACCAACATTTAGGAAAGCAGAACCAAAAGATGGAGTAGAACCATACTAATAACATAATTTAAGCCCTACGTCAAGATTTGACTGAAGCCAACTTTACCCTTCACGCTTAAGTTATGTGACCGAAAGATTCATGTTTTTGCTTATGCTCCTTTGGGTTGAGGTTTTTATTTGTTTCTTTTCATCATTTACTACTAATAATCCAGACTCTTATCATTCCTCTACTTCATGGTTTCCCAGTATTCTTCAGGATGAAGTTCAAAGTCCCTAGACTGTCATAAAAATCTTTATGATCTAGTACCTGCTTACCTTTTAAGCTTCATCTTCGGCCACTCCCCACATCTCCCGTTAAGCTCCCATCACACATAGCTTCCTATAGGTCTCCGAGTTTGTCATCCTTCCATTCACCATCATGCTTTGCACTCACAATTTCCTCTCTCTAGAAGAATCTCTAGTCTGCCTCACAATGCTTCCTCTTACTCTCTTCAAAATTGAAATCAGCCATATTCTCTTCTAAGAAATTTTCTCTGATTCCCTTTCCTTAGTCCACATTAGGAAACCTCCTCAAGCCCCCTTTACATCATGTGTAAATCTCAATATTAGCATTTATCCTATTGGGTTACAATTTTCTATGTTGCTCTTTGTCTCTTCCCCATACAATAAACTCCTTGAAGGCAAGATCCATGAGTCTTTGTGTCCTTCAAGGCCTAGTATTACACTCATCACAGACTAAGATCATGAATGATGCTTGAATCAATAAATGCCTTTCAATGTTATTTACATTTATAGGCAATAAATTATAAGCTCTTTGAAGGAGGGACAATATTTTCCTCTTATTTATATCACTCACAGCATGCACTGTACTTCATATATAGTATGCATTTAGTAAATATTTGTCTAAAAGTTGGATGGAGGAAACATATGCCATCAAACTATGCCACCTTCTACCTCTCCTTCTTGTTGTCATTCATTGATCCCCCTGTCTAACCATCATTCACTGTAGGCTTCAGCTTTTCACAGCACTCCTGACATTAACAATCATTTTGTTAGTGTCAGCATCTATGGAGAAGACACAGCCAACAGCTGGCCCCAGACATTCAGCTCCTCATTCTCATGATGAATTCTCCACCCCACTTCAGCTACCAACTCCTATGCAATACCCTACTCTAGGTCTTATCATCACCAGTAGCTACACCTCCTCTCAAAATCTCAATTCCATGTCTCCCATAACCTTCTGTCAACCTTGTAGAACCACACTGTAATAATTCTTCATCTTCATTTAGAACTTCAGTCTATAGACACTATCATTTTGTACTCTTTATTATGCCCTTGTGTCCTTATCTTAACCCTACCCACCTTAGAGTCCATCATTATCATCAGTCCCTTTGAGTTTAGATTATGTCTCAGGCAAGTGCTAGGTGCTGGGGATAAAGCAGGGAAGAACAAGCAGGTTCTGCACTCCCAGAATTTACAGTCTGGTGGGGAAATAGATATTAAATACATGAAGAAACATACAGATGTATGATTAAGCAGTTTGAGAAGTGCTTGGAAAGGAAAGTACAGGAGGTAATGAGTTTGCATAATAGGATCGTCTAATCCAGTCTCTGGAGACAGGGAAGGCTTTCTTGAAGAATATTAAAAAGAATTTCTTCTCCCTCTTGCGAGAGCACCAGAATCACTAACTAACTGCTGAACAGTCATCGACAGGAAGACACGGGAACTTACGATAAAAGATACCCCACATCCAAAGACAAAGGAGAAGCCACAATGAGATGGTAGGAGGGGCACAATCACAATAAAATCAAATCCCGTAGCCACTGGGTGGGTGACTCACAAACTGGAGAAAAATTATACCACAGAAATCCACCAACTGGAGTGAAGGTTCTGAGCCCCATCTCAGGCTTCCCAACCTGGGGGTCTGGCAACAGGAGGAGGAATCCCCAGAGAATCAGACTTTGAAGGCCAGCAGGATTTGATTGCAGGACTTTGATAGGACTGGGGGAAACAGACACTCCACTCTTGGATGGCACACACAAAGTAGTGTGCATACCAGGACCCAGGGTGAAGGAGCAGTGACCCCAGAGGAGACTGAAGCAGACCTACCTGCTAGTGTTGGAGGGTCTCCTGCAGAGGTGGGGGGTGGCTGTGGCTCATCGTGAGGACAAGGACACTGGCAGCAGAAGTTCTGGGAAGTACTCATTGGCTCTCCTGGAGTCTGCCATTAACCCCACCAAAGAGCCTGTAGGCTCCAGTGCTGGGTTGCCTCAGGCCAAACAACCAACAGGGAGGGAACTCAGCCCCACCCATCAGCAGACAAGCGGATTAAAGTTTTGCTGAGCTCTGCCCCCCAGAACAACACCCAGCTCTACCCACCACCAGTCCCTCCCATCAGGAAGCTTGCACAAGCCTCTTAGATAGCTTCATCCACTAGAGGGCAGACAGCAGAAGGAAGAAGAACTACAATCCTGCAGCCTGCAGAATGAAAACCACAATCACAGAAAGATAGACAAATGAAAAGGCAGAGGACTATGTCCCAGATGAAGGAACAAGATAGAACCCCAGAAAAACCAACTAAATGAAGTGGAGATAGGCAACCTTCCAGAAAATGAATTTAGAATAGTGATAGTGAAGATGATCCAGGACCTCAGATAAAGAATGAGGCAAGGATTGAGAAGATGCAAGAAATGTTTAACAAAGACCTAGAAGAATTAAATAACAAACAAACAGAGATGAACAATACAATAACTGAAATGAAAAATACACTAGAAGGAATCAATGGCAGAATAACTGAGGCAGAAGAATGGACAAGTGACCTGGAAGACAGAATGGTGGAAATCACTGCCATGGAACACAATAAAGAAAAAAGAATGAAAAGAAATGAAGACAGCCTAAGAGACCTCTGGGACAACATTAAACACACCAACATTTGCATTATAGGTGTCCCGGAAGGAGAAGAGAGAGAGAAAGGACCCAAGAAAATATTTGAAGAGATTATAGTCGAAAACTTCCCTAACATGGGAAAGGAAATAGCCATCCAAGTCAAGGAAGCACAGAGAGTCCCAGGCAGGATAAACCCAAGGAGAAATATGCTGAGACACATAGTAATCAAACTGACAAAAATTAAAGACAAAGAAAAATTATTAAAACCAACAAGGGAAAAATAACATACAAGGGAACTCCCATAAGGTGAACAGCTGATTTCTCAGCAGAAACTGCAAGCCAGGGAGTGGCACGATATATTTAAAGTGAGGAAAGGGAAGAACCTACAATCAAGAATCCTCTACCCAGCAAGGATCTCATTCAGATTTGACAGAGAAATCAAAAGCTTTACAGAAAAGCAAAAGCTAAGAGAATTCAGCACCACCAAACTAGCTCTACAACAAATGCTAAAGGAACTTCTCTAAGTGAGAGACACAAGAGAAGAAAAGGACCTACAAAAACAAACCCAAAACAATAAAGAAAATGATAATAGGAACATACATATCAATAAGTACCTTAAATGTAAATGGATTAAAAGCTCCAACCAAAAGAGACAGACTGGCTGAATGGATAGAAAAACAAGACCCGTATATATGCTATCTACAAGAGACCCACTTCAGACCTAGGGACACATACAGACTGAAAGTGAGGGCATGGAAAAAGATATTCCATGCAAATGGAAATCAAAAGAAAGATGGAGAAGTAATACTCATATCAGATAAAATAGACTTTAAAATAAAGAATGTTGTAAGAGACAAGGAAGGGCATTACATAATGATCAAGGAATCAATCCAAGAAGAAGATATAACAATTATAAATATATATGCACCCAACATAGGAGCACCTCAACACATAAGGCAAATGCTAACAGCTATAAAAGAGGAAATTGACAGTAACACAATAATAGTGGGGGACTTTAACACCTCACTTACACTGATGGGCATCATCCAGTCAGAAAATTAATAAGGAAACAGAAGCTTTAAATGACACAATAGACCAGATAGATTTAATTGATATTTACAGGACATTCCATCCGAAAACAGCAGATTATGCTTTGTTCTCATGTGCACATGGAACATTCTCCAGGATAGATCACATCTTGGGTCACAAATCAAGCCTTGATAAATCGTATCAAGCATCTTTTCCGACCACAACACTATAAGATTAGAAATAAATTACAGGAAAAGAAACCGTAAAAAACACAAACACATGGAGCTAAACAATACAGTACTAAATAACCAAGAGGTCACTGAAGAAATCAAAGAGGAAATAAAAAAATACCTAGAGACAAATGACAACGAAAACACAATGATCCAAAACCGATGGGATGCAGCAAAAGCAGTTCTAAGGGGGAAGTTTATAGCAATACAATTCTACCTTAAGAAACAAGAAAAATCTCAATCTAACCTTACACCTAAAGGAACTAGAGAAAGAAGAACAAACAAAACCCAAAGTTAGTAGAAGGGAAGAAATCATAAAGATCAGAGCAGAAATAAATGAAATAGAAACAAAGAAAACTATAGCAAAGAGCAATAAAAGTAAAAGCTGGTTCTTTGAGAAGGTAAACAAAATTGATAAACCTTTAGCCAGACTCATCAAGAAAAAGAGGGAGAGGACTCAAATCAGTAAAATTAAAAATGAGAGAGGAGAAGTTATAACAGACACCACAGAAATACAAAGCATCATAAGAGACTTTTACAAGCAACTGTATGCCAATAAAATGGACAACCTGGAAGAAATGGACAAATTCTTAGAAAGGTATAACCTTCCAAGACTGAACCAGGAAGAAATAGAAAATATGAACAGACTAATCACAAGTAATGAAATTGAAACTGTGCTTAAAAATCTTCCAACAAACAAAAGTCCAGGACCAGATGGCTTCACAGGTGAATTCTATCAAACATTTAGAGAAGAGCTAACACCCATCCTTCTCAAACACTTCCAAAAAACTGCAGAGGAAGGAACATCTCAAACTCCTTCTATGAGGCCACCATCACCCTGATACCAAAACCAGACAAAGATACTACAAAAAAAGAAAATTACAGACCAATATCACTAATGAATATAGATGCAAAAATCCTCAACAAAATACTAGCAAACAGAATGTAACAACACATTAAAAGGATCATACACCATGATCAAGTGGGATTTATCCCAGGGATGCAAGGATTCTTCAATATATGCAAATCAGTTAATGTGATACACCATATGAACAAATTGAAGAATAAAAACCATATGATCATCTCAATAGATGCAGAAAAAGCTTTTGACAAAATTCAACACTGATTTATGATAAAAACTCTCCAGAAAGTGGGCATAGAGGGAACCTACCTCAACATAATAAAGGCTGTGTATGAAAAACCCACAGCAAACATCATTCTCAATGGTGAAACACTGAAAGCATTTCCTCTAAGATAAGGAAGAAGACAAGGATGTCCACTCTTGCCACTATTATTCAACATAGTTTTGGAAGTCCTAGTCACGGCAATCAGAGAAGAAAAAGAAATAAAAGGAATACAAATTGAAAAAGAAGAAGTAAAACTGTCACTGTTTGCAAATGACATAATAGTATACATAGAGAACCCTAAAGATGCCACCAGAAAACTACTAGAGCTAATCAGTGAATCTGGTAAACTTGCAGGATACAAAATTAATGCACGAAATACTAACAACAAAAGAACAGAAAGAGAAACTAAGGAAACAATCCCTTTCACCATTGCAACAAAAAGAAGGAAATACCTAGGAATAAACCAATCTACAGAGGTAAAAGACCTGTTTTCAGAAAACTATAAGACACTGATGAAAGAAATCAAAGATGACACAAACAAATGGAGAGATATACCATGTTCTTGGACTGGAAGAGTCAGTATTGTGAAAATGCCTATACTGCTCAAAGCAATCTACAGAGTCAATGCAATCCCTATCAAATTACCGATGACATTTTTCACAAAACTAGAACAAAAGATTTTACAATTTGTATGGAGACACAAAAGACCCTAAATAGCCAAAACAATCTTGAGGAAAAAAAAAAACAGAGCTGGAGGAGTCAGACTCCCTGACTTCAGACTATACTACAAAGCTACGGTAATCAAGACAATATGGTACTGGCACAAAAACAGAAATGCAGATCACTGGAACAAGATAGAAAGCCCAGAGATAAACCCATACACCTATGGTCAACTAATCAATGACAAAGAAGGCTAGGATATACAATGGAGAAAAGACATTCTCTTCAATAAGTGGTGCTGGGAAAACTGGACAGCTACACGTAAAAGAATGTAATTAGAACACTCCCTAACACTGTACATGAAAATAAACTCAAAATGGATTAAATACCTAAATATAAGACCAGACACTATAGAACTCTTAGAGGAAAACATAGGAAGACCACTCTTTGACATAAATCACAGCAAGATCTTTTTTGACCCACCTCCTAGAGTAATAGAAATAGAAACAAAAATAAACAAATGGGACCTAATGAAACTTAAAAGCTTTTGCACAGCAAAGGAAACCATAAACAATATGAAAAGACAACCCTCAGAACGGGAGAAAATATTTGCCAGTGAGTCAACGGACAGAGGATTAATCTCCAAAATATGTAAACAGCTCATGCAGCTCAATACCAAAAAAATAAATAACCCAATCCAAGAATGGGTGGAAGACCTAAATAGACATATCTCCAAAGAAGATATACAGATGGCCAAGAGGCACATGAGAAGATTCTCAACATCACTAATTATTAGAGAAATGCAAATCAAAACTACAATGAGGTATCTCCTCACACTGGTTAGAATGGGCATCATCAGAAAATCTGCAAACAACAAATGCTGGAGAGGGTGTGGAGAAAAGGGAACCCTCTTGCACTGTTGGTGGAAATGTAAATTGATACAGCCACTATGGAGAACAGTATGGAGGTTCCTTAAAAAACTAAAAATAGAATTACCATATGAGCCAGCTATCCCACTCCTGGGCACATACCCAGAGAAAACCATAATTCAGAAAGAAAGACACATGCATCCCAATGTTCATTGCAGCACTATTTACAATAGTCAGGTCATGGAAGCAACCTAAATGCCCATTAACAGACGAATGGATAAAGATGATGTGGTACATATATACAATGGAATATTACTCAGCCATAAAAGGGAACGAAATTCGGTCATTTGTAGAGACATGGATGGACCTAGAGACTGTCATACAGAGTGAAGTGAGTCAGAAAGAGAAAAGCAAATATCATATATTAATGCCTATATGTGGAATCTAGAAAATGGTACAGATGAACCTGTTTGCAAGGCAGAAATGGAGACAGATGTAGAGAACAAATATATGGATATCAAGAGGGGAAAGCAGGGTGGGGGGGTGGGATGAACTGGGAGACTGGGATTGACATATATACACCAATATGTATAAAATAGGTAACTAATAAGAACCTGCCGTATAGCACAGGGAACTCCGCTTCGCCGTACAGTAGAAACTAACACAACATTGTAAAACAACAATACCCCAATTAAAAAAAATAAATAAAAATAAGTTCTTTTTGTTTTTAAAAGGAGGAAAAGTATTTCTGCACTTTAAAGGTTAATTTTTAATTATCTCAAAAATCCACTCAACTTCTACCTAGTAAAAGCACTGATGATTGCCTTCTAACCGATCCCGGTACTTCCAGTCTTTCCCCACACCCTTCGGGGTATATCACCCTTCCTAGGCATCTCTTGGTGTCCACATTTTCTCTTTCTCCTCCTGCCTTCGCATGCTTCTGGAGATACCAGTAAAAATAATCAAAACAGACCATAAGTCCTTTGGAAACCCTGTAAGTAATTGTTACCTTTCCTGCCATGTGCAGTGCTCAGGTACAATGGCCCATGTCTGCTAATTAAAAATCAGCACTTTTCATTTTGCTATTAAAAGTGGTGCATTGGCTCCTTGGCTCTCTCCCCACAAGGCTCTTTGGAAGCTGTCTTATTTATCCTTCATCAGTAGGCGGCTCAACTCTCCCCCAGCATCTGAGAACCTGGCCCTCTGCAAGGGTTATCTTCATTTGGCCTGTCCAGCTATACTCTGACAGCTTAATGTCTGAGTCACTGAGCTTCCCTTCCTCTTGGGCAAGGGCATCTGTTGGGTTTATTATAGAATGCTGTGTTCCTCTTCCATGCCTATAAAGAACATTGTACTGCTCCAGGGAACAAATCATCCCTGTGTAGCTGGTTGAAACAAGCTACAACTGCTTTCTACTACTGAGAGCAGACGCTCTGCTGAGGGCTGGCTCTTCAAGAAAAGAATCTCCTGAGTTCTATGAGCTTCCCACTCACTGGCCAGTGGTCATCCATATTTTGCCTCAAGCTTTCCTCTGGGCACCTGACTCCTCTGGAGACAGGAGAAAATGACCAGGAAATATAATGAGGCTACTGGAAGAACAGGAGAAAATGATTAGCTTTCCTAGACTTTGGAGCTTGAAGAATCATGATTTTTGAACTGGCTACTAAACATACTTGAATAAAGATGCTTTTGAAGGCATTTAAGAGATCAGTTAATAAGGTAAATGGGGGAGGAAGGGAGGTAGGATGGGAAAGAGAGAGAGAGAGAGGGAGAGAGAGAGAGAGGGAGAATGAGAGGGGGAGAGAGAGAGAGAGAGGGAAAGTGAGAGAGGGAGAGAGAGAGAGAGATGGAGGGAGAGATGGAGAGAGAGAGAAAGAAGTGAACAGTGTGCACGGAGCAAGGAAACAAGAGAACTATCTTGAATTTTAGCCACTGGACGTCCAAGGAGTTATGGTTTTTTTGCCTGGAGCCATCTCAGATAGCTCTTTCATCATTTGAAGAGTCCTTCCTCTCTGTGTTGAAGTCTTATAGCCTCTAAGTTTTGACATAAGCTTTCCTAGCATTCCTCTTGTGATGGGTTTGGGTGATGAACCAGATGGGAAGAGGTTCCAGTCAGGTAGACCTTTTGGAAGGGTGCTGTTCTTATCAAGGTGAGAGATGAGCTAAGACAAAGGCTGCATGGATTGAGAGGGGAGGAGGAGGAGGGATTAAAAAGACCTCAAGAAAGTAGAATTGGAAGGATTTGTAAATTACCCATATCTGGAGGGAAATGAGAAAGGAGAAGTTCACGGTAAGATCTAGGTTTCTGGCTTGGGCCATGGAGTGCATTTTCCATGGGAATAGAGGTGGATGAAGGTGGAAAATTGTCAGCCCTGGAAGGGGTCCGGGGAAGGGAGAGACCCTGACAGCCATTAGGATGCATGTGGAAGGGGGGTTAGGGCACACGGATGGCAGAGAGGGGTGGACATGCTGACAGTCCCAACCCTTCACAATCGAACCTTGGGGCAGAAATTACTCATCAGTTGTGCCACTCTTTCCCATGGAGCTTGGATGTAGCACCAGAACATTTAGTGACGTAATGGCTCCTGGAAGTCATTATTAGTTCATTAAACTTAGTTCTGGAGATGAAAGCTGTTTGCTTCCTCTTATTGTCCTAGAGGTTTAGGAGCCCAGCTTATGGGTAAGAAATCTGCACCCTCACCACCACTCAGTGCCTGCTTAGCAAACTCACTGCCACCCAGGCCAGCCTCCTCACTCCCACCTCGAGACTCTGCCTTTTCTTGGCACCTCTGAGAGCTCCTAGCTACTGGTGTCAGCAGTCAGGATCTAAAGATGAGCATTGCGCCACCCTGACCTGGGCTGTGTCCCTGTTCATAGTTGTTTTTTTTTTTTAATTGAACTACAGTTGATTTACAATGTTTCAGGTATATAGCAAAGTGATTCAGCTATATATAGATAGATAAATAGGTAGATATTCTTCTTCAAATTCTTTTCCATTATAGGTTATTATAAGATATTGAATATAGTTAGTTCCCTGTGCTATACAGTAGGTCCTTGTTGTTTATCTATTTTATAGATAGTAGTGTGTATCTGTTAATTCCAAATTCCTGATTTATCCCTCCTCCCCTTCCCCTTTGGTAACCGTAAGTTTGTTTTCTCGGTCTGTGAGTCTGTTTCTGTTTTGTAAGTAAGTTCCTTTGTATCGTTTCTTCGATTCCACATGTAAGTGATGGCATATGTTTGTCTTTCTCTGCCTGTCTGTAGTCTCTCTCCATACAAGTCAAGCAGCTTCTTTTAACTAAAGTGAAGTGTGTCCCTTTGCTCCCCCCGCCCCCACCAAACCCCACCTTACAGAACTGCATGGCCGGTAGCCTTGGCCCATCCGGAAGCCTAGAGCCTGAATCTTGGGAGGCTGAGTGACAAGCATGCCCATCAGGAGACAATAGCCATCCTGCTAGAAGGCAACCTGTCCGCATGCTCCGAGGACAGCTTGCAGACAGGCTTTTCCTCCTGCACGATTGCTGCCTGTTTCCCATGTTCCACAAGAGAATGGCTGCACATTCCAGACAAGGGGACTATTTATTTTCCCACCAAAGGTGACACGTGGCATCCGGAGGTCAGGCCCAGGCCGAAGCCATGTTTGCTGGGCTAAAGCCTCGCCTTTTCCCAGAGGCCTGGATTGTTCTGACAGCCGTCCCAGCTGTGTCTTCTGGGCTGGGAATGTTTCCTCAACTGCTCTATACAAACACCCATACTGGCTACTTAGTCTCCCGGGTTTGTTTATCGACCAAAGTCAAGGAATGAGACCCGGTCCAGAGGGCGGGCTCCAGACAGCTCTGCCACAAACAGGTGGTGAAGGGGCAGAGGTGGGACCCCCCAGGCTGCTCTTTCTTCACACAGTCTGAGCACGAGAAGCAGGTTTAGACTATAAAGAGATCTTCAAACCACAATTTGACCCTTTCCAAAGAAACTGCGTGTCTCTACCTCCTTACCTTTGCCAAAGGCATGAAAGTTCTTCAATAGCCTTTCAGCAGTTAGATTTTTTTTGAGAAGCAATCATAATAATGAAGATGAATTTTATTTGAGAAGTGCTTAACACTTTATGAGACACTTTTACAAATATCATTTCATGCAATTCTCAGTACAACCTGGAGCGATCAGGTTGCAAAGCGTGTATTGGGTCAGGCACAGTGCTGGGTAGAAGGGTAAGGAAGACATAAAGATGGGTGAGAGTCCTGACCTGTGGGGGGAACCCACTGTTCAGAGTGTGTGTCAGGTTGGGGAAGACAGACAGGCCTTCTGAGTCTCTCCTCACTCAAGGGCCTCTCAGGTTTTAGATGTTCTTTGGGGGAAAATTTGTGCAAGGGAGTAGGGGACACTTCCACACAAATATTGCTCCCATCCCAAATCCACCAATCCCAGGGAGTAGCCAAGCCTGAATAGGTTGCCTCAAAAACTGCCTACACCTCGATGTGCTTACAGTCTCGTGCAAAGATAGCTGCTGGGTTTGCCTTGAGAGACCATCCTGTTGGGAATCTCGGCTCTGCTACTTTACTAGCTGCGCAAGCTTGGGCAAGGTGCTCAAGCAAGTGGGCAAGTGAATGTGAGCTTCTTCATCTTTAAAATGAAGTTACTATTACTGTTTACTTGTTGGTAGTGAGAGTTAAATGAATTAATGTACGTGATGTGCTTTGAATTGTACTTGTCACATACGTAATATATGATTAATACCTGCTAGCTGTTGTTATTTTTGTTATTATCCTAATAACTACATGGATGGTGAATTGGATGAAAATGAGGTTAGAAGCAGCAATACCAGTTCAGGCATTAGTGAAAAAGTCCAGAGAAGAGTTAGAGGAGTCTACCTGAAGCCCTTTCTTCTTTCTTGCTTTTCTCCCTTCTTCCTCCCTCCCTCCCTCTCACCTGCCCTTATTCCTTCCTTCTTTCTCTTTTTTGGTGGGATGAGTGTGACCAGGGAATTGGAAGAGTCAAGGCTGATTAGATGGCCTCTGGTTGGATCTAGGGCAGGATCAGATCCCAAGCTTTGGGAAGAACCAAAGGACCCATCCAAGCCTCAGGCCATGAGGGAGCGTCCATAAGTCAAACACTGGAAACCAAACACAAAATCCATGTGCCTTGCCTTGCCAAGGGCAAGGCAAGACTGTTGTCAGAAGGCTGAATACAGAGACCAGAGAATACAGTTGGGGAATGGGCTTAGGGTGACAGCCGGGTGGGAACAATCAGAAAGGTCAAAACGATTTGCCACTAACAGGTCTGGGAGGTTTGGGTGGTTAGGTTGGATGATCATAAAGGATCAAAGAAAGGTCAGAGACTTGTATGAATCACACCATCACCACCTTCACCACCACCAATGGCCACCATGTATTTAGCACTTACTGTGATGGTAGTGTGCTAACCCCTTTACGTGCATTTCTCATATAGCATTCAGTGGGGACTATCATTCTCCTCATTTTGAAAGCTGCGATTCAGAAAGGTGAACTTCTTGCTCAAGGTCACAGAGCTGGATGTGATAGAGTAGAATCAGACCCGGGACTGTCTGTCTGTGGAGCCCGTGCTCTATACTCTGCTGTTGCCCTTTACTCAGAAGCGTCACCCGAATGTCCCTAGTGCCCCAGTCTCTGGATCAAGCATTTTGAAAGTTACACAGATGAATTGGACTTGGTCCCTGTTCTCCTAGCTAAGAGTGCAGCAGTGGAGGCAGATATAAAATCGAAGAGCAATTTGTTAAGGGCCAAAATACATTTCAGTTATTTTAAATTTAAATAAGAAATTTGTTAAGGACTGTAACATATCTTCTGGTAGAAAGTGGTCAGTGTTTTCCATAAGCAACATAAGAAATATGAAAGAAACTTGATCTAACAGATTCTGAATTAAGGGAGGGGACACCTAATTTTTAAAAATCTCCTCCAGGCCTAACTTTCTTCTGCTGTTCTCTGCTTCAAGCCTTCTTCTTCTGGTCATTCATCTAATGCAGATGTTAGCTGGCTGGGTGTCCCCAGTCCTCCAAGATGCTGGGCTATCTTCATCCTTTAATGGGTGAAGATGACCCCAGCCTTATCCCATATATGAGGAGAAGCACAGCATCCACTATTATCTTCAGTTTCTACCTATTTTGAATTCTTAACTCCTCTGACATCTCTTTGCTCCACTTCATGCATCACCTCAATTTTCTCCATTTCTCTGCAAGTTACTACCAACACATGGCCTCTTACAGAGTAGACCTTTCTGGAGGGTTTGGGGTACCAGGTAGATCTGAGCACCCCACATTAGAGATCACAACCTACAATCATGTCTTACTTGTCAGCATCCAGGTCACTAAGCTTTCCTGTCCTGGGAAATGTCCTGCTGGCCAGTTTCTCACTAGGCCTTGCTGTCACCTTCTCTGCTCTCAGCCTTGAGAACCTTCCCCTCCCCTCCCATACTGCCAAGTCCCTGCCCAAATCCCCAAAGTCCTATTAATTTCATACTGAGAACACTTCGGCCATCCACCTTCTACCCACAAAACTTGGACTCACTTTGCCCATCCCTTTGCACATCTGAAATTCATTAAGGGGCACTGTTGAATTTTGCCATCTTTTCATGAACTTCATCCAAAGGCACCCAAAGAAACTCTGAAATCAGGGTTCCTTTTAACATGCCAAGTTCATTAGAAAGGAACTCACCCCCCATGAACCCCCTCCCTGCACCTCCCCAGGGGAGGTTGGACTTTTCCTTGTTTGTTTTTCCTCCTCCATCTGCTTCCCCACTTCCCTCTCCGTACCTTAGGTGGATTCCTCAGCCCCACTTAACCCTGGGTTGACCATTAGATTGCCTGGATTTGACTTTACTTTCTTGCCTAACTGTCCTTGACCACACACTCTGCGGCCCAGACCAGGCGTACACTCCAGCCAGGCCCTGTGTCACATGCTTGCTCTCTGGAGGGGGCCGGTTTGTTCTGTGAGGACAAATGTCATCCTGTTCACGGAGGCTGGAGGTGGGGAACCTGGAGCCACCTTCTAAAGTTAGAATGTTCACACCTAGGGGGACACAGGGGTGACCAGGAAATCCATAAAACGGAGGATAGAATCTAGGCAGCTCATGGCTTAGGCCCTGGCTGTCTGAAGGTGACATTAATCGGAATACAAGGAAAGCAGATTTGGGGAGGAAAGGTCCCTTTCAGGCGTATTATTAAGGCTGATGGGCCTGTGGAACAAACAAGGGTGAAAGGCCTTAAGTCAGACATCTGGGAAAACAGGTCTGCATCTCCTGAAGAAAAACAGGGAAAAAAAGGAGGGTATGGGGGAATTGAGGGCCAGAAAGTAGTGTTATCGCCAGAAAAACCGCCTGCTGGATGGCTCAGCTCTTCCTGACCTCCCTGGGGACCAGAGAAGGCTTGAGATCCAAGACCCCCCCCGTACGAAGGGCCCCGCTGTGCCCCTGAACCGCAGCACAGCAGCCCTGCACTTAGCTGGCGCAGGCAGGCAGGCAGGTAATGCGCTCACGTTCAAGGACAATCAGACTCATCAGAGCATGAAATCAGTTTTTTCCAACTAACTCACCCTGGGCAGGAGGAACAGTTTCTTGAGAATGAGGAGTAACCTGTCATTCCCTCAGGCAATTTACCCGTGTCAGTGGAAGTGGACGTTCTTTTAAAGATCAAGGGGCATCTGTGCCAAACCAGGAACTGCCCATGCACCAGAAAAGGTGCCTTTCTTAGAACCAAGCATGGAAGCCTCTGACTCTCTCCTCTGCCTCTAGTCTAAGGGCTTTGGATGCTGGTGGCCACGTCCGAAAAGGAGATGTTACACATCAGCAGCCCAGGGCCACTGGGAGCCAAGAAATAGGTTTCGTTCAATTGTTGATTCATTTTGCATTTATTAAGCACTTTTTTTTTTTTTTTTTTTTTGCGGTACGCGGGCCTCTCACTGCTGTGGCCCCTCCCACTGCGGAGCACAGTCTCCGGACGCGCAGGCCCAGCGGCCATGGCTCACGAGCCCAGCCGCTCCGCGGCACGTGGGATCCTCCCGGACCAGGGCACGAACCCGCGTCCCCTGCACCGGCAGGCAGACTCCCAACCACTGCGCCACCAGGGAAGCCCTATTAAGCACTTTCTATACATCTGGCCCTGTGTCTGATTGTTTTATAAGAGAGACAGGAAAATAGAGGATAGTGTTCGGTGTGTAGACTCTGGAGTCAGGCCTCTTGGGTTTAAGTCTGGCTCCATCATTTACAAGCTACTGACCTTGAAAAACTTGCCTCCCTTCTTTGTGCCCCAATTTCCTTATTTATAAAATTTGGATATAAAAATTGTACCTACTTCCTGAGATTATTGTAAAGACTAAGGGTTCTGATACATGTAGAAGCTCTTACATCATCATCCTGGCACACTGCAAGTGCCCCCGAAATGTTAGTATATGCTGTGGTATGAATGTGTGTGGCCCTGCTAATCCATATGTTGAAAACATAATGCCCAAGGGAATGGTAATAGGAGATGGGGCCTTTGAACGTTGATTAGGTCATAAGGGCAGAACTTCATGAATGGGATTAGTGCCCTTGCAAAAGAGCCCCCATAAAGTTCCCTTACTCCTCCTGCCATGTGAAGTTACAGTAAAAAGACAGCCACCTATGAGGAAGCCCGCCCTCACCAGACACCGAATCTGTCAGCACCTCAGTCCTGGACTTCCCAGCCTTCAGAACTGTGAGAAATAAATGTTGGTTGTTATAAGCCACCTAGTTTATGGTATTTTTGTTGTAGCAGCCTGAATGGACTAAGACAGTATACAGAAGCAAACCCATTTGATTAATGTGGTACACACAGTATTGATGGAATGATGTACCAGATTCCATGAGAGCACTGAAGGAGTGTCTGCAAGATCTCATGGACATGGTGGTGTCTGTACCAAGTCTTGAAGAATAATCAGGAAAGTGGACACTGGGATATGGCTTATCACTGCTGGAGCCAAAGTTCCCGCAGGGGAGAGGCAGGTAGTAAGAGAGGAAAGGTTGACAGGGGTGGACCTCAGGATGTCTTGAATGTCATGCCAAGACATCTGGTATTAGGTAATGCATTGTTAAGATGATTCTGGAATCATTTCTAGGGACTAAAATGCCATGCCATTATTCATTTGCCTTGGAAATAACTGTTCTCTCATCAGGAAGGTAGAATTATAGTTTGTTTATTTTTAACAAAATTGAATTTTTTCAAACCTCCCATCTCTTTGCCAACAGACTATTGTGCCACTGATGGTCCTTCATAAGCCAGTGCCTGTGCTAGCTGGAGTGTAATAATTGTTTTTCCTCATGGACTGACTGAAGCATTGGTCTGTGAGGCAGAAGTTCAGGTTCAAATTAAATGGCATTTGTTCTTATTTAGGTCCACCTGTTCTGAATATTTACAAAGTTGGAAGAAAACCAAGTGAACAAGAGGACAATCTGTGATGGTGTTAGTTTGGGGGACAGATCCTCCTGGTAAAGGAGGTGCGTGTCTGCAGATGCACCCCTCCCAGGAGTCTTTCCAGGCCTAGAGGTGTCTTGAAGGAGCATTTCTAAGTGTTCTTATCAGGATCCTTCCCATTTTCACCAGGCAGTGATCTTTCCTTCGTGCCCAGGGGGTGCGTTCCAAAAGCAACATCATTTGGAGAATCCCCTGCAGCACCTTAGGAAGTACATAGGCTTCAGTGACAAAAGACCTGAGCCTGGTCCCAAATCCAAGCCCTCGTGTCCTTGTTCGTAAAATGAGCAGCACCAAGTTGTTTATCCTGGGGTGGCTGAGAGAATTAGGTGAGGTCGTGTGTGAAGGCTCTGAGAACAGTTGTCCCAGTGCAGTGTGGACAATTGTTATCGTTATTCACTCTGACCACCCCCTCCTGCATCTGCCGCATCCTCCAAGTGAACCCACAGGGTTGCACTGACAGAATTCACATTTGCACAAAACAATGGCACAACACCAGGGGCATATGCCGTGTTAAGAACATGGGCCCTTGCCGCCTGTTGCAGTCGAGAACTCAGATTTGGGGCTGAACCTGACCCTGGGCAGTGGGGAGGAGGACGGTACCTCCTGCAGGTTCTGGTGAAGGTTAAACAAAGCGATGCATATAAAGTGGTTTTCCTGGACCTCAGCCAATGAATGGCAGGTCTTGGCTTGGTGGGATAGGTATTTGAGTGGGGAGCCCAGCGGTGTCAAGAGCTAATCAAGAAGTGGGAAGACTGGGCTTAAGAGAAGACTGATGACACAAGCACAGAAAGAGAAAAAGAGGGACTCATATAGTATAGAAATACAGAGAAAATGGGGGGCAAGGAGAGAGTGAAGGCAAACAGTCCTGTAACACAGGGACGGTGGCACTGGAAAACTGGACAGGGGTGATCACTGCCAGCAAGGTGTGTCAGTTCCCAAGCGTCAGTTTCCTTAGGGGTGAAATGGTGGGGAAGCGTGGTGAGGAGAGGCCTGGGTGCAATGCCTTATGAAGCAGCAGCTTCTACCTCCTGGTTTCAGACAACATGGGCTGATGTCCAGGTGCCGTGCCTGGTACACAGGAGGCCCTCTAATTATCATCCACACTGGGTCACTTGTGCCAGTGAAAGGGGAGCTATTACCTATTATATAATTACTGTAGGAGAGCAGGGCAAATCAGGACTCTGCAGGGCAGGCTGCTTTGTGTGGTCTCGGCAAAGTAATTTCTCAAGTAAACAGGCCCTATCCCTAGGGTTCCTTAAGGGGGATCATATAGAAAAGGCACTCATCGAATTCTTTTTTTCTTCTGACAAAAGGTGGGTTTGGAGAAACAAATGCCTGTACCTATAAACAGAATGTGTCGATGGATGAGAGGGTTATAGTCAGGATGCAGAGTTGCCAGAGAAAATGCAGGAAGTTCAGTGAAATTTGAATTTCAGATAAGCAACGAATAATTTTCAGTGTAAATATGCAGTGGACATACTTACTGTAAAAATTATGTGTTGTTTGTTAAAAGTCAAACTTAGCTGGGAATCCTGCATTTTTATTGGATAGAAATGGCAATCCCACCAGGATGGAACATGTGCCTCTATGGATTTAACTATTAAACTAAATAAAAAGCTATTTAGTGAATACTTTCTATCTGTCGGGAAATGTGCTGGATGCCAAGGTGGCATCCCAAGGGAACAGGACACAGTTTCTGCCACCAACTCACAGGCCAGTGACGGAAGGAATGGAGAGGAAATAGGTTGACATTTACTGAGCACCTGTTAGGATCTGGGCACCGTCACCAGTGTTTCCTAAGTTATCTTAGTAAATCTTCGCAATCAAGGTTATTCCAGTTTCACAGATAAGAGAATTAAGACCCAAAGAAAAGTCATATGCCCAAGGTTTGAGTTTGTAAGTGACGAGTCAAGGATGAAACCCAGGTCTGTCTGACTCCAGAGCCATGTTCTTTCCAATTAAAACACGTTTTCCATAAACACATACAAAAATTGCAACATCAAAAAGGCTGTGAGAGAACACAGGAGAGAGAGAGATGAGCTCTGCTTTGTGTAACCTGGGAAGTTGTTCTCACCAACTTCCTTTAGTTTCAGGTCAAATTACTTCATCAGAAAAGGAGTCAGTTACCGTAAGAAAACCCAGGAACTGGGATCATGGTTGGAAAACTGTGGGGAGTGGAGGTTCCTCTACACTGCTCTCTCTATCTCTCCCCCAGAGTCATGGTCTCTCTCTCGGCATCTCCCCTTCTCACTTCTGGCTGCCTTCCTGTGCTTAGTCAGAGATTCCACTTCAGAACTCTGGCCTGTGCACAGTCAGGATGGTTCCTTAGGGCCCAAATCTACTTCCAGGCTTTTAGTTTCAATTTTCACTAGCAGATGCCTCAGTATTTCAAAGTTTCTATTTAATATTTTTAAAACAGTTTTATTGAGGTTGAATTTACATGCCGTAAGAGCCACCCATTTCCTAATTTAAATTTTGCAACGGACTGTAGGCTAGCTTATGAATGGGTTGCCTTGGTTGAGTGCTCAGCTCTATGTCATGTACCCACCCCCGGCCCAATAGCTGTGACCAGAGGACGGGTCATATGACTGTCCTTTGGGTGGGTGCTGAAGGTTGAGCAGCTTCACTTAGGATTGTGGACCTTTATTATATATTCATGTGTCTCACAGAGAAGGGTTTTAAGAGGAGGTGACACTTGATACGGGCCTTGAAGGACACGTGAAAAGCAAAAAAGGGAAGAAAGACATTCTAGCCAAGGAACATCATGTGCAAATGCAGAGGTGCACAAAATAGGAATGAGCAGAGAGAGTGAGTGGTTTGGAGAGCCTGGAGCACAGAGTCCTAGATAGGAAGACAGGTGGTGTGAGCTGAACGTAGGCTTTCACGTTTCGAGCTTGGCTGCTTGGGTGGATACCATTGGAAGTACAATGAGATTGTGCTTCTATGAGAAATATAAGTTTGGGTGTGAAAGATGGATGCGGCTGGTTTGGGTATGCTGGGTTTGAGGGGCCTATAGAACATCTATATGGGGAGGGTCCAGTAACTGTGTATCTAACTAGACGCACAGTTAGAAACCTATAGTAATCTTCAGCCCAAACTTGTTAATCTAGGCTTTAGAAGACCTTGATGCTGAGCTGTAAGACAGTGCAGCAGGAAAATGAAGCCGTTCCTCCTGAGATACCTGCTCAAGCCATCCTGAGGGTGGGTCACACCAAATTCTGCATGGTTGATTCAGCCCCAGTTCAACCATCTGTGTACCTCATGAGGAAGTAGAGAGCAGCAGAATTCTAACATGCCTTACGTGAAATCGCTGCTTAGCCAGCATGTTGAGATATTAAATGCTGAAAAGAAAAAATATGACCTGCCATAAATTCTCATTACACACGTTATTGCCTTAATAATACAAGTACAGATAGGCCCCTAAAGAATTTTCTGATTTGTCATCAGTATTCAGTTTTAGCTTTTGATTTATTAATTTGTTCTTTTTTTCTTGTGTGCTTATGGTAAGCGTTTTAGAAAATGGATAATTTTTTTGAAGGGAGGAAGAGAAAAATCACCATAAATCCCACCACCCAAAGAGAAACATTTTTAGCAGTTTTGAGTATGTGCTTCAACCTTTCTTTCTTTTTTAAAATTACATTTTAATCTCTATCTAAGTAATACATACGGTTACACGTCAGATGGTACAGAAAAGTTTACGACAGAAAGCAAGTGGGCTCCATCTCAATCTCCTCATACTGTCCCACTTCCCAGAAAGAACATACTTCAGTGGATTCTGCTTCTCGTGGTGGTCGCCTCCATGGCTCACTTTCTGTGCTGTCCAATAGGCTGACCGCTACCCACCTGTGGCTCTTTAAATGGAAATTCATTAAAACTACATAAAAATAAAAAGTCAGCTTCTCAGTCTCACTAGCTACATTCGAGTACTCCATGGCCACATGTCGCCAGAAGTTACCATGCTGGACAGAGCAGGAATAGAACATTGCCATTATCGCAGAAACTTTTATTGGACAGTGGCGCTCAAGATAAAAATGCGCTTTTACCTTTATCTCTTGACTTGTCAATTTTAGGCAGTAGTAATGGCCTCAATTCTGTTTCTACTCGGATATATTTTTAATAAACTTTTAAGAAAAATTCAAGTATAACATACATACAGAAAAACTTATCTGTCATTAATATAAACCTTAAGGACTTACCACAGAGTGAATAATCCAGGTAACTGCCCCCCAGAGCAATAAATAGAATGTTACAGAGACTTCCCTGGTGGCGCAGTGGTTAAGAATCCGCCTGCCAATGCAGGGGACACGGGTTTGAGCCCTGGTCCGGGAAGATCCCACGTACCACGGAGCAACTAAGCCCGTGTGCCACAACTACTGAGCCTGCACTCTAGAGCCCATGCGCTGCAACTACTGAGACCACGAGACGCAACTACCGAAGCCCGTGTGCCTAGAGCCTGTGCTCCACAACAAGGGAAGCCACCGCAACGAGAAGCCCGCGCACCGCAAAGAAGGGTAGCCTCTGCTCGCCGCAACTAGAGAAAGCCCAGGTGCGGCCAAAAAAAAAAAGATTACAGGGAACCCAAACTCCCTCTCATGCTCGCCCCCAATTACTAACTACTCTCTCAATATCCCAACTTCTACGGCCCTGAGTTGGTTTTGCCTGTTTGTAGTCTTTAGTATCTGGCTTCTTTTATGCAAATTATGAATGAGGAAATCATCCATATCGTATGACGGAGAATTCATTCCTTGGAATAGTATTGTTGTGTAGTTTGCATTGTATGAATATGTTACTACAGTTTCTTGATTCTAATATTTAGGGACATTTGAGCTGTTTCCAGTTTGAGGCTATTATGAATCGTGTAGCTGTGAGCATTCTTGTCCATATCTTTTGATATGCATGCCTACACATCTCTGTTAGGTACCAACCTAGGAGTGAAACTTCTGGGTCATAGGTATGAATATGCTCAGCTTTAGTAGATCTTCCTAAGGAGATTGTACCAGTTTATGCTCAGCAGAGTTTGAGAGTATCAGCAGGTATTCCACATCCCCAGTTAGGGATGAAGAAGTGTTGATATGCTAACAATTACATCATTATCTTTTAAATTTGCATTTCCCCGATAACTAATGAAGTTTAACATCTTTTTAGATATTGATTATTTGGATATTCTCTTTTTGTCAAGTGTCTGAGTCTCTTGCCTATTTTACTATTGGATTGATTTTCAGTCTCTTTTTAAAAAATTGGCTTGTAGTTATTTTTAATATTTTATGGATATAATCTCCCTTTCACTTACATGTATTCTCAGACTGTAGCTTTCCAACACCTTTTGCTGATGAAAAAGTTCATGATTTTTAATATAGCCCTAAGTACTAGTCTTTTTCTTTTCCTTTATGGTTAATGCTTTTTGTGTCTTATCTAAGGAATCTTTCTCTACCACAAGGTCATGACTATATTCTCCTATATTATTTTCTAGAAGCTTTATCATTTTTCACATTTATGTCTATAACTGAGATGGAATTTATTTTTACATATGATGTGAGGTAGGAATCAAATTTCATCTTTTTCAATATGGGAGTCAATTGGTTGCATATAATATCTTTTAAAAAAACTATTCTTTCCCATTGCATTTCAATACCACCTTTATCAGACGTCTCACACACACACACACACACACACACACACACACACACACACACACACACACACACACACACACACACACACACACCCTCCGTTTCTGAATTCTCTGACAAGAGATAGATAAACTAAGGCCAGCTGCCTCTTTTTGTAAATGAAGTTCTATTGTAACACAGCCATACCATGTGTATTGTCTTGGCTGCTTTCAGGCTACAACAGCAGGTTTGGGTTGTTGTGAGAGATCATGTGACTTGCACAGCCTAAATAGTTTTTACTATCTGGTGCTTTTCGAAAAACTATATGACCTCTGCATTCTGTTCCTTTTTTAAAAAAATCATTCTTTCACTAATGCTATTCTGACTTAATCACTGTGGCTTTACCATCAATCTTGATTGTTGGTAGCATAAGCCTTCCAGTTTTGTTCTTCAAGATTGTCCTGGCTATTCTTGAGCCTTGGTATTCCCACATAAATTCTATTCAGATATATTTTGATTATAAAAATGTTCTTATACAAATTACATAGAAAGTTCTGTAATTTGTTTTATAAATTACTTAATATATAGTGGAAATCTTGCCATGATATTAAATGTTCTTCTGCAACATTATTTTTAATGACTTCATTGTATTCAATTATACAGATAAACTGTCATTTACTCAACCAAACACATTGCTTGGCCATATGTTTTTCTTCTTTTCCTATCATTAGATTGTAAATTGCTTCTTTAGCTTGTTCATACTCTTTTACTAAGTAATTCCACTTATAGGAATTAACCAAAGTTAATTATCTTAAATGAAAAACGATTGCATGAAGATGTTTATCACAGGATTATTCATAATCATGAAAAATTGGAAGGGACCAATTCACTGACATTTGGTAGATGGCTAATTATGGTATTTCCACTTATTAGAATATTATGCAAATGTTTAAAATAAGGAAGTTTAAAATGCTCAGGGAAACTGAAAATTATTATGTTTTATGCAATAAAGTACATATGTATGTATACTCTTTAATTCGGAGTATGAAACTATAGCCCTTAGAAAAAGATCTGGAAAGATATACACCAAATTAAAGTTAGTTAATACCAGGGAGTAGCATTTGCTAGGGGAGGGGAGGGGTAAGTACTATATTCACTTTTGTCTTGTTTGAATATTTTATAGAACTTATAGAAAAAACTTTTGAAAATCATTTTAAAAAATAGGTTGTGTGATGCATAGAATGATAAAACAGCAATGCCCTAAGGAAAAGATAAGCCCTCTGTAAAAAGTAACACTAAAGACTTGCTTAGTTTTAAGCAAGTGCATGAACAGAGTCTAATATTTAAAGGGAGACTGAAACATCCCAGCTTGGCAGATGAATATAGCACAGGAACATGGAACCCACAGAGGAAAACCCCAGTTAGACCAGAATTATCTCCTAAGTTGCCCTGGATACCCTAATCACTAGCACCAAGTGAACACAGACTGGAGACCGGGGGTCCTTAGAGACTGGTGGATATACTCAGAGTAAAGGGCATGTGGTTCTCATTTCAGAGCGCGGGCTCAAGGTGATCCTGGAAGAGACTGAATGTGACCATGGAAAATGCATTCCATAGGGCTTGTGAGTATCTTGTGGGACCATAAAAACAGACCAGTGTCTGGTAGAGGGGTGGGAATTTTCTCTGAAGAGGTAAATATCCCCATAGCCAATTATCTTGGGAAATGTTCATGAGATGGTCTTTGGACTAGTGGAGAGAAGAACCTCTCCCTTCCCTCTCACGCTTGTACCAGGCAGGTGCAGCCGAGCCTAGACGTTGAGGGAAGCCTGGAGAAATTCTGGTGGTGGACCTGACCCATCTCTGGCCATCAAGAGGCAGGTGGGATGGAGCAGCAATGTGGAATAGTAAGTGGTAGCAACAGCATCAGCAATAGAACAGAAGGGCTGCCCCTACAGCAGCCGACATCCACATCTGGAGGCAATGTTTGCAGAAACACACCTCTTACCTCAGCGGGCTCACGTCTAGGGTCAACACTTCCCCACACCCTTGGGTGCTGGACTCTCATCACTGCACCTAATTTAGATTGTGCTGCCCTGCAGAGTAATGGTGAGTAAGGGTTTCACTCATTAATAACAAGCCATAGAGTCCTACAAAATGACTCTGTTAGCCCTGGCAAGCGGCCAGCCTTTCTCTTCCTTCTTTGCCAAAAAATTAATGAGACCATTTATTGGAAGGTAGAAAGCTAACCACTGCATTTGGTAGTGTTGTAGGTCAAACTGCTCACATTCTGCTCCACTTACGCTTCCATCAGGAAGTAGTAGAGGAGAAAGACCCTGGTCACGTGCTAGGTATTCTTTCCAAATGTTATTTCTCTTAATCTTCACAAAACCCCCTGGAGAGCAGGTATTACTATTAGCTCCTTTTTTACAGAGAAGGAAACTGAGATATAAAATGATTAAGAAAACTGACTGAATTACACAGGTGGTATAAGTGGCAGAGTGGGGATTTGAACCAGTTTATCAAACTCCAAAGGTTATCTCTTGTCTCTCTCTTCATCATAACATCCTCCTTCCTGTTTATTGATGTGCAGAGAGCACTTAAAACAATGTCTGGCAAATAGCAAGTGTTCTATAAACAGTAGTGTCTCCTCCTGGGATTTTACTGTGAGGTCAGTGTTGGTCCCCCTAATTCCTGAGCCTGAATTTCAGTAATTCAACTTTGTTGGAGGAAAATATAGAAACCTAGAAGTTGTGACTGGGTGAAGGAAATTTCCACACCTATGGCTGAAATCCTTAATCTGAAAGGATTTCAGAAATTAGTGGCCTGTCGGATTCATTTATGCAACATAAAACATTCAGATCCAACTTCACTAAAACAGAACGCATGCAGTGGATTAAGTGCTTTAAAAATGCAAAGCAGGTTCTAGAACTTATTGAACTCTTTTCTTAATTAAGCAAATCTTTTATCCAACAAAGGACAGGAAGGTTCACGAGTTTCAGATGATCTCAGTGATTTCCATTATTGGTGGCTCAGGAAGCAAAATGGACTCTTTCTTGGCAGTCATGTGGGTTCCTCTGAGGTTCTGGAAAGGGCAGAAACAGCAGGGGAGAGCAAGTCTGAAATTGGGCAGGAAATGACAAGTCTACGCGAGAGCCGTCTCAGGATGGGCCCCTTGTTGCAGCAAAGCACCAGGTAGGGCAGTGAGGGTGTCTGGTGAGTGAGTGGCCCTCCCATCACTCCTAGATTCTCTTTCCTTTAGAAGTGCTCCCACTTGGCTTCAGTTTTTGCCACTGTCTAATCCCCTGGGGGTGCCACCACCATCTTTGACGACTAGCCTTGCAGAAATGGAAATATCTTTTACGACAGTCTGACTTCCCAAATAAACTTTACTAAATAATAAGAACAAAAAAGAGAAGATTATATAAAGTGCAAGCAGCATAAAGATAGACTTAGAAAATGATGTTTTATATTTGTTTCTTTTATTCTAACCTACATGACTTCTGGCTCCGAAGGTTTGCTTCATTTCACATGTCCTGTGTGTCTTTCCTCCTATGCACATGCTGGGCTGTTTCCACCATACCCAAACCTGCAGCTCAGACATCCTTGAGCCTACAGGGAAAATGACTACTTCCCCACCAGCACTCCCTGTAGTCTAGTCTCTGGTCGGAGCTGATGGCCTTGTTCTCTCCCCAGCTGATGAGCAGGCCTCTGGTGGTTGATACACACACAGAAAAGAAACTCCTCAGATGAGAACCCTGTTTCCTACTCACAAAGGTAGGCTTTTTCCATTTAGATTCCAATGGAATAAACAATACCCTCTCTATCAGACACAGGATAACAGAAACATACTTTTTTTTACAAAGAAGTATTATGATCATAGCAAAGATTTTTTTCCTGATTCAGTTCCTGGTGGTGCATAATCACACTCTCATTTCTTACAAAGTACCTTCTAATAATAAGGCCCCATTGCTGATGGGTTTTTTCAACATTATAGGGTGTCAACCTTTAGCCAGGCAGTGATGGGTCCTTTATTTGTGATTTATACATTACTCAGAAGATACAAGTTTTCTGGGATTTTGATCAAGAATTCCAAACTGTCAGTAAAGCAATTTCACAAGCAAATATCACAGACACAGCTTGAGTTCTGTGTGTGTTCGTACTATGAATGTGTTTTTACGTGCTCCATAAGCAGGTAGCAAAGGACCAGTCATTAAAGGGTAATAAGAGACGGTACCCGCTTCTGTCTGCAAAGTCACACCAGATAGATGTCTGCTAGAATGTAAATAGCCATGGTCTCTGTGAAACAACAGCATACAGTGACAGAGAAGATAGTCTGTGATTAAAATACAGCTGGAGCAGATGTAAACAAAGATGACTGAGATAAGAATGAATTACAAAGAAATTAAAAATGCAGGAGTAGAGGACTGACAAGCAGAAGCAGCACTGCAGAAAATCAGATCAGTGATGTGGAGAACAAATTTCAGAGGGTCTCCCAGGATTTGGAGAAAAAAGATAAAAGAGATGAAAACAATAAGGAACAATATGATAGTTATGAAAAGTAGAAAAAAGAGATCTAGTCTAAGAATAATAGAAGTTCTTGATTAAAAAACAATTAGAATAGAAACAATAATCAAAGACACATTGAAGAAAACTTTCCTGAGCTCAAAAACAAATAGGTCTTTATATTTTTAAAACACTTTATTTTGAGTGATTTTAGATTTATAGAAAAGTTGTAAACACAGAGTTCTTGTATACCCTTTACCAGGTTCCCCCTAATGTTAACACCTTCCGTAACCATGATGCATTTGCCAAAACTAAGAAATTAACATCGGCCCATGACAGTCAACTACAGACTATGCGATTTTCACCAGGTTTTTCACTAGTATTCTTTTACCGTTCCAGGATTCAATCCAGGACACCACACTGCATTTAGCCTTTATATTTTTATAAAAATTGAATTGCAGTGGGAGACCAAAACACTGAGCTATCTATTTGAGCTTTTCAAAAGAGGTCATTCCTCATACCTCACCCTGTCTCATTCCCAACTTCCCCCACTTCTGATTTTTCAATTCCTCCTGAGTTTTCTCCTTGCTCCTTAGATCTGATGTACACTATGACCTTAGAACTTCTATTAATAATTACTTTATTCTCCATTCGCACTGAACTGCCTCAGGGGCCTCGGGTCATTTCCCTCTCTGTCCCCTGTTCTATTCCCAGCACCTTCTCACCCATGCTCCAGCCTCAGGGGCACCGTCACCCCAGCCTCCCCTGAATTTCTCTGCTACTATGTATTCTAGCTGAAAAGACAATTTAGGTCTGGAGAAGTCAAAGGAAAAATGAAAAATCAAAACTGTTTCTATTTGCACGCAGCTCTATGTGCTTCCCTCTTTCCCTTGATAAATGTTTGATCCTTTGAAAATGCCATTATTTCTGTTTCACAAAAGAAAAGAACTCTCCGTGGCTGGGTTTGCAGGGCTGGTTCTCTCTTGGGTATTGTCCTGTGAGTTCACCAGCTTTCCAGAGACGATCACACTTGGGAATGCCCACCTGTGCTAACAAACTCTCTAAGAAGTGGAAATAAAATCAGAACACTGATTCACTGATTTATAAGGAGCAATACTCCTGGCAGACGAATCCATCGTTGCATGGACCTGACCGACCAGTTCCCTAGGAGCCAAATTACTGGATGGCTGCTTGTGTGTATGGGAGCAGAACAAGGGAGTTATAGAATTTGAAATTTTAATGGCATTAGGCCCTAAAAAACTGATGCCTCCATTTCCCCAGGGAGGACAGGCCTGTCCAGTGGCTTGGGCACTCTCCCGGCCTGGCTGGGCACTGGCTCCTCTGGGCACTGTTTGAGCAGCACTTTTTCTCTTTGTGCTTCCACAGCTGCCCCGTCCTGTGGCTCATGCATGCTTTCTCCAGATGTGACCATAATTTTCCTCAATTCTTCTCTGGGTCTGCAAGTCATACTGGTTCGTTAAGCTGATGATGGTTCTGATCAGTCGTATGGGAAACTGAATTTTAACCCTCAGAGACTCACTTCCAAGTCCCCGTGTGGGTATGTACATATGTGTGTGTGTATATGTGTGTGTTACTTACTGTCATGTATGTTCTTTGTGTTCCCTTGAGTGTAGCTCTCCCTGACCCCAGCAAAGTGGGGAAGACCACAAATAGAACAGCAGGAACCCCCCATTTGCTAGGCCCAGGTCAGGGAGTAGATACAGAAACCACCTAAACAGACCCAGTCCCTGCCCTCGTGGAACTTGTGGTCTGGTAGGCATACTGCCATTAATAAAATAACCGCACAGATCATGGAAACATTAGTGAATGCTGTGAAGGAAAAGGACAGGGAAGCACGGACCAACTAAAGAGAGACTTGCTCTAGCTCTAGGAGGTCGGGTAGGAATTTTCTGAGAGATTCACACTTGAGCTGGTATTTAAAGCTTGAGTAGAAGTTAACTAGAGGAACAGAGAGGACAGAGGGCTGGACGTCTTCCAGACTCACTCTCTACCCTTCTCCTTCCTGCTCCGTTCACCTGGGGGCTGACAACCTGGGAGTCCACCACAGGCTTCCCTGCCACCTTGGGCTTTCTGTTGGGGAGCCCTAGCTCCCTAGGGAATCAAAGGGAAAGAGGAGCCTGAGATCAGCGCTCAGGGCTCCTATACCCTGTCTTCTTCCCAGTGGAATTGCCTTGGGGAGGCAGGAGTCCTGTGCTGGGTCCTGTGCTCTCTCTCCCCAGCTGTGCTGCCCTTTGACCCATGAGAGAGGGCCCCTGCCGTGGGCACCATGCTTTAGTGCTCTGGTCCTCCCCCAGCTGCCCACCTGCCCATGGTGTGAGAGCCCCTGCCCTTCCGTTTTTCGTGCCCACACCCCATCTCTCTTCTAGAGTATGGACCACACCAGTAGCGTTCTGAGCCCTAGGCTTCAGGGGTTGGCCAGAGGGTTGCGTGGTGCATGTGTGGTGGGTTCTAGGGGCAGTATGGCCATGAAGGCTGGGGTGTCCAGCTGTATGAATGAGATCACATGTGGTTATAGGCAGAGGCAGGGATGGGAAGAGAAGGGGGTGGGTTGTGAGCCAGGGGCTCGGGCCCAGATATTCCCCTTCTGTCATGTTGTTCCCACACAGAACTCTGAGCAGTGGGAGACTTCTAAATTCAAACTCAGTCTTACAGGTTGTTCTAAAGGTTTATTTGCCAAGGTCAACTGATAGAATAGTTGACCTTGGCTATATTTCATTTAGCAGTTTGTTAGTTTGAGTTATGACTTTCAAATATTTAGACATGTGGTTTGGGAGGCCTCCAAGTGTTCTTATCCTGCGCCCACAAGTGTGTGGGCTGAGCTGCTTCCAGGGACCCCTCCCGCCCTCATCACTTGTCTCTTTGGACCTAAGGGTAGGATGCCGCAGGCACGCATTCCCTGTGCTTCCCCTGCACCCACACCTTTGTGAAGGGCCCCCTGCAAGCAGACCCTCCTTGAGTTATACTATTCTGAGTAGGCCATCTGTCTCTTGTCAGGACCCTGATTGGTTCAGCAGGTGTTACAGACGGAAGGAACAGCATGTGAAACACACACACACACACACACACACACACACACACACACACACACACACACACACACACACACACCACCTCTTTTTGTTTATACCTTTCATTTCTCCTGCAAGCCATTAGTTGTAGGAAATAAGGTAGAGAGAGATGCTAAATGAGGCAGGAGGGCTAAGGGTTATTGTGGTTGTTAAGCTAAAGTGTATGTGTGTGTATGTGTGTGTGTCTGTGTGTGTGTACATGCGGAGGGGGTTGCCGTATCTCAGCTCACGTAGTGCTTTCTCTCCCAGCCCTATGAAAAGTGAGGACTCACCAAGCCCCCTCTGCAGACCTTGGCTGGCATGAGCTAACCCCTGGCATCTTCAGATGCTCCCCAGGCTGGCTCCAATTGCCAGACCAGAGAGAAGGCAGTGCCATGGCTCATCTCTGAAGCTCCTCCCTGCAGGACAATTGGATTCCTGTCCCCTCTTGCCCCTCTCCTCAGGGACTCTACTTGCCCAGTTCTGCTCACTTGGCCTTCCTCACTTCCCAAGTTCCCCAGGAAATATGGAAGTGTCTCTCCTCCTAAGCAAGTACCTGAAGCCAGCTCAGATGAGGTCATGTGCACGAATGTAACTGGGATGCTAGACAAGCACCGCTGGTGGTGTAATCAAAACACAGTTGTATTTTTCTCTCCCGCAATCTTTTGCCATTTATTCAGTAGGGATAAATCTGCCTCTGCCCGGGATGAAATCTCGAGCAAGCACACAACTATTCTGCTCACTCCCAGGTAATAGATGTGCCTAGGTCACTTTAACTTGCAAACACAGTCTAATTTAGTAATTATGTTCAGTCCCAAACTCTAATCTTGGTTTAACTTGGTGTCTTCTCCTTCCCTTCCCCCAGCTGAGGCCAACTTTAGGGTGGGAGACTGCAATGGGAAACAGTGTGGTAGTGTGGCTGGGTCCCCACTTCTCTGCCCAGGGCTTCTCACTATCCAATCTCCTCAGGTGGAGGGAGGGTGGAGTTGGTGGGAGTAGGAGAGGTCTTACTTGAAACGTGTGGTCTTATCTGATGTCAGGCTCTCTCCGCCTCATAGATGTTTGAGCTGACCTATTCCCTGCTGGGGTGTTCTCTCAGACTCTCTGGAATTTGCTGTTGGGTCCCTCTTGCCTAAATTTCTCTTCACTCAGGGACATGCATTTTTTTTATGGGTGGTAAACTCCTTGCCCTCCAGTCAGATGTTAGAACCCCAGGCTGTTCTTCTTGAGTTCAGCCCACATGTGTTCCATGGGAAAATACTTATCCTTGCCAGACAGTCTCTAGAAGGGCAAGACATCTGTGGTGAAGGCAGCAACCTCTCCTGGGTCCACCAGGAAAACAAGGGGGTCAGCCTCTTAGTCTCTCCATCCTCTAGATTTCCCAGGCACTGCATGTATGCATATAAGATTGTCCCTGGATCCTTGATTCAGTTCTCTTCCTGTGTCCATCTCTTATTTGGCTGTCAGAAAGTTCAGAAGTAAATTCGCAGCTCCGCTTTTTAATCATGTAGCAGTCCTGCAGCCTGTACAGCTGTGTTTTAATTTTTCTGCTGAATCATGTCTAGGAGACTGTTGCAGGCCAGTTTTCCTGGGGAAGCAGACTCTGAGATGGAGGTCTGTGTGCAGGAAATGTATTGGGATGTCTTGTTAGTAAGACCTGTAGGGGTGGGAAAGAAGCAGGACTGGCAGATGAGAAGGGGAACTGCAGCGCAATCATAGCAAAAGTCTCGGCCAGTCCTTGGAGAGCCCTGTGTCTTGGATGGTGCTTCGGAGTTGTCTTGAATTGGGGAAAGGGGCCGAGCCTTTACACTCCTGCATACACTAATCACTGGATGGGTGGTATAACTTCCGTGAGGCACGTGCGAGATCTGGGCAGCATACTACAGCATCCATTACAGGGAGAAACACACCTCCCAGTAAAGCACTTACACTCCGGATTCACGCTCTCTGAATTTGAATTCTAGCTGAATGATTGTTTGGGCTAGTTCCAGAATTTCCTCATCTATAAAATAGATAATGTTATTATCTACCTCATAAGTTTTTTTGCAAGGATTCGTTGAGTAATCCATATAAAGGGTTTAGTCCATAGCTGCCTCAGAGTCAGCACTCAATACATGTTAGCTAATATTATGCTAGTTCCTATATTTTCTGGTCTAAACTTTAAATTCATTATTTATGTGGCTATATCGTATATAATGTTCTCAGTGTCTTCAAAAACCTCTGTGCATTGAGGGGATTGATTCTAGGTCCTGGATCTGATCTGCAGTCAACACAACATGGGGAAAAGCCCAGGTAGTCAACAGTTATAACCCTACTAACTACTTCCTTTGAGGCCCGTCAGGTGGGGGGCTGTGCTGGGACCTGGGGTGGAGCAGAGTCTGAAGGTAGAACAGAAACAAGACAAAGCCGACAGATACTGTTTGACAAATGATATTAAGATACTTACAAATCCTGCCTCCAAAATATGGCTTCTGAGCAAGGTAAAGGATATTATATTATGTATCACAAGGAGATTTTCCATTTCCCATGTATAACCCTGCCAGGCAGTTAAATGCCATAGAAAATACGGTGACAGCTTGCTGTGCTCCTGACACCATTATGCAGCCAGTGCATGAAATATGTCTCCTTTGAAAATAAACAGTTATTCATCAAGTTGTCTCTCACTAGCATGGTGTAATTATCTTCCCAAAATTATGAATTACATGATAGGTTCCCAACAAAAAGAGCATGATGTAAAGATGGGTTTCAGGACATCAGTTTGTTTCTAAGGAAAGGTTGGGCCCGACACTCCTTGGGCTGCTTTTGCCACTGAACATGTCTCAGACTGACTGACTTTATGATGTGCATGGAGGAGAGAGGGACCATGGGGAGAATCAGAGCTTTCAGGTACCCAACGGGGGGGGTGTTGTCACATTTTTAGTTGGCCCACTCCAAGGCTGAGTGTGTCCAACCTAATGTCCCCAACTTTCTGGATGCTGAAATGGGTCAAAGGCTTATGAGGCCAGACGGGAGACCAGGACTGATCTGGGGATGCAGACATTGTCCATGAAGTTGGCTGGCTGCATCTGTGAGGGGCTGGGCACAAACTGTGAGTGCAGGGGTGGCAGCTGCCTGGCCTTGTAATATGTTACTGAACACCAGAGATTCCTTCCTTCGGTCTATGTGATTATTCCTTGTTCACGGCTGAAGTCTATAGAAGCAAAACATATCAGTAATTTCTTCTTAGAATATATTAGTGTCCCTGAGTTTTGTCTGACATGGAAGCCCCCCTCACTCATAGCAGGTGAGAAAACCTCCTTATTTCCTGAGAGATGAAGCCTCTGAGCTCAACACTCTCTGAGTCTCCCCTCTGTGACACGCCACGGTGTGTCTGTGCTCATCCTTTCTTCTCAGCCCCCTGTCAAAGAGGAATGGGTGTCCCTCCTATTGTCCAAAGCAAATGCATTTCATCCGGTTCTTTTCTTTTGACCTGTGTTTTTAATTCCCTCTTATCTCCTTAGCACTCTTGCCATATCAAGTACTCCATTGTCGTGCAAATAAGACACTTTGCATAGTGTCTGACATAAGAATTCAATTCATGTTGGCTACGACTAAGGTTATTATCACCAAGAAGATGCCAGTAAACTTTTCACATGTGGGTCAGCCCATACCTTCCACTTAGAATAGTATGGCCACTGAGTAACTGCTATCCAAGTGTTTGCTATCAATATCCTCCTTCCCCTCCTCCTCTAATCATCATCATTATTATCGTTATTATCACTATTATTATCCACCTGGGTAAAATTTCTACCAAGGGTTCTTTAAGCTGACTCCTAGAGTGACATATGCCCAATGAGCGTGAGGAATTAAAAAACAAAACCAAATCATTTCATAAGACATGAGAAGCTCTGATGACAGTTTCTAAGATATATAACTTTAGATTTTTATTTATTTTTTTATTCTTCCAACCTCTTTTTTCAATGCATAGACACACATATACATATGTTTGTGTTTTTCCATAACTGGAACAAGTGAAATGCATCTTTTTAAGACATATATTACTAAATAACTCTATTATCAATAGATCAACATGCTTATTCCCCTATCCAGTGCTTCTTAACCTGGGATGAACAATAGAATCACCTGGGAAGATTTAAAAAATCCAATCTATCAGGCCCTTTAGACCAATTAATTGAGCACTTCTGGAGTGGGTCTGTCAAACATCAGTGGGTTTGTGTAAAGCTCCCAGGTGATCTCAATGTGTGGCCGTGGTTGAGAACCACTAGCCCGATCCTTTCCATCTCACTATTTTAATTGATTGAGTTACAGAATCTGCTTAGAATCGACTGCCCATCAACCGATCAATGCTGTGTGAATTCTTGAAATCATTCATTTCTCATTGTTGATGTCTGAGTGACCAGTTGTCCTTGCTTCCAGGGTACTACTGAGTTATTTCCTTCACCCGTCTGTGAAGGATGTGCTGGGAACAGTCTGTGGAGAAAAAGTCTGGGTGTGGAACTCTTCAGTGTTTAATTTTTGACAAGATTTAACTGTTGTCCTCTCTAGTGGTGGGTGTGATAGGGGTCATGCTGGGGGCGAGGAGAACACACTAGTGTGATTAGTAACCCAGACAAATGTTAACAGCAGCAAAGACCTCATTTCATCACATCTTCAACCACTTCCCACTGTCTCCTCACCTTCACCAAAGACAGGCTCACGTGGCCCCTTTAACTCCAAACTCAGCCGTTACCCCAGTCTCCCCTCAACCTCCCCTACTATGGTCCTTTGCAGCACAAGTAAATTTCTGGAAAGGAGAATGTATATGCTTAGTTTCTCTTTTTCACTCTGATGACACCTGCCTGCACTGTTCCAACCAAACTACCCAAGATTACAAATGGCTCCTACTTTTAGGATTCTTCTCCTACTCATCTGACTTCCCCTTCTCTGTTTCCTTTGTTGGCCACACCTTTTCTATTCAAACTTCAAATTTCAAAGTTCTGTCCCCAATAGGGTGGCCAGATTTAGCAAGTAAATAAATATTTTACCTGGTAACC
Source organism: Stenella coeruleoalba (assembly GCF_951394435.1). NCBI lineage: Eukaryota > Metazoa > Chordata > Mammalia > Artiodactyla > Delphinidae > Stenella > Stenella coeruleoalba. Next base: position 41,678,185 of record NC_137154.1, on the reverse strand, counting down.
CTAGCCAGCTCTCTTCTTGCCCATCTATGTTCTCCTTGGGATAGCTTTTCCATGGCTTCACTATTCCCTTGGTAGACATGTCTTAAAGTCCATATCTTTTACTCTGTTTCCTGAGACTCAAACTGAGAAGTCCAGTCACCTCCTGGTTGTCTCCAAACACCTTAAACTAAATATACAGTCTGGCATCTCAAAACATGCTTCTCCTCCTGTGTTCCAATCTTGGGATACAGTTTCCTTTAAAGGAAGGAGGACAGAGCTCCTCTCTTCTCTTTCCAAGCTCTTCCTTCCTTCTCCCAGAGAGGAGAAATTGATATGCACGGGTCAGATTTTTAAATCTAATCAGGCCCTATTTATTTGGGGGACATCACTATACTTTAGAACAGGGGCTGACAAACTTTTTCAATAAAGGGCCAGATAACTGTGTTAGGCTTTGTGGGCTATATCTTCTCTGTTGAAGCTAAAAGCAGTCATTGACAATAGGTAAATGAATGGGCATGGCTGTGTTCCAATAAAGTTTTGTGTATGGACAATAAAATTCAAATTTTATACAATTTTCACTTGCCATGAAATATCACTCTTCTCTTAATTTTTTCCAGGCATTTAAAAATGAAAAAATCATTCTTAGCTTATGAGTCATACAAAAACAATCAATGGGCCACATGCTCCATAGTTTGCCAACCTCTACATTAAGAGGTATGGGCAGAACTTTCTCAATTGTTTTGCTTTCTCTGTAGAGCCAAACTAGTTTGCTGACCCAGGCCTTTCTCCAACTAAGCAGATCTGACCATCTGTCTCTTATCTGTCTCTTCTTTCTACATGTCTAAAGTGATAAGGGCCCCAACCAGCCTGGCTGTCTTGTACTCTCTCCTCTCTTTTGGGCTTCTTTCAACCATGTGATCAGTGTGGCAAGAGTTGAAACCTGAGTCTGGGCTTTGAGGGAGAAAGGAGCAGGAAAATTGAGCAGAATCTTTTACCTGATTTACCCTGTTCTTTTATTTGCTCTGTGTGTGTGTGTGTGTGTGTGTGTGTGTGTTTTCTCTTGGTAACTTCACAGTAGGTGGCAATGGTTTGGGAAAGGATTGTGGTAGGCCCTGGTTTTCTGGGTAAATACTAAATAATAACACCTCAAATCCCAGTATTATTTCTAACAAATAATATCACCATCCTCCCGGGACCCCAGCTAAAACATGTAAATCATCTTGGCTGTTTCCTGATCTGTTATCTCCATACCCAACGAATCTCAAATCGCTATAGGCACCGTTGCTGTTTTGTGCCTTAATGTTGATCCCCTCCTACCCTCCACTCTTGATGCCTTTGGGCATGAAATAATTTTTAAAATTGCAATGGGAGTAGGGGAAATTTTTATGGTGACTATGTGATGTCAGAATTAACCAGAGATTTAAATTTGTATAGAGCAATGGTGAATAAAAAATGATTGTGGAGGAAAACAAGATGGTGGCTATGAGCAGACACATGATGGTGGCCATGGCTTCAGAAGGAGAGGTTGACCCCACAAAGTAATAGAGTCGCTTTATTGTTTGGAATTCTGCACATTCTAGGAATATATTAGAGACTGTCAAAGAATTAATAACACAATCACCTGCTTGGAACAAGTGGCAGCTCTGAAGAGAGCAATGGAGAGGTTCCCAGGATTTGAAAACTGCCTTTCTCCTCCCTCTTCTTTTCTTACTTTGGATTTATGAATATGCTTATCCCTCCCCATTCCAGTTAGAGCAGACTTGTTAGCCTTGATTAGAAGATTTAATATCTATGGTATTTTTCTATGTTAATTAACTTTCTCTCTATGACCTTGGGTTTAAAATACTTCCAAAGAACATGGAGAACACGACTCTACTTCTTTCATATGACAAATATATTCCCAGATCTCTTGGGAGCAGAAGCACCATTCCAGACAAACTTTCCTTGAGGAGGCGGCCTCAAAGTCGTAAGGAGGGAAGTGCTCACCTGTGTGCACTGCCATCCTGTCTCTAGTCTGGCTGTCCTTGTCTCCAGTCTCTGCCCACCCCCAATCCCTCCTCAGCAGAGTCATCTTTTAAAGGACACATCTGAGCAAGCCAATCTCCTCAGAAACTTTCAGTGGTAGAGTTGCCTACAAATAAAGCAAACTCCTGAACAAGGTGTTCCAGCTCTTCCTTTGAGCTGACTTCCACAAGATTCCCAGCCCCATCTCTGACTATACCCTCTCTGTCTGCCCTGAAGGTTCAGGCAGCTCTGGGGCGCAGGCATTGAACCTCCACGATACAGGCTGTTCACATGACTTCTCTGCACTGAACAAACCACATACTCTTTTGTATCTATTGCTCAGCTCCCTTTACCGTGAAATTATCTTGTTCCTAGTCTCTGCCTATTAACATTTTACTCAGCTTTCAAGGTCAAGTCCTGTCTTCTCCATGAAAGTTTCAAACATTCTCTCAGTCTGTTCCCCACAGTACCTTGCCACTCCTTTGTTAAACACTAGTTCATTCTGACCTCTGTTATGTCAGTTTGATCACACACTTATTCATTCCATAAATATTTTTAAATGACTTCCTGAGTGTCAGGCGCTGCATCAGGCACAGGAGGTAAACAGGGAGCAAGATTGAAATCTAGATACTCTTCTTGACTGCATGGGGTGATAGGGACCACTGGTCCTAACTCCCTAACAGTAGGCACTGTGGGATGAACTGAGACGTTCCTGGTCAGCATGAATTAGGGAAGAATAGCAGTCAGTCTCACTATCACACATTGGTTTTACTGAATGGGATGTGCAACCTGATGGGAAAACTGAATTGTTTAGGGCAATGGAGGGAATTTTCAGTGCCTTGACAAAAAGAAGACAGAAGAAAGAGACTACTCAGAAAGTAGTTCTTTCTCTAAAGAGGCTATACAGAAAAAAATTAAAATATCCAAGAGAAAGTTGGCTTACATGTTGCTGTATTGTATGGAATGAAATGAAATCATTCATGGGAAGTATTCAGCACCATGCCTAAAGCATAATAAGAATCAGTACCATTTAGTTGTTGTTGTTATTATTGTCATTTTACCCCTTCCTCTGAATCTCCATGAAATCTTCATTAACATTAACATTTTTTGTCAATCCTTTGGAGCTGGTCTTTTTGGCGGGAAGGGAAGATATCAGGAGTCTGAGGCAAACTACTAAGTCTGGCCTTGTGGTGGGCTTAGGGGATAAATCAAAGGCTACCCAAAGAGAACCAGTCACATTTGAGTATTATATATACCATTTATTGAGTGCTTCCCTTGTGCCAGGAACTGGGCTAAGAGTTTGATGAACATTATTATTTTAATTTAATCCTCAAAATACCCTATGACATAGATACTATTATCATCCCCATTTTACAGATGAGGAAACTGAGGCATCAAGAACACAAATAATTTGCTCAGAATTATACAGTTAATAAGTGGATGGAGCTGGCATTCAAATCCTAAATTTCCAAAGCTCACCCATGCTACCATTTACTTCCTACTGTCCCTCCACTAACCATGAGCTCCCTGAGGGCAGGAAAAACATAGTCGTGAAGGAGGCATGGCCTAGGACACTATCCTCATTTTATAAACGAGAGAAATGAGACTACGAAAAGTTAAGTGACATAGTCAGTTCATTTTGAAATCAGCACTTCAGCCCCTGTCTTCTGACCCCTACTCAAGTGCTCTCTCCATCATAGGAGGTTGACTTTATGTGCAAATGTAAAATTCCCATGTTATGCATGATTGCTGTCTTCACTCCTGGGTTGATAGGATCACCAAGCCCCAGCCAGGATTAGAGTCTTCTTCGATTTATGTCTTATTCTTTTCTGATCTGGATTATTCAAATGTCAGTTGGACGAATGGACGAGGGCTGCTTTGCAGTCTATGTTCAATTTAAAGTACATGATGCCTGTCAGACTTTTATTTTTAAAAGGGAGCTCTCATCGACGCAGGGGTACTATTTTAGAGATGATTCTATGATTGGTTTTAGAGAATAGATCAGATACAATTCAGAAAGATAGTGTTGAAATTCATGATATGTGAAGAAAAAGGGAACTTAATTCTCAAATGAACTCCTGGTAAGAACAAAAATATTCTCTGAAATATTTCACCAAAGTCTTCTGAGGCCATTAAGAATGTGCCCAGCCAGGGCTGAGAAGTACCTTAATGGTTATTTCTTTATGACAATTGAATTATAGCATCAATCTCCACCTAATTGAATCACGTTGAAGCAGATTATTTTAAAAATTAGATATAAGTGTTCTGGTTTAAAAGGTGGATGGCTAGTAACCCTTGACACAACCTCTTGCAACCTCCCAATAAAAGTCTATGAAACCGAGAAAATGTCAAAAATGCATTTACGCAACTGCAGATTAGGACAGACGCACTGCTGCCAGAATCTGGGACTAATTAACACCAACTTTTATGCCAATGGAATTGACCTGAGAATACAGATCCTGTCCTACTCTTGCTCTGTTATTGGAAACAGAGCAAGTCTGCTAGACTGAAAACAATAATAATATTAGTTAACATTGTTAAAAGATAAACTGAGGCATATTAAAAATTTTAAGAGTTTATTTGAGCAAAAGTTGATTGGAATTGCGCAGTGCCAAACCAGAAGTGGTTAGGAGTGATCCAATGACAGTAGCTATGGGCAAGAGTTTTACAGAGAAGATGCAAAGCAAAACAAGGACATTGTTTGATTGGCTATAGCCTCAGCAGTTGCATTATTTGGGAAAGGCTCTTTGGCTCTTCGGTGATTGATTCTTCTTCTTACCCTTGGGGCATTTATAGGAACTGACTCTGACGAACATTTCGGTATTCTTATGCAGGCTACCAAGACAATAGAGACACCTCAGTCTAATGGCCTCCGTGTTTGATTACTTTCATAACCTTATTGAATGCTGACCATGTACAAGGCGCTGTTATAAGCATTTCACATAAAATTAAATTATTTAACCCTCTCAATAGCTCTGTGAAGCAGGAACTATAATTTCTTCCATTTTACAGATGAGGAAACTGAGGCACAGAGAGACTATGATTACAAACATAAGAAGAAACTGATAGTTGTTTAATTTGGGAATGACTTCTGCAGACAAATGAGAACCAAAAAACCCCATCACAAAACTGGGGTTACAGAGAATTTGAACAATACATACATATTATAATATATAATATAAACAAAAATATACCTTTTATTAAAATGTTTGAGAAACATTTACATTTACAAAAACTGATCTTACACTAAACCACAAAGAAAAGTTCAATAAATCTCAAAAAGTAGAAATTGTAATGACTACATTTTCTGCCTAAAATGCAATAAATCTAGAAATCAAGAAAAAAGTTTAAGGATAAAGCCCTCAACCTCATGGAAGTGAAAAATACTCTCCTAAAAAAAAACTATCAGTAAGAGAGGAAATCAATGGTGCAATTGTAGGTCATTTAGAAAATTGCAGTGAGAACACATTAAATCAAAACTCACGGGATGTTGTCAAAGCTATCCTCATAGGCAAACTCACAGCATAAAATGATCTCATTGTTTAACAACAACGAAATGAAATAAACTTTCTTCTTTGACTCAGTAACTTAGAAAATAAACAGCAAGATAAATTAAAAAGAAGCAGAAACAAGCATCATGAAATTGATACATGTGGTGGAGACTGTAGGATGATTTTCTTTTTTTAAAAAAAAAAAATTTATTTATTTATGTGGCTGTGCCGGGTCTTACTTGCGGCACACGGGATCCTCGTTTCCGCTTGTGGGAACTTTAGTTGCAGCATGTGGGATCTAGTTCCCTGACCAGGGATCGAACCCAGGCCCCTTGCATTGGGAGCGTGGAGTCTTAACTGCTGGACCACCAGGGTATCCCTAGGATGATTTCTGTAACCTTATTTCCTCTTGTCTTCTTCTACAGAAGCTGGGAAGTGAATTAAATAACTTCTTAGAACTGCTTGTAAGTACAAGTGGCCATGTGAAATAAATCTTATCACTGAGATACCAATGGAGGATGATTGAGGGGGCTTCCTGGAACACTCTTGCTTTAATGGTAGAAAGGGGTACTGTCAGACCTGATTCAGTGCTTTCTCTCTTCCCCTTCCCTGGCCACATTTTCTGCCTTGAATGTACCTCTGATGCCTGACATAATAACCATCTTGTAAACAGGAAGTCACAAACATGAGGAGGGAAGTCAATGGATAGGGATAGTGAATTGAAAAAACAGAATGAGTCTGATCCCCGAGTAGTTAAACAATGCTAGCAACCATCTACCTCTGAGCTCATTATTATGTTGGAAAAAATCGATGCCTATTTGTTGAAGCCAATGTTAGTTGGATTTTCCGATGCATGCAGCTAAATACACACCTCTAACGGTATAAAAATCAAAGAACAGATTTTGAAAATAAAAACAAAACCTCTGGCAAATCTAATTTTTAAAAAGAGTGAAAAAAGCAAATATATCAATAAAAGTAGTATTTAGTCCAATATATCAAAAATACAGAAAGAATTTAAAAAATTTTTAAGAATGTCATGCTAATGAAATTGACAATCTCAAAATGAATCTTTTGCTATAGAAAAAATAAATGAAAAATAATTATTGCGCATTCAGGTTTTTTATTTCCTTCTAATTATTGTATTAGTTACACCTTGGTTAGGAAAATAAAGTACTCTGGGTATTTTAGATAGAACATGATTTAGGACAGGGAACATTGGGAAACACATTGGGAAACACATTGGGAAAACATTGGGAAACACACACACACACACACACACACACACACACACACACACACACACACACACACACCTTTGAAAGAAACAGAGAAGCAAAAGCCAGGGAAGATGGCTGATAGCACTCAGGTTCCAGACATCAGGAAATCTGGAAGTTGCTATGTCTCCCCAGTCTGCAACTGCAAGAAACCAATCCCTGCCAATGGTCACAGTTGCCTGCAGCACCAAGATAGGTATCTCTGGGAGGAAAGACCCTGAGGCCACTGCACTGCTTTCCCTTCTGCCTTTTAAATCTCACAGTGAGTGCCTCTCATTAACAGACCATGAGTCAGAAACCTGACAGCAAAGGATTTTGAGAAATGTAGTTCTCAGGTTTCCAGCCCCTGTACTGTAGAGAGAGCACAGAAGGGGTGGGAAGAGGGGAATGGTACCAAGTACCAAGTACCAGCGGCCATCCGGGCACGTTTATTTATTTTATTATTGAATATTTTACTTAGGAAAAAACAAAAACCCCATATTTCTCTCTCTCTCTCTATATATATATGATATAATATATAAAGTATATAATAATTATATATTTTGTATACTTATGTAAGAATTATAAAAATATATAAATTACATATAATATACAAATAATTACATAAATATACATGTCCATGAAATTCTCATGCTGTATAACTGTGCACACCCTCCCTCCGTAACATATTGTCTTACAATCCTGGAAGCAGGATTATGTTCAAATGTGTTTAACTACAGACAATTTAATGAAGGAATTATTTATAGAGAAGTGGGCAAGGGTTTAGGAAGTTCATGTATATTGAGGTATCCAAAACCAGCAACAATGGGAAGCCATTACCATCCCAGGCCTGAAAGGGGCAAAGAGTGTGGAGGTTTTAAAGCATGGCCACAAATTTTTTGCTACTCCTTCCTTGAAGAAATAGAGCTGAATTCCCGTCGGCTTGAGTGTGGGTTAGACTTAGAGACCTCCCTTCAAAGGAACAGAATGTGGCGAAAGTGAGGGGGTGTGACTCCTGAGACTGAAAAGCATGTGCTTCTTCCTTGTTCTCTCTCTCAGATCATTTGTTCTTAGGGAAGCCAGCTGCCTTTTCGTAGGACACTCAAGCAACACTTTGGAGAAGCCCACAGGGTAAGGACCTGGGGCCTCCTGCCAAGAACCATGTTCAAGAGCTCGGAACCAGATCCTCCAGTCCCAGTCAAGCTTCAGATCACTGCAGCTCAACCCACATCCTGATGCAGCTTCATGAGAGACCCTGAACCAGAACTACCCGGCTGTCAGAAACGATGTGGGAGAGTAAATGTTTGCTGTTAAATTGGCAGGGGGGGATAATTTTCACGCTGCAGTAGAGAACTATGCATGGAGAAAATAATGCCCCTAGAGATGGTGAAGATTTGAATTGTGGAGAAGAGGCTTCAGGGTAAGAACGGTAGCCATGGAGAATATGGCTGTTGCCAGACCACCGGGCCCAGGCTGGGAGGGCGGGAGAGGCAGAAGAAAGCCTTCTGCTCTCTCTCCTGTCCTTCAAACTTCTACCAGTGCACATATTGACCATGCCCAATAGAAGCTAGAGGGCAAGTGAGCCCCCAACTGTAAAGATTAGGCCTGTGTCACAGAGCAGGGCTGAGCAGGTCAGAGGATGACTCTTATGGAGCCAACAAAGAATAATGAGAACATATTTAGATCGTCTCACTTACGGACAGCGTTTCAATCAGGATTTGGTCAGAGAAGGAAAACCCCCAGGAGATATATAACATAGGGATATATTATATAGACCTTATACAATTGTGGGAGCTGGTTAAACAATTTCTATATGGCTGTTGCTTCTGTGTCTGGGGCTGGAGCCTAAAATCAGCAAAGTAGGCAATGAGGAAAGAAGGATGGACATGAAGTGGGGCAGCAAGAACTGGAGCCTGCAAAGACCGACTGGACCCTACCTCGGCCTCTCATCACCCACCAAGCCTCCAATTTTGATACTAGGGGGATCTGCAGGAGAAATTGGCACCCTTCTCATGGAGCTGAAACGTACCCAGCCCAGGAGTCAGTGAAACTGAAGATGTTGGCTGCCAGGGACTTGGGGTGCTGTGGCCTGGCTGGTGTCCCACTACAATCAGTGGGAGAGCCCGCAGAGCAGTGACAACACTCTAACTGGCATCAATGCCTCATGCCTGGCACTGACTTATGAGTGTATGAGAATATGGCTCCTGCTTCACTTCCCTTTCCCAATCTCACGTGATTGTCTCTTGTGGTCCAGCTAACCCAGAACTATGCACAGAAGGGAATTCTAGAAACACTCCCAGCTAAACTAAGTTGATACAGTACAAATCCACCACAGAGTTGCAAAAGGACAAAATATAATGGCAAAATGAAGTATTACGAGAATTATTTACCACAGCTGTATCAGGTTTAGTCCAGGAAGCAAGGATAGATTCACATTAGAAACGTTTTCAGTTCAACAATCTCAATAAGAAAAGCTGTATGATAATCTCAGTAGATGGCAAAAAGAGGTTCAGATAAAGTTCCACATTCATGCCTGATTAAAAAGATCCTCATAGAAATTTAGGAATAAGAAGATACTCCCTTTAACTTGCAATATCTCATATAGACAAGCTGTATCATCCTTAATATTGAAACACCAGAAACATTCCCATTAAAACCAGGAAGAGGCAGAAATGCTGGATGTCTGTATTATGTGGCACTGTTCCAGAAATTTTATCTGCTGCAATAAGATATCAGGCAGAAATAAAAGGTAAAATTATTGGAAAGGAAGAGTCAAAATCACTGTTATTTTCAGACAATATGATTATATATCTTTAAAAAACTGCAGGGGAATTAACTGAAAGTTCTTAACATTAATTCATAATAAGTAAAATGGTAGCATACAAGAAAAATGTGCAAAATCCAGGAGCTTTCCTCTATGCCAGCAATACCCCTCATGAAATATAATGAGGAACAGAATTCAACAACAATAGAAACCAGAAAACATTAAATTCCATGACACTGGCCTTTTTGATGAATACAGATCATTTATTTTGTTGAATGTCTCCTAATTTGGGTTTGTCTGATGTTTCCCCATGATTAGACTCAGGTTATGCATTTTGGGCAGGAATATCTCAGAAATAATGCTCTATCTTCCTTCTTGCATCCTCTTATGAGGAACATGATGCCAATTGTCCCATTACTGATGAGACTAACTTGTATCTCTGTTAATGTGGTGTCTGGAAGTTTCCTCTTCTGTAAAGTTATTATTTTTTCCTTTGTAGTTATTAAGCACCTGTGGGAATTTATTTTGAGACCATCCAAAACCCCTATTTCTCATCAAACTTTCACCCATTGTCAAATATTGTATATGATAATGCTGACAAGGATGTGGTGAGATGTATGTTTATTCACAATGCCAGTGCAAGTATAAATAGGTCACAGTCTCTGAAAAGCAACTGAGTGATCCTTATGAGGAATATTAAAAATTGTCATAGTCTTTGATCTAATAATCCAACTTCTAGGAATCTATTCTAAGAAGGATAAAAATCAGAAGTGTGGCCAGAGAAGCATTGCTTTCATGTCAGAAATAGTTATAATAGTGAAAACTTGGTAACAAGATAAATGTCCAATAATAAATGGATGGATAAATAAGTTATAATAGTTCTATAAAAAGAAATAATATACCACCAATTATAATATTCTTTCGAGACTAATCAAAAAAAGTCACTAAATAATATTGTTTGAAGGTAGGATTTTAAGCTGCATGTACAGTATATACTTACAGGATATTAATCTTTTAGAAAAAATATACCAATATTTTAATAGTATTTTTTCCAGGGGTAGTTTTGCAGGTAATTTTCATTGTTTCTTTTATATTTATATATGTATTTGCTGTATTTCCCCAGTGTTCTACAATAATATATTTATGCATTCTTTTTATAATTGAAAAAAACTTAAAAAACACCATGTACAAATTAATTTTCCTGCACATTTTTCTTGTATAAATTTGTGATCCATGTGTTACCTCCTCTGAAGTCAGCAACAAAGAATCAATGGAACAGCTGACAAAGCAGGTAAAATCACTTTGATGTGTTTGATTGTCATCAAAATGTGACATGTAATACTGTACGATTATGTCCATCTGGTCTGACCATTTTATTTATTAACCTTGCAGATTTAATCAGAAATTCACCCAATAGTTAGGCAATATTTTATAATTTACAATGCACTTTCATATACATTATCTCATTGATTAAATGCTGAGCTATTTTAGGTCATTTTAATCTCTGACCATGGAGAAAACTTTAAAAACTTCACTGAAAACTCAAGTCATTTAGCCTCTTTTGACCCCTCTTTGCTTGCTGTGAGCACACTGCGGTAGAAAAGGCTCCGACCTGAGATTCCAAAGACTGGGGTTTAAGTTGTCTTTCTGCTCCCTATCAGCAGTGTGACCCTCACAGTCACTTCATCTGTGTGCCCTTCATTTTCCTGGTCTTCAAGACAAAAGACTCCTAAGGTTTCATTTAGCTGTGTTAGGCTGTGATTCTTAGATGACGTATCAGTTCCTTCCATGTCCCATATGCTGCAATGTCAACAAACATCAGCGCCCTTGCAGTGTGTCTGCAAACATCATCCCACAAGTGTACTTTCACAAGTTCACCTTAGAAGAGGACTATATTTTATTTTGCCCTGGCAATCGTAAGCACTGGGCAAAATTGCATTTTCATTTCATTTCTCTTGAAACTTTGGACCTCTCTCTTACATGGCCCAGTTTTTGATGTTGACTCCTTTGCCACTCTAACCCACTTGAAAGACTTTTGGCCACACTGCGGTGAAAGGAACTTTATACATAAATGCACAGCTATTAGGCATTATGCAAGAGGGCGAGCCATGGTACTCCAAGCTCAATAAGCAATGTCTCAAACACTTCCCAGTGAGTTAGGAGAAATAAGGGGAAAGGGGAGTTCATGCTCCCAATTCCTCAAGGAGACCATGCCTTGAGCAACTATTTACAAAAATACGCTTTTCAATTGACCCTCACACTAAACCCTGTAGCATTTTTATGAAACCAGGCTCCTTAGAGAGCACAGTTTGATTAATTAGTGAGTTGCTTCATCTGAGACCTGTTTTAGATATGGCTTGCTAACCTTGCCAAGTTTTTAAGGCTTCCAGTAGTCTTTGCGAAACTAACATTTGGGAACTGAATATTAATTGAGGGCCAACCCACAGTATGGCTAAAGCCAATTGTATCAGTTAACCCAAACAATCTTGTGAGCTATCGTATCTGTATTTTACAAAGGAGAAAAATGTCTCAGAGATTAAACGAGTCACCCTAGGTCACACAACTAGAGAGATCTGCCTGACAGAATCTGTGATCTTTTGACTGCACCATGGTTATCCAGATCTGGGGAATTCTGGGTAGGGTTTGGTTCATCTTCATTCTGTTGCTATAAGATCATTTATTCATTCAACAAATATTGACTGAGTGTCCCCGTTTGTGTTTTGTTTTTTTCTTTAACATCTTTATTGGAGTATAATCGCTTTACAGTGGTGTGTTAGTTTCTGCTTTATAACAAAGTGAATCAGTTATACATATACAAATATCCCCATATCTCTTCCCTCTTGCGTCTCCCTCCCTCCCACCCTCCCTATTCCATGCCTCTAGGTGGTCACAAAGCACCAAGCTGATCTCCCTGTATCATGCGGCTGCTTCTTACTAGCTATCTATTTTACATTTGGTAGTGTATATATATCCATGCCACTCTCTCTTTGTCCCAGCCTACACTTCCCCCTCCCTGTATCCTCAAGTCCATTCTCTAGTAGGTCTGCATCTTTATTCCTGTCTTGCCCCTAGGTTCTTCATGACCATTTTTTTTTTTTTTTAGATTCCATATATATGTGTTAGCATACGGTATTTGTTTTTCTCTTTCTGACTTACTTCACTCTGTATGACAGACTCTAGGTCCATCCACCTCACTACAAATAACTCAATTTCGTTTCTTTTTATGGCTGAGTAATATTCCATTGTATATATGTGCCACATCTTCTTTATCCACTCATCTGTTGATGGACACTTAGGGTGCTTCCATGTTCTGGCTATTGTAAATAGAGCTGCAATGAACATTGTGGTACATGACTCTTTTTGAATTATGGTTTTCTCAGGGTATATGCCCAGTAGTGGGATTGCTGGGTCGTATGGTAGTTCTATTTTTAGTTTTTTAAGGAACCTCCATAGTGTTCTCCATAGTGGCTGTATCAATTTACATTCCCACCAACAGTGCAAGAGGGTTCCCTTTTCTCCACACCCTCTCCAGCATTTCTTGTTTGTAGATTTTTTGATCATGGCCATTCTGGCTGGTGTGAGGTGATACCTCATTGTAGTTTTGATTTGCATTTCTCTAATGATTAATGATGTTGAGCATTCTTTCATGTGTTGGTTGGCAATCTGTGTATCTTTGGAGAAATGGCTGTTTAGGTCTTCTGCCCATTTTTGGATTGGGTTGTTTGTTTTTTTGATATTGAGCTGCATGAGCTGCTTGTAAATTTTGGTGATTAATCCTTTGTTAGTTGCTTCATTTGCAAACACTTTCTCCCATTCTGAGGGTTGTCTTTTGGTCTTGTTTATGGTTTCCTTTGCTGTGCAAAAGCTTTGAAGTTTCATTCAGTCCTATTTGTTTATTTTTGTTTTTATTTCCATTTCTCTAGGAGGTGGGTCAAAAAGGATCTTGCTGTGATTTATGTCATAGAGTGTTCTGCCTATGTTTTCCTCTAAGAGTTTTAAAGTATCTGGCCTTACATTTAGGTCTTTAATCCATTTTGAGCTTATTTTCGTGTATGGTGTTAGGGAGTGTTCTAATTTCCTTCTTTTACATGTAGCTGTTCAGTTTTCCCAGCACCACTTATTGAAGAGGCTGTCTTTTCTCCATTGTATATTCTTGCCTCCTTTATCAAAGATAGCGTGACCATATGTGCATGGGTTTATCTCTGGGATTTCTATCTTGTTCCATTGATCTATCTTTCTGTTTTTGTGCCAGTACCATACTGTCTTGATTACTGTAGCTTTGTAGTATAGTCTGAAGTCAGGGAGCCTGATTCCTCCAGTTCCGTTTTTCTTTCTCAAGATTGCTTTGGCTATTCGGGGTCTTTTGTGTTTCCATACAAAATGTGAAATTTTTTGTTCTAGTTCTGTGAAAAATGCCAGTGGTAGTTTGATAGGGATTGCATTGAATCTGTAGATTGCTTTGGGTAGTATAGTCATTTTCACAATGTTGATTCTTCCAATCCAAGAACTTTCATTAGGTCCCATTTGTTTATTTTTGTTTTTATTTCCATTTCTCTAGGAGGTGGGTCAAAAAGGATCTTGCTGTGATTTATGTCATAGAGTGTTCTGCCTATGTTTTCCTCTAAGAGTTTGATAGTTTCTGTCCTTACATTTAGGTCTTGAATCCATTTTGAGCTTATTTTTGTGTATGGTGTTGGGGAGTGATCTAATCTCATACTTTTAGATGTACCTGTCCAGTTTTCCCAGCAACACTTATTGAAGAGGCTGTCCTTTCTCCACTGTACATTCCTGCCTCCTTTATCAAAGATAAGGTGACCGTATGTGTGTGGGTTTATCTCTGGGCTTTCTATCCTCTTCCATTGATCTATCTTTCTGTTTTTGTGCCAGTACCATACTGTCTTGATTACTGTAGCTTTGTAGTATAGTCTGAAGTCAGGGAGCCTGATTCCTCCAGCTCTGTTTTTCGTTCTCAAGATTGCTTTGGCTATTCGGGGTCTTTTGTGTTTCCATACAAAATGTGAATTTTTTTGTTGTAGTTCTGTGAAAAATGCCAGTGGTAGTTTGATAGGGATTGCATTGAATCTGTAGATTGCTTTGGGTAGTATAGTCATTTTCGCAATGTTGATTCTTCCAATCCAAGAACATGGTATACCTCTCCATCTATTTGTATCATCTTTAATTTCTTTCATCAGTGTCTTATAATTTTCTGTATACAGGTCTTTTGTCTCCTTAGGTAGGTTTATTCCTAGATATTTTATTCTTTTTGTTGCAATGGTAAATGGGAGTGTTTGTGTTGATGTCTTAGTCTGTTCTGGCTGCTATAACAAAATACCACAAACCTAGTGCCTTATAAACAACAGAAATTTATTTCTCACAGTTTTGGAGTCTAGAAATCTGAGCCCAGGGTACCAGCACAGTCAGATCTGGTAAGGGTGCCCTTCCAGGTTGCAGACTGCCAACTTATTATATCCTCACATGGCAAAGAACAGAGCAGAGAAAGCAAGCTCTCTTGTGCCTCTTACAAGGGCACTGATACCATTCATGAGGGCTCCACCAGTACGACCTCACCTAATCCTAATTACCTCCCAAAGATCTTACCTTCTAATAACATCACAGTGGGAGGTGGGGGTGGAGTAGAGCTCGACATATGAACTTTGGGGGAAGGGCACAGCCATTCTGTCCGTAACAGTCAGGAACCATACTAGGCTCTGGGAATTCATTATTGAATGAAAAGGAAAAGTTATTCCAAATGTTGGAGCTTACCTTCCAATGGGGAAGACAGATAATAAACAAAATAAGTAAGTAAAATACCTAGTGTGTAAGTGGTGATATGTGGGATAAGTTGACAGAGAAGATCAGTTTGGGACACTTTTAATTTTGAGATGTCTGTTAGATATGCAAATGAAGGATGAACTGTGGGGACAGTTGGAAATATGGGTCTGGAGTTCAAGGGAGAGGTGAGTGAAAATACTTCACTATAAAAAATGAGTCAGAGGAGAAATCCTAGAATTTTCTGTATTTGTAGTTTTTGTTTTTGTTTTTTTTGCGGTATGCGGGCCTCTCACTGTTGTGGCCTCTCCCGTTGCGGAGCACAGGCTCTGGACGCGCAGGCTCAGCGGCCATGGCTCACGGGCCCAGCCGCTCCGCGGCATGTGGGCTCTTCCTGGACCGGGGCACGAACCTGTGTCCCCTGCATCGGCAGGTGGACTCTCAACCACTGCGCCACCAGGGAAGCCCTCTGTATTTGTAGTTTAATAACTCCCAGTCTCAACCCTGTCAGCAAAGTCTGAGTACAAAGACCTGGAGGTTAGAGAAACAATGTGTGTGTGAAGAATTAAAAGATGCTCGGTATGGCTGGAGTGCGATGTGAGGGAGACGGATAAAGAAGAGACTGGAGAGTGACCAGAGAAAAGATGGAAAGGATCATAAGGAGGTTGGACTTTGTTCAGAGGAGAACAGGAGGACCATGAAAGCATTGAAAGGAGAGACGCTGTGTGCTTTAGAGAGAGAACTCTGGCTGCAATGAATGCTGAACAAAAGGGCAAGACTGGAGGCAGGAGGCTCACCCAGAATCTGCTGCAGGAGCCCAGGTGAGAGAGATGGGCAGCCTTAACCAAGGCAGTGGCAAAAGATGGAGAAAAGTGAGTGGGGTCCAGTTAGGTTTGGAAACGAAGGGTGGGCAAGGGTGAGAAGGGAGTTGGGACGCCCAGGTTTCTGGCTTGGGCACGTGGGTAGAAGGCAGTGCACTTACCAATATGGAGACTTAGGAAGGGCAGCCGACTTGGAAAGGCCAAAGGTGAGTTCAGTTTTGCATGTATTGTGTTTGAGGTAGCTGTGGAAAGTCCCGGTAAACAGTTGAGTGTGTGGATCTGAAACTCATGGGTGACATCTGAAATGTATTTGGAATACACATACACACACACACACACACACACACACACACACACACAATGGATGGGGGTCACCCAGGGCTAGTGTAAAGCATGCAAAGTGAAGGGCACAGAACCCCAAGGAACCCTGCAGTGTCCACATGCACTATCTAGTTTATCTGTTTAACAACCCTGTGAATTGAGTTTTTTCTTTTCAGTTTTCTCCAGAACCGATTGGTTAGACAACCAGAGGCATTTCCCAGCTCTCAGCGTGGAACTCTATGTCAAATCTGCTTACATGAGAGTTACACGCTTACTACATGAGGAGCACCTGCTACAGGAAGGCATGTGGAGAAAGTCTGAGTGCTATCATGGAGTCTTTTTTTAATCCTAGAAGAATGCAATGTTTTACACGGGTTAAAATGAGAAACTCCCCATTTTTACAACTTTTGAAGCAAAAGTTATCAACATGGTTAAAGTCAAGCTATAGAACCACAGAAATCAGCTAGGATGTGAAGGTTTTAATACATGAAAATAGTCTTTTGGTCAATTAAGGTGACAAAAAGTAACATTTTCACATGTTCCTTTCAGTGAAGTAATTAATTAGTCAGGAGGAAAGGTGGTCAAACAAAGAATCATTCCACAAAGAGAAATATCACAAAATATAAAGTATTTTGTTATTACTTTTTACTACCTTTCTTGTAGGAGTTCATAGGAGGAAAGGGAAAATATTTCTGTAGAATCTTCAGAAAACCTTTTCATGCGGGCTGATTCCAAATACATAAAAGAGAGTAGAGACTTTTGAAAGGAACTTTTAAAAATAATGGGTAAGTGGTTTTTTTCCCTTGAAAATTGTTACACTGTGTGATTTTAAAACATCTTAAATCCTCAAACGGAAATCCACTGAAATGCAGTCATTTCATTGTAGGATACACTGAAAGTAAAATTTAACCCAGTGACTGTGCATCAAAGTGAGAAAGATTATATGCTAGAATGGCACTTGGAGCCCATTTCATGGTCCTCAGAGCTGACTGCCACAGAGCACCTTGGGAGCAAGCTTTCAATGCCAATGTGTAATTATTCATATTCATCTTAGCCATGAGATATGACTCCTACATTTATATAAAGGAGAAAAGAAAGTCATTTTCTAAGTTTGTTTCCACAGCAACAATATTCCATACTTTCTTCTTCTGTGTCTAAACATGAACAAGCTTCAACTAGAGGGAGTGTAATAGGGAAGAATCTTTGTTTTCTTTTATAAGTTAATCACTAAAGGGCTGTTACCTATAAGCTTAAATTACACATAATGGCCCATCTCTGGGAACCCTGCCTCCCAAGTAATGAGCATTAAGCTAAATAACTGTTGTTTAGGTCACAGGAAACATCCTGACTAGGACCACCTGTGAATGGCTGCAGGCAAGACGAAATTAACACACCCCTTCCGGGGTCTGGCCGGAACCAGAACTTTACTCCCTCCCCTTTTAGTATAAAAGAAGCCTGAACGCTAACTCCGGAAAGCTGGTTCTTTGGGGCGGTAGGCCGTCGTTTTCTGCGTCTGCTGGTTTCCAACTGAAGTCGCTACTCTTTGCTCGAACAACTCATCTCTTGATTTATTGGCCTGTTGTGCAGTGAGCAGTATGAGCTTGGACTCAGTAACAAATATTGGTAAAGCCAGCCAGGAGGCTAGTTGCTCATGGCCAGCTGACCCCGGTTGGGGAATTCTTGGGTAAGGCCCTAGCAGCTGCTGGGACCACTTGTCCTGAGGATCTGCCCCTAGAAATTCCCCCGAAGCAGCCCTGGCTGCCCCAGTGCATCGCAATTGGAGCAAGCAGTCAACATTTGGGAGTCGACGGGCTCAATACAGTGGGGTAAGTCACTTTGGTGTGTACAACTGGAAACTTTATTTTCTTTACCTTTGGGGCTTTTCCTCTGGAATAAGCCAATTGTTTTGTATTTGGGGTACCCTGTTGGAGAGAGGAAGTAGTTGCTGAATTTTTACCTGATTTGTGAACAAGTTTCTTTGGATGCTAGCCTTTATGTGCGCCGTTTGTGTTTTGCTTGTCTTTTATTCTGTCTTTAAAAATTGGAGAATGTTTCAACTATCCGTAAAGAAAGTCCTCTGAGGTGAGTTTTGGATAAGTGGTCTGGTTACAGCTATGAGCTCATGACTAAGAGGAAGATGAACAGTGTGTGGCCACAGTACCTGTTCGGATCTCCACAAGGGGGTTAGTCAGGGACTCTGTGTACCACATATTGCCACCCATGCTGTGTTAATTACGTTGATTGTGATCTCCTGTGTTGTTGGTATATGTAAAATCCCGAGACTAAACTTGAGGGTTTACGTAGGGTTTTCTGTTTGTCCTTTGAGTTTTTTGTTTCATTTTGTTTTGGTACCGTTTCTCCATTTACAGCCATATCAGTTTTGTGATATTTGAAACTCTTACTGATGTCAAACGGAAGAACAAGAGAAAAAAACCCGTCTGCTCTTGTCCCAGAGTGCGACATTCCCAGGGAGAAGAGAAAGGTTCCACTTGGTTCCTAAAATCACCAAAAGCCCCAGCCCAGAATTCAGACCGGTTGGTTGATGCCAAGGCAAAATGGTTAGAGAGAATCAGTTGCTATTTGTGGTTTCACAGTAAAATGCTGAGTGATGGTGGCCTTTGAATGGCTCTATACAATCCAGCAATTAGAGTTTCCGTGAAGAAGTGGGGAAGAATGATGAAATCCTCTGTGTGCAAGCATTTGTGCCGTTACATCAGGGAAAATGAGAAAAGGAAGGGAATGAGAGTGAGGATATGTTGCTTCAAACCTTAACTCCTCCGCCTGAGCTAGCTGTCCCAATCTCTCTGCCTTTATGCCAATATATTGACACCTTCCCCCGCCTCCCATTCCTATCCAGCCCCAGTTCCCGACACTGGGGCTCAGGAAGCAAAGAAAATGAGGCAATGAAATCTTAAAAGCCAGGATTGGGGTGGGCGAAGAAATGCCAAAGGAGGTTCCTTATAGGGATCAATTAGAAAATCCTGTGCTCCTGGGGCACAGGGACCTGGTCTGGTATTGCCATCTAAGACCTGACAGGGCATCCAGTTTGGGCCAGGAGCCACTCCCAGGGCAGGGCAATTTCCCTTATGTGGTTATCTAATAGGGTGTCTAAATATAAACAGCCAGCCAGCTGGGTTTCTCAGACTTGTTTAATTGGAAAGATTGCAATCCTCCTTATAGGGAGGAACCCCTCCAAATTCTTCTATTTTTGCTACCCACCACCCTTCCTGGGCAGGCATACACATTCTTCTCAATATGATGCTTACAGGAGACGAAAGGAGTATGGTCATTGATGAGGCCAGGGAAGAAGCATACCAGCTCCACCTAATAGACCTAAAGGGTAT
Organism: Stenella coeruleoalba; assembly: GCF_951394435.1. Taxonomy (NCBI): domain Eukaryota; kingdom Metazoa; phylum Chordata; class Mammalia; order Artiodactyla; family Delphinidae; genus Stenella; species Stenella coeruleoalba. Next base: position 41,658,439 of record NC_137154.1, on the reverse strand, counting down.
ACCTGAAGCTCAATTGGCCATACCCACAGCTGAACCAAATTGGGACCCCAATGAAGGGAGAAGGCCCATATTAGTGCACTGCACTCAATTGCTCTTGGCAGGGCTTTGAAAGGGGGAACCAAAGCAAAAGAGTTTGAATAAAACTCAAGAAATTCAGCAAAAACCAGAAGACCCCTCTGAATTTTTGGAAAGGATTTCTCAGGCCTACAGGCATTATACTGATGCAGATCCTGAGGCCCCTGAAAATACAGGTTGCAAATTTGACCTTTTGGGGGCAAAGCGCCTCAGGTATCAGGAGTAATTTTCAAAAATTAGAGGGTACATTTGAAATGAACTCTTGTCAATTGGGGGGGTGGGGCGACTGTACTGTGCCATTTTATACAAAGAAGTTGAGCGTCCATGGATTTTGGTATCCACAGGGGGTCCTAGAACCAACCCCCTCTTCCTCCCCGCCCCCCCCCATACAATGGCGCGCTGTATATGCTATAGCAGAGGTACATTTGGAGTGTTAGGAGGGAGCAAATAATGGCCTGAGGAATTCACGGGTATTTGATCTAGATCTTGAATAACTGAAGAACTTTTGCCAAAAGAGAGAGAGAACAATTAAGGCAAAGAGAATTATACATGTGGAAACATACAAGTGGAGGTATGAGAGCAATGCCATTGAGAAAAGCCCTTTGGGGTGGCTGGAAGAGGGACAGGGTAGAGAGGATAGGGACCGCAGCATGAGGGTAGGAAAGCAGGGCAGGGCTGTTCAGGAAGGACCATGTGTGCCTAACTCAAGGGTGAGGATTTGATCTTGTAGAGGATCCACCAAACCTAAAGCAGAGGCATGATCAGATCTGCTGCTAGAATATTCCCCTGAGCTGCCAAGTAAACAACGGGAATAATTGGAAGAACTGGGGGGAAAGGAGGTAGAGAGATACAGCTAAGAGCTCAGTATATCGAAGATTTGAGAATTTACTAAGATCTGAAAACAGACGTATAGGCTTTGGCTCCTAATTAGATTACTCAGCTAAAGTTAGTTCACTTGTTTTCATCTCCTGTCCCTTGCCTTCCCAATCTTGTTTAACCCCAGGGTGGGCAGTTGACCTGGAGCTAATCATTGGCCAGGATTTTACAGATGAGGAATTTAGGTGTGACAAGAAAAATGATGAGCCCAAATTTCTTTTTTTTTTATTATCTTTTTTTTATTTTTTATAGTGTTTATTTTTACATATTGACAGTTTGCTTTATTTATTTATTTATGGCTGTGTTGGGTCTTCGTTTCTGTGCGAGGGCTTTCTCTAGTTGTGGCAAGCGGGGGCCACTCTTCATCGCGGTGCGTGGGCCTCTCACTATCACGGCCTCTCTTGTTGCAGAGCACAGGCTCAGTAGTTGTGGCTCACGGGCCCAGTTGCTCCGCGGCATGTGGGATCTTCCCAGACCAGGGCTCGAACCCGTGTCCCCTGCATTGGCAGGCAGATTCTCAACCACTGCGCCACCAGGGAAGCCCAGCCCAAATTTCTAACACTAGTAAGTGGCAAGATTGAAATTTGAACCCAGGTGTTCGGACTCCATAAGCTGGATGTGTTATTACCACTCTATGCCACCTCTAACTGAGAGAGAGGTTTGTTGTAAGGATTAAATGAGAGGATATATGTCTCATGCTGAGATGATGTAAGTAACCTTTTGATTCCTTACTCCTCTCCCTGTGTCTGTCCTCCTGGTCTGGGACCTTAACCTGGTTACTTCCCATTTTTCAGAGTCTCACATGGGCCCTTGCAGCTCAGTATTTACCTTCACCCCGAAGCTAGAATTGCTCTCTGTGGTCTTTAGATTTTCTAATCCTAGGCCCAAACACAGACTCTCCCAGGACTTCTCATGAAAGGTGCCTCCCACTGGCGCTTTGTGAAATATCTGAACCTCTTCAAAACAGCCATTCCTGCTCTTTCCCCCTTAAGTAAGTACGCAAGGTGGGATGCCACAGGGCTCCTCTTGACCAGAGATCTTGCTGGTTACAGAGATATTGATCAATGTTGCTGAGATGCCAGTCTACTACCTACAGCTGTCCTACCCAAAGTTGTGAGCCAGTTGGCCCAGAACGGTCCAGTCCATTGGCTGGCCAGTGACCATTTCAATTCTCTTTCTCCCTCTCACTTGAACTTGCATTAAGAGACTCAGACTGAGATTCTGGAACTTGGAGGTCAGGGGGAGTAGAGCTTGGGTTCTGCTTATGAGCCCAGGAGAGCTGGACTACACAGGCAAGAGTTGAAGGCCAGTGCAGCCCTTAACCTTGGGTCCTGACTTTCATTTACATTGACCCTCTGGCTATACTTTCTGCTCCTGGGATCTGAGATATCCCCTGTCTACTTCCAATAAGCTCTCGTTTGGGGTTTGTGTCATTTTCAATAGGTTTCTGTTTCTTACAGTCACGTCCTCCCTGACTGTTGTATAAGCATGGCTGCTATTCTCCTGTATGAGTTTTATGCGTGCTCAGCTGTAAACCCCATCAGAGCCAGATGAAGAAAAAATGTCAGGGGGAGTGATGAAACCCATACTGAGACTCAGCATTTGAAAGTAGACTTCACTGCTCATAGCTTATAACAATGTAAAACAGGCTGTTTCTGTTGTGTCACCCCCCTTTTTTTAAACCTCTGGTTAGTTCATGCCAAAGATCTCTACAAAGCATTTCTCCACCTCCAGTTGGCTTAAAATATTTGGCAAGCCTTAGTCTAACCATTTTGCTAAGGTATGAGAAGTCATTATAATGACTAATTTATAAGTCCTAAGAATAATTGTACTGGAGAACATACATGTAGAGTAGAGGTTAATAAATTTTAGGATTCAGATACTGAATCTGTTTGTAATTGTTGTATGCCTGCATACACACACATGCACACACACATGCATGCATACCAGGATTTTACCACACAAAAGACAGCACCTGACTTTTGAAAATACGTCCTTTTTTTATTTTGACAGTGAGCTATGCCAGGTGGTCAACCTGAATGACCATTAATCAGTGCAGTGGGGGGCCAAGCAGTCAAGAATCATTAGGAAAGTATCGTCTCTGGACGGTTTTGCAACTTTCCAAATTTATTTTTATCTAAAGAGACTCATGAGGCTCCACAGCGACATATGTGTCCTATTTACGCCACCAGAACCAGGGTGGCCTAGCACAGATGCACTGGTGAGGGATGAACTAAATCCAGCTGGACGTGGCTGCACCGTGAGGGGTCAGGGCAGACTGCAGCAATGGGTCAACACAAGGACATCATCTCGTCCAAGGGGTGTGTGGGAGGGAGGGGTACCCAAGTCGGGTGAAAGCCCTGAAAACTGCCGGGTCTCTGGAGATCAGTATCACCAGGGGACAACTTTGTGTTGGGCAGGCTGGCCAGGTGCTGAAAAGGTACAAGGCTTTTCAGTGGGGTGGGTTTGCATCCTCAACAAGGGAAGCCTTTCTGTCAGAGAAAAATACCCAATTTTAAAGAGACAGAGCTTAGCTAGTCACCCTGGGATATCTGAACATTGCTATTAAACTGTAAAGCTGTCATAAAAGGAAGCATGAAGATCAACAGATAATATTCTTTAGCACTTTAATTGTGTAGAATTCAAAATGTAAGAAAATGAATTTCCTGGCCTCTTGACAAAGCAGATATAAATAAGTAGTTATCAAGGCTCTAATTTCCTGAGGATTTTAATAAAGGGAAATATTTATGGTTTGAAATTACTTCCGAAATTATGCAGCGAAGAACAGATAGTTTATGATTTCGGAGAACAAAAAAGAAAGTTGCAAATACTTGATGCTGGCAGATCAATTAAGTGGTAATACATGCTACATTATAATTTTAATCACCATGAAATTAAAATATGGTAATGAGTGTTAACATGACTTTATCTTTTCAAACTATGATTTAATTTATGGAACTTTTCTTGACTACTTCTTTATTTCCTTGGTTATTTTTCTTACTTTCTGTGCTACTTCAGATTATACACTTTCCAGAGCATGTTATTCAAGACAACCACCAATTAAATGAGTTCTTCTTTATCAGTTAAGGATCTTGTAGGCTATTCCTGCTCTTTTTCATCTAGTTCTTTCTGCCTCCCTGCATAAAATGTATGGAGAATTAGAATAACTCTTTTCTTTGAAAGGTCTTTTTGGTTTTCACATTGTTTAGTTTTTCCAGTGATACAAAGGCAACCCAAGTGTCAGCTTGCCTTCCTCAAAGTCAACCTTCCTGTAACATATTTGGGGGAAGGGGAGGTGCCTGTTCTTGGCATCATGTGGCAGCTGTTGGTACCTGGTGCACACCTCCTGCCTCTCCCATCTCTGCTGGTGCTCCGGTCCTTTCCTACCTTCATGCTGCCATCCCATCCTGGCATCGGTGGATGGATCGTGTTGCAAAGGCTGCCTTTCCCTTTGCTGCTCAAACCTCTAATCCCCAACACCTCACTTTCACTGCTCCGTGTTGGGATGTCCAAAAATTATGTCAATAAAGGAGAAGAAAATGTTTACTTGTACACCAAAAGTGACTCAAATAGTCTATGGGAAAAGAACAAAAAGTTAAACTTTTCCCAGAGGATCCCACTGTGTCTCCCCAAGGTACCAGTTTACTCCCTTTATCTTGAGGTCAGCTCTCCTCTCTTTCCCTCCAGATTACCCCTCTTCTTCTTCAACTCCCTACATGTGGAAACTCCACCTCATTCATAATGTAGGAAGCCTTATCCTCTATCCATAGCTGTTGGTTTGATTCTAGAATCCACTTGTTCCATGCAACCGTGTCATCTCAGGGTCACAATAGTCCCATTTCCCAAATGCATTTTTTAAAAAAATCAAACTTGGGCTTCCCTGGTGGCACAGTGGTTGAGAGTCTGCCTGCCGATGCAGGGGACACGGGTTCGTGCCCCGGTCTGGGAAAATCCCACATGCCGCGGAGCGGCTGGGCCCGTGAGCCATGGCCACTGAGCCTGCGCATCCGGAGCCTGTGCTCCACAACGGCAGAGGCCACAACAGTGAGAGACCCGTGTACCGCAAAAAAAAAAAAAAAAAAAAAAAATCAGACTTATTCACCCAAACACATCATGAAGATGGTCGGTTGGGAGTAGGGGGCTGAAGCAAGAGGGTGTTGAGTAGGTTTCTGCACTGAAACCAGCCTAACTTCCTGTCCCTGCATTAAACAATGCTGGGATCAGGCACACTTTCCTGTGTCTGTAATCAACCATGATGAGACCTAGAAAACATAGTTGCCTTCTCCAGGAAACACCAACTCCTGCAAGGCAAGGCTGTGAATCAGCAGTTAAATCATCAAAACTAGGAGCGTGCTCAAAACTCACTTCAAAATCCCAACCTCACTGCACTCACTGATTTAAAGCTATTATGCCATGAACTCTACCCAATCCTAACTATCAATAGTTCCTAAGGGACTTGTGAGATTGGCTTTAACATCAGCCTGTCCGGGCCCTTGTTACACTCTTCGATGGCTCCCTGTCAGCTATAGGATAAAGTACAAACTTTTATAAAGTAATCCCTGTTTATCTGTCCAGTCTCACCCCATTTCTCTGCCTTTTATTCCAGAACCCTGAAGAATTTGTAACCACCTCCAACACACACACACACACACACCCCAATATGTTTCACATCTCATTGCCTTCATCTATTTTTCTCATTGCTTTCAATACCCTCCCGCTCTCTCCCTCATTGCCTTGGATAAGTTATTTTCCACTTTCATCAGTCCGAGGCCACCCTTCAGGAAGTTTTCCATGAACCTCAGGCCGCATTAGGTGTCCATCCTTCCTCTTTTCCCAGAGCTCCTTGTGCTCTTACAACAGTGCATGGGAGTAGTCCATTGCTACATCCTACCCTCTCAGCAGAACCCCATGAGAACTTACACTGTCTTACTGAGCTCCAGAGCGAGAACGCACAGTTGGTGTGTGTTGAAGTGGACTAGACTGGATTTGCCATCATGGTTGTGGGGGTATTTTTCTCAGTTTACTGTTTGCCTTTCATTTAGGTTGTGTGGATTTTGACAGACAAGTTTTTAATTTTTATGGAGTCAAATCTATTGATCTTTGTGTGATTTCCTCTATTGATTTTGAGCTTAAAAAGTGACGGACTGGTTTTTAAGAGATTCTTTGGGGCTTGGCTGAGAAATTCTGCAATCTCATGCTCCATACTGAGAATAGGAAACGGAGAGACAGAGGAACATAGAGACACCTTATCCCTCTCTTCTCGGGAATTCGTGGCTCTTTCCCTTCTCAGTGAGGGATGGTATCTGGGTCAAAAACACAAGTTGTATCTTGGCTTTTATAATTTTCATCAGTATGTGAAGACAGCCATCTTCAAGGTAAGCAATTCCATTTATCTTTAGGTCCCCAAAGACAGTCTATACCTAAATGCTTTCAGGGGAAAGGAAAACAACATTTGCTGTTTCACTCTTTTCTTACTTTATTTTCTAAATAAATATAATACATCACAGCAATTTACTCAGAAGGCTGTGCTTGCTGGGCTCCAAGCTTTGCTCTTGGCTTTTCTCCATCTGAAATGCCAGCCCCTCCGCCACGGGTCAGCTCAATAGTCATGGGCTCGCATAGCACAGGGAGATCAGCTTGGTGCTTTGTGTCCACCTAGAGGGGTGGGATAGGGAGGGTGGGAGGAAGACGCAAGAAGGAGGAGATATGGGGATGTATGTATATGTACAGCTGATTCACTTTGTTATACAGCAGAAACTAATACACCATTGTAAAGCAATTATACTCTAATAAAGATGTTAAGAAAAAAAATAGTCATGGGCTTGATAAGCCCCTTCTCTGATGAGCTCCTTCTTCTAAACCCATCTACCCCTTCTAGACACACGTGCTTGTATATAACTCTACCAAAATGTAAGCAACACAAGGGCACAACCGATGTCTCATTCATTCCTCTATTCATTTGCTGTTCAGTCATGAACGAAGCACAGCAAATTCTCTGCCAAGCATGGGAGAAACATAGTGAACAAGCCGGGCACCAGCTCTACCCTCAGGGAACTTGCATTCTAGCAGGGGAGACACAGTTGATTACAAGCTTGGAAAATGTTACAAAGGAAAAGTGTAAGAGAGAAGTGAATACATAACAGAGGAGTGAGTGAAGGGGAGGTGAAAAAGAGCCTGTCTACTCATCTGAAGGCTGAATAGACATCAACTGGGTAATGTGGAGGGGGGCGGGGCAGGGAATGTGGGGCAGGAGAATAGCATATACAGAGTCCTTGAGGCCATGTCACCACCCTGCTGGCTAAAGTCACTGCCTTGCACACACAAGCTACCCAACACCCATGTATTAAGTAAAGAAAATGGTAATACATATTAAATAAAATGATATTATTGCATACAATAATACTTTCCAACATTCTAAGATGGTCAACTCTTTTTTTTTTTACATCTTTATTGGAGTATAATTGCTTTACAATGGTGTGTTAGTTTCTGCTTTATAACAAAGTGAATCAGTTATACATATACATATGTTCCCATATCTCCTCCCTCTTGCGTCTCCCCCTCTCCCACCTTCCCTATCCCACCCCTCCAGGTGGTCACAAAGCACCGAGCTGATCTCCCTGTGCTATGTGGCTGCTTCCCACTAGCTATCTACCTTACGTCTGGTAGTGTATATATGTCCATGCCTCTCTCTCGCTTTGTCACAGCTTACCCCTCCCGGATGGTCAACTCTTCAGAGTTTTATTCTTTATCAAGAATAAAATTAAGGGCTATCAGTTTATTGTACAGACAGAATATAATGATTACGAATGTGGCTCTGGAGTCAGGGTTTAAATCTCAGCTCTATCATTTATGGTAGGTGTGTGACCCAGGGCAAGCTACTTAACTTCTCTGTGTCTTATTTCTTTATCTGCAAAATATAATAATAATAATAAATACACTAATAAATAGTACCAATCTCATAGGGTAGCTGCAGGGATTAAATGAGCTGAAACACGCGAGGAGCTGAGAGCACTCAACAAAAGTCAGTACTCATCATTTAGTGAAACCAGCGTTTCCTCTGTAAATCTCAATACTATTACCCAAATAAATACTTATGTGAGTTTGAATTAACAGTAATAACATTTATCAGGAAAGGGGAAAATGTAATTTTTCTTTTTTGCCTTCTGCCTAAGGAATTTCCCTTTGAGTATATCTATATATAGCATCACTGGTGAAAAGTAGAACAAAGAACAGATCTCCAAGTGATAAAATTACATTTCAGTCTCAGTCATAATTACACACCTTCCTAGCGACTCTCCTGACCTCCAAACATCGTTTCCCCTCTGCTTACACTTTTGAATACCTGTGGGTTTTGGAATCCTGTTGGCAATTTCCTACAACTTTTTAAACGGGGACAGCTTAATTAGAATCCTGACTTCTCTGTCTTCCATCAGCAATTTGCTTAAGTTTTGAAAAACATCATTAAAACAAAGGATGCAGTGAGTATACCAGACCACTGGGCTTTTGTTTGTTTCTGAGACAAGATCGTGGAGGGAAGTGGCTTGCGAATGATTAATGGACTTGGTATTTAGACTTTCTGGCCTTGATTTCCAGCTTTGGAGCTTGCATTTAATTTTGAGAAAGACCAGGCTGTTGCTGCACCTTCGTTTTACATCTCGCATTTCTGCTTTGGATTGAGCAGCTCACCAGCTTTTCAGAACTAGACAGGAGACAAAATTAAAAAGAAGCACTTGCGGGGCAGTTGGACTGGAACGCAAGAATAATCGTTAAATTTTCCCATCTCACCTCGAAAATGATAGGCAGTTAGTCTTTTCATCTCCCCTTGGTCTTCCTTGGTGAGGATGTCTGTTGTGCAGGTGGCTGAAGATGCCTGAATCCATGCATAGGCAGAACAGGAAATCTGGTTAGGATTGAGGAACTCAGCGGTGTTGAGCTTCTGATTTGGAGACATCACTTTATTGACTTTTTTTTTTTGGTAACAGCTTTATTTATCAAGATAGAATTGACATACAGTACAATTCACCCATTTAAAGTGTACAATTCAGTGGTTTTTAGTATGTTCACAGAGTTGTGCAACCATTACCACAGTCAATTTTAGGACATCTTAATACCCCCCACAAAGAAACTCCATACCCTTTAGTTATCACTCTCCCCCAAACCCTCATCCTCCTAGCCCTAGGTAATGGTTAATCTACTTTATGTCTCTATAGATTTGCCTTTCCTAGACATATCACAGAAATGGAAGTTTATAATATGTGGTCTTTAGTGACTGGTTCTTTGACTTAGCATAATGTTTTCAAGGTTCATCCTTGTTGTAGCGCTTAATAGTACTTCACTCATGCCTGAGTGATATTCCAGTTTATGGCTCTGCTACATTTTGTTTATCCATTCATCCTTTGATATGAAGAGTTGGGTGGTTTTCTACCTTTTGGCTGTTATGAATAATACTGCCATGAACAATCACATAGAAGTTTTTGTGTGGACATATGTTTTCATTTCTCTTGAGTACATACCTAGGAGTGTAATTGTTGGGTCAAATTTTCCTGCTGTTTTATCGCAAACACAAACCTTATACCAAATCAAATTAAATGACAGCATTTTGTAAATAATAAGGCACTTATTAAAAAATAACGTTTAATTATAGCCATCTTCTAGAATATTTAATCTCTTAAAATTTATTCCAGTAATGTTGAATCCATTTCTATTATGTACTTTGCACTGCGCTTTGTACTGGGAATAAAGATTCAAAGAGGATTAAGATGAAACCCTTAACTTGCAGGGACTTACTGTTTATAAAAATAACTAATATGTATTGAATCCTTACTCTGTGCCAAGCATGGTACGCAATGTTTTATGTATATTAAATCCTCGACTACTACTATCTATGAGGTAGGTATTATTATTATCATCATTTTATAGAAAACTTAAGTAACCTGCTCAAGGTCATGCAGGTGGTAAATGGCAGAGCTGTGTGGTCTTTATCACTGTATCATGCTCCAGGGTTGTTTCTCTAGCATCAGTATCGTGCAAGAGTTAAGAGCGTGTCATCTGAAGTTGACATCCCGGGTTTGAATGCTGCCTCCCCCACTCACCACGTGACCTTGGGCAAAAAGAATCACACTTTCTAAACCTCAAATGTCTGATCTGTAAAGGCGGGTTAATCCAAGTGCCTACTTCATAGAGTTGCTGTAAGCATTAAGTGAAACAAGCATTAAGTGAAACAAACATACATCAGGTGCTTGACTTGTAGTTAGTGCTCAATACATATTAGCTATTGTATTACCGGTAGTAAACTCTATAAGCAAACCGTTACAAGGGCATGTGATATATAAAGACTGCCAAATGTTGCAATTTGTCTCCGCTAGAAAGGAAAACTGCAGAGAGCTCAACTTGTTTGCCTCCTTTTACCTGCATTCTATCCATCGATAATAACAACTGAAGTCTGAAAAGCTGGCTTCTGCTTATCTCTTCTGCCTCCATCTCCAGTGCTGCTGGGAAGCCTAATGCAGTGTAGTGATTTGTATTCTATAAGTGTCTCTTGTCTCATCAAGAAAGGGGCCCATCTAGGCTCATTTTGGGGTGAGTTTGGAACCTGACACCCAGGAGATGGGGGTAGCAGCAAAGGAATCAACCCAGGCATCCATAGAGGCGTCAGCCAGGCAAGATCAATTCCTCCGCAGGTTCCTGCAAGGAGGGGGAGAGGCAATACGATTATGCAAGAGAAGAGCTCATAGAAACGTGTGATGCATTTCAACATAATTGTGTACTGTCCTCCATAACTTGGAGGAGTTGCTGGTGCCTTGGGGTCAGCCTGACATGGGATTGGGGAGGCTCAGGGTGCAGTGTGACTTGTCACACTAAGTACACTTGTCTCCCACGGCAACGGGTTACTGGGCAGCAGGAGACAGCAGGGCTGGGAAAAGCATTCAGGGGAACGGTCAACAGGGAGCCCTTCTCTGCATATTTATCCGGTCCCAGATTTGGCTGATGGTTTCAGAATGTGTTAAGTGGTCATCAGCATTCCCTGCTGTTCTTCGGGACGTGGTTGCTCTGGAGGGAAGAAGAATCAAGATTGGCTTCTCTGTACTTGTTACAGGAAAGTCAGACACCCAGGGAACCCAGCCATGGTGAAGGCAAAATCCAAAATGGGAATGAATTCCTGGATACACACATACAAATATACACCACAGTGACTGCGGAGGGTCCCTCACACTCAACTAGTTGATGCTTAATAAATATTTATTCCCTCCCTCCCTTCTGTCCCTAAAGAACTTTTCTTAGAGATCTGTCTATATCATAACTACTCACCTATGTCTGTCTCTGTTCACCAGTTTGTGGATTTGGGCGGGGGCGGGGGGACAGGGACTGTGTATCATTCTCTTGGAATTCCCAAGGACTAGAGCAGAATCCAGACCACAGTACGTGTTGAAAAAAATGAAAAAATTATAACCGGATAGAATGTTAGGAGTATATATAACCTTTTGGCTGGAATTCTATTTAATTTAGTTATCACATCAAGCCTGTGCAGTTGGTTTTATTATTCCTGTTTTAACAGATGAGGAAACTGAGATTCAGAAAGGTTAAATAACCTGCCCAAGGTCATATGTTTGGTGGAGCTGGAGCTTGAATTTCAAGCTGAACATCTGACAGGTGATTAAGACTCACATAAAAATCAATCAACCTATTATCACATTAAGACACCAACTAGGATGAATGAAAGAATATGCCTGAAGATTGGAGGAAGTTCAGTATCATCAACGAGCTTACATTAATTGGCTTCAGGCCTATGGCGCTGAGTGAAGTGCTGGAAAAGGTAATCCACGCAGATGGCATGGGTCTCCAGTGGATTTTTAAAAATAAAAACCTATAAGTAAAATATAATTACATATAAGAAGACAGCCAGCACCACAGTGAACTTGAACCAATCTGAATATGGACCAGAGAGCTCCCCAAGAGCAAGGACTGGGTCTTTTTAATCACTGTCATCCCAGCACCCTGCACATGCAGGGCGCAAAGCTGGTACCCAATAAGTGCTGCTGAGACGGATTCCATTTTAAGTGTAAAGTCTATGTAACCATCCAGTCTGAAATACAAAATGTCAATAGGATTAGAGTCAAACAAATGCATCCTCCTAGCTGGCTTCCCCAGGACTTACAGGATGTTCACTTCACTGGACTTGAGATGAAAGCCCTGGAAAAATCATCTTAGCTGGCATATTCTTGGGTTTAGCATTGCAGCTCTTGGCCACAGACACAGGACGGGGACACCCAAGGGCCAGTGAGGTGGAAGAGTAGTTCCCCACAGCATTAAGCCCATCTCTTCCCCTCTGCCCTGGAAGTGGGCTGGGGACACAGAGAAAGCACCAGGCAGGTGAGCCGAAGCTAGGGATGGAGGCAGAAGCTGTTAGCAGAGCCCGGGGGGCACCTCAGAGTCCAAGGGACAGTAGTGAGGTTGATGCTGAGCCACAGAACATGAGGCTGTGGCCGGGCCAGGAAACTCCAGGGGTTCACGATCTATAGAGGAAGACAGACACAGACATAGCCGATAGTGATTCTATGTGACAAGTGGGAAAACTAAAGATGGAATAAAGTATTACAATAATTTTTATATTTTTAATATTTTATTTATTTGGTTGTGCCAGGTCTTGGTTGCGGCTCATGGGCTCCTTAGTTGCGGCTCACCAGTTCCTTAGTTGTGGCATGCGAACTCTTAGTTGTGGCATGTATGTGGGATCTAGTTCTCCAACCAGGGATCAAACCTGGGCCCCCTGCTTTGGGGGCATGGAGTCTTAACCACTGCTCCACCAGGGAAGTCCCTACAATAATTTTTAAAAGGGCAGATGAAGAAGGTTACTGAAAGTATCCACAGATAGTGAGAGAGTTTGGGGTTCAAATTCTAACTCTTGTCATTTATAAGGTAGACGACCTAGCACAAGTCATGTAGTCCTATTTAAGCTTCAGTTGGCTCATCTGTAAAGTGGATATAAGGTTTTGTAAGGATTAAAATGAGATACATGTAGATTGTTGAACACACGGCCAGCATAACAGCACGCTCTGACTATTCGTTGCTATTCCAACTACAATGACTTCAACTCCTACTTGCCAGGCACTGGGCTGAGGGCTCTTGTCTATGCTACTTAATTTTTGCATACACTCTGCTAGCCATTTATTTTTATCCTGACTTAATAAATGAGAAAATTGAATCTCTAAGTGTTTAAATAACATAGTATCTAGCAGATCCAGGTCTCATCTCCAGGTGTGTCCAGTTCAGACACTCCACTCTGTTCATTATCTTGCTGCTTTGTTATAAATATATTTTAGATACCTATGGAAACTGCCTAGGTTAGTGCTTGGATAATAATAATTATAGTAATAGCAAAATAAATATATTATTTATGAATAATATATTTAAATAAATTGTATATTATTACATATATAGCAATTATTATGTAGTTATAATAATTATTATCATAGTAATGGTTAGGCACTAACCTAGATACTTTTCATACATTAGCTCATTTAATCTTTATAATAATCTTATGAATCAAGAGCTATTATCTCCACATTACCGGGTAAAATTAAGTGACTTGCCCAAGATTACATATCTATTAAATGGTAGAGTTGTGATTGAAATGGGAGATTGGGGGGTAATGACTCCACATTCTGTGTATTTTGTCCTACTCCAACCTTAGTCTAAGGAGTTTTCTGTCTCTTTCTCCAATCTTTCCTTTTTCCTCCTTCTCACCCTTTTTTCCTTCTCATTGGTGTCTCAAGGGCACTTCTCCACCATTTGCATAATCAGGTTAGAGATTCACTCAAAAAGGAACACAAATCTGGGAAAATAACATTTACCCTCGCTAATAAGCAAAGAAATGCAAATTTAAATGAGAATGGTATTAACTCAGGCAAAATTCTTTAAAATAAGAAAACCCAAGTCTACAGGGAAACAGGCGCCATTTCCTGTGACAATGTAAGCGGGAACAGCCCTTTGGCAGGAAATTTGCACTAGATAGTGATAGCCACAAAAGGGCAATTCCATTTAACAGTCATTTACTCACAGCAATAGAGCTGCTTGGGCTTTTTTTTTTTTTTTTTTTGAAATTTCTGACAGTTTTAACTTTATGACAAAATAACAGCAACAGACTTCTATATAGCAAATAACACTAGGAAAAATTGAAAGAAAAATGGTTGGGGGAGTTCAGATGGCTACAGCATCTCTTAGGGAGAAATCCATTAATATGTGCATTTAAAATGCAGATACACTGTACCCCAGCGATTCCATTTAAGAGTTTATGCCAAGGAAATAATTGTATACGTTGTCAATTATGTGTGTAAAAGGATGTTCAGTGTGGCATTTTATGTTTATTATTGCGCATAAAAGAGGGGACACTAAATGTCTATCAGGAAGTAAATGGTTCAACAGATCACGGTGCGTCCATATAATGGAATATTATACAGCTGTTAAGATGGCTAGTATTAAAATTAACCTCTGTTGAGTTCCACTGGCAAAACTCTGAGTTAAATGCAATATCATTCAATCCTTTCAACAATGCTTGGGCATTTATCATAACTCCTTGATGGAAATTACTTTCTTCTCATGGGAGTTCTGCTTAAGAAGGGATTGCAGGCTACTATTTACTCTTCTCCCAATCATCTGTCAGTTTAATAGCTCTCCCCTGGGGCTAGCCGGAAGAGGCCAGCTCAGCTTCAGGGTTGCATTCAATACCCTAGCCCCCAGGATGCTGGGGCTACAGAGGAGACCCGTGTGGAGCCAGGGGTTCATTTGTCCATCAAGGATGCTACTTAAGTGAAAGGTAATCCCTTCCCAATGTGGGCAGCCAGCATGAGGAAACTCTGCCTTCCTTCTTAACAGACCTCTCAGCTCTCTGAAGTGTAACAGCCTGACTTTGTCACCCCTCAGGGCTTCTTGCTGACCTGCCGCCCCATCACTTCTCCCTCAAAGGATCCTGGTTTCTCTCTTACATCCTCACTCTATTCCTAGTGTCCCTTCTGGAAGGAGGGGCCAACCATTTCATTCCAAAAACTCTTTCTTCATCACCCCAGGTCAAAGCCCACTCCCTTCAAAACAGCTTGGAGGTCCTGAGCAAATAAGTCTGTGGTCATGACCTTTCACTATAGTCTCCATGGATCTGGTCAGCTCCATTCTTGATACCCTCCGGTCTTGGGCAGATGCTTTTAAACACGAGTACCGTTAGCTCGGACTGCGACTGGGGCAGGGGGTGGTGAATGGGGTCAGCGAGCACAGGCACGAAGCATTCTCCTGTGCCCTCCATCGCCAGCCATTGATTTTTCTCCTGCTCTCGCTCTTCCACTGCCCCATAAAGAAGCCAAAGTAGTAAAGCTGTCAGGACATTTTCTAAAAGAAAGATGTGCTGAGTGGAAATGTCGTTAAGTGCCCCTTAAACAAAGAGGGACAGGCTGGTGTTGCTGCGGGCTGTGTGTGGAGGATGGGTTTGGAGAGATATGCACACTGGCAGGGGTGCAACTGCCGACAGTCTTAGAGTTGATGGGAGCCCCGGAGCCCCATGGGCTAATTCTCTCCCCCAGTAAAAGCATAACTCACAGTGGGGCTGCTGTACCACTTCTGTTTCCCAAGGCTGAACACAAGCGTCAGGGACTCCCACAGATCAATGTGACTCAAAGTCTCCATCCCTCCCTGCTTTGCATCCCCAGCCCAGAAAAGAGAGAAGGCTCAGAGACCCGGAGGTATTTATAACTTACAGAATCTGTGCACCATGAGAACACTATCATCCACCTACACTGGTTTCAGGATGTTGCAAAGACGTTTTGTTTGCTCTGACAGTCTCAGGTCAAGATCTGTCTCTGCCATTGACTGTCTCTGTGGCTTCAGGCAAGGCACATAAGCATTCTGAGCCCCACTTTTCTTATCCTTCAAAATGGGGCTACTGATACCTACTTGCAGGACTATGATAATATAAAAGTTGAATCCTATAAAAGAATCTAGTCTAATGTCTTGTACATATGTATTCAGTAAATGCTTCCATTGCTTTCCTTCTTCAGTCATTGACCAGAGTACTTAACCCAGTCTTGGCATGGCCCTTATGTTTTAACAGGGCCTTATGGCCCAAAGAAAGATCATATAGACCAAGATATCAGTTCTGGAAAATGACTGCTTCTCCGAAAATAAAACTCTATTCCCTCAATTCCAGTACCTCCTTATGAGTAAAGAAAGCTAGTCCTCAGGGGTGACAGGGAGAACTTCGGGTTTGAACAGTAGACAGGAGACACCAGGTGAGTGAGAGCCAGGCTAAGCTTACCTCCAACTAGAAAGAGTCCCTGAAGAGGGGAGAGGGAGCCAGGAGGGAAGAGATAAGAGCACAGACATCGTGGATCTCTGAAGAAGGGGCTTGTTTCTCCTTCAGTCAGGCTGAGCTCAGGGTAGAGTAGATGCCCCAGAAAAGCTGGGGAGAATGGAGAGATGGAACACCCTTGTCTTGTTTCCTATGTGGAACCCAGAGACGTCAGAAAGGAAACAGCCGCCTAGTGTATGGGGAGGACCTCAAACAGTCCCTAAGAGATTCCCACAGCCCAGTGGGAGTAACAGTAGTGGAATAATTGAGTGCACTACAGAGGGACAGAAAAGTAGCTGCCAGTGGCCAGACCTCAAGGGGACTGCGTGGATCTTTCACTGAAGAGCCAGAACCTCCCACAGATGCCATCATGGACAGATGACCACCCAGAGCAGATAATGCCTCCCCAACTCTGGAACTTGGATGGGACTTTCAGGAAGTAGGGAGGGGCCAGGCAACTAAAAATTAAATTTAAATTTCTACCATCCAGCAAGAAGGGGGAAGGGAGCTTCTACAAAATGATACAGAGTTCAGCCAAACTGAGTTTTGTAACTGAAGTGTACGTTCGTTGAACAACTAGTCTACTTCTGGGAGATCCAGTGAGAAGCAAGGAATATGTTTCCAGGAGAGGGAGGGGACTGGCCGATCCTGATAGGAATGGCTCCGGTGAACTGTGTTTCCTCCTTCCCCCCACATTGCCTCCCTGTGACTTTCTTACATCTACAGACCTTAGCAAACATGAGGCAAACTGAGGCTTGGGCTTGTACATTGGTGCTTGCCCTCTCTCTCTCTCTCTCACTGCCTTTGGAACCTATCTACCAAGCAAAGCCCAGGCTAGCCTTCTGGAGGTATGTGGCCCAGCTGACAGCCAGCAACAACACAAGTGAAGCGATTTCAGACCATCCAATCACAGAATGTTGTCACCACAGGACTGCAGCTGCATGAAGTGACCCCAGGCAAAACCAACGTGGGAACCACCCACCGGAGCCCAGCCTAATTTGCTGATGCATAGAATCACAAGTAATTAAAACGGTGGTTGTTGTAGACTGCTGTATTATGTGGTGGTTTGTTATACAGCAAAAGATCACCAACACAGGGGCATGCCGGGAAAATATCTCGGTGAGATGTGTGACACTGAACCCCAGTCAGGAGAGCTTGATACAAATGAATTAGCCGATGAACGTATGTAACTGCATATTTTGAACCTGGAACCTATATCTCATTTGGTTTCCCACACTGACCCTGGGAAGTCAGATGTATTATGTAGGTGAGATAACTCAAGCCCAAACAGTTGTCAAAAACTCCTGGTTTTCCGCTGAGTCCAATTTTTGTTTTAGGAACGTGCCAGAAATCTTGCAGCACACAGTAGCGCTTACTGTGAGGGTGGAACCACATGCCTTGATGGGACTCAGCATGCATAATCGTTACGTTCCTTTTCCTTTCTTGTTCGTTCTAAGACCCAGTCCCAAACCTGCAATCTACCTACCACAGACCCCTCCTTCTTCCAAACCAACACAAGAGTCAAAGGGAAGAAAGAGGGAGGGAGAGAGCCTTTGTGACACCCCTGGGTGAGAGCAGAAAATTACCATGGTGCTCAGTGGTCTCATACGGGACAAAGGCATTCAATTCCCCTCTGTTTGGACAGCTGAGGCTGGGCCTCTTCTCTCCCCAGTGTGCTTTCCAGGAGACCGAGGCTGAATCCTAATTCCAGGCGGTCAAAGGGGGCTTCTCAGGGAAGATTTTCAAGAGCAAATAGGTGAACACTCTCTAATGACCGTATACTGTCTTCTGTATTTCTGAAGGAATACTTTAGAAAAATTTTGGTTCTATTTTCTATCACTCCTGATTTTTTTTTCCCCCATCAGAATGAGAAATCTGAGTGATATAAAAGCTGAGTATATGCTGAGGAGGGAGGAGGAGGAGAAGTCTCCAAAGAAATCATTTAATTCACAGAGTTTGAGATTGAGAGGTTCTCCTGGGCTTTGTAAGCCATTAAAAAGGCAGATCTCTGTCAAGAGAGGCCCCTTTCTCTAGAGCAGTTCTCACCCAGCTTGTTTGCCCATGGAAGATGCTGTAGCCTGTAAGGTACCAGAGATCATGAGTCAGTACATGGCATCCTCTGTAGCTGTGCTCCTTCTGGAAATGCTGCATCTTCTGCCCTGTCCTAAACTCAGAGAAGGTGTTTCAAGTGCAGAATGAGATGGAGAATACTAGCTCTCTGACTTATAGGGGGATCACCTTGGGCCTCATCTGTAAAACACAGATGACAATGCATGCCTTGCTGTGTAGTTGCGAGGATGACATGGAGTGAGCTGTGTAAGTGTCTGGCGTGGCTTCTGTACATCTTAGGTGCTCCAGGCACTGGCACTCACAGTAGGCAATCTATGAACATCAGTTCCTCCTAATTTTCCACATGTATATTTATTGAAGTGGTGAATGGCCATCAGGTTATAATTTTTATTTGGTCCAAAAAAGGTGGGAACTCTATTTTGTTTATAGAAGGCAGGAACTCTTTGTTCTGCATTTCTAAAAAAAAAAAAGTCTTTCCAAAGGCTCCGTGGGTCATCTGCTAAATTAGAAAATCCAATCAATCCCTCTGGTGTGTACTCAATTGATTGCCTACCCAGCATCCATTTCTCCCGACCTCCTTTTTATTCCCTCCTGCCTTATAGAACCCTGACTTCATACAGATTTCCTGCTCCTCCCTGGCCATACGCTTTAAGGAAAGTAGCTCCCACCCCAGTTCCAGGGGGAGACTCTGATTGGCCTAAACCAGAATTTCTCTACCTCAGAGCTACTGATATTTTGAGTTGGATACTTCTTTCTCATGGTAGAGTCTGTCCTCTGCATTCTAGGGTGGTGTAGCAGCATCTCTGGCTTCTACCTACTAAGTGCCATTGGCAACCCTCACCCCAATCATGACAATCAAATATGTCTCAAAACATTCCCAGTGTCCCCTTGTGGGCAGGGAGTAGGGGCACAAAATCACTCACAGTGGGGAACCGGGGATCTAAGCTGATCAGAGAGGTACCATTAGCCCTGCCAGTGATTAATTTAGACATTGGTATGTGACGCATTTCTGGCCAACAGAACTGAGGGGAAGTTTGCTGAGACTTCTGAAAAAGGTTTTTCCACTCTTAAAAAGAGACTCAGGGAGTAGATAGCTTCTTTTCATTCTGTTGGGCATTTTGGGATCTAGGTTATAATGACCAGAACTGTAGTGGCCATCTTGCAACCATGAAAAACTAGCCGGAAGCCAAAGCCCACTCACTGAAAGATAGACTTTTGAACTTGAATCCATTATGATGCCAATGAGCTTGCATTAACCAAGCCTGGAGCTCACTTCCTGCTATGAGAGGTCATTCATTTGCTCATTCAACACATATTTACTGGATGCCTACTATGCAACAGCTATTGTCCTAGAAACTGGGGCCAGAGTGATGAACAAGATGGAGAGATTTCCTGCACTTAGGACACTTGCATTCTAGTGAACTCAGTGCTTGAACCGATTTGAGAAGATTCTCTATTACTTGTTGCCAAAGGCGACCAAATTAATACATCCATCAAATGCTAAAACTCTCAGCATCACTTGGGCCTTCAGTGATATGTAGGAGGTTTTTTGTTCTGATTCCTAACTCACTCTCCACACAGACCATTCTAAACCTTCCACACCTTCCTCAAACCTCTGATCACCAATGTCCTTCTTCAGTTTTCTTTTGAGCTCTCCTAACTTCCTTTTGTGCCCTGTAACACCTCATGCAAAGCAATTTCATTGCACTTGTCCCACCATATTGGATTGCCTATTGATTTACCTGTCGAAGTTCTGAGTGCAGAAGGGTAGCTGGCTGGACTTAGAGAAGGAGTCGAAGTGCTGAATGATGCAGAGAAACCACGAGGGAGACCCTCTGGTATAGTGTAGACTGAGTTCCTAACCGCTTTCTCTTTTCTTTTCCAGTTCCCATGAGTTCTAGCTATAGCTTTGTAGAAAGGAACCCTTTTCTTGAACGAGCCTTAAGGTTATCTCTGTTTCAGAGATCAGCAAACTATGACCTATGGGTCAAATCCAACCTCCTGCCTCAGAAGCTGAGAATAGTTTTTGCAACTTAAAATGGTTGGAAAAAGTCAAAGACTCAACATCACTAATTATTAGAGAAATGCAAATCAAAACTACAATAAGGTATCACTTCACACTGGTCAGAATGACCATCATCAGAAAATTTACAAACAACAAATGCTGTGGAGAAAAGGGGACCCTCTTGCACTGTTGGTGGGAATGTAAATTGATACAGCCACTGTGAAGAACAGTATGGAGGTTCCTTAAAAAGCTAAAAAATAAAACTACCATATAACCTAGCAATCCCACTACTGGGCATATACCCAGAGAAAACCATAATTCAGAAAGACACATGCACCCCAGTGTTCATTGCAGCACTATTTACAATAGCCAGGACATGGAAGCAATCTAAATGTCCATCAACAGAGGAGTGGATAAAGAAGATTTGGTACATATATACAATGAAATATTACTCAGCCATAAAAAGGAATGAAATTGGGTCACTTGCAGAGATGTGGATGGACCTAGAGACTGTCATACAGAGTGAAGTAAGTCAGAAAGAGAAAAACAAATATCGTATATTAATGCATATATGTGGAATCTAGAAAAATGTTATAGACGGTCCTATTTGCAAAGAAGAAATAGAGACACAGACATAGAGAACAAACGTACGGATACCAAGGGGGAATGGGGGCTGGTGGGATGAATTGGGAGATTGGGATTGACATATATACACTATTGATACTGTGTATAAAATAGATAACTAATGAGAACATACTGTATAGCACATGGAACTCTACTCAGTGCTCTGTGGTGACCTAAATGGGAAGGAAATCCGAAAGAGAGGGGATATATGTATATGTATAGCTGATTCACTTTGCTGTACAGCAGAAACTAACACAACGTTGTAAAGCAACTATACCCCAATAAAAATTAAAAAAAGAAAGGAAAAAAGTCAAAAGAAGAACAATATTTCATGAATCATGAAATTGTACATGAAATTCAAATTTTAGTGTCCATCAATAAAGTTTTATTGGGACACAGCCACACTCACTGGCTTTCTTATTGTCCATTGCTGCTTTCATGCTATAATGGCAGAGTTGAGTAGTTGTTACAGAGACCATACAACCTGTAAAGCTGAAAATACTTATGACCTGAAAAAGTTTTGTCATTCCCTGCTCTGTTTCACACAACAAAAAGAGCCCTGCTTAATACAAGTACTTTCTGAAATTAGAGATTATGAGGACCTTTAAAATACAGAATGCTTAACAGATCATTTAGTGTTTTCTGATTGGGTTTGAGGGAACCATCCTCTGCTCCTAGAAAACTAGTTAGAAGGCAAAAGCAGAGAAGGAACTTGGATTTAGCCTGACAGAGAGATGCTTGTCCCAAGAAATAATAAATTCAGGCACTGCTTTTGTCAATTGTTTTCCAAATATGTCCTCCTCTCCAGGGTTTCTGAATAGTGACTGCAAAAATATGGTCAGGAAGTGCAGTCAGCCCACACTGTACATGTAGAAGAAACAAAACCCCAAACCATGCCTGCACTCTGAGTGACTGAGCATTCCCTGTTGTATTTCCATGGTTGATTGAATTCATTAGTTTGTTCGTATCTTAGATACATTCTTTCCATCTGCAAACATATATTGGGAATTGTGTAAGGAAGTTTGGAGACCCAACTGAGCAGAGATGTGCAGGAAATGTCAAGATTAACAAAACAGGCTTTTCTTTTGTCTGGAAGGATAATAAGTGCAGGGCCCAAGCATTTGTGGCTGAAGGAAGGGTGGGGAGAGTGTGGACAACAGAGAGAAAACAGAGCTGCTTTTCTGCTTGGCTTCCGTCTTTGTCAATGAGAATGCTAATTGGACTGAAGAGGGTGAAAACAATATTGGCACAAGAGACCTGAAGTCCAAGAAAAAATTGGAAAACTGACCTGCTCCAAATGAGGCCAGCTCTCCTGGACTAAACAAATTACCTACCTGGGCATGAAGATAAGTTGCAACCAAGATCACTGGCAGTGATCACATTAGACAGTGGAATTGTGGGGAATTCAGTGGTGGTAGAAATCAGAAAATCATCAAATAGCATCTTGATTCTATATCTTGGAAGAAGATGGAGTATTCAAACTGTAGAGCAGTGGTGTTCATCTTGGTCAGAATTCCAGGACAGATGTATCACTAGGAATGACATTTGTCTTAGTAATTGAAACCCGAAAAGAGTAGTTTTACCAATTTGGAGACCTAGTTTTCTCATTACATGAGCAGTCCTAAGGCGGGCATCGCTTTAGCTGCTCAAGGATGTCAGGACTTACTCTCTGAGATTCTCTTGGCCTTTCCCTCATTGTCACTCCGTGGTTCCATGATGGCTCCTCCATGGCCAGCATAAGTTTCTGTGTGCCAGGCAGAAGGAAGGGAAGGACAAGAGCAGATTGACTCTGTCATCTCTCCCAGCCCAAACCTTTAAGGGGCTTTCCCCCAAAACTCTACCCAGCAACTTGCACCTATATCTTATTGGTCAGGATGTCTCAGATGGTCCACTAGTATCTGAAACAAGTGGAGAGTGTAGTTTTTTAGTTGGGCACATTTCTCCCACCCGCCAAAAGACCAGGGATTTGTCAGTAAAGAAGGAGAGAAAGGTACTGGTCAGACAGCTAGTAGTTTCTCCAAAAAAAGATTTTCTAAGAAACAGGTTTAAGCATGTTTAAAAAAAAAAAAAAGAGACTTGATGACTAGGTACCGTCATGAGTTTGCAAAGAAACTTCCACGCAGATAACTTTTCTGTAACGAAAATATTACTAGGCTGGTAGACAAAGGAAAGATGGGAGATGTAGAAAATGCATTCATCGTCAGCATGGCATTTAATGAAGTCACTTGTAATGTCCTTATAGATAACAAGGAGAAATATGGTTGGTGTGACAGTAGAGTAGGGTAGATTTATAACTGGTCAAAAGACTCAAAAGACTTCTGGACATATGTCTAAAAGAGCTGAAAGCAGGGTCTCCAAGAGATATTTGTACACCCATGTTCATAGCAACATGATTCACAACAGCCAAAAGGTAGAAGTGACCCACCTGTCCATAGAAGGATGAATAGATAAACAAAATGTGGTACATGCATACAATGTTCAACCTTAAAAAATATGCTACAGCATGGATGAACCTTGAGGACATTACGCTCAGTGAAATAGGCCAGTCCCAGAAAGACAAATAGTGTATGATTCCACTTACATGAGGTGCTCAGAGTGGTCAAAACCGTAGAGACAGAATGCAGAATGGTGGTTGCCAGGGGCTGGGGGGAGGGGAGAATGGGAAATTCTCGTTTAATGGGTACAGAGTTTCAGATTTACAAGATGAAAAGAGTTATGGTGATGGATGGTGGTGACGGCTGCACAGCAACGTGAATGTATTTAATACCATGGACTGCACACGTAAAAATGGCTAAGATGGTGAATTTTATGTTATGTGTATTTTACCACAATAAAAAATTATTTAAGTAAAAAAAAAAAGACTCAAAAGACTGCTAATGAATAGTTCACGTCAGCTCTCTAAGCAATAGCTATTAGTACTATATTGTATTATTCTAATTAATATCAGACATTAACAATAACAATATTTATTACTGGTAGAAGATTCAGTCTTCATCCCAGCTTACCCTTCCCCCTCCCTGTGTCCTTAAGTCCATTCTCTAGAGTGGCACCGACATATATACACTACTAAATGTAAAATAGATAGCTAGTGGGAAGCAGCCGCATAGCACAGGGAGATCAGCTCCGTGCTTTGTGACCACCTAGAGGGGTGGGATTGGGGGCAGGGAGGGAGACTCAAGAGGGAGGGGATATGGGGATGTAAGTATATGCATAGCTGATTCACTTTGTTATACAGCAGAAACTAACACAACAATGTAAAGCAATTATACTCCAATAAAGATGTTTAAAAAAAAAAAAAGATTCAATCTTTGTCCCAGTCGTGCTCCACATCAATTTCTGGGATGAGGATTTTCTAGCAGACCTATATAGAGTCTACTGACTTGCGGATGTAAATCTGTGTGACAGAGTAAGAATCCAAAATTATGCATATGGGCAGGAATGGTGGACTAAATAATATTAGCTATCATTTATTAAACATCTAATACATCATGCCAGATAATACACTAAAGGCTTTTCATAGGTAACCTCTTGTCCTCTGAGTAGCTCTGCAATGTAAGTCTTTTTTTTTTTTTTTTTTTTTTTTTTTTGCGGTACGCGGTCCTCTCACTGTTTTGGCCTCTCCCGTCGCGGAGCACAGGCTCCGGACGCGCAGGCTTAGCGGCCATGGCTAGCTGGCCCAGCCGCTCTGTGGCATGTGGCATCCTCCCGGACCGGACCGGGGCACGAACCCGTCTCCCCAGCATCGGCAGGCGGACTCTCAACCACTGCGCCACCACGGAAGCCCTGCAATGTAGGTCTTCTTATCATCCTTATTTTACAAATGAAAGGAACCAAGTGTTCAAGAAGTTGAGTCACTTGCCTAATATCACACAGCTGGAAGTGAAAGAACTAGAGTCTTACCCAGGCATATTTACCTTCAAAACCTCTTCTATTTTCCCTATGCCATTCTGCTTTTTCACACCAGTAAATGTAAACAAGAACTGTATTTCAGGTCCAAGCACAAGATAGGGAATGAAGCAGGTTGGGGGAGGGAGCAAGTAAGAAAGGATTTGGAGATTTGGGTTGGCAGAAAGACCTATGTGGATGTCTTCAACTTACTTGGAAATGCACCAAACAAATAAGAAACACTAATGGAATGGTAGAGTGATAGATGGATTTGTGATAAAGCAAGTGTAGTAAAATGTTCATTGTGGAATCTAGTAGTGGATATATGGGTGTTAATTGTAAAGTTCTTTCAACTTTTTTGTATGTTTGAAAATTTTCCTAATGAGGGGAAAAGTCAATGTAAATTGATAGCATGAAGTGGCCATGTTTAGATGGGGAGAATATAGATTCTTCTTGGGCAACACAGCCATACCTTAAATCCTGTTTTCAGTTTGGGTGCTAGCCTTTCTCATGGTTTGTGACAAGCTGTAATGTGCCCTCGGGAGAGAGAATAGGAGGATGAGGGGTTCAGAAACCATGTCTAACCTGGAAAAGAGAAGAAAACAGTACAACATTGTAGTTCTCAGAAAATACTTTAAAAGCTGTGTATTAGTTATCAGTTGATGTGTAACAAATTGTACCAAAACTCAGTGTCTTAAAACAACATTTATTATCTTACGGTTTCTGTAGGTTGGAAATTCACAAGTTGCTTAACTGGGTAGCTCTATCTTGGGGTCTCTTGTGAGGTAGCAGGCAGAATATCAGTAGGGGCTGCAGTCATCTAAAGGCTTGACTGGGGCTGGAGAATTCACTTCCAAGACAGCTCACTCACAGGGCAGGAGGTTTCAGTTCCTGTTATGTAGGTCTCTCCATAGGCTTGCACGAGTGTCCTCATGACATGGCAGTTAACATCCTCCAGAATGAGCTATTAAGAGAGCAAGGACAAAGTCACAGTGCCTTTCATGACCTCATTTCTGAAACCACATACCATAACTTCCGTATTATTATAGTCATTAGAAGCGGGTCACTGGGTCTGGCTCACCCTCAAAGGGAGGGAAATTAAACTCTCCCTCCTGAAGAAAAATATCAAAAAATGTGTGGACATATTTAAAACTCACCATGGTCTGCTTCTTGTAAGAGACTTAGGCTTGTTCTAGAAGGATCCTAGGGAAGTAGTTCTTATTTCAATAAAAAGAAAATTTTCCTAATAGAATTAGGAATAGAATGGTAATAAAATTATCCAGGTTGCATAAAAGAATGGGAAGGGCTTTTTCTTCACTTGAGAGATCCAAAAAGAATTTGAACAGTTAACTGGAGATGTGACATTCATTCTGTTATTCAACAAATATCTGTAGAGCATTTACTATGAGTCACGCTCTGTGGAAGAGCTGTAGATGCAATCGTGGGCAGGACAGAGATGGTGCCTGCGCTCATGAAATTTACACTGTGCTAAGAGAATCAACAAGTACATCAGATAATTACAGGTTGTGATGAGTGTTATGAAGGCAAAAAATAAATAGGCTACTGTAATATCAACTGAGGTTCCCGGGAGATACTTTGTTTTATAGAGTTCACAAAAGAGAAATGTTTGAACAAGATAATCCTACAGATTCCTTCCAGTATGGTGGTGGTCACTCATCCATTCCTTCATCCATTTTTTAATTCATTCAACAGATACTTACTGAGTGTCTACTATGTGCCAGGCACTGGGCAAGGTACTAGGGATACAAAGCAAACAATTCTGCCTTTTAAGGACCCTGGGGTCTTGTGAGAGATAACAAGACGTATACATTAATGATGATTCCATGTGATAGTGCTACAGGGGTTATGCACATGGAACCTGAGGCACACAGGAGAGAGAACCCTTCCTGGGGTGTTGGTGAAGGCTTCTTGGAGATACCATGTGAGCTGGGCTTTTACGGATGGGGAAGGGGACTGACAGCACAAGAATCTTTCTAAAAGGTCAGCATCCCAGATGCCAGGGCTTATTAAGAAGAATGAAGGAACAGAGACGAAAGTGAAATGTAAGTTTAACGAGTTAATGGAGCTTGAGGAGTGAACGCACTCTGTATTCTGGCTCTTGTACCACTGTATTAAGTGCACTGGGCTGACAACGAAAACTCATTTCACATTTGAAACTTCTCAGGAGAAACTCCGATACTACAGGCTCATCACAATTCTGCTCTTGTCACAGCAGCTTCCCCCGTGATTCCCTGCCACAAACCTTCTGCTCCAGACGAGGTAGCCCCCTCATTACTCCGCCACTGTTCCATGCTCTTACAGTCAGTGCTACTCAGGGTGCCTTTCTCCCTCATCTCTACAAATCTGACCCCTCCACCAGGTCTCACTGTTTCCCTGAAACTTTTGGACCCCTCAAGCCTGTGGGAATTTCTCCCACTGGGCAAGGAACACAGAGACCATTTGTCTTGGTTCTTAATTGGCCCTGAAATGTCTCTTGTAGATCTTCATGGGCTCTCAAATAGATTGTGACCTTGGGCAAGCTAGTCGCCTAATCTCTCTGTGCCTCAGTTTACTCATCTGCAAAATGGGGGTAATAAAATTATCCAGGTTGTTATGAGGATTACATGAGTCTATACATGTGAAGCATTTAGATCACCACTCCCTGGCTCATAGTAATCATGTTACGACTGTCTGCTGTGATTATTACGGCCCTTTAGAGGTAAGAGGTGTGCCCTCCTGTCCTTTAGGGACTCAATAAAGGCCTCAGAATTGTCAATGTCGCCACAATCTGATAAATGAATAAAATGTATTTTATTCTTACTCCCTCTTAATGCTCAGACCAACAGACTTGGTTCCAATTTTCTAAGAGAAATAATTTGGGAGCTGAATTATGTCCTGGGGACTTTTTTTTTTTTTTTTTTTACAGGTCCTAGCTCTTTGGGTTGTGTATATGAAGTAACAGTTGGATGCAGCTTATTTAAAGCCACAGCACAATCCGTAAACCTGACACTTCAGCAGTTATATTTTCCAGATTGGAGAGGTGCAAAACTTGGGCCACACATAAGTGGAAGGCAAAGAAGGCCTTTTTTTATTTGCAGCACATGGAAACATACCCACAATTGAATGTATATCATCTCACACCATCGCCCATGGCTTCTCTTCTTGAGTTCATTATCTCAGGAAGTTATACCACCAGTGATACCCCTCACCCCCATGGCTCATGTGAGAGCGCTCAAAGTCATCGTTGACTCCCTTCTCCCCTCCTGCACACCCCCGTGCATGGAGCCCTATTCACCCTACTTCCTCAACAACACTCCAGGTCATTCCTTCCTCTTGAGCCTTTAATGCATGGCCCTCCTCTGGACTGCTGTTAAAGCCTTTTAGCATATATCCGTGCCCCCAGACTCATCACTGACAGTTCATCTTTATATGGTGCCACTGAAAAGGTCATTCTATCACCTCAAGGACACATCCTGCCTTTTCACACCTCTCTGCCTTTGTACTAGCTA
Organism: Stenella coeruleoalba; assembly: GCF_951394435.1. NCBI lineage: Eukaryota > Metazoa > Chordata > Mammalia > Artiodactyla > Delphinidae > Stenella > Stenella coeruleoalba. The sequence continues at coordinate 41,630,064 of NC_137154.1, read as the reverse complement.
TTCCCCCTGCTAGAATACCTATTCCCCTTTTCCACTTGGCAAGTTCTTATCTGTCTTTCAAGAAGGTGTTGAGTGCCTTTTCAAATGTTACCTTTTCCTGGGCCCTCACCCAAGCAGAATTAGTCACTCTGCTCTGTGCTTTCATTAATACTATCTGATTTTTCAACTTACAAATATCTGCTTTATCTCTCTCTGCAGCTTTTTGAAGGCAGGAATTATGTCTTGTCTCTGTAAAACTTGCCTCCTAGTTTATCAATAAATGTTTGTTGAATGAAAGGATTGAATATCACAAAAATTCATTAAATACATATTTCCTTCAGACACTGTATTCTAAACACAGTGGAAAACTCAGTGACTCTTTTTCAAAGAACAAACAATCTAGTCTATAATAGGCCCAAGGAGGTGACCTTAAGAGTGCCTGGAGAGTGCCTTACTGAATATTACTGCGTGTTCAGTTTACTGTCACTGGGTGGCAGTAGTGTGCCATGGTCATGTGGTGAAGTTCCAGAATTTCATAAAGGTGGCTGCGTTTGGTCGGGGTTGCTAGATTAATAGCAAGCAAACCACAGGGGAAATGTGGGCTGTGTCCACATTCTGGACATGGCTGGATTTGCAAGAGCTTGTTCTTGGGAGCTGTCCATATCTGTACCTGGCATAGGCTGTATGGCATTCAGACACGATGCTCTCTCTAATCTATAAACCCAAAGCAGGGAGACTGAGACATCTCCAGTCTGGGACCAGGTCTACATCTTAGAAGATGCTCCCACTGCTCAATTCTTCACTTCTTCCAGTGGTGAGCTTCCTTTCAGCTGTGCAATGACAGGGACCTTACGGATGGCTTTTGTCTATTTCAGTTCACACAGTGGCTATGACGATTACGAGGTCTTAGGTGACCTTTGTTGGAGCAGTTTCAATAAAGACTCGTGAACTGTTCCCAAAGTTTACTGCAAGGAAAAACGAACGGAAACTGAGGGGGCAAAGACAACAAGGGAGAACAACTCTTTCAAAAGTCTGCCTCTGAAGCATAGTGAGAGAACAGCTGGAGAGGGCGAGGAGGGAGGGGAAAGGTCCAGTGTCATGCCCAGTGCCACCTCAACCCCAGTCCCCCCCTCCCGCTCCCATCCCAGGATGGGGGAGACTCCCCAGGTCTGCAGGCTGAGGACGCGGACAGGAAGGGAAACTGGACTACATAAGAGCAGGAGAGGGCTTCCCTGGTGGCGCAGTGTTTGAGAGTCCGCCTGCTGATGCAGGGGACACGGGTTCGGGCCCCGGTCCGGGAGGATCCCACATGCCGCGGAGCGGCTGGGCCCATGAGCCATGGCCGCTGAGCCTGCGCCTCCGGAGCCTGTGCTCCGCAACGGGAGAGGCCACAGCGGTGAGAGTTTGTAGTAATGCAGTTGGCAGTTACCAGGTTTTCTGCAGCAGAAGTCAGAAGTCGGGATAGTTCCATTGTTCTGCTTAGTTGATCTAGGGTTGGGGGTTAGTTAGAGAGGAGGTAGCAAAATAAAAGAGGCGACCTAATGAAGAGTGTTTGTGAGGATATGGTTCAAATGGTTAAGCATAGTGTCCAAACTGGGTGGGGAAGGAACTGACAAGATGGGCTGGGAAAATCCGAACTGACTAAGCAATTGCAGGTCTCAATGACACAGGGGTCAATGCAAGGGGGTGAGGCAGTGGGACAGCTGGGAGTAGAATGAGAGAGGACCATTGGGAGCCAGTATTTCCAAAGCTGAGGATGGTTTCTGCAGGGGAGGGCTGCTGATATGGAAGGACCCAAGCTCTCTGGAATAGAGGAGGTTAGAGGGATGGCTGAGTATCAGTACAGACTCTCTAGTCTCCCAAGACTGCAGCATGAGTTAGGATGGGCAGGAAGCCAGTGAGCCACTTGCAGAGTTCTTTGTGGCTGCAGGGAGTGACGTGAGGTTATAGATGAAGGAAGTAGGATGAGGGAGGATGAAGGAGTGTAAATTGGGTGCCGTGAGCTTTCAGGTAAGAGGGACTTTTGAAGGCTATTCTAGGATGCTGATCTGGGTGAGGCAGTGTAAAATAGGTAGAGAAATGCTCCAGAGAGTAGAGGGAAGGGTAAAACTGAATGGAGACCAAAGGACTGGAGAGATGAGGTGAATGGAGGAACTCATGCCTTGGGTGGAGTTGTAGGATGGACCCAATCAGTTTCAGAATTCCAAAGGTAGTGTGATTATATATGATTTGGCCAATGCCTAGAATATAATATAATATCTCTTCACTTAATTAATGTCTTTTGCTTTTAGAATTCTTAAAAATTGTACTTTTATATTCACCTTCCATAACTTAGTCTCAGAGCTTACTGGGTCCCTGGCGGACAGCTTCCAGGCAGATCACAGATAGATTGTTCAGTGCAATTCGACTTCATTCATTGTCCATCTGCTTTCTTTTTCTAAAAACCCCTTCCCATAAAACTTCGGAGTACAACTCTGAGTTATGGAAACAAAGACGTAACATTTCTGGATTCTTGTTCTAAATTAATAAAATAAGAGTAACAATGCTAACTAGTTTTTTTTTTGGTGAATCACTGAAGTTTACAAATTGTTATCTCAATTACTTGTTTATTTCTCAGACCCCCAGGAGGTAGGCAGGATGGGTATTACTGTTCCCAATTTTGTACATAACACTTTAGACAGCACCTGTGAGCTCCCAAGACCTCTCAGCTTCACAGCCAAAAAGTGGGAAAGCCAGACGGAAGCCTTGCACCTCAAGTCTGAATTATAAGCTGCGGTTCCCTAAACTGTAGTTTGAATTTGTTCAAAGTGCAGATTCAATAGGTCTTGGATGGGGTTTTGGAATTTGCATTTGAGGCAAATATCTGATGCTTGTGTTTCAATGACCATACTCAAAAACAATAATCTAGAAACTTCTTTTTCCCTTCTCTCTTAAAAGAACAACAACAACAAAAACAACCACCAAAAAAAAAAAAAGAGGCTGATCTCACCTCTTACCAATCAAAGGAATTTTTTTTTTCTTAGAGAAGTGGAGCCCCCAGGTCTTCTCTTCTGTGACCTACCCACACACACTGATAAAGTTAATTATCTGCCCTGGCTAAATGACTTTCCCTAGCAACACCCTAGCAACTAACATTAGCTCTGCCTTAGGCTACAAAACTGGAAAGAGATTTCTTGAAGTCCGGTGTATTTTACAACAAAACAAAACATCTGAACGGGAAGTTAAACAAAGTAAACTGGATTCATTACTAAGGATATGAGACACAGACATACAAGACAGTTCATGACAGTCCACCAAACACAATAGTCAAAATAAGAAACTTTCTTCTCACAAGTTCTACTGAAGTCCAGAGGAGAGACTGCAAGATCTCATCCCACGGAGGAGAAGAGAATTTAAATGGGCAGAAGGAGGGAGGACATCCTAGGTGATGGGAAAGCTATAAGCAAAGGTGCCAAGTCAAGTATGAAAGTGCGGGACACAGGGAACCCAGCTGGGAAGCACTGGGAGCTCAGTCTGGGATGTATGACCACATCATAGAGGGCCTTGAAGGTCACTTGAAGAACTTGGGCTGCATCAGAGGGTCCTGGGAGGCTGTTAAAGACGTTTTATTCATAGAACAGATACTTATGGAGCCAGGCACCATGATATGCGTGGAGGATACAGTGGTGATCCCCAGAGACAGTCCCTCCCCTTATGGAGCTTGGAATCTAGTGATGGAGACAGACACTGAACAAATACAAAATGTAAAAATCAGACATAAAAGTGAATAGGTAGTTATAAATCTTGAGAATATTAAGAGAAAGATATCAAGTTCCAGGAGAGCATATAAAGAGAGGCAGGACCTATTCTTGGAAATCAGGAAGGACTTCTCTGGGGAAGCAGTTTTGCACTGAGATCTGAAGGGTGCATAGGAGTTGGCTGGAAGAGGATGGGGGTTGGCAGAGACGAAAGCACTGGATTCCAGGCAGAGAGAACCACACAGGCAAAAGTTCATAAAATGGAAAAGCCGTGGTGGCCGGAGCCCATGAGAAAAGGGGTACATGGTCTTCAAAGGCGGGTCAAACAGGACCTCAGAGGCCATGTTAAAGATTCTTTGTTCTGAGAGCTCTGAAAAGCCACTGAAAAAGGATTTTAACCTCGGGATTGACATTCAAATCTGCATTTTAAAAAGGATCACTCAGTCTTCAGCTCAGAAGATAGATTGGAGGGAGAGTAAGAGTAGATGTGGGCAGCCCAATTAGGAGGCTGAGAGATGATGACAACTCAGGCTGATGTGGTGGCAGAGGAGTTGGGGAGAAGTGAACAGATTCAAGGAGTTGGAAGCTGGTGATTTCGTGACGGATTGGATGTGTGGAGAGAAAGCAGCATTCTGATGTGACAGTAGAGCTGGGTTAGGGAAGTTTAACTCCGGTAGTGGGATTACAGATCCATGGGCTGTCATGGCCCAGATGGTGGGGTCACCACTGCGTAGAGGGAAGAACCCTATTTTAGTGTTGGTGGACTGTTTTGAATCCTGGTTCTTTCTCCCCTTACTAGCTGTGGCACCCAGACAGGTAAATTTTATAGGTTCCTTATCTGGAAAATAGCAGAGAGGAGGGGGCCTCCTACATCACATGGTTTTCCTGTCAATGTTGAATGAGGAATTAACTATTCTGTCCCTCCCTGCTGTGTTCTGCCCACCTCCCTGTTAGATTTGAATACGCTGATTTAGATGAAAAGACTTTCAAGAACACATAATTGAGCTATTGGATGTAAAATAAGCTCCGTGAAGACAGGAGCCACATTTTATTTATCTCTAGTTTCCTGTCCTCTGAGATAAGATCGGGTACACTCTCATGAACAGCTTAGTTTGTAGCATATATATCACCGTTATGATTGGAAAAGATTCGTGTAACTATGTATTTAATATTTGCCTCTGCCCCAGATTGTAAGATCCACTAAGGCAAGTAGTTTATTTGTCCAGCGTCCCAGTGCTGAGCACATGGAGGGCATTGGACATGAATGAATGAATGAATGAATGAATGTTTGTTCCCTCTGGTACCCACTACTCAGCACAGACTTGGCCCCAAATCTATACTCAAGGAAAGCTTGCTGGATGCATGGGACTGTGCACCATGGAGTCTATGTGAGCCCTGAGCCAGTCTGGTCATACTGCAGATAATTCACTCAGGACACAGAGGTGAATCTCTCTGAATGTCACCTCCATAAAGGAAAGCTGGTAGCTGGAGCAGGTGCCGCTGACCGTCGAGGAGGGTCAGGCCAAGAAAAGAGCATAATTGCCTTCTGCAAAGGGGCACTGTCAGAGGACCTCTGAGAGAAGGCGCCCAGTTAATAGTGGCAGTGAGAGTCCCAGCACAAGGACTGAGGGCAGGCGAGGAGGAATGGAGGCCTCCTATGCAGATGGCTCCTCTGGGCTGTTTGTTCGTGACGTCAAAGGAAAGCAAAGGAGATTGCTTTTTAAATGCAGGCTCTTGAAGCGTGTTGACAGTCCAGGGGAAGGAGGGGGTGCAGTAACCGAAGCTTCTGAGAGCACTTGGGATGCTTGTGCACACTGAGGGGAGGCAGAGGCATTAAGGCATCCCCAAAGTGGGCTTGGTCTCCGTTACTGTGCTACCCAGGGCCAGCCCGACCCACCCGTTGAGCTTGGGGGTGGGGGTGGGGAGACACTGGAGACCAGGCCCAGTATTTTACATGGGTCATTTCATTTAACTCTAGCATCCTCTAGAGGAAGGGTGTATTAGCCCAGAGGCACACATGCACCCTTTCTGAGCATGAAACTGAAGCTTGGAGAGCTTAAATAACCTGCTCAAGTCTCACAGTGGGTGAGCGACAGCACTAATGTTTGATTCGAGTCGGTGCCCAGGGGAACAGTGGGAGAGATTCCTGCACCTGGCCTTCTCCCGTCTGGCTTTGGGGTTGAGCCTGAGGCTCTGCCCAGTGAGCCCTTAGGTTCATCTCCTCTCCAAACATCTGTCACTGGGGACTGGGAACCTGAACTAAAATCTAAGCCAAGAAAACACAGGCTTTTCTCTGAAACTTTCAAAACCCCTTTCCAGGGCTCTATGAGGACTCCCATGGGCTTTAGGCACTTTTGTCTTCGTGGGCTCCTCCCTTCATAAAACAACAGTAAACATTATATTTTATGACTCTGTAGGTATAAAGACAAATATATTAATAAATATTATATAGTGAAATATTTTATTGGACCTAAAGTTTTTTTTTTTTCCTTCTGATTTTAAAGAAAACATTTTCAGGAATCTCCGAAGGTATTACAGGCCATAGCACTGTGCCTACTGGGCCCAATGGATGAATCATTCTGTTCTTTCCATCCTCCAGTCTGACCTGTTCCAGGTCAGAGAAGGGCAATAGAGTCAGATAGCCATGGCATCTGACCCTGCCTTAACTGGCCGAAAGCCTCAGTTTGCTCATCTATAAAATGAGTGAAAGTAATGTCACGTTTATTGTGTGAAGCGAGAGTGGAAAATGTGAGCAGATATAGTAAGTAAACCGCCCAGAATATTGCCAGACACAGAGTAGGTGTGCAGCAAAAGTTCTCAGTCTTTCCCTCCTTGGAGCACCCTCCTCCACAGGGTCCAGGGGGTTGGGGCAGCAGCCTCCTTGGTGGTGGGACAGAGTCCGCAGTGTCCCTGTACCCTATGATTTCCTCGCCAGACCCTGGGAATCCAGCGTCGCAAAATAAACACGGCCCCGCCGCTAATCGCCAGCGCGGAAACAAAACAGCGCTGCGCTCGGGGATCTGGGCAAAATCAGCCCTCCCTCTTCCTCCTCCTCTTCCTCCTCCTCCTCCGCCGCCCTCCCTTCCTCGCGCTGCTCGGCTTGCTCGGCTTAGCTCAGCGCAGCGCAGCTCGGCAGCCGCCAAGCCGAGGCGGCAAGGTCTCCTGGTCGCCAGCGCCGGCTCCGAGCTCCGCTCCCCGCCCGGGCTCTGCCAGGTCGCGCTTCCGCGGGGACCACTTCGAGCAGGAGTCGCGTGGCGAGCCGGCGGCGAGGCACAAAGTTGGGGGCCCGCGAGGATGAGGCTATCCGCGGCGTCCCTGAGACTGAGCCGGAGTCCAGCGCTGCTGGCCCTGGCGCTGCCTCTGGCCGCGGCGCTGGCCTTCTCCGACGAGACTCTGGACAAAGTGCCCAAGTCGGAGGGCTACTGCAGCCGCATCCTGCGCGTCCAGGGCACGCGGCGCGAGGGCTACACCGAGTTCAGCCTCCGTGTGGAGGGCGACCCTGACTTCTACAAGCCGGGAACCAGCTACCGCGGTAAGTGGCCCTGCGTGGCGTTGAGGGCGCGGGACCCGGCCCCCGGAGGGCGCCGACCGCGCGGTGCGGGAGGAGGGCGCACGGTTCTCAGGCGCACAGTGCGGGCACAGCCCGGTAAGGGCCCTTCTGTCCTGGATGCCCTCAGCCCTTTTAGACCCGAGCCAGTGTCCGGGCCGTCGCGGGCCACAGCCAGGAGATGCAGCCCCCACGTCTGACGCGCGGTTCCCGGGCATGGGCTGTAGCGGAGCGACGCGTCACTCTGGCCTGGCTGGGAGGGAACCTGGCTTCTTCCCCCGCCGGCTCCAGGAGAGAAGTGGAGACTCGCCTTTCTCCAGATCCGTCTCTGGAGTGGAGCGGACCCTGGCTTCTCTTAGTCGGGTCCCAGGCAAGGTGGTGACTCCGGCTTTCCCCACTCCCATCCCTGAAAGAAAGGAAACCAGCTTCTCGCTGACCGGTCCCCAGTTGGATGGTCACTCCAGCTTCCCCGGACAGATCCCTACAGGAGAAGGGACTTCGGTTTCTACCTTAGCTGGTCCCAGGGCACGAGGAGGAGGGGAGAAGAGCCAGATGCTTTTCGGAAGGGTCCCTGAAAAGAACTCCAAATTATTCTCCGATGGTTCCAGGCGAGGGAGAAGACCCTGGATTTCTAGGACAGGCTCCCAGTGGACAGGGAGCTCTAGGTAGTTTTGGACAGGGAAAGGGAATCCGATGAAAACGGAAGGGAAGCCCGGATTCCCGAGGCCTGCTCCCTGGGGGCCGGGACCTTGGCTCCCGCAACCCCAAGTCTCAGTGCCCCAGGGATGCCGTTCCTACGCTCCTCAGCTGAGAGCCGGCTTTCGGGAGCGCAGAGAGGGGATGTCCAAGCAAGTGAGCGCCTCCCAAGCAGGACAGGCAGCTCGACCCGCACAGACCTGAAGATCACTTACGCCATCCCCAGGGCCCACCGCCCCTCTCTTCAGCCGGGTCATCTCCCCAGACATCTTTTCCCCATGCTGCAGCTGCCCTTCTCCAGTCGCGAGCCAGGATGTCGGGCAGGGAAAGAAGCCTGCCTGGCCTCACCGGGGCCCCGCGGGCGGGGAGTGACAGGGCGCGTGTCCCTTCACCCCTGCCCCTTCAAAAGTCAATTCTAGGGTCAAGCAGGAAGAGAGGGGCTTTGGGGCACCGAGTGGGGTGCTCTTCCATCCCCACTTGCCCGGTTCCTAAGCATCTCGGGAAGAAGCAATGGGAACAATACTGGAGAAAGTTTGGGGCAGTGTCAGCGGGCGCCCGGGCCACACAGGAGACCAGAACCTTCTCAGAACGCTTCCTCCGTTTTCCCGCGTTCGTGTTCCCGACTTTCTCCACCTGGAGCTACCCAGAGCGGGCTTCCCGGCATAGCCTGCACGTGGATGCGCTCAGCAGCTGGCCGGCAACCCCTGCAAGCCGGCACGGGTCGGCGGGATGCTGGGTACTCCGCGGAGACGGGCAGGGTGGGGGTGGGGTGGAGGGCACCCGGCCCAGCCCCGGGGAGCTGGCGGCGGGTTGGCCGGGCTGCCCTGAGAGCCGAACCTACGAGCGGCCGCAGCCTCTCCTCCGAGCTGGGAAGCAGCCAGTCCTCTCCGTGGACTGGAGGGAAGTGGGCGTAACCCCGCTGGCCTCTTCAGCCCTCCCCCAACCCGAGGGCCTGGGTTCCCTAGGAAAACTGTCCCAGCTCCACGTGGCAGGGAAAGAGGTGGCTCTGGAGTCAGGTGGACCAGGGTTTAGTAGCTGTGTGACCTTGTGCAAGTCCTTTAATTTCTCTGAACGTGTTTCCCAGCTATTGAAAACAGCTCATTATCCAACCACCCTGGGCGGTTGCAGGGAGTGAATGAGTGCCTAAAGATGAGCATGCCTGAGCTACAGCGGGCCCCCAGTATGTGCTAGTTTGAGTTGGCTATGGGGCCCTAATGGTTTAATAATGGAGGGATGTGCCTGGTCAGATTGGTTTCTGGGTGTGTGTGTGTGTGTGTGTGTGTGTGTGTGCGTGCGTTTAAAAAGGTTTATTCAGCACTCCTTTCAGCCAGTCTACCAGTGAATGCCAGTTACCTCGGTCCTCATGAAATTGAATGAATGAATGAATAATTTCTCCATATCATGAGGCTTGCCTTAGACTATTCCTCGTTTAGGACCAGGAGGATTTCTTTTTTCCTTTTTTAAATTTTTTGGTTGCGCTGCATGGCAAGTGGGATCTTAATTCCCCGACCAGGGATTGAACCTGTGCCCCCTGCAGTGGAAGTGGGGAGTCACAGTCTTAACCACTGGACCGCCAGGGAAGTCCTGGGAGGATTTCTTTTTTGGGTAATTCAGGCTAGTCTGCTGTGCAGGCCACGAGTCCTTCTGGGTTTCTTTTCCCACTTGAATCCTCCCAGTTTGTCTAAGCACTGAGACAGAGATGCATCTGGGATTCACATTGACAGAGAGGTTCCATGACTGCCCAAGTATCTATCCACTGCCAGCAGGTGGAAACTGGGGCTAGTAGGGAGGGGAACACTAGGCTTTCACCTTACAGGTTATTCCAGCCTAAAAAGTTAGCCTTTGGACTGTGACATCCGACTCAGGCCATTGGTGGGCAATCATCTTATCTGCTTTCTGGTGACTAAGAGATCCTGAACGAAAGATCTTACAGGAACCATGCTAAGGTCCTCTGAGTAAATTCTCTGCGATTAGCAAACCTGATTCTGCCACTCAAAGTTAGGAAGAAAAGGGCACTGGCCTAGTTTGTGACATTTTCTGTTGGCTTATACTTTCTTAGCATAGTTACATTAGAAGTAAATCTAATACATTCTGACTTAGGGCTGTGGAAATTAACATTCCCCTGGTGTTCTGTTTGCTGTTTTATTTTTTCCTGAATTAGGGCCCCTCACAATCGTTGGAATCAATGGCTTGTTTTCCTGCCGCAAACCTTTGTCCTCAGTATTCTAGTTCATCCCCAAAGAGCTTCTGCTCTCCATGCCCCCCACCCCAGCATATCCTTTAGGTATTCTAGACTGGAATAAAATGGTCACTATTAAGAAATATATTGAAACATGGGGTTTCTTCTCAACAGCCAGGATCCAGTTGAGATGATGATTCAGCCTTTTTCCAAGTTGTTAGTACTATATTGACTGCCTTCTCTCTCCCACCACATCTCTCTACTCTCCCTCCCTCTTCCCCCCAATACCCCTCCCTCTGCAATAATTGTGCTTTAGAAAGCTCTGAAAGGCCTGCTCTGTTTCTGACCATGGCCTCCTTTGAAAAAGAGATTACAGTGATTAAAAATAACAAGTTGAGGATTCTCAAGGGGCTTCCCTTATAAGAGGACAATTTGCAGGACCAGCCATTCCCAGATCCCAATTTCAAGCCAAATAGAAGAAAATCAGCTGAAATGTTCAAGGATTGATTGAAAATAAAAGAGGCTCTTTTGTCTGTCCAAAGGTCTGTTTATTAGGAAAATAAAGCCAGACCCTGGCTAATGAGAGTGGCTTTTCCTAGATGCTCTTTAAAGGGAAATTTCAAGGAACTTGATGGGAAAAGAATGTCCAGTTGAGATTACAAAAACTTGTCCAACTTCAAGCATAACTGAGGGATTTATTCTAAACCGGGAGGTTTGGAGAACTCCAAAGCTGCTTTGCCTTCTTTTTGTCTCTCTTTGGGGCTCACACTGCCATAAGAATGTGTGTTCCAGAGTGTCCCATCTCCTCCTGGTAGAATGAACACAGGCTTTGATGTTGGCTGGGTCTGTTTCCACTTCAGCTCAGTCACACATTCACTGTGTGACCTCAGGCAGGCAGCTTTACCTCTCTGAGCTACAGTTGCTCCAACTGTAAAATGAGGCTGCTTCTCCCACCGCCCACAGCATAGCTATGAGAATTAGAAATAATCCATGTCAAAAGAAACTGTCATACAGTAGGATATATATATATATACACACACATACACACACACATATATGTAATGTTATGAGATCATTATTTATTTTGGAAATAGAAAAATACTTGGCAGCTAGCACTGGATGAGATATTGTGTTAAGTACTTCCTACGCATCTCACTTATTCCTTCCAGTACTTTGGGGCAGTTTATTATTTTTATTTTATAGATGAGGACACTAAATCTCAGAGAGGTTTAGTAACTTGCCCATGGTCACACAGCTGTAATCAGTGGAGTCAGGATACAAACTTAGGGATGTCTAACTCCTAAATCTCTGCTCTTAACCAATCTTCTACACTGACTCAATAAAATAAATTAGGAGTAGATTGAATTCACCCAGCTACCCTCAGCCTTCTAGATGTTGAGTCTTTGTTGAAGGAAAACAGCAATAGCAAATCAAGATAATAACTGACAGGGCTTCCCTGGTGGCGCAATGGTTAAGAATCCACCTGCCAATGCAGGGGACACGGGTTCCGTCCCTGGTCTGGGAAGATCCCACATGCCACGGAGCAACTAAGCCCATGCTCCACAACTACTGAGCCTGTGCTTTAGAGCCCGTGAGCCACAACTACTGAGCCCGTGAGCCACAACTACTGAGCCCATGTGCTTAGAGCCCATGCTCCGCAACAAGAGAAGCCACCGCAATGAGAAGCCCCTGCTTGCTGCAACTAAAGAAAAGCCCGCGCGCAGCAATGGAGACCCAATGCAGCCAAAAATAAAATAAATTTTTTTTTAAAAAATAATAATTGACATATCTTGGGACACAAAATATGAAGTGATGGGTCCGTATTTACATTTTCTTTTTATAGACTTCAGTGTTGCATTTCCCCATAAACCAGAAGATTAATTTAGAAACACGAAGAACCTTGCCAATCTTTAGCCAATTCCTTTTGTTTGTGGGGAAACAGAAACAAATTGAAAATAAAAAACCCTAATTTGACTGTTGTTTTGTTTTTATATGCAGATATTATATGCCTGTAAAATTATATGTTTGAAAAGTATACATGTAGAATCTGAAAAATTTAGGCTGGATAAGGTCTTTTAAATAAACTATTTCTTATCTAGTGTTTTTTTTTTAATTAAGCACTGCTGATCATTAACTGTAATTAATTATCAGTGACCCCCCACCTCTCCTCTTTTCTTTTTTTATTAGGTAACTTTAATTTTTTAACTTGTGCTCCCTTTTCATAAGTATTTAGTTCAAATAGATAATAAAAATTAAAAGATGCATGCATATCTACATGCTTAATAGTTGTGGGGATTGTTGCTTTGAGTTTTATGAAACCAAAAATAAACAGAACATACAATAAAATGAAAGCATAAAAGTTGGAACTTTTCAAGGTTTAAAACTTGAGTACTTCCCATACACAGTTAAGTTGTTCCATTCCAGCTGGCTGACTCAACTGGAACAATGGGCTATAATGGCTGATATGTTTACAAACATGCCATTAGCTTGTTATACAGAATGTCAGATGTAGGTCGATACCAATTTCTGCAGGGAAAAAAAAAAAACACCATCTTGTATTAGTCAGGATACAGGCTAAGCTCATGTTACAAAGAGACCCCAAAATACAGTGTTTTAAACAAGAGATAAATGGGAAATCCAAGATGATGGGTGGCTTGTTCCACAAGGTCAATCAGTACCCCAGGTTCCTTCCATCTTGTTGCTCTACCATCTTCTAGCGCTCTGCAGTCACAGAGTGACAAGTCACAGTACCTGAAATGTGGCTCGTCCAAACTGAGTTGTGCTGTAAGCGTAAGATGCACACTGGTTGTTGAATAATTAGTATGAAAAAAGAATAAGCTTCTCATTAATAATATTTTACATTGATTACATGTTGAAGTTATAATTGTATATAGGAGGCTACATAAAATATATTGTTAAAATTAATTTTACTTGTTTTACATTTATTCCTACCGGCTATTTGTTAATAATTAAAATGAATTTCCCCTGGCTTGAGCTTATTTCTATTGGACAGCACTGTTCTTGGGAGTTGTCCTCATCAGCATGGTGACAGCCAGCTCACTACCAACACATCTGAGTTCCAGTCAGCATGCAGAGGGGAAAAGAAGTGGAGGCAAGCAGCTTTCTTTTACTGATGTGACCCAGAAATCACAGCTAGCACATTCAAACACACTCCTTTGCTAAGAATTTGGTCCCATGGCCACACCTAGATGCAAGGGAGCCTGGGAAAGATAGCATTTAGCTGGGCAGCCACATGCCCAGTGAAAACTTTGGGGAGGGATTTTTCAAAAGGATGAGGTGAAAATGGATTTGGAGGGGCAGTTAGCCGTCTCTGTCACATGTTTTAATGCATAGTCATGTAAAAACAATGTTTCATGTTCTCTTTCTCCGTGATAGGTGGTCTAGGTGGGTCTTTTCAACAGCACGTGAGTTGATATTCCTGCTAAATGGGGAAGGAGTGTTGATGTAGGTGTGTGTGCACACACGCGCGTGTGTGGTGTGTTGATAGGGTTCATACTGAGGAGAAATAAGGGGCCAGTGTGTCCGAGTAGCCTGCTCGGTCTCACCCTCTTCCTCTGTCTCACCCTTCCTCAAGGAAGCAGCAAGGAAGGGAAGGAATGAAGGAAGAAGTGGATAAAGCAAGAAAATGCAAGAGAGGGAGAGAAAAAAGGAAAAGAGAGGGAAGAAGGAGGAGGAGAGAAAGGAGGGGAAGGAGAAGAAAGAAATTAAGAGAAAAGAAAAAACCTCACTGGGATATACATTTAGAATGAGAAAGAAATAATTTTACAGAGGAGTCCCATTCTTTTTTAGTTTTAAAGTCTTAATGAAGACTATCATTCTCATTCTCTTAGTGAATAGATAAGTTCCCCCAAATCAGATCCCATTGATCATGCATTGTTTTATTAAGATTAGTTTAAAATAAGTGCTCTTAATCTGCTGTGGAATTTACTAAATTTGCTGAGATCAAAAATTTTTAAATTGAAGTATAGTTGATTTACAATGTTGTGTTAGTTTCAGGTATACAGCAAAGTGATTCAGTTAATACTTATTAACTGAATATATATATGTGTGTGTATATATATATATATTCTTTTTCAAGAGAGGAGTCCCACATTACTTGAGGGTTAGAGTCAAGAGGCACTATGGAAAGCAAAAATCACATAAGTCAAAATTATTCCTTAAAAATCCTTTGCAATTTTACATAAACAATCACATGGATACTAGATTCAATCTAGCCTTATTTATGTGCCCCAGCAGATAGTTTTGTTAGTGGGGAATAGAAATAAACTGACATTTCTCAATAAGTCCAGCACTTCTATTTTTCCCCCCAGCATTGGAAGAGACCAGTGTTTCCTCAGTTGAATACTAGATAAAACCATTGGTTTGTTGGTCCTTAAACACTGACATGACAAGTACGAAATACTCACTATCTGATGGACTAAGGGGGAACCCAGAGTCACAACTCGTGACTGTCACACTCGCACATGCATGCGTGTATTGAATACAGTGGCAAGTGGCCCATATGATCTCAAGTATTATTTCCTTTCTCTGTTTTTTCTCTGATGGTGTGCAGTTGTGTCTGGTTCCTGTCATATGCACCTCTCTGGAGCACCTACAGTGGCAGAGAGCTCACTACGTCACGTAAAGCTTTCTGTGTGGGTAGCCAGCTCATTTTTACTAGGTGTCTTGGCTGGGCTGGAGTTGAGGCTAGGATAGGAAAGGTAAGGATTTAGGTAACACCACAAGAAGAGCTTTGTGAGCTCTACATAGACAAGGCTTCTAACTTTCACAGACTATTCAAAACTGCCATGAAAAGTTGAGGGAAACTTTAAACAGGGGCCTGCTCACATCCACTGATTTGCTGAGGTCTGGGAGACCCACGGGAAATAACTTGAATCCTGTCTACAGTTGTGGTTCAGATATTTGCAAACACAGACTAGGTGAGAGGGGGAAGGACAGGGAAGGGCTGCGAGCCCAAAATATTGTGTGGGGGGGATGGGAGTGTGGGGAGGTGGGCAGACTCAGGCAGGCGGGAAGAACTGAATGGGGATTCTGGGTGCTACAGGAAGCTCTTCTGATGCTCTTCGTCTTCCCCCCTTCCTCCTTTTCTTCTTCTCCTTCTTCATTTTCTTTTCCTCCTTTTCTTTCTTCTCCTTCTCCTCACAGCAGCAACCCTGACCTTTGAATTTTCCAAACACACTGAGCCCATTCCCACCCCAGGGCCTTTGTATATGCTTTTCTCCATGCCTCGAATGCTCTCCCCCAGATCTTTGGCTCACTCTTTGTCTTTTGAGTCTCAGCTCAGATGTTATTTCTTTAAACATCTTTAAAGATGTTATTTCTTTAAATCTGACCACCAATTTATGTTTCTCATTACTTTTGCCTGGTTTTATTTTCTTCATAACCCTGAACCACTCTCTGAAATGATCTTTATCATCTGCCTCCTCGAGCTAGAATACAAGCTTTCTGAGAGCAAGGACTTTGCCTTTGTTGTTTGCCGTTTTATTGCCAGCACCCAAAAGAGCGTGTGGCCATCACAGGCACTGAATCATTATTTATCGAAAAGTGAATGTATCATTTAAACCCCAAGAACCCCTCTAAAAGAGAGAAGTGAGATCTCCCTCTAAGGGAGCTGGACGGAAGGAAGGGAAAACATTTCTCCCTCTGCAAGAGGGAGGTGAGGCCAAGGAATGGGGACAGATGGCAAGGATCTCCATGTGGTGGCAGCAGAGAGAAAGGATGCTCACTCAGTGCCCTGGGGGCATTGGGTGGAGGCTGAGGGCACGTAGATGGTCCGGGTCCAGGGTGAAGGCTGTTGGAAGCGAAGAGATCGGCAGTCATATGCATGGTGGGAAGCGGGATCGTTGATGGTTCAGAGGTGAAGAGCACAAGGACAGCAGGCAAGAGAGCAAAGGGAAGGAGCTGCCAGCCTCAGACACTGACTCTGATTACATGGAGAATAGGGCAGAGGGGATTGTTGATCCATCAGACATAGACACCAGTTATTAAAGTGACTTTCCCTGGAATCAGCTCTTTGTGGAGTCATTTGTGTGATTTCCAAACCTAGTTATGTGTAAGAATCACTTGGAAAGTTTAAAAAAAAAATATATATATATATATCTTCACTGGCTCCACCCCAACAAAGGGCTGGATTCCAGGAATCTATATGCTTTCTTTCTTTTTCTTTTTTTTCAAAAGCAAGATGGTGAGACACAAAGAGAAGGTGGCCAAAAGGTGGCCACTTTTCTGTGAATGTGCTTCCCCACCCCCATCTCTCCCAGCCTCACCCCCAGCCTCCTAGTCCCACATACTTGGTCATATCACTGCCCTATCCTGTTTCTGTCAACACAGTGGCCAATGGCATGTCCTCAGAGCCAACACAGTGGTGACATTCCCCTGCCTTGGCCGAGGAGTGGTGGGGAGGGAAGAGCTGTGAGCTTCCTCTAGGTGACAACCCTCGCAGATCAGAGCCTGAGCTAAGGCAACCTTGTTGTGCATCTCTGCTGCCAAAGACTGCCTCCCATGTAACTTCCACTCATCACTCTGGGTTCTGTCCTCTGGAGTCCAGCAGATTAGGTTTCCCCCTGGCCATATGTCAGCCCTTGAGATGTTTGTGAAGAAACAGGTACTATGACTTCTCTTCTGATGAAAATGCCCTGTTTCTTCAACCATTCTTTGTGGGACTCTCTTCCTTATTCCTTTGCACCTTGGACTCCAGATGTGCTCTGATCAGGGTGGAACATGGCAGGATGATTATCTCCCTTGTTCTGGACACCGTGTTTGTGTTAAGCTTGCCAGGTCTTGTGCTCGCTGTTTTGGCAGCTGTGTTTTACTCTGGAATCACACTGAGCTTGCAGCCAGCAAAAAATTCCTGTGATTTGGTGGGAAGGCTTGCCGCCCTCCTTTCCCTGTACTAGTGAAACTGGTCCTAGGACATAAGCTTTGACATGATTCCCCATTAGACTTAATCCAGCGTATTTGGGTCCATCACGGTAGCTGTCAACCATTCATGAATCTGGATTCTGTCGCTGAATGACCTATCCACATAGTCTTAATTTTGGATTATCCACAGTTTTGACAAGCAAGCCTTAGAAGGCTTTAGCTAAGAAGTTGGTAAGAATGATGAGCAGGTCAGGGCTTAGGACAGAGCATTCTGACATCCCTTAAAATCTTTCTCCAAAGCTGACATCTAATTAAAATAGTATTGAAGTCAACTGATTTTCTGTTACCTCAGTGGCACTTAAATACTAATGGCCACCCTGCTGGTCAGCCACCTCAGTTTAGTCACAAGTACTGTTTCTTTAGCCTGATAATGAATCTTACAGTCTAGGCAGAATTATTTTCTTTGTTCCAAAATTAGTCAGGAGTCTTTCCACTGCAAGTGACAGGAACAAAGTCTAACTAAAGCAAAAAATAGAATTATTGAGTCCTATATTTGGAAAGCCCACGGGTGGATCTGGCCAGCTTCAGGTATAAATGGATCTAGGGACTTGAACAAAGTTCTCTCTCTCTCTGTCTCTCTCCCTCCCTCCCTGCCCCCTTCCCTCCCCCCCTCCCCCCCTTTCTTTCTTCCTCTCCCTTTCTCCTTTCCTCTCCATCTTTTCCATTCACTTCTTTTACCTTCTGTCTCTCCTTCCATCCTTTACCTCTTGGCTGTGTTTTTATGTGGTGGCACAATTTTTCTTACTGCAGATAAACTTTCTCCCAGTGCCAGGGAAGATAGCTGTCAACAACCTTCAGTGAAAAGACTTTCAGTTCTGTAACTGAAACAAAAGCCTTTCCCCCTTTACTTCCAAGCTGAAAAATCCCAGGGAAGGATTCTGATTGGCCCAGCTTGGGTGACATACCCAGGGGAATGGGGTACATTACGATATGGAGATAGACTGCATCTGGGTCACAGTCACTTCTCTGACTTGCTATTTCAGGAGGGAGAAGGGGGACTGTGATTGGCAGCCCCAAAGATCCCATGGTCAGTGTAAGGGAAGGTGTGGGGGTCCTAGACAGCATGTGTCCCTTAGAAATTCCTACCCTCCCCCAGATACATTCTCTTGGCTGACCTATCTCCAATTCCTCAGGAGTATTCTTCCCATCCATTCCTCTTCCCAGCCACATACTGGTTAGCTCAGGACCCGTTCACCTGGTTCCCAGCTAGTCCGTGATGAGAGAGCACATGGGGGAAAGAATGAACTTCTATTGAATGGTTGCAATGTGCTCCATATACCTTATCTTATTTAGTCCTTATGACAAATGCATGAAATGCTAACGATGATCCCTATTTTAGAGCTGAGACTCAGTGATCTTTAAATATATTTTATTAATTTAGCCAAATTTATATATACTTACTCTTACAAATATTACTTCATTACTTGTTAGGATAACAATAGAAGTACTGTTACTGCCATTTTACAGGAGATTGTCAACTGAGATAATGAGAAGTTAAATAATGAGTCCGAGGTAACACGTAGTAAACAGAGAGGAATTTGAACGCAGGTCTGTTAGCTACATCCATTGTACGTCTATAGCTACAGCCCTTACAACTTTAAATATGCATGATCTTTAATCTGGAATGAGAGGTATTTCATCTCTTCTGGGGAATGCTGGAAGCATTCACTGAGGAAGTTCATCCAGGCGAACAGCATAATCCACCCTCACCACATGCACTTGCTCACCCTTGGACTTTTAGCCTTGCCTTCCTATCTGCCAGCCTGTGACCAGCATCTTCTGCCTGCCTGCTCCTGGCTGGGTGGGCTGAACTGCCAATTTCTAAGTAAGGTATGCAAGTGAGTTGCAGCTGCCCAGATCTCCACAAGTTAAGCAGAGTTGGGAGGGGACCACCATGGCTTATGTAATGCTCCAGCAGTCCTTATAACTAATCCCATGTTACAAGTGAAGGCAGAAGCTCAAGTTCATTGTGGTTGATGTGTGGGGCGGGAAGACTGGGCATCTCAGTAACATATAGCAGGTGGATGGCAGGGGCTGGCCTTGTAATGGAACTGGGATCTGGTTCAGGACCTTCTCCTTGAGGCTGGGGCTGGAGGGGTCCGAAACCCAGAGGTAGAGCGGGGAGGGTGATGGCCCTAGAAAAGATCCAGTGATGGCAGTGGGCATAGCAGAGGCACTGGAGTTTATGTTAGATGGTTGACAAACCAGCATTTGAAGGGCTCAGAAAGTTATTTGGGAAATAGGTGGGACTCGTGTTTTCCTATAATAAGGAGGGGAGAACTCCACCTTTGGTGGAGATTTGAGGTCAGGCTCCTGTGTGAAACATCAGTCCTCATACAGACAGGCCAGAGAGGCCCTTGCCACTGAGCTGGTTTTTAGGGAAAGGCTGTAATCCAATATTCACACAGCTTCTAGCCTGATCTTCCTAAAACACAAATCTGAATACGACACTCCCCAACTCAAACCCTTCAGTGCCTCCTCATCACCTCCAGGGTGGTATCTGCACTTCTTAGGCAACGTCTTCAAAGCCCTGCTATCTCCCGCCTTCTCACCTTCCTCCCCTAGCCTCTTATAACACTTCCCTCCCAGCTTGCAACTAATGAAATACAGAATTACTTCTGGTTTCCAAGGCCAAGACTGGCCCACCATGCCTTGCCCTCTGCCTGAGATGGTATTGCTCCTCTTGTCCACTGGACAAACTCCTATACCTCATTCAATTTGCAGCTGAAATGCCACCTCCTCCTTGAAGTCTCCTTTAACTCCCCCAGTAGACTCAGATGTTCTCTCCTCTGGTATCCCAGAGCACTTCCTTCATACCTCCATAACACCCGTTGTATGTTATAAAAGTATCTGCCGATGTGTCCTTTTCTCCCAGCTGTTAGGCTGTGTGCTCCCAGAAGGCAGAGGCTGGGTCTTTTCTCTCTGTGTCTCCAGAGGCGTAGTTCAAGACAGACTTGGTCTCTGCTCTCACAGAGCTTACAAGTGATTAGGGGAGACCAGCATTTAACAAGTAATTCACAAATAAATATTTAATTAAGACTGGTGAGAAGTATTCAAGAAGAAGAAAGGCGTGTTGAAAAGCTATATCATGTGGGGGTGCGAGGGGCTGAGACACTCTCACAGGGCTCACTGTCTGTGGTATGAGCCACTGCGAGAATACTCAGTTCATTATAAGGACTTACCCAAATCTCCCCATAACCTGGCCCTGTGACCATCATCCCCAAAGACAGTGATCTCTGCTGCAGTCCCATCAGTGGTCCTACATCGGCACCTACTAGAGTTTTTCTCTGGAGGTTCAGACACTGTCCCCAAGGGCCAGCTTTTTGAAACTCATTGTCTGTTAATGAGCTAGCTAAGCATCATGATCTTTAGCATCATCATCATTTTGATCACCGTCTTCATCCTCAACATCACCAGCACCACCATCATCATCCTTTACAATTTTGGATCCTTTATATGTGCCAGGCGCTGTGGTAAATGTTTATTTAGTCATCTCTACATTCCTATAGAAAGGTAATATCGTGAACCTCATTTTTTAAAAAATGAGGAAACGGGGAGGTCAGGTAACTCACCAGAGGTCACACAGTTAATAAGTGGTGGCTCTAGGATTCTAATCTGAAATCTTTGCTTTTAACCTGTTCCCTGTATGTGCTCGCAGGATGGCTCCAAACGGACCTTTTTTTTTTTGTGGTACGCGGGCCTCTCACTGTTGTGGCCTCTCCCGTTGCGGAGCACAGGCTCCGGACGCGCAGGCTCAGCGGCCATGGCTCACGGGCCCAGCCGCTCCGCGGCATGTGGGATCCTCCCGGACCGGGGCACGAACCGTGTCCCCTGCATCGGCAGGCGGACTCTCAAGCACTGCGCCACCAGGGAAGCCCTGGACCTTTTTTAAATTTTATTTTAATCCTTCATAAGCTTTTTTCTTGAATTTTCTGGGTCTCTTAATGGCCTCTTTTGGGAGGCACTTGGGAGGAGTCATTAGGGAGAAGATTCTATTATTTATTGCCAAGTAGCCATCTTCAGTCATTACTGGGACTCAGAACACGTGCACATTTGTTCCTTTCAGGAGAGATTCATATAATGGGCTTCTCTAGAGAGAGAGGGTCTCCTCTCTTCCTTCAAATTATACTGTGTAACACAGTCATCACCACTGATAATTATGGCTTGAAACACCACACAAGTTCAGCCCCCAGAGCCTCCATCTTCTGTGTTGTATTTAATAAGGTAGAGTAGAACTTTAGCTTTCTAGAATTTACAGGAACGCATCATTCCAGGAAGCCGAGTTTATGGGTAGCCCTTTAAGTGCTCTGCGCAGATATACAAAAAGATGCATACTTACCATTCGGAAACATTGTTTACTAATATTCTTATCAAAATAAAGCTTACGTACAGAAAAGCTCACAAATCGTGCATCTTGGTGAATTATCACTTGTTGAATACACTCATGCAGCTGGCACCCAGATCAAGAAATAGAACATGACCTGAACTCCAGAAGCACCCCGTTCCCTCCCAAATCAGCACTGCCTCCCCTTTCCCGCACTTGTAAGCACTGACCTGACCTCTAGGATCATAGATTACTTTGCCTGGTTTTGAACTTTATATAAATGTCCTCATACTTTTTGTATTCTTTTGTGTCTGTCTTCTTTCACTCGAGATTATGTTTGTGAGATTTACCCATGTTGTTGTAGGTAGAAGTAATTTGTTCATTTTCATTACTCTAAGGCATTCAGTTCTATGACTGGCCACAATTTATATATCCATGGCTGCTGATGGACATTTGAGTGTTTCCAGTTGGAAACAAATAATGTTACTATGAACATCTGATAGGTGTCATTTGATGCACATATGTCTGCATTTCTGTTGATTTAAGGGTGGCAGCACTGAGTCATAGGGTATGTATAAGCTCAGCTTCAGTAAATGCTGCTGAAGAGTTTTCCAGGGAAAATTGCTCATATTCAGTTCATCAGTCGTGTGTGAGAGTTCCAGTTAACAACATTTGATAATGTGAATCCTTTTAAGGTTAGTCAATCTAGTGGAAATGCAGTAGTATTTTGTTGTGGATTTAATTCTTATTTCCCTGTTGACAGATGAGGTTCAGTGCCTTTTCGTATCTTTATTGGCCATTTGGGCACCTTCTTCTGTGAAGTATTAGTTCATGTGATTTCCCTATTTTTTTTCTTTGGGTTCTCTATCTTTTCCTTATTGGTCTTAGAGAGTTCTTTATATATTTTGGATAAAAGTCAATTTATATATTTTGGATAAAAGTCCATTTCTGGTTAAATGGATTGCAGATACCTCCTTCCACACCATGGCTTACTTTTTCTTAGCAGTGTCTTTTGATAAGCAAAATTTTGATACCATTCCATTTACACATCTTCTTTATCATCAGTATTTTTATTTTTATGTCCTGTTTAAAAACTCTTTC
This sequence comes from Stenella coeruleoalba, assembly GCF_951394435.1. NCBI lineage: Eukaryota > Metazoa > Chordata > Mammalia > Artiodactyla > Delphinidae > Stenella > Stenella coeruleoalba. Next base: position 41,607,559 of record NC_137154.1, on the reverse strand, counting down.
CTACTCCAAGGTCATTCATATTTTATCTTATGCTACTTTCTAAAACCTTATTGTTTTACTTTTCACATTTAGCTCTACAGTCCATGTGAAGCACCAGGGCTTCTCTGGTGGTGCAGTGGTTGAGAGTCCGCCTGCCAATGCAGGGGACGCAGGTTTGTGCCCCGGTCCGGGAAGATCCCACATGCACGGGCTAGGCCCGTGAGCCATGGCCGCTGAGCCTGTGCGTCCATGCGGAGCCTGTGCTTCGCAACGGGAGAGGCCACAACAGTGAGAGGCCCACGTACCGCCAAAAAAAAAAAAAAAAAAAAAAAAAAGAAAGAAAGATGTGAGGCAAAGACCAAGATTCACCTTTTTTACACGGTTTCCTAGTTGTCATTGACAATATCTTCTTTCCCCCACTGCTCTGCAGTATATCCTTAATGATAAATCAAGTTCACATATATTTGTGGAACTTTATCTGGACCTCAAACTATTCAGGCCTATTTTTCTTTCCTTATTATGGTACCCTGGCTTAATTTCTGTAGCTGCATAGGTCTCGATATCTGGGAATAGAAGCCATCCAACCTTGCCCTTCTTTTTCCAGATTGCCTTAGGTATTCTTGGCCCTTTGCATTTTCACATCAATTTTAGAAACGGCTTGTCAATATCACAGAAATCATGCTGCGAATTTAATGTAAGTTGCACTAAATCTATAAATCAATTTGAGAAGAATTGACATCTTTACAACCCTGAGTCTAGCAGGCCATGAACACGATTCAGTAAATGTAATTGCATATCAACTCTGTGCTAATCACTGTGCTGAGCTAAGATGTGGTTCTTGCCTTTGAAGGACTCACAAATAGGTAAACAAATACTTACACACAAAATATGATTTAATGTGATCATCTCATTACTGATAAGAATAAGAGCTAATATTTAATAAGTGCCTATTATCTGCCAACCATGATTTTAAGGACTTCAGTGCATTAGTTATGTTTTACACTGATACTTTGAGGTAAATGCTGTTATTAGGCCCATTATATAGGTATTTTTAATCTTAACAAAGTCCAGGGAAAAAGAGCACCCAGGTCTTGATGGGAAAGTCAGAGGAAACAGGAAACATCACAGAAAAGGTGAAAATTTAGCTGATTTCTAAAGAAGTTTGCTAAGAATGGAGGAGGTAGAACATTCCAAGCGTATGAATAGCATATGGAAAGAAAAAATATTGTAGGGTGAAATGATATATGGCTTTTCAGGAAACTGCCAGTGAGTGAGTCCCAGGACTGAAATGCAGTGTGGCAGGGAATGGAAACGTGGCTGATGAAGCTCTCCAGAAAGGCAGAGTCTGTGGGCCTATCAGTCTATGGGGTTTGAGCTGTAGCCTGAAGGCAGTGACTGTGCAGCAGAAGTTGACTGTCTGTCTTATGCTGGGTTCCCCAGAAGCAGGTATTATTCATTTCCTAGGGCTCCCACGTATAGAACCACAAACCGGTGGCTTAAAACAACAGAAATGTATTTGCTCATGGTTCTAGAGGCTAAAAATCTGAAATCAAAATGTCATCAGAGGGCTTCCCTGGTGGCGCAGTGGCTGAGTCCGCCTGCCGATGCAGGGGACACGGGTTCGTGCCCCGGTCCGGGAAGATCCCACATGCCGCGGAGCGGCTGGGCCCGTGAGCCATGGCCGCTGAGCCTGCGCGTCTGGAGCCTGTGCTCCGCAACGGGAGAGGCCACAACAGTGACAGGCCCGCGTTCCGCAAAAAAAATAAATAAATAAAAAATGTCATCAGAGTTGGTTCTTTCTGGAGGCTCCTAGGGAGTTTCTTCCATGCCTCTCCCAGCCTCTGGTGACAATCCTTGCTGTTCATTGGCCTGCAGATGCCTCACTCCAATCTCTGCCTCTGTCATCACCTGGCATTCTTCCCTGTGTGTCTCCATGTCTCTTCTTCTAAGGACACTGGCCATCTTGGACTTAGGATTACCTTAACCCAATATGATCTCATCTTAACTAATTACATCTGCAAAGACACTATTTCCAAATAAGATCACATTTCCAGGAACCTGGGATTAGGATTTTAACATATATTTTGGGAGGACACAATTTAACCCCATAACAAACCCTCAGGTGAGGATTTGGGTGCCACTGACTTATTAAGGAAGTGCTCCCAGGGGAGGCCAATAAGGGAGTGGGGAACTGGGACGGGGAGGAAGAAGCCTTGCCAGCCCATGACCCCAGTGAGCTCTGATTCTGCAGGGCCATTTCAAGGTGTCAGGTACCCCTCGGAATGGTCATCACCTGATGCAAAGTAGCTGGGCCTTTCATAGTAGGCAGAACAGACTCCAGTGACCAGGGACGAGCTGCAGGTGCTGGCCTCTGGAAGCAAAGGCACATCAACACCAGGGTCACATTACAATGGTACAGAGGAATTTGAGGTGATGTGGGCAGAGCACCTTTACTGTCTGCTTCTTGTTCTCTGCTCCCCTTCCTCCAGAATTGTGTAGAATAGCCTTGAAAGCCCTCCCACCCCACCCTAGATAACCTCCCACTGCTGTGGGGCTGTCTGTCTATCCCTCAGAGATCTCAGTTCTTTCTCCTGACATCATAAGCATCAATTTCTGCCTGCCACTGCTGTGCAACCACATTTCTTACTCTTCTTTACTTCTTTGTGCTTTTTTTCTCATCCTTTCTTCCTTCCTTTCTATCTGACCTTTTATAGACATCAGTAGCCACCAATCAGAATGCACCTTCACTTTTGTGGGATGAACTGGCTAACCACAGCATGAGATGTGCAGTCATTGTCTCCAAGTGCTTCTCTAAGATGTCATTGTGTTGGTGGCTCACGGACCATTGCTGAATTTTCCTAGATGGTGGTTTTAAGTTTTGGACTTTTGGAATGTTTCATTTTCAGGACTGAAACTAGAAGACTAAATGCCCCTCCTTAACAGGGGGTTGCTTATCAGAATCACATAAATACTATAGGTTCAATGAATTGAATTTTAAATTTTGAAAACAGTCGACGCTTACGGAATACACACACTATAGATATTCCTATATATGTAGGAATGTAGAGCAATGAGTGGAGTGTTAAACTGGGGAGGGGGCCAGACCCAAAGCCTGCCTCTGGGTGGTCTTACTACCTTCAGCGTGTCTGTTGACATTTCTGTGTCTTTGTGTCCATTTGTGAAATTAGAGGGCTTGGAATGGAGAATTCTTAGGATAGCACTAATAGTCTATAATTTTATGTTTAAAGAATCTTAGCATTTTAATGTAGGCAGTAATTTAGACCTCAATTTACATCAATTTCAAGAAGCTTGAATGGAGCATCTCTTAGATGCCAGGCTCTGTGCTAGGTGATAGGGATACAAAGAAAATGAAAACCCAGTTCCTCTCCAGCATTAACTCACAGTCCAGTGGAAAAGGGTGGTAAAAATAGAATTGCAGTCCAGTGCAAAAATTGCAATAAAGGATTTCCATCTCAGGGGATTGTAGATACAAAGGGAGGGGCAAACACCATTGCTAAGATCCCTGAGCTAGATTTCAATGAATACCTAGTTCTCTGGGTCAGTGTGGGAAGGAAGAGTTTAAAGTAGGTTCATAATTCCAACTGCTGTAACAAACAATCGCCCACAATATAAGTTTATTTCCAGTTTATGCCAAGTATAACATGGATGTTTCTGGTCCCTGAGTGATTATCTGTGTGGTTATCCAGAAACCCAGCTTCCTTACATCTTGTGGCTCTCCGTCCTTCTCCTGGGGCATCAGAGTCCTCTGCTGGATCTCCTGCATTCAGCAGGCAGAGATGGGAGAGGAGGAATGGAGAATCATGTAGAAAGTCTGGATGGGCCAGGCAGGAAGTGGCATGCATCATGTCTGTTCACACTTTCCACCGGTAGGACTGGGGCACCAGCAGACCAAACTGCAAGGGAGGCTGGGAAGGTGTTCTAGCTGAGTACCCACAAGAAATAGGAAATGTGTTTTGCCACATCTTACAGGAGTTTGTGCTGCGAGCAGCTGGATCTCTCTTGAGCTGATCTATGGAAGTGTAACATTAGATAACTGTCAAGACCAGAGTTGCTGACCAGGGACTATTTTTGTCAAATTGTGGTTACTGAGAGAGAGCTCACCTCAGCCTTGGTTGATTCAAGAATTCCTAAGTGAGATTGTAGTTCAGACGTTTAGCAGGTTCTGAAATGTGAGAGGGGGCTGGGTGGAGAGGGTGAAATTTCACTACTCTACAGAACGAGCCTTTCCCACTGACAGCTGCCCCCGCTACCCACAGGTCTGGGATGTTGGGGAACTCAACGTTTATCCGTTTGACGAATGGAAGGCAGCTGATTCTTACGCTTATCATCTGCTGTCTTCTGTCTCTGCAGTGACACTTTCAGCTGCCCCTCCCTCTTACTTCAGAGGATTCACATTGATCGCCCTCAAAGAGAACAGAGAGGGTGATAAGGAGGAAGACCATGCCGGGACCTTCCAGGTAAGACCCCTTCTGGGCTTTTCCAGGGACCCCTGTCGCTCTAGTTGATGCCAAGTGAAAGGTGGGCCGGATCGAGGAGGCTGAGGGTAAGGAATGGGGCAGGTATCTGAGGGGGCTTCTCATGCAATTCCCTTGACCATTGGTCGGGTGAGCCACGTCCATGGAAAGACCTGTAACGGAGTAGGCAGCAAATGCCTCGCGTCTACCTTAAGGTCTTGGGGCTTGGCCACCAGGCAGGGCTCTTCTGGGGCTCACAGTACCTTGGGCAGCAGACAATACAGTGTGGTGGGAGCTCCGAGAACCCTGCCGAGGCACGGATGTGTTTCCTGTGCAGCCATTTCTCAGTCGACTGGCAATTTTCAAGTGTAAACGGAACAAGAGCTTAGGCTGGCCAGACTGGAGGGAGTTCAAAGCACGGGAGAAGGACTATTAAGGGAACGAAGCGATTGATTTATGAGGGAAGATTAAAAGAACTAAACATGCTTTGCTTGGCTAAATGAACAGGGCCGAGTTGAAGAGGTGGTAATGGTCTTCAAATGTCAGTCCTTGCAGAGCAGCCTCTTCCAGGGGAGGCCTCGTTTGACTTTGTACAAAAGGGCACAGCAAGACGAAAGTGGGTCAGGAGAAGAAAGGGAATCTCAAAGACAAGGGCCCTGCCAGTGAGTCATATTTCACCGTGGAATATTCTTTCAGGGGAAGTGGCAGGAACATCACCCCCTCTCAGAGGTTTAGAAAGAGGCCGGCAAGTTGTCAGAACGTGTCCCAAAATGACTGGGGCGATCCTAGGAGGAGGCGCGGCCAAATCTGCTGTAACCATTTTTCATCTCAAATTTCCATTGTTCTGCAATCCATTTTTATCTGGCATTTGCAGACTCAGAAGAAGAAGAAAAAAAACTCAGGAAGAATACTTACACCCATAGCTGACTGCTGGGGATTCTGGTACAATTTGTGGGTTCCACAGAGCACCCAAGATATCTTCCCCATCCAAAGATATCTTTAACTCCTGTGGGCAGGTTGTAATTTTGAATCCTGTGATTTAAAAAAAATGTCCAGCGTTTAAGATTCTGGACTTCTGGCCTAGTGGAACTGTTAATTCCATGATGATTGTAATGTGCTTCTATGGACCTAGATGTCAGGAACTTCCTTGGCATGTATCTGAAGGAGTTACCCAGATACAACCAATATTTGTTGGGTACTTACCATATGCCAGACACTTGGTTAAGTGCTTTACCTTATCTTGGTTTATCTTAATTTAATTAGTTTACCTTATCTTAGTTTGATTCTCACAGCAACCAAGTAGATAGGAACTATTATCCCTATTTTATAGATCAGGAAATTGAAGCTAGAGAGATTAAATCACTTACCTAAAGTGATTTAATAGTAAATAGTAAGGCCAGGCTTCTGTCTCAGGTGTCTGATTCCAGTGACTAAATGTCTTCCCTATAGTACAGAACAAGCTCCTGGCCTGGTGTTTGGACAGTACATCAGCAAGATTGTCATTATAGGGAAAGGAAGATTCATGCATACGTTCAGCCCATAAAGCACTAAAATATATTCCTCTTGTTCTTGTTGTTCTAATTTACCTGGAGGTGTGAATGCTTTATAAGATTGGGGCAGCTGAGAGATCTGGGTACCTGAGTGTCGGGAGGGATAAAGTTCTAAGAAGGGAAAAGTGGGGGGTGGGAGATGAGAAATGTGATCTTAATATTCACCCAAGCAAAATTTATCTGCTTTAAAATGATACTTAGATGTATATACGCAGAAGAGTTGAAAGGAGGGACTTGAACAGATAGTGTATAGCCGTGTTCATAGCAGCATTATTTACAAGAGCTGAAAGACAGAAGCAACCCAAATGTCTACTGATGGATGAATGGATAAACAAAATGTGGTGTATACATACAGTGGAATATTATTCATCTTTAAGAAGGAAGGAAATTCTGACACGTTATCACGTGGATGACCCTTGAAGACATTATGCTAAGTGAAGTAAGTAGGCACAAAACGACAAATATTGTCTGATGTCACTTACATGAGCTACGCCGTCAAATTCATAGAGACAGAAAGTACAGGGGATGTGGGGCAGGGGGAAACAGAATTATTGAACAGATGTGGAGTTTCAGTTTGGGAAGATGAAAAAAGTTCTGGAGATAGGTGGTGGTGATGCCTGTTCAACAGATGAATGTACTTAATGCCATGAACTGTACACTTAAAAATGATTAAAATGGTAAATTTTATATATCTTCTGATAAACACACACACACAAAATGATGCCTGAGTTAGGCCAGTGGGGACATGGCTTCTTTCTTTGATGCCATTTTAATTCAGTAAATTGACAGTCCTCTCCAGCTCACTGTTGTCTCTTCTTGGCCAAATCTTGGTCCTTGCAACCAGTTGGTGAATACAGGGCCCTGCTCACAGTGGGCAGTAGGTAAATGTTTGTTGAATGAATAAATGAACAAATTATTCTTTCTACTAGTGCCCATAACGCAGTCCTATTTGGGATTGTTCCAGAACTCCTATCTCTTTATGCATCCATCCTTCCTTCTTCTCTTAGAGCTTCTGACATCCTTTCTTGTTACATCACAGTGGTTCTCAGAGTGTGGTCTCTGGACCAGCAGCATCAGCACCATCTGGGAACGTGTTAGAAACAGAAAATCTCAAGCCTCACCCAGACCTTCTGAATCAGAAGCTCTGAGGGTGGGGCTCCCACAGCCTGTGTTTCAGCAAGCCCTCAGGGTGAATCCGATGCCCACTCGAGTTTGAGAACCAGTGTTGACATGAGACATGGATCCAGCCCATCCAACATGAACTTCTCCACCATCACATCAACATATCTGTTGTTTGAGCCCTAGAGGGATCAAAGTGGGAAACACACATGAAAAATGCCTAGCATACAACAATAATGCTTGTATGGCAGATACTGTTCTAAGTGGTTTACATTTTTTAACTGATTTAATCTTCAGAGTAACACCATGAGATAAGCATTATTATCCTGTTTTTCACAGATGAGGAAATTGTGGCACAGAGCAATTCAATAACTTTCTTAAGACCATTCAGCTCTAAGCAATAAATCTGGGATTCAAACGCGGGCAGTCTGGCTCCAGATCCCTGCTCCCAACCATGTATACTGCCTCTCAATGTGTACATGTTAAGTGAAAAAATGAGAGTGTCTTATGACTTTTTTATGGTAGTAGTCTCTAGGTCAAGAGCTTTATATTCGTTATCCTACTTAGTTCTCATAGCAACCCTGGGAAGTCAGGATTGTTATACCCATTTTCCAGATGATGAAACTGAGTCTCCAAGGGGCTAAGTAAATTGACCAGAGTAATCCAACATCCATGGAGGTGGAGTGTGGGGGAATGGGAGGGAAGGGACTCTGTGCCAGTGATTTTCTCACACTCATCTCCCCACCCCTGCCCTGCCCTGTGCATTAAATGCACACTTCACCTGGGTGCCCAGTATCTCCAAAGTTAGAGGGGGAAGAATCATTACTCATGCCCCAGCCTACCTCTCCTGCTTCAGACATTGTGCTCTCTATGCTTGCGCCCCTCCACTCTAGCATAAACGTCTTTTCTCTCTGTACCAAAGCTGTCATCTTTGGAGTCATTCATTTATGCATCTGCATTTACTGAGGGTCTCCGATGTGCCAGGCGCTAAGGTAGGCACTGGGTTTACGATGGTGAGAAAAACAGACATAGTCCTGCCCTCAAGGAGCTTACAGCATCTTCCTTGTAATGGTGCCTTATATCAACAGGGATGGCAAACAGTCAGCAAGTCATCAGTTGGAACATGAACAGATGATCAGAAGCTGCAAATACCTATGTAATTTTAAAAATATATGCATGGCAGTTAACAAATATTTAGATATATTTCTTTGTTAACACCCTCACTCCAAATGTGACAGCTTTGAGGACTTGACATCAACAACAAAATTCTAATACCCTTTAAATCTGGTGGAAGATTACATTCTTAATTCTAAAAGTAACTCTGAGAGCGAGTGATTTTGCTTCTAAATGAGAGCCCTTACTCAGAGAGCACCGACTCACCAGGTACAAAAGAAACTTTAAAGCAAACTTTAATGCCCCTTTAGACCCAGTGGGGAGGGGCTGGGGCTGCTTGGGACTGGGAGGGTAAGGGTTACAGCTCTCACCACCCCGGCAGAGGCCCAGGAGAAAGGGGTGGGGCTGCCTTCTCTGCTTCCAGCTGCGGGTCCAGCGTGGCAGCTTTGGCACAGACTAGGGCATCTGTCCCCAGCTGCCAGAAGGGAGAGACACGGGAGTCTGATGAGCTAGCTGGGTGTGCTCATGGTTAATTGAAAGTGACAAGGAATGCAGCAGCTGGACTGCCTGTACAGAAGTAATCCACCAATTCTTTATAACTGTATTGTTCAAAACGAGTTGCTCCCAGGAATGCTCGTGGCCCAGCCAACTGCCCAGCTCTTTCTCCCTCCTCCTTCAGGTCTCTGCTCAGAAGTCCCTTTCCCAGGGGGCGTGCCCCATCACCCTATTTGAAACTTCATTCCCCCCCTTCTGTCCCTGAGCTGAATTCCCTATCCCTCTCCACCACTTAATTTTTTTCCATTGCCTTTATTGCCATCTGACGTGCTGTTTGACTTGTTGAGCATCATCTGCCCCCTTCCACTAAACTGTAAGCTCCACGGGGCAGGGATTTTTTTTTTTTTTTTTGGGCAGGGATTTTTGCCTGTCTCGTTTGCTGCTATATTCCCAGCACCTTGCCCTGTGCGCCTCACAGAGTAGGCACTCCAGTTTGACAGAATTTTAAGCACAGTATTTGTACTAAAATTCAAGCTGCTAGTTTATAACACCATCACTTTATTTTATTTTTAATTTAAGGCCTACATGCATCAACTAGTTTAGGGGATAGTCTGCCAATCAAAGGAAGGAAGCTTCATTATAGAGGAATGTTTGCCTAAGATTCCTTATCAATACCATACAAACGAGCATCTTTTAATAACTAATTATTCCATTTTCTTTTTTTTTTTTTTTGCGGTACGCGGGCCTCTCACTGTTGTGGCCTCTCCCGTTGCGGAGCACAGGCTCAGTGACCATGGCTCACGGGCCCAGCCTCTCCGCAGCATGTGGGATCTTCCCGGACCGGGGCATGAACCCGTGTCCCCTGCATCAGCAGGCAAACTCTCAACCACTGCACCACCAGGGAAGCCCTATTCCATATTCTTAATCACCTGTTTATAAATTATTTCCATTATCTCTTCACTAACAATAAATATTTATTAGCTCCTAATGAGTTCTGAGCCACGTGAGACGCTAAATGAGTTTTCAACACACTTTTCTAAAAATAAACTGCTATTGCAAGCCTGTTCTTAGGAA